>NC_136640.1:18437700-19852700 GCF_949748355.1 Melanostigma gelatinosum
TTTTTTATAACCCTCATAATTCAAGCATTTTATCAGAGTATGGAAATGATTAGGCTTGGTATAAATGTGTCGCTAATTACATTTAATCGCCGGGCTAGGGGCATTAAAAAGAGAGGGCTAGGGGCATTAAAAAGAGAGGGCTAGGGGCATTAAAAAGAGAGGGCTAGAGGCATTAAAAGTCAACCAAACGTGCATAATCTACAAAGCATTTTTCATGTGTCCATTTTGCTATTGTGGCTGTCACCACTTTCTGCTGAGTCCACATAGTCGCTGTCAGCCTGAAGGCATGTGATAAACATCGGTCTCATCGCCAGTTTGACATGTTCCCAGCATACATCCTGTACAGCAGTGGTCCCCAACCACCGGGCCGCGGACCGGTACCGGGCCGCGGACCGGTACCGGGCCGTGGATCATTTGGTACCGGGCCGCACAGAAAGAATAAATATTATATTATTTCCGTTTTATTGATTATCAGAGTCTGAAGGAAGTTTTATTTTGAAAAATGACCGGATTCTCTCGCAATTTCATCCGCCTGTGTCTCTTGACAAGACGCTTGTCTCGGTCACGTGATAAGTTACCTCAAAAATTAAGCCCGCAAGCTCGTGAAAATGAGTAAAACACTTTTGGAGAGCTTCTTTGCAAAGAGAAAAGGTCACTAAGGAGATAGAAGAAGAGCTACAACTTCCAAGAAGGCTTCATTTAACAGACAATATCAGGACTCTAATTAAATATCAGGAGTAATTCTGACGCGCTAAACCCGCTCTGCAGAATATGTGGAGACATTGGAAGATCAGCTGCTGGAGGTTGTAAATGACGGTGGCCTTAAAAGTATGTTTGAGACAACAACTCTGCTGGTGTTTGGATTAAAACCAAGGCTGACTATCCTGAGATCGCCACTAAAGCACTGAAAACCCTGCTTCCATTTCACACATCCTCTCTGTGAAGCGGGATGTTCTGCAGTGACGGCAATCAAAACAAAACGGAGTAGACTGTACATCAGGAACAGATCATGCCGATCGTATCATTTTATTTCGTCGTGTTTTCCCGCCACACCTTGAAGGCCGGTCCGTGAAAATATTGTCTTACATGAAACCGGTCCGTGGTGCAAAAAAGGTTGGGGACCTCTGCTGTACAGGTACCACAGCAGAGGGACCAGACTGGACACGTTCTTCACACATGATGAGGTAATGCATTGGTGCTTTAGTTCAAGTGCATATATTATTTAGCTATTTTATACCAAATCATATTTCTGGTCCCCATCACAGACAAAGCTTGTTCATTTGTAAGTTATCTCAGCTCTTAAAAGTTGGGTGCTCATTCTTTTTTTAATTACTATTGTGCATATAGTCAACATTCTAATGCTGCGTTCACACCGGTCGCGTTGATTTTTTGACGCACTGCAAAAAAGCGTCCAACGCACTGCACAATCGCGTCCAACGCGCCGCCGGTCGTGTTCACACCAGACGCCGCAAAATCTCGTAGCGCCGGAGAGGGGGCGTGGTTTATCGTCCTGGAAGCCTCAATCTGGCCGCCATTGTTTTCCGCCGTCAACCGGAGTAATAAGGACAATTTCTGCTCTGTACGTGTTGTGGAAGTCCCTCAAACGTCGGAATGCCAAACGCCGTCGTCTCTGGGTCCATAACAGCATCTGTAGGCGCACACAGCTCGGTGAATTTCACAGACTTCTCCAGGAACTACGTCTGGATGACTGCCGCTTCCAGCGCTACATGAGGCTAACCATTAGCCAGTTTGATGCCCTGTTGGCTCGGGTCGGTCCCAGGATTTGTCGACCTACTACAGGCGTTCCATCTCAGCTGTCCGTCTGTCTCCGGTGAGTGGCAGTTCCATAAAATGAATTAATGAAAGAATGAAATAAGTTCAGGCTTTGTCGGTCCACAACAGGGCAAGGAAGCCACTTTAACATAGTTTTTCTGAATGGAGTTTGGATCCATGATGGATCTGAAGTCCGACAATACTCAAAATAACGTAATCTTACGAAAATCACCAGCATTTAAGATGTTTATTATTCATGACAGCAGCTGTGCAGTCATATCAATAAAAAACGACTTCTATTAGCAGCTACAGTATGTTCAATAACTCTGTTAAATTGAATGTTCTTCTGTGCTGCAGATATCTTGCTACTGGTGACTCCTTTAGGACCATCGCAAACAGCTTCCGTGTCGGGGTCTCCACTGTCTCCGGTATTGTCCCAGATGTTGCCACAGCTATTTGGGACTGCCTTGTGGAGGAGTTCATGGCTGTGCCCACCACAGAGGAGTGGAGATCAATTGCTGTGCAGTTTGAGGAGCGGTGGAATTTTCCTCTCTGCTGTGGAGCACTGGATGTTTTGCGATTTTGCGATGGCGCTGCACGTTGGACGCGTTATTGCAGTGCGGTGGACGCGGTGGAGGCGTTGGACGCCGCAAAATCGCCAACGCGCGAGTTGAAATTTTTCAACTTCAGCGACATAATCGCGTGACGCTGTGGCGCGATAGCCTATCAGCGTTGAGTTGCTCCCCCTGTCGTCACTGGCTTCCTGCCGTTGTTGAATCAGGAAATAAATCCTGTCGCCGTCTGTGTTCACCCAGAGCGCTACGATACCTCATATCAATAGAGACCAGACCAAACTATGTGTATACATGTGTGTGTGTAAACCATACGGTACAAACAATGAATAGACGCTGCCGTATTTACGTCTACGTGACGTTATTGAGTGCTGGTGGAGCTGCTACGATGTTGGCATAGCCTAGCACCGATCCATCAGAGCTCCATTGAGAAGACCAGTAACCTACAAATCGGCATCATTACGTAGTTATTTCGGAGTCCCTTTTTGTCGGAGAAGACAAGTACAAATCGGCATCATTACGTAGTTATTTCGGAGTCCCTTTTTGTCGGTTTATTGCCGTTGAATCACAGCCAAATCAGTTTATTTAGTGTTCCTACAGCTGTAGTAAACAGCGACCGGTGGCTTGCTAGACAGTGAATACAGCTCGATACAATCCACGGAGCTCCTCTGAACAATATTATGAACCAGACATGACGGCGTTTGGCATTCCGATGTTTGAGGGACTTCCACAACACGTACAAAGCAGCAATTGTCCTTATTCCTTTCACGGTTGACAGCGGAAATAAATGGCGGCCAGATGGAGGCTTCCAGGACGATAAACCACGCCCCCTCTCCGGCGCTACGAGATTTTGCGGCGACCGGTGTGAACACGACCGGCGGCGCGTTGGACGCTTTTTTGCAGTGCGTTGGACGCTTTTTTGCAGTGCGTCAAAAAATCAACGCGACCGGTGTGAACGCAGCATTATGCCGTGTTCACACCGGTCGCGTTGATTTTTTGACGCGCATCGAGATTACATACAAAGTCTATGCACAGACGCGATGAGACTGGCGCGCCGCAATTTTGCGATGGCGCCGCGCGTTGGACGCGTTATTGCAGTGCGGTGGACGCGGTGGACGCGTCTGACGCCGCAAAATCGCCAACGCGCGAGTTGAAATTTTTCAACTTCAGCGACATAATCGGGTGACGCTGTGGCGCGATAGCCTATCAGCGTTGAGTTGCTGCCCCCGTCATCAGTGCCGTAGCTCCTGCCGGTGCTGAATCGCAAACAACAATAGAGGACAAATTAATAGTTGCGGTTTGTGGCTTCCCCGAGCTCTACGATACGTCGTCGTATCTCTACCGCGACCGAACTAAAAAGGATATGGCATGGAGGAAAGTAGGTGAGGACGTCGGACAATCTGGTAAGTTATTATTATGTCTTTGTTACTTGATTCTAGCTATCGGTTGTAATTTACTAACTAGCTATATGAACCATGTTAGCATGAAAGCTAGCCCAACCACCGGCTTTCACACTAAATACGTTATGCGTTCCTTGTCAGATGAGATTTGCCGACGGAAGTGGAAGACTCTCAGGGACACGTATTTGAGAAAGAGGAGAGAGGAGACAGAGAGAAAGAGTGGCTCAGGAGCAGGGCCATCAAAGAAGTGGAAGTACTCTGCGGTTATGTCTTTCCTCAACCCCTTCGTGACTCCCAGGGAGAGTAGCGGTAACATGGGGAGGGTCGAGGGAGACAGTACCGCAGAGTACTTCACAGATGCAGGACCAGACCAGGACGACATGTCAGAGGCAGCAACAGGGCCATCTGAGATTGACAGGAGAGGTTTGTTGAAGTGAAGACACAAAAGCACAGCATAGTTAAGTCATACAGAAAATATTACTACAGCTGAAGTAGTAACGACAGGCCAAAGCAGTGCAAGAGGTTTGTTTTTTTCATTTGGCAAAGCCTGGGTCTGTATAGTCTTCATACTTATTAAAAAAAATGTTTCATGAGCAAAAATAAGTTATAATAAAGGAGCTTTGAACCCTGGGCTCCGGATCTTAAACCACTATACTGTCATAGCTTTGAAGGCAAATTACTATTTAATTAAAGCAGCACTTTTGAGTCATAAAATTGTTTTATTGTTCATGTTCAAAGATGAAACCGCTTGGTCATCAGAGGACGGTGAGGAAGAACCTCAAGGTGCTCCTCCTCCTCCTCCTGCTGCTCCTCCCGCTCCTGCTCCACCCATGGGTATGTACATCACAAAAGTTGGATTGCATTTTTTTGTATGAATACAATTTATGCATTCATGGTATGTTTTTCACAATTACAAATATTTACTTTACAAGCTATTGTAGTGATGGGATGCAATAGTTTCACGAAATATGTTGTTTCCATGTCATACAGGAAAAAGAAGGGCCCCAAAAAGGCCAACAGGGATCGAGAAGCAGCAGGAGATAGAGAAGCGCCTTCTGCAGGCATTGGAGAGAGACACCCCTGCTCCACCAGCTCCACCACAATCTGAGGATGAACTCTTCATGAGGAGCCTGTTTCCTTCCCTGGAAAGATTGCCACGCCAGCAAAAGGAATATATAAAATTGCAATTTCACAAATAAATTTATGATGCCAGCACTGTGGTGCTGAATTTGGAACATTTGGATTAGACATCTGGGGGACAATCTTTCCAGGGAACGAACCAGGAATTTAAAAAAAACAATTGGTTTGTATTTTGTAACAATTAGTTAGTTTTTTGTATATGTTTTTCTATACATTTTCAATAAATCAATGCACTTCATTTCATGTTACTTTGTCCATGTTCTTTATTGTAGTTTTACAAGAAAACTTAAGGATACAACTATATATATATATATATATATATATATAGTGAAGGACACACTGCTACAACATATATTAAGTAACATTGCAGGAGGTTTGCTCAGTAGTAATGTGTGGGTGGCTCTTAAAAGAGCTGTTTTGGATGTGCTTGGGCATTACACGGTGTCTTGCCATGGGAAGATCTGGAATTAGCAGGGGCTTTGAGGACAACATGCTTTCCATCCAGTGCTCCACAGCAGAGAGGAAAATTCCACCGCTCCTCAAACAGCACAGCAATTGATCTCCACTCCTCTGTGGTGGGCACAGCCATGAACTCCTCCACAAGGCAGTCCCAAATAGCTGTGGCAACATCTGGGACAATACCGGAGACAGTGGAGATCCCGACACGGAAGCTGTTTGCGATGGTCCTAAAGGAGTCACCAGTAGCAAGATATCTGCAGCACAGAAGAACATTCAATTTAACAGAGTTATTGAACATACTGTAGCTGCTAATAGAAGTCGTTTTTTATTGATATGACTGCACAGCTGCTGTCATGAATAATAAACATCTTAAATGCTGGTGATTTTCGTAAGATTACGTTATTTTGAGTATTGTCGGACTTCGGATCCATCATGGATCCAAACTCCATTCAGAAAAACTATGTTAAAGTGGCTTCCTTGCCCTGTTGTGGACCGACAAAGCCTGAACTTATTTCATTCTTTCATTAATTCATTTTATGGTACTGCCACTCACCGGAGACAGACGGACAGGCGCTCCGCAGCTGAGATGGAACGCATGTAGTAGGTGTCCAGTCGACAAATCCTGGGACCGACCCGAGCCAACGGGTCATCAAACTGGCTAATGGTTAGCCTCATGTAGCGCTGGAAGCGGCAGTCATCCAGACGTAGTTCCTGGAGAAGTCTGTGAAATTCACCGAGCTGTGTGCGCCTACGGATGCTGTTATGGACCCAGAGACGACGGCGTTTGGCATTCCGACGTTTGAGGGACTTCCACAACACGTACAGAGCAGAAATTGTCCTTATTCCTCCGGTTGACGGCGGAAAACAATGGCGGCCAGATCGAGGCTTCCAGGACGATAAACCACGCCCCCTCTCCGGCGCTACGAGATTTTGCGGCGTCTGGTGTGAACACGACCGGCGGCGCGTTGGACGCGATTGTGCAGTGCGTTGGACGCTTTTTTGCAGTGCGTCAAAAAATCAACGCGACCGGTGTGAACGCAGCATTAGTGTTACTGGATCTCAGTGCTGCATTCGACACGGTTGACCATGCCATACTCCTAGAAAGACTAAACATCTGGGTGGGACTCTCTGGCACAGCGCTTAACTGGTTTGAATCCTACTTGAAGGACCGAGAATACTTTGTCTGTAGCTGAGTACACATCAGAGCTGACTAAAATGACATGTGGTATTCCCCAAGGTTCAATCCTGGGGCCTCTTCTGTTCAACATCTACATGCTTCCACTAGCTCAGATTATGGAAAACAACAAAGTGTGTTATCATAATTATGCAGATGACACACAAATCTACATAACTATGTCACCAGGGGACTATAATCCCATACAAGGGCTGGGTAACTACATTGAACAAATCAATAACTGGATGTGCCAGAATCTTCTTCAATTAAACAAAGATAAAACAGAAGTAATTGTTTTTGGTACCAAGGACGAACAATTGAAAATCACCGCTCAGCTTCAATCACTGATGTTGAAACCCACAAACCAAGCCAGAAATCTAGGTGTAGTTATGGATTCAGACCTCAACCTGAACAGCCATATCAAGACAATTACAAAATCAGCCTATTATCACCTGAAGAATATATCAAGGATTAGAGGACTTATGTCTCAACAGGATTTGGAAAAACTTGTCCACGCATTTATCTTCAGCAGACTGGACTACTGTAACGGTGTGTTTACAGGTCTCTGTAAAAAGTCCGTCAGAACGCTGCAGCTCGAGTCCTCACTAAGACCAGGAGGGTGGATCACATCACTCCAGTTCTGAGGTCTTTGCACTGGCTTCCTGTCCAACAAAGAATTTACTTTAAAATCCTGCTGTTGGTTTACAAAGCACTGAATGGTTTGGGACCAAAATACATCTCCGATCTGCTACTACCTTATGAACCATCCCGACCCCTCAGGTCGTCTGGGACCGGTCTACTTTCTGTTCCCAGAGTCAGAACTAAACATGGAGAAGCAGCGTTCAGTTTTTCTGCTCCACATATCTGGAACAAAGTCCCAGAAAGCTGCAGGTCTGCTGAGACCCTCAGCTCATTTAAATCAAGATTGAAGACTTTTCTGTTTGCTGCTGCCTTTAATTGAACCACGTTCAATTCATATATTAATAAATTTCCTGCATTTCTGCATTTTACTACTGCATTTTATTTCTTGCACTGTTTTTTTAATGTTTTAATGAATGTGCTAAATTGTTTTTAAATCTCCTTTTCTGGTTTTATGTGAAGCACTTTGAATTACCTTGTTGTTGAAATGTGCTATTCAAATAAACTTGCCTTGCCTAGAGAACCCCCCCCCCCCCCTCCCATTTCAAATTAAAAGCTCCAGAGAGTGAATTCTAACTGGAATGCTTGTGATGAAGCCTGTCAAACATTATGATTCTGTCTCCTCTCCCCCTCTCTCACCCACCCAATCCCACCCTTTCAAAATAAAAGCCCCACAAATACAAGATTCAATCCAAGAGTATGAATCTAAAATGCAGAAAAGAGAGTAGCGCTATCTCAGTTGAACCTGAATGACGCTACCGGTAACATTGGCGTGTATATATTGCGACGGGCAGTAGAAGCCACACTGTCAACATTTCTTTAGGAATTTTCTCGTTGTTATTGTTCTTCATCAACAGTTGCCACACACAAAGAAGCCACATTAAGATTACGTGTAATCAAAAAAACAGCCTGTCAGCATTCCCTGTGCAAATGAGCAGACTTGATTGTTTCAGTACTCACTGAAAGGAATGACAGCACAATGATAAATGAGGAAAGATAACTCAGCCAGCATTCAAATGATATGCATGTGCACTTGGTGAAAGAAGACAAACAAGCAAAATATAATTCTAAATTGTTTATTGATTCAATTGATTCTTAAGTAAATTTAAATTCACCAAGCTGTATTTTCATGAAGTTGAAATTTTGAGTTTTCCCCTGAATGTAGTAGCTGCCTGAACGGCACGCACATATAAATTGAACCGCTATAAATGTTTATGGAACATCTCAGCGGATGAAACTGGACACGAGCCTTGAAGGAATGTGCTGCCGTTTACTACTGTTTTTTTACAGGCTGCTCTGTGGATCTCCTCGACGTTACAACTCTTACCTTTTATATTGTACATTTTTGCATCATTAAAAACTAAATCATAAAACATTGCTCTTGCTCTGATATCTTATGTTCCTGGACTGCTGGTCTTCCGTTTAATCACAACGCTGCAACACACAGTTACATTTAAGGATGTTTTTAACAGTTTGACACAGAACTGTTTTTTTTCTCTGTGCCAGATTTAATTATTTCAGCTCTGGATACAATTACTTTCTTACTGGTGTTCTACACCCATCTTCTCTTTTTTAAAATAATGACAGGGTATAGCTCAGAAGAAGAGCTGCAACAGCTATCTATGGGTCCAAACAACTGCAAAAACACATGGCACATCACACATGGAAAAATCTTGATGTAATTTGTAACAAAGATAAAAAAACAATTCTGACAATATCAAAACAAACTTTGAATTAAAAACATGCTTTGCTCTAGTTTTTTGCATCAACTGCAGTGGTCACTTGTGATTAATGTCTGCAGTATTAATTAAATTATTCATAGCTCCTCTGGTAAACCCATTTAACTGAGCTTTCACATGGAACAAGGAAGCTATGTCCCCGTATTGCCATGTGAAGTTAATTACTAAGACATAGCAAAACGATTACATAAACACATGTTGAAATCAATAGAACAACAAATGCTGTCACCAATTAAAGTTATTCTATCAACAAATGTATGAAAAAATAGAAGGTTTAATTATTTAAATCCCTGTGTCTCCTGTTCGTGAGATAAACAGATTTATTAAAGTGTGATGGAAGAATTGTAACTATGGACAGAACGAGATGGAATTTATTCAACTGGGACAGAGGGGGAAAACACACGATTCCAATTAAGGCTAGTGTCAAAACTTGTGTTGTTTTTTTCCCCCACTGAAGACAGAAACTGACAAAACAGAGCAGCTGTGTCCTCTGGCCCTCATTTTCTTATATTTCAGACACAATTGCATGCCTCATAAAATCCAAATGAAATGAATGCAGTTCCTAATGGACATCAAAAGCTCAAGTCCCAGTTTTCCCTTCACCGCCCGCTGAGGCTCATCGTTTGGTAAGTTATTGTCCCCACAGTGCATACAAATCTCTCCTTGAGGCACCAAATATGTGCTCTGGTTTCAACAAAAGTGTCACCCAGCAAGTTCACAACAACTGTTTAACTGAATCCTGTTTAAAATGATATTCCAGTAGCTGTTTGATACGTTTTTTTCTTATGTTGAAGTGAAGAAAACCACCACAGGATGTAATTATTAGGACATAATAATTCTTTGTGTCATTGAGAGAAAGGCTCAAAGCGTTAGAGTATCAGACTCACACTGACAGAGAGGTCAGGGTGGAGCTCTAAACTGTTGCCTCAGGTGCTCATATTTATAACTCATCTTGAGCTTAAAAAGGTATTAGAAGGAATGTGAGGTCACTCCATTAATCCCAAGAAATGACAGATGGGTGTTAGATCATATCTATAGTGAAAAGCTTCCATTCAGTGTAAATGTGCTCATTCTATCTTCTTTTAGTTTAGATTTTTAGTCAGTGTTCATTGTTCTCAGTTGACATCCTCATAAGTAAAAGGAGGCTGAAAAGAAAAGTTGTATTTTCAATTGGTGGATGAAGAAAATGGGACTGGATCACTTTTCCCTTGTAAACCTTTATCTGCCCCATGATTTATGGGCAGACAGATCCTGTTCCTTTCTGATTCCAAGAAGCTGCAGGGTTCGAGCTTTCAGTCTCGAGGTTGACCAAGACTCAACATTTGGAAAAACACTCTGTCCTCAGAGCAACTGCCGTGTCTTATTGAAAGTGCTAATTATGGAGCGGGGTACAAGTAATCTGAAACAGTCTTATACTCGGTAACATGAAGGTAAACCTTAAGTGCTGGCTCATAATAAATAAATAAAAGTTTCTTCAATCAATCAATCAGCTGTTAAAACGTTGTTAGCTTTACCGGAGGCTATAAATCCTTCCAGCAATCTGACAGCACTGCACACATGAGCACTTTGACCTCCGGAGAAATGACGTCATTTGCACTAAAAAAGGGTTATGTTTCCCATAAACTTAAACTTTAACAGGTTGTTGTGCCTGGACATAGTTTAGGTTCAGAGATATTAAAGTACATGTTGCCCCTGTTGCTGCTTGTTTCTGTGATCTTACATTTGAAAGCAGTTCAAATTGTGTCTGTGCATGGCTCAACTAGTGAATTGTGGTCATGTAGCTGTGAAACACTCTAATGCTAAAGCACATGAAGTAGTTTTGCTTAATTGTAGCAACATGATATTGAGATAATATGTATTACTCGTAAGTGCACTTTCACTTACCAGTGCAGAAGTTATCTAACGCTTATGGCAATGTGCATATTGCATACTTTCTAAGCAGAACTGGAACTGTACTAACATAGACACATGTAATGGCTTTGCTTCCAGTCTGATGAACCACATTTCCATTTCACAACTACAAAGTTGCCTGAGGTCATCACAAATTGATCTGAGTGAAGTTCTGTGAAGTTCTGTGTTTGTCCCAGTCAGGTCGGATGTACTGTATCTCGCCATGCCTTGTGTGTGAACCTCAAGAGACTGGCCATACTTTAAAAAACATCAAGTAGATGAGTAATACTAATAACGATGCCAGTAATGGAAGATTCACAAACACATGTAAACATCATTGGTGCGGTTTCCCAAGACATTAAAATGTCATTTTTCAGGAAAGTGTGAGAGGAAGGCCAAGACTATTGGATCAACTAGATCAACATCAAGACAGCCAACAAACGATCTAAGAGATAGAAAAATAAGGAACATATCTATGATGTTGCTTGTATTCAATTTTTTTAATAATTAGCAAAGTTAATTTGGATATAAAGATATTTTTGTAATAAATTATATATTTTTGTAATGATGCAGAATACAGTAATGTGAAAAACAGAAGCCACTCATGGGATGTAAATGATTGAAATAAAAGGACTCACTCAGTCCAAGCATCCCTGAGAGAGACACAATACTGTTATTATCATCATGACTGACAAGTTATGTAAAGTTTAAAGTGTTTTTTCAGCTTCACTATCAAAATGCAGCATGATACAGAAGTATGAATCTGTTGAAAGAGAAAGTAGACCAAAGCAATCTCCAAAAAAAGAACATTGTGCCACCATACAGCCACCAACACAACCTTTGGTTGAGGTGGGGTTTCTTCATTTAGGCTATATCCTGTTTTTGATACCAGATGTGTGTCATATAAAGAATAGTCCAATTCATTTATTTACTCGTATATCATAGCTCACGAATAAGAAACCAACACGAATCTTGCTGTGCAGTAATGTCCCCCCACTTGTCTCAACACATCATGAATTACAACACTCTTGGCTACATTTCCAAGAGTGGAAAATGGAGATGTGCTGAGCATGTCAGCACACAGAAAGGAATTCATCAGCTGTATGTAGGTGTGGCTCTGCTACATTGTCTAGTCTCACGTTTTCCAGCGTCTGAAAAACCTGACGTACAGAAATGTAAGAAATAATGTATGAATAACATGGCAGATGCAGGTTTTAAAGGTATTGTAATCCAATATGTACCCCACAAGCCTATGACTCACCAGTCATGGTGTAAATGACTGTAAAGTACTGTGTTGAGTAACACAATATTACATTTTTAGCCCCCAAGGCCGTTTCGACTTGATCTGCCGAAGTGGGAGAGTTTCCCTATGTTCACATTAAATCTGACTTCATGGCCTGTACGTACGAGCAGGATTTTGTGTTTGGCAACCAATCAGAGTCCAACATGCATCTTACAGAAGTGCGCTGTGCAAACTCAAAGCATCCAGAGCACATACACTGAATAGACCGTTCCGTGAAGTAGGAGTCATCTCGTATCCAGCAGATAGACTTTTGCAGTCAGTTACATATCAGAGGCAAATTACCATTGATTACCATGTTTGAACTCACATATTTTAGTCGGTCCGTTGGCTTTAATGAGGAATTAATTTCCAAGTGATCAGTTGTTATGGACTTCAGCATTGCATCACATGGAAAATTCAAAATATATTGTGCATCATTTTGTACACATTTTCCAGTAACTTGACCACTTTCTTTTGAAGACTCTTTCTTGAACTCAAAATAAACCTCTCTGGGTTTGGATCATGCTTGAAAACATAATGAGGTTCAGACACAAACATACTCCTTTCACGTCAGGTTTTCGGCAGAGAAACATCTTCCAGGGAATTTTGGTACAAAAATTCTTCCATGTGTATTGAAGTGTAGTTCATGATTTTGTTAGTTGGCAAGATTATTGTATTGTTCACATTTTTGTGTGTCTGTAAAGTTTGTCCGCCTGCAAGTGATGCAGAACACTGAGCCATTTCTCAGACCATAACAATATCATTGGCTAGACAGAGAGGAAATGGCAGACTGGAAATCTGAACCACGAAGCACAGGGAGTCCCGTCTACGTGGCTCATGACTCCCATAAACTGCTGGAGGAGGGGAAGGGGAGTGTTGTTGGCGACCAGCTAACTGATCATGAAGGAAAAGAGTGAAATACTGCCTTGCCACTCTTGTAACCATGCAGCAGCAAAAACAAGTCTTATGTGTTGCCCGAACTGATGAAACTGTGAACCTGTGCTGGCTTAATTATTAAGTCACATGCAGTGGATCGTTTTTTAACATCATTCCCTGATGTACTGTAATTCAGAGTTTCCTTGGCTCTTCTGTGCATGTCTGTTCAGAAATCCATTCTGATGCATTGTAACTTTCAAAAAAACCCGTATACGTGGATTTCACTGAAAATAATCAATCACAAGGGAGACGTATTTTACAACAGTCACAGAATAAATAATTACGTAACTTTCGTAAAAGTTATTGTTAAGCGAGCCCTCTTACTCTAAAGAGTTGGAAGACTCACAAAAAAAAAGATCGTGGAAAAATAATTGTCAGAAATCATGCAGCAGAGGGCAAGATATTCAAACTTTTAGTCCAAGTACACTTCCCACTGTGCAACTTGGTAGTTTCATTGCAGCTTTACCTCATGCAAGGTGTTTTTCCCCATGCCCCCATTTCAGAATCAGAATCATCTTTATTGGCCATGTATGCGTACCCTTACATGGAATTTGTCTCCGGTTTCCACTCCGCTCTCAATGTATTTCATTTGTAGTGTATAGGCTTTCTGTTAAAAATGTTTAGCCTTCAAGACCAAGCCGAGATAACTCTGGTGTCATCGCTTAGGTTATCATCTCAGACTAGACAAAACCTCTAAAACCACAGAAGAAATTATAGAAATATGTTTATAGAAAAGTCAGCCCAGAATTCCTGGTTATTACGTCTTTCTGCAATGGTCACTTCTGCATCTCACGATTCATATCCAGTAGCAACTTTGCAGGCAGAAAGTAAGGATGATGAGATTGCTGAGGAAGATGAGTGTGTAGCTCCTCAGATGTTTATGCAGGAGATTTGAGTTTGTATCCCATTGCATACCTGCAGTTAACTTTTGCCATTGTATTAACTTTAACCAGGTGTTTACTTGCCTTATAATGTTGTGTCATATTATTTGCAATAACCGTCTTTTTTGCAACCTTAACCATATTGTAGTTTTCATGTGCAGTTATTGTAGAAACAGGGGATTTCAAATCATTGGCATTGAATGTATTCTGGGGTTTTGCAGAATATTTTAATATTGACAGTCTTGCATGGCAATAGGGTTGAAAAAGTGACACTCTGCAATCAGTTGATTACCCTTTTAAGCTACTTTATCTTTAGCTACTTCCCGAAAGGTTGTATAATGGTATGAGCCAAAACGTAAAAGTTGTGGTCAATTATATTCTGAGGAGGAGTTACATCACTAATCTGTATTACACCATATGGATACAGATTTGATCACTACACTGCATGTCCTGTGGCACAATGGAAAATGTCGGGATGTTTTCCATGAGGGTGAGTTATGAAAAAACTGTGCATGGTCTGTTGGCCATGCTGTATTCACAACCGTGTTGCACTTTCCCAATAAAAAGTGATGTTCTTCTTGCTGTCACTTAAGCCAAGAGTGCTCCAGTAAAAATAAAGTGTGTCATGACACCGCTGTCCAATATGTGTGTTCAATGTAGGAGGATGGTGCTCCAGAAGGAAGCAGAATGCTTATTCTAACGTCACACTGGACTTTCTAAATCTTCTGTTTAGACAAGTTACCACATTCTTCTTTGAAGCACTTAAGTTGCACTGAAAACCATTTACCAGCTGTTCAACTTGTGTCTCGGTCAAAAAAGACAATGAAACAGTTAGTACAGAAGTTAACAGCTACAAAGCTGCCATTTCATTTCATAAAAATGACCATTAGATGACATGGGGTACAGTATAAACTAATGAACAGGGTTCTGCTTGGTTCTGAAATAGTTAAAATCCTTATTGTGTCATCCAAGCTGTCCTGCAAGCCAGGGCTCACAATAAGTACAGGCCATTTCACAGTATTTGGGTTGGCCCAGGCATTGAAAGATGTTGAACCTGAAGGCGATGAATTGTTTTTAACAAGATTAATTTGAACATCGTATCCTCAGGTGTCTTTCATCAGGCACGCAGGACCTTTCCGCTGATATTTCCGCTGAGCTTTTCCGCTGTCAGGTTATGATTCAAAATAAGTCAACAGATCAAATGCAAAACCACACATGAACGTAGTTCAGAAGAAATGCAGCAAACTGTATAGGCCTGAAATAGAGTTGGCTATATTGACAGGTAGCCACATCTCTGAATTGCTACCCATATCTTGCATTTTGTCAAGCAGTTTAGACATTCAGTGTGTGGATATCAGGCTCAGTCAGAGAGGCCATTCTTATGTCATTTATACAAAACTTTAATCCAGCACCAGAAAAAAGTCCAGGAATAACTTGGTCCGTCCACAGAGTTACTGCTTCCGTGTGTCAATAATCCAGTGACTTTCCCATTTGTTTCAGAGACTATGTTCCTGATCCTTAAACACTTAAGGATTTACGGGTTATGTTCTCATTTGTATGTTTAAATCAAAGAAATATTGATCTATTTAGTGTACAAATGTATGGGTATAACATCTGAGACAATTACATACGGTAAGGCTCAGAAGCCGTTTTTTTCTGTCATAATAAATAACATAATTATTGCATAAGAGCATTTAAACTGGGTTTTAAAAATAGCCTAATGTGCCCTTCAAGGCTTTGATACAAAATTAATATTTAAATTACATTTTTAGTTGGTAAAAATTGCGTGGTGATTTCTCAAAGCAACCATGACTATTTTATTGTGATTATTGCATCTTTCAATTAATTTTTGATGTTTTTGACTGTAGAAAAAGTTGTCAGTCTCAATAAAAAAGGGTGCTGTGTTGGTAAACGTTATGTACCGCTGTTTGCAGAAACAGAAGTATGTCAGTCATGTTCAGTTTCTAACCGTATTCATTTATGACCATTTCAATCACATTTTAGACCCTTATAGAATATGAATCTTGTACTATACGGACGTTTTCCTAAACTTATCTGCAGAGTTCATTTTGCAAGATCAGCTATTTAATGCTCACACATGTACAGTGTCCTTTAATCTTCATTGATAGATGTGATGGAGACAAAAGCAGGTTAGTATTCATTTTCAAAACATCTTTGAGAATAATACATTTATCCTGGAGATGAACCTATAATCTTCCTCCCATGCATCATTCTAGTAGCCCAAATATTATGTAACATCTTGGTATTCATGACTGGAAACAGTCAAACTAAATTCAAGGTCTGCATGTTTTGGACAAAGTCATACGATAAGACTTGCATAGTGACTGATTTTATTACGATTAATAATTATGATATATTTATAATTATAGCTGGCATTTATACATTTATGTTAACTAAAAAAATAAAATAGAGTGCTAACCCAAGACATTTAGGTGTGGAAGTACATGAAGGCATACCTATAAAACAAACACATCTGGAGAGAAATATTTTTGCCACATTTTTGCCATAAAAGCATATAAAACTCTCTGGCAATGATTCCTGGCAGTCTGTCAGAGCATGACAGGTTACGTAACATTCACTGTTGTGCACATTTACTGAGCCAGAGAGTTCTCCTGGTATGCTTATATATGTTTGATTGATTTGGGCCAAGTAAAAACAGACTGAAACCTTCCCTGAACTCTAATATTTGTGGATCAGATGAGGTGAACGTGTATATTACATCAAAGACATTATACTATTCATCCTACTTTTCTAAATGCAAATATGCAAACATCCTGCATTTTGGAGTGTGATTAGATATACTAAGACCTTATTTGGATAATTCACACCGGAAAAGATCAGTTTATATTTCAAATATATTGATAATGTCATTGCACAGTATGTATATCATCAAATCATGAATTGATTATTGGATTCTGGAAGACTTTGCTCTGCTCTGTACTATTATAAAATCTAAGATGCTAATTTCATTTTGTAGCACAAAGAACATATTTAAAAAAAAAAAAGTGTTTTGTATTAAAGCATGTACAGTGTGATGCAACTTTCAAGGCTGAAACTCATGTCATTAATACAGTATTAGGTTATAAAATTACAAACAACAAAAGGCTGTCAGATAAGTGAAAGCTCATTTGGCACAACGATACTGGAAATCAATTAGCTTCCTGTGTGTTTCACTTACGGTAAGAATAAGCAGACAGCTGCCTGTTGCTGATAGTGATGAGCAGTGGAAACTGTCAGGTGAAGTTTGAATCTATTGTTGGTGGTACCAGTAGTCTAATAAATTATTTAATATTTGATTGGAAGATCACTGAAGACTACAGTGTGGACAATCCAAAACCAGATGGAAAAGCACTAGGATCCTCCAGCCGATGTTTTCTCAATTTTCATGTCCTGCTGTGCATCTGACTGCAGAATGTATTCAATCTCTCAGTAGAAAGATTTTCATGTTAATGTAGCGGTTTACTCAAATAGTTACTTAATCTTTGCTGGTACACCTAATGCAACAGTGACTGATACAGTCTAAACAAAGGGGAAAATATTGCCAAACAAACAAGCAGAGGAATTTATTTATTTTTCAGGGACAATGCACACTAATCAACAGTTACACTGTAAGTGAGCCAGAGTTAGCTAGAGAGGCTAATTTCCATCTGCTGTCCCCAGCCAGATGTTTCAAGGCAGCCTAAAATAACAAAATCTCAAATTGAAACGAAGTTAAAATTCATAGAGAAACAGACAGCAACATATAGACAAAACCGAAACACAGCAAAAGAAAAGTGTACGACATTAAAGCAGAGCAGACATAACAGGTTTCAGGAATAAATGTTTTTTTTTATGTTTATGGCCATGACTCATGGAGACTGTATTCCCAGCCCCCCACCAGCATTACTAAAGACAACTTAATAATGATACTGAATTAGGGTCAGTCACTTGCAACAAGACCCTCATTACACAGGACAAGACTATGGACAAGACCCTAAACTCCCCAAGTAAAGCAAGTTTAAAAAAAAGTTATTGCAACAACCACAGAGTACAGATATGAATGTGTTGGTACAGGATTTAAGGGCTATCTTCTATTTTTTTTTACATTCGTTGATCTTGCTGTATAGCAAACAATAGAGTAACATTTATCGTACTTTTTATTTGGTTGGCAGGCAAGTTATTTTTTGGGTTTTCCACGGGCCACTGACTGGATGAACATATTATGTTTTAATATTGCTGAATAAAACATAATTTCAATGGCAAGACAACAATGATTTCATCACTTCAAGCTGGCGAATACAGCCTGTTGTATCATAAAATTACACATCGACAAAAAATGTCTTTACATGTCGTGTTTGTGCTTTAGTTCTGTATGTTGTAAGAGTTTGCGATTTGTACCCATTTTACTCCATCCAAGAAGTCATAAAAAGCACTGAAGAGTTTTGCACATGAGCCAAATAACAAAGGAGCTGGGCCTGTCCCAAATCTCTGCACATAACAGCTCACACAATGTCCCTGCAACCTCAACGTATAACAATGCATTCATTGTTGATAATATCATAATACCCACTGTAAATAAAATAACAATTACTGATGAATGATTCATTTGTAATCACACAATACAACTGATATAAGTTATTCAGTGCGGCTGTAAGCCTTGTGTACAGCACGCTGACTATTATCTTTTTGAGCCTAATTGTGGAAATGCTGATTCATGTTATCATAATCTTGTTGTCCGAAAACAATGCTCTTAAATTGTTCTGAAAACAACTTTTTGAAAATGATGATCAATGTCTTTAATTTTGCATTGTTACCTTGGTTCAAAAAATAATGTTCTATGAACGTAAGAAAAACTACATCCAAAACCGCTAGGAAAACTGCGCCACAAGAATGTTCAGAATACGAGGATCCAATAATGTTCTTGAGGCTCCAAGATCTTTTTGTGAAGGTAAATTTCTTTGAATGTTTGGAAGAAAAAAAAGTTCCAAAAACATTAACAAAACAACGTTACGAAAACATTAGGGATACACATTCCAAGACCACTCCGTAACGTTTCAAGAACGTTCTGAAAACAACATTCCAAATATGATAGGAAAACAACGATGGTCAATGTTTTCATTTTAATTTTATAATGGGTGTGTATTGGACGGAATGTTCAGACTTAGAGGAGTGACATCACCGCTAGAGAGAAGAGGAGCTTGAAAATGATTTTGTAGATTTTCCAAACAACTTGCCTTCATTACCACAATATTCCCTTCATACACCATTTTAGGTCAAAACGTAGGACATATTGTCCTCGCCGCAGACATGTATCCATGGAATAAAATGGACTTACAGATTTAGCTCAGGGAGCCTGAAAGTGAAATGAATGCCAACTAAGTGCCCTAATGCACTCTATGTTAACTCACAGTGTTAACAGACAGTACCTGTTTTGTAACCTGCTCTCATGCTCACATATTGACACCACAAATATAAAAATGACATCACCGTGTTCGGCAGAGTCTTATAGACAGCTGACTTGACTGAGCAGCAATTATGAAGCATTATGATACTTGATCTTATCAATCTATCCATTATCTGTACCGATGGCCTTCAAAATGCTTCATAATGTCTTCTGGTTATTGCTATAAAGAATGTTGTGGAATATTTCTTAAACTATTCGGGAGAAAAGTGTAAAGTGTTTTCAAATCAATGTCAAATGAAACAGTGTTCTTGATGAAGGATCAAAGTTGTAATCGTCAATTTATTTGCTTGCAAGCAAAGAGAACACAGTCTCACAGATACATCACCGTCATCTGCAAGAGGTGCTCTGACAACACATTCAAATGCATGGACATTTATGCTCAGCCAGCATGCTGTTATCTTGCTTCGCAAACAAGAATAAACAAAGAAGACAGAAGAAGAAAACAAGTCAAAGCAGATGTTTTCCTTTGAAGCCTTTCCTTTTATTTCAAATTTTACAAAGTTTTCAAAAATGGGTTGCCAAGCTCCCTCCTAAATACACATTAAAAAGATTGCATTGAAAAAGATGACTCAGAAATCTTAGAGTCTAAGATACAAGTCTGTTCTTGGAAATACAAAAGGCAGCCACATTTAGATTTTGACATTTGATATTCAACTTTTCTAAACCATAGTCGACTACTGAAAAGCCTTCCAAGTACATTAGAAATGACTCCAAACAACGGCCTTTTTAAATTGGCATATTTATATAAGAGAATGCACTCTATTGGAATATGTTTAAAAAATAGAAAGGAAACAATCTGCAGTTGGATACATCGATCCAAAATACAAGCATAGACACAATTTACATGAAACCTTAAACAACTCAGCCACGGATACGTAAAAAAATCATTGAAGTCTGAAAACACACCATTTATTTTTCTATTTTTTTATCATGCTGAGATTTATAAATCTTCCAATACCGCTCGTAACATCTCCTTGTTTTAACCTTCACCTCCAGCAAAAGTTTAAAGTGTAGAACAGAAATGTTTTTATAGCGACTCGTAATGGTTCGGATTTTAAAAAAAATATTGCTATCCTGACTTGCTTGGCGTCTTTAAAGTAATGCCAAAATGTAAATTTGAACCCTGTTTACATATGCTGAACTCTTTTGAGACATTGAACACTCATAATAGATATACATTCCAAGCACAATTCAATTGTTTGTGAAAATATTTTACTTTTGGCAATTATAAAAAACATTTTAAATCACTGACATTTTAAGTGTATTCTGTATTAAAAAAACAGCAGTTTCAACCTCTGGGTTTGGTGTCTCTCTCTGCCTTTACATGGTCGATATTCTCATCCGTCCATGCTCAGACCCTTCCCCTCCTCCTGTTGCCAGCTGTTAAAAAACAATACATGTCTGTCAGCCAACTCATGTGGAATAAATTATTATAAAAATGTAGAATACGTACGGCATGGAAGTTTTAAATCTAGGCTCTGATAGCCGCAAGGGAATATCAAGCTCAGCAGCACAGCAGGGGGTGATGATTATAATTTCATCCATACTCCAAGCCTACAGGTGGATGCTGCGGTGGAGGTGGGGCTCATTCAAATGGAATGCAGTATGAACAGCAGCCGCAGTGGCATTAGCACTAAGTGTCAGCATAGCGTTCATTTGAGCTTTGTGGCCGCAAGCATGGCAGCGAAAGATGGAGCAGCGCACAGTCAGCTTAAAGGAATAGGAAGACATTTTGGGAAATGTGCTTATTTGCTTTCTTGCCAAAAGTTAGATGAGAAGATTGATACTATTCCTGACAGCGGTATTAATCTTCTCATCTAACTCCTAGCAAGAAGCTGCATTACTCAAAATGTTGAATTATTCCTTTAAGTACATCCACCATGATAGAAGTGCGTTGGATAAATGATACAGGGAGAAGAATACTCCATCGGACTCATGTTGACTGCCTGAACCAGCTAACAGGCTACGCTGCATTTATTACAAATGCAGGTTTTTTTGAAAATCAAAATCAAATAGTATTCTGGTTATTTTAGCCTTAATATAGAAATTCTAACATTACAATTGTACCTAAACATTATAACATTTTTTAACATTGTAATTGTCATAAACATTAACTGTAGTATGTTTGTATTTTATTAATTCATGATTTGGATTCATTTATGGGATTACTCGAACTAGTGTTAATCTAATTTATATTATTCAATATTTTAAGAGAGATATAAAAAATATTTCTCTACAAATCCAACCACATTTACCACCACACCAGGGAAGAGAGCAACACAACGTTGAACACCATTGATCATGATAGTGACATAGAACAATAAGCCCCATCCATGCCTTGTGAATCATAATCAGTTTCACTGACCTCCCGGACCGAAGTTGGCGGTGTGAGAGCTGACTGAGAACTGAGGGCCTGCAGACGACAGCAATTCATGAGTTTGTGAGATAATTAATGATATGAAACTACTGATGTATCAATTCAAGTAAAAAAACATTTACCTTGAATGACCCTGGTAACCGTGGAGCTGGAGGCTTCCCCTTCAATGACTCTGATCACCTTGGTGATGGAGGGCTCACCTTCAATGACTCTGATCACCTTGGTGATGGAGGGCTGACCTTCAATGACTCTGGTCACCTTGGTGATGGAGGGCTCACCTTCAATGACTCTGGTCACCTTGGTGATGGAGGACTGACCTTCAATGACTCTGGTCACCTTGGTGATGGAGGGCTGAACTTCAATGACTCTGGTCACCTTGGTGATGGAGGGCTGACCTTCAATGACTCTGGTCACCTTGGTGATGGAGGGTTGACCTTCGACACAGAGAATATTTGCATTCAGGTATCGTAACATTGGACCTTTCCTTCCATCAAAAAGTTTGCTTTGACAAAAATGTGATGAATAATAATTGCTGACTGGTAATTAGCCAGTAGCAGATAAGAAATACTCTTATCCTCTCTCTGATTAATGATACTTCAGCTGTCAAACGCTACAACTGTGTTCTGAGCATGCATTTGTAGAATCAGGGATTAACGAGGAGTGTTGGTGATTGATCAGCACGTTTCAATTCAGCAGGAAGCAGACTAGTGATCCCCCAATTCTGTGCATGCAACTGTTTAAACTGTTTAACATATTAATAAATCATCATTACTGTACCTTCCTGGATGATGATCCTCTCTAAAAACAACAGGAGATATAAATCCATTATTGAGAGAGAAGAATGCCTTTTAAGAGATTACAAATTATGTAGATTAAAAAACACACACAAATAAACATAATAATACTGCTACTTACTCAGAAATGTAAGGGGAATTTCCTGATATCTGAACCCTGAAATGAACTGTAAAAAACAAGTAGAAAATTGGTTACAGCCATTGACAACAACACCTGCACACAGAAAACTGCACCCTGCCTTTTATAGGTCTCACAGCTTTAATAACTAGATGTAAATCTTTGATATGACACCTTGATTTTAATGTAAGTGATGAGCCTCTCCAATAGCATGAGGAAATCCTGGCTTCCAACTGGCACATCTAAAAGAAAGCACAGGGCGTTAACTTAGGTTGGGCCTTTACAACTGTTATAAAAGAAGGGCAGAGAGTGCATCTCTTGACAGATTTACAAAAGTCATATTAACTGAGTTGACGGGGTAAACATTTTACCTCCTGGATACAAGACTTGGCTGACGAAGTGGATGACTCCATTGGTGGCCATGATATCAGATTCAGGGACTTGGACAGAATTCACTAGCATAGAGTTGGTTGCCTGATGGAGACAGTTAAAATAATTACAAACACATAATGAGCGGCTTAGATTAACCTGTATTTCAAAATAAGGAATTAACTGTATTCTTCAGTAAATAACTATATTAGTTTGCTAAGGTTACTGAGTTATACAATCCAGGATGATATTTTTTGAGATAATCATGATCTAGACTATTATAATCTTAATGAATAATTTAAATACATTTTTACACCGTTATACTTAAAGATAACACAAAATATAAAGGTGAAAAGTTTATTGACACAAGATAAATGTTTAGTCTTGCTGTTCTAAATACATACAGCTATCACTCTGAGGTTGCCGCCCTGAAGAGACTTGAGAAGGTTTGTCACCCCAGTCTCCAAACCACCACCAATGAAGATGCCATTATTGATGTGATACAAAAGGATGGTTCTGAGAGCGTTCATGTCACCTGAAATAAAGAATGGCAAATATTCACTTCATTTTTTTGTGTTGTTTGTGATTTTCAACGAGTAACATAAGGGCTTGAAACACGTGTGTAAAGGTAGTATGGAAGACCTACTCTTCAACAAGGACAAATCACTTTCACTTAAACTAGCGAAAGCCTTATCAGTCGGGGCAAACAGAGTAAAGTCTCCCTCTTGTTTCAGCAGGTCTGTCAAGCCAGCAGCTTCCATCAGAGACAAAAAGATCCTGCAGCCAAGAGAAGAAAATGGTAACTTGGCTGTTACAGAACCCACTGACATATTGCAACAACAGCACTTTCTGATTCCCATATGTGCCATGTTGATTTAATGGAAAGATACATGTATGTAACCAATATGTGGTTGTGCTGCTTTTTAATACGGGCAGTCCATTTTCACTTCACAACATTGCTCTTTACTTACTTGAACCCTCTATTTTCTGTCAGAATTTCAAACATCGATTTTTCCGCCGGTTTCAAAAAAGTCCTCACGAGATGAAGGGCACCATTGCTTCCTTCTTTACTGCCTCTTACCAGACAGGAATTCTCAATGCACACAGCCTGCAGAAATAATCCACAAGTTAAAGGCAAGGGGATTCATTACCTCTCGAAGATTTGAGGATGGATGGTCAAATAACAGGGGTAATGTGTGGCACACAGCAACAACTTTTGGGCACAACTTCAGAGAAGAGGACGCACTGTGCGATAGATGAAGACTCTCAGAAATCTTCCTGCAATGGTCTCCAGCAGCTGGCCATTGAACAACTCTCCCAGGACAATCTTTCTTTTCAAGATGTGGCTCTCCAGGATAATCTTGAGCAAACTCTGATCCATGGACATCACTTCATCTGTAGAGGAAATACATTTTATATTCCCCATTACAAATGAAACATACCAGCAACATTGTACATTTACATCTAGTGTATTGGCTTTTGCATCAGAAATCGCATTTATATTTACATTATTTTGAACATAATGTCCAGAGAGCAGTAGCAACTATTCTAACTGCGCAAAGACCTATCTGCCATTAGTGACTTGATTTACTGGGCAGTTCTATAGGTGGACCACATTAACCTATAGACCATGAGACATGATGTCCTGTACATGAAATCATTTACAGTTTAATATTCTGTTACATTCAGCTGTTGCTTGTGCATACTTGTGCACCCATTTAAAACCATATGCCTTTGAAGATAAAAGTATTCTGCCTCGATCAATTACACATTCTTGTTACAGACGCAAACCATCTTTCGTCCCTTCGGGTGAAGTCCAGGAATGTTGTCAGGGGGAGTGGGTATTTGGTCTTACATGGCATAACGATTCTGCAATATTCCAATAAATTCACCATTTCCCTGAAGCTCCATTTATGTACATTTCTATTGACGTTATGACTCAGCATGCAATGCGGAAATACAAAATATCCTCCTTTATTCCAGACTGTGACTGAGTGCGGAGCAGCCTAGGTTCATATTTAGCCATGTGCTTAGTGAAAAACAGATGGGCGTTTATTCTGCTCTTGCTTTGTGCAGGAAAGCTTAACAGATAGCTAACAGTAAATCCTTTCAATAAAGACCCAGGCATCCGTTGAAGAGTTTCAGGGCTTTAGTTAGAAGTTCTTTATTTTTCAACGGATGCCTGGGTCTTTATTGAAAGGATTTACTGTTAGCTATCTGTTAAGCTTTCCTGCACAAAGCAAGAGCAGAATAGTAAAAATACTAAGGTCTCTCAAGGTTACCAAACAGAAGAGGTGAAACATTAGTGCAGCGTGTCCTTTCATTAGAATACTAAAACAACGAGGTACTAACTACGGCAAGAGAGGAAGGACAAATGCGAGCATGAAAAGGCAATGACATTCTACAACACAGAAATGTGGGGGCAGAACACTCCCCGCCTGGTATTTTATAATACCACTATATTCCCTCACTGAGGAGCAGTACAACCTCTGTAACAGGTCTTGAATACACCTTAGGGGTACCGTCTCTGATGATCCTGACATTAACTTTCCGAACTCTGCCATCCCGGCTTGGAGTGGTCTCAACAATAAGTCCTGTGGGCCACTCGTTTCTCTTGACTTGAGTGTCTTTTAGGAGTACCACATCTCCAACTTGCAAGTTTGGTCTTTCGGATTGCCACTTCTTGCGAGGCTGGAGGGTAACCAAGTATTCTTGCTTCCAGCGTCTCCAGAAGGTTTCAGCAAGGCTTTGGACTTGCCTCCACTGCGTGTTATAGAGATCCTTGAGATCCATCTTCCCTGACGGAGCAGAAACTGCGTCAGTCTTCTGAGTGAGCAGCATTGCGGGTGTGAAAACTGCTGGCATCTCAGGATCGGAGGACAGTGGAACTAGGGGTCTTGCGTTCATGATTGCCATGACTTCAGCCATTAGTGTCGCCAGCACTTCATGTGAGAGATGACTGTTCTCCTTCAACAACATGGCATCTAAAATGCGACGTGCAATACCGATCATCCTCTCCCACACACCTCCCATGTGAGAAGAGTGTGGAGGATTAAAAGTCCAGGTGCAGCCTTTGTGTTGCAGGTGAGCTTTCAACTCTAGATCTTCTGAGTTAATCTGCAGTTCTTTGCAAGCTCCAATGAAGTTTGTTCCCCTATCAGAACGCAGTAGTCTCACAGGGCCTCTGATAGCGGTGAATCTCCTCAAAGTATTAATGAAGCTGGAGGTTGTCATATTCTCAATGACCTCAATGTGCACCGCACGCGTACTCAGACAGGTGAACATGACTGCCCACCGTTGTTTTAGTATTCTAATGAAAGGACACGCTGCACTAATGTTTCACCTCTTCTGTTTGGTAACCTTGAGAGACCTTAGTCTTTTTACTATTCTGCTCTTGCTTTGTGCAGGAAAGCTTAACAGATAGCTAACAGTAAATCCTTTCAATAAAGACCCAGGCATCCGTTGAAAAATAAAGAACTTCTAACTAAAGCCCTGAAACTCTTCAACGGATGCCTGGGTCTTTATTGAAAGGATTTACTGTTAGCTATCTGTTAAGCTTTCCTGCACAAAGCAAGAGCAGAATAGTAAAAAGACTAAGGTCTCTCAAGGTTACCAAACAGAAGAGGTGAAACATTAGTGCAGCGTGTCCTTTCATTAGAATACTAAAACAACGAGGTACTAACTACGGCAAGAGAGGAAGGACAAATGCGAGCATGAAAAGGCAATGACATTCTACAACACAGAAATGTGGGGGCAGAACAGCGTTCATGATGTAATGAACAGTATGTTGCTCACCATTGAAGGCAGCATTGAAGGGAGCCAGCAATGTGTACTCAGTGCCTGTTCTCATGGCAGCAGAAAGGCCCAGCTCAGATACCATGTCACCAAATGTTGACTGGGAACTTCCTACCAGTTCCATCACCTGTTTAGCTTGAAGGACAAAGAGAATCCCACCACCATTAAAATATGGATTACAGAAAAACATGAAACACCTGCCGCATTATATATTCATATAGTAAACCAGGTATGCTTAAATGAGAGGAAAATGTCGGAGTCTAACCTGAGTCTGGCATGAGCACTTGGTCAATAAGGTGGATGACACCATTGGTGGTGACGATGTCCTTCTTGCGCACCATCTTAATGCCGTTGACTGTTAGACTTTCACCATCGCAGCCAATATCAATAGTGTTGCCCTCAAGGGTCTCATAAGAGGTGCCAGCCATGATGGCCTCAGAGCACTGGACTGAGTCCAGAAGGTGGAAATTCAGAAGAGCTGAAAAAGCAAGACAGTTTTGAATTAATGTATAGTTTAGGTGAATATATATGTTTATTTGAAGGTCAGTTTGCTGCATGGGCTATTTTATGTTCTTTCGCATGTTTCACTGCAGCTGAGGATAAAATGCATTGGGAACCTGAGGACCCTTTGGATCCCTCGGGTCCCTGAGTCAGACGACTTGTTATTTTCTAACTGATCTGTTTAAAATTGTGTGAAATGGTCTGATCTCACATCATAAGGCAAGCTGTGGACCAATAAAACAGTTTTGGGTTGTTGCCAATTTGACCAGCTTGCTCAATAAAGCAGCTGTTTCTTTCCTCTCAGTGTTGACACAAAACAAGATAATGTTGAAAATGATTCTGCACTATTTAATTGTTTTTTCCTGGATTTTTTAAGAGCTTACGGTCACTGTATACTTGAAAGCTTTAACTTGCTCTGATTGACGATTACAGTGGAACAATTCTTGCAAATGTCTGAGAAAAATACTAATAGCTACATTATATTAATCCTGACTTGCTCACAACATGTATACCTCTAAAAGTATCAAACCAAAAGTGTCAAATGTGTCAAATTGTTTGACTTTCCACTAACAATTTCATGCGTGACTTGAAACTTGAGACTTATTTTTACAAGTCTCAACTGTATTATGTACAGCTTGCCAAATGTGTTTAAGTTCCAGATCAATTGCTGCGTCATCTGATTTGAGTTAGAAGAAGTTGAACAAGTGAATAAATGGTTGACTTAGTCTAAGAAAAATGCCGCCAGTGAATCACCGAATTTATTTTCCTGTACCTCATCGATAAATGTAAATATGGTCCCAGGTTTGCAACAGTTAAAATAAATCCTCAGTTTGCAATGCAATGTTTTAGAAGGCCTTGACCTCTTTTAATAAAAGTCTAGTTTACCCGTGAGGGCCGCCTTGTCGCCCTGAAGTCTCTCCAGCACTTCACTGCCCAGACTCTCAAAGGCTTCGTTGGTGGGGGCAAATAGAGTGTAATGTCCTGGTTGACCCAGCTTCTCCAAGAATCCAGCCGTTAGAGCCACATCCTACATGGTGATTTCACCAACGGGATTATGTTCAATTAAATTAAATAGACAATAGACTACAGTATAAACATTTTCAGGAGACAGACATAACAATCTAATCATTTGAAAAAAAAACATTTTAAAGTAACTATATTGCAAATGCAAACTCTGCATGTGTTTTTCCATTCCCTCTAATCCCTGCATAGGTACGTTTTTTACCTGCAATATTTTCTAAATTGCTCTGCATGCTTGCATTCAATTTGAATTACTTGTAATGTGTTTGCACTTAGTTTACAATCCTGGTCCTTGAGGTGTTTACATTATTTTGTCAATTATTTTGTATGTATTTACTCACGCTCAAAGTTGTCAGGTCATCGTCAATCTCAATGACATCCTGGATTGTGTTTCCAACAGCACTGACAACACGGTCAACGACATGCACAACGCCATTGGTGGCAACCTGATTGCCATTGATGATCCTAGCGCAGTTCACAGTCACCACCTGCACATAACATACACAATGTTATACCACTGACAAGTGTTTATAGCACAACTACAAAAGGACCACGTGGTAATCTTGAATGATAATACTCACCCCATTGGGGTAATGGTTAATTTTGAGACCAAGGTCATTGTACATGGAGGTGACTGTCATTCCATTCTTTAGATCTTTAGTCAGGAGGCGTTTGTTGGCCATGTGATAATGCAGAGCGTTGTACAGTTCAATGTTGATATTGCTGACCAGTCCACTCCTCATTGTCTGATAGGTGAGGAAAACGAGATGTTAAAACCTCAAAGACAGAGAGCCTCTAGCTTATTATTTTGTTCTTGACTTACTTCATCCAAAAGCTCCCAGGCATCGTTGCTGGGGGCAAAGAAGGTGAAGGATCCAGATCCCTCAATCTCAGGCCTTAGCTTAGAAATATCAGAGTATTTTTGGGTTGAGGTGGCCTTCACCAGACCCAAGGTGCCATACACATTGTCAATCGGGGCCACTGAGAAAGAGATTTACAATACGCATTCTTAGATGTTAGCCTGCCATTCCAATAATAGAATCTACGTGTGTGGAAAGTATGCTTCGCCATCTTTTTCTACTTTATTTAGTCTAATTCCAAAACTAGCATACAGCTGCTCTACAATGTAGCACTTAACTCACCTGCAGGGCAACCATCCATGCCCTCCAACTTCATGTACCCTGGGCAGCACTCATAAAGCACAGTCCTGCAGGCAAAATACACAAATCACAAACATGGGTATTATCTTAAATAAGTAGCGCATAGCTTGAAAGTATCTTTCAACATTGTAAGACTTTTTTTTTGGGCAGCCATGTTTTGCACTGAATCGTCATTCCACACTGGCGTATTCAGTGTTTCCAGATGTTACTCATTTTCTCTTTTATAACCCAAACCGACCATGGGATCCTACAGCTTAGACCAAAACCTAATGGAAAGAATCAAGCCTCAAGGATTATGCTACCATTACAGTCGTATATTTATAGTACCAAGACCTCCTCTTTGAAGCTAAACAATTAGTTTGAACGATTGTACGTATTTGGTTAACCTCAGAAACATTTTGGCCTTGAAAAAGTGCAGTCTAATTACAGTTGAGGTTTAGGAAATGATGGTTGACAAGGAACATTTAAAAGGTTTGATGGTCTTTATGTAAACATTTGGGCTAATCTGAAAAACAGTAGTACTACTGAAAAGTAGTGCTGGACAATAGCCCGAGGGGGGTAGTAAAATTCAAAGTGCAGCTGCAACATATAAACATGACTATGCCCCTTGGGTCAGCAGGTTTGAACATGTTGGAACTATATCATTGTTTCCAGCTCTTGGAAAAGCAGACATTTGGAAACGTACGATTCACCTCAAATAACTAACACCAATAAAAGAAACACAAGACATAAAGAACAGAGTTGGCTGAGGAGTGCGTTACTGTGGACTGCCCAGTAGAATCGTTAGAAAACTCGAAGCTGCTTCTTTTCCCCATTAATCAGCTCAACATGATTTAAATCATCTTGAAAAATAGTAAAAACATTATTCATTCTTTGTCTATTACAAACTGATCACTTGTAAATAGCATAATGTAACAAGTGGCTTTTCATTTGGTTGTGTATGGGAGTGAACAGAGCTGGTTCTACATGACACAAAAGGAGGAGGAAGATGAGGACTGGACCAAGATTTAGCAGTTTCCCTATGAGATCTGCACACCAGGAATGCTCCATATGTGTGCTATATGTAGTTCAAATCAGACAATTTAGACTTTGTCAGCATGGTTAGGGACAAACAAAGACATTCTTGGATTTAATGATTGGATGACTAAAAGATGCTACACGTGCAGTAATTGTTAATAGTGAGATTCCAACACAAAAAAAAGTTTTAAAAAGAAGAAGAAGAAAAACCTATTTCAACTGTCTCAGACAGGGTACAGGCCGACGCTTCTGGGTCATGGCTGACTGCAAATCTTGAACAGCTCTATTTGAATCAAAGTTGAATGGAGTTGGGGGTACTTGGGGATGAGATCACACAAGCCCTAATGGGGCCGAGTCAGCAAAACCCTCGCTACACTGCTCTCCCACACAGAGGGATTGTATCTGGCCATGGCGTAGGAAACTTTTGACTTCTCAGCATCGCTATAAAATAACTGTTCCAAGAACCATGATCATTTTGTCAAACATATAATAAACTGTATGTGCTTTTATTCCAATTCAACCCATCACTAATGGGCAGTTTAGAAGTTTGGTTGTGCAAAGTTTTCTTCTTAGAGAGAGATAGCTGCTCTGGAAGCCGAAATAATATTACTTCTTGAATCAGTGGGACATGTACAAGTATTTGGCTGGCTAAATTAAGTTGCACAGCATCAATTGCCAGATACCACTGTAAAAAGGGCAATCTAAGCCATATTAGATCATTTTGGTCAGTGAGTTAGCGTGAATTAGTTTATATGTTTGAGATTGTAATGCTTTCCTGCTGCTTCTCTGATACAGTAGGAGAGATATCTTATTTTATTTGATCTTATAGACAAGTTAACCTTGCTGCATAAGTTATACCAATTTCATTAAGAATAAACTTGATTCTGTTCTGATTGGTCTAAATCAGTGTGGGACAGAGACGCTGAAGTCAAAGGTGTATGTACTCTGCAGCAGGCAAAATCAACAGCTGATTATCGAAACAGTTTTCTTTTCAATCAACTCCACGAAAACACTCATGAAGGGTAAACTTCATCAATTAATTAGAACATTTCTGCCTCCAGTGCAGCTCAGTTTTGAATAAATGGGTGTAGCTCAAACTTGTAATTACTAGTTATATGTTGTGATTTTAGGACACCTTGCATCCTCATACAATAACCGGTGTAAATTAGTAATCCAGTCCACCATGTGAATTAAACTTTGGCCCTCTTATGTTTTGATTGATTCCTCAGTCCCATTGAAATAGATACAACTCTTTGGCTGTTTCCAACATTATCATTTGCCAAGTTCAATGAGCAGTGGGTATGCATCATAAAGAACTCAGCCTTTAGAGTGCTAAGCATGACTTAGGCATAATGCATGCGTCAAGGGCAAGCTGAATGTGTGTGTGGGTGCGAGTGAGAGAGCGAGAGAGGAAGCGAGAGACTGTAAAATAGGCATGCTTCAATTCATGTTTAAACACAAAAGTGCTGAAGGGGCTGGAATAATATGAAAAAGAGTCTGTCTAGTATGACTGAGCTGAATCATAGCCTGGAATCAGTGATTCACAACTCCACGACAACCAGGCTTCCTAAGTTATGAAAACCTGAACGCACAGTTTATAGGATCAAATAGGACAGTCTCCCATACAAAGGATTTAGGGCTGTGTCCACAAATGTGTTTTTCATTTTAAGCGGTAGTCTATTCAAAGTAAGATAACAGATGTCTGTCTCTATGGAAACATTCAAGTTTCCACGAAACCCTTAAAGAAGAAGCAGGAGAAGAAGCAGACACAAGATAAATGCTGTATTTCCAAAATACGTACAGAACTGAGCACCCAGTAAAACTTTTAGTCACTGAATTTGCTTAGAATGTTCATCTTTAAACAAGAGAAATAACTTGTCCTATTGGAAACATAAAAATACACTTACGCTTTCTTTCCACAGATGGTCCCGCGGTACCAATTACGACAAGTGCTGAAGTACTTCTTCTTGGTCCCCATGACTTGCTGGAGCGCGCAGACATTGGGTCTGATGAGAATAGAGAGTAGAAAAGAGTAATGAAGCATATATCAGCAAGGCAAGGCAAGGCACGTTTATTGGTATAGCACATTTCAACAACAAGGTAATTCAAAGCAGGTAGAACACAGGAGTAAGAATAATTATGTGACAAACAGCCCTGCTGGGTAAGACATCAGTGTGTCAAGTGTGAAGATTTGTATATTTGGCAACTGGCCCAGCTGCTTTGTGAAACAGTAGCAGTAAAATATTACTAATCACAACATCCACATCTGCTGGATATAAAATTGGTTTGTCAGATTTGGGTTATAATTTGACAACTATAACCCTGCTGGTTTGTACCTTTTCTAAGTGAGACGTAATGTTATGATATAAAATGTGTCAAAAATGAACAATTAAAAGCAGATTTAGCAGAGACAAATAAGCTGAAATGTTTAGAACTATGATTGTTGTGCTCAAGGCTCAATACCTTTGAATGCAACATGAACTAACATGACATTACAAGGGTGTACAAATATTCATAATGAAACATATTGATAAGCTTACCCTTGTTTTCTTGCCCTGACACGACTGTGGAAAACAATTTTGTCATAAGCTGAAGAGTCGGCCTTGTCAAATGTGGAGAACACAAAGAGTGCAAATGCAGCTACAAAAAGGAGCTTCATCCTTGATTTCTAAGCTTGCCCCTCCAGACCCAGAGTGATGGGAGCAGACTCAGCGTGGGAGTTTATATACGAGTCTCATCCTCCACTCATGGAGGATGGCAAAATTTCATGTATGCATGGACCACCCAGAACCTCTTAAAAACCACATTCTATGAAAAAATATACTGTTTTTTTTTGGTGTGATGAATTATGATGATTAGTATTTAAATAACTTATGGAGGACTATTTAAAAAATAAAATAAACGAGACCACCATCACATTCACAAAATGTTTTGTAATAAGGATAAGGATAAGGATGTTTATTGTCATCGTACAAACATACAACGGAATTTAGTTGGCGACTCATCAGTACAGCAGCAACAGTTAAAAAGTGTATAAAAACATTAAGACAAGAAGATTTAAAAACAAGACATTAAATAAATATATACAAGATAAAACAAGATAAAGCACAGTCATCAATGGCTCCAAAGTGAAAAATGTGCTTGGTTACAGTGTCGTGTTATTGACTATGTTTGTTTGTTAATATTTGCCTCTTTATGCATATTTAAAGATGCACACATCTCACAGAAAGCTTTGTCATGTCAAAACATTCTAAACATGTTTATTTAACCTGTTTTAATATCTTTTTCAGACGTCACATTACAGCTCTAGAACACTGGCAGTGTTATTTGAGAATGCTTTAACAAAAGAGTAGATTTTATTGCATTGGAAAAAATTTAAACATAAAAACAATTTAAGAATTTAAAGCTCAATATTTGGTTTTAGATGGATTTAAGTAAATATACTTCTCGCTTTCAGAGACATGATGGCATGCATAATCCAGCTGCATCGCTTCTGTTAAAGAGTCATTCATTTGGACCGCAAACAAAGAAACATTGCATAATCTCTGCTCTGAAGAAATGCCAGAACACTGATCATATAAATCTTTCAGAATGTAGTCTGCTCCACCAAGTGGTGGGAAAGAGTGCAGGCAGTGAGTGTTAATGAGTATCAGTATTTTAAGTGGATAATATTTTTTTTACATTGGAGAGGCATTAAACACGGCGGTAAATCATGACCGCCCAACCGTAACACCCAAACTTAGATGTAAAGTCTCAGTTCTTTTCAGTTCTAAATCTGAAAACATGTACTTGTATCTCTACTACATAACTGCTTTTATCATTTTGTCAAATGTATTCTCATAAGAGCCACACCAACCTTTCAAAGCCACAAAACTGGATCCAGATCTCAAACTGATTGACAAGTCTTGTAACACAAATACTAACAGGACACAGACATTTGTACTTTAATGTCAACAATCACATCTTACAGAAACAGCACTTCTTGTTGTGAGCAATTGTCTGTGAATTGGCACACACTTGTACAATGTGAAATCCAAGAATTATTTGAAGAAAATGATAATAAGCTGCAACCTACAAACAACATGAGCACACATGTGTCAAACGTATTAAATCCGCTAATTTAAAATATGCTATTGGATCTTCTTGATTCCTTACTAATAAGCAAAAGGACATATAGCAGCAAACATTGTAAGTTCTTTAAAAGTGCAGCTGTTGTTAAGCTTTACCAGTGGGTGTTGTTACTCACAGGATGCCCAAGTGGCATCACTTACACCATTCACTCTGCCACATGTTGTCCAACCTCCTGGCTAGACAGATGTTACAAATGTGTGCAGTCGATTGTTAGCTTTACAATCTACATATCCAACAAAAGTAAAGTACAGACTCAGTACTGGCTTGCATGGAGGAATAATGGTACAGATGAACTAGCTGCAGTGATAATAAAATGTGTTTTTACACTTTCACATACACTTTCACACAAACACTGCATGTGTCACAAAGAATGGGAAAAGGTCTTGGTCATGGGTAGTTTACTCTCTTTGTATCTTGGTAGTAAGCTCCTTTTTGGAGCGGAAATTTAAGGAAAAAAAATGACATCCAAATAGGTTTGCTTCCTAAAGACAGTGTGATTTGCTCACAGCTGCTATGTTAACAGAAACCTAAAGATTGCTTGCAGTTTTAAGCTATGAAGGTGTGAAGTTGAATATCTGTGCAAATACCGAATATAAGTAACTAAACTTCGATAGCACACCAATACAATTGATAATAATTAAACCCTACTAATATCAATAAACACTGTATTTATAGCAACAATACAGTAATTACTGTACCACAATAAACTCAATGTTAGTGGTTAAAAGCTGCTTAAAGGAAGACCTAACATATGTATGTGAATGTTCTGCACAGATTGATAGGTTTTCTTTCACTTTAAAAGTATTCATGGGTGGGTGTCCAGTATTTATACAGTTATGCCATATTTATATATCTTCATTGAGCCCACAACACTCCACTAGTCTTTTATATTCTTACATATCACTAGAGGGCGCCTGATGCTTGATAAGTAGTAATAATTCAACACAAAGTATTGAGTCTTCTAACCACATAATCACGAAATTATGAGAGATAGCTGGAAAACAAATATAATCAGTGTTGTTAAGTGCTACATTTTAACAGTGTTAAGGCCCCTAAATTAATTTAGTTAATACTTTAAATCAACGTCAACATGCAGAATTGCCCCTTTCAGAATTATGTTATTATTGGATGATCATCACTCAGTTTACAGCTGATTGGAAAGGCATGCAGGATGTGAATAATGTACCAAAGAAGAATTCATTCTAAAACTAAGAGTGCACCAGAACCTTGGGTAATGCTTGTTCTCTGAAGGTCTGAAAGAGAGAAAAGTCTCTCAGAAGGAGGACGTCGATGTTAACTGTGCATCTAGTGCACTGTGTTAGAGGGACCACTGTATATACAGCCAGAGAGAAGGTAGCAAACTATTTACTGAAATCTTTTCTGCAATAAACAACATGAGAGCGAACATTCCAGCCAAAAAGCAACTCAAGTGAAAGGCCAACTTAAAAAGTTCAGTTGTTTTCTTCTCTGTTATTGTGCCATCTTCTCTCTGTCCTAATGTTAGCAATATGCATATTTTGAAATGGATAGAGAGTACAGCATGTTGAAAGGGGTGGCAACAAATGACTCAACAAAAAAATTTAGGAACAATGTTTTTTGAATTACATTCTCTTATTTATTTGCAGAGTAATTTCATTACATTACAAGGAATAAATAAAATAGCACAGTAACACACAGTTCAAATAAGGGCCCTTACGCCTGCAACTTATAGTACATGGCACACCAGGTTAAGGAATACAGCTCGCAACAAATCTCAATTACCGGTAGATTGCATTGCGTGCCTCTTCTGCTTCAACGACAGAATACCAGTAAAATATGTTGCTCTCACCCTAAACAGGTTATGGAGTTCATGGTGGAGTAAAAGAGAAGCTGAGTCTACACTCTGAACTAGCTAGGTGTTACAGTGCTAGTTAATCAACAGTATTATTTGTCCAAGTTTAATATAGAATATAGAAAGTATTAAATACAACTAAACTTCTGTTAACTCAGTGGCGGAGGAATGGATACTGTAAGTATACGATGAATGTTACTTTTCTAAAGACATAGAGAAGATGAATTTGCATATCACAGTCAGAAGTTCAAGGTGGATGATGATAGGCAGCAGGATGTCAGGGCTCTTTGGAATGAAATGCTCATGGTAAAATAAGAATTAGGAACTTGCTTCACAATTCAAGTTAGCCCTTACTGAGGTCTATCCTCTCTCAGTTTTGTTGTATCTTCTATCAATCAGAGGTGAATGCATGTAATATAATGTGAGATAACATAATATTACTATACCATTATATGTATTGCAGGATACAAGAGTATTTTAACTGCACATATGGTTTAACTTATAATCATGAGATAATACAATCATTTTTGATCAACTGTTTTACAAATGGTAGTTGAATTACTGAAAGTTTCAATCCAAAAATGTTTTAAATCATTTTCAAAATCTCTCCATTAAAAACACAAATTAATTTTCATATTTCTTTGGACCATTTTTTACTTCCTGAGTGTGTTCTTTGCAAGAAATGTCAATCTCCTGAATATCCTTGTCCACTTTCTGTAGGACTTCAACGATCACTCTCTCAGTCTGAAGGTGTTTTTGGTTTTGTCCACCAAATCCCTCCGTATCTTCCTCTGAGTATATTTTATCATATTTCGGAGAAGGGAGTCCCTGTCCCTGGAGGGAACCAGAATCGGAGACATTCTTGGATAGCTCCTTCTGAATCTGTCCAATGCTGGACAGAACAACTGAACCATGTGCTTGCCTGTTAGAGCCCACAGAGCTGGTGGTGGTGCCAGCTCCGCTCTGCAGGGTGGGGGAGGTGATGTCAAACACGTTTAGCTTCTGTTGAGGCTCATCGGTAGGGAATTTGGGAGAATACTTGAATGAGTTTCCAGGATAAGCCAAGCTGGAGCTTGCGACGTTACCTGCGACCCCACCTTGAGGTTGACCCTTCATCATTCCGAGGACTTCATAGCGGAAGCTGGAGATATCCTGCTTGAGCTCCTATCAAGTGTTGAGAACCAGGGATTAAACAGCAGAGATAACACAGCCATGAAAAACAAACTTGAGTAATTGACTGCATACTACCTTGAAATTCTCTTCTGTTAGACCTTCCTCTGTCTTGGCATCTCTGATCATTGCTGCAACATAGCGCTTCATGAGGTTCCTCAAAACCTCCTAAAAAAGATACATAACGTCTTGAGGTGAAAAACCATGGAATTGTTTTTACATAAAGTTTCATCAAAAATGACCAAAGTCAAAAACAATACATCAAATCTTTACAGTTCATTGAGTAATACAAGTCATTACCTGATACTCATGGTTTAATCTTACATTTTCGGCCGCACGTCTCTGAAACAAAAAGAAAAAATGGAACATCAACCAAGTGACATGTTATCTCAGTTTGCAATGGTAGGGCGAATTGATCTTACTTTACTTGCCCTTGCTTATTACAAGGTTTTATTATGTTGACTAACTTAGCGACTAATCAAATTCTGAAGATAACAGGTGATTTATTTTACTCTTCATTCTTTTGGAGCCACCCGCTTTGACTCTATAATACCAGACATGCATTGAAAACATAGAGTATGCAATGCATAGGTGACAACATAGATCAGAAGAAATATCAAATATCTCCTTACCCCCAAAGTTTCAAAGGTTTCAAGCCTTTTTAAACTTGTCCTCTTAAATAAATGTGTATATATCCATCCAAAAAAATTATAAATTGACTTTGGACTGGGTATGATATTGAATGGAGATGGCAAAGTTCCCCCTTCTTCAAAATAGCTCATCCATAATTTTGTTCTTGCAAATTTCCACTCTATATCTGCATGATCCTGAAAAGAAAAAAAAACTGAATTTGTAAAATAAACAATACAAGACAAATTAGTGTGGTAAAACTAAAACAATATGTAAGCGCTAGCACTCACAGCAATGTGCTGGTAGGAGTTGTTCATCATTGCAATTAGCATGTTCAAAAGCACTACCAGGGAGATGACGTTATACGTGCCAAACATGGTGCGGCCTACAAACTCAGTGAATTCATGGGGTGGGTCCACATTGGTCACATGGAGGGGAATCAGGCCAAATATAGACCAAAATAATGACTGCAGTGTCTCGAACAGCCTGAAAAGCAAACAACCATACATCACACAATGCGCTGCTGAAAAACTAACGGTGTAATTACTAACAATGCAGGTTCGTCAGGGACAAAATATTTGAAAACTCCAACTTGCGTTGAGAAGGCGTTGTTTTGAACATCACAGCGAATACCCCTGCATTTAGTGCCCACATTTGTGTCATAATAAAAGTAGAGTTGGTTAAGGCCATTTGCAAAGGCTATCAGCACGAGACAATAGATGAAGAGGAACTTGAGGATGTCCAGGAGCATGCGGCCCAGTGAGATCTGTAAGGGGCCCAGATGGGAGTTGGCAGTGAAAAGGCAAATGAGGCGCAAGGAGCTGAAGATGTTGGCAATGGCAAACAATGCCTCTGCAACCAAAGTCGGATGCCACATATCCCAGCAGTATCTCGCTTTGGCCCCACCGTACTGTAAAAAAGAAGAGAACAAGAACAATGAATTCATAGAATTCATAAAGAGTTTCCCCACTGGGGATTAATAAAGTTTTTCTAATAGACTACCATAAAAAATAGATGCTGCAACATTTCAAGTTTTTCAGCACACAAATGAACCGTTCTACTTTAAAGTACAATACTGTGATACCATTTATTCTCTCTTTCCTCTTAATAGTAAACTATGATTGAGGCTGCAACAAAGTTAAAAGCTGGGGTTAACATACCTGTTTTTTCAATTACATTAAATGCTGCAATCTTTGATATACTGTGTTAATAGTCAAATACCTTGCACTGTAAGATGTACAATACCTTTGTAAAGGCAACAATCTTCAGAGAAATGGTTGCAATATACAAGGTGTTCATTATGAAGTCCATTAAGTTCCACCAGTCATCTATGTAGTCTTGGAAACCACTATCCCACATCTGTTTGATCTCAGTCCATATAAAGCCTCGGAGAGAAGAACAAAAGGTTATTTGTCAAAACCATCAATCAAGTATACAGTAGAAAAGATAAGATCTTTTCCACAAGAAAAGATATGTGACAAACAACTGGTGTGCAGATAGAACAGTATGGTCGTGGTCACAGTAAGCACCTTTGTTTGACCTTTTTCAAATGTGTGTGTACAGTGTAGAAATGTACAATAGTGCACGATAACATCAGGATAAACAGCAGTCTGTTAGAGTGTGTGTGTGTGTGTGTGTGTATGTGTATGTGTATGTGTGTGTGCGTGTGTGTTGTTACCAAGCACCCAGGGCAGGATCAGCCATTCCACAATGGTGGGTGCTGGGCCTTGATAGTCTTGATACTTCGAGGGTTTAAAGGCTATATGCTGCGAGGCCAACAGGAGCAGGAAGAGGAAGGTCAGGTAGGAAGCAGTGTGACAGATGAACTTGATGAAAGGCTTACGGATGAATAAGCCATAACGGCTCTTTGGAGCGATCATGTAGAAGATGGAGAACAGTGGAAAGAGGAGGCCAATGAAGATACATGTGATGAGTTTCCCTGCCCAGTGACGCCTCCTCCAGCCTGGGAACTCATCATACCACTGAGATGCCAGCAGCTGCTGACAGTTGGGCTGAGCAACAAACTAGAAGTAAGAGAGAGACAAATAAAGACATATCAACTAAAAATGAACTACCTCCTTGTCTGTGAATTCCATTCAGAAAATGATGGACAAATCAGAACAAAGGCCATTAAGCTACCTGCATGAGAGACCTGCAAACTGTACACAAAAACAAAACAATACATATAAAACCATCAATTAACAAGACATTAAAGGCTGTATTCAAAATGTTTGTGTCATGGTGCTCACTGCACCACATAGTATCTCCCTAATGTTGGGATGTGAACTTGAATTAATACAATTATCTTGGAAATAACGATCTCAGTACCATCTCATCTCTATACAATGAAATAAATGGAGGAAAAGCTAACTAGCATATACATGTTTTGATTTAAATAAACATGTTAAATAAATTATAATGAGAACAATGTGCAACTTCTGTTGTTTTTGTTCTCTGCAAACAAAACTGCTGACATAATTGCTTACTCACTGGATAAATGTTTATTTGTACTATTATGTTATTAAGTATGCTAAGAAGAGGCTATATGTTTTTTATATTTTTGAGAAGATATAGTAATAGCCCGTGTTTGTTTTATGAAGTCTAAACTGCCACTGAAACTGGAGGTATAAACACCTCAAATCAGATTCTTCCTCAAAGTACCAAGCTTGTCTGTCCCCTACAAGAGGCTCAATAGGACATGTCCCAACTACCGGTACCTCCATTTTTATACAACAACTCAACATCTAGAACCTTCATGAAATCTCTAAAACCATCCTTCAGGAACCCCTCCAACGGAGGACATTGAACAAACACGTAAAATAGATTTCCATTTTTTTTCTTACTGTATGTTGTCTATTTTATTTTTAGCACAACTTATCTAACATCCAATCGCAAAAGTTGAATCCAATCACTACATGACTGTAGACTCGTATGATGCAAAATGAATAACAGACTTTTATCTTGTGAGCATGCAAGGCAAAAATTTCAAGTGGGAAAACATTTCCGAATTGACTGTGAGATTTGATATAAACATCTGCTGGACATCTGCAGACGGGGATTGAAGTTAATTTCAGTTTAACCAAGTCACGGCCAAATGGATGTCCATTATGGTTCTATAAAGCATTACATGGGGGATGATGAGGTCATCTATCAATGCAGAATCTGACATCGTTAATGTTTCCTATTCGTCCTTGTGAGATGTTGACTTGCCGTTACATGACTGGAGGCAAAAGGTGGCATCTGTTGGGAACAGATTTTGCCTGAGGACATTTTTGGAGGGTGAAAACCCCTTCTTTCACATGTCACACCACTCTCCTCCTAAAAAAATATAATTAATTCTGTCCTAAGGCATGTTCTTCGTGATGACATACTGTGTTAACTGTCAGTTTACGTTTCTGTACATGCATATTGTAGATATAAATACAACAAAAACATATTCAGCGATTACATTTTTTTATTCAACACTTGACCATGTTTTGCACTTGTTGCACTTGGGGAGTTTTCTGAATGCTTAACCATTACAGTGACACAGCAGAAAAGCTACATGGTTCTGACCCTTTTCTTAATTTTGTCTTTTACAGAGCTAAGAGCAAATCTCTATAATGCATTCTAATTGTACATTTGTGAAATAAAAGGTTTATGTAAGCAACAGCTGCTCTTCTTCTAACGGAGGGTGGTCAGAGTAAAACGAACCCATTAAGCTGTTTGTTTTATCAAGTTCAATGATTTTTCTTGATTCAGCATCACTACAGGACACACAGGCCAAGTATTTCAATACAGAAGATAAAGTTGTCTTATGCATTATTGCATCCAGGATTTTACTGGCTGAAAACTGACAGCATCTCTGTTTCCAAAGCTTGATTCAACTCTTAAAGAATTTGAATCTCAAGGAAGTCAAATCTCACTGCAGAATCATTATTATCATTATCACTGCAATTATTATTATTATTGGTAGTAGTAGTAGCAGTAGTAGTAGTAGTAGTAGTAGTAGTAGTAGTAGTAGTAGTAGTAGTAGTAGTAGTAGTAGTGTGGTAGTGCAGGGATGATCAATATAAAATGTAATCCACAATTGACCAAAGAAATCTTGTCCTAAACACCCATCTGTGTTAAAACAAATAGCCACTGAGCCCTTGAAGTTGAGCGGTAAAACCTTTTGCCATGGAGACCAATTGTGGCACAAGGGGCTGCTAACAGTCACACTGATCTTTCATTCTCACATTACCAACTGTCACATCAAAGCACAACAGAAAAGCACTGCATGGAAAGACTCTTAGATGCTGAAGGCGAGACCAAATGTAATGTAGAAGGCAAGGCAAGGCAAGTATATTTGTATAGCACATTTCAACAACAAGGTAATTCAAAGTGCTTCACATAAAACCAGAAAAGGAGATTTAAAAACAATTTAGCACATTCATTAAAACATTAAAAAACAGTGCAAGAAATAAAATGCAGTAGTAAAATGCAGAAATGCAGGAAATTGATTAATATATGAATTGAACGTGGTTCAATTAAAGGCAGCAGCAAACAGAAAAGTCTTCAATCTTGATTTAAATGAGCTGAGGGTCTCAGCAGACCTGCAGCTTTCTGGGACTTTGTTCCAGATATGTGGAGCAGAAAAACTGAACGCTGCTTCTCCATGTTTAGTTCTGACTCTGGGAACAGAAAGTAGACCGGTCCCAGACGACCTGAGGGGTCGGGATGGTTCATAAGGTAGCAGCAATTCAGAGATGTATTTTGGCCCTAAACCATTCAGTGCTTTGTAAACCAACAGCAGGATTTTAAAGTCAATTCTTTGTTGGACAGGAAGCCAGTGCAAAGACCTCAGAACTGGAGTGATGTGATCCACCCTCCTGGTCTTAGTGAGGACTCGAGCTGCAGCGTTCTGAATCAGCTGCAGCTTTCTGACGGACTTTTTACAGAGACCTGTAAACACACCGTTACAGTAGTCCAGTCTGCTGAAGATAAATGCGTGGACAAGTTTTTCCAAATCCTGTTGAGACATAAGTCCTCTAATCCTTGATATATTCTTCAGGTGATAGTAGGCTGATTTTGTAATTGTCTTGATATGGCTGTTCAGGTTGAGATCTGAATCCATAACGCAAGAAGAGCATTTAAGTATGCAACTACTACACACTGTATGCAAACAAAACCCAAAAGCTTGATGTAGTCTCTTTAATGAGTGGAACAAATAAAAGACAACTGCTGAAATGAGTCTGCACTTTATCCTGTTGTGCAGGAACCAACAGAAAAAGCAAAACAACCCTGAGCTTTCCTCTACTTGTGTAAATGCAGTAAAATGTTATCGTGCCACATTTCCTGACCTCCCACTATAAAGAGAAGTCATGTTTACCAGCTTCCATTGTTATCACCTGTTGCTGTGTTAAGCAAAAAAAGTTAGCATTGCATCCAAGGGATACATACTCCAGAAAAGATGGTAAAATACAGTAAAAGGTTCCCGCCCTAATTAAAATATTATGAGTATGTATTTCAGGGAAATGGCCATCACTTATTCCATCATTATCCCCAATTATCCAATTGTCACGGGACTGTCTTAGAGTGCTACTGTAATGCATTGCTAAGAGCCAGCCTGGCAATTAGATGTTGCTCTAAACTCCCTAAGGACATCTCCACCCATCTGAGGCCATTTACAACTCATCTTGGAACCGTTATCCAGTCCATGTTGTTATAATAATGCAACAAGTAGTCCTTGTGTGTGTGTGTGTGCCAGTGTTACCAAGACAAATTGTTATTAAAATACTGTTGGACACTGCAATAATGTGAAAAACAGGATATCATAATCTACAAAGAGCTTACCTCCTTCTGGAAATATTTGATAGCCAGCTTCAGTCGGGCCAGATCATTGGTGATCTCATCCATCATAGGGTTGATGTCATCGCGGTAGTTGAGGATTATTTCCAACTCTTTAGAGCTCCGGGTCTGGTCCAAGAGGTCCTTTGCAAATTGTTTACACATTCGGGCCAGTTCCTCATACTCTGACTTGAACTCGTTCTCTACTGTGCTGAGCTCCTTCAGCTCCCAGCTGAGTTGAAACGCCGTGAGGAAAGGATCTTCACTGGAGAGGGCGATAAGAGACGAGCTGGCAAGGGCCTTGTAGATGTTAAGCCGGGAGCGTGAGTGGCGTAGGCCGTCCACGTCTGAACTGGACAAACACTCCACACAGTTGCAGCGCACAGCATGTGGCTGAGGTATGGAAACACCTCGCTGCAGAAGTAGTTTGATGATCTCGTAGTTGTTGGTGTGGGCTGCAAGGATGATTGGAGTGATGTCTGGGGTGAAGTCTGAAAACTGTTTGTCCAGTAGAATTTCTGGAACCTTTTCAGGAAGCAGAGAGAGGCAAAGAAAAGTTAGGAGGAAATGAAACGGAATAAATGGGTTGCTTTTGAAACCCCTCACATGAACTGAAACAACTGGTTTGAATGGGTCTAATTTCATTTGCCTTGGGTCTCTGATGATCTTGTCTAACAGCAAGCACACAGCTAATGGCTTGTGGTTCAGCTGGCCTCAAAATATCTTCCTGGTAGGAAGCAACTTCATCCTTTATTTTTTTCCTTGTCTTCACATAATACACCAAGTCCATTACCAGACCCAGCAGTGTCAAAAACATACAGTATTTGCAAAGATGTCAAGAATTTGAAAGCAACCCAAACAGTGGAACATCACTATTTGTTGTAAAAGCGGTGGCAAAAAAAACAACAGTAAAGAAAATATAAGATTCCTAAAATAAACACAGCCATGTCTGAAACTAAGAACAGAGGAAAGCGCAATCATTTTGTTTCTTTCTCTCTATCAGTTTTAGACTGAAGAATAGAATGACTGAAAACCTGTCACTGATAGCTGACATAACATTGACCTAAATGGTTATATTGTGATCTCCTAGTAGCTTAAAAGTATAGCTGTCCAGCTAGTGATAGTTTTGAGGAATAGCAGGCATGTTACCAAAGTCTAGGAAAATCGATTTTCTGAACTGCATTTGTTTCTGACAGTTCTGGAGTGTTGTAGTATAGTCCAGGCAAGCAGGGTGGAGTCTGGACAGGTTTCCAGTGTTAAAACAAACGTAACGGTAGCGAAATATACTGTACTCTGTTAAGTATTTTAAATCTTGCTTTATAGGGTGAATTGATTCATTGAAGAATAAGAATACTTGTTGCTAAACAGGACAGCTAAGAATGTTTTGCATCAAAGCAGATTGAAGGCACCACATATTGTACATGTGCCCACTGACTCCTTTTTTCTGTACAGTACGTGCATTTGCAAGTCAGACAAACTGTGAGTAGGATGTTTTCAAAAAGAAGTATCACATAATAGAAACAACTCTATAAGCCTAACTGGAATTCGTAGCCGACAGTGAGACCCCATGATTCTTCTGCCCTAATGAGTAAGACGACTAAGTGCCCTACCTCGACAAAGGTTTCTGGAAAATTGATACACGGGTTGGTGACAAATGTAAATATGAGTGTACAGTACAGTAATCACAGGAGGCATAACTGCATGGGCAGGTTGGTTCAAATTCTATTACGGAAGAAATGCGGCTCAGAAAAAGTCTTGTGAACAAAGCTTGAAGTCCAAAAATGAATGAAATGGAATTGACCGATGCCAGAAAGGTTAGCAATAAACAACAACTTCAACAACAAGAGAAACCCCTGTGGGAATGTAAACTGTACATGTGATGTGCTCATGCATCTACTACCTGTTTTTCCCCACGGGGCTTCTTGTGGTTGAGCAGCAGCTCCACGGCCCCCACCACTTCTTTGCGGATGGCATGTAGCAGGGCATCACCCAAATATAAGTTAAAGCTGAGCAGCAAATCAATGATCTCCAGGTTCTCATTTTCAATGGCAATGAGCAGCGCTGTGCGCCCCAGGGGGTCGATGCAGTTGATGTTGATCCTGAAGTAGATCTCAGCCTCCTCCAGGGCTTGTTTCACACTGGCATAGTCCCCCTTCTCAACAGCACCCAGGTAGGCCTTCTCCAGGGCAGAGAGCTCAGACTCGGCTCGCACGATCCGCAGGGGGATGCGGTCCCTGTATGACGAGTTGTCAGTGTTCCTGTAATACAGCTGTGACATTGCTGCTACAGCTTTAAAGTCTCAACTGAGAATGAATGAGAAATTATAAGACAAGGGAGAATATGGAATCAAGTTTCAGTGTTAGCTCTCATGTTTCAGACACAGTGGGAACAGTATCAGTATGGAACCTCCCAAAACAGTCTTTCTATAATCATCTGAGCAATCTAACTAAATTAAAATGTTACAACGGAAAACAAAGCATTTAGGTCAGTATTAGTTTATAAGCTTATTGCTTTTTTGACAACGCATTTTGCCTAAAAAGATGTATTTGTCTTTTTCATTCAAATTATTGTTAAACATGTTATTGTTAAACTGAAAACACTCTTCCACTAATTAACATAAACATAACCTGAAACATGATTGAAAGTATTTTTTTCGTTCTCAGTTTACAACGAGATAACTATATAGATGATCAAAAAAAAAAGGACACATTTTCGTTAGAAGCGTGCGTAATCACTCATAACAACTCGGCCCCCGCAATAACATTGCACAAATAAAACACGGAAACTTTACCTTCCTCCTGTTTCTTTCCAGTTGTGATTAAATCAATAACCACTCGACGGAGAACCAGATGATGGGGCAGTCAGAAAGAAAACAGGCGCATCATCATCTTATCAGTAAAAGTCTCCACTGAGACTGTAACTTATCACTGGCATGGCCCCCTCCACCCCTTTCGCTCTCGCGTCTGTTGGAGCATGACGCAAATGTTACTGCCCCGTCCTGCACGTCTCTGCAAAATACACGCGTCGAATCAGGTGACAGACTGTATCCTCTTATATAAACTGTTAATCGGCGGACAACGCATCTTTAGCCATCACCGCCCCTTTTCACTTTTCTGTATCAGTGTAGCCTAAATTTTACAAGGTGTAAGGGGGAGTTTCCCATCGAGGCAACCAGTTCCACCTTGTTATCCACTATATGTAAAAGTTATACATTTACTTTTTTATTAATATTGTCATATTGTCCAACAACAATGCAGCGTTGACAGTAAAGGTATCCCTTTATCTTTGCTCACTTGTTTTCTTTTCAGGTTTTATTGGCTAATTAAAATAAAACGTATATGTATCGTGGACATATAGGAATTCCAATAGTTTATACGTATTTATTTATGCTTTATTCATTTATTTTTGACTGATTAAAATCGTGAAGCCATTGCTTGCTACTAATCAACAAAACCCATGCAGATCAAGCCCTTGTTAAAGTCTCGTTGATACCACTTAAGCAAGTTAAAATAGAATTCACGATATAATATGAGCTAAGATATGTTTTAAACAAACAAACAAACAAAAATAGTCATTCTGCAAATGTCTGCTTAAAGGTGTAGGCCCAGTCACTGCAGCACTAGACAACTATTCATAGGTTCACGAGATGCATGCACTTCAGCATCGTATTCTCAAGACGGTTTCCAAGAGTTCTGTGTCTTTCACAAGTGTATACGTTTACCACAAACACAAATAAGCATGTATATGCGAGACTCCTACCTGGAAAGGAGAGCACTTTACCCGAATGAGAGATGCGCGGACATAAACTTTCCTTATTCATGTGATCAATGATCAGCGAGTGACCTGGAGGGAGGAAGCCGCAGGTGTCCCTTGACGGAGCTCAACATTGCTAAGATTCCCCTGCTGGTGGCCTCTGAGAACTACTACTACTCTAACGGCGGATGACGTTATGTAAATATAGCATAAGAAAACACAAAACGACTGTACCACGACTGCTGCAACTGGCAGTAAACATTGGAGCCATATAATTTGACAAAACTGAATATGCTCAAATTTCTGAACATGAAAATACTAAATAGGTAATTACAGGTTACTCTACTTAATCTAGCCTGCTGCAAATTATCTCATCTGTCAGACATGTGAGTGTTGATGTAGCCCAGCTGTATTGGCAGTACCAGTGCCACAATGTCAATAGCTACATTGGGCATACCCTGCAAGAAATTTCCACACACGGTCCTGCAAATGTTTCACTATAAAGCCGTATTAGGAATAAAGGGAATCTGTCCGATGAATGCTAGAGGCTGCGAAGAACAAATTAATACAGGGATTAGCAGGATAATGTAGTAACATGAATTAAAAAGGGCAAAAAAGAGCAGATCAGGAAACAATGAGGTTGGAGGTTGACTGTGTCTAACAGGACATTTTACGGGAAGACCCTGAGATCCAGGTCCTCATTCTGTAATGCAGAAATCCAATATGCCTTGCGTCTCAGGAGGGCTTCTTTCAAGTTGCCTCCTCTTCTGAATTTGAACTCTCTTAATTCCAGTCGGAGGATTCTTCATATGTGCAAAACGCAGGGCAACTGGACTGTCTTTGTTCGCATTGTTTGCAGAACGATGTTCCGCCATAGTCTTTAGGAGTTATTTTTTTCTTACCAATGTGTACTTCACCACAGGCACAGTTGATGAGGTGGTTGTACAGGAAATCACGTTTTTTTTAGCTGTGCCCTGTTTAAGTATTCATAGGCACTATACCATGGAAGACTTGGAGTGGCCTCTTTCCACTCTTGAATCTGCAAATACTTCAGTCAATGCTGTGTTTGGTTGTTCATCATCATATCCTCTGTCCTTGAATCTTGCCTTCATATTATCCACCTGTTGTTCTAAATACTTTGGTGTGATACAGATCCGCTGTAGTATGTGAAACTAAGAAGTAGCATCCTTATTGTACCTTCTCTAATAAATGCCTATTTCAAATAAGGCAAGGAACCATCTGCATACCCTGGCCACTATTGGAGGATTTATGGTAATAGTTCTCTCATGGGACTACGGATGCAGAGAGGATGAAAACAAGCGGGCAGGCGCCTTAGACTAGTTAAATATGCAGCCTGACTAGAAATGCACAAGAAAGAAGGCCTATAAACACAGAAGACTGTTTGTATGTGAGAAACTGAACTAATACTTGCCTTTTAAGATTGATTATTCAGCAGATGAGGGCCATCACACAGTACAAGCACATGGCTCAATAGAGACAATTAATCAAACCCAAAGTCTTATAAAGTGTAATAATCTGGAGTGCTTCAGACAGCTTTGTCTAAAACTATGACTAAAATATGACTAAAACTGAAACTTAGACTAAAGGGAACTTATCCACTGTTGAAAATATATTATATGATGTTTGCTGGAAACCACAAGGATGACATAAACATCATTGGAGAGTATACTGGGGGTATAAAAACACACAGTGGGGCCACTGTGGGGCCACAGTGGGGCCACTGTGTATTGACTGCCATTACAACATGCTTTACTGCAACTGAAACATGCATGTGCACAATTTGCCCTTCAGTAATGCAACACATCTTTACACATGAAGCACATCATTTGATGATTGTAGTCCCACATACTCTGTTTCACACTGTGGCCTTCAGGGTTTTCCCAGAAATCAAACATCCCCAGCCTCTAACTGTTCTGTGTCCAACCTTTCTCCATCTTATATATTTGCACTGCAAGGACTGTTTGTCAATATCCCCCTCACCCCCTTGAGATACAGCTGATGTTTAAGTGTGTATAGAGAAATGTTTTGTCAATGGCACTTTGACCAAACCATGGTTTTGTGTTTTTCTTTTTGCTATTTTCCTGTGATTTCATTGAAGATGTTTTGTAAAGCTAAAAGAATGGGGTAAAAATGCTCTTGTGTAGATGCACTCCAATGTGTGCAGTCTTGCAGGTTTGACAAAAAAAAGTGCATTAAAAAAATATCTAGGGACAAAGTTCATTACAATCTACATAGGCATAGTAAACATAAATAAACAATAAAAAACGTATGATTATACGATGTCAAAATTGAGGATTTTGATCAGCATGTGTTGGGTTCTGGAGAAATGTGTGTGCTTTTGTTTGATTCTGGCAGATACTGTTTGTGTCCAAGATGCATTTGCCTCCCTTTGAATCAACAGAATCCCTCACTTACAGGACTTGTGGTTATTTTATCATCAGTGCAGCTATTATCACGCCACAATCGTCATGAGACATCTGCAAGGCAATCTTGTTTGTGCTATTACCAACTCCATCACAGAATACCAGCACCATTATCTGGCAGCACAGTGAGAGACAATATCATGAACAGACACACGATTTAATAAGACTTTTCACATTATGTACTGTGAAACATAGCTGGATGATATGGCTCTAACTAGAAAATGCATTTCCTGCTGAAAATGCGTTGGAATGCTGAAAGCTGAAATTAATCTCAAAAACATTGTTTTTAAATGACAGGTTATTAAATGACAGGCTTCATCACAAGCAGTTCAGTTAGAATTCACTCTCTGGGGCTTTTATTTTGAAATGGGGTGTGGGGTGTGGGGGAGAAGGGGAGAGGAGACAGAATCATAATGTTAGATAAACACAAACCGGTTATTAAATGACAGGCTCATCACAAACATTTCAGTTAGGATTCATTCTGTGGGGCTTTTATTTTAAAATGGCGTGTGTGTGTATGTGTGTGTGTGTGGGGGGGGGGGGGGGGGGTGGAGGAGGGGGGAAAGACCTCTAAAGATCCCTAAGACGTATTAGTAATTAGAAGAAGTAGTAGTAGTAGTATCAGTAGTCGTAGTAATAGCTGTAGTAGTGGTCGTAGTATTTAATATAACAGTAGTAGTAGTAGAATAAGTCGTAGTAGTAATAGTAAAGTCAGTTTTTGAAGTAGCAGTAGTAGTAGTACTAGTAGCAGTCGTACTAACAGCTGTAGTAGTATTAGTACTGGTGATAGCAGGAATAGCCGTATTAGCAGTTGTGGTATAAGTAATAAGTAGTGGTAGTGTCGTAATAGCAGTAGTGGTAGTAATAATATTTATGGTAGTAGTAATAGTAGCAACAGAAAAAGTTGAAGTAGTCGTAGTAGTAATACTAGAAATATTAGCAGTAGTAGTAGTTGTCGCAGTATTAGTAAGAGCATTCATTATTTCAACAAAAAAGCCTAATTTTGAGCGAAACGTTTAAATACAGTGAATCCATGAGGCTTTTATTTTGAAAGGGTGGGACTGGGTGGGGGAGGGAGGGGAATTCCCTAAGATCCTGAATGACTGTATGAGAGACACAGAGAGAGAGGGAGAGGAGTGTATGTGCGCGTGTGTCTGTGAGTCTGTGTTTATCAACATCACTAATTGGCTCAATCGCGAACACCTGTGTGCCTGAAGCCATTTGAAAATATTCTCCATAGAGATCCCATTGAAAATAAAAAGCTTAATAATTCAAAATGTTTAAAGGTTCGAAATATGAAAAGTCATAGCACCCCTTAACAGCATTCCAACAATAAAGAAACAGGATAACAATAGTTGGAATGCTTAACAGCATTCCAACAATAAGCGGGACATATTTTGTACAATATCACTTTAAAACACAACTCACTCATTATTATTAATATTAATTACTATGACCCAAATGTGACATCCAGGAAAAAAATTTAAAAAGTCGGATGTACTGTATTGCCAAAATGATTAATAGTGTAATGAGAGTCCATTCAGCTTACTGCTCTCTCCAGTGTAATACGTTTCCTATTGGTTTTAAGTATTAAAATATGAGTGAGTCAGTCTCAAAACACGATCTTCTATTTGTCACTGGGACACGAGAATTCCCCAGAAAGTGAGCACAGAGTCCCTTCAAGTTTCAAGTTCAATTTGACATTAAAGAAGACGAAGAAAAGGTATTTTCTAAAGCCTTTACGGCCACAGCGAATATGCCCATTGAAAAAGTTTATAATCCACAAAAATGTATACTTTTGAAGAGAAGAGATCAAGTTGCAGTTCCACCACAAATGAGAATTTGTAAACATCTTGAGGTGATGAATACAACATTAGAGCTTCCTGCTTCTGTGCACTTACAGCCAACTAATTTAAGGTAATAAATACTTAAAGGAAGTCTGCACACTGTAGCTCCCTTAAGTGCACATCCACAAGTATTGTATGTGGACGTGCCAATAAATTACACTTAAGTGTCACAACGGTGTCCACACATTTACTTATGTTTTTATTGATGTGCGTTACCCCTATGCATTGATTTTACTTCAAATCTACACATTCATTTTTGATGCCAAGTAGCATCCATTTTGGCAGCTCAGAACATGTTGCATTTTCTTGTCTTCTGAGGTGTTCATCCTTTAGATTATTTATTCAGCTTGTTAAATTTAATCTAATACAGTTTTATTTAACTGGGAAAGCATAATGGCCAATAAAGTATAGCTAAATTGACCCTGTCATTTTGTTGGGAAGGTTACAGAAGTAAATAAAGTTGCTCAACTGAATATGAAGCATTGTCAACCCTTTTTAATTGAATATGGGAAACTGAGAATAAAAAATATATATTCTAGGTGTTTTGTGTGGTTAATTTTTTCATAGAAAAATGTCTTAAAACAGAAAAAAGCAATGACTTAATTAAGAACAAGACATTCTTCATAAAACCATTTTAAAGCAAAGAATGATTGAAAAGATGAACTAATTCATTCTGCCATTAATGATTCAGGCTGAAATTAGCTTAATGATGATTGACATGATCAATAGGTTCATGACATTTGAAAAGGTCTATGACAATATAAGCAGATGCTGCATCTGTCCTTTTTGGCCCGTGTGTCTTTTCAGTATACAGTCGAGGCAGCTGCTGTACAGTTCTTTGCCCTGAGGAGCATTTTGCAGACTATTTTCTTTTCAGTCCAACCGAACAAGTGAAGGCCAGGATGTGGCCACCTTTCAGATATTATATCTATTTCCTGGATGAATTTCCTGCCATAACACTCTGATGTCAATTTAGGTTCAGGTCACACGTGTGATCAGCTCATGTACTATATTTTGTATTTTTGGTCCCTTTTGTAGAGGACAGTTGTTGATAGAAAGAGCTGATGCCAGACTGCAGAATGTGACCTGTATTGCAATATTTTTCCTCTTCCTGGTCCAGACATAATGCAATAAATCTAGGTCTTTTTTACACCTTCTGTTTATTGCTCTGCGGCTAAGCATTTGGTTTTTCGCCTTTAACATTGTCACAGACCTGAAAAACAGACTCTGTTGGTAAGACCCCAATCAAAACCATTTTAAAGAAACCATCCTTGCAAACAAAATGTTATCCCCCACAAAATCCAGATATAAAACTATTATCAGTTGTGAGAAACACACAAATGCTATTTTTTTATTGAGAAATCATTCTCTTTAACTTTATGTGAATGTACAAAGTCTATCTTATTGAGCTAGTAATAATAACTCTGTGATTCACGTGATAAATTACTAAGCTCACTTGCCACTAGAGGGCAGAGAGAGATCCTGATGAGCCTTATCTGGAGCACAGATTTTTAAAGCCGCCAGACTACTGGCACTTTTTTAAAATTACTGTCTGTCTTATCTGCTCTTTGGTGGAAGCTAAGTGAGGGTTTCAAAATCTAGGCCACATGTTTGTTAATGACGTTTGCTTTTACTAAAGCGTCTTAGTTCTGACCCAGTTCCCGGTATGTTGATTACGACTTTCACCTCACTTTTCTTGTGCCAGCACTTGGGGTTTATGTCTTTAATCTGCATATGATAAATAATGAAAACTGAAGAACACTTAGAAAAAGAGTGTCTGAATTCTCAGCGGTAAACTTCATATCAGATTTCATGGTGAAATCAATGCATTTCCAAAATGTTGTTTTGTGTGTTATGCATGGCTGGTTTCACTTCACAGGAGGCCGTCAGTCTTTGCTGTGTGGGTGTAGAACATATTTGGCATTGCAGTCCAGCTCTCTGTCAATTAGATGCAGAATGTATCATCCATGTTTTGACCCCGCTTCTATAAATGAACGCTGATGCAGTAGTCAACCTGGCAACAGAAATTCAAAGTCATTAGATAAGATCTTGAACTAATTAGGCCTGCCCGTCTTTCAGCTGTGAGACGCTACAACACAGCTACAGTAAATATTTTCTACAGGTATGGCAGTAATGTTTAATGATGGTTATTATTCTCTCTCCCAGATCTGCCTGCAAGCAGAACATTCATACGTTTGCACTACATGTATTTAATTCTGTCCCATACCCAGCGCATGCACCATCATTCGAAGTAGACTTACAGTTTCTTTCATCTCTGTTTTTCGGTTAAGATGTTTCATGTTCATTATCAACCCATATATATGTACTTTACATTAGCTTCATATTAATCAATCAACGTTAATAGACATGAAATTACACTTAATTCATCAAAGTAAAGTCAGACATTATGTTTTAAATGATGTATTATTCTTTATTCTTAGACTGTCACCATCATTATATAATAGATGCTTTGCAACACACTATGTATAATGTGATGTTGCCATCTTCTGGCAGTGGTAGTGAAGTATATGGTAAATAATATTCACAGTTGTTATTATACACAAAATGTACATGTTTGAATATTGTAGCTTGCTTTCTGAAAATCTAAATCTAAATCAAATGTTGACTTTTCTCACTATCCAAATAAAACTGGTATATTGTTTGTCTCCAAATACTCTGCAGCAGTTTGTTATTTGCTTCCCGTGGAGGTGTGAAGATGCTTGGAGGTTATAGGTTCTGTTTATGTCTGTCTGCAGGGGTATTTACCAAACTCAATGAGATCAGCAACACCCCATCACCTGACAAAAAGGAGCAAGAGTTTGTCAGTTTGTGTGCTGGTGCTTATTAGCGCTGTCAGCAGATGAGATGTGTGTATGTTTGTGTGCAGTGCTGTGGGGTAAGGGGTTGAAAATCACCCTTAAATCTCATAGCTAAAACTCACATCTATCAGGGAGCATAAAAAGCACCTTGTTACACCAGTTAACTCTAACAGATGACAGCTGACTTTGGTGGCTTAGGGCTAATGGAAAAGATTAAGTCAATTACAGCTTGGCAGGGGGACTTTGAGACATTCCCCAGACTATTGGAACAATAGGCACCCACATGCTGTCGACACTGTCACTCCGAGGCAGTACATGTCATCATGTCAGAGTAAATCCAACACAATGTACTTTGTTCTCTTTCTAAAAAATAACAACATAACAATGATAACACTGAAAAGCAGTCCAAGAGAAAGCATTGCTGTCCCCACATGTGCAGTGTGTGCAGCTTTTTCATGAGCATCTAGTGAATGCACTCTGTTTCATCAAGGTGATATTGTTGCTGACTTAGTCCCCAACTTTTGATCAAACAGCGTTCAGCTCAGCAGAAACCGGGAACTTCAAAGGCTTGAGGAGCATAACATGTAGCAAAGAGGAATGGCGAGACTAAGCAGCTGCAAGTCCACTACACATAAGAAGATTCAATTCTTGAATTTAATTTAATTAAATTTAACGAAAATATCATTTCTATTTTCTAGAATTAAATAGTTTTCATTGCACTATTTAGTTGTTGTTTTTGTGAATCAAAGAAATTTCCTCTCAGTGCAGAAAGTCATACGCTACACAATTTGCACTTTGTTTTATAATAATCAAATCCGAAATCTCATAATAACATTTTTCTGCTGATGATGTGACAACATGCAGATGGCACAGAGTGAGTCCCATTGGCCGAATTCTCATTTTTCTTTGGTTTTGCGCAGTATAAATGAGTTCAGCCCGCAGGGTGGCCAAACATGTTAAGTGCCTCTCAGCTTTAAAACTCATCAGGAGAAGGAATGCCTGCGGGGTATCTGGCAGCAATCCGATTACATGATGTAACCTTTGGCCCGTGGGCGACTACACCTCCACAGGAAGCCCAAGATTTTGAGTTTTTAAAAACATAAAAGTCTGAAGTCAAAGAAGCGGTTTTCAGCTACGGATGAATGGTTAAATGTCTGCTGGTTGGCCTTTGCTTTTGTCCTTAACTGACACCATATTAGTCAGGTTAGTTAGAATATAATGAAGGCAGCTTTGACAGTGACCTGGTGCCCCTACAATTGTTTTTGCACTGTTAGAGGCTTTGTGGCACAGCACTACACATCGTACTACATTAAAATCTCTCCGTAACTTGCACCTTACAAGAGTGCAACAACATCAAGCAATTAATGTCACACATACAGAAGTATGTTATTTTTACTGAAGATTATCAAATGTGCCCACATGTAAGCAACATGATAGAAGCATAATGAAATGGAAAACATATTTAATTTGACTATATTAGATTGCAGACGGACAGAAAGGTTTAAATGGTACTTGACCATATTTTACAGCCAGATTGGTGTCTTTTAACTCAGAAGTCTGTGTGCAACATTATACAGAAATAACAATAGAATCACTGTATTTTTCCTAAAACAGAAACAAATCCCGATACAACAATCAACCCAAAAATCTACATTTATTCATATCTTACCTTACAATGACATATACGTATTGACAAACACAGAAAGTATTCAAGTATTTTCAGATTTCTTTTCCAGAATTTACATGACAAAGTCATCTATGAAACTTTGCATTTCTGAATTGTAAATTGCATCACATTCACGACTAAATAAGCTTCATATTCTGCAAAGAAAAATGTTTTTGAGGTTTGAAATTGGAAGACCGGCAAACATTATTCTGCTTGAATGCCACAACATTAGTCACGTAAGCACCACTCTCCATTTCATTCTGTGGTTTTACTCCTGCATTTTGATGATAAACCGCAAGTCCGAGGTTATGCCCTGCTTCAAGTGGAGGTCAACAATGTGGTCAGAGAGTTTTAACCAACTGAAACTTCTTATCTACACACACACACACACACACACTCATATTTTACACAGAGATTATTAGAACTCAATTTATTTATTTGTCTTATGTTTTGTCCTTGGATTTTCTTTGCCTCATTTGTTTTCCACAAAGCACCGCAGTGAACATATTTGTTAAAAGCAGGCTATAAATAAACCTAAATAAGACTTGATTTGTTTTGGAAGTAGTATGATTGCTCTGGCCATACATTATCTTAATACATGCGTCCACACACACCTGGGGATTTTGGGAGCACAAATGCAGAATATGATTCAACCTGACTGGTTCTGCTGGCTTTTTAGATATGTAGTATCCCAAGAGTATTATAAGCTGTGGAAGATGGATTTGGCTGCCGGTTGGCTCTGCTTTGTGTTTCTATGGGTTACACCATTTTCCTTTACAGTGGAGGACTTCAGAATAGCTGCTGCCACCAATCCGGCTTCAAACGTCAAAAGAATTGTCCCTGACAGAGTGAGGGACAATTGTAGCGGAGGAACTAAAATACCGTTCATGACATCAGTGGGGCTGGAGTTGTTTTGTCTCCAGGGAATAGCTACCAACAGAAATAGTCCTGATAAGTCCAAGGTATTGTTAAAATGGAGTCACTCTAGCAACACCACCACAAACAGTTGGGTAACACCAAAGGAGACAATTATCGAAAGTATTTCGAGCCAGGAAGGGAATATATTTGGGATTGATAAGAGACGCCGTCTAAATTCACATTTGATCCAGGATGTATGTCTGATCTTGACAATTGTATTTACTTTATTATTCATTGCTTTATTAAACACAGACAGTCAATGTTAGGGGTGTAGGGCTCAAGCATGCAGAGCAATAAAACATGTTGTTAATGTTGATAAAGACATTATACACAAACAAAACAATGATTGGAGTTCACTTGGCTGCTGATTTCAGCACTGAAGACACAGATAGTCCATCCAGCAGCACCTCATTATCCATGTAACAGGTTGACTTGATGTCACCTGTCAGAGCTAAGGCAGCTTACATGATGCCGATCTCTGCTAACCCGGGTACAATGACAGTGGTGTCAATGACAGCAGGGAACACAAGCCTGTCAGTGTTTGGCCTGTCAGTGTATGACAAGGCAGGGCATTCAGCTGAGAGGATATTGAAAGTAAGTATTTCTGTAAACAAGAGGCAAAACAGGATATTTTTAGATTGTGGGTACATCTAACATTAATATGTTTTATTTGGTTTCTAGGCAGTCAGTATCTTTGGACTGCTGTTACATGCAAAGTTAGCTGTCAGCTGAGTTATTGCAAAGCAAAACAACTTTAGTTTCTCGGTGCTAATAGCCACAAAGACAAAAGATGAGCTTTGAAAAAAACAGCTTTAAATGTTTTCAAATGTTCCGCAGTGAGAACATCATGAATTAATTAGCAACCGAAAATCATTTTTAAAATTCTGATCAAGATTTATATACGTGGTGTTCAAAAGTGAGCTGAGCTACAATATTACAGCCACAACCTGCACCATGTGTATCTTTGCCCAACAATAAATCACCTGCACATCAGTGTGACTGGCATCCTCACTTCCTTTATAGGCCAACAGTTCGATCTTCTAAGAAGGATAAATCTGATAAAAATGTGATGTGACAGAATATCATCAAACTTCCCCTCGCCTCAAAAAAAAGCCAGAAGGTTTGGGTATGATCCAATTCCCTCTCTGCCATCGCTGCTTTCAGAAAGTTCTATTCATCTTCTTTTTCATTTTCTCTTGTAACTAGGAGCTGTCAAGGCCTGGGGGCTTTGCCTTGCAGTTTGCTTGGCTATATTTATAATTGGACCCTGTCAACAGTGTCCAGTGCAACTCAACTGCACGGTTTATGGCAACTACTGTGTATACTGACTTCAACACATGCCAGCTGTGAGACGGTGTGTATGTCATTAAAGTGAAACAATAGGTAGGTGCAGACACAATGGTTGCACCCACTACTTTGTGGATGGAATGAAAAGCATCTGAAAGGGATCAGAGGGTACTGAGCACAGTAAAAGTTACATTTTTCCAGGTAATAAAAAGCTCTAGGGATGCTACACATTGACAGGTGGGCATTGGTATGTATGCATATATAATATATACAAAGGCTGAGGGCTAAATCAAACATGCAGAACAGCTGTTCCGTAGCTATGCACAAGAAAAACAACAGTTGAGTTCGATAAATCCGATTTTATATTTCAATTTAATGTCATTTGAAGTTAATTTAAGTTAACAGTAAACACAATAGGAGCCTAGGAGTAATGAGTGTTATGGCTCCCTCTGCCTTCAACATGTTTAGACTCCCCCACATATAGTAACCTATTCCAAAATATCTGTGATTCTTATCTTGCAGTGCAGTGGGGTCACCGTGCCAAAGTCAAACCAGGTTTTAATAAAATGTAGTGGTTAACCTGCTCTGCTGTGCTGCACAATGTCTGCGTGGGTGTCCTCTTGACTGGGGTCGGATCATGACTGGGCTTGTCAAGAGTCAGAGGAGAATGCACTGCTGGAGGAAGCGTCTGACACCTTGTGGACCTGTGTGATGAGAGAGTAGCATAGTAGGAAACAGGACATTGTCACTGCATGACTCTAGTAAATAGAGCTTTTGACTCATGCTTTAAGAGTAGATTTTGGGCTATTTTCCAGGGTGAATTCTGTGAAGAGGATTACTGTGTTGTGGCCACACATGGATTGGCTGCATTGCGAGGCAGTGCACAGTCAAATTCCGGCTCTGATGTGTATGACTGCGGACGCGACGTACCACCGCACACATTGAAAAGCTGCTGTAGGAGATTTACCTCATTGTGCGTCCACAAACAATATAGCAATCTATTGTATACTGTGTGGCACTGTGCATGCAACGCAGAACCTGTTTAAACTAAGCATTTAATGACCTGGTTTCATCAGTAAGAAGGTGGAAAATGTGCATAACATCGAGGTGGAATTTCTGCTGAGGGGTGTCGAGTATCCTCTCTCCTTAATCGAGCAAACCACGAGGGGGAGACAAAGCCTTTCTCCAGTTAGAATATCAGTGAAGACTCTTCTATACAGCTTATATATAGTTCTGATTGATAAATCCTGTCGTTAGGAGTATTTCTGAGTGAATAGCTTTAATTAGAGAACAAATGTAGATTATTTAAACAACATCCAACTGTGTAAAATTAAATATTATTCACATAATAACATTACTGGCCATACTGCAGGCTCTAAATCTCGCCTTGTGCCCCAAACACCGCTTTATTCTTTTATTTTTCTCACCTGATGAGGTCCAGCCCACGCGGCATCGTTTTGTCTGCCCCGAATGACACGAGCCACGTCCATTCAAAACCCGACAAACGCATTCCAGCGGAGATATTAACCAATCGGCTGAGAGGAAGGCGTAACTCTCCCTACTCCGGCAAAGCAGGAGTATGAAGTTTATGTTATCAGTGTACAGCCGCTGTGAGAGAATGGTGCACCTTAGTGCGCATAGGTGCGTGACATTATCCAACTCTGGTTTTATACTCTTGCAACTTTAACCGCCGTACTTAGTTTGTAAGGGTGTATGCGCAAAGTTCAACGTGTCTCCTTTGCGGTTCCACACTACAAATGGCTTGGATTATTCCCCCGCATCTGCACAGGACTGGCGCTGCTTTTGTTCTGCTCGCAGTGATTCTGACAGGTGATGCAGTTGCGCAGGTTTTTGACAGCTATGGATTATCATACGCCTTGAGGTCCGAGCCGTCAGAGGACACGATATTGGTTGCCAATAATGGGATCCGCGTGCCTTTCGGGAGATCAGTCTTCATTGATCCCATCAACGATTTGGTTATCCAAATTCAACCCGGTGATAGATGCACTATAACGGTCCTGGACAATGATCCCCTGTCTCAAAAGCCTGGACACCTGTCTCCGAAAAAGTTTCCGTGTGAATTTGGCCCCAACGACGTTAAGTATTCGCACTTTGGCTCCAGGAGCCCTCCGACGGACAGAGTGAGATTACAACTCAGGTATGACACCCAAACAGATACCATTATAATACCTTTCATGATGGAGGTGGAAGTCATTTTCACACAGCTGGAAGTTCTAACCAAAAATATGCCACTCACTGTCGAGAAACTGCTCGGCACAAGTAACCCCATCGATGGAAGAATTTTAGAATTCACCTATGATAAAAGTACACAACAATGCAAAATAGTCTCTCTCTCAAGTGGCAGCATGCTGCCCAGGTATGGAAAACTTGTGGATGAGAATAGCCTTGGAACAATGTTGGACTGTGATGCATTTATTACAATGAATATCCGTTATCAGCACACTTGTGCTTTCAAGTCACCAAACAGAGATTACATTCCAATGCTTGTGGAGTTACATGATAAGGAGGGCAATTTGCTCAAGCAGGAATTTTTCCAAATCTTGGTGAGGATTAAAGATGGAGAGGAGAACACAGCTCCGAAACCCAGCTTTGTTGCGATGATGATGATGGAAGTGGATCAGTTTGTAATGACAGCGATAACCATGGATATGCTGGCTGCAGAGGATGTTGAGTCTAATCCTGATGAATTAATTTTCAACATCACATCCACCCTGTCTTTTGAGGAGGGCTACATAGTGAGCACAGATGATAGGAATTTACCAATAACCTCGTTTTACCAAGGAGACCTCAAAGACTTGAAAATTGCCTACAAACCCCCTGCTGTGGATTCAGACACTGAGCGGATTTTCCAGATTGAGTTTGAGGTTGTGGACACAGAGGGGGCTGTGTCAGACCCTTTTGCTTTCATGATTGCTGTTAAGCCTATGAACACATTGGCCCCTGTAGTGACTAGGAATACTGGCCAGTTACTGTATGAGGGTCAGTCCAGGCCTCTGTCCAGCTCACAGAGTCTGGAAATCAGCGATGAGGACAGTTTAAACAATGTCAAAATCACTGTTATTGATGGCCTGAGGCACGGAGAATTAACCGTTCTGGGCTCAAGGAGGAAATTTTTCACCCCAGCTGACCTTGAGGCAGGAGTGGTCATTTATCAACATGATGGCAGTGACACATACAGTGATAATATTATTTTCAGAATGACAGATGGCACAAATGAGGTGGAGTTTCTGTTTCCCATCACTGTCGTGCCAACTGATGACGAGCCTCCCATAATCAATGCCAACACTGGTTTGGTTTTATTCAAAAACCAAATGATGCCAATCTCATCACTCATGCTCAGTGCAGCAGACATCGACTCAGAGGATTCTTCAATAAAATTCACAATGAAGCCTCCCTTTTCCACGACTGGGCAGGTGTTGCTGCGTCAGTCTGAGGCCCCAGAGGACCCATCAACCTGGAAGTTTAATACAGAGGATGAATTGTATGAGAAAGTAGTGACTGAATGGCTGCAGCAGGATATAACTGATGGTAAACTGTTTTACAAGCACATTGGGCCTCACAGCATCAGCACAGTCATGGATCAGTTTTTGTTCGGAGTTCAAGATGACAACGACCCGCCAAACCAATCAAGTGAGAGCTCATTCATTATCAAAATTCTCCCTGTCGACGACGTCCCACCTGAACTTCACCCCGACACGACTCTGCAAATGACTGTGCGCGAGTATCAGCTTACTTACTTCCGAAAGAAATTCCTCCGTTACACTGACCTGGACTCAGAGGATCGGGATCTGAAATACACGATCATCCAGCCACCGACGGATACAGATGAGAATAGCCCTCTTGTGTTGGGAGCTCTGGTCTTAACTGAAAATCTAAACATTGAAGTCACAGCTTTCACTCAGGCACAAATTAACCACCATAAAATAGCCTACAAACCGCCTGATCTTGAGCTTGGAATTACCAGTCATGTTTTGCAGTTTCGGTACACTGTGGAGGATGTTTCTGGAAATATTGTCGAAGGAGATTTCACTGTATTTTTAAAGCCTGTGGACAACACGCCACCTCAAATAACCAACTCTGGATTCACTGTGTTTGAACGCGGCACACATATCATTACGAGCATTGAGCTGGACACCTCAGACACAGACACAGACAGCAAACAGATATCCTTCACTGTTACTCAGCCTCCGCTGCATGGCCAGATCCAGTTTACGTTCACTGACATCACAAGAGGAGACACTTTCAGCCTAGAAGATATTGGAAATGGTAGAATTTCATACATCCATAATGGAGATGAATCAACAGTTGATTTGATACAAATAGATGTCAGCGATGGCATCCACATTGTCCCAATTATTATACAGATTAATGTGAAGCCGATTGATGATGAGACTCCAACTATCAGCCTTCCAGCTGGCACAATTGGCTCCTACATAGATGTACTGGAAAATGGAGCAACAGAAATCACAAGTAATGTCATTCAGGGAAGAGATGAGGACACAGATGATCTCCGTTTGACCTTCATCGTTGAGGACCCACCATCATTCGGTGAAATTCTGGTGAAAGGTGTCCCATCTGGCACATTCACCCAAGCTGATGTCATTAACGGCTTTGTCGTCTATGCTCACACCAGTGGTGAGATAGGCTTGACCACAAAGGAGGACTTTTTCAATCTCACATTGACTGACATGTCTGATGAGTGGACTGTAGGCGGAAATAAAATCACAGGTGTAAGAGTGCATGTAACTGTTCTTCCCCTGGACAGCCAGGCTCCAGAGGTCTTTGTGGGGCCACAGTTCTCTGTTGTGGAGGGAAGAAAGAACGTCATTCAAATTCTTCACATTAGCGCTGATGATGCAGACACCTCCAATGATCACCTCCTTTGTACAATCATTGTACAGCCGAGTTCAGGGTACGTGGAAAATATATCCCCTGCCCCAGGCTCAGAGAAATCCAGGTACGGGACAGCTATTAGTGCTTTCACCATCAAAGACATCAGACAGAATCACATTTACTATGTTCAAAGCATTCACAAAGGAGTCGAGCCAGTGGAGGACAGGTTTACTTTCAGATGCTCTGATGGCATCAATTTCTCTGAAAGGCACTTTTTCCCTATATCCATAATCCCCTCTAACGATGAAAAGCCTGAGATTTACATGAGAGAGTTTGTAGTTATGGAGGGCACGAACATAGTCATCGACACTCCCATTCTGAATGGTGCTGATGCAGATCTCCCCTCTGATCAGCTCACATTCATTATTTCCAAACCCCCCAAGCACGGATTTATTCTCAATCAGCTCACCACTGGCACTATCCCTGTCTCTAACTTCACCTTGGATCAGATCAGGGAGGCCTCCAGCATTGTGTATGAGCATGATGACTCAGAGACCACAGAGGACAGCTTTGATATTGTTCTTACAGACGGAAAGTTCAGTGTAGAGAAAACAGTAATAGTCATGATTCTCCCTGTGGACGACGAGACTCCGAGGATGGAAATCAATGACGGCCTTGAAATTGAGATAGGTGACTTGAAAGTCATAAACAGCAATGTTTTAAAAGCAACTGATCTGGACTCTGAGGATGACATGCTAACTTATATTATTCGCTATGGGCCCAGTCAAGGATATTTACAGAGGGCAACAATTTCTGGGACTTTGCAAAATATCACAGTTGGAATTAACTTCACGCAGAACGAAGTGGATCAGGGTTTAATTGTGTACATCCATAATGGGCAAGAGGGGATTCGGGACCTCATCAAATTTGATGTGACAGATGGCATCAACAGACTGATAGACAGATACTTCTATGTCACAGTGGGTGGCATTGACATGGTTTTCCCAGATGTGATCAATAAGGGTGTATCACTTAAAGAGGGTGGCAGGGTTACTCTGACAACAGACTTGCTCAGCACCAGTGACCTCAACAGCCCAGATGAACACTTGGTTTTCACAATCACCAGAGCTCCCATGAGAGGACACCTGGAGTGCACAGACACACCTGGGATGCCCATCTCATCCTTCACACAGCTCCAGCTGGCTGGCAACAAAGTCTACTACATCCACACTTCTGATGATGAAGTGAAAATGGATAGCTTTGAATTTGAAGTGACTGATGGCTACAACCCTGTGTTCCGCACGTTCCGCATCTCCATCACTGACGTGGACAATAAAAAGCCTGTATTGACAATACACGGCCTAGTGTTAACCGAGGGAGAGAACAAACTCATCACGCCTTTTGAGCTAACAGTGGAGGACAGAGACACTGTTGACCGCTTCTTGAAGTTCACAGTCACTCAAATCCCGGTTCATGGTCGACTGCTCTTCAACAACACCCGGCCTGTCACCTCCTTTACAAAGCAGGACCTGAATGAGAACATGATCAGCTACAAGCATGATGGCACAGAGAGTGCAGAGGACAGCTTCTCCTTCACCATCACTGATGGCACTCATACAGACTTCTACATCTTTCCCAACACAGTATTTGAAACTCGAAAGCCCCAAATGATGAAGATTACTGTTTTACCAGTGGACAATGGGGTGCCGCAGATTGTGGTGAACAAGGGTGCCCCAACATTGCGGGTTCTGGAGAATGGTCACCTGGGGTTTGTGATCACCAGTAAGACTCTTAAAGCAGAGGACAGAGACAGTATTCAGAATTTTGTGACCTTTAGGATTACTGTTGTCCCACAACACGGCTACCTGATCAACCTCGGCAAAGGAAATGCCACAATCACCATCTTCACACAAGGTAAGAGAGCTGCATTTCAAACAGCTTTGCATTCCTGTGACTTACACCAAAGACAGTTCTAATAATAATTCAAAATTTTTTATTTACCTACTTTGCAAAATGTACTCCCCTCGGATTACTGAAAAATGCTGAGTTCAAACATAAGGCTTTTGTTTTCACTGAAGAGACTGCCTATTTACATAAGATGAAGTATGCCAGCGCCTCAGGCTGACCAGATCTCACTGGAGGATTGCATTTTTCAAACAGTGCCTAATGTATTTCACTTAGGGAGAGAACTGATGGTGATTTGTACATTATCAGACTCATATTTCTAACAGACGGAAAAGGGATTACAGACATGCTGATATGGCAAGGGTATAGTAGTCTGGCTCACAGCAGACCACTGGCTGCAAACATGAGTACAGTTATAGTTCAAGCAGACCAGAGGGGTGTCTTAGTACATCTTGGTAAATGCTAAATATCAAGTTAGCAGCATCTGTGTACAGTCAATATCCATGTATTCCCTGCTTTTATTTACTGAGTCACTGCGAGATGCTTTCCTCAAGAGACATGTTCAATATTTCAAGAATTCTCACAAGAATGAAAAGACAGTAAATACAGTCACTCAAATAAACACAATTGTAAGGAACCCTGTCTTGCACCACACTATCAGGATGGCAAACAGACCGCTGTGATGGAGCCCCAACAATCAAGCTATTCTTTATGTTGTGTGTCATTCAGCGGTCTATTAGGTATACAGCGCTTGTTACCAGGCAGTTTCTCCTTTCAGATCCCCCAGATACTGTATGCAGTGGGCGCATTTCATCTCGCAGCCTCAGCCTGCTTCTTATAGCTGCACTCAGTAGTTATTGACAAATAGTATTTCAGGAACAAACTGGACATATTTTCCCGCTCGCTAATTCAGCCAAATGTTGGATATACTTTTTATGAGTCGGATATCATGGACATTTATGCAAATGTTTCTCTTTTTCAGCTGAAATTGATGACATGAACATATGCTATGTTCTGAGGGATGGTGACAATGCTACAAATGACATCTTCTACTTCTCCATTGAGGACAGTGGTAAGTGAATTTGCTTAAACATGCCCTCTTGAAAACATATAAGCACACCATTAAGATGCTGACTTTTGAGGACTAAAAACCTTTTTTTGAAACACAGTCCCAAGTTTAACTTTGAGTAACTGATTTCTTTGAAAATGGGAAACAAAAGGTGTGCATAATATGCCTTATTAAGCATAATTTATAAACAGAGCTGTGTGCACAGATGGGAGAAATTTCTTAGAACAATAACTTCACACGGTTTCTTATTTCAGCACGAGTAAATGATTGAATAGGCTTGCAGTGAAAGAGAAGGATAGAACAATATACTATTTGTAGATAACTTTTGTTCATGTCATGCTCTGTTGATTTCCATTCAACCAATAGTTCTGTCAAAAAGTCTGAATGTCAGAGCTTCCACGCTTATTAACCTTTTATCTGAACATTCATGTTAGTCTTACTGTGCAGTATCGGTCTTATAGCACCCCACCCATGATACACCTTTATATTTAGAAAGTAATGATTGATTTAACAAGTAAGTAATTAGTAGAACAATTAGCGAAGACCTTCCTTTCACTGTAGATATGTAATCAGGCACAGGCTCAGTAAATGGTTTGAGGCAATCATGCCAGCGTTGCCGATTAGCAGAAGCAGCGTGTCTGACAGTGTGTCCTTTTTGCTACCCTTGAGCTGGAGGGGACAACTCCTTAACAGTGGGCGATACTGAATGAAAGTGCTTTACCTGAGCTTTACCTGAGCATATGCCCTCTGTTGTTGGTCCCTTTATTATTGTCTCAGTTGGGTTATTTATTATGGATCGCTCCAGACTTGTCTCCCTCGCAATTAGATTCTGCTTTTCCAGCACTCCCGACAATCTTTGTGGCTATATAGTTGCACTTAAATTGCTTGACAAATTGATAAGATGTCTTGTTGGACGACCCATCAATAAGGATTCAACGCATACTGCACTGCAGCTTGTGAGGCAGTCAGTGAACATTTTTAAAATAAGATTTAAGCTGTGCTGGTGGCTGCCCTAAATCCCCAGACAGAGCCTCCAGCTCTTTGAACAGTTGTGTTGGGGAGAAGCTGAATGGTGTTCACTGGAACACAGCTGCACTGTGTTATGTTCAGCAGTGGAAAACATTCTCCTCCTCACTTCAATTTCATTGGGAAATATACCAACTGCACTTGGCAATTTTCTAAGGGTGAACTGTTATTTTTCATGTTGCAGCTGCTCAGTGGGATTCTGGGAGTTTTTGTTAACAGCTGTGATGAACCGTGAACGTGTGCACAGTTCTGAGTATGAATGCAAATTAATATTTGCGACTGCATGTTTCTGCATATGTATGTATTTTAGGATGGTGGTCATGTTTACAGTACATATATACAATATCAATAGACAGTGTTGAAACAAGGACAGTAAGTATTAATTATTCATCTTTAAAATGGTCAAACAAATCCCCATGACATTTTCTTACATAGCGCAAAGTGAGGCCTTCAAATTGCTGGAAAATATCCAACTAAACAAATAGACATTCAGTTAATTTCCAATTATGTTAAAGAGAGACAAACTGCAAACTTCACAAAGCTGGTAACATCAAACTTAAACGCAATTTTTTATTTTATTTTCACAATTTATCAATTATCCTTTTTACTGGAGATAAATTTCCTGTTGGTTCACTAATCGATGAATCGACAAATCATCTCAGCACGAGTTGTAGCCACTGACATTACCTGTCACTTTGCTGCTAGAGATAAGCTTACTGTACTCGGATCAGTGCCCTACCCAACCGATTGCTATTGAATCTGTGCTGGCTCCATTGTCAATACAAAAAGAAAATGACTTACAACCTGCACTCATGACAGGGGAGGGCACTAATTCACTCTTGTTGTGTGAAAGTGCCAAGCCATTTATTTCACTTAATCCAAATACTTATTGCAGTTTGAAAATAAGGTTGTTTAGCTGTTGAAGCTGAGATCACAGTGTCTCTGACAGATGGATTGTCTTGGTGCAGGCCACAGGCTCTCTTAAATTGAGCTGCCAGGAGCTGAGTTATTCTTGGCAGCGATGCTTCTGCTGCTTGATGTGTCATTTTAAAGTTGTTCAGTGTTCAGAGGCCAAATTTGTATCTATGTTGGACCTGGCTTCCTCTTGTACATTGTTTGGCACAGCTTTATGTGCATATTGAGTGCAGTAATGACCTTTGCTTCATGTGGCCAAATATTATGAACTGAAATAATAAGAACTGCTAAAAAGGATGATAAACTGTGAACTTGATAAATGATGCTGATGTAAATTAGACTTGACGAGAATTAGATGTTTCACTCAACGAGCTTATCATAAAGACACCAGATTGGAATTTTGCCACAAATAACAACATGACAATTAGGCCAGAGCCTAAAATGCTTATCATTTCGATTAGTATGGGTCTCTCAATAAAATTATTCTCACTCTGTGACTAAAGCACTGTTACTTGTAGCCCCTGTTGTTATCGAACAAACTGAATAATAATGCTGTATAATACTAATAATACACAACGAAATGATGCTGCACATTCTTCATAACAGTCTATAACTTTATAATCGTGCGTAGTTTGTGGATTTTATGTGTCACCAAAAACACAGCATTTTTGTGCTGCTTGTGTGTCTCACTATTAGTCACGCTTGTCAAAGCTTTGAATGAATAATCGCAGAGGACTGAAATTACACATTTATTTGTGGGTGTCAATTTTCTGTTTTGGAAAAACATCACACGTGGACAGCAGAGTACGAACAGACGCGTGGGCCAAAACAACTCTTTAATTACTTTGAGAAAGTGTCTTGTTTAGAACACAATCAGTATCTGGATGTTTGTGCACGTGTGTTCTGGGGAGGGGCCTGCTAAGTCAGTTAATTGCTGTGTTTGGGTGGGCTCCATCCCTCCCCTTGTCTCCTGAGGATTCGGGTGCATTCAGGTGAGCTTACCTGAGCACACACAAGCACTGGCATTCCCAGACATTTGTTTGTGAAGCAGAATCCCTGTCTGCCTCCAGTCAGCATCAGGGACGGTCCTACTGACAGACACACTGCTGTGGCCATTGTTTTTCATTCCAGGCACTCTGTACCATCTCTTTTTTTCTTTCACTAAGCTACAAAGAGGCAGCAAAATACCATTAATTGTTCAGTTCTTAAAAATAGGCTACTTCTGATTGTCAAAATCCACCGCTACGTCCAAAGATCTCTCGTGTTTCCCATTTCACTTGTGACATCTGTTTAGTAAGCCCTATGTGCAATGAGTAGGAAAACCAGTCGTTCAGAATATCAGAGGAAGAGGTAAAATTCCTGACCGGAACTTTTTTTTGACATGGCAGCCCCTGAAACAGAGAGGAATGTTTCTCCTTTCAAGTTTCCAATGCAAGTCTGCAGTGCCCTCTTCAACAAGCATGGTTTGTTTGTTGTTTCTGCCTCATGTAACAAGATAAATTCAGGTCGCCGTATGTACCTCGACCGAATAAATCCTCTGAACCGTTTCGGCCTGCAGTAACATCTGCCGTGCAAATCTTCAACATCTTCCATGTTATCGGTGTATAATTGCGTGTGCCACTGAGTGCATACTTAAATCCATCTCCCTTATCTCTCCGCCTGTCTAATCCCAGGTTAGCAGTGATTCTTATTCTCCCCATAGCAAGTGCAACAAAAGGGAACGTGCACTCACATGCAGTTGTGAGGTTAATATAGACTTTGTGAAAGCTATAATATTCCCATCACAGTGCAGATGATGACTCTGCAGTTTCTGTATGATTTTGTCCTGAAATTAATGAAAATGTCTCCCCTACACGTTTCTTGGGGGATATAACATTCCTCTGTCCTTGGGACCTAGGGTGAATCATATGCATCATCATGTAAGTGTCAGAAAATGACATAGCTAGTACAGTGATTTAAAGGGATTTTGGGGGCGTTCAGTTTTCCTCACAGTCCATCTGTGCTGCAGCTAATAAAATATTAGGTCGTCATTTTATTCTTATGGAAAAATGTTTTGTGATAAAACATCTGGAAGTTGATTAGAGGAGCTATTCCTGGGTAACAGCTGCTTTACTTTGGGGATGAAAAACTGAATTACAGAGATGATTTAGGCTAATCGTTTTAGATGGAGAGGGATTTTCATATCTCATTGGCCATTATGTCCTCATCGTCACTAACTTCGAGTTATCATTTTCTCACCGGTCTACATTGCAGTTATATTTTCAATGTTCATATATGTCGTAAAGTAAAATCACACGTGGAGAGTGCTGCGGTGATGAACCAAACAAGTGAAGAACCTGTGCTCATTGGTGAGGAGATGAAACATTAATTGTGAGCTAACATACTTAAGCCAATGTAATTCTTCTTAGAAAACTATTAAAAAGTCATGATTAATGATTGGCCCATTCTACAAGGCAAGTCAGCTAAAACATGTTGATGAGAGGTTTCAATTTTATAATATGAATTATGCATTTGAATTAGCCAATGGAGGGCTTTTCCTTGCCTCAAGTTTGTTGGATTTCTATCAGCAGTTTTATGCTGCTTTTTCTACATTGTAGTTTATTTTTCTCTTGAGGGCGGATTACTGCTAAATAGTCTGTGTTTGTCATAAACAAATCTTCATCTGTTTGAGATGTGTCTTCTGGGCCAGAAATGTTTTTATTAATGATAGATAATCATTTAGGAGAGTGGCAGCATCTTATATGTTCTTCTCTCTGGTTGTGATTGTGTATTACATAGAATTTGAATGAAACGTGGCTAAAGCTTCTAAGACACACTGATGTGCCCTCATTTTCCTTTGGAAACAGACTTACTTAATGATTCCCTTCCTCTGTAATATGCTGCCAAAGTTAGTGTGTGGAGCAGAGGTTAACAAAGCAAAGACAAATTCCCAAAAGTACAGATACCCCAGGCCCAGGCTTGTTCTCTCGTTGATGATATGTGTCGTCATACCTGCCTTAGGATATCAGTCTCGCATAACTGGGGTTGTTCAAGCAATACGTTTGTAGAAAATCTCTCTTTTGTGAAAAAGGCTTGAATGGTGAAGTTTGTGTTTGAGGTTTGGACAGTCAACTCCAGAAAAGCTGATGCATACATTTATAAAATCATAGAGCTCTCTGGCAACAGAAGAAGATAAACGAAATGGAATGGAAAACTGAAATGTTCAGCAAAATCAAACTGGAATATTTTCACATCGACAACGAAAGCAAACTTAAAATCTCAATTTCTTATGGGAGTGTTTCATTTGTATCTCGTTTCATTTTTGGCCATAACTATTTAATGAGGCTGTGTTTTGAAAAGTCTGATAAAAAAAAGAAAAACAGCAGGAGCTCTGAGAGTCAATGATGACACAGTTGCTGCTGTGACATCTCTCTTTTCACAGTAGCAGAGCTTTTGTTCAGTTTTGCAAAATCACTCTGGATAATGTGTTTTTGGCCCCGGAATCCCAGCAGTGGACCGGAGCTGCTCCTCTCAGGCCTGCTGCACGATAAGCCTCTGACAGCTGGGCTGAGGCTGGAGAGTCACAACTCTCTCCAGCTAAGTCTGGGTTTCAGGATTGGAGCCCAATGCAGTGCTACATCTCCTCGTAGACACTTTTCATGCACAAACATTCACACAGTCGCATAAATCACCCACCATCTACCCATCTCGGGGCCAGCTGCCTGATCCTTTAATCACAGATGAAGCTGGCGTTGCTAAAACGTTGTATCAAGATGCTGGGCATCAACTACAGTTTAATTGATAACTGCTTTGTCTTTGATTTCAAGCTGTTGTCTCTTTTGATTGTACTGCCGTGATGGAGGCCAGAAAGAAAGAACAGCTTCTTTCATTTTGATATCAGCATTTCAGTATGCCAAGAAAATGTACACAGTAGAGGGGAAGCAAAGTGTTACACAGCTTAAAGCACACTCTCTTGAGAAGGTTTGCATTTTATGTTCTCGCTATGAACATGATTTGAGTGTGTCTTGAGAGTAACATGGCTCTCATATCATAAAAGGTGCTGATGAAATCCTTTGGGGATTCTGTGTGTGGATCAAACTCCCTCTCACCACCACATACTCCACATGCTTTCCCTCACAAGTGGAGCCTGATAGGCAGGATATGAGAAGCCATCTAGTTGAGAAAAGGGAGGGAAGAGCAGTCGGAGGAGATGAAAGACAGAAGTGCTCTGTTGGTCCCAGTATTGGTGGGGGCAACGCTTCAAGTTGCTTCCTGTCGCCTGTAGCCATGGCATGAATGTGCTGATGTGCACTTCACTCTCTAAACACCGCTTGTGTTGACAAGTTGTGAGGGCTCAAATGTAGAAGATGAGCCCTGCGGGTACGCTGCCTCATCTACATATGAACAGAAATGATTTTGATAATTGCAGTAGACTTGATTGGTCTGCTGCAAATACACGCTAATCTTTCATTGAATTTCGATCGATTTTGTTTTTGCTTCAACATATAAACTACTTAAAACATGTCTGGAACAACCAGGGAAATGTCCAGAGATCTACCCTTCCCCCATGAAGAATAGTGAGGAATGCCTTGCTGCCTGAAATTAACTAGACCATGCCTGGGCTTATCTTGGTTTTCCAGGACATGGGTTTAGAGTGAAGAGTTACATATTAGCAAGCAAACGGGAAGAGGGAAACAAAGATAGGTCACCGGGTGCAGGTCTATACCACTGGGCAATCTGATACAGCAGTTACTGTTATTTAGCTCCTTAAATCAAAAAGTAATTTGCAGAAGCTATTACAATTACCACAAAATTGTTCTGTAATAGATTAAAGGTTATCACTGGTCAAAGAGTCAGATGCAAAAAAAAAAGCATTTTTCAGAACATTATGTTTCATTACAGGGAGGGATCATTTGGTGCTATTGTGGTCTTGTGAAACCTCTGGGATATTCAGCTGACAGATTTAATTCACACTAAATTTAGCTTCTATAGAGAGTTAATCATTTTTTAAAGGGCATCTAGTGTGCACGAGTTAAAATGTCGAGAGCTAAGGGCAACAATGCAAGGTCTCCGCCTCTCATGTTTATCCCCTCCACATCTAATTACTTTATTCCATTCCTGCGGGGTCCAGGTGTTGGCTTTGAAAACCCATGGTCTCTGAATTAATAGTTCAGCCCGACATACACAGCAGCTATTTGGAGCTATTCTTGTTGAGAGTTTTTATCACGTTTGATCCATGTCTGTGGTTATTTTCAAAGTGTTAGGTTTGTTATCATAGCTGTTATCTCTACCTGTCTCTATCAGTGAGCTTCAACTTGTGAGCACTTCTGCTGTCATCATTTTCTACATTGTTTCCTGTGCCATGATAAATAAATGTTCTCACCTTCATGACAATCTAAATTAAGTATCAATACTGTCTATTTGGCATCTTTGGAGATTCACTTGCCCAGGTTATATAACCCACTTGTTGTCAGGCGTATTCAGACAACACTTAGTTGATCTCTTTGTAGTAATACTGCTGATACAGCATCATTAGCTGCTTATCACAATCACCAATTGGTGATGTAAAAAACTGTAAAATCTGTATAAAACATAATGCCATTTTTGAAGTCGGAGGTGTAACACCTGATTTACCACTTGGAGATCATTAAAGCATTAGATGTAACATGATTCTGCAGTACCCCAATTCAAGGTACTGTTGCTGTATTAGTAAGCTAGACAAGGTTTATTGTTAATATTATACATACTATTTCTGCTCTGTTAATGCTATTCTTTAACTGATGGATTTTTAAATGATCTGTGACTACTTTAGTTGAATGACTGCAAACTAAATCTCCTTTTAGGTGACAATAAATATAATGACTGTGAAGACTGGAAATATTGTGGTCAGTTATGTGACTTACAACTTTGCATTTAATATAGGCTCCAATAGTTCAATTCAGTGTAGGCTATTTATCAGTATGATAAAATTGCCAAATGAAGATATAGTGTTGAAAACTGATGATGATAAATGTAATTTTTATAGTATGTCATGGATAACAATGTTTTTCTGTTCGACGAATGCATCAGTGTATTCAAAATCAAAATATACTGGCAATAATTTGTCCAAATGATAATGCTTCTTTTGAGTCGGCTTTTAATGACCCTAAGAAGCTTTACTTCCTGATGGCAAACTACACACAGCATAGTGCACTAGATTGCACTCTAACCATTTTTTAAAATGAGATATGATTGAACGATAGGATTGAATACTACATGTAAATGATGTAAGAGAAATACTGTACAGTCGCTGTACATGAATACGTTTCTGAATGCTATTTTATGGCCCCTACTATGCCTACATAGTCACAGAATCCATCCCCACTGTCAGAGTGTCTCTGACTTTTCACCAAAAGTTATTTGATATTTTTCTGATGTAAAATTTGCATACGCGTACAAAGACATCCAGAAGTTGTTTTTACAACGATGCAAGTACAGGGGGGAATACTTGCAGATTGAGGGGCTAAACTAAATTTTGCAAGCATCCTTAGAAGTAATCTTCTCGTACATAGTTTTGATGGGTTTGTTTCGCTGCACAGACTCATCTTCAGTTCAATATTACAAGAAAGAGACAATAACAACAGTAAATCCTTAGAAATCTCCCCTCTTTTCATGAATGTAGACTAGCATGCTTATCTTTAACATGCAGGTTTGCGTAGTTCTCCTTGAAGTCTCCTTTTCGCAAGTCATGAACAAAGAACCAAGAGTCATTTAACACTTATTTAGGGATTACCATTTCAGCTTTTAAGGGAGCATTTTCCTCTCAAGCAAAATCCTTTCAAGTAACAACTATGAAATGCAGCTGAAACATGTTTTCAATGAAACCAATGGAGGCCCTGAGAACAGCCTTGACAAACACCCAGCTCTATTAGTATGGAGCGCATGAGTGTGTGGGACTGGGATGGGGTTTTATATTCTATGGCCTCACACTGCTGCTTTCAGCAAACAGTCCACCATTATTCGATCTGACAAGAGAGCAAACACTGTGCATTCAAGGGTCAAGAAAAAGCACGTCCCCCTCCCTTTGTCAAGTCCCTTCATCCTGCAACCTTATGTTGCTTTGTTTTCTCTCACATTTCCACACTTCCCCTTGCATCCCCTTGTTATATCACAAACTACATTCTTTTCAGTTCAGTCACCAGCAGAATTGGCATTTTAGGCTTTTTGCGTGCAATTCATGCACCACTTTTTGAGTGTGATTTATATGCCGCGGGGTTTGTGAAACAGCTTTGCGTGTGTCATTTAACTTTCAAAGTAATGTTTAGGCAACAAAACAACGGTAACGGCCGCAGCAAATCTACTTCGTTAGGTTTAGGAAAATCGCCCACCATAAGCAGTCTATTTCACATTATCAGAGCGTATCAAAGCTACAGATGCATTTACATTGCAGTCAGTACAGACTACATGGCGTACAAAAGACACGTTAAATGCGTCTATACTTTATCACAGTATACTTCAGCAACTTTGGCCTCATTGCTCTCAGGGTTTTCATACTGTACATAATTGACTGGTAATGAGCGAGAAACTCTTGCTTTTCAATCCACAATGACCTTTACAAGTGAATGCTGAAGTAAGCCCTGCAGCTGCTAATTCAGCCTTTTGTGATTGTTTCCCCTGCTATTCAGAGTTCAAGGCGGCATCCTCTTTGACAGACAGGAATGTCATTCAAGGGCAATCAAGGAATTATATGTCTGACCTCAGCTACACAATCAAAACAAGCAAAGCCCTCAGCAACGACTTTAATGCTTCCTTTGGATCGGCTCCGAAACTCAAGGCCGGCTAATTGATTTATGTACTCGCTTGTAAAGAGAGACTGGAGAATAAGACTTTTCATGTTTTCAGTTTTTAGGGAAAATCATTATCATTCTGCTGAACAAGGCCACGCAACAACAGGGGTCTCACAGTTTGAATGTTAATCGAATTATATTCATATTTTCCAGATGCACCGTATGTATTTCATGGAGAGGTGAAGATGTGCTCTAAAACTTTCCAAATGGAGTTAACGTGAATCATGATCTAATCAATGATTGTAGCTTAATCAACAATAAGGAAATATTTCAGAATAACTTGTTTCCACCAAATGTGAACAGTCTGTTTTCCAGCCCCCCATGATCAGGGATAAGTCCTGACCTCGGGTGCTTGTAGGACACCTTGCGGCCCTGGTTGGAAATCAACAACCCGCGACAGAGCAGATCTTCTGCAGAATGGTGCATCCAGAGTTGGCTGCTTCCTAATCCTTAAAGTGCGAGGCGAATAGGATTACACTTAAAAACCCAGGGTGTTTGCTTGTATGGGATGCCAGTAATTTCTAGACACCGAGAAATATTGGCCATGGCAAATATCCAAAGGGCGCTGTATTGAGTTGTTTTTCTGTCTGCAGTTGGGGATTTGTTTACAATCAAATGTACACCATTTATTAAGATTTGTTAACAAATTCATTTTGAATGTACTTCAACAACTTTTAAAGAATGCAATATTCCAGCAAATGTGTGAGTTTTTTTGTCGAGTGACGACATTTGTGGCAGTGTGTGAGGTGTCAGAGCATGAAGTAGAATCCTGGACCTTTCCATGCAGTCACATTGTACAGTATTTCCTCTGACACAATTCTCTCCTGGGCCACAAATAAAAGAGCCCCATCTGAAATAAGAGCTCTGGGAATCGTCACTGCTTTTCCACACAGGGGGCTCCTACATTGTGACCCAGCAAGAAAGTCAGTGAGCAGTTTCCACAACAACCTTATGCTGCAATTTGGAATCAAAAACAGAACGTGTGAGGACTGGATAAAGGTTGTTGCTTTGCTTAAAAGGTATTTTACAGTGACTCATACTGTGTAGGGCAACATTTATAAGAACATTGAAGCACCTTTTCTGCTTCAGGGAAGGCACATTCAATTATAAACTAATACAAGTCTTGACCTTGAATGGCTTCAGGTGAATGTTCGTTAATGGTGCAGTATTTCTAAACCCCACTCTTGTTCTCATGTGCCCATCCAACCATCACCATTATGTACTGAGCAGTTGAAGTAAGTTTGTCAGTCTCAGTGTCAGGTCTTGCTTGCATAATGCCGAACAAGGGAAATAATATAATGATTTATGTGAGTTATTTCTGCAACCGTAAAGTGTTGAAAATATGATCCAAAAAGGCCTCCAAAATTGTATTGTAATTTCATCACAGCCAACATAACAAGATAACTATCTTCCCATGGAAATCAACTCAAAGTCATATTTCCAAACAGAGGTGTAAAGCCTCGGACAAACTCTACTTCTACAATTGTAGGTCTGTAGGCAAATGTTTATTAATGATATGGTCATTGAAAGTTTAAGAAAAGAAAGTAATTGTATTCCAAATTTGGACAGAGCACTTTAAATCACCTCCATAGTTGTGGTTCATATGTTAATCTAAAAGAACATTCCCTGCTGAGAGCAAAGCCTTGCTTGCTTTAAGTCATGCATGGCTCTCTGACCCAGCACCTTTGTTCAGAAGCGCCTTTGGCCTTTCTTTTAGGTCCCTCAAATGTCTCGTCAGAGTGACCACCGTGTAAGAGCGGACACAGAGGCGACAACAGCCGGAATGGAACCTGCGGAGCGGCCAAAATAATGGTGGACCAGTTCTATGAAACTCAGCGCTTGTAGAAAAGGGTTTCGGGCCTGTGAAATCACAACAGTTCTAAATCTTTCAAGCCATGGCCAACTCGTTACTGCTGATACGAGGCTTAAGGTGATTAGACCACAGCACTCTCTCTATCCGCTCTGCCATGTGCTTTTCCTTCAACAGGATTATCATATCCCTTTTCCCTTGATTGGAGACTGGTCTGGAACCCAGAGACAACTCATTTTATAGAGATGATATATTTTTTTGTTGTGCCAGAAGAAACCTCATTGTACTGTTCTCAATTGAACTGGTTCATCCCTCTCAAAAGCATGAATAGCACAGTTCATTTCCTGATCATTAGTTTTCAGCATACCTTGTCATGCATGGGCCAACATTTTAGTCAAGGAGAAACCTTGACATGGATAAAGGTCGAAGATCACCCAAATTATTAAGAGTCATCTTGTGGGGACCATGAATATTCATAAAATCATCCTTATTAATCTCAAGCTTCATGGCAGCCTGGTCAGGATCAAAATGTTGGATGGACAAACCAATAGATTGACGAATCTCTCATGTCCATCTTTTGGCTCTGCTGCTCAGATCTAAGAACCAAAAAGGGTCGAGATAGTTATTTTGTAAACAATACATTTTTGCTGTTTACTTAAGACGAATAATAACAGTTCGATAAAGTTTCTCTGGCTTTGATAAATTGTAATTATTATGAGTGAATTGGCTAAAACAAGGTGCTTAAATCTCTGTGGCTCCCACTACAGGTGTGAAACCTGATTTTGGCAGCAACCTATCATTACAATTTCCCCCCATATATGACAGTCAAATTAAAAGTGTATTAATAGCTTGCGCCTCCCATCTCCCTTGACTGCAGCCTAAGAGTTGTGCTAAAATGGTTATACTTCACCAGTATTCAGATGTAATGCCTTTATTGTGAAATAAAAACAAGGTCAAATAAGAAGCTCCCATGGCTTTATCTTCCTGTGTGGTCCGTTTTAATACTATTTGAAAGGACTCTTTGTGAATCACAAGCATACAACTAAACTAAACTCGCTGGCCTTTGCAGGTCCTGTATACTTGTTCATTTATCTCTATAGTTTTATTTGACGTCTTTAATGCTACAGTAAAACACTGTTATTGCAGATCATGGAAACTATTAGCCCACAAAGTCCATTTGCAGTATGTGATCATGAAGTATTTTTAGATGTATTCTGTCTATTGAACAGGGTTCACAGGCTTATCCCAATATATCCTGCCTAATCAGTGTGGTGCTGGCTCTGTGGGCAAAGGGCCGCCTGTCTGTCTGCCTGGTTGAACGAACAGGCGAGAGTCCATGGGGCATCGTGGCCCCACGATGCGTCACGGTGACCAAATAAGGGCTGTCTGCCACATGTATTCTGGGAGGAGACAGGGGCACTAAGTTGGCACAGTCCAGTCTCTCACATTCTTTGGCCTCTCTCAAAAGGCTTTTGTCCCTCAACACACATCCAGTATGTAAGCGAACAGAACTTGTGTTTAGAAGTGCAGCCACATGAACTGCACAAAACATCTTTAAAGGTTCATATACAACTCATATTCACCATAGAGAGGGTGTGATACAACGGATTTCCTTCCCTTTCCTCGTCGCGAGTGCTAAAAAGTTTACTAGAAACCAACAAGACAGAGTGCAGGCAGGCAGTCAACTAATTCAGTGAATGAATTCAGATGACTAACTACTGGAATTTGTAGGACTCCTGCTATAACCACATGGTTTTAATGAGAATGTGGACATTGTGTAAAATACAGTCCAATATAAAGTTCATATACCTTAGCTCATGCGATGTATTCACTGCTTATGATGTACGTTTCTGTATGAAAATGCACAGCAGTGCAAAGACCCCAACATAAGAGATACCGATATTGTTCACTAAATTCTGTCTCACTGCTCTAAGTGCCGGTTAAAGATTAACTCTGGTGTTTTCCTTGGGGCTTCTTTGAAGTAGACTTACTCCAACTTATGCTTATCTTAATTAGAAAGAAATCTGGAGGAGTGAAGTGGTGCTTTGGAAACGAGCACCTCCACTCCCCAGCTCCCTGAAGGCCACACTACAGCTTTGCGGGCACTTAACGGCCTCCGCAACTCAATATTTGCTCATGTCATGGTGCGATTGCATGTTGTATAAACTGTGAACATACATTATTTTTCTGAAATTTGAAAGCGCTGCTGGATGTATCCTCCTCAGATCTTGCCAGATGTGAAAAATGTATAATTAATAGAGGCACTTCATGTGAGTGAGTACTGTTGAAAGCAGACATGTGTTTAACGTGATTCATGTTGAAAGGGAGAGCTGCCTCTTTGACGCTTACCTTGATGTGTAGGCTGTTTCTTTCATTGAAATAATTATTCAAAACAGAACCATTTCATGCTTTTATTGAAATGTATACGTTACTTGGGATAAATCCAAACCATACACAGCTCTAAAATGTCCCTACCTGAGTGTTTGATTTTAGAGAGATGATTATATTCTCCATTTTCTCGAATTACGCTTGAGATCAAGTGTATCAGCCGTGTCCTGGCTATTTCAAAGTCTATGCCAAAGTGTGAAATTACATAAATAGCCAAGACCTTCTCTGTTTCCATTACCTCAGTGGAGAACGGTCTCCTTCTCGACTCAGAGATCACACACGCAGTGTTTACCGGTGGCATGCGTGCCATGCAGCTGGCTTTAATCCAAATGGAGTAGGGAGGTCCTGTCATACACAGGTCACCTGTCTCCAGAAGAATGATGTGGAACACACAGGAAGCGTTAATCCTACACTGTGGAACACCTCAAGAATGTATGAGGTGTACCATGTATCACTTGAGACATTTTCATGAATAAGAAAAACAAAACATGTTTTGAGAGTCTCTGATTTCAGTTGATATAATAAAGTAAGTTAACCTCCGCATTTTCTATATTTGTTGCTTTTAACACATCCTTTAGTGGAATGCAACTCTAAAGCCAGGGATGCATTAACATTGCTGCAGTGTTGCCTATTTTCCAAGAGATAAAGTAATTCTGTGTTCATGAGAATTTCATGAAACGTATACAACTAAATGATTCAAACTGTTCATTTTGCAGGAGAGAAAAACAGAGCAGTTTCTCGTATCATTTCTGCTCAAGCTTCACAGTTTCTGCAGCCTTTTGTCCCAATTACAGCTCGGTGTTTGCATCACCGAGTCTGTCTGGAGTTCACTCTGAATGGATCTACAATGTTCAAGGAACATCAGTCTCCATCTTCTGTATTCTTCCTCTTTCAAGCATTTTTGATAAAGCCCATTAGTGCAGGTAACCAGAACTGCAAAGATCAATTATGGAAAGTCATATTTCTTCTGCATCTCACTAAATGCTTAGTTTTCACAACTTCAGTCAGTCTGTCTGTAAAGTAGAATACATCAAAGTGACTCCTTGTGTTCATTATGGATCAGTGAACATTTATTCAGCTAAATGATTGAACTGAGTTGTTGGCTTTGTATGAGATGGAGGGAAGCAATTTGAGTTCCCCTTTGTCCTTGTGCATCACACTGACGTTTTGTTCCAGTTATGGCACAATATTGTCTAAAAGCATCGATGTCCAGGCATTAAGACCCAATTATTACACGCCGAAATATGTACACTGTCAGACCAAGTAAAAGAGCTTTGAACAGGTGCAGAGAATATTTCACACACACACACACTCAGACACACAAAGTTGTAAATGCTTACACCCTCACAAATAATAAAACACCCAGGGTGAATGTGTATAGGTCTCACCGTGCCCATCGAGGAAGGAAATGGACACAGCGGAGCGGTCAGCTGGACGTAACAGATTTACGACTGGGGTGGGGTGGGGTAGAGACTCTCAGTCGGGCCTAACATAAACACCAGGAACACTCCGAACAATGTCCCTGCTGCCTCCCAGCGGTTTCACTTTTATTACACAACTTTCAGTACCCGCCAGATGTTTAGTGGCTCAGTCATCTGTATCTCATCCTTCCGATCCAATACAGCAGCAGGCACAAGCTCTCACTATGCAGCCTGGTGGATGCATTCATGTAGATTTCTAGGAATCAGTGGATAATTATTTAGACTGCCAGTCAGTGCTCTGGAAATTGAAATAAAATTAAAGTGTGGTGTGGTTTGAGTATGACCCAGTGTGGGTACATCTTTGCACTACTTTTGTCAGTGTTTGTGAACCTGTGTGTGTTTGATGCCTGTGTAAGTGGATCTGCTTTGAGTCTTTCCAGCCATAATGGTAGCAGTGATGCCCTCCTTAGCCTCGGCCTTTGAATCCCAGTTCAAAAGGCAAGGATGACATAACCCAGTTCAGACAGGATTCAGAAACTTAATCTTATCTTAATTATGAAATGAAGCAATTAGACGCACAAACTCCATTCCCTCAGCATAAGGGCTGTGCACCCCTCCTACCTTCCACTGAGTGCTGGAAAAGAGTTTAAAAGTCAAGTCCTAAGGGTAACCAAGAAATCTTCTAATAAGGGGAATTAAAAATTCCTGTGCCAGCCCAGAAACAAAAAGCTATGTTAATCTTCCCAAACGTTATTATTGAATAGATTGTTACGTCCCAGAGAGGCTATCTGACCTTTCTTCTGTGTTTTCCCTTACTGTGATGAGTTCTATGGAGCTATTTTAAGTTTCTTTAACTTGATCAACTGTATCTGTTTGCAGGAGGCAACAAACTGAAGAACCAGCAGTTCCGTTTGAACTGGGCTTGGATCTCTTTAGAGAAGGAACACTACATGGTGGACGAAGAGGTCAAGTTCCTGGAAGTGGTGCTGAAACGTCGGGGCTACCTGGGGGAGACTTCATTCGTTAGTAAGCAGAAACCGCCTTTAATTTTAATGGAAAAATGTTGATCTGAAAAAATAAGAAATGAATGAGTCAGTAAATAAATACATGAATGTAATATTTAGTAAAGAAAAAATATTGACTAGATACTACAGAATAAAAGGTAGAAGTGACAAATTAAAAAAGGACCATGAGATACATGTGCCATATTCTATTCATGAAGGTAAGTGGATGATAACAACATATGCATATTTGTTTGTGTTGTAGTATAAAGACTTAATATATTCCTGCATCCACACCAAAAACTACTCAGTTGTTGCTTTGCCTAACGATGTATTTACCACAACATTTCACTGAATCTGCTGATTCTTCTCAGGTATCCTGAAAGCTAAAGTTCATACAGACAAAGAAACAAACAAAATGAAAAACAAACACAGCACACAGACACAACTTCACGCAGACTTATATATTTCAGGACAACTCTAAGGCTGACCTAGACACCCTTTAAGGTCACACAGGTCATGACCTTTCACCTGACTTCTCCGACCAGTATTTACGTTTCAATCGGACAAAAGCACGGGACAATCCCTCAGGGACCACATGAGAAAGGTCACTCAAAGTTGGTGTCCATGGAAAGGCGCCATTCCAAATGTTAGTCGAGGGATTTTACTAAACAGACAATGACTCTTAACACAGTTTAAAAAAACACTCTAGAGATCTACAGGCAGATATAGTTGATAATAATCCACAGTGAGAAGTAAATTGCTGTGATTTAAATAGTGTTGTTTGTGTTGCGACCAAAACAAAAGAAAAATCAACTGAAATGCCTGTGTGATTTGCAAATTAATATTAAACAACAAAATGTATATTGTGTAAGGAGCTCGGTCAAACAATCACATAATAGTCCTTTGTTTTGGTTTCCGAGAGCATCGCTACTGTTTTATTCATGGTTGCATTTTAGATTAAAGAAGCGCTACATTGAACTTTGGATGCACTCTGTGTTCAGTGCCCAGAGAAAACATGCCTTGAATTTTCAAAATGTTCAAAATGACTGTTGTGTGCTTTCAAGTCCAAACCATCGCTTTTCATAGTGCAGTTTTCTTATGATTGAGGGGGAAAGCATGGAGGGGAATGATAATGGATGAGGGAGGCTGATGTACCTCTCCATACCGGTGATGGAAAGCACACAAAAGAAGCTGCAATTTATTTATTTTTTCAAGTCAGTACCATTTTATTTTACAGAGCCTTCAAAGTAGCAATACAGTTTGTCTTTCTAAATGCATGAATTGTGACATATTTTGTCAATTTCCCATGATAGTAAGACATGTTTACATCCTCAGGCATTGCTTCTTTGATCACACACCACTCTGTTCTTTTTTCTGTCAATCCTATCAAATGGCTTTGGAAATACATATTTTTCAATTTCTTACCAAGAAAAACATTTGCTGACCTAACTGAAAGCAACAGAAGCAGTTTTTGGCTTGGGATGTGACCTGAGTATATTAAAATCTACAGAAAGTAAAAGAACACTTCAATAAGTAACATTGTTTTTTTAGTAAGAAACATGTTACCTAAGAAATACATATTTTGGACGGATTATTTTTGTCATACATACTTTAAAAACATCTCAGCAGCATTCCCCCTGCAGGTACACTGCTAAAAACAGTGCAATATCCTGTCCCAGTAACGTAAATAAACCAAAACACTGATTATTCATTTCTTTCTCACAGTAATCATTTGGAGTTTGCAAAAGCAGAAAAGGCATGTTTGCAGGCCACCAGCAGCCTGACAATTCAAGCCATCCATCTGCCTCAGTGTTGCGATGAGATAGTAACTGATCCCTGGCCAGTGCCTTCTCATGAAGACTGGGGATATCTCTTCTTGCCCAGCCCCGCCTGAGTGAACCCTGATCAGAGGAGCCCACATGTGGGCTGCTACTTCACTGGTCAATGTGCACATGTACAGGTGTCACCAGTTTGGAGGCTACAGAGAACCCACCTGCCGCGAACCCTCAGAGTAGCTGCTGTGATCCGGGCTACCCAATCCAGGCATTGTGCAGGAGATGGTTTGGAGCAAACCTTACTCTCTCCTCTCCTAGCTACTCTTTGAAGACTGCTGATTTTTCGAGCTCCATTGAACTTTACCGCTTTATCTCACCACATATGTGCGGGGGCCTTTTCCTTCCGTCTGTACTTGCATATCAAAGCCCACTTTTTATTTTCATCAAAGAACAGAATGGTCATTTTCTTAAAAGCCCAAACTCATGCATTTCTCAATCTGTGGTCTTTTGAAGATCTTGCGTAGTCCTGATGTGATATTTCAGTTTTTTCTCTTCTCTTTCTTCTTCCCTCAGTTGTAAACAAACAGCATTTTTTTTAAGTTTCAGTTATTCATGCTTCTACTAGTGCTTCATTTATACAGTAATAATGAATTCTACATGTATGGAAGCCAATAGGATTGCCGTTGGGTTTGCGGTTATGTTCTCTCTATTTAGTGCCAGACCCCTGCTGCTTGTTGTGTGGCCAGATAACAAAGACAATGGAGAGACTGTGTGACATTTCACCAGCTTCAGTGTTCCCGCTCAACATGAATCCTGCCAGTTTCACAGCGATAGTGACTGTAGGCCCCATCAAACAGCTCACATGCTGAAGGTCAGACATTGCAAGTCAGCCTCCAATCACTGCTGCTGAGACTAGGCTGACATGAGCAGTAATTGGCTTTGTTCCCACCATGGCCATTGGAAACACACTGGGGGAGATGGGCAGATATTGTCGGGTTAGACCAACTGGGACCTGACATTTTCTCGGAAATACTGTTGTTTAATTGTATAAAGATACAATCTGTGCAACTGTGACCATTCATGGTCACACAGATATCAGGATGCACAGAATGGACATACGTTACACAGAAATATGTTTATTAAAAGATAGGTATGAAACATTAATATTAATGGTTGTTGGTATGAAAACCTGACCAAAGTTATACATTCTCTGACATGCCTGATGCAAGCAGATGCTACCTGATTATAATAATAACCAATTTTTTTCCCACGTCCTTTCTAAGGTATAGGCACCACGGATGGCACTGCACAAAAGGACAAAGACTTTCGGGGGAAATCTCAGAAACAGGTGCAGTTCAACCCAGGCCAGACCACAGCCACCTGGAAGGTGCGGATCCTGTCAGATAGCGAGTACGAAGTGTCAGAGACCTTCCAAATCGTTCTGTCTGAGCCAGTGATGGCAGCCCTTGAATTCCCAGAGATTGCCACTGTGGAGATCCTGGACCCTGATGATGGTCAGTAATGATAAATGTCTACATTTAACTATCTTGCTTACAATCTTGATTGTGCTTAGTTTTAGTGAGATTAAATACATTCATTTAAAAAAAAATATATATATATATATTGGCAAGGCCCCTTACTTTTTTTGCATGTTCGGGCTTTGTTGCCTGACAATGAAACACTCCAGGTGGAGCTACAATGGAGTTTGACAGCCAAACATTTTCCAACTTTGTGAAATATTGTTGGGCGTTTGATGTCACATGTCTAACAGTAAATTATGTGACATCATTTTGCATGGATGGTCAACAATCATACAGAAAGAAATTCATTGAAGAGGGGACAAAGATGTCAGTCATATTTTGAATAGGGGGTGCAGCGTCAATGGCCGGCACACCCATAATACACTCGTTGGCTACTTGAAGGGCCAACAACAAATAACACAGTACAAGAGCTTTCTCTGTGGGTTAGAACATGAAAAAAAACATAAAGAAAGAGAAAGAACTGAGGTAATGCGTTTTTAGGGAAAGCAGATAAAACAAAATGATAGACAAGTCATATAATTAGGCTACATCTAAAGGAATGCATTGCATTTTACAGATCTGGCAGAGTAACTAAATGTGTATCTCAGCTGAAATTCAAATTTAAGAAAATGCTTCTCTCCATCTGCCCAAGGACATCAGCGAACATGACATTTTGAATACAGAATTCATTCACATGGAAACTGAATGCTGAGAGGAAATAACAACATCTTGAACGCAACTTTAAATGTAAATAGCTACATAATGAATAAAAAGCAAACCATATTCATGGGCAGTGTTTTCTTTCCACAAGTGTAGATAAACAACGTCAAAAGGACATATGGATATAACCACGCTCACCTCCCTTGCATCTGAAATGAGCTCTACGAGAACAGATTAACGGTGTGACTGAAAACAGCTTGACTGGGATCGAGCTGAGATAGATAACTGCACAGTATAAATATGGATACTGCTCCTCCTCATCTCATAGGACTTCATTGGGTGAAAAGGAAGAATTTGCTGTCAATAATGTATACGGATTAACATGTTTAGTTGGAACTTTGTTTCACAGAACATCAGTCTCCAGAGGGAAATCAACAAAACTGGCGGCTATCTCTCCATTTTCGTTTCTTTATTCCTGTAACAGACATTGTCTTGCAACAGCCATGTGTATATTATCATATCATTATACTGTTTATGGTTCCGAAAGATTTCATGTGTTTTGGCCTCTCAAGGTCAAACAAACTCTTAAGGCTCATAAAAATACATTTTGCGTTGCTTTTCACTGAGAGCAGAACGATGGAATAGCCTCGGGGCTGCCACCATGAAGCTGTGAAAAATAAATTATCTCACACCAGCTCAGGCTGAAAACAGCTTAGTGTTTGAAACAAGAAGGGAACAGTGGCCACAACATCCCATGCAATTGCTTGCTTTGTCTTTAGGGAGGGAGAGGACGTCAGGTTAAGATCTGTTGACTTACCAACACCGTGTTAATGTGGGTGAACACACCGCTCACTGAGAGGGAGACAAAGCCTCTGTCTGAGCTCTTTTGTTTCATAGCCGAAATGTTGCAAGCTCATTACCTTCCTGGTTGTCATATGCAGCTCATAGAAGGAAGGATACAAAGGGATGGAAAGCTGCCAGTAAAACTGTTGAGTAGAAAAAAAAAAAAAAAGTTGAACTTGTCTCTGCTTGCAGACAGAATTAACACACGTTTTTCATTCAAGCCTATTTTTGTGAACCTTTTTAGATTAAAGTGTGTGAGACACAGATTTGTAATTCTAATTCCCTTAAGGACTCCTTCTTTTCAGAATCAGCATTGTCTGACAGATAACATTTTCCTCATGCACGTCTCTCTGTGTATCAGTGTAAGCCGACTCCGGGTTGTAATATTGCTGCAGATAAACAAACAGTAAACAGTGGCTTTTAAATAAACATGATGGAAGCAGAGCGTAATGAGAGCTGTCATTGTGTGTAAGCTGCAAGCCTGTGTCAAATGTTACTTATGCAAATAATGTCACACATGATTTGATGTTTTGAAAGCTTTTCCCTTTTCTTCATCGCTTCTTCATTTTTCAATTTGATTCACCTGATATTCGAATTATCACATTCACTTTACCAGACAACTGATCATAAACAGTGTAGTGAAGGGCAGGGTATACCCACCTCTTCGGAGAGTAGACCCACTTCTTCGTCTGCAACCTACCCATCTACCTAGTAGTAACCCCACCTCATCAACGACCACTACACCACCGATCCTACAGAAGTCTGATAGAATTGAACGTATTCTAACGCACTATGTCTGATGCATGTTCATTTTTCTCATACACAGAGTCAACAGTGTTCATACGCTCAGCCACATACAACATAGAGGAGGACATTGGTGAGCTGCTTATCCCAGTGCACAGGAGTGGAGATGTCAGTCTGGAGCTGATGGTCATCTGCTACACTCAGCAAGGTAACGCAAGAACTGTGTGGGGAAACTTTAGGGGTAAACTTCAAAGTGAAGCGAGTCATTTCTAGTCATATCAGCCTAAGGTAGTATTTCAGTGATGCATGTAAACGTTGTTAATGGAAAAAACTATTTAAAAAGGAAAATCATATTTTTGTATTGATTTTTATGTGGGAAAAAAAAGTATATTTTGTATTGTGACATAGTGTGGATGATTAACTTTGCTTTCTGTAATTCTGTTTTCTTCCCACTCAGTTTCGGCCACGGGCACCATCCCCACCAGAGTGCTCTCCTACTCTGATTACATCTCCAGGCCTGAGGACCATCACAGCATCCTGCGCTTCGACAAGGGAGAGGTGGAGAAATCCTGCCGGGTGGTGATCATTGATGACTCCCTGTATGAAGATGAGGAAAGCTTCAATGTCACCCTCAGTATGCCTATGGGGGGCCGTCTGGGCTCAGAGTTCCCCGCAGCTCGAATCACAATCATCCCTGATATGGAAGACGGTAAGATGACATTTCACTGATCATAACTGTAAAATGGAATGCAATACGGTGTCAAATAGTCTGTTCGGGTTCAAGAAATGAAACGGCATCGCTTGTTGAACACCTTTGTGCCATTTAGAGATAAGTCTTTTTGTTCCTTTCACTTTCAAAGGTTTTTCAATCGTGATTAAAGCCTCAAGAAAAGGCAGAGTGAATTTGTTTCTTGGTTAGAAGGGCTTTTATCTGATTTAGACGGCGGTGTTAATGTATTTGTAATGGATAAGCACTTCGACAATAACTGAAAATTTGTTTTAAAAAAGGCTTTGTATGTGCAGTATTTTTTGCTGAATTGATCCAAAGAGAGACATTCGAACAGTTAGGAAGGTGGGCAGACAGACTAACAGAAACATTGTTGTGCATATAAAATGTGTATTTGAGTGTGAATTTCTTTCGGTGTGTGTTTGTGCTTGCCTGACAACTTCTCGGGATGCGTGAGTGCGCGAGCCTCCTTCCTGGAGACGAAGTCTTTATCTCGTATATCTGCAGGCTGAGACTAGAGGACTGATAGTAGTCTCCCAGATCTTCCTGACGCCTCTTTGTTCCCCGACACCTGACGCCATTCCTCAGGTTCCCTATCGCTCTGACGATCTCCGGAAGCACTGCTCTGAAGTCAAGACTCTGTGATCGCAGGCAGCCAACACTAGAACTGAAAACTCCGACATGATTGCAAAATCGTCTTTTTTTCCTTGAATCAAAACCCATTTGAAGCTACATAATTGGGGTGATGATGCAATATTCAATTCATTCATTATGTTATCTAAAGTCTTGGTTTAAGTAGTGAAGTAAATTCATGACCATTGGAAAATTATTCATTTTTTGCATGTATTTTAAGTTGTTGTCACTGAGGCCCTCCTATTTCATAGTACTGTACATGTTGCCGAAAAGCGTCACAGGATTTAATGTGAATTGTAAAAATATCATGATTTGAGTACAGCATAGCGCTGATCCTGCTAGCTAATGAATCTCCAACGTAAAATGAAATGTGTGGCGCTTGTCTGTGACGATGCTCCTGCTCGCACCTTTTCCGCTAAACATGACGACTGCTGAAATAATCACATCAATTAGTGAATAATCTCCAGTGCTTAAGCAAGTATTCAGACATCAACGATAGAGCTAAGGATGTGAATCATCCATCCATCCTGTGCTGAGGAGGTCTTGTCTTTGAGGCTACTGCAGCAGCAGTTTTCAGACTGTGTAACAGGTTATTCTCCTCCTCTACTCCTGTGGGACTCAAAGCACACACACACTTCAAGTGAATTTGACCAGTTTGAGGAAAGAGGAGGTTACGTGGTTGGAATGTTTTCTTACTGTAGCACCATCCGGTGTAACCTGAGAGTTAGTACAGGGCCTTTTGACCTCCACTGCTCCTGGGTATTGACTCCAGTCTGCCAAGGCAGCTGCTGAGACACAGGTTTTTAATAGGATGTACACCAGTCTGTCCTTACAACATTCAGTGTGCTTCACACTCTTCAATTGGAATTTACCTCTACAACTATTACATTTCCACAGTGTCACTGTCTTTACGGATGACTCTGACTCTAACAAGTTATCCATGACTCTACAACTGCCAGACAGCTCATTGATTGGAGACGTTATCGATTAATGTCATACTATGAATGTCTGACTCTGTCACATACTGTTGTTTGCATTTCTATTTAGGATGAGGGTGAAAGCTGTTTAAGAAACATGGGGACTGACAAACAAAGCATATATATATTAGAAAGTACTTGATTATATTATAAGCCAATTTGAAGAATTCTTTGGAAGTAGTCTCAGAAGAACAAAGGCAAAGGCTTAACTGTTTAAGAAAGTAGTTATTTACTGGGGCAGAGTTTCCTGTTACTAATAATTAGCATATTTATGTTCATGCATTACTGCGTTTTCATAGTGTGGGAATGTACACTCTATTTTCATGATTGCCCCTGGTTTATTGAGAATCAGCCATCGTGCAATGTTATAAACAATGACTTGCCTGAGTAATCCAATTTGTGGGGCTTGAAAAGTAAATTCATTATAAAATATACTAGAAATATTCTCGCTCTGCATATTTCAGATTTCCTGGCATGCATTTGTGTACATTAGGGATCCTCTGGCTCAGTGCATTATCACACAGAAACAGGAGAAAAGAATGCTCAGTGCTTTTTAGGATTAACTCGACTCGGACTGACAACCAACAGTCTGTACCCATTTATTCCTGCTCTATCTGTAATCATGTTTTTCTTGGCTCTGGCTTTGTCAGGGTGTCTGAGTGACAATCAAAATCTACTTGTGCATATCGGCTGTCAGAAAGCTCCGCACTCACACAGGTGCCATAATTGTAAAGGCCAGAATACAGCCTCCGTTCCTGGAAACATTCTTTGTTTAGATTTTATTGTTATTGTGGAAATTGTGATGTTTACTGTTGTCAAGAATGTCAATGTGACACTGAGAGAAACAATGCCTGAAGCTGTTGTCCGACAGCTTGGCTCCTTTTTATACCGACACAAGACATCAAATTGACTGCCTGAACACACATGCACACACAGACACACGCACACACAGAATGTGTGTATAGTTTGTGCAGCAACACCTCCAAAGTGTGAATTGGATTAGGTGCTGGGGGTGTTTAGGTTGCCTGCATCCACTGAATAAATGGAGCGTGAAGAGCGGGGAAAAATACGGTGGTGCCAAGCCTTCATATCTCCCAGAAGGAGGTGATAATGAATGGCTTGAGTACTGATGGTGAAGTAAATGGTAAATAGCTCTGAGGCAAGCAGAAGAAGACTAATCTCCTGTCTGGAAGGGTAAAATGGCAGCAGGGTATTCATTCACACTCTTAAGTTCAGCTGTACTGTCTTGGTATTAGATTTAAGTACATACTCCAGGTTCCTAACTCCCCTCCAGTATATATGGAAGGGAGGCAAATGGGGGCATCACATCCTTCTTTGTCATCCCTCTTGCAGCGGTAGCTGTGCACTGGGTGTACATGGAAGGAAGGAGTCGGTGCATGGGCGAGCACCTGTCCCTGCCTGTGAGAGGTCTATGCTGGGGCTCAGGAGGGCTTTCAGCAGCTACACCGAGCCTTGGGCTCATAGTTCTTAGAAACACAATCTACTGATATCAGCAAAAATGCATGTCAGCAATATGTCTTCTATTCAAGCCAGGCAAACCAGAGTAGCACAATGTGATGAAATTAGAAGCCACAGGGCACACATGTGTGCACTCCCTGCTCCGTGCAAACACACAGTCTTGGCCACCTACATGGGTACAAGCACGTACAAGGAGCGCCTATTGTCTGCCAAATGTGTGATGTTAATCTGACAATTTATGGGAATCTAAATTGAGAATGTTTATAGCTTTGACAACTAAATAAGTTGAAGTTTACTGCAATAATAACCAGTTTTGTAGAAATGTTGCCATGGAAGAGAAGGCTCTTTCCAACCAAAACATTCATTTCACTAATTAGCACACCTTAACCTGCAGAGAGCGAGTAATTAAAATCAGCTTTGTTTGACATGAAAACCAGCAGACTTACATGGCACAGGAATTGATATTTCTGCCTTTGTTGGCAACTGATATCAGACACAAAGTAGAATCAAAGTCGAGAAGATCCCACTGGGGGGTCTCCCATTTAAATATTTGGGTCAACAAGAAACTCATTCAAAAACAAATGTTGTACATTATTAAATGTTATGCAAAGCACAATAATTGAGTACTGGCCTTCTTCCAACTGTCAACATTAGCTATTGCTAATGTTGACAGTTGGCTACTTTTTACAACAGGGACATGACTTATGTTTTACCTTTTTTTCTGTATAAAAGGTACATTTTCTGGCAACTTGGCAACAAAGACTGTAAAGTGTACAAGCTGTTCAGGCATTTTACAGTATGCACAGCTGCTATCCTCAGAATATGTGCTATTTCTTGGGGCAGACCATCTGCACATAAACGTCCACACCCTTTCAGTTTCCACTCTTGGCTACTATGGGTTTGGAGAAACTTGTCTTTTCTTGCAGAGATAATTGCTGTTTGATATTGACTCTGCATCCGGGAAAATGTTTTGGTGGTTGGGGGCTGTAAGACATAAGAATGCTTGTACAGCAGGACTTCACTCGTGTATTCATAGTCTTGGTTCTAAAGGTGTGATTATGAGCTGTTTTAAAGATGGGCGGGTCCCGTGCGTGTGCAGTATATCCTGGATGGGGGTAAATCAAGGGGGAACACACTAACCCTGTCATTATGTCTCACCTGGATTTTCATTCATTCTGATACAAACAGATGTCCAAAGTACTTAAGCAGAGAGGCGCTAAACAGCAGCCATAACACACTGAAACTCAAAAATGTGAATGTTTCTCACAGTTGTCAACAATTAAAGTTGTAGATTTGTCTGTATTGAGTGTGGAGCTTCTTTTGTATACTTTTGCTGAAGGAGAGAGATTTGCAGAGCACACAGTGGGCAGAGAAACATTTGACAGGGCCCAATTGAATCTCACCATTAGAGAAGCCACTCAGCGCTGTGGGAATGTCATGCAAAGTTCAAGTGGAATCAAGCAGTCAGTGGGAGTGTAACAGTCCCCTTAGGGATGCCCATGTCTCTCTTTGTGCCTCTTATTTTATAGTATTGTATGCCTTTGTTATTTTTGGCATATTGCACAACAGATTTACAGACATAGTGATTATACGTAAGGCTCTCTAGTTTCTGACCGATGTTTTATATTTTTAATTTCGAAGGACACCATGTGGTTAAGCAACAATTAATGACAATACTAGTAAAATGTATGTAATAACTATATTAAATCAGTCAAATGCATTGTTTTTTTAATGAATGAAAGTTTACACACCTTACATCATTTTACACAATAGGCAGGTTTAAATCTGGATCATCTCCACTTACATCCAGGTAACCTGAGATGTGCTGTGTGCCGTAGAATGGTGCTGCTGGCTGGGCTGATGGAGCCAGGGGTTTACCTTTCAGTTAATGGGCCGTAGCTCTTTGAAGCTCGTCATCTGCTTCACAACCCTTATCTGATTTCTGGACTAGTACAACAGGGCCCAAGTTCCTGGCTGCCAACCTAGTAGATCCGATTACCCCTCCTGTTGGGGACCCAGTGCAGGCAGCCACAACCATCTTTGTTTGGTTTCTCTGTGGGGAGAAATGCTGGCAGCTGCAAGCCTCTTGATGCAGCACTCATTGTCCTGACTGTGCTCTCAGGACAGATTAAAGCATAAAAGTTTTCTGTCCTTTGCTTGCTCCTAGATGAAATATTATTCCAACCACAGAGAAGGCTCCTCTGAGAACCACAAATCCCAAGGCTTTGCCTAAAAAGACTATTTCCCTTTTAGAACGTGTCTTATCTTGTTAATATAGAGCTGCTACTGGCAAAGCAGACAACCTCAAAATATACAATATCATCTGAGACTCAGATTACTTTGAACAATAATTATACAGTGCAAAATAATAAGCATATTTTTCTTGATATGTAATTGTGCCTTGCAGCACTCTTGGCAGTGAATCTATTTGTTTGCCCTTGTATTTTGGTTTTATTAGATAACATAATCATCATGCAGTTACAACAGTACGGATATGTTTTTGTTCAAAGCATTTATCACCCAGTTCCACTTCCCCGCTCTCCCTTTTACCTCGTACTGTGTGATGAGAAACGGCTAAGTATCATTTTGTAGGTGCAGAGTTCCATTGTCATGGAAACCACAACTCTGCCCATGGCTGTCGTCATTCACTTAATTTATTCATTATTTGGTCACAGTTGCTTTCTAAAGCACAAGGTTTTTAGTGTTCAGTATTGGCTTGTTCCCATTCGTTATCCTAAAAAAATGTGTTTTTTTGATCAATTATGAGAATGTAATTTTGTGCACTCGACTTTACTTTAGTTTATATTTCACTTTATCTTATATTCCACTTTATTTTATATTTCACTTTATCTTATATTCCACTTTATTTTATATTTTGCTTTATCTTATATTTTCTGTAAATTTAATTTGTTTCTACTTTGCATTGTTGATTGTTGTTGATTGTTCTTAAATGTTACGCACCTCCCGTCATGTCAAATTCCTTGTATGTTCAACATACAATGGCAATAAGCGGTTCTGATTCTGATTCTGATTCTGATGTATGTATTTTGTAAGTAGGTAAAAACTGCTTCCTTGGATTGGTTTCAGCTTGTGGCCCCTCAGGTTATTTCTGTATTATTCTAATCGACTATGACTGACTCCCTGCAGTTTGAATCCATAAATAAGTCTCTTTGTAATGGCACTGCACCAAATATACAGAGTGCCAGGTCATTTAGCAACCATTCTGCAAACAGCATGACATGAGAGAAAACAGACGCCGAACGGGTTAAATAGAATATTAGTGGGTGAGTTTAGCTACAGAGGAATCTCAGCTCAGAGAAACACTAATTGCAGTCAGGCAGGCCTGGGCTGGCACATTGAGCTCTACATCCCCCAGACCTCCTGTCAGGCCTCCTGTCTGCCTCTCAGACCCATCACTATCAAAGTCAACTTCACCACCAGGCTCATCCACAACAAAACCAGGAACTTCTGCCTCCAGGTTGCTTTTTGTTGTTTAGGATTAGAGTGAATACAAATTTAGAAATCCCCCCTAAACATCATTCCAGGAAGTTAGAAAGTGTTGTTTAAGGGCGACAATTACAGTGTTGACTACCTGCTGGTGTTTCAATGGAAACGTTCCTGCAATTTCTCCTGTAATCAGAGGCAGGTTATGCTAGCTATTACAGATTCAACTCAACAATTACAGCAGGCATTCAAGTATCCTGTTGTGAAACAGATAAAAGATGATGATGTATTTCATCCTCCTGTGTGCTTTTCCTCATTTCCTTCATCTGTTGTTCTTCCCAGCTCCCATCTTCTACTTTGGCAACACAGACTACCACGTGGATGAGAGTGATGGCTTTGTGGAGGTGCAGGTATGGAGGACGGGGACTGATCTCTCCAAAGGAGGAACCGTCACAGTGCGCTCCAGAAAGACAGATCCTGTCTCAGCTGAGGGTACGTGTCCCTGCGAGGCGCCTTTCTCTGACAGCTTTAGCTAGTTAGTGCTTAGAGAAATGCAAGCCACAGAAAACAGTCGACTTAAGTCATCGTCCTGTCACTCTTTGTTTTCCTGAGCTCAAGAGTCAATGGTGATGTTAAAGCTGGATATGTTGGGTGGATGACCTGTGGAATGTAAACATTGTTTTAGGTCAGGGGGAGAGAAGTTAGGACTTTTTTCTGTTAGGCCCTTGCCTTGAGGCCATCTGATATATATCCGCTTTGGATTCTAAGACTGGTCGCTATGTCCTTAAGCCTTTCCTACAACCTCTATTATGTCCTTCCCCCAGGCAGGCTTCTCCCCCTTGCACAGATGCTCAACATCTCTGCCCTTGCCTGCGTTATATCCGTAATTACTAGGAACGAATCGCAGCATGGTAGATATGCAAGCTCACACTTATGCACATAACTGGTCATAAGTACATGAGAAAAGCCTGCGGGCAAAGGGTGAGCGCTCAACACTCAGACTCTTCATAGAATGGCAAATGAATAACCTGTTTGCGCTCGGGGAGATATCCAGTTTCTTGCAGATCTCCTTTAATCACGCAATGAATTCCAACTGTTCATGCCTATCGACTACGAGATAGAAAGCGTCATTTTGTCAGCACACAGGGTATATCCTTTCATCTCGCTCACTGCCTGACATCCACGAATGAATTATGAAGTAACATGAGAACATGCTGTTATAATAAGATCAAGTGCTGTAGTCCATTTGTCTTCATATCTTCACTATATCCCATAAGCGCTATATTCTTTGAAACATTCCTGACCTATATTGTGTTGTGGAGCAGCTGGTGTGGATTACGTTGGGATCAGTCGGAATCTGGACTTCGCACCGGGGGTCACCATGCAGACGTTTCGTGTGACCATCCTGGATGACCTGGGCCAGCCGGTGCTGGAGGGGCTAGAGAAGTTTGAACTGGTTCTCCGGATGCCAATGAATGGGATCCTCGGGGAGCCGAGTAAGGCTAGCATCCTCATCAATGATTCCATTTCAGACTGTGAGTGACAATCTTGGTTGTAATTAAAACTTATTCAAATGGTTGTTCTTGTGTTTTTACTGTATTTCTGATAATGATTTATGGGTTTGGTAATGTTGTTCCAGTGCCAAAGGTGCAGTTCCGTGATGCTGTGTATGTGGGCAATGAGAACTCAGGGCAGATCTCCACTACTGTTTACCGTAGTGGAGATATCAGCTACAAGTCCACAGTTCGCTGTTACAGCCGGCAGGGGACAGCCCAGGTCATGATGGACTTCAATGAGAGGCCCAACACAGATGGTTCCCTCATCACCTTCTTACCAGGTGGCGTAATAAAACCTAGCACACATGCCTTTCCATGGTTTGTGTTAGTTTACTTTTAAAAACAATTAAAAGGACATAATGCAGTCGCTCAATATCTTTTCCACTTTTTCAGGAGAGATTGAAAAACCTTGTGTACTGGTGCTAGTTGATGACACAGAACATGAGGAAGAAGAAGAGCTCCGACTTGTGTTGGGAAGCCCCAAGAGTGAATCTCCATTCGGAGCATCTATTGGAGGGCAGAATGAAACACTCGTCAAGATAAAAGACGAGGCAGACAGTAAGAATGCTTTGTTTTGTTCTTACATGTTCTTCCTTAGAATGAGTTCTGTTTAAATGCCGCCATGTGCAGAATATTTAACATTGTTTGAATCATCCCAATGGTATGGTTTAGTCTGTGTGTTGCTGCAGTCTTTTATGATATTACCACCTGGGAAAATAAATTCTGAAAGTTGCACACGTGGGTTTTAATATGTGGTATGCTGTAATGTTAGTCACAGTTTACTACCATGATTGAAACTATATTTCATGCTTTCTCAGAGGCAATTATTAGGTTTGGAGAGACCAAATTTAGTGTGAATGAACCGAAGGAAAGTGGCCAGGTGTCTGTGGTAAAGATCCCAGTGCTGCGTGTTGGGGACACCTCCAAGGTCTCTGTCGTCCGAGTTCACACCAAGGATGGATCTGCTACGTCTGGGGAGGACTACCATCCCATATCTGAGGGTAAATAACACCGCAAGGCGCTTTTATCAGAACAGAATTCATTTGAAATTTGCTATGAAAATATTTTTCAAATCTCTACTTTGTCTGCAGAAATTGTGTTCAAAGAGGGTGACACACAGCACTATGTGGAGGTGGAAATTTTATATGACAGTGTCAGAGAAATGAGGGAGGCGTTCACTGTCCACCTGAAGCCTGATGAGAACATGGTGGCAGAGACAAAGGTGAAAACCAAGCTTAATGAACATGATTTAACTGTCAAGTGTGTAGCTACCTTCTCCATTAACATCCTCTTAATTACCCTTGCGTGTCGTGTCAATCAACAGATGAGCAAAGCTATCATCTATATCGAGGAGACCAACAGCATGGCGGACGTGACCTTCCCCTCGGTTCCCAGAGTGGTTTCTCTGTTGCATTACGATGATGTCGACCGGACTAGTGACTCTCCCCCTGTAGCCGGATACCCTGTCATTTGTGTCACTGTATGTCCCAACTGCAATGAATACTTAGTGGCATACTTTTCAGTCATTTACTCTGCTAATGATTCCCTTAGCAAGACTCTCTGTCAGTACAGTAACCGGTACATACTGTTAATGAGGTAGTATCGAGCAGATGTGCAGACTTCGCTCAATTATCAGCTACCTTGAAGGCTCATCAGGAGTATACAGAATTACTTTGGCTGCTGCAGTGGTTTTTGGGTGCTTTACCCAAGCATTTCTTCTCTCCCTTTTCCAGGCCTGTAACCCCAAGTACCCAGACTATGACAAGACAGGCTCCATCTGTGTGAGCGAGAACATCAACAACACCCTAACTCATTATCGTTGGCTCGTTAGCGCCCCCACCAGCCTCGATGGCGTCACAAGCTCTATGAGGGAAGTAGACTTTGACACCTTCTTCACCTCCTCCAAGCTCATCACTCTGGATTCAGTCTACTTTCAGGCAGGTTCCAGGGTCCAGTGTGCCGCAAGGGGCGTGAACTCTAACGGGGATGAGGGTCTGGAGCTCAGTAGCCCCATAGTGTCCATCAGCATGGACGAGGGTGAGTGCAGCTCATTCTCTCGCTTGAAATGTTTAGTCTCTCTCGTGGAAATGGCTCAATGCGATGCATTTTGCCCTCCCACTGCAGTACTTGCTGTCCTTGCTCGGACAGAAAACTGAAACATAAAATAATTTCTTGTGGAGGATTGGTAGGAAAACAAAACGTTTGATGTTTGTTTGTGTATTGCTTGGTTGCAGGAATGTGCCAGCCTCGTGTTGCAGGCACAGTTGGGGCCGAGCCCTTCTCTGCCAAGCTGCGGTACACTGGAACAGAAGACACGGACCACCCCAACCTCATCAAACTAACTGTCACCATGCCCCACATTGATGGTAAGAACAGCAGATTGCATGTATAAAATCATTTTCATCAGTACAAATATCAACCAGATGCAGGTTGTTTCAACCAGTCTTTAAATTACGGGCTACTTTAGTTCGTTTTCCCTAATTTGTGAATCTAACATTGATATGCTTCCACTCTCCGACTGCTATATGTGTATCATCTCTCAGGTATGTTACCTGTAGTGTCCACCCGAGCCCTGTCCAACTTTGAGCTCACGCTGAGCCCAGACGGTACCCGTGTTGGCAACCATCGCTGCTCCAATTTGTTGGATCACGCTGAGGTCAAGACTCGCTACGGCTTCATTACTGAAGCCACCAAAAATCCAGAAGTGATTGGCGAGACGTCGTCTTACCAATACAGCACTTCCCTTAGGGGATCCAGTACACTGCGATTCTACAGAAACCTCAACTTGGAAGCATGTTTGTGGGAATTCACCAGCTACTATGACATGTCTGAGCTGCTCAGTGACTGTGGAGGCACCATTGGGACTGATGGACAGGTAAAGCAGCCCCACCTTTGAGCTTCAGCTCACCTCTGACCCTTTTTGTCATCCCTAGACATGAGGAGCAAGGAGTCGGTTCAATAAAGCAGCAGACTCCCTTGAGGATAGGAATGTGGACATAGCAATTACTGGTCTGTTCTGTCCATTTTAATTTTAAAATCCTCCTGGATTTTCAATCATAAGTAATCATTTCAAGGCATATTAAAACTCTGTTTGCCTGCTCGGTTTTCCCTTAAAGATCCTAAAGTAAATACCAGCCTGTAGAAGTCATCCATTATTGTCTAGAGACCCGTGTTAACCTTTATAGTAATGACTAACCCGACACTCTGCTCCCTTTAACTCCTAGACCGATTATTTATCTTCTTAAAGTGACAAGTCAATAGCCAGCAGCCTCGTAAAAATCTGTGTTCATCTGTATTGCTATGTGTGCAATGTGCTCTTTGTAGCAGCAGCTGTTGTGGAGCTGGAAGGAGGAAATATTAAACCCCTCTTTGTTCTCCTGGCATACATGCATCGCAGCCCTCAATATTTGCATTCACCTTGGAAGCATACAGTTAGTTGGCTTGCAGTTAATTAAGGTAGAGTGTTGATAAAGAAAGGCTGTAACAGTGCATGAGGCACATCATGGTTAAAACCTCCTCCACACTCCCGACTGAGGATTATTAATTAAATCCCTACAGCACTCGCAAATATATTTAGGTATCTTGGTTCGTTTTTTTTAATGAGAGTTTCTCATTTTACATTGCTTCAGGTTTATTTAGTAACAAAGGCATCACCCATGGTGATAACAGCCAAAGTGGAACTTTGTTGCCTGCAGCCACACGATGTAAACGAGAACGTGGCAGTAATAAACCTGTTTTGAAAGTAAGAAGACTGCCGTCAGCAATACAAACTTTACCTTAAGGTCAAATAAATGCACACTTTGCATTAAATGGTGAGAACTAACTAAATGGATTTTATTCTGAAGAAAACACGTATAGCAATGCAACCTCTGTTCTTTTCCCTGTCGTCTTTCCATCAAGTGGCAGAGTGGCATACATTCAGGTCTTGTACGGCACCGTATGTGGATGTTGTTGCTATGGTTACTGAACAGAGCAAACGGCGGTATGTAGATGCATAAACCGAGGCGTCGCCAGTTCTGTTTCGAGATATGTCAGGCAGGATCAATGGGAAAATAATCTGCCTTTATTTGTCGGTGCCCCGTGGCCCGATTGCTCCTCTAGGTGGGCAGGCAGTCTGAGCACAGGCTGTGCAGGCCGGGGGCAGTGTCATGTCACAGTGTATGGCTTAGTGCCCAGCTTAACAAGACCATAGGAATCTATTAGGCCCAGCAGGATGTGTCACATTGGCCATTCTGCAAATCATGGGCATGAGCTTTCAGCGCCCAGAGGCGTAGGCACGTTTCCACATGAACACAGAGCCAGTGCAGGCAGGTACCTCTCACAGGTCACAGGAAAGTGCAGATACCAGAGAGCGCTCCCTCTGAGGATTTTCACCAGTTGGAATCCTTTGACCATTTTAGGACAGCTCTTTTAGAGGGGGGAAGTTTGGAGTAATCCAATACCTCCAACTAATGTAAATGCAGTGCATTCTGTTTTTTATGTTAACCAACAACAGCACTATATAATGTTAAAATCAATTTAAATGTTTTAAATTGATTTAGTTGAAAATATACAAATTGCAGTATTTCATCTGTAATGGTTAAGAGTCCATGACCACTTAGAGAATACATTCAATTACAGCCATAAAACTACTTGAAGTTAATGTTACAGCCTTGATTTCTCAGAAGAGTATGCTTTGAGTTCCTTGATACATGCATTGCCATGTCTGATCAATCTGTGGACTGTCTGAAGCACTATTCAGAGCAGAACGTGTTTAAATCAGCCATATTGATAAAATAGTGTTCATCGTCTCCAGAGGTATTGTACATGCACTTTATTCAGGGTGTTTTGATGTTTTCCTCCCGATACCTCTACAACAGGAATATATTAATCTTTGAAGTATGATTTACGTGATTTGCTTTTACACAACATGTTGGTTTTCACTGCAGGTGTTGAATCTGGTCCAGTCCTATGTCACCCTACGAGTACCGCTCCATGTGTCCTATGTCTTCCATTCCCCCGTGGGAGCAGGAGGATGGCAGCACTTTGATTTACAGTCAGAGCTCAGGCTCACTTTTGTTTACGACACTGCCATCTTATGGAGGGATGGTATAGGTAGCCCACCGGAGGCTGAACTACAAGGTAAGACTTGATCAGTAGTATGCGATATAAAAATTGAGGACTACTTAAAATGTGTCTTAAGATGGGATTGCAAATAAATGGCCAAATAACAATTGAGGTCTGTGATTGTCCTTGTAGGTGCCCTGTACCCAACCAGCATGCGTATAAATGGCCAGGGACGACTAGTAGTCAACTTCCGCACCGAAGCTCGATTCAGAGGCTTGTTTGTGTTTGCACATCCAGGTACAGTATGTCATATAGAAGAGTACAGTAGTTTTATACATTGGATGTGATATATGATGCTGCTTTATAGTTTAAATTAAACTTTATTTCAAGCTAAACTGCCATCTATTTTTATATCATTCATAATTAGTTAAAATTGATATTACAGTATTTGTCTCAGTTAGTCTTTTTTTTATTTTTCTAAGTATTTCAATTGTCCACTGAGCATGCTGCAAATACTTTAATTGATGTATTTTTTCCATCAGCTTCACCACTGACCTCCATGGTCATGTGTCCCGACCACCCTGGTTTGACCTTTAACCTCAGTCTTGTGAGGAATGAGCCAACCTACAACCAGCCCATCCAGCAGTGGACATATGTGTCTGATTTTGCTGTGAGTAAACATTTTGTTCTCCAGTTTAATTGTTTTCACACCTCATTCTTACTGTAAACATATTTTCCCTTCTCAGGTGCGCGACTATTCTGGCACGTACACAGTGAAGCTGGTCCCCTGCACGTCCCCTCCCAGCCTGGAGTACACCATCCCTCCTGTCTGCACTCCCAGAGAGCCGCTTACCTTCGACATGGACATCCGCTTTCAGCAGGTCACCTCACCTTGTCTAAAATCAAACTGGAAAAAATGGAAAGGTTCATTGAGTGAGAAAGATTTGTCAGCAAAAAACATGACTTGCATTTAAATAGCACCTTAGTCTTCAGCTTAGTCAGTTCTAGTTTGAAGCCTCGTCACAAATGCATTTTGAGAGCCACTGTGAGAGCAGGAGACCTGGTTAAAAGAGGAAACTAACAAAAGAATGCTCTAAAAGGACACTGGAATGTATGCTTCACATGAGAATAACCATGTCCACAATGTTTGCCCTACTCAAAAGTCCCCGTTAAACAAGACCACACAATCCAACCAAAATGTCAGAGGAATAAAATGTCCTCCCTTCTGGACGCCAATATATAAATCAGAAAAAGAAACTAATTTAAAAAACAAACAAAGTGAATTTACAGGATGCTGTATTGGGGATTGGCTGCTCTGGCCTTGACTCTGCTCAATAGTTATGGTCTTAGAATCACATTGATTTCCTTGTTGACTTCAGATCGATGAGAAACAGCCATAAAACGGGACTAAATGTCCCCCTCTAGACTGAAGGCTGCCTGGCTCCTATATTACTCCTCCACCTACCACAAAAAATACATTTCCTGTCTCGCCACCCCAAACAATTCTCTTCCCTTTGTTCCCCAGGCCACGCCCCCTTAAACCTGTGATTCTGGGGAAATTGATCCCATGACCGGTGTGATCTACATGCATGGCAAACCAGATAAAGCATGGGCCTATGGATCTTTGTGAAAGTTAAATCAAGATTCATTACTTCATGTAAGCCAAACATCTTGGCTCCTATTCAGTCATTTAGTTTCTTGCCTCAATTTGTCATCCCATCTCTTGAGATCTCTAAGAGAAAACTACCTCCTGGTTCACGCCATCTAATCAAGTACTCATAAAAACTCTTCTCACTTACACTGAGAGCAACAAATCTCCAATCAACATCTCCCTTTTAATCCATTTAGCTGCACCTGCAGTGCTGAGTCCAGCTCCTGATGCTGATGCCAACGTGTAACCAGCCACAGCATCAACACACCATCTCCACTGATAGTAGCAAAGCTGGCCAAATTTATTCATAGATTTTTCCATAAAATGCCAGAAATAAAGATAAAACCCCATCAAAATTCAAATTAGATGTCCCAGTGACAATTACATGCAATAGAATAACATATGTACTGTACAGAAATGCTGTGATTACTAGGATAAACATTTTTTTAAATCTTGTGTCTATATTTGTTGACTTTGCTTTGCTGTGGTTTGTGCGTGTTTGTCTATCTTCCATGTGTTTGTAGGTTAGCGACCCTGTGGCGGCTGAGTTCAGTCTGAACACGCAGATGATCTTACTTTCTAAGCGGACGCTCTGGCTCTCAGACGGCTCCATGGGTTTCGGACAGGAGACCGACACTGCCTTCTCACAAGGTAAGGCCATAACATGCAGTCAGAAAATACATACATAGACATACATAAACAAACAGGGCTTCATAGTTAATGAAATTGTATGGATGGCTGTAAATGTATTTCATTACCGAGCTCCTTGGACTTCTACAGATCATTCTACAGATCAAAAGTAAACCCCTGTGTGATGAGTATTTCTGTAGATTTAGCAGAAATGTTCCCCATCATTCCCTGTCCCAACAGCATACAATTTAAATGGAAATGAGGCCTCGATTTAGTATAATTTTCACCACTTTCATGTCTTCTCACAAAACTTATTACAAGAGCCTGGGTTTGATTTTTCGAAACAACATCTTGAAAGTTTGTGAAACGTCCTTGAAGCTGCTGTCCAAGTGAGCATGGGAAGCGGAAGCGGCTCATTAAGGGGAAAAAAACCCACAACACTCTTGTTGCCAAGAATGACTTGCTGGTGTTTTAATGTTGTTCTCACTGCTGTTGTCTGAGCAAAATAAAATCATTTGAGAAATCTTCATCAGTGTACATATTACAAACTTTCAACTAAACCATCAATGTTATGTGTTTTGCAGTGATTAAAACTGTATTTCTCTTCCCTCAGGGGACACGATTTACGGAAGAGTAATGGTGGATCCGGTGCAGAACTTGGGCGACTCCTTTATCTGTAGCATAGAGAAAGTGTTCCTGTGTACTGGTGCTGATGGGTATGTCCCTAAATACAACCCCACCAACTTTGAGTTTGGCTGTCTGGCTGATGCTCCATCACTACTCTACAGATTCAAGACAATTGTAAGTAACAAAAGTGCATCTCGTCATGTTCTTTGTGTCCATTCAAAGCTAAATATTCCTCCCTGTGTCATCCTCTCACTTCAGGACAAGGCCCAGCCAGAGACCCAGGCCCGGTCATTTGGCAATGTAGCTTTCGATGCCTTCCTGGCAGTGGATGACCCCGGCGCTTTAACTCTAGTGAGACAACCTGCGTCAGATGGTTTCAGAATTGATTCATCAGCTCTCTTCCAGGTCGGTATAATTGCCGAGTAAAGAAACACATTCAGCACACACCCTCGAATAGTCCACATTCTCATATTTAACCAATCTGTGATGCATGCTCGAGGATATTTTGTGCTGGAATTTACATTCCTGTGTTGCCACTTATTTCAGCCTGGAATGTAACTCTCAGAGAACTGTGGCATCCTGCTGAGTGCACTGTGTAAGAATCACAGAAAGTGACCTTCAAAGATGTTCTTTTTCTTCTTAACAAGACGAGAGAAAAGAGACTCACTGACTCTATATAGCCTCTGATCACAGGGGCATATGTGGTCTCAGACCCTCTCTCATCAAGAGTCCAGATTGCTTCGTCTGGTTGGCGAGTCTGTATTTCTTAGCTCGTTATAGAGAAAAAGTCAGTATCAGTATGTCTACAGCCAATGGCTAAAACAAAACGTTTCTGTTTTTCAACTCTATGGTACAGTAACTGCACTGGTCCCACAGTATGTTTTGAGGTGGCATCATGTTTGGTCAGATATACACTACTATAAAAACAATACCACAACAAACATGCGCCCATGAAGGGAAGCAACATCTACAGGTATATTTGTTTTGAATGAGTATGCTTTCTCCAGGTATCTGCAGGGAGAGAGTGGTTCATTCACACCATCTACACTGTTCGTTCTCGTGAAAATGCTCACCGTGGCATAGGGAAGAGAAGCCTGGAGTACCACGTGATGAGCCAGCACCCAAACGTTCAGCATCGCACCAGAAGATCGGCCAACGGAGCGCCAGACGTAATAGAGGAGATCGGTCACAGTAACAATCGCGGCACCAACATCCTTCACATCGCACTGGACCGCAGCAGCCAGCAGAGGACGAGCCCAGAGAGGGAGATCTTCACCAAAGGGATCATCCCTCGTGAGCTCAACAAGGGAGACAACAGTGATGACAGACTAGTGTTGATCATTGGGATCTTTGTCGGGCTGCTCCTTACGGTGCTCATCATCATCGTGGTGGTGCTACTGGTCCGGTCCAAACGAGAGAAGAAAGACGTACCCGGGAGCTCCAGCAGCGCAGAACCCATGATGACGCAAGCCCTCAGTGACAGCTCAGAGGTCTAACAAACAGACTGATGATTGAGAGTTTTAGTTGATATTTCTTTGTTTTGCAAGTGCCTCACATTGAAGATTGTGTGTGAAGCAGCACAAACTACAAGAGCTTTGATTCTTTTCAGAAATCTACTTGAAATACTGCACCACTTCCATGGCTGGAGAGTAATCCGGACACTAACTTGGCGAAGGACTTTGTAAGCAGCTGTTTCAAGGCATTAGTCAAGTTGTCAGCACTCACTTCATGATTTGTTTTTGACGCCACTTGATCCAAAAAAAGGTGTTATTATGTTTCCAAAGGTGCTACAGAATATGTCTCCTAACTTGAATGGTGTCTGGTGTTTTTACTGAGTAGGTCAAGAGAAGGTAGATATTTTGCATACTGTAGTAGTTGTTACCAACAGGCTTTGTTTCTTTGATTTGCTGCATCAAGACACTGCCCATAGTTCTTGCTCCCTCTGGGGAAACCCATCTGTTCTTATAGAGAACGGTTTGTCCTTAGATTCAGTACGTGCCTAAGAAATCACAGAATTCTGAGGTGTTGTGATGTATGTTACAGTATCTTTTGTCCTGTGTGATCAGTAAGACATCCAGTGTTGTATTGTGCTCATGTTTTTGCATGCATTTATTTTTGTATTTAAAACCTAAAAAAGTCAAAACGCTGATTTGAATGGAATTGTGACAAATGCGTCAGATCTACTGTATTTCCATTAGTTTGTGTTTTACAGTGAGTGTATCCCATGAAAAACAGTATTTATCAATGGCCAATTGTTGTTGAATTCCCTCTAATATTTAGTTGTTGAAACACTGTATGATTATGATTGTTGACATGGCTAGCGATAAGTGAAACCGTTAGAGTCTGTAGCATTGAATTGGCTTTCGAGACAGCTGGTCTGCAATGTTCAGTGTACTACAGCTGAGGTTCCACACTATTTCAGGAACTATTTTCCCTCTTGGCACAATAGGTATGCTACATCTTTAAGTGTTAACAACAGCAGCTAAGTAGCGATAGCTGGGACTCCACGGTCCTCTCACAGCAGGACGAGGTGTTCTGTGCTTTTTTTTTTAAACCTTGAAATATTGTCCAATAAGTTTAGCAGATATCACTTAAAGGGAATGAAATGTTTTAGCCTCAATCAACATAATTATTGTCAAAACTGCTGTCTTCTCCCTGACTCATTAGTTTTAAATGTATTTATTTATTTTTCAATGCTTGTCATTTTGTGCTGACACAAATCATATATCATATCAACTCCCTTTTAATTTTTTGCGTTGAACCTATCTTTTTTAAACTATATAACTGTTTGTTATTGGGATTTCAATACACATACATTGTGTACATAAGATAAACAGTTTTGACTTTTTTTTTCAGATCCATGCACAGATTGCCATAAAATCTGATTACCTCATGAATCGTGTAACATTTACATCAAAGTCATAACCAGTTTCATTTGCAATTTTATTTTTGAAATTGAAAACAATTCTATGCAACCTGTGATATCATGAATACCTTCATGAAATGTTTACCCCAAGTATGATTTTTTTTCTTCCAATGCACAATTTGCTTGCTTATCTAGGTTTGACACTGTATCAATAATGTGGTTATTTTATTCCACTCTAATACTTTGGGTGCATTTTGAGCTTTTTTATACACATGTATGTATAGACATATGTATTACCTATAAAAATACCATTTGGATGTTTTGGGAATGGTTATTGTTAAAAAATGCATACTGTATGTGCTGTAAGTATTTGTAACATAGACCAGAAGCACAGCATGGTCTGCAAATAAATAATTTTTCAAGATATTGTATGTTTTTGTTGAAACATATTTTTTAGCTTGAAGCCATTATTGGACAGTATCGCAGAGAATGCCTTTGAACAAATATAGCAGTTATTTACTGGTCTCCAACCGGTACTGAAATAAGTCTGACTAAAAATGCTCAAAATGCAACCATTGACATGTATATAAATCTATAAATATACCGATTGATCCAATTGAGCATCAGTCCCTTTTCTGTCCAGATGTAATTCATAAGGACTACTGGGGAGAGATGGTCATACTGTTACTCGAAGCTACAAACTATTCAGAGGTTGCGCTCATTATTAATTTCCGGTTTATGAAATCTAAATTTCATTACCACCACTCAGTGATTAAGTTCAATGTGCACATGTAGACACAGATTCAATACCCCTCAGTGCAAGTCAAGCACAATTAGTCGGTAAACAACAACTCAATAAACCATGTGCTTTTATTACCAGTGCATATTCACAGAGAAATCAGTGTATATTGGTGTGACACAGCGTAGTGTAAAATGCTTCAGACACATCTGAAAAAGGTGAACCGTTGACTCTTTAGAGATGTCTGGGCTCCTGTTTGGCAAAGTCAAATAACAGATAAGGTGCATGAAAAACAGAAGCTTCCTGGTTGATTTAACTGGTGAATTCGGGTCATATCCTGTAGCGCGGGAAATCCCTGTGAATGTTGGTGTTTGGGAGTTTAGCACAGTGCTGTGGGTTATTCTGTCCAACCAGGAAGTTGCCTTTTTCCTGCTCCTGGTCTCGCTTCTGCTGTGGCACTCGGTTTTCCAATGACATTACACAAAATGAACACTAGGGGGAGCAAGAGCGGCAACAGCTCTACTGGTACATGTTTTTCACTTGGGCTTGGTCATGGCTTGATGTCGTGCAGGCAGTAACTCAGATCTAACAGTGTTTTGTCAGATAGCTTACAACAGTAGCATAGTTGAGTGGATTCCAAAGCAGGGATGAGTTTGGTGTCAAATGGCATCTATTAAACTATCATTTAAATATTTTGTAACTGTTTCCTAAAGCCAAAAATAAAAAAAAACACTTTAAAACAGAATTCATATTCCATCCGTCATTTTTGTGGTCTTGGATCTAGACTTAATATGCACAAATTTACACTTTTCTCACAAGGTCTCCATTAAAAGCTACTACTATAAACAACAACAACAATGTATCGAGTTGTTCCATTGACATGCTGATCTAATTTGGATGTATTTCCTGAGATATGTAGTCTTTCTGGTTTGTAACTGTTGAATAAAGCTCTTTAATTGTAAAAGGCAAAACAATCACTCTATGAGCCCATATCTTTAGACATTCATTTTTTAACAGAAAAATGTAGAAAACTTTTTTTCTTGGAAGACATCCCAAACAAAGATGAGTTTATGGCTTTGAAAAAGAGCTGCTCGTGTGCACAAACACTGATCAAACTGTGGTGTGATGTCCTGATGTGTGTGTGTGTGTGTGGGGGGGGGGGGGGGGGCACTGAATTCTGTTTTAAGGTGAAATTTATTTTTAAGTGAAAGTAATAAAGTGTGAACCTCTAAAGAAAAACAAAAAAAAGCACATCAATTTAGAAAAATAATTTGTAAATGCTGTGCTAGTGTATAAAATAAAATAAATTAGCTTTAAAAAAAAAAGAATTTCCTTTTAAAACAACAGATATATTAACAAAAATGATTATTGTGCTGCTTACATCAGCAATAAATATGACACTCTTCTTTTATAAGCATGTGCCTGGTACGTTCAAAAAGCACACTTTATAACAGCTGCCTTACACACATTAACGTTTAAAATCCTGGAATCCTTAACTGCTGCTCTCTGAATAGCCAAAAGGCTGTGTTTCAAAATCATAGCACATACATAGGGAGTGATCTAATATACACAATATACATTTATGTATATACAGTACATACAGCAAATCAATGCACAGATGGTGATGACATGTTTTTTATGCAAGATGTCAATAATTGAGAAATTTTACATTTCATTGCTGGAGAAGCGTAGCGTTGTTCATTTCACTGTAAGCATTAACTAGTTCATGAGAAAAGCAACCAATGGGTACACTGTGTTGTTGCCTAGGTGTTAAGATAAAATAAAACTGCATGCATTTGGACAAGTTATGGCTCATTAAATACTTCAATCTACATCCTACCCTATCCGGTCTCACAAAAAGTGTGGTTGAATAATACCATCAACAGCGTACAACACACAAAAATGTATTTTGAACATTCTCTAAAACCAGTCCATAGCTTTCAGTCCATTACTTGTCCCAAGGATGCTACATTATCCAACTTTACAAACAACCTTCAATACACATCATAGGGAGGGTAAACTCAGGATCAGACACCTAATTACATCCGGGAGATCATGTGATGTGCACATCAAAAGGCTGTATTGGATTGCACCCTGGGGAAAACATTGGTTGTGTCGTTGTCAGTGCTTGCAGTGGCGAAGATGGCCGTCTCAGGTATCTACTGCAGGTAGCGGTAGACCTTGAAGCAGTGGTTCCCAGAGTCCGCCACCGCCACATGACCATCAGATGTGAGGGCCAGACCCTGAGGGCCGTAAAGGGGGTCCGCTGATGTGTTGATGTAGGACAGGAAGGACCCTGAGCTGTCGAACACCTGGTTTGTCACACAGCACAGAGGAAAGGTTAAGTGATGTACTTACAGGTTGGCTCCCTGCATTCAACGTGACGTCGTTTTCTCAAGCTAACCTGGATCCGACTGTTGCCCCAATCAGCGACAATGATATTTCCGTTGGCATCCACAGCGACACCTGTTGGAGCGTTGAACTGGCCGTTCCCCTCTCCATGGGAGCCAAATTTAAACAGGAACTCCCCATCTGCATTGTACACCTGCAAGAGAGATTAAACAAGGAAGAGATTGGAAAAATGACATTCTGATGTCACACAAAATACAAATATGTTAACCAGGATGAAGGGCACATTGCTAAAATGATCTAAAACAACACAGCAGCTGATGAAACAGAGTGATTATAAATTCCATGCTTCTTTATTTCAATTGTTTTACATGCATCCCACTAGCAACTAGCAGTTATTGTGGAAGAATAAGAGTAGGACAAGTAACCCAGCACTTCATTTCGATTACTGAACTTGAAAGATTACTGAATTTGAAGAAAAAAAAAGTATGGAGCAAAGAAACTGGCAGAGAGGTTTGCTGTAGCTTTAGCAAGTTAAATTCATTAAAATACAGACATTTTTCCTGCAAACCATTTATCCACAATACTTCCAATGCAGGTTAACTACAATAAATAATGTACACTCATACTTGCAACACGCCATACCTTGACTGAATGGTTATGAAAGTCTGTTACCACAATTTCATTTTTGTTATTTACGGCCACAAAGTGAGGACCTGGAAGCAGCAGAGGAGACAGAGAGAGAAAGAGAGGAAAGATGAATCATCCCGTTTTACAACATACGAGAGGAAGTGCCACACTATTCATGGACGACAGGACACACAGGACACACAGGACACAAAGGCACGCTGAGAGTTGACGTGGGACAATACGTGAGACACGACAGAGCTGATGCATCGACATATAAAAAGAGCATGGATTTATTGTCGTAGTTCACATTCACGGGGAATTAATTACTTACTGAAAACAGTGCCAGATTTACTAAGCTTTTGTTCCAGTGCAATGTTTGCACCACTTTTTTCTAAAAGAAAAGAAAAGGTCCATGTGAGATATTAAAATTGAGAGCGGGTGAGTTTCAACTGAAATACTGCAGTCCGTGCAACAACTGAAGCTAAATGAATGAGGAATTCCAGTAATGCAAGCAAATCCTATGAACAGACCTTTTTGTTTCGACAGGCGAAGACAGGAAGACAACCGTTACATCGTTTTTATGCATTAGGGTGCAAAACTAACTTTTGCCTCTTTACAGCTGAGTCTTGTACTATGATGAGCAGCTGCATGTTTACAGTACAAGATCAATGCAAAAATAAAAGAATCATTACATCTGCGTAGATGTCTATAATTAAACAAGCAGCCATACATGCTTACATTAGTTAGACTCTAAATAAAGGGTGCATAGAAACATGCGGATCACTTAATAAATCAGATTTGTACAAATCAACATTCCTGTAAAGCATGAAACATAAATGAAATCCGTAAATCTGGCCCGACCTCATGCCCTGAGACATTAAGCATCATTCATTGTGTATCCAGTCTTCCTGTAAGAGACATTATTAATGAAATGATCATTATTACCTGGATGAAGTATTCCACAGTACCTGCAAAGTGTCTGTCTGATGTTCCTCTGGCTCCGAACTTTGTCACCAGCTTCCCGTTTGATTGGAAGATGAAGACACAGCAGGCCTTATTATCAACCGTGATGATATGTCCATTCTTATCCACAGCCACACCTTTGGGTCCCATCAATCTCCCGGCTCCGATTTTGCTCTGTGACAACCAGAGGGACCCTTTAGTCGTTCAAAGAAACATCTGGAATTTGTGCGGTGAAAACATTTTTCTTGGCTGCGATCGCTCACCTTGAACTTGCCGTCCGAGGAGAAGATGCTGATCCATCTGTTGTCGTAGTCGGCGACAATTATGTCACCGTTCACGTCCACGGTGACCCCCGTGGGCCTCTGCAGCTGCCCTGGTGAACGACCTCTGACCCCAAACCGCATCTTAAACTGGCCATCATTTGAGAACACCTGGAAGAAAAAGAGAAAATGAATTTACACCAATACCGAAACAACTCATTACATTTTTATTTCAGCTCAAGAGAATGACACTGACCTGTATACACTGGTTGTTGCTGTCTGCCACCACAATCCGTCCATTACTGGAGGTGGAGATGCCTTGTAGGTTAGTGAATTCTCCTTTATCTCGCCCTCTTGTTCCTATCACATCAACAAGACATCAGACTGCTTCAGCACTATGCATGTGTAAAAACAATGCACTCGGATGATCTCTTAAAATGTTTAGCGTCTACCGGCCATTTTAACAGTTTGAACAGACGGAGGAAACAATGGTGTGCCACATTAGAGGTCTAACGCCGCACACTCAGCATCATCAGGTACTCAAATTATCCAGAGATATGACTCAGTGTGCGCTCTAGCGAAAAACATCATACAGTCAGCAGTTATTAACAGCGGCTCCAGAGAGTTATTCACCCACCCACTCTGTAGATCAGCTCATCCTCGATTGGGTTTTCCTTTTTCTTGGTGGTGCTGTACATGCTGGAGGGTCTGCGCACAGCCTTCTGTCTAACATGACCTCCTCCTCCACTCGGAGACTTGACCCTTCTCTTCACGTCGTCTGGTGACTGCAGGACGTCTGACGGCTTGACGGCGCGCAAGCGGAACGGACTCCCCCTCACAGGTTGCTCGTACAGCAGCAAAGAGAAGGTGTATTCTCCCTCTGAGCGGATGGTGTATCCGACCTCATAGGTGCCGTTCTTGTTGTCCGCCACCTCAGCTTCGGTGCACACTGCATCTGCAGCGATAATCTCTGCCCTCAGAGCAGCATTACCCGTCTTCACTAGTTCTCCATCCTTGTCTTTAGTCGTGACTGTGACAGTGGTGTGCTGGCCGACCAGTGCATGGCGCAGACCTTCGCCGGTGGCGACGCTAGTATGGCCGACAGTCCCCGTTGTGATCAGGACTCCCAGGTTCTGAATGGACCGCCTCAATCCGTCCGTCTCCACCTGGCATTCCAGATGTCCATTTTCATGGGGTTGCTCGGGAAAGGTGTGTCGCGCCAGGGCACTGACCCGCTCACCCATCTGCTTCTGGACCAACAGGACCTCAGTGGCGCTGCCATGGCTCAGGGCCTGCTCTGTGAAGTTACAGCTGCTCTGAATGTTCTCTTTGCCCTGAAGCAAAGAGGTCAGCTGGGCTTGAAGCACCTACGAATGTCCAAAGAGACAGAGGCAGACAGTCAGTGGCACTTGTACTAAAACGTGCACCATTACTAAAAAAAACAAAAACAGAAAGACCTCAGACCTTCTGCTTAGTGCTGCAGATGTTTTCCACCTCGGTGATGAGAGCGGTCTTGCGTTGGTGTAAGGCCTTCTCCAGCTCGTCAAACGTGTTACTGATTTCAGTCACTGCCTCATTTTTCCGCTCTGTAAGCTGCTTGGAGATCTCGTTGACAAGCTCAATGGCAGCCGTCAGCTGAGGTAGTCTGCCAGACGAAAGCAAAGACGATGAACACAAAATAAAACTTTTAAATTAGCATTTTTTTTAATCTACCGGTACTTCACATAGTTCATTGTGGATCAAAGCACTGGAAATCCAACCTGTTGCGCACAGCATCCAGCTGATTCTTCAGCGCTGACTTGTGCTGTTCCAGCACATCCCTCAGTGGAACAGTCACGTGTTCCCTGTGTTCTCCTTCTGTACACTCCAGACACATGGCGGTTTCACATGACTCGCAGTAAAACTCCATCACCTGCAGGTGGTGCAGTGGAGCACAAGACAACTGAACATCCTATGTTTCTATGGGCAAATATGCTTAAGATTTCAAACACTTGTAAAAAGAAATCATATACAGGTCACATGTAACAGTCCACAGTGTTGTCATGAACTCCTGACAATGATTTCTGACATATCTGACCTACTATACAACACCCTCGGCCCATTTGTTTGCTTACCTTGCCCTCATGGTTGGGGCATGAGAGGGGCTGACAGGCTGTAGCTGCACTGGCGGACTCAAGAACATTACAGGCCTCAGGTCGGCTGCACTCTGGGTCTCGCTGTAACACCTCCATTAAGTTTGTGATGAAGAAATTGTTCTGCAGGGCAGCCACACCCTTCTCCGGCAAGATAGAGGTCTGTCTGCATACTGGACAGGACAGCGTCAAAGACTGGGGAGGGATGTAGTTCTGTAGGCATCTACGGAGAGACAAGCAGTTAAAGACCTTAATTAGAGGACTGAAGCGGCAATTCAGCACCTGTTCCAGGGTCAACACGGTGTAAAGAAAGCAAGAGGTTTTTTTAGACTTGCTCAGGAGACAATAAGATTCTCGTCCTAACAGTTTTGGCTGGGCACAACAGAGAGCACCAACTTATTGAAATAACTGTAATCTGTCCCATGTGGGAGCAACAGAGCTGTGGAAATCAGGGCTTGCTGCCGACAAAGCTGTTCTTTAAAGACTGCTGTCTGTTGTATTGTGGCCAAGCTCAGTGATTGTTGCCTCACATCATGCAGAAGCCATAAAGATGAGAGAATATTTGGTAGAAGTGATGTGATTCTTATGTTCTCTTATTCTGGATGATGCATAATATCTAAAGAAGAAATGATTGTGCATCTCGTGCTAAAATATGTCTCCTCTTTAAATTTTTCTTTAAAATGTTTTACCACTCTTATTTTATATTGTGTTACTGTTTATCTTTCTACTGCCATCTTAATCTTACAGCACTATTTAGCTTTGAACTGCGCTGAATGAAAGCAGCTGCACAAAGGAAGTTTGATTGATTGGATCAGAGCTTACTTCTCACAGAAGGTGTGCAGGCAGGGCAGGACCTTAGGGTTGTGATAATGGTCCAAACAAATGCTGCAGACCAGGAACTGCTTGTCTATCTGCCTGACCACAGGGCTGGTGCTGCCGGTCTCACGCTTGGCCATAGTGACGGACATTCAAAGGGGGCACAGCGACCGCTTAACCTGCACACACACAGGGGGGAAGGAGCGGGAGAAAGGTCACGAAAGCCTCGAGGAAACATTTTTGCTTACCCTCAGCATGAGCAAAGGAAGAAATGAGTCATAACGCTGTTAACAGAACAAGACGTCATCCAGACACTGTATCTGCTGGCATTCTATGCACCCTTAAATGAACTGTGTCAGGAGGATGAAAGTCTTTTTTCCCAAACAACCGCACATCCCGAGGCTGTATGACTTTACAAATGAAAACCCTAATAAGTTAATGCAGTGGAGGAAAAATGAACACATGATGATTAACACCGCGGGGCAGAACTCTCTGATGGTGTAACTGGCTCTCTGTTCAGATGGTAGTTGCTGTTACATGAAATCGCATCACTGGGTCAAGCACAGATTATCTGTGTTCCAATGACATGTTGAACATCTGTCATATTGTACATAAGCACACGGAGGATTACATGAACACCAAAACAACACAGGCCCCCTGCTTTAATGCGGTCGATGAACGCTGCTTATAAAACAGCATTCATCTCTAAACAGGTAATGTTAGGATCATTCCAACCATTGGTCTGGTTAGGTGGTTAGCTTGTTTGTATTGTAACATTACAAAGTATTTGTTTTCCCGTATGTCAGCTGTACACCATCAGAAACTCTCAAACCCTCTCCGTTTCATCCCCTGTCTTGAGAAACAGGTGTTTTCTCTTTTGTTTTGTTGTTCTGCTTATTTTCTTTGCAAGATCAACAAGCAACATCCTTCATAAACACCCGCAAAAAAGAAGAGAACGTCCAGTTGGCTGATTTAATGCCGAGCACAGATGCTGCAGGAAGCTAGCCTCTCATGCACACTGTGCCAATCACATCTACATGGAGAAGAATATCTGAAGAACACTTCACAAACAAAACATACACAAACTAGGAGACCTTTGTATGAAAAGGGAAACTCTGATTAGTTTACATTCAGATAAATAGCATACGATAGACCACAAACATATGCTAACGTAATCATTGTGAGCTGCAGAGGAGTGGAATGAAACAACTTGAAGTGTGCATTTTACAAGCACCCTGTTTGACTTGATTCAACTGCAAATAAACAAACCTAAAAGCAAAACTACAGAGAACAGATCTTTGTCCCCAAAATAGTCTTGTGGATCAGAATGGCATGCATCAGTCACTGTGAAATGTCATTCTACAGTTACTGATGATACAGTTCATTTTTTATTACGTTTTATGTACCTGAGAAAGGAGTCAGTTAACCCAAATAAAGATATGGACAAACACCATATTCATTGCAATTCAACACACCACAGGAACAGAAGAAATCTAAAAGCCCAGTGTGCACTTTCTACAATAACGGATCCACTCCACGTTCATCCCAGTTAAGAGCCATGATCTAGATCCAATTAATGCTCAGAAGTTACACACAAACCTTTCCTTAGAAGGTAATGTCAACTCACCCATCACCTCTTCATGCGTCACAGTCCTGTGACCGTACAATCCTTCAGCCTCGCCTCATCTTTCATCCACTGTTCCAACAGCAGGGGTTGTAACTTCTCCTTCGAGGTAGCATCTACACAACTGCTCTCTCGGTCCGACTTGGGATAAGGCTAATCGGGCCTGCACATCACCGAGCACCAAGAGGTAAAGCTCCCCACTGACCGTTATAGCTATAGGCCCCTTTTCTTTCAGAGTAAGGAGAGGGAAGAGGAAGCTTTAAAAAAAGCCACTCCCCAAATTCCTCGTATACTTTCTTTCCTTGAATCCCGGTTGGCTGAGTTCAGGCCTGTCTGTCTGTCTATATGGAGATGGGGGGGGAATTCACGGTGAACTAGGTTGCCTGTCCCACATGAGCAAGCAGGCCTCAGAGGCAGCTGTCCCTCTCTGCAACACGGAGCAGCTCTAACAATGGCATTCCAGATCTGCTCACAGCTCACCACCCAACATCTCTTCCCCTCCCTTCACGTCTTTTCCTTCATTCTATTGTCCTCCTTTTTTCTCTTCTCTCTCTCTCTCTCTCTCTCAAAACCACATGAATGCGCTCATAGCATCAGCAGGCCTGATCTCAGCCACAGACGTCTTGCAGATGGGGATTTTCTCAGGCAGGCAGGCCCCATTGTTGCTCCTTCCTACGTGACTACTGACTGAGGAGCTCGGCGAGCCCTTCCCCGCCCCGCTCTGCCTCCCCCTCCTCTTGTCTCCCCTCAAAAGCCCTCCCCTTCCTGGACTGTCCTCCCTTCACATGGACTCTGAATTGCAGCAGCTGAACGGTGACATCAGGAGGAAGCTTGAGAAGCCAAAGCCCTCAGGCTCCTCCCCTCTCGGCTGGCTAGCCGCTGCCTTTAGGGTTGCAACCACCTCCCCCCCTCCTTCCCTTCCCTTCCCTTCCTCCCTGCCTGCCCGTTCTCTCAGCAGCCCTTCTCGGCTCAGTCCCCCCCCCCCCCCCCCCCCACTCGCCTCACCACAGAAAGAGGATCTTCAATTAAAGACAGTCGCTCCCCGACAGCAGCTTCGGGTAGCTGTGCATGTGCTTAGAGAAAAGCTGAATAATATCAATAAAATGCATTGAATTATAAACAAAAAAGACAAAAATAACACCAATTATATTATTGCGGATTGCAGATTGTTTTAAATACGGAATTCATCACAGCCTATATATATGTATCAACACATTCTTACACTGGAGTGAGCATGGGTTGGTCATATATAAACGTTTTATAAAATAGTTTCGTATAATATAGTGCAGTAAAGGAAAATTTTCCTGTCGATAAATCAAAAAAAACATAACTAATCCATCCGTTGAGAAATTAAAATAGCTCTGATAGATCTTTGAGCCATGCAGTGACAGTAGAGTGCAGACTACAGACCTACATCTGCAGCACGCTGCATGTTTGAAGCAGCATGTGTCACAGGAACTGCATGATCAGCACTTCATATAGATGAGGTCAGTTGTATTGTTTCTCTGTCCCACTGGCTCACATGACCCATGAAAACCCACCGACTGTGACTGTTGTTCGTAAATGAAGCTGTTTGAGTGCAAAGCATCTCCGGCCACTCTCACCTTGCATTACAGTGAAGTGGCTTAATGTCTGCCACCTGGATTAGTGTCTCCCAGACACCCTCACGTCCAGTCACAGTCCGAAAAAGCAAACACCTCATGTAGATTCACGTAAACCTGGCCTGGTACATAACTCCTCTGCTATTACCATCAGTAAAGCAGGGACAGTCATTTCAGCAACATGAGCTCACACTCAGAGAAAACATTGCTCTCATCTTTACCAGCTCAGATTTCGGGCCTGATATTAAGGCCGGTTTCTGTTATCTCTACATATCACGATACAGCAAACACATGCAACATCACATGTAAAATAATCAAAGAAATTAACTGTGTTCTGTGCACTGTGTTACACGTCTAGTACAATCACATGGTTGTGACATGATTCCCCTGAAAGTTAGTCAACGAAACTGTGACTCCTCAGGATTCCAGGATGTTTGCACTTCAAGGGCCATAAAAAGTATTTCCCCTGCTTCCTCTTCCCCTGTTTGAGTATGAGGCGGCTACCTTTTCCTCAAACTGCATCCAGTATTGTTCCTGCAATGTTTGTACCCGTGTTAGATCATATGCACCGTTGTTTGTTCTCATTTCTCTGTAATTCTGTGATATCTGCTGTATGTGTCACACAGCAGAGAGGACTTTAGAATAACAGACTTCAGACTAACAGAGTTTTCCAACCGTTTAGTTTCGCAGTCAGCTGCCTGCTGGACCGGTAAACATGGGCGAAAGTCTCAGTGACCTGAAATAGGAAGTGTTGGCCCTCGATGATGTGCTGTCCAGATTGTGATTACATACAGACTGTAGTTTATGTTTCCTTCCACATCTGTTGTGTCCCTGTGCATGTGTCATCATGCAGTAATTGTTCCTGCCTACACTCGTCCTGAGCAGAACTACAGATCTATAGATTTAATCTCATTTTGTTTTGATTAAGTTGCAAGGACGCATGTACAAGCAGATTGTAATAAAGAAGTACCTGTGTTTGACTGAGAGAAAGAAGAAGGCATGAGTAAACATGAGTAAGTTATGTACCAGAGATTATAAATAAGCAACAGGGATGCATTATTATCCATGAATTACATTTCCAAAAAGCATTGTGAATTTCCCATTGGTAGTAAATCAAAAAACAAAAAGGGAAATGTGTGACCATTGTGCCAATTTGCAGCAATATCTGATGGAATCTAATTCAGACGCAGGTGAAGCGTGAGTGATTTCATTGTCCCGTTTGTACTAGCAGTACCTTTGTACTGTTTAGAACAACACGGCTGATGCAAACCTGAGAACGAGAAATCCAGAGAATCGAATTCCTGAAAGCACATTTCTGTGTTTTGGAGAGCGTTGAGGGGCTAATGTGTTGCCAGTGAGGGTGCCTGGCTCTATGATGACTCATCAATCATGATTCAAACAACACACAGAAACCCCTGCTCCTCAAACTAACAAGCTCCTCGTACACTTCACTGCATCAGACGAAGGAATCGGTCTCAATGCATCGGTCTCTGTCAGACCAGGCATAGCAGTGGACGTTGGGTTTCACATAATCATAGAAAAACTAGTGTTTGTAGTGTTGAATACACAACAAATGCCAAGCCAAAAGTTGCTAACTAAATCTGTACATAATAATAATAATAATGAAAAACTTACAGAACTTCAGAATTAAAATCGTCTTTCTCAGCCAAGTATGTGTGCACATACAATTTCTCTCTCAATGTACAAAAATAGAAATAAAAGCCAGAGAAAAGGACAAAAAAGGTAAAGAATAGACAGGACTGGTATGTACACAAGTGGCAAAACAGGTGTAAATATAAATATTGTATAAACATATATAAAAAGCACCAATGTCAAACAATAAAATAAGAAATAAAACTGTACTTCATCAGACTAATATCGTAGCTGTTGTCATGCATATGCTTTTGATTGCAGACATTAGATTGATAAGATCTGACAACGACTGACAGAAGACGATAGAAAGTGGCCACATCATGTCAAGTACAGCGGTCAGCAGAGTTTTTAATCAACACTGACACAAAAAGGGAGTCAGGAGACATTTGTGTCTCCCCCGTGAGCCCACTATCACACAGGCTGGCAGAAGACAATGCAGCGTGCAGGCAGTGTGTCTGCAGGCACAACATGCACTGCAGATTTTTATAAAAGGCAGATCGGTGCTCCAGCCCGGGCCCCTGCCTGCGACCCTCATCCACCTGCAGTTAGGGCTACAGAGGGACTGTGGCGTCGCATACGGTGACTCATATCACATGATGTCTTGTACATGTTGTCCTGTGCAAACATTTGAATAACAGACTTGTGTTATTATGCACATTATATAATCTTGGATGTGACTACATGCTTCTTCATAAGCGTATGTTATTGCGTACTTGTGATGCATCACCGACAGAATCGAGGAGAAATGCTCTGAACCAGTGAAAGTGCTGACTTTCATGAAAATGGCCAAACCTAAACAAGTGGTTCAGCACAATCCATCTTAAAAGAAGGCACATTACATCGTCTAACGATTGGCTTTCATCAATCGTAAGGGTAGACCTGCCATGCATACAGTATAGTGACCAGAATACGATCAGTTGTAGTCAACATGCATATGCAGTTCCAAGTCTGAAAATGAGCCATGAATATTTATTGGGGGAAGTGATTTCAAATTTAAGTAGTTATCAATTCAGCAAATTGACTATACGATGCTTTTATGGTGTGCATACACAATATTTCTAAAATGTTTCTGTAACTTCTCATAGGCCAAAGTTATTGCACTGCAATACTGTTAATACCTACACTTCAGATCAGACTTCATTGTACTGCAAGACAAATGTGGTTTTCTACAGATCTTATGATGACAAGTAATAAAGGTTACACGTGTGTACCATATTACATCAGTTTAATGAGACAGCAAATTAGAAATGCAATGGACAAGCCAAATAACTTATTTCAACTCATACTGAATTCGATCACTTTTGTTTTCTATCATTTGATTTCAGTGCTTGGCTTAAGGAAATAAAGCCTTTAAAAGGGTACTGCCACAGGCCTCATTTACATGAGCATAATGTCACCTGGAGATCAAGTTAACCAATGACTGTGAATGATCAGGGCAAATGATCCTGATGAATCAATATATCAATCAATCTGTTCATCAATTTGTTTAAGTTCAGGTTTGCCTGGGTGTACAGATAAATGATTTCATTTTGACAACAATAGGGTGGAGCTACATCTTCATTCCTGCAACATGTCTGCATTCAGAGGTTGTTTCTAGTCAATTCACAGCCACAATTTGAACTCTGTTCCTGGCAGCCTACACTTGGTCAATATTTAAATATTTACAAAGATGTATTGAAACAATTCATAGTGTACTGGTCGAGTCAACATAGCACTCTTGTTTGTAACACAGTTGTACAAACGCTGCCAGCCCTGTCTACCTAAAAAAGAAGAAAACACACACTGGACATAATCTGAGACTCCAAGCCCATTTATACAAAGTGAAGGGAACCCTGCAGTCCCGAGACAGACATGTAACCCCTGCTAAGCATCTGCCCTAAGGCGCAGCATCCAGGGCCGTCTGCAAACTCCCTGTGACCCATGTGCAGACAGCCGACAGAGTCAAACCAGCCAAACCAGCTGCACTCAACAAGCATGTGACATTTGAGATAGTTTCACACTGACAAATGAGCCATATTCCAGAACAAAAGACCAATCAAAAAGGGAAACCACTGAACCCTATGCTCACAGTCTAGGACAGAGGTTTGAAAAAAAATGATGCATTGGCTGTTGCTGCAGCACAATGCAACACAAGGACTCACAGGGTGACATTAGCAAACACGCTGAGTCACATGTGGCTCACATAGCTTCCCGGGCGGCAACCCCCATATATATTCAGATCAGAAAAGCAACGAACGATCGCTCATCCTCTGAACAAAAGAGCACGTACGCCTGATTACAGAGCCCGGCCCTCAGACTGCAGCAAGAGATGCCCACCTGCTGCAGAGCCCCACGGCACACAGGGCTGCCTGGGAGCCAAAATGGAGAAGTGTGTGGGCTGGTTGAGGACGCAATGAAGAATCAGAGCAGCAGAGTGTTTTAGTGCAACAGTTGCTCCTAAAACGAGGCTGGAATACAATGCGTTTACTTCATGTTTTCAACGACAGATGAATAAAAACAGAGTGTCCTAACAGCAAGGACTGGGCCTGTTATTTACCCAATGCACAGATGCTGGATGGAACGGAGTCATCAATTATTAATCTGCACTCATTCCAGTCATTGCACTGTATTATTTAGGACTCCACGTGATGGCACAAACAAGAGGAGAGGGCAGAAATGCGACATCGTAAAAAAAAAAAAAAAGAACAAAAAGAAGTGAATCGCCACATTGTACTCACGTGAATACTCAGCAGGAGGGAGTGGAGTTTAAGCATTGCAGGCCGCTGAGAAGACTTCCCATTGTCAGAGTCCCAATCCTCGAGAACAAAATCCACAGACCGGGGCGACAGAAAGGAAAGGGCAGGGTCTGTCTGGCAGAAGAAGGGGACAGTAAGGAAGAGGAGAGGGGAAAGGAGGAGATTAGGGGAGCGGTTTACACGCAGCATTGGTCAGAGGGCTGATGGGAGGAGTTGCGGAACCCAATGGCGTGTAGAGGGGGTAGGGAAGATGCAAAAGCGTTGAAATCTCAGGAACTGAATGCGGGATGGAGTCTTTCTGGTGCAAAGGGGTTTGGCTTCCTCAGATTCCGCCCAGTTCCCTTAAAAGGACAAAGGATGCAGTTTATTACCTGTCAGCTTCAAATCGATAGGAAGCACAGAATGTTTGGAGTATGAAGACACAACAAAGACACTGCTACACAAAACAATCAGCCAGTTAGTCTCTTGCCTCATGAGACCCAAATTCCCTGCAAATCAACAGTGAAAAGGGAAATTGTGAAGTTCTATTATGACAGCAGGGAAATGAGAGGGTGGGGTGGAGGCAGGGGGAGTCCTGCGTGTTCTGGTATGGATGATAGTTGTTTGGGTGGAGTCAGTCGGTTGGGATCAATGCACTTGATGAGTCTAATGGAATATATACTGTGTGTAGATGGGAGGAAATGATATTTTCACCTACAAGACAGGGGTATTTGAAGAACAAAACAATGAGCTCAAGTCTACCCTCAATGGATCTTTCACTCTGAAGGTGTATTAGTGGGGCAGTGGGGGAAGGATCAATGCTCCAGGTAAAGCCCAACAAGGAGAGGATGACAGAGAAAGAGAATGGAAAAAGGTGGCAATGTATTGTAACCTGGATGCGCTGTGTGAGGCTATTGAGGTGGTGCAGGCGGTGGGGAGTTTGTTGGGGGCGGGGCTTGGGGTGAGAGGCAAACACAGTCATCTCTGGGTTTTATTCTGGAAGATGGAGTTGCCATGGAGACTGCTTCCATCATGGTTTAGTCAAGATGGCTGTTGCAGTCTGGCAGCAGCAGTGAGCAGGTCACACGATACAGTACACATGCCAAGACTGACGAGAGAGTCAAAATAGCTCACAACATGGTTTGTACCATGTTGAAGATTCCAAACTTCAAAGTATTTCTAAAACACAAACGTAACAGCAAAAATGGTCCAATTTTCTAAAGCTAAATTATTTTTGTATTCAGAGAGGCTAAACCTTATTAGGGGGAAAAAAATATCTCAAAAACTGCCTGGTCCTGCAATTACCTGGTAATAAATACCTAACAATACAATTATATCATAGACAGCATGTGGCGCACATTTCTAACACATGATGTAACAATACAAACTGAAGTGATTCTCTTATTTAAAAATGGGTAATATTTATTTCCCACTCTCACTGATTGGAGATAGTTACAAAGAAAAATTTCACAACTCATGATTTAGTGACAATGCTGTTTGTTTCTCTGTAATCTTGATGGCTTCCATCTGAGTCTTATAACCATGTAATACCAATGAAATAGAGACAGCATTCAGATCACTCCAGTTGGTGTTAAAATTAGGACCAAACTAAATAGTAAGTCATTTTCATTACCTCATTGTTACTCTTCATTCTAACAGCTGGACAAAGTCCTAAAAAGCGATCTAAGAGACGTAGTTGAACTTGCATTTTGAAATCCTAGATTGGCAGAGTGAGGCCTCACTGACCTCTTGTATCTGCTCCTAGCTAGTGGAGACATTTGGGTCATTGCCACCAGCAGTGTACAGTACTAAATGCAGGTAGGCTGGTTCCCTTCCATCATCAAAGGCCACCAGCCGTTGGCCCTTTAACCTCAGCAATCTCTTCTCAAGTTAATTTGAGATCAGCACACTTCACTTTGCCACTGACAGTCCGTGGTTGAGCTCTGCTCAGATACACTGTCAGAACACTGACTCATTTTAGCTCAACACAATGGCTGAATTGAGTGAGACCCTGAAAGCATCCTCAACCTTCTACATTTGTGTTGTGATTCTGTGACTGTGACAACTGAGGAGGAATGCAAAGAGGCAAAATAGAAAAACATCAGTATTGAATTCAAGCATGCAGTACAAGTAGTCATTTATCAAAGTATCAAAAATAAGAATAAAACCACAATTTTGTTATACAGTCCAATCTCTCTCTGCTTTCGTCTCACACATTCATTTACTTTCTCAATACATTCTGCAAGCTTGCACATTTCAATCCTGACAAAGAACACACTCGGTATTCCACCATTTATCCAACTGATGAGGACAACGCAGTCGTGTCAAGGTAATGTTAATATCAAGGAATACAACATGTTTTACAGTGTGTGTGTGTGCCTATTGTTCTTTTGTTTACTTGGCAGTGAACACCTTGCCTGGAGATCAACAACACCCATATATAACAGCTTACTGTGTTACTGTTGTATTCTGCCATCTAGTGGTCCCACATATAAAATGGCCTTTCATGAACAAAAAACATTCTCCAACCACTTAAAAATGAATGAAATTGAAATGCAATTTTATTATAGTCGTCATGCAGGTACATGTACATGAAATTTAACTTCTGCATTTCACTCATCCATAGCTTATTGGGAGCAGTGGGCTGCTGAGAAGAGCCCGGGGAGCGGTATAGCAAATTTAAACACAGGTTTACTATATTTGATACAAGAATATTTCCCTAAAAACAATTACATTTCATAAAAGAGATAAAACAGGTATTTTCACAGATTGTTTTAGAATTAAATCCATTTATGTATTCACAATGTCACAGAACTTATTTAAGACAAAGGTTTAAAGAAATAACATTGAATATATTTACAACACACATGCGCCAACATGAGCGCATGTGCATAAAGTTAGTGCCAGCAATGAATTACCCCTCAAACAAAACACTTAATCCATGGTGGGAGGGGGTTATAGATGTTTCATGTTCCCTTCCATAACCCTAGGGCAGCGGTTCCCAAACTTTTTAGGCCGCGCACCCCCTTCTACATCCCGACCGGGTTCGCGCACCCCCCCCCCCCCCCCCATTAATAAAAAAAAAAAAAAAAAGACGCAACAGAGCCTTTTAAGCCTTCATAGCCGCATAAGAATCGGACCAATGAGAGAACAGTTTGCTCGCGCGTGGCATTTGTTTACAAGATTTAGTCCGCTGTTAAATGTTGCAGTGTGAACACAAACCGAACAAAGGAGCAACTGCAACATTGTATCATATTAATCCCTGAATCAGAACAAAGCAAACGAACTGAAGGTGTGAAAACGCCCTGAAACACTGCAACAAAGTTTCAATAACTTTCAGTGAACAAGGCGTCACTTTTAAAGAGCAATAAGGATGTGAGGACACACGCACAGGCTCAGAGGCAGATTATCACATTTAATTTACAATTAATGAGCGACTAATGTAGCCAGGATGTCTTCGGACAAAGCATCGATGCGGCGCGACACAGTGTTGTTGGACACCGGGATCATGTCCAACTTTTTTGCTTCTTTCTCCCCAATCATACATTCCACCATCTCTCTGGCAGCTGGCAAGCTCACGTCTTCGGCGATTGTGTGCGGTAGCCCCTTTCTCGCTATTCTGTAACCAGATATGAAGCCCGTAGTGCGTCATTTATAGACCAACACATGAATGAGACTGCAGTTGTTTTGGCTGTTTTGTAACTCCTCCAATTTCGATATAAAGAATGTAAGGGGCTTTTGACTTGCACTGGCATGCTTGGTGTTCAGGTGGCGACGTAAATAAGAGCTTCAGACTGTCAGCCAGAACCTCGCTGCACACCACACACTGTGGCTTTGGGGAATCTGCGTTGCCAATCCAAGTGAAGCCCAGACACAGATACTTTTCATCATATTTCCTCTTTTTTTCCCAGTCTGATGCTCACTCTCGTTTCCTCTTTTTCACCTTGACTCCGCGATGGGCCGATGTGCTCCCGATTTGTCTGTGCAATCCCTTCCTCCTTCCTCCGTCTCATCTTCCTCTGACTCGATTTCTTCTCCCGGCCTCTCCCCACGCACCTCTCCGTTCCCCTCGCCTCCGATTCCTCTCTCTCTCTCTGTCCCTCTCCTCTTTTATGACTGATAGCTTCAGATGTCCTACCTGACAGTTTTTAAATTAAAATTACATTTTTTTTTTATATTTAATATTATTACACCATCAGACCGCCATTACACTTTTCCTCTCGCGCACCCAGCGCGAGCTGCCTAGAGGCAGCTCGCACACAATCCAGAATTCCATAAAGATCAGTAAATCTCTACTCTTTTTAACTACACATGTCCATATGAACTCAGTTTACAAATAGAGACCACACTCACTCAGAAACTCAGCAAACTGTGTTTAAAGTAAAACTAGCAAATTGAAACAATGGGATGAAATGAAATGTTAATTGTTCTCCAGTGGCCTAAGTCAAAGACTACATCTCAAAAGCAGCGGGAATAATACAGATCTGATAATACATTGTTGAGGTATCCACCATGAATGTCCGAGACACACTACAACCTAAGAACCTATCTCCCTATTTGACATTAAAATAATTGATACACCATTTAATTCATCAATTTATTGAAATTATGGATTAAACAAATACATGCAAAAAGGGGAAACTGTAGTTTTGCTGCATACTGCAGATGAACGTTGATACTATCCAACACCTCTCTGCCTGAGGAGCAAGAGGCCAGACCCCAAAAAGCAACAAGGCAGTGTAGAAATATGCTCACGGTATTTACAGGCATTAAACGTAGAAGTATTATGTGTGTGCTCATTTGCAATAGTGGTGCGTGTGTCATAGAGCAAAGGTTTGAATCTCCGGGTGAGGCACTCACGCGCTTCCCGTACAAAGAAGACGCTCTGACACACAGGTGGTTTAGCTTAAACTCGTAACTAGATGTGTTGTGAAGCGGGTTAGTCCGTGCGATATTATGTAGGAACAACAGGTGGAAAGCAGGAACAGCATCTTCTCTGTCCATGAGAACTGGAGGACTCCCACACACAGTGGCCTCACCCTGGTGTGTGTGTGTGTGTGAAGATAACTCGTCCCTGTGCAGGACGAGGTCAACTCCTCATGAGAATGAATAAAGAAACAGGGAAATGATAGAACGGGGCTCACAAAACACTGAGAGGAGAGATGCGTGGACCGAGCCCTGACTTTGTGTCTGTTGCTAGGGATACTTAATCAATTCTTGTGTTTTGTGAAACCATAGATCTATGTTTTTATGCTTTGATGCTTGACTTATTAAATTGTTAATACTTGTAGATCGTCTACCGTCTTCTGTTCATCGAATTGAATTCCAATCAAACGATCTGCGCGGGGTCCTTCTGAAGGTGTAGTCTTTTGGAGTCAGATTATACGGTGGGCTTTTTGCCCGAGGGTAAATCCCCAACAGTAGCGTCTTGTGGTTTGAGCATCGGCTGACTCTTACACAGAGAAGTCTTCGAGGCGCATTATAATTGAACACCTAACGAGCATATAAGGAACATGGCCCCTGTGGCCTCTAGAAAAAGAGGAAGTCCTATCTCAAGGTGTTATTTGATCGGAATGATGGCGTTAAAGGCAGAGCTGAAGTTCACAAACAGGATCCTGGTTCCTGCTGGAGTCCAGATGCTGAAGGATGAGGTGAAGGGCCATGTTGACTGCGTCGTCTACAGACCTGTTGGCTCTGTAGGTGAACTGCAGGGGGTCCAGGAGTGGGTCAGTGAGGGTTTTTAAGTGGGACAGGAGGACAAGGTGCTCAAAGGACTTCATAACCACAGAGGTCAGGGCAACGATGATGAGGCAAAAACGAGGCCAGCAACAAATAGGCAGAGATCACAAAAACCAGGAAATCGCTGGAACGCTTGACACAGAGGACAAAGACTAACTAGCACAGAAACAGGGGATCACAGGGATTAAATACACTGGGGAGGTGTGGGGGTTTATAATAAAGGCCGGCCGGCGAAATAAAATATAATATACGTTATGAAAAAAATAAAATCCAAGCAAGGAAACAAATTACAGTCCCAAGATACAAGAATGAAATGCAGCATTTTGAACTGCAATGTTGTGTGTAAAAGATGCCATATAAAATGTTCATGATTTTTCAGATTTACCCGCACATTTCCAGACATAAATCAGGTGTGTAGTTTAAACCAAACCATCACCATGTACGGTACTGTTCCCATGAGTCTGACCTTTGTTGCATGCCATTCCCCTCACTCATTCCCGCTATGTATTCTGTAATAAAAGCATGGAACACCGCAAAATACTTGCAATAAAACAGTTGTCACTTTTTCACTTATAAAAAAACAATAGTATAAGCACAAGCTGCAAGGACAGGCCAGTTCTTTTTAATGAAGGAACATGACACTCAGTGTGGCTCACTGATGTGTTGTTTTATATTTTGGACAACATTTGAGTATTAAGGCACAGAGTAAGAGGATATGTCAGGCTGTGGATACACAGCCCCAGAAATATATTTTTCTCAATTAACATTTTTCTATACAGTAAATATACAGTCTAGAATACTTACTATTACTAACTTAAGGAACAAACCATTTTCAATCAAAGTCGGAGACAAATTGGTTATTTTACATGAAAGATTTAAAAATGCGTATGTTGGTTTAAAATGAGGTAGTTGCAGTCAAGTATTTTTACACAGGCTGGAAACAAGCTTTTAGTTTAAGCTAATTTACAAAACCACTGTATTTTAATGCCTGATTGCACAGGAAAAGTGAAGGGTTGTTTTCTCCTCCAAATACTAACCAAATTTGGCTGCTTGTGTTTTTTACCCCATTCAATTTATTTTTTGAGCAATGTCACTGTGTTCCCAGATCTCATGAAGTTAATTGATAAGTACAATTGAATCAATAATAATGGTAAATGGTGAGAATTGTAATAAAGCTGAATTATCCTTTAACCTGAACCTTATTCTAATCTTAAAATCCCCCTCCAGTCAAAAATGTCTGTTACTTATTGTTCCTTCATGTGGTTGTTCGAGCTTCACTGTGCAGAATGACGTGTGGAATGACAGTTTGTTTTCACATTCACCAGCTAAAGTTGCAAATCAGTATTCAAAGTATTTTTGTGTGTCTTACAATAGTCCCCACTATTCCTTAACCAGAATATCCAGTCTTAAGAGTTTTGATGAGGTGAGCAACAGAAAAAATGTTCTCACTTTCCAAAAGGCTGATAGTTTGTCAAAATGAGTACACACACACACACACACACACACACACACACACACACACACACACACACACACACACACACACACACACACACACACACACACACACACAAAGGCTAATGTATGTTGTCCTCTGGTAGAAGTCCACTCTTTCTTAAAACAGTATCGACATTTGGGATGAGTTTGGTGTTGTAGTTCAGCAGTAGGCCATCATAAATCAGCTGGTCTGGTGTCAGCTCGGTTTGTTTAGCAGCTCTGCACAGACAGAAAGCAGAGACATGACAGTTATAAACAAACTGAGCAAGACACTAACACCCTAGAATCAGCTTCATGTGTTGCTCTCTATTTTTAGATAGGCTAACTGATGCAGCTCTCTGGATATTTGGGTGTGCGACTATGTGATGTCATTGACATTTCTGTAGAACACTGGTAAAGCTTAGTTTCCTTTTCCACTACAACCCTTTTTATGGTCTGCGCTTTGTTTTGAACTGGCCGTCTCAGACTGTGAGACCTTTGTGAATCCAATGAAAGACACAATAAACCTTTAGATTGGAAACCCTTGCTAAAATGAAATTGCAAACTGTTAGACTGGTGGGTCTGTTTGATAAATAGGTTTACTCTTTAAACAAGCAGCTACATGAACCAAGGACTCAGTGCAATCAAACACGTGATTTGATAGGAAGGTATACAACCATCAGTCTACCTTGTGTGGTACATCCGTGCTATATTCCTGTCAACCAAGGAGCAGCCCTTTAGTGAGCTCAGCAGTCCGTGGACGGTTGCAGAAAAAACAGCTCGGGGGTTGACAATGCACTTCACGTTTTCGTAGCTGTTGAGGATGGGTTCTTGGTACAGGTGAGCCAGGATGTTCACCCCAGACACATTCTGCCAGCTGAGGCAGCAGCTCTGCGGGGGCAGAGTTTGGGAGGTGGGAGGAGGCGGGACGGTGTTGGGGAATACATTGTTCTCAAACAGGTAACACTTGTCAGCACCATATTTCTTTTCCAGCAAAGGCAGCAGCTCCAACCAACTGGTAATAGAATGATGGAAAAATACACATAAGAAACAGTTTTACACACATTTAATAATACACACTATATAAACTATTAATAAATGCCTTATAACACACAAAAACGCTATAATCTAGTTGGAAGCACATATGGATATGTTTAAAATGTTGCATTTGTAAATATTCACAACTCCTACTGTGAGACATCAATAACTGCTATATTAAAATGGATAATTCAAAACAGAGATATACTTTGTTTCAAGTTGTAGAAAAATCTACAAAACATTTCATACAACCCTATGAATGACATGTACATGTGTATAAATGGGTAAAAATGCAATCATATAATATAATAATGTGATTCATACATTTACTTACTCATGTATATTTATCGTTATCTTCTTATTCCCATGAAAAGGCGGCCTAAAGTAATGCTTAATTAAAATTGTATAACATGTTAAAAACTATTCAGCACTTTTCAGGAGTATGAGATTTGAGACTGTACTTCATGCAGTCACTGTACTGTGAAAACTTGATAAGGAACTTCATTTGATACCAGGCATCATCTCATATGCTGAAGGTTAACTTATCAAAAGACATTCGTCTCATTTCATCTGTCTACTTTCTTCAACAATGTGCTACCTTTTGACTGACTGGGCCAGTATGAGCTCATCCATATCATGCAGGGCCACGTATCTGGATTGGTACATGTGTCTGTAAACACAGTCATTAAGAGCAGGAATCTGCCCAAAGTAGTGGAGGTCACCTGGACCGTGTAAGGGCAGCCATCCTCGAGATACATTCAGAAATCTGGACAAAGACCAAGGAATCACCTCGACAAGACCTAAGAAGGAGACATCAGAAAACACTGTTAGTAACAGGGTTTTAGCTAAGCACTTTTGTTACATCCTGGAATATTACTAAGGGTGAGCTGCATAGTTGGTTATTCAATGAGTCGATCTAAGCAGACTGACTCGACTGTCAATCTCACAGTCTAAGCATAAGAAAATGTGGTAATGAAACAAAGGATTCCATTCCGGCTATATGGAGGTGCTGACAATCTGATTTAACATAGAACTGCTTGGTTTCTCCCAATAAATGATGCGTAGCCTATTTTGGTATTGTGACGGCACAAGGGGCACAAGGGGTGCTCTGTGTTGTTGTTGTTGTATTAATTGTCTTTCAGTGTTCCTGGTTGATTGGAGATGAAAGCCATCAAGGAATTGGATGCCGCTGGCCAAGCACATGTGAGAAATTCTCAAGGCAAACTCCTCCAATATGCACCGGCCACTGTTTCCGGTCTATAAGACAAACCCCATCCTGTGAATCGAGGGCTTCTTTTCCCCTGTGCTATGTTGGACTTTTTATTTGCAGTTTACTTTATTTACCATTACCTCAGTTAACCTGGCATTATGTTTTTTCTGCAAGTATCATTTGTTAGAATTCAAATTTTGTTACATTTGTCAAACTAATTCAACCTTTTTTAAATAAACCACTTCAACAAAATTGGGGTCTCATCTAACTTGAGAACTAAGGTACGAGTAGTTCTTAAGTGATGTTGCAGTTACAGTTTTGTTGGTAAGATATTAATTGGTGACTTGGATGGATTTCCTGTGTGGTGATGTCAGGTCTGGGGAATCCCTTTTTGTGCTCATTGTGATCGTTAACAACTTGTGTTTTTTTTCTTGTTTTGTCTGGTGCTGTCGAGTGAGGGAATCATGTTTTGCGTGTGCAAATTTGTTATTTTCTGCAAAACAGTCAAGAGATCAGTCAGTCAAGAGACAAAGGAAGGTAAGTTTTGACCTCTTTTGCAAGTGTAGAGCTGACTCCCCTGTAGGAATATTGCGTTTCCCCTTTGGGGTGGGTATGAATGCAGCGTGGGTTGGTCCTCTGCCCTGTTGAAGACGGTGGAGAACCCATGGTTGTGGGCCTCAGAGTACCTGTTGTCTATGAAGACTCTTAAGCATTCCGGTACTGGAGAACAGGGGTGCTGATCTCATGTCGAGGGGCGGACCCCTACCAGACAAGTGAAGGCTTACTCCGAGGTGGTGATTGGGTTACCGTTATTGTTGCCGGCAGCAAGAGACGTAACACAGGAGAGAACAGGATTTTGGCTGCTTTGCAAGATGATTGGAGAGAGGCAAAACCACCTCAAAATCTAGTTGATTATGGCAATGGTTTCAGGCAGCTACTTTACTTCAACTAGTTGGCAAAGGAATGCTTTATATTAAAAGCACTGAACTGGTGAAACATGCGTTGGCTTTTATTGTGAAGCCACAGGAAACACATTGTTTTTGTGAGGTTAGAGCCGTTAGCGATCATGTTGATATTAGGATGTCTCTAGACTGGAAAACAAGTTACCTCTATTGTAAAAAAAAAAAAGGAGAGAGTTCTAACTATTGAGGAAACACAATGGACCTGAAAAGCAGGACATGGAACGTTAGAACAGCTTCTCATCCTCCTCCTGGGGAGTTAAAGGAAGGACGTCAATGCAGGGAAAAGGGCGTTTGGCTGCTTTGCTCATACTGTTCATGTAGTGACCCTGAAAGGGGAGGTGTGGAAAACGGATGGATGGATAAAATACCCCTGCTGCTCCTTGTGCTCTGAAGAGAGACAACACAATCACACACATACAAAAAATAATACTTGTAAAAATACTCCACCTTTGGATGTGTAGTAGTCCAGTATGCGCTGTGTTTCAGGGCTGCTGCTGGTCTTATAGACAACAACTCTGTTCACCCCCAATAACTGCAGCATTTCAAAACTCTGGATCAGCTACAATGCAACACAGGTATTTGGTTAATACACTACAGGCATTTAAGTACAAGACAGTCAAAAAAAGTGTTGGTTTTCTTCATTATTAAATAGTAGAAGCTTTATAAAAAATATTATTGTGCAAGGCATGAAAATAACAGCAAAGTTTCTTTAGCCATGCCTTATTTTGTTCTTCTTCATGTCTCATGTCTGCCTGTTTTGGTCAGGATACTTTAGTAAACAAGTTCTTTGTTTCCAATTTGGGTCTTAATAAAGAAAGTAAAGTTTGAAAATAACTGTAAAATCAACGTAATGTAACGTTACCTGCAGCACGTTGGTGAATTCAAACATGGTGGAGAGACACACGGTGAAGTTGTAAGGAAAGAAGTCATTCTGCGCCTTCTGGTTCTTCACCTCCAAAAACTCTATGTGAAGTATATCTAAGTGTCCACAGAAAAGAACCAGTTTGAAAAGCGCCTGACAAAAGTAATCACCGGGGAAGATGCCAAACGCCTTTTGATGTCTGTAGAAATATACTCAATGTATTCATTTATTTGTTGTTGATGTTTCAAAGTATGAGTGACAACTGTGACTTGCTGGTGGCACTAGAAGAAAAGTCAGAGGATCACCAGAGTCGACAGGATTCATTTTCTAGTGGTAGACCAACAGGCTGACATTACCATCCCTAGTGAGCTGCTTCTAAAGGTCGAAAAGCCTTCAGTACCTTCAGAGTTGGCTGCAGCAGAGGTCACGGCGATATGAGATGGGGTCTCACAGCTCGAGGGGAGAGGACACATGATGTCTGCTGTCCCATATGCAAAGCCAAAGTGATCGCTGTGGATATCACTGACACCTTCAGAGATGTGCAGTTGCTCCTGACAACGGAGGAGGCAGTGATAGACAACTGTCTCGCTCCTCAGCACCACAGCAATAACACGGACCTGGCAAAAGACGGCAAGAAGAAGGATGTACAATGGGGAGGATGTAAACTTCAAAAATGCATTTTTATCCTCGCATTTTGCAATTTTATTTTACCTATTGCACAGCTAATTTACTGTTTTACACTTTCAACTTTTTAATCGTCTATGTACATTTTTCCCTTTTTGTGCCCATTGGTCTTACAATGTTTTAATGTTTATATTTCTGCTATCTCATTTGTTTAAATGTCCCCGTTGCAACCACTGAGCACCACAAGGAGTAAAACTTGAGCTGGTGCTCAGCTCTCTTCACTGACCTCCCCTTTCCCTGTGCGGTGCTCCAGATATGCTGACACCAGCAGCGTCTGTGTCCCATTGACTGCCACGAAAGGAACTGCATGAGTGAAAAATACAAGACAAATGAGACAAGAATTAGCAAGCTAGCGCACTCTGCGGTCCCTCTGACTCCCTCTCCACTACTAGGTGACTACTTCACTGAGAGGAGAGCTCATTGTTATTTCCCAAGCTCCGGTAGCTGTAGCTAAATGAATGTTTTCATCTCACGAACAGACATTGTAGGGAAAAAAAGACATTTGTTGTCAGTGAATTTGCATATTATTTGGCAAGCTTTCAATGATGGAGGCCAGTGGTTTTCAGCCTGGTGCTAAGTTATTTGTTATGTTGTTGGAAATGTATTTTCTGTAGAAAATTTGAACCGTATAAATGGATTTTTTTGTAGACAGGGTTGAATTATCCACGACAGAGCCTAATGATAGGTATATGTTCTAACATAAATACTGGGCTTCCATTTGAATGTGTCTAAAGAAATCCACCAACATTTTACAAGAATATTTGGATTTCATGTATACACCCCTACATTGTACATCCTGCATTCAGATAACACATAACACCAATGACTTTCTCATCGTTTTGAAATGGTGTAAATATAAATGTGAAGAAAGTGATGTCAGATCAGAAAATATCTGAAGATAAATTTTATTTCCTGCATCAAAAATGGAAACAAAGTCAATGAATAGCATTGAAACAAGAATGATCATGAGAGAGAAGTTTAGGAACAGGAAATAGGAAGTTAGAGAATACACAGCTGAGGAGGAGGAATGTTTTCTATGCGACAGATGTCAGACAAAGACATTTTACATTTCCTATAACATTGTGCAGCAGTCAGTTACAGTTACCTTTTTGTTCTGGACCATGTTTTGGAGGCACTGTTAGCTGCACTGGTAACGGGATCTCACTGGTTGCTTGGTAATACTGGGTCCAGAACTGGAAGGTCCTGTTGGACCTGCGAATCCACAGCAAATGACTGTATATTGGTAGGGTCATTTAAACTTATCACATTTTTCTTTAAATCAACTTTTAACTGAAGTTAAAAGAACAAGTCAAGAGGTGGTAGAGGATCAAGGCTGATTCTGAAGCCATTGTTCTGCTACTATAGTTTTTCTCCACTTTTTTCTCCATCATTAGAAACAAAAGAGGCTTTCCTCTTAAGAAAAAATTGACTGAGCAAACGTCTAAAAACAACAGACGTTTACACTCAAGTGACGAAGACCTCAAGTGGCCTCAGTAAAGGGCAGAGGAGGTAGTAGTGTGACATTTGACTGGTTCCCACCCAAATGTAGCGCAAATCTTGAGAAATGACAAAGAATAAATACATTTGTTTAACATGAAATTATATCCATGAAGAGACAACAGTCTCTTACAGCTAAAGCTTTCAGCATTCGATGTTTCATGTCAGATGGGGGATGTAACTCACTGAGGACATGTCAACATTAGGCCTGATCAAGCTTAAATATATACCAGGATTTGTTGACTATTTCCCAGTTTTAGACACTATTTAAAAAATATAATTAGATAATATAGTACATATTTACAAATGCAGACAAATGCTTAGGGGACTGAATTCACCATAGCTTAAAACACTAGCTGCTAGCTGTTGTGCCACTTATTTCAGGCTAAAAACGGTGTGGGGTGTGACTCACATTTTAGGTGAATACCCAAACACATACTTACATTAAATTCCTGGAGATCCTAATCATAACCACTATTGCCTGACCCTAACCTTAGCCACCGACCCAAAAATCAGCTTTTGTCCCCAATTGAGTCTTTAGTCTGAATTTGAAATGTAGCTTCAAGCTCGGTTTATACTTGCTGCATTTAGTTTTTAAATGCTTTAGAAACAAGAGGTCTTGAAAATCTACATTTGAGTATATATTTTAAAAGCCAAATCAAATTGTTTACCGGATTTTAATTTCTTAACAATGCATTTAATACTTGACCTCTTTCTTTACGGGGCCTGTATAAAGGTAATAAAGTAGTCCATAAGTAAGAGATATGATCTTATTGTTAGCTCCTTGGAATTGTCAAGGTTGGTTCATGCCGTTTTGCCGGTTACACTTGTTGTCTTCTTGCTTCTTCACAGTTCACACACAGTTCACTGTTTGTAAGCCCTTTGGCATTTCAGAAATAACGCAACAAACAGCGTGTTGAGCATAAAGGCCTTTGTGCATGCTCATAACTCGCGCGCCATCTGCGTAGGCTTGCGCTAAAGTGTAACGCGCAAGTATAAACATGATTTAGTCAGGAACACTCACACACGAGGACTTTTTAAATAAATCTGACGCCTTCTGCTTATCAGGAAAACAATAGTGTCTTCCCTGGACAGTGAGTTTCCTGCGTCCTTTTGGATTTTAACATGTCAGAGAAGCAGGACAGCAAACAAAAGCACTTAGTTGCTTTGGGGCAATATACTGTATGTCAAATGTCATGAGTAGCGCAAAATCCTGCAAAATATGTGATTTGCTGCAAAGTATATTTAAAATCACGGGAAAACATTTAGCTCGAACACACATAAAAATAGATAAAGTGAAACATTGCTGACACTTGGAGATAGTCCTTGTGGAAGTCACATTGATGTTTACTTCACAACCTGTGCTGTCAACAATAGGGACAAAATGAGTTCCAATACGGAGTCGATATCCTCCAACTGGGAAGACGCCCCAGTTGGAGTTGGTTGATGAAACCAAGATATTTGAGTCACATTGAAGTCGATCAGGATTTCACCCACCTGTAGGTCCACAGCAGCAGGGTGAGAGAGAGGATGGTGACGGCTTGACTGATGTACACCAACCGTCTGAACTTCTTAAGTTGAGGCCGAAGCTGATTGTGGCCCATCACAAACATATGACCTCACTTCTGTTGGTTTAACTTACGTCTCCCTGATCCAGGCGTAGAAACCTGAACAAGCAGAAGTAGGGGAGGGATTTTGATCTTTCGTTGTCCCTCAGATATCGAGACTCACTGAACAGAGAAAGAAGTAGCCAACAAACAAACAAAGCCATGTAAAAAAAGAGTAAGAGAAGGTTCTTATGACTACAGCATTCATTTAATCACACAATACAAAAGCAATAGAGCTGCACCGATTGCAATTTTCTTGACCGATTCCGAATTCCAATATTTTGAAAGTCTGACCTGATTTTTCCAGGTCAGCATTGTTCCATTGAAAACGCGTTTAAAAGGAGACTGTGGTCTCCGGTGACAAAACGTTCAAAACTGTTTTTTTCTAATACTTGTTTTATTTACAGATCTCCACGTTGAAAATATGGCAGATCTCCTGAAACCGGCTCCCGTGCGCCTTTGAAAACGACATTTAAAGAAGGAAAGGGAGATCATGGTTGTATATAAAGAACATTGTTGATATTTATATTGTGCTGAATAAATACAAATGAATGGTTGCCTGTGTCACCTGGTCTTCTTTGTGCTGTAAGTGGAAACTGATGATGTGTTACTGTTGATAAAAATATGCAGTCTTATTTCTTCTAAGGTGTAATATTTTACACCTTCTACTGTTTCGCAGTTAGTATGGATAAAATAGCTTTATAGCAGCAGCTTTAATAGTCACTAAGCTTTATAGCAGCAGCTTTAATAGTCACTAAGCTTTATAGCAGCTTTAATAGTCTTAGCTTTAATAGTTACTCAGGCAATACTCATATGAGACGGTAGGGCGAGGGAGAAACAGTGGAAGATTACTGGCTTAACTGCGTCACAAGGGCAGTGCCGCCATCTTAGGGTAGGCCCAACAGCCTCGGGCTGTATTAAACCAGTCCCCCCCCTGCAGTCGACAACATTTCACACACACTGACAGATGACCACGCCTTCTGGGACGGGCCAGTGTGGACGGATTTGTCCAGGCTCCTACCAGGCTCCACTTGTACAAACAAGCTCCGCCTGCTTCTTTGATTTTGACCAATGGGCTTCCATAAGAGGTACCTATATGAATTACTGCGCTGTTGTGTTCAAGCGTTTTTATGGCAGATCTCGATTGAGAGTGAAGCTATTAGAACCCATGCATGTTGAATTGCTGGGCTGCATAACTCTGTTGATAATAAACCTATTGCTTTTGATATAACTAAACGCCTCTTGAGAGCTTTCGTTGTCCTCTTAAATCTGCTCTGAGTGTGGGAGATATGTTTTTCTCACAACAAAGTTGGTGGAGAATGCGGGCATAATTCGATACGGAGCTCGGATTGGAGGAACTAACGGACCTCTCTCTCTCTGATTTCAGAACAGGCGTTTTTCCCGTGAGCCGTACACGCAGCTCGGGGAAAGTCTGATCGTACCAGTACATCTATGCAAGGTAAGCAGAAGCCTATTTAACTGAATTCTGCAGATTGTAGTTATAGACATAATCTAAATTTTGATCAGACTAACCGAACTGTGAGTATTGCATAGTCATAGAGTACTTGTAAAGAATAATCAAACTGCAACAGAGTTATGCAGCCATTTGGGGGGTTTGTACACATGAGTGAATGAGTCCAACAGAAAACGTAAGATAAAAGGCGAAAGATAACGCACCTGTGGTATTGTAGAGTGAAGTAGAGTAAAACGCGGACACGCATGGAGCACGAAGCATTCGAATTCATGCCACAGATAGCGTAATCTTTACCGTAATTTATAAGACGTTTTGGGCTACGAAGAAACTGCATAACATGACGGGGATATATGTCATTGATGTCATTGATAAACTGTATTGAGAGAATTGACCGTGAAGTATTACCGTATCAAGACATCAAGTCTCCGGACACTAAACCCGTGTGTTGCGTGTGGTGTAAAACCATGTTATCTCTGAGTAGAGTAACCTTGAGATAGTTTCTGCACGGGAGCACAGGGCTTAAGTTAACCGATGTATCGTTGATAGCGGACGAAGAGAGAAATTACCTTATCAAGGCCATCAAGTCTCCGGACACTAGGTGCGTGGGTGGCGTGTAGTGTAAAACCATGTTAACTCTGCTTAGAGTAACCTCGACGGAGTTTCTGCACGAGAGCACAGCGCTTAAGTTAACCGATGTGTCGTTGATAACGGACGAAGTTTAAAGGGAAAGTAACCAGAAACGGCCAGAGCAGAGCCCTAGGTTGCGTGTGTTAAATTGTTGTGTTGATATACTGTTATACTGATATACTGTTATACTGATATACTGTTATACTGATATACTGGTGGTGTAGTGGTTAGCATATCTGCCTTCCAAGCGGGAGGCCCGGGTTTGTTTCCCGGCCAGAGCATGTACTGCATCTGTATTTTGCAATACGCAGCCGTCGTTGGGATACATTAAAAGTAGCAGAGTTGGTTTTGTGTTTTAGGTTAGGGAAAGAAGTGTTTATTATTTGACTGTATTTGTTTGCTGAAAAGCAGTTTGTCATTTGTGTGGTGGCTAAGAAGCCACTGCACGGCAGTCGGTTTGCTGAGTTTGAGCGTACATGTGTGAGAGACAGCTGAGGGTTAATATACGTGTCAGTTTTACTGGTAGAGTTAGGAAGATTACAGATGATGGAAATTTGGTTCCCTAGGGACCGTCAACAAATTTAGAAGCGAAGACACAGCAAGGGCACAGAGGCGCTGTGAAAAGTGTAGATAAGGGCCAGCTGGCTGCAGCTGCAGCCCTGAGAATTAGGTACTAGGGACAGACAAGACAATTTGGGAGAGGCTTTGGCTCCTTCTGTGGGCACTTCAGGAACTACAACAAGAACATTTGACAGGAGCTTTGGCTCCATCTGGTGGACATTTGGGAATACTGCATCCGAACATTTTATATTTCAAATTAGTGGAGACAGTGAAGAGGATCAGTGTATCATCCACAGTCACAAGGACTGGTAGAGAGGGCAAATCAGACGCTAAAATCAAAAATATCGAAAACATGTGCAGCATCAAAGCTGACATGGGTTGAAGCCTTACCATTAGCTCTAATGGCAATGAGGAGCGCACAAGGAAATGAGACGCATCTTTCACCACATGAATTAATGACAGGGAGGCAAATGCCAGGTCCTCCAAGAGATGGTAGTCATATTCCTGCCCTAGATGTGCAGCAAGTAGAAATGAAGGCATATATGACTGCATTAATCACTCTCACGGAGGCTCTCTCCAAACAGGTCCAGCGAACCAGTGCAGCTGACCAGGAAGAGGTAAAAAATCTCATCCGAGTGGGTGACTGGGTCAGGGTCAAAGTTCATAAAAGAAAGTGGACTGACCCCAGGCGGACAGGGCCGTACGAAGTGAAGGAGGTTACTTCACACTCGGTCCAAGTCATAGGTAAAGCAGGAGCCCCTTGGTACCACCTGACACACTGTGCCCCAGCACCTGAGCCGTCCAGACCTCTAGCAGAGGTCCGAGGTGATCTGACGCAAAATGCAGGGTAATTTGTTTGGTTAATGTGGATGTTGTATAGTAACAGTAACAGGTTGCACCTGTATTCGTTCTTTGGTTAGCCGTCTCATCACCACTGCCCTCTCCAAGGAACCACCACCACCCCCTCCCTATGGAGCCTACCCCGTATGGGAGTAGCAGATCAGCCTGGTAGGGTCAGATGAGGCAGAGCCAGACACATGCGTATAACAGGACAGAAAGGTAAAGAAAGTGACGTCCTTCAGACGTCAAGAGAGGGAATTGTTGATAAAAATATGCAGTCTTATTTCTTCTAAGGTGTAATATTTTACACCTTCTACTGTTTCGCAGTTAGTATGGATAAAATAGCTTTATAGCAGCAGCTTTAATAGTCACTAAGCTTTATAGCAGCAGCTTTAATAGTCACTAAGCTTTATAGCAGCTTTAATAGTCTTAGCTTTAATAGTTACTCAGGCAATACTCATATGAGACGGTAGGGCGAGGGAGAAACAGTGGAAGATTACTGGCTTAACTGCGTCACAAGGGCAGTGCCGCCATCTTAGGGTAGGCCCAACAGCCTCGGGCTGTATTAAACCAGTCCCCCCCCTGCAGTCGACAACATTTCACACACACTGACAGATGACCACGCCTTCTGGGACGGGCCAGTGTGGACGGATTTGTCCAGGCTCCTACCAGGCTCCACTTGTACAAACAAGCTCCGCCTGCTTCTTTGATTTTGACCAATGGGCTTCCATAAGAGGTACCTATATGAATTACTGCGCTGTTGTGTTCAAGCGTTTTTATGGCAGATCTCGATTGAGAGTGAAGCTATTAGAACCCATGCATGTTGAATTGCTGGGCTGCATAACTCTGTTGATAATAAACCTATTGCTTTTGATATAACTAAACGCCTCTTGAGAGCTTTCGTTGTCCTCTTAAATCTGCTCTGAGTGTGGGAGATAGGTTTTTCTCACAACATTACTAACATTAAGTATTTAGTTGCTATTGTGAGTGGCCACCTCATAGAGATGTGAAAGAGCTCAGTATCATGGCAGTCTGTGAAATTTTACGGAATGCAATCCATTGCCTTCATGTTCAAAGTTACAATTGTCCTTTTTTTTACTCAGTAAAAATACCATGCCACTGGAAGTTCAATTAGGATCATTTTCCGTGGTGGACACAAATTAAACATTGGGCTGTTAGCTCAACCATGATGTTTTCCCCAAACCTAACGGGTTTTGTTGCCTAAAACTACATTTATTTTTGTAGTTCAATGTCGTCCAGAAAAGAAGTGCGCCAGTAACTGCATTTTTGATGGGTTACGTGTTCTCTGTTTCGTTACCTTCTGATTTACAAATGAAGCACTGCTTCCTGCATCAACAAACACTGTTGGAGCCATTCGTTATGTCTGTTTATATTGGGAGCCTACCTCAAGTTGACAACAGATGGCAGTGTGGATTAGTGTGGCAGGTAAATTGTATATTGGGCACAGGTGCAACAGACCGGCTAAGGACGCATGGGTGACGGAGAGATCGCACAGTTTGTGCCACTCGCAAGCCACACCAGAGAGACACCAAGAAGAGAAGTCAGTCATCACATTACAACTTCATGTGAAAACCGAAAGCCTATTCAAACGGGAACCTCGCCCAAAAGTGAAAGAGCCTGGAATCTCTTTATTGAAGCAAATAAGAAGCATGATCTTTTCCCGCACCCAGCCTAGTGACTAGTTGCTGGAATTAATCACTGTGATTGTAAGAAATTTGAGCAAAAAACTGTAGTTAGTAGATATAATAAAAGTGTTTAATAATTCATAATTAATAATTCATAATTAGTCATAATCATAAGGGTTTTGGGAATGCATAATTAAGATAAACATAAAGTGATGTAGGAATAGTAGCTAAAAGACAACTTTCACACTGAAGGATTATTATAGAAGGGGTTAAAACGTAACTGACGGTCATTGAATGTGTTAGTACACTCAGGGGCAGACAGGCGAATACACTCCTGGAAGTTAGCCAATAGGAATCGGGATAGACGGAAGAGGAGGTGTTTCGAACAGATGTGGGTGGTTTAATTTCAAGCCTTTTCTCTCTCGCGTGAAGGCCCTCGCAGGACAGACGTGTTTTATACCTGAGGAGCTGAGTAGAGTTTTTTGCAAATGGGGTTTTATTGTTTTAATATTTCATAGGAGTATGTACTCCACTGTTTAACTGTAATCGTACTTGCATCAGTGGAATTAAATTCCTTATAATTGTAAATCAGTTTCGGTAACATTTTTAGCGCCGTGTGACTGAAAAGATATAAGTCCACGTGTGCTGGCCTGCTCCACTTTCATTGTGAGGAGATTTCTCCCCCAACAGATAAGCAGTGTAGGCTACGGAGTACAGGTGCAACCCTCAAAGCCATCAATAGGGTTAGTGTCTATCTTTTTCAACTTCCTTTTGTTGCAGGATAACTCAAAAAATAAAAAACATCTTTTAAGGCTACAGCAGTACTCTGAGAATTTCAGGGTAAATACTCTAGAGGCAAACGGAGAGCTGAGGAGGAAGCTGAAACCACTGTCCAGTTTTTTCCACCTCTCACTCACCTAATCAGTTAATTCAGTGCACCTGCCAGTCACACTCACCTCATCAGCTCACCCGCTCACTCTCGTCTCCTCCACTATTTAAACCCGCTTCCACGCAAGACTTTCCCATGTACACCCTTGGACTGATTCCCCGTTACCGACCTTGCCTGTTTTGGACTACCTCGCCTTGCCTCTGCCCCGTTAACTCACTCAGCCTTCTGTCCCCGACCACGAGAACCAGCCGCTGTTTTCCTGTAAATATTCTTCCTGTTGTGGGTGCCGCAGAAAATAAAGTTTTGAGTCAAACTATCCCTGGTGTTTGTCGTAGGCTACTGCTCCTGGGTCCTTACTACACCCGGTACAGAGAGAAGCGTTATTGCGCATTCACACCCATGATATCAAGAGTTAATTTGCAAAAACACATAAGGTCATTCTTAAAATTAATAAACCAACAACAGGGTGAGTGATATTCCCTGGATTGCACAAAAAACAATTTATGAAAATGAATAACTGTGGCAATATGTCTTTTTTGCAAATAAACCATTAATGTAACAACTTCTTTGAAGTTTCTGTTTTTTATGTGTGACATGCGTTGTGAGAAATTAAAGCGAAAACACACTGTATAAACTATTTTACTTAACATTTTGCTGTCGCCTGAGTAAAGATGACTATAAAAGGCTAAGTACATTTTATGTCTAAGGGAGAAATTTGCAAGTAAAACTTACTTGCATATTTTGGATAAAAAACAATTCTTACTAGTAAGTAAACTTAACTTCAGAATTCCTGAGTAAAAATGACTCACGATTTCCGAGTGCAAATTGTTACCTAGCTTTTTTCAAGTAAATGTTACTCTTTTTTTTTTCAGTGCATCATCAATGTGTTGGTAACCAATTGTGTTATCTCTTTTACAACAAAAGCTATTCTCAACATACTGTAGCCTACTTGCAAATGACTCGCGTTACCGAATTCTATAGCGTTTAATTCATACTGTAAGAATGATGACATAACTTACCTTTCTCATGCAGGCGTTCACAGCTGCACACAGTGATTCACTCAGCTGATCAGTTTAGCGGAAGGAGAACGACAAGTGGGGAGTCTGATCTTAAACTATAAATGTTTAATGTCATTTCCAAGTATGTAGATATCCTCGAAATCTTCTGTGCCTCCTCTCCTCGCGTTCTCACGCAGACCACTGCATGTGGTGTGATCCTTTGCTGGAGATGGCCGGTGTGTGTGTGCGCGGGCGTGTGTGCTTTGTCACTGGGCGCCATAAAACGCCACTGAAGGGTTCCAGCGTATTCAACCACACCTCATAGACAGCCAGGGATGATGAGAGGAGAATGGTATGCTCTCTGAAATGTTTTATTTTATTTTAATTAATATATTCTTTAAATTATTTCGGGGCCTTCTGTTGGAATGCCTCCTTCAATCCCACATCTCAGGTAGGACATTTGGTTGGGAAGACACCAGCAAACGCACATCACACAGACTGTTGGCAGCAGAGAGCTTGCAGCATAGGTATCCTGTCAAAAATATTCCACTGTCTCTTTCCCAGCTGACTGGAGGTGCAGAAGCAGGTGAGCTGCGAGGCCATCGTCAAGGTTGAACATGTGGGGACTAAATGTCTCCATGCGACCCTGCTCCATGAGACATGGCCCACCGGGCAGCGGTTATCAACAGTGGGAAGACCCAGTGAGAGATGTCGGCGGTAGACACCGATGAGATGTTGTACACATCATCATCATCTGCAAATGGAGCTGATGTCCCAGCGGGGGTGACCAGCGGAAGTTGCTAGTTGGAACAGGGGTCTCAGCGTCATCGAGGTCCAGTTCATTCGCATTGCAAAACGTCACATTGAAGCGTGATCCTACCGCTGCTCACTTCTTTTATTTTAATTTCTGTATTTGGGCAGGCACTTCCTGATTGGACCTGCCAAAAATTCAGGGAGTTATAGGTGCTGAGACTTCAAGTGTGACAATCGTCCCTGGTCTCCCGTAAACCAAAATAGAGCCTATTTTGAGTGCTCGATGGGGCCGTAAAAGCGTGAAATTTGTCTTGGTTGAGTGAGAACATGAGTCTGAAAGCATGTCTGACAACAGAAGCATGAGTTACCAAACATATATAGAAATATAATTAGTTAAGTTGTACCTCCTGCAGGGTATAATTTGTGGTAAACCATGCCTGAACATTCCAAATTGGGGCAACTGTCATACCCAAAAGTGATCATCTGCCAAAAACTGATTGCGATTCGTGGGAGCGCGCAGCCTGTTATTACTGTATAGGCCACTTCACACGTCTACAGCTGCATTTATATCAAGGTTATGACGTGCAAATAGGCTATGGGCTACTACACATAACTGTATGTCTTTGGTAATATGTCTTTGAGAAACGTAAACGTTTCTTGTAACTGAATAATCGCAATTGAAACTGTCAGGTTTCAAAGGCCAAAACGGAAATAGGGGATGGACCCGAATGCAGGGAGACAATGAAACAGAGGGTTGAATTATGGTGACTTTAATTACCAAAAAAACTGTAGAGCAGGAGAGTCAAAAAAATGTATAAGAAAAAAATATCAAGAAAACAAAACGATCAAACAGGAAACATGACGGAGAAGGGCAGGAATCATTGTCAAAAAACCCCAAAAGGAAACACCACAGACGAACCGACAGTGAGACAGGGGACACTCAGGGTTTAAATACAAAGGGAAGGTGCAGGTGATGAGAGACAGCAGGCTTCAATTAAGAGCAGGGCAGACAATCACCAAGGCCGGAAACAGACAAGGAGGTGAAGTTAAGACAGGAGGCAGGGTAATTCAAAATAAAACGTAAGAAACAACTAGACAAAAACCCAAAATCACGACAGAAACAAGTGTTTGCAGTTAAGTAATCAAGCATGCAATTCATGTGATTTAGGCAATAAGCCTGCGATTGTAGTATGTGTTTGGTATTTCTAATATCCTTGTTTATATTAGAAAACAAAAAAGTGATTATAGCTCTTACTTTGTGACTGAAAGGTTATTTGTGTCACAATGACTTGGTTTCATTCATCCGTTATGTTTGACAGATTAGTGCATCCTACCTGTTAAAATACCATACAAGGGCCAATGCTACCCATAACATGCAGATTCCACTTGTCAGAAAAGTGACTACAGCTCCTACCGCATCACTGATCAATATGACTTCACAAGGGTAATATTTGACAGATTAGCCAACCATTCCTAAAGTAAGTTAATAAGTAAATGCCACTGCTTAAGCTAAAAGCCACCTTTGACAAATAGGGTTGAAGATCAACTACAGCCTGAGACTGAGAAGCCTCTGAGTCAAAACAGCTTCCACCACCTGCTGACTTAAGGAGTGTCTGTTATCTTCTGCACACGTTCAAAGTGCACAGCTTGGTGATGAAAATGCTCCTTAAGAGAGTACTCCACCATGGACTGAAAGAAGTCTCCATTGGGCCACCAGAGAAATCTCACTTAGCATGTTACAACCTTCAGCTGCACACTCACCCCAATGAAACATGGCCTTAGTGTCCACTGGGAGCTTTCATGGACCGCCCCTACCGCATCACCGAAAGGTTATTTATATCTTAAAATGACTTGATCTTATAGACACGGGTAATATTTGACAGATTATAGCCAACCAGTCCAAAAGTAAGTTAAAATGTAAATGCTACTTCTTAAGATGAAATGACTCCAATCAATGAGCTGATGAGATCAGGAATGATGCAGCACAGTGTGATGGGAAAATATGTCAGTCTACTGTTTTAGGGTTAAGAAATGTGAGTTTTAGAAGAGCAGGCACTAAACCTTGTGTCTTCTAAATGATTCTCGTAAGTTTTGCATCCAGGTGTCTTATCTGTTATTTGTTATCTGTTATCTGTTTTCCTGTGCATTATTTGTCTTCAAAGACGGCGACACACAGAGGTCTGTCTAGATTACGGTACTTCCTGATGAGCATCAGAAAGAGCATGACCGTCTGCAGGCATATATGATGTGTGATGGTTCACAGGCTTTTTCCGTCTCTGCAATACTGTGACTTAACTCTTTGACCAGGTCACAGTGACATCAAAGGAAGCATCTGATGTCTCCATAAATATTGTGGGACAAACTGATAACAAAGGGATTCGTAAACCGGCCATAAAGCGCCTTCAGGGTATCGTAAAGACAGGACACTGTGCTTCAAAGGAAAACATCTGCCTTGACTGGTTTTATTATCTTCTGTCTTCTTTTGTTTATTCTTGTTTGCGAACCGAAATACCAGCATGCTGTTTGGGTATAAATGTCTATGCATTTAACTGTCATTAGAGCACCTCTCGCAGATGACGGTGATGTGTATGTGAGACTGTGTTCTCTTTGCTTGCAAGCAAATAAATTGACTATTACAACTTTGATTGTTCATCCAGACTCTGTTTCATTTGACATTGATTTGTTAACACTTTAACACTCTTCTCCCGACTATTCATAGAAATATTCCACAACAATTTGGCGTTGTCGGCAGGATTCGCTGACTGTCTATCAGAGCTCCAGAGGGACTCACCGGAGGAGAAGGCCTCTCCCAGGAATCCACAACTGAAGTTTCCTGTCTCATACCTCATTAGCCGAGAGAGAGAGAATCGGCGGACCCGAGGGAGTTTCTGATTGACGGCACGCGAATCCAACGAAAAATAATTAATTTCTACAAACGGGTAAGAAAGTTAAAATTCCAATTGTAAAAGTAATGGTAAAATTATACTAAGGTCATATGATTTAACAGACACAGATGAATGGTCAAGTAGTCATTTTTTTTATTTTTTATGTTTGGGTAACAATTGTTTTTGACGTTCGTGGTTTCGTTTTACATGTGGTTCATGTAAACTCCTGTTTTCATTTTCTGGCATCTCACTATTTGCACGCTTTTACGTAGAAGACAGGATTGTGTTATACGGTGATAGTAGACACAGATCGCTTGACTACAATTGGTTTGTTGTAAGACCGTGGTTAAAATTACGTGAATTCTATACTGATAGAATAAGAATCGTGATAAATAACTAACGTGAACTTCAAATAACATTTGAAATAAGGTATTCGTGATGTTCCAACATAGCGTGAGTTTCAAATAGTTTGAAATAAGGTATTCGTGATTTTCCAACATAGCGTGAGTTTCAAACAAGTTTGAAATAAGGTATTCGTGATTTTCGAACATAACGTGAGTTTCAAACGAGGTTTTTTGCAAAAAGTTTTCCTTCGAGAGAATAAACATACCCTGTATGGTGACGACTGTACTGTAAAGGTAACGTTAACGTATCCACGCCTGAAAGATGGGTGGTAAAGATAGTAAGAGCGCGGAGCCCTCGGGTCCAATAATTGATATGATGCAACAGAAATATGGAAACTGGTGTTTAGAATGCCTCACGTGCTGGTTAAAGGAGTTTGGTTTTCCTGAAAACGGCTGATTGAGCGCCGCTAAGCTCAAAATGTAAAGAGGGGATTTCGAAGGTAAATTGAAACAGATTAAATGTACGAAGAAAGACCGAGTCAAAGACTTAGAAATAAAAGTGAAACATTTGGGAATGATAAAAGTCATAGAATGAGTCTGAGCAGCCCGATGCCAAGGTCTTACCGCCGATAATAAATTAATGTGGGACAAGGACAATCAGACTGCCAAATAATTGGAAGAATGAACAAAATTGGGATTCCCTGAAAGAGGCAGTTTTAGCCTATGATTAAAATCTGATTAACTCAAAACGTGCTTGGAGCAGAGAAAAAGGTGAAGCAGATACAAATAAGTTGATGTCCAAAAGGAAACGAAAATAGGTGTAACTGTTTAAAATAGACAGAGAGGCATATGAGCAGAGAGAGAGAGGAATGCAGTGGTGAGACACACACACACACACACACACACACACACACACACACACCCACACACAGACACCATGCTCGCTTGCAGCAGCTGAAAGAGGGGTCACACACACACACGCACACACACAGAGGCACGCACACACAGAAACACAGAGATCTAAGAATTGTATCTCTACATGAGACAACGTTGTCTAACATTTGCTGCTGAACTTTCGGCAGCTGTTTTGTTTTGTTTGTTTTGTTCATTTTTAGTCCTTGGTCCTGATCTGGGGATTCCGCTTCCTGCTGTATGCTCCCCAGCCACAAACAACTTGAACGACACCCACCACTCAACACGTCGAGGATGAAGAAGACGAACGAGACTCGTCAAAATCTACAGGTACCATGTCAATGCTCACAACTACAGAAAATATCTGCGGCATTCAAACCTGCAGTGAGTGCATACGACAATGGTGAAAACTGGTCGTATAAACATGCGGTGACAGCCCTGGCTGAACTTTGTAAGAAGGCTTTCCACCATCCATAAGCCTGGAGAACATCACACAAGAGAGTTGTGTGACATGCAGCATGCTGAACATGAGGATCAGTTCAACAACGGATAACAGAGAAGTTTCATCAGCACAGATGCAAGCATGCCCAGCTGATAATGTATCAGGGCATGAGAGGAAGCTGAAAGAGACTTTGAGACTTTGACACACACCAACTGAAGACTTTGTGTGCCATAAATGTGGCAGTTTGAACATTGAGGAACAGATGCTCACGCTCCATGAACAAGGAGTGGTGGGAGGGCTCGACAATCAGCCATAAGGGGGGTGCAGCAGGGACCGGAGTGAGACCAGAGCTGGACCAACGACGCGCACACAAATACAACACCGAGGGTGAGTTAACTTTAGATTCTTCAGATGACAAACTTGTACATTTAATACACACATTAGAAACTAGACAAACACCACTCACACCCACATATGTATTCGAATGAGATTGAAGGATTTAGAAAGTCACAGCAAGTCACGTTAACTGTTAAGAAAAAAAAAAAGAAAAAGAAAATGTTTAGACTGTCACATGCAGGCTGATTCACTTCACTGCACAGCACATGGGTTATGTGAACGAGATGCAAGGTTAGAGGAAGTATGATTTAGAGAAGTGGAAATGATATAATGGTATAATAAGAGGGTGTTGGACAAAAAAGTACTGCTGCTGTCTGTTTCTCTGTGTCCCACACAATCTGAGTTTGTAAAGGGGGAGGATTCCACATGTTTCCACATGTTTCCACATGGTACAAGCCCAGGACTGGTGTGAAGGACATGTCTGACTGGCAGCAAGTCAGACTCAATTCACTGACTTCAGCAATATAGAGGATCCTGGTAATGTACAGAAACAAAGGTGACTTACACAAATCAATTTTATCAGTAAAAAGAGTCATTCAACTTATGTTTGATAAAACACACACACACATCTGTCAACATGGCTGAGCTGTCTCAAATGAGAGGCTATTGAAAGTATTACACCTGTTTTTGAGTTTTTATTGAAGGCTGTATAATAATGGAGTGTGATGATTCACCAGTGTGCACACTAAAACTTTACCGGTAAAGAAAATTCATGATCTGAGGGAACCAATTGAGTGACGATTTGGCTAACATTTGTAAGCAGGTTTGGTGCAGCCGCGAGCACCTCACATTTCTAATCCACACACCATTATGTCACTCATCCCTCCAGACTTATTTCGTCGTCGACTTGGCCAATGCATATTTTATTTTATTTTTCCTGTACCTGTGCACAAGGACAGTCAATTTTTATTTTGCTTTCTCATAAAGGAAGAGTCTCTACCTGGACCCAGGTGTCCTTAGGGTTATTCAGAAAGATAGGATTAGATTAGATTAGATTAGGACAACTTTATTAATCCCCAGAGGGGAAAGACTTTTGCCACCCAAAAGCCCTGATGTATTTAACAAAGCCTTGTGAAACAATCTGGTTGATTTACACTTACCAAATGGTTCAGCCTTTTTACCATATGTTGATGATATCATGATTTGCAGGCCAAAGAAGAAGCATGTAAATTAGAATAATTTAGAATTACAGTTGTCCTATTTAGGTTTTGGCTGTAAATGGTCTCGAGGCTAACCGTCCAAATTGCAATTTGCTCTCGATAAAGTTTCATATCTGGGACATGTGATCACAGCAGAGGACAAAAACCCTCCCTCCCAAAATAATACAGGCAATTCAAACTGTGCCTAAACTATAAACTAAGAAACGAATGATGAGCTTCTTAGGAATGACGTCATATTATAGAAAGTGGATCCCAAACTAGTCAGAAAGAGAGGTACTCCTCTCTTCCATGATTCATGGTAATATCTTTATGCGCAAGACAAACTGACCCAGACTGATTACTTGACTGCTGTTTTTAATGACATAGAAGACGCATTACTATCAGCTACACTTGGACTATCTGAACTTGACACACTGTTCATATAATACGTTGACCTGAGAGACGGTTACATGACATTAGTTTAGACTTAGGAACAGGGGGGAAAACAAAGGCCTGGTTACTCGACTAGGTTAGACCTCACAGCACCAGACCTCCTCTGTCTGCATGCTGTTGCACGTGATATTGCGACATGTTTCCTTATGCTGTTTTTTACAGATTAGAGCAAATTGATACAATAGATTTGCCTAACTGCTTTGAAACGATACTACCCTTAATCCTAACACTCTTTTTCCTCCTCCAGCAGATGGAAGGCTGATTAACTATGTAGTTTCTCTTCAACGGGTCTGCATACAGAGACCTGACCTCACCGACACTCCCACTAACGCTTTTGATCCCATTTCAACAGGAAATGCTGAAGCTGATGTTGTGAAGGCGATTGTTTTTTTGTTTTAGGTTCGGTGTGTCTACGGAAATATTTCTCACTTATGATATTCAATTGTTATAAAATTATGTATGGCTTAGCTTAGATAGATTGCTATGTGGTCTCTTCCATTGTTACACTAAATTAGGTTACAGCAGAGCTTATCGTACTCATTGAAGCCTGCAAACTCGCAGAGGGTAACACTGACTATTCACACTGGCTGCAGATATGATTTTGGCGCATTATGGAAACACAGACAGTTTTCTAAAATCTGACGGTAAACCTTGTTTGCCTAAACATTATTTCTCTCACTACGCTGAGTTGACTCATGGGTTAGACCATGTGTCAAAAGGGGGGATGTTAAATGTTAAGCATTAAATGAACCACTTAAGACCAAGTTAGCAAAATGTTGTGCTGACACAGGTCTGCCTTGGACAAAAGCTTTGGTTTTCCTCCCCATGTGGGCACGGAAGCACCGAGAGCACCACTTCAACCGCCTTATGCGAACATTTAAAATGTAAACATATTGTGCACAATTGTCGTTTGCTCTATCTAACATAAGACAACAGGTAGCAGCTGCCCTCCAGAGACCAGCTGAAGGACCTCTCCATAAACTGGTGATTTCGAGGTGGTGAAAGACTTCAGAAGGAAGTCCATTCCAGGTCCTCCTCGTCACTCAGACGGCTGTCAAAGTAGCTGAGAGGGCTACTTGGGTTCACGCGTCACACTGCAAAAAGGTTCCAGACCCAGGAGAAGCTTCAGGTGAGCGAACACCTACACCAACCGGCACCACCGAGGGACGAGAGACGGACGATGGTGCCATCAACAACTGAGATGCAGTGATTCACGGACGGGATCACGACGGGCAGTTAGCCGACAGACACGTGCGTGTTCTGTGTTAACTGTCTACAACTGGACGTGGATACCACGCAAGAAAGACGGCTGGAAGAGCCCCTCTCGACACGTGTTTATGCCAACAAACACAAGAAAAGAAGACCGGTCAGGCCTCTAAAGGACGAAAAACTTTTCATGATAACTATATTCACATTATTGCTCGTTTTGTTTTCATTTTATTTCTGTATAATTCAATCTGTCTGAGCGTACCAAAAGAGTGGCGGGATAACAGTGTCTCTGACAGTTTTGTGGAAACCTCACGGTGACAACAAGCAAAGCTGCTCACACAAACCAGTTGCTCGGGTGAATTCCATACAAACTGGTGGCTGTTGCACTCAAGACAGTTTTTGATTTTTAACCTTTGTGTTAATTGAATTATATTGCCTGCTACATTCATGGGATCTTTTATCTCACAAGAACAGTTTTTCTTCAGTTCTCTCAAGTGATGTATTTTCAAATCATACTTGTGGGTAATACTTCTGTTGTTATTGAAATGTCCTTATAACATATTTTTACCATATTGTGTGATTACTATGTAATCAAAGAGTGGAATGTGATGGGAAAATATGTCAGTCTACTGTTTTAGGGTTAAGAAATGTGAGTTTTAGAAGAGCAGGCACTAAACCTTGTGTCTTCTAAATGATTCTCGTAAGTTTTGCATCCAGGTGTCTTATCTGTTATTTGTTATCTGTTATCTGTTTTCCTGTGCATTATTTGTCTTCAAAGACGGCGACACACAGAGGTCTGTCTAGATTACGGTACTTCCTGATGAGCATCAGGAAGAGCATGACCCTCTGCAGGCATATATGATGTGTGATGGTTCACAGGCTTTTTCCGTCTCTGCAATACTGTGACTTAACTCTTTGACCAGGTCACAGTGACATCAAAGGAAGCATCTGATGTATCCATGGTTTATTGTGGGACAAACTGATAACAAAGGGATTCGTAAACCGGCCATAAAGCGCCTTCAGGGTATCGTAAAGACAGGACACTGTGCTTCAAAGGAAAACTTTGATCGTTCATCCAGACTCTGTTTCATTTGACATTGATTTGTTAACACTTTAACACTCTTCTCCCGACTATTCATAGAAATATTCCACAACAACAGTCAAACCCAACTCAATCCTTCCTTTGGATGATACACACCATGGTGCAGAGAATACCATACTTTGCCATGGTTATTATTATTTTATGCCATATTACACTTCTCTACTGACTACTATAATTGAGAATACAGTAGCTGCAACCCTCAGTCATGTCATGCCTTAAACCCACACGATTTTAAATACAGGATTCAGGACTATTTGACCTGAATGTCCTATTACTGAACATTGTCAATTCATTGTTTATCATGTGCTGTTTGTTTGTTCTTTTATGTGAAACTTCTTATGCTGCCATCTTGGCCAGGGCTCCCTTGACAAAAAGATTATTCGGTGATGATGACTAGGAAAGATTCCTGAGGGCTAAAAAAAAATATGAGGCATCTCTCTGAGCCCCTTTCCAGACTCAAGACACATTACTATGCTAGTTTACAGTTATCTGACATGCTCACCTCCTTTCTCTTTAGGTGAAGCCATGTTGTGACCATCCACCAGCTTTACAGAATGTTTGACCATTTCCACAAAGTGACAATCTTCCATTGATGGACCCAGCTGTTCACCCTGGCTGCACTCAGATGAGTCTTTTTTTAAACATCATTAGCAGTGATTTCAGGTTGTTCACAGTTCGGCTCCACCAGTGCAACACGGTCCATGAACAGTCCAACCCAGCATACAGCCCTCCATCCTAACTTGGAATCCCTTTTATTGGTTCCAGTGAACAACTGACAATCTCAATAACAGAGCTGTGTACTATATAATGTATTTAGTCAAGTTTGGGTGTATGACCATTACTGAGCAACATTGCTAAATGTTTGGGTGAAGATGAGGTAATGAGTTCTTTTATAAATCTACTGTGATTTTACCACATACAGTGCAAACACTGCAGATGATAAATAAATAAGGATAGGCAAACTACAGTTTCTACATACCTACAGAGGACATTTGTGCTTTTACTTTGGAACAGACAGAGGCCCAGGGAAAAAGTATTGTCAGGAACAAATTGTAGGACTTGAATGGGGTAAAACATTGTGGATTTAGGGAACTTCAGAAGCCTGAGGTCATACCGGTTCATGTGGATTGACAATCTTGTTTCACAAGGTGCTGTTCATTGTCAATAAAACATTTGAACTGGCATTCAAGACTGAGCAGACCAAATTACAAAACCACAAGCAATAACTATACAAAACGTGTCGATAGCAACCCCCAACAAGAGCCCCATGGAAGTCTCTGCTTCCACGCACTTCACCAGCAAACATCATCCTATTAAGTTTTTAAATTCAAACTCTCTGCAATATGTGTTGAGCACAAAAACATAGTGTGTGAGCAGAACATTTTGAACCAGCTTGAATAATGTCTCTGCACATACACACGTGTGTGACTGATCTGAATAGAAGCTTGAGTTGAATGTGTGCATGTACGTCATAGACATCCTTTGTCCTCCCCTGTACATCCCACATCCTGTGTGTCTGGAGCAGCGGTTCCCAAACTTTTTAGGCCGCGCACCCCCTTCTACATCCCGACCGGGTTCGCGCACCCCCCCCCCCCCCCTTAATAAAAAAAAAAAAAAAAAGAAGCAACAGAGCCTTTTAAGCCTTCATAGCCGCATAAGAATTGGACCAATGAGTGAACAGTTTGCTCGCGCGTGCCATTTGTTTACAAGATTTTGTCCGCTGTTAAATGTTGCAGTGTGAACACAAACCGAACAAACGAGCAACTGCAACAAAGCAAACGAACTGAAGGTGTGAAAACGCCCTGAAACACTGCAACAAAGTTTCAATAACTTTCAGTTACACAAGGCGTCACTTTTAAAGAGCAATACGGATGCGAGCACACACGCACAGGCTCAGAGGCAGATTATCACATTTAATTTACAATTAATGAGCGACTAATGTAGCCAGGATGTCTTCGGACAAAGCATCGATGCGGCGCGACACAGTGTTGTTGGACACCGGGATCATGTCCAACTTTTTTGCTTCTTTCTCCCCAATCATACATTCCACCATCTCTCTGGCAGCTGGCAAGCTCACGTCTTCGGCGATTGTGTGCGGTAGCCCCTTTCTCGCTATTCTGTAACCAGATATGAAGCCCGTAGTGCGTCATTTATAGACCCAACACATGAATGAGACTGCAGTTGTTTTTGGCTGTTTTGTAACTCCTCCAATTTCGATATTAAAATATGTAAGGGGCTTTTGACTTGCACTGGCATGCTTGGTGTTCAGGTGGCGACGTAAATAAGAGCTTCAGACTGTTAGCCAGAACCTCACTGCACACCACGCACTGTGGCTTTGGGGAATCTGCGTTGCCAATCCAAGTGAAGCCCAGACACACATACTTTTCATCATATTTCCTCTTTTTTTCCCAGTCTGCGCCGTCTCATCTTCCTCTGACTCTGGCTCGATTTCTTCTCCCGGTCTGTCCCCAACGCACCTCTCCGTTCCCCTCGCCTCCGATTCCTCTCTCTCTCTCTGTCCCTCTCCTCTTTTACGACTGATAGCTTCAGATGTCCCACCTGACAGTTTTTAAATTAAAATTACATTTTTTTTTAATATTTAATATTATTACACCATCAGACCGCCATTACACTTTTCCTCTCGCGCACCCCCTAGAGGCAGCTCGCGCACCCCACTTTGGGAATCCCTGGTCTGGAGGATGAGGAGGTGGTCCGTTTCTTAATTTAATAGATTTAGGAATGCTTTTTCCAGGTATAACATTTTTTTAACTCGTTTAATTACTGACATCTGGTTCTTGGCGGCCTCATTAGCCCAACAGAGCAGGAAATGCAAGCAGTCTGACAATCACACAAACTATAAGGAAAAGCCCATATTTACCAGAAATATAAATTCATTGAATTGTTAAGTCGTGCAACTTCTTAAAAAGTCTTCAAATTTAACATGAATTACAATTTAAGTGTAAACCTTTTTAATTCAGCAACAAAATTGACGGAGACGTGGTCGGTCGGGCTGTCGCAGTGCAGAGTGGCGGTCGTGAGCTAAACATTTGTATATAACCTGAGGAAAATGTCAAATTTGCAAAAGCTAAATGTTTTTTCCCCAAGCTATCCTTTATTGAAAAAAATGTTTAATGGCTGTCTGTACCAATTCATAACTGTCAGGTTTGTAACAATACAATAATAACAGCCTGAGACCTTTACATGTTCAATATGCTGTGTTATCACACATTATAAACTTTGTAGAGCTGTATGAATATATTGTTGGTTTTCTATTTGTGAATATAAATGTGTAATATAAAGATGTTAATACTCTTCGCTGGAGAGCAGAGTTACCCTGGCCTTTGACCTTAAGTCACACTCTCACTGATTAGAGATAGTTACAAAGAACAATTTGACAACTCATGATTTAGTGACAATGCTGTTTGTTTCTCTGTAATCTTGATGGCTTCCATCTCAGTCTTATAACCATTGTTGGGATCTAATGGAGCGTGTTTGGGTTATCAGCATTTAAGAAACTGAATTCTTGACATCAATAGAATTATTGATTTATGTAACAATTATTAATGATTATTAATAACAACGGGGCACCACCCTGCGAACAGGGACCAATAACCAAACGATAAAACTAAGTCTCATAATTAGTAGTCACTCATAATGTCAATAGTCTGCGTATGACTATACATTCAGTGACAGTGAAGGTTTTTAAGTTCGAGCACAGGCTACTACATACAGTCTTATCAAATACATATGCACAAGTAATCACAGACGACTGCTCCTGAAAGTATAACAGAGTTTATTGAATCAAAATAATAAATGATCAAATCAATTAATATTGCAACCAACAAACGTTATCATACAATTGTATATGCCTAAACTAAAGAATGAATGAAATGGATGAGGGTGTATGTCTGTGTGTGTATGTGTATGTGTGTGTGTGGGTCTGTGGGTGAACAGGAAGGAGTCTTACAGCTACAGCTAGAGACTACAAAGATGGCGGCGTCGAGTGACGCTGGCCAAAAGGGGAGGGGCCTTAAGAACTACAGCTAGAAACTACAAAGATGGCGGAGTCGAGTGACTCGGACAAAATGGCGGTGAGACTGCTGTATGTAATCACGTGTGCCGATGCAGCACGTGTGTTGTGAGGCGATCGTTTCAACGGGGTTTTCCCCGGGGTAGAGCTAGGAGCTGTGTGTTACGTGAGAGGAGGAAAGAGAAAAAGGAGCGAGAACTCGACGTGAATCACATTTCGGCGTGCGATGTTGTAGGGAGCCTGAGTTTGCTGGTTCTATCACGCATAAGTATACCGCTGTCGTCTTTGAACTGCCGGTAACTTATGCCGTGATAAGCCACGTACCTCAGCTCACTCACAGAGTCGAGTTAATGAAAAGAGAACTTCCACACGGAGTGGAAGACAATGAATGAAAATAATCCCAAATAAACAGTCATAGCAGTTAATACACGAATACAGCGGCGCTTCTCTGCACCGTAATGATTGCGCAATACCTCAATATCACGCGACAGTAACTTAAGCACACAAAAACACGGGAATATCAACATATAAATGAATGGCCTGAATTAAATTTACGTTAATTTAAGCTAAGCTATGCCCAAATGCCAAGAATCTTACTTGTCGATGCTTCGTTGCAACGTGGAAGTGTTCGTGGCAAAGTTGTCCTTTTTCTTCCAGAGGAAGGGGGGGGGGCTGCTTCTCAGCGCGGCGTTTGAGCTGGCGCTGTTTCGGTCCGTCGTGGCGTGAGCTCGTTCTGGAGCGAAACGCAGACGTGATCAATCCTCGCTGCAGGGAGGATGACCTAACTTCGGCTGAGACGACGTGGTCCGTAGGTCTCCCGGTAATCATCGGTCAGGAGAGGTTTAGACGTCTTCCTGCCGGAGTGTGCACAAAAAGGAAAAGGGACAAAAAGCACTGAACGGATCGCTGAAGCAGATTCGTTATCGCGGGCTGGTTCGTACAGCGAAATGGCTCGTGACCTGTCAGGGTTTGAGTAGGGGAGAAGGGCCGTTGCGTCCTCGTGGCCTCGTTCGTGCTGACGGGGAAAGCTGGATTCTCTGTGGCCTGGACCGGGGTCCGAGGGAAGAGAGCGTTGTGTGCCTCCTGTTAACCCCGGAGGGAAAATTGGAAAAAAGCAATGAGGTGGGGGAAGGAGACAGTTTTATAGAACAGTGGCTGAACCACAGGGGTCCTGGGTTCTCTTGGCCTTCGGCCAATGAGATTGCAGCGGTTACCATGGTTTTTTTGGGGGGGGGGGGGGGAATTCACACCCGAGTGTGAAATTCCTTTGCTCTTATCAAACTACAAATCAGGATGAAACCTTTGCTTGAAAAAGTTAAGGCCTGATTCTCTTTGTCCACAGCACATTTTGAAGCCATATGGTCAGACCCCAACACCATGTACCGATGAAATAGAGACAGCATTCAGATCACTCCAGTTGGTGTTAAAATTAGGACCAAACTAAATAGGAAGTCATTTTCATTACCTCATTGTTACTCTTCATTCTAACAGCTGGACAAAGTCCTAAAAAGCGATCTAAGAGACGTAGTTGAACTTGCATTTTGAAATCTTAGATTGGCAGAGTGAGGCCTCACTGACCTCTTGTATCTGCTCCTAGCTAGTGGAGACATTTGGGTCATTGCCACCAGCAGTGTACAGTACTAAATGCAGGTAGGCTGGTTCCCTTCCATCATCAAAGGCCACCAGCCGTTGGCCCTTTAACCTCAGCAATCTCTTCTCAAGTTAATTTGAGATCAGCACACTTCACTTTGCCACTGACAGTCCGTGGTTGAGCTCTGCTCAGATACACTGTCAGAACACTGACCCATTTTAGCTCAGAACAATGGCTGAATTGAGTGAGACCCTGAAAGCATCCTCAACCTTCTGCATTTGTGTTGTGATTCTGTGACAACTGAGGAGGAATGCAAAGAGGCAAAAAAGAAAAACATCAGTGTTGAATTCAAGCATGCAGTACAAGTAGTCATTTATCAAAGTATCAAAAATAAGAATAAAACCACAATTTTGTTATACAGTCCAATCTCTCTCTGCTTTCGTCTCACACATTCATTTACTTTCTCAATACATTCTGCAAGGTTGCACATTTCAATCCTGACAAAGAACACACTCGGTATTCCACCATTTATCCAACTGATGAGGACAACGCAGTCGTGTCAAGGTAATGTTAATATCAAGGAATACAACATGTTTTACAGTGTGTGTGTGTGCCTATTGTTCTTTTGTTTACTTGGCAGTGAACACCTTGCCTGGAGATCAACAACACCCATATATAACAGCTTACTGTGTTACTGTTGTATTCTGCCATCTAGTGGTCCCACATATAAAATGGCCTTTCATGAACAAAAAACATTCTCCAACCACTTAAAAATGAATGAAATTGAAATGCAATTTTATTATAGTCGTCATGCAGGTACATATACATGAAATTTAACTTCTGCATTTCACTCATCCATAGCTTATTGGGAGCAGTGGGCTGCTGAGAAGAGCCCGGGGAGCGGTATAGCAAATTTAAACACAGGTTTACTATATTTGATACAAGAATATTTCCCTAAAAACAATTACATTTCATAAAAGAGATAAAACAGGTATTTTCACAGATTGTTTTAGAATTAAATCCATTTATGTATTAACAATGTCACAGAACTTATTTAAGACAAAGGTTTAAAGAAATAACATTGAATATATTTACAACACACATGCGCCAACATGAGCGCATGTGCATAAAGTTAGTGCCAGCAATGAATTACCCCTCAAACAAAACACTTAATCCATGGTGGGAGGGGGTTATAGATGTTTCATGTTCCCTTCCATAACCCTAGGGCAAAGCACACAATCCAGAATTCCATAAAGATCAGTAAATCTCTACTCTTTTTAACTACACATGTCCATATGAACTCAGTTTACAAATAGAGACCACACTCACTCAGAAACTCAGCAAACTGTGTTTAAAGTAAAACTAGCAAATTGAAACAATGGGATGAAATGAAATGTTAATTGTTCTCCAGTGGCCTAAGTCAAAGACTACATCTCAAAAGCAGCGGGAATAATACAGATCTGATAATACATTGTTGAGGTATCCACCATGAATGTCCGAGACACACTACAACCTAAGAACCTATCTCCCTATTTGACATTAAAATAATTGATACACCATTTAATTCATCAATTTATTTAAATTATGGATTAAACAAATACATGCAAAAAGGGGAAACTGTAGTTTTGCTGCATACTGCAGATGAATGTTGATACTATCCAACACCTCTCTGCCTGAGGAGCAAGAGGCCAGACCCCAAAAAGCAACAAGGCAGTGTAGAAATATGCTAACGGTATTTACAGGCATTAAACGTAGAAGTATTATGTGTGTGCTCATTTGCAATAGTGGTGCGTGTGTCATAGAGCAAAGGTTTGAATCTCCGGGTGAGGCACTCACGCGCTTCCCGTACAAAGAAGACGCTCTGACACACAGGTGGTTTAGCTTAAACTCGTAACTAGATGTGTTGTGAAGCGGGTTAGTCTGTGCGATATTATGTAGCAACAACAGGTGGAAAGCAGGAACAGCATCTTCTCTGTCCATGAGAACTGGAGGACTCCCACACACAGTGGCCTCACCCTGGTGTGTGTGTGTGTGAAGATAACTCGTACCTGTGCAGGACGAAGTCAACTCCTCATGAGAATGAATAAAGAAACAGGGAAATGATAGAACGGGGCTCACAAAACACTGAGAGGAGAGATGTGTGGACCGAGCCCTGACTTTGTGTCTGTTGCTAGGGATACTTCATCAATTCTTGTGTTTTGTGAAACCATAGATCTATGTTTTTATGCTTTGATGCTTGACTTATTAAATTGTTAATACTTGTAGATCGTCTACCGTCTTCTGTTCATCGAATTGAATTCCAATCAAACGATCTGCGCGGGGTCCTTCTGAAGGTGTAGTCTTTTGGAGTCAGATTATACGGTGGGCTTTTTGCCCGAGGGTAAATCCCCAACAGTAGCGTCTTGTGGTTTGAGCATCGGCTGACTCTTACACAGAGAAGTCTTCGAGGCGCATTATAATTTAACACCTAACGAGCATATAAGGAACATGGCCCCTGTGGCCTCTAGAAAAAGAGGAAGTCCTATCTCAAGGTGTTATTTGATCGGAATGATGGCGTTAAAGGCAGAGCTGAAGTTCACAAACAGGATCCTGGTTCCTGCTGGAGTCCAGATGCTGAAGGATGAGGTGAAGGGCCATGTTGACTGCGTCGTCTACAGACCTGTTGGCTCTGTAGGTGAACTGCAGGGGGTCCAGGAGTGGGTCAGTGAGGGTTTTTAAGTGGGACAGGAGGACAAGGTGCTCAAAGGACTTCATAACCACAGAGGTCAGGGCAACGATGATGAGGCAAAAACGAGGCCAGGAACAAATAGGCAGAGATCACAAAAACCAGGAAATCGCTGGAACGCTTGACACAGAGGACAAAGACTAACTAGCACAGAAACAGGGGATCACAGGGATTACATACACTGGGGAGGTGTGGGGGTTTATAATAAAGGCCGGCCGGCGAAATAAAATATAATATACGTTATGAAAAAAATAAAATCCAAGCAAGGAAACAAATTACAGTCCCAAGATACAAGAATGAAATGCAGCATTTTGAACTGCAATGTTGTGTGTAAAAGATGCCATATAAAATGTTCATGATTTTTCAGATTTACCCGCACATTTCCAGACATAAATCAGGCGTGTAGTTTTAACCAAACCATCACCATGTACGGTACTGTTCCCATGAGTCTGACCTTTGTTGCATGCCATTCCCCTCACTCATTCCCCGCTATGTATTCTGTAATAAAAGCATGGAACACCGCAAAATACTTGCAATAAAACAGTTGTCACTTTTTCACTTATAAAAAAACAATAGTATAAGCACAAGCTGCAAGGACAGGCCAGTTCTTTTTAATGAAGGAACATGACACTCAGTGTGGCTCACTGATGTGTTGTTTTATATTTTGGACAACATTTGAGTATTAAGGCACAGAGTAAGAGGATATATCAGGCTGTGGATACACAGCCCCAGAAATATATTTTTCTCAATTAACATTTTTCTATACAGTAAATATACAGTCTAGAATACTTACTCAAAGAATTCAAGTCATTGACAGCGCTAAATTACTAACTTAAGGAACAAACCATTTTCAATCAAAGTCGGAGCCAAATTGGTTATTTTACATGAAAGATTTAAAAATGCGTATGTTGGTTTAAAATGAGGTAGCTGCAGTCAAGTATTTTTACACAGGCTGGAAACAAGCTTTTAGTTTAAGCTAATTTACAAAACCATTGTATTTGAATGCCTGATTGCACAGGAAAAGTGAAGGGTTGTTTTCTCCTCCAAATACTAACCGAATTTGGCTGCTTGTGTTTTTTACCCCATTCAATTTATTTTTTGAGCAATGTCACTGTGTTCTCAGATCTCACCAAGTTAATTGATAAGTACAATTGAATCAATAATAATGGTAAATGGTGAGAATTGTAATAAAGCTGAATTATCCTTTAACCTGAACCTTATTCTAATCTTAAAATCCCCCTCCAGTCAAAAATGTCTGTTACTTATTGTTCCTTCATGTGGTTGTTCGAGCTTCACTGTGCAGAATGACGTGTGGCCAGTTTGTTTTCACATTCACCAGCTAAAGTTGCAAATCAGTATTCAAAGTATTTTTGTGTGTCTTACAATAGTCCCCACTATTCCTTAACCAGAATATCCAGTCTTAAGAGTTTTGATGAGGTGAGCAACAGAAAAAATGTTCTCACTTTCCAAAAGGCTGATAGTTTGTCAAAATGAGTATACACACACACACACACACACACACACAAGCACACACACAAAGGCTAATGTATGTTGTCCTCTGGTAGAAGTCCACTCTTTCTTAAAACTGTATCGACATTTGGGATGAGTTTGGTGTTGTAGTTCAGCAGTAGGCCATCATAAATCAGCTGGTCTGGTGTCAGCTCGGTTTGTTTAGCAGCTCTGCACAGACAGAAAGCAGAGACATGACAGTTATAAACAAACGGAGCAAGACACTAACACCCTAGAATCAGCTTCATGTGTTGCTCTCTATTTTTAGATAGGCTAACTGATGCAGCTCTCTGGATATTTTGGGTGTGCGACTATGTGATGTCATTGACATTTCTGTAGAACACTGGTAAAGCTTAGTTTCCTTTTCCACTACAACCCTTTTTATGGTCTGCGCTTTGTTTTGAACTGGCCGTCTCAGACTGTGAGACCTTTGTGAATCCAATGAAAGACACAATAAACCTTTAGATTGGAAACCCTTGCTAAAATGAAATTGCAAACTGTTAGACTGGTGGGTCTGTTTGATAAATAGGTTTACTCTTTAAACAAGCAGCTACATGAACCAAGGACTCAGTGCAATCAAACACGTGATTTGATAGGAAGGTATACAACCATCAGTCTACCTTGTGTGGTACATTCGTGCTATATTCCTGTCAACCAAGGAGCAGCCCTTTAGTGAGCTTAGCAGTCCGTGGACGGTTGCAGAAAAAACAGCTCGGGGGTTGACAATGTACTTCACGCTTTCGTAGCGGTTGAGGATGGGTTCTTGGTACAGGTGAGCCAGGATGTTCACCCCAGACACATTCTGCCAGCTGAGGCAGCAGCTCTGCGGGGGCAGAGTTTGGGAGGTGGGAGGAGGCGGGACGGTGTTGGGGAATACATTGTTCTCAAACAGGTAACACTTGTCAGCACCATATTTCTTTTCCAGCAAAGGCAGCAGCTCCAACCAACTGGTAATAGAATGATGGAAAAATACACATAAGAAACAGTTTTACACACATTTAATAATAAACACTATATAAACTATTAATAAATGCCTTATAACACACAACAACGCTATAATCTAGTTGGAAGCACATATGGATATGTTTAAAATGTTGCATTTGTAAATATTCACAACTCCTACTGTGAGACATCAATAACTGCTATATTAACATGGATAATTCAAAACAGAGATATACTTTGTTTCAAGTTGTAGAAAAATCTACAAAACATTTCATACAACCCTATGAATGACATGTACATGTGTATAAATGGGTAAAAATGCAATCATATAATATAATAATGTGATTCATACATTTACTTACTCATGTATATTTATCGTTATCTTCTTATTCCCATGAAAAGGCGGCCTAAAGTAATGCTTAATTAAAATTGTATAAAATGTTAAAAACTATTCAGCACTTTTCAGGAGTATGAGATCTGAGACTGTACTTCATGCAGTCACTGTACTGTGAAAACTTGATAAGGAACTTCATTTGATACCAGGCATCATCTCATAGGCTGAAGGTTAACTTATCAAAAGACATTCGTCTCATTTCATCTGTCTACTTTCTTCAACAATGTGCTACCTTTTGACTGACTGGGCCAGTATGAGCTCATCCATATCATGCAGGGCCACGTATCTGGATTGGTACATGTGTCTGTAAACACAGTCATTAAGAGCAGGAATCTGCCCAAAGTAGTGGAGGTCACCTGGACCGTGTAAGGGCAGCCATCCTCGAGATACATTCAGAAATCTGGACAAAGACCAAGGAATCACCTCGACAAGACCTAAGAAGGAGACATCAGAAAACACATGTTAGTAACAGGGTTTTAGCTAAGCACTTTTGTTACATCATGGAATATTACTAAGGGTGAGCTGCATAGTTGGTTATTCAACGAGTCGATCTAAGGAGACTGACTCGACTGTCAATCTCACAGTCTAAGCATAAGAAAATGTGGTAATGAAACAAAGGATTCCATTCCGGCTATATGGAGGTGCTGACAATCTGATTTAACATAGAACTGCTTGGTTTCTCCCAATAAATGATGCGTAGCCTATTTTGGTATTGTGACGGCACAAGGGGCACAAGGGGTGCTCTGTGTTGTTGTTGTTGTATTAATTGTCTTTCAGTGTTCCTGGTTGATTGGAGATGAAAGCCATCAAGGAATTGGATGCCGCTGGCCAAGCACATGTGAGAAATTCTCAAGGCAAACTCCTCCAATATGCACCGGCCACTGTTCCCGGTCTGTAAGACAAACCCCATCCTGTGAATCGAGGGCTTCTTTTCCCCTGTGCTATATTGGACTTTTTATTTGCAGTTTACTTTATTTACCATTACCTCAGTTAACCTGGCATTATATTTTTTCTGCAAGTATCATTTGTTAGAATTCAAATTTTGTTACATTTGTCAAACTAATTCAACCTTTTTTAAATAAACCACTTCAACAAAATTGGGGTCTCATCTAACTTGAGAACTAAGGTATGAGTAGTTCTTAAGTGATGTTGCAGTTACAGTTTTGTTGGTAAGATATTAATTGGTGACTTGGATGGATTTCCTGTGTGGTGATGTCAGGTCTGGGGAATCCCTTTTTTGTGCTCATTGTGGTCGTTAACAACTTGTGTTTTTTTTCTTGTTTTGTCTGGTGCTGTCGAGTGAGGGAATCATGTTTTGCGTGTGATTTGTTATTTTCTGCAAAACAGTCAAGAGATCAGTCAAGAGACAAAGGAAGGTAAGTTTTGACCTCTTTTGCAAGTGTAGAGCCGACTCCCCTGTATATTGCGTTTCCCCTTTGGGGTGGTTATGAATGCAGCGTGGGTTGGTCCTCTGCCCTGTTGAAGACGGTGGAGAACCCATGGTTGTGGGCCTCAGAGTACCTGTTGTCTATGAAGACTCTTAAGCATTCCGGTACTGGAGAACAGGGGTGCTGATCTCATGTCGAGGGGCGGACCCCTACCAGACAAGTGAAGGCTTACTCCGAGGTGGTGATTGGGTTACCGTTATTGTTGCCGGCAGCAAGAGACGTAACACAGGAGAGAACAGGATTTTGGCTGCTTTGCAAGATGATTGGAGAGAGGCAAAAACACCTCAAAATCTAGTTGATTATGGCAATGGTTTCAGGCAGCTGCTTTACTTCAACTAGTTGGCAAAGGAATGCTTTATATTAAAAGCACTGAACTGGTGAAACATGCGTTGTCTTTTATTGTGAAGCCACAGGAAACACATTGTTTTGGTGAGGTTAGAGCCGTTAGCGATCATGTTGATATTAGGATGTCTCTAGACTGGAAAACAAGTTACCTCTATTGTAAAAAAAAAAAGGAGGGAGTTCTAACTATTGAGGAAACACAATAGACCTGGAAAGCAGGACATGGAACGTTAGAACAGCTTCTCATCCTCCTCCTGGGGAGTTAAAGGAAGGACGTCAATGCAGGGAAAAGGGCGTTTGGCTGCTTTGCTCATACTGTTCACGTAGTGACCCTGAAAGGGGAGGTGTGGAAAACGGATGGATGGATAAAATACCCCTGCTGCTCCTTGTGCTCTGAAGAGAGACAACACAATCACACACATACAAAAAATAATACTTGTAAAAATACTCCACCTTTGGATGTGTAGTAGTCCAGTATGCGCTGTGTTTCAGGGCTGCTGCTGGTCTTATAGACAACAACTCTGTTCACCCCCAATAACTGAAGCATTTCAAAACTCTGGATCAGCTACAATGCAACACAGGTATTTGGTTAATACACTACAGGCATTTAAGTACAAGACAGTCAAAAAAAGTGTTGGTTTTCTTCATTATTAAATAGTAGAAGCTTTATAAAAATATTATTGTGCAAGGCATGAAAATAACAGCAACGTTTCTTTAGCCATGCCTTATTTTGTTCTTCTTCATGTCTCATGTCTGCCTGTTTTGGTCAGGATACTTTAGTAAACAAGTTCTTTGTTTCCAATTTGGGTCTTAATAAAGAAAGTAAAGTTTGAAAATAACTGTAAAATCAACGTAATGTAACGTTACCTGCAGCACGTTGGTGAATTCAAACATGGTGGAGAGACACACGGTGAAGTTGTAAGGAAAGAAGTCATTCTGCGCCTTCTGGTTCTTCACCTCCAAAAACTCTATGTGAAGTATATCTAAGTGTCCACAGAAAAGAACCAGTTTAAAAAGCGCCTGACAAAAGTAATCACCGGGGAAGATGCCAAACGCCTTTTGATGTCTGTAGAAATATACTCAATGTATTCATTTATTTGTTGTTGATGTTTCAAAGTATGAGTGACAACTGTGACTTGCTGGTGGCACTAGAAGAAAAGTCAGAGGATCACTAGAGTCGACAGGATTCATTTTCTAGTGGTAGACCAACAGGCTGACATTACCATCCCCAGTGAGCTGCTTCTAAAGGTCGAAAAGCCTTCAGTACCTTCAGAGTTGGCTGCAGCAGAGGTCACGGCGATATGAGATGGGGTCTCACAGCTCGAGGGGAGAGGACACATGATGTCTGCTGTCCCATATGCAAAGCCAAAGTGATCGCTGTGGATATCACCGACACCTTCAGAGATGCGCAGTTGCTCCTGACAACGGAGGAGGCAGTGATAGACAACTGTCTCGCTCCTCAGCACCACAGCAATAACACGGACCTGGCAAAAGACGGCAAGAAGAAGGATGTACAATGGGGAGGATGTAAACTTAAAAAATGCATTTTTATCCTCGCATTTTGCAATTTTCTTTTACCTATTGCACAGCTAATTTACTGTTTTACACTTTCAACTTTTTTATCGTATATGTCCATGTACATTTTTCCCTTTTTGTGCCCATTGGTCTTACAATGTTTTAATGTTTATATTTCTGCTATCTCATTGGTTTAAATGTCCCCGTTGCAACCACTGAGCACCACAAGGAGTAAAACTTGAGCTGGTGCTCAGCTCTCTTCACTGACCTCCCCTTTCCCTGTGCGGTGCTCCAGATATGCTGACACCAGCAGCGTCTGTGTCCCATTGACTGCCACGAAAGGAACTGCATGAGTGAAAAATACAAGACAAATGAGACAAGAATTAGCAAGCTAGCGCACTCTGCGGTCCCTCTGACTCCCTCTCCACTGCTAGGTGACTACTTCACTGAGAGGAGAGCTCATTGCTATTTCCCAAGTTCCGGTAGCTGTAGCTAAATGAATGTTTTCATCTCACGAACAGACATTGTAGGGAAAAAAGACATTTGTTGTCAGTGAATTTGCATATTATTTGGCAAGCTTTCAATGATGGAGGCCAGTGGTTTTCAGCCTGGTGCTAAGTTATTTGTTATGTTGTTGGAAATGTATTTTCTGTAGAAAATTTGAACCGTATAAATTAATTTTTTTGTAGACAGGGTTGAATTATCCACGACAGAGCCTAATGATAGGTATATGTTCTAACATAAATACTGGGCTTCCATTTGAATGTGTCTAAAGAAATCCACCAACATTTTACAAGAATATTTGGATTTCATGTATACACCCCTACATTGTACATCCTGCATTCAGATAACACATAACACCAATGACTTTCTCATCGTTTTGAAATGGTGTAAATATAAATGTGAAGAAAGTGATGTAAGATCAGAAAATATCTGAAGATAAATGTTATTTCCTGCATCAAAAATGGAAACAAAGTCAATGAATAGCATTGAAACAAGAATGATCATGAGAGAGAAGTTTAGGAACAGGAAATAGGAAGTTAGAGAATACACAGCTGAGGAGGAGGAATGTTTTCTATGCGACAGATGTCAGACAAAGACATTTTACATTTCCTATAACATTGTGCAGCAGTCAGTTACAGTTACCTTTTTGTTCTGGACCATGTTTTGGAGGCACTGTTAGCTGCACTGGTAACGGGATCTCACTGGTTGCTTGGTAATACTGGGTCCAGAACTGGAAGGTCCTGTTGGACCTGCGAATCCACAGCAAATGACTGTATATTGGTAGGGTCATTTAAACTTATCACATTTTTCTTTAAATCAACTTTTAACTGAAGTTAAAAGAACAAGTCAAGAGGTGGTAGAGGATCAAGGCTGATTCTGAAGCCATTGTTCTGCTACTATAGTTTTTCTCCACTTTTTTCTCCATCATTAGAAACAAAAGAGGCTTTCCTCTCAAGAAAAAATTGACTGAGCAAACGTCTAAAAACAACAGACGTTTACACTCAAGTGACGAAGACCTCAAGTGGCCTCAGTAAAGGGCAGAGGAGGTAGTAGTGTGACATTTGATTGGTTCCCACCCAAATGTAGCGCAAATCTTGAGAAATGACAAAGAATAAATACATTTGTTTAACATGAAATTATATCCATGAAGAGACAACAGTCTTTTACAGCTAAAGCTTTCAGCATTCGATGTTTCATGTCAGATGGGGGATGCAACTCACTGAGGACATGTCAACATTAGGCCTGATCAAGCTTAAATATATACCAGGATTTGTTGGCTATTTCCCAGTTTTAGACACTATTTAAAAAATATAATTAGATAATATAGTACATATTTACAAATGCAGACAAATTCTTAGGGGACTGAATTCACCATAGCTTAAAACACTAGCTGCTAGCTGTTGTGCCACTTATTTCAGGCTAAAAACGGTGTGGGGTGTGACTCACATTTTAGGTGAATACCCAAACACATACTTACATTAAATTCCTGGAGATCCTAATCATAACCACTACTGCCTGACCCTAACCCTAACCTTAGCCACCGACCCAAAAATCAGCTTTTGTCCTCAATTGCTGAAGTCGTCCCCAATTGAGTCTTTAGTCTGAATTTGAAATGTAGCCTCAAGCTTGGTTTATACTTGCTGCATTTAGTTTTTAAATGCTTTAGAAACAAGAGGTCTTGAAAATCTACATTTGAGTATAGATTTTAAAAGCCAAATCAAATTGTTCACCGGATTTTAATTTCTTAACAATGCATTTAATACTTGACCTCTTTCTTTACGGGGCCTGTATAAAGGTAATAAAGTAGTCCATAAGTAAGAGATATGATCTTATTGTTAGCTCCTTGGAATTATCAAGGTTGGTTCATGCCGTTTTGCCGGTTACACTTGTTGTCTTCTTGCTTCTTCACAGTTCACACACAGTTCACTGTTTGTAAGCCCTTTGGCATTTCAGAAATAACGCAACAAACAGCGTGTTGAGCATAAAGGCCTTTGTGCATGCTCATAACTCGCGCGCCATCTGCGTAGGCTTGCGCTAAAGTGCAACGCGCAAGTATAAACATGATTTAGTCAGGAACACTCACACACGAAGACTTTTTAAATAAATCTGACGCCTTCTGCTTATCAGGAAAACAATAGAGTGTCTTCCCTGGACAGTGAGTTTCCTGCGTCCTTTTGGATTTTAACATGTCAGAGAAGCAGGACAGCAAACAAAAGCACTTAGTTGCTTTGGGGCAATATACTGTATGTCAAATGTCATGAGTAGCGCAAACTCCTGTAAAATATGTGATTTGCTGCAAAGTATATTTAAAATCACGGGAAACATTTAGCTCGAACACACATAAAAATAGATAAAGTGAAACATTGCTGACACTTGGAGATAGTCCTTGTGGAAGTCACATTGATCTTTACTTCACAACCTGTGCTGTCAACAATAGGGACAAAATGAGTTCCAATACGGAGTCGATATCCTCCATCTGGTAAGACGCCCCAGTTGGACTTGGTTGATGAAACCAAGATATTTGAGTCACATTGGAGTCGATCAGGATTTCACCCACCTGTAGGTCCACAGCAGTAGGGTGAGAGAGAGGATGGTGACGACTTGACTGATGTACACCAACCGTCTGAACTTATTAAGTTGAGGCGGGAGCTGATTGTGGCCCATCACAAACATATGACCTCACTTCTGTTGGTTTTAGCTTACGTCTCCCTGATCCAGGCGTAGAAACCTGAACAAGCAGAAGTAGGGGAGGGATTTTGATCTTTCGTTGTCCCTCAGATATCGAGACTCACTGAACAGAGAAAGAAGTAGCCAACAAACAAACAAAGCCATGTAAAAAAAGAGTAAGAGAAGGTTCTTATGACTACAGCATTCATTTAATCACACAATACAAAAGCAATAGAGCTGCACCGATTGCAATTTTCATGCCCGATTCCCAATATTTTGAAAGTCTGACCTGATTTTTCCAGGTCAGCATTGTTCCATTGAAAACACGTTTAAAAGGAGACTGTGGTCTCCGGTGACAAAACGTTCAAAACTGTTTTTTCTAATACTTGTTTTATTTACAGATCTCCACGTTGAAAATATGGCAGATCTCCTGAAACCGGCTCCGGTGTGCCTTTGAAAACGACATTTAAAGAAGGAAAGGGAGATGATGGTTGGATATAAAGAACATTGTTGATATTTATATTGTGCTGAATAAATACAAATGAATGGTTGCCTGTGTCACCTGGTCTTCTTTGTGCTGTAAGTGGAAACTGATGATGTGTTACTAACATTAAGTATTTAGTTGCTATTGTGAGTGGCCACCTCATAGAGATGTGAAAGAGCTCAGTATCATGGCAGTCTGTGAAATTTTACGGAATGCAATCCATTGCCTTCATGTTCAAAGTTACAATTGTCCTTTTTTTTACTCAGTAAAAATACCATGCCACTGGAAGTTCAATTAGGATCATTTTCCGTGGTGGACACAAATTAAACATTGGGCTGTTACTTGAAGCTCAACCATGATGTTTTCCCCAAACCTAACGGGTTTTGTTGCCTAAAACTACATTTATTTTTGTAGTTCAATGTCGTCCAGAAAAGAAGTGCGCCAGTAACTGCATTTTTGATGAGTTACGTGTTCTCTGTTTCGTTACCTTCTGATTTACAAATGAAGCACTGCTTCCTGCATCAACAAACACTGTTGGAGCCATTCGTTATGTCTGTTTATATTGGGAGCCTACCTGAAGTTGACAACAGATGGCAGTGTGGATTAGTGTGGCAGGTAAATTGTATATTGGGCACAGGTGCAACAGACCGGCTAAGGACGCATGGGTGACGGAGAGATCGCACAGTTTGTGCCACTCGCAAGCCACACCAAGAAGAGAAGTCAGTCATCACATTACAACTTCATGTGAAAACCGAAAGCCTATTCAAACGGGAACCTCGCCCAAAAGTGAAAGAGCCTGGAATCTCTTTATTGAAGCATGATCTTTTCCCGCACCCAGCCTAGTGACTAGTTGCTGGAATTAATCACTGTGATAAGCAGTGTAGGCTACGGAGTACAGGTGCAACCCTCAAAGCCATCAATAGGGTTAGTGTCTATCTTTTTCAACTTCCTTTTGTTGCAGGATAACTCAAAAAATAAAAACATCTTTTAAGGCTACAGCAGTGCTCTGAGAATTTCAGGGTAGAGGCAAACGGAGAGCTGAGGAGGAAGCTGAAACTACTATCCAGTTTTTTCCACCTCTCACTCACCTAATCAGTTAATTCAGTGCACCTGCCAGTCACACTCACCTCATCAGCTCACCCGCTCACTCTCGTCTCCTCCACTATTTAAACCCGCTTCCACGCAAGACTTTCCCATGTACACCCTTGGACTGATTCCCCGTTACCGACCTTGCCTGTTTTGGACTACCTCGCCTTGCCTCTGCCCCGTTAACTCACTCAGCCTTCTGTCCCCGACCACGAGAACCAGCCGCTGTTTTCCTGTAAATATTCTTCCTGTTGTGGGTGCCGCAGAAAATAAAGTTTCGAGTCAAACTATCCCTGGTGTTTGTCGTAGGCTACTGCTCCTGGGTCCTTACTACACCCGGTACAGAGAGAAGCGTTATTGCGCATTCACACCCACGATATCAAGAGTTAATTCGCAAAAACAGATAAGGTCATTCTTAAAATTAATAAACCAACAACAGGGTGAGTGATATTCCATGGATTGCACAAAAAACAATTTATGAAAATGAATAACTGTGGCAATATGTCTTTTTTTGCAAATAAACCGTTAATGTAACAATTTCTTTGAAGTTCCTGTTTTTTATGTGTGACATGCGTTGTGAGAAATTAAAGCGGAAACAGTAATACTTAAAAACACACTGTATAAACTATTTTACTTAATATTTTGCTGTCGCCTGAGTAAAGATGACTATAAAAGGCTAAGTACATTTTATGTCTAAGGGAGAAATTTGCAAGTAAAACTTACTTGCATATTTTGGATAAAAAACAATTCTTACTAGTAAGTAAACTTAACTTCAGAATTCCTGAGTAAAAATGACTCACGATTTCCGAGTGCAAATTGTTACCTAGCTTTTTTCAAGTAAATGTTACTTTTTTATTTTTTCAGTGCATCATCAATGCGTTGGTAACCAATTGTGTTATCTCTTTTACAACAAAAGCTATTCTCAACATACTGTAGCCTACTTGCAAATGACTCGCGTTACCGAATTCTATAGCGTTTAATTCATACTGTAAGAATGATGACATAACTTACCTTTCTCATGCAGGCGTTCACGTTCAAATCTGATGTCTGTAGCCTAATCTTCCATTTTGGCTGGTAACGGAATTATTCCCTTAAAGTTTCGTTGAGACGTCAAACACTCCCAGAGCGCTCTTTTGCTGGTGAGCGGTTTAGGCTACTTTATAGCTGCTTCATCAGCAGTCTGTTTATAACTGACACATAATATAGTTAAAGACGCAATTTAGGTCATCTGACCGCCCAACACAGCTGCACACAGTGATTCACTCAGCTGATCAGCTTAGCGGAAGGAGAACGACAAGTGGGGAGTCTGATCTTAAACTATAAATGTTTAATGTCATTTCCAAGTTTGTAGATATCCTCGAAATCTTCTGTGCCTCCTCTCCTCACGTTCTCACGCAGCCCACTGCCTCCTTTGCTGGAGGCGCCGCGGAGATGGCCGGTGTGTGTGTGTGTGTGCGCGCGCGCGCGCGCGTGTGTGCTTTGTCACTGGGCGCCATAAAACGCCACTGAAGGGTTCCAGCGTATTCAACCACACCTCATAGACAGCCAGGGATGATGGGAGGAGAATGGTTTGCTCTATGAAATGTTTTATTTTATTTTAATGAATATATTCTTTAAATTATTTCGGGGCCTTCTGTTGGAATGCCTCCTTCAATCCCACATCTCAGGTAGGACATTTGGTTGGGAAGACACCAGCGAAACGCACATCACACACAGACTGTTGGCAGCAGAGAGCTTGCAGCATAGGTATCCTGTCAAAAATATTCCACTGTCTCTTTCCCAGCTGACTGGAGGTTCAGAAGCAGGTGAGCTGCGAGGCCATCGTCAAGGTTGAACACGTGGGGACTAAATGTCTCCATGCGACCCTGCTCCATGAGACATGGCCCACCGGGCAGCGGTTATCAACAGTGGGAAGACCCAGTGAGAGATGTCGGCGGTAGACACCGATGAGATGTCGTACACATCATCATCATCTGCAAATGGAGCTGATGTCCCAGCGGGGGTGACCAGCGGAAGTTGCTAGTTGGAACAGGGGTCTCAGCGTCATCGAGGTCCAGTTCATTCGCATTGCGGCAAAGCATCACATTGAAGCGTGATCCCACCGCTGCTCACTTCTTTCATTTTAATTTCTGTATTTGGGCAGGCACTTCCTGATTGGACCTGCCAAAAATTCAGGGAGTTATAGGTGCTGAGACTTCAAGTGTGACAATCGTCCCTGGTCTCCCGTAAACCAAAATAGAGCCTATTTTAAGTGCTCGATGGGGCCGTAAAAGCGTGAAATTTGTCTTGGTTGAGTGAGAACATGAGTCTCAAAGCATGTCTAACAACAGAAGCATGAGTTACCAAACATATATAGAAATATAATTAGTTAAGTTTTACCTCCTGCAGGGTATAATTTGTGGTAAACCATGCCTGAACATTCCAAATTGGGGCAACTGTCATACCCAAAAGTGATCATCTGCCAAAAACTGATTGTGATTCGTGGGAGCACGCAGCCTGTTATTACTGTATAGGCCACTTCACACGTCTACAGCTGCATTTATATCAAGGTTATTACGTGCAAATAGGCTATGGGCTACTACACATAACTGTATGTCTTTGGTAATATGTCTTTGAGAAACGTAAACGTTTCTTGTAACTGAATAATCGCAATTGAAACTGTCAGGTTTCAAAGGCCAAAACGGAAATAGGGGATGGACCCGAATGCAGGGAGACAATGAAACAGAGGGTTGAATTATGGTGACTTTAATTACCAAAAAAACTGTAGAGCAGGAGAGTCAAAAAAATGTATAAGAAAAAAATATCAAGAAAACAAAACGATCAAACAGGAAACATGACGGAGAAGGGCAGGAATCATTGTCAAAAAAAACCAACAGGAAACACCACAGACCGGAATACACCACAGACGAACCGACAGTGAGACAGGGGACACACAGGGTTTAAATACAAAGGGAAGGTGCAGGTGATGAGACACAGCAGGGTTCAATTAAGAGCAGGGCAGACAATCACCAAGGCCGGAAACAGACAAGGAGGTGAAGTTAACACAGGAGGCAGGGAAAGTCAAAATAAAACGTAAGAAACAACTAGACAAAAACCCAAAACCACGACAGAAACAAGTGTTTGCAGTTAAGTAATCAAGCATGAAATTCATGTGATTTAGGCAATAAGCCTGCGATTGTAGTATGTGTTTGGTATTTCTAATATCCTTGTTTATATTAGAAAACAAAAAAGTGATTATAGCTCTTACTTTGTGACTGAAAGGTTATTTGTGTCACAATGACTTGGTTTCATTCATCCGTTATGTTTGACAGATTAGTGCATCCTACCTGTTAAAATACCATACAAGGGCCAATGCTACCCATAACATGCAGATTCCACTTGTCAGAAAAGTGACTACAGCTCCTACCGCATCACTGATCAATATGACTTCACAAGGGTAATATTTGACAGATTAGCCAACCATTCCTAAAGTAAGTTAATAAGTAAATGCCACTGCTTAAGCTAAAAGCCACCTTTGACAAATAGGGTTGAAGATCAGCTACAGCCTGAGACTGAGAAGCCTCTGAGTCAAAACAGCTTCCACCACCTGCTGACTTAAGGAGTGTCTGTTATCTTCTGCACACTTTCAAAGTGCACAGCTTGGTGATGAAGATGCTCCTTAAGAGAGTACTCCACCACTGAAAGAAGTCTCCATTGGGCCACCAGAGAAATCTTACTTAGCATGTTACAACCTTCAGCTGCACACTCACCCCAATGAAACATGGCCTTAGTGTCCACTGGGAGCTTTCATGGACAGCCCCTAGCGCATCACCGAAAGGTTATTTATAACTTAAAATGACTTGATCTAATAGACACGGGTAATATTTGACAGATTATAGCCAACCAGTCCAAAAGTAAGTTAAAATGTAAATGACTCCAATCAATGAGCTGATGAGATCAGGAATGATGCAGCACAGTCAAACCCAACTCAATCCTTCCTTTGGATGATACACACCATGGTGCAGAGAATACCATACTTTGCCATGGTTATTATTATTTTATGCCATATTACACTTCTCTACTGACTACTATAATTGAGAATACAGTAGCTGCAACCCTCAGTCATGTCATGCCTTAAACCCACACGATTTTAAATACAGGATTCAGGACTATTTGACCTGAATGTCCTATTACTGAACATTGTCAATTCATTGTTTATCATGTGCTGTTTGTTTGTTCTTTTATGTGAAACTTCTTATGCTGCCATCTTGGCCAGGGCTCCCTTGACAAAAAGATTATTCGGTGATGATGACTAGGAAAGATTCCTGAGGGCTAAAAAAAAATATGAGGCATCTCTCTGAGCCCCTTTCCAGACTCAAGACACATTACTATGCTAGTTTACAGTTATCTGACATGCTCACCTCCTTTCTCTTTAGGTGAAGCCATGTTGTGACCATCCACCAGCTTTACAGAATGTTTGACCATTTCCACAAAGTGACAATCTTCCATTGATGGACCCAGCTGTTCACCCTGGCTGCACTCAGATGAGTCTTTTTTTAAACATCATTAGCAGTGATTTCAGGTTGTTCACAGTTCGGCTCCACCAGTGCAACACGGTCCATGAACAGTCCAACCCAGCATACAGCCCTCCATCCTAACTTGGAATCCCTTTTATTGGTTCCAGTGAACAACTGACAATCTCAATAACAGAGCTGTGTACTATATAATGTATTTAGTCAAGTTTGGGTGTATGACCATTACTGAGCAACATTGCTAAATGTTTGGGTGAAGATGAGGTAATGAGTTCTTTTATAAATCTACTGTGATTTTACCACATACAGTGCAAACACTGCAGATGATAAATAAATAAGGATAAGCTAACTACAGTTTCTACATACCTACAGAGGACATTTGTGCTTTTACTTTGGAACAGACAGAGGCCCTGTCTGTTCCAGGGCCCCTCATTAAGGGGCCCTGAGTCTGGTGTGTCAGGCTGCAGGAGGTGATCAGCTTGAGTGTCCTCAGCCGTGCACGATTAAGGGTGCGGCCATGGGAGGTGTCTGGAGGCAGAGGACAAACACAGAGCACATGGCACACAATAACAGACAGGGGAATGACAGAGCACATGAGGAGAGGAGATCAGGGGACACACACACCGGGTCAGACAGGGATCCTGGATCCTGACAGGCCCAGGGAAAAAAGTATTGTCAGGAACAAATTGTAGGACTTGAATGGGGTAAAACATTATGCATTTAGGGAACTTCAGAAGCCTGAGGTGATACCGGTTCATGTGGATTGACAATCTTGTTTCACAAGGTGCTGTTCATTGTCAATAAAACATTTGAACTGGCATTCAAGACTGAGCAGACCAAATTACAAAACCACAAGTAATAACTATACAAAACGTGTCGATAGCAACCCCTAACAAGAGCCCCATGGAAGTCTCTGCTTCCACGCACTTCACCAGCAAACATCATCCTATTAAGTTTTTAAATTCAAACTCTCTGCAATATGTGTTGAGCACAAAAACATAGTGTGTGAGCAGAACATTTTGAACCAACTTGAATAATGTCTCTGCACATACACACGTGTGTGACTGATCTGAATAGAAGCTTGAGTTGAATGTGTGCATGTACGTCATAGACATCCTTTGTCCTCCCCTGTACATCCCACATCCTGTGTGTCTGGAGGATGAGGAGGTGGTCCGTTTGTTATAGACGGACAGGAGGAAAACCCCAGGGTCAAAATTCACCTTTCTAGACAAAGAGAGGTAAAGTGCTGCTCCAATAACGGATGCTTTTATTCATAAACAAAATCATGGTCGAGTGAAAAGGTCAGATGTGGGAGATGAGGGTTGTCCTGGCCATAAGGCTCTTCCCTCTTTTTTTCTGACAGTATTGTTCTCTGGCTGTCCGTGTAGGCTGTGTTATGCCCACATTACTTGACTACATATTAGAATAAAAACATTGGGCTTAATTTAATAGATTTAGGAATGCTTTTTCCAGGTATAACATTTTTTTAACTCGTTTAATTACTGACATCTTGGCGGCCTCATTAGCCCAACAGAGCAGGAAATGCAAGCAGTCTGACAATCACACAAACTATAAGGAAAAGCCCATATTTACCAGAAATATAAATTCATTGAATTGTTAAGTCGTGCAACTTCTTAAAAAGTCTTCAAATTTAACATGAATTACAATTTAAGTGTAAACCTTTTTAATGCAGCAACAAAATTGACGGAGACGTGGTCGGTCGGGCTGTCGCAGTGCAGAGCGGCGGTCGTGAGCTAAACATTTGTATATAACCTGAGGAAAATGTCAAATTTGCAAAAGCTAAATGTTTTTTCCCCAAGCTATCCTTTATTGAAAAAAATGTTTAATGGCTGTCTGTACCAATTCATAACTGTCAGGTTTGTAACAATACAATAATAACAGCCTGAGACCTTTACATGTTCAATATGCTGTGTTATCACACATTATAAACTTTGTAGAGCTGTATGAATATATTGTTGGTTTTCTATTTGTGAATATAAATGTGTAATATAAAGATGTTAATACTCTTCGCTGGAGAGCAGAGTTACCCTGGCCTTTGACCTTAAGTCACACTCTCACTGATTAGAGATAGTTACAAAGAACAATTTGACAACTCATGATTTAGTGACAATGCTGTTTGTTTCTCTGTAATCTTGATGGCTTCCATCTCAGTCTTATAACCATGTAATACCAATGAAATAGAGACAGCATTCAGATCACTCCAGTTGATGTTAAAATTAGGACCAATCTAAATAGGAAGTCATTTTCATTACCTCATTGTTACTCTTCATTCTAACAGCTGGACAAAGTCCTAAAAAGCGATCTAAGAGACGTAGTTGAACTTGCATTTTGAAATCATAGATTGGCAGAGTGAGGCCTCACTGACCTCTTGTATCTGCTCCTAGCTAGTGGAGACATTTGGGTCATTGCCACCAGCAGTGTACAGTACTAAATGCAGGTAGGCTGGTTCCCTTCCATCATCAAAGGCCACCAGCCGTTGGCCCTTTAACCTCAGCAATCTCTTCTCAAGTTAATTTGAGAATTTGCTCAGATACTGGCGGCCTCTGTAACACTGACCCATTTTAGCTCAGAACAATGGCTGAATTGACCTTCTGCATTTCTGTTGTGATTCTGTGACTGTGACAACTGAGGAGGAATGCAAAGAGGCAAAAATGAAAAACATCAGTATTGAATTCAAGCATGCAGTACAAGTACCGGTCGTCATTTATCAAAGTATCAAAAATAAGAATCAAACCAAGATTTTACATACAGTCCGATCTCTCCATGTTCACACATTCATTTACTTTCTCAATACATTCTGCAACGTTGCACATGTAATGTCAGAATAAAACATGTTTTACAGTGTGTGTGCGCGCGCCCATTGTTCTTGTTTACTTGGCAGTATACACCTTGCCTGGAGATCAACAACACCCATATCTTCTGAGCAACAGTTTACTGTGTTCCTGTTACATTCTGCCATCTAGTGGTACCACATGTAAAATGGCCTTTCCTGAACAAAAAACATTCTCCAACCACTTTACTAGAACCTTCTCTCCATCTCTTAACGACCTCGTTATTAATTTGCAATAGTAACATGAAATATAACACCACATCATCACCATGATGAGTTAATTACAAGTTACATGTGCTTCCCTGACCTTAAATTAGATTCGTCTTAATACTTACACACCAGAACCAGTGCCCTTGTGGACAGTGTCATTGCTGTTCTGCAGTTTGCTCAGGTCTCCAAGGCGCTTTAAAAAGCTAAAAAAAAGCCCAGAGTTTTCAGTCTTATTCCACGTACTTTTCGGGGGAACAGTTTCACTATTCCTCGGCGAGGGTTTGTCCATGGGCTCCACTGATTTGCCCACTTCGTTTTGTTCCCCAAGACCATCATCTGGAACATGGGTTACAGAAACATTTGGCTTGCTTGGCTTTTTTCCTGACAGAGAATTCTGGTCTTGAGCACCAGATTTTTGAAAGTTGTGAGACGTGTCAGTAAAGTCAAACACATGTTTTGAGGGATTTTGTTCAGCGCCTTCTACTGGTAGTGTCCCTTTTTCTCTTGCCACAGAATTAGGAGTTCTGACTGGAGGCGTAGTGAACAGATTGTCTTCCTCTGCTTCAGTTTTAGGGAATTTGGTAGGTAGAGTACAGCGGCGGCCAAGGTTACATTTGGAGGACTGAGGATCTAAAAGTCTTACTAAGTCCTTATTGGTGGGGTCTTTGGGATATCTCTCTGTCTCCTCATCGAAGGTGCGTTGACGAGGCAAGGTGCGAATTGGACCAGGAGATTTCTCATTGTCCCGAGAATAGTCATCAGATGAGACACTGCTGAGGCTGTTCTGAAAGTGCAAAACTTTTTTAGATGCTTCTCGCAACCTTTGAGCCTCCTCCTCGTTATTATCCTGTAGATCTTCCTCACTATCATCAGTGGCAGCTGAGAAAGATCTGCCTGTGGAGGAAATGTCAGTGGTCCTATTGACTGGGTGTATAAAACCTTTGGAGTCCTTTTTTATGGAAGTTTTCCCCTCTTGTTCATAAGGAATACCACATTTTGCCTTGTTTTCCTCGCCATTAGACCGATCTTTATTTAGTGAAAGGTTCTCTGTGAGTTCAACCGCTGAATTCCACTCTTTTCTGCACATGTCCTTAGCTCTTAAAGAGATTCCTCTTATTTCTTTTCCAGTGGGGAGGTTCACCTGAATTTCTAATAGGCTCCCGTTGTTGGGGCTGCCAATCGTGGGGCTTCCATGAGTGGATGAGGGCCGACTTCCGGGTCTCCTCCGAGAGACACCCTTCGTAAGGAAGTTCTGTAGTATTGACTGCAACGCAATTCCATCCATTTCCTTGTCTCTACTGGAGCAGGTAGCTGTGGACCTACGTTTGGCGACGCTCTGCAATCTGTCTCTGTGTCTCCGCTGCACCTCTGCCACCTCGCGAGCCTTGTTCTCCTGCAGAAAATCAAAGTTAATAGATCAAACAGGACTTTTTTTTAATACCTCAGTCAAGGACAAAATAACAGTACACAGGATTACCTGCATGGCCCGCATAAACCTCTCACAAAAGGAGTTGAAAATGGAGAAGCACTCCTCCAATTTGAACATGTTTGGGTTTTCACAGAAGTACTCTGCCACAGAGTCACTCACTGACTGCAATTCCTGAAGATCAGACTGTATTTCTTGCAAGCAGACCTCAGTCTCCTAAATGGAGCCCAAATCAAAAAACATTAGAACATCACCATTACAATTCAATACAACTGGGCTGAATTCCAAGACAAAAGGCTTCCTCACCTTCAGATAATCCTCCATCTGTGCCTTTAGGTCTTCTTGCTTCAAGGTGTCAGCTTTGGCAGCTTGAACTTTCCTTACCTGTTTTTCAAACTCTGCTTCAATTTCACCTTTATTCATTCTAAGAATAAAAAAAGATACATTGTGACGTTACAGCAGATAAAAAGAAAGATTATGAACATATATGCGGAGTGCCAGATTGTTTACCTCGCTGCAGCTTCAAGGTGTTGGAGTTGGTCTGTAAATTTAAGCAGGTCAACATCTGCCTTCTGAGCTTGCTGTGGTGAATATCAAAGTTTGTATAACTTTTTTATTTTTAAATCATCATCACAAAGATTTCTTAACATACAGAAAAACTCAAACAGATTAAAGTAATAAAAGCTACTTGCCATCACAACATAATGCATAAGATTCATTCCGGGTTTGTTTGCTTTGGTGTCCACAAGCTTTAACAAAGAAGCCATTCGGAAGCCAATTGCACTGCCTGCATAGCCACCCTGTGATCAAACAAACAAAATCAGACTCAGAGATGAACAAACACAAAGGAAAGTTATCCAAGACTCCACCATCCCATATTATACACTCACAGCATTCATGTAATTGCCAGTCTTCAGCACCAGCCGAATGACAGAATGGAGATTCTCAGACTCCAACAGCTCTGAAATAAGACACACATGGTGAATTCAAAGTCGAAATTGGTTTACAACTCTGTTTTTGCTCAAAATCTGTTCCTAGTCCTATCAATTAAAAATCCGAACGTTACCCTTTCCAGCTGCTGTCAACGTGCCAATGCATCCTTTCAGTTCATCCATGAGGGGGAAAAATTCCTCTTTGAGCACCAAGCTGCTAAGACGCTCTTCATAGCTAACAGACACACGTTATCCATCATTAGTGAACGACTACTGACATTTAACACTTGCAATACATGGAATTCCAGTCAGACAGCTTACCTGGGAATCTTAACCAGCATTAGCATAAAGAGATCCGCTTCAGGGAGAGTGGAGGAGTCACCCTTAAAACCGAGCAGCTGCTTCCCCTGCCAAAACAAAAAAAAGCCAAGCATGAATCTTAAAATAAGAAGGTGTTATTGCGATTAAATCACAAGCAACAAGGTTGTCAGAAGACAGACATGTGGGGAAAATATAGACAGCTGTCACACATACCTCCCCTTCATCTGGCAGCAGCTTGACCAGCTCCCTCAGCTTTCCAGAACCAAAAGTGAGACTACTTCCGGATTTGATTTCTTCAATCATGTCTTTTACAGGCCTGCGGAGTGAGAGGTAGAGAGAGATGGGGTTGCAATTATCTTGACGTTTTTTGTTGAGGGTTGGGACTGCTCAGGAGCAGTCCACACTCGTTAATTCCACACTTTTGCATAGTTGGAAAAGTTGGGCTGCTGACATCAACAAGCCTCTACCTGCTCAAATAGCTTTGCGAAATAGCAACACTTCTGATGTCTAACCTCAGAAAAACACACACGCTGTACAGGACATTAGAATGATGCACTTTCTTCGACAAGAAACATATTTGGAACACAAAGACACACACATATGACACTTGTTTGGAGGGAAATACAGGAGACAGAAGCTTGGAATAGTTAGATGATTGTGTTCGATACATATGCTGTTGCGGTTTGTTTTTTTGTCAGTTTACAAATGCTTGAGGATGTCGAGTATGTTTTCCATTTCAAGTACGCCAAATAGCCTGAGGCAGTACATTTACAATACTTCTCTATAGTGTATCCGAGTGTTACTAGGGAGGCAACCTGCTGGAGCAGTAGAACAGTGTTGATCAGACCTGCCAGGACATGTTGGCTTCCAAGGGTTAGTGAGTATGATGCAGCCGTGTTGCAGACTAGTCTGTCTGCCTCATCCTGTGTTTTACACAACATGACGAAATAATTGTGCAAAACCAATCACACCTTAAGAATACCAACACTGACTCACCGCTTGAATTGCTTTAGGAAAATTCCAATGTTCATGCTACTCTTGGAGTTGAGGATGGAAACCTGGGAATGGAAACACAGACCTGGATATAATCAGCTTCTCAGTCGCTAAGATAGTTTCACTGTCTGCCTGAGCAATGTGTTTTTGTATCTTATTCCTTTAGCTTTGCAAACAGACAGTTGATTCCAAAGGTTAAGGATTCTTGGAGTTGACTGTATTGAACAATGAGGGCAAAGGTACCATTTTGCATCAGCCAGACATTTTGTCAGTGTCTCTCTTAGAAAATGGGACACAGGTCAAAGCAAACGTTTGGTAACAGAATTTAACCAACTTTTGTGAGACAAACGACCTTGAGTGTCCCATAAAAGGAAATGACAGATGAAGGTCATGAATGGTCATGTTTCGGCTTAAAACTTGCCTTTAATTGAATGGCAAAGCAGTTTATCCTAAACAGCAGCTTGAATGCAGAGCACAAGTAGGCTACAATACAATACTGTGTGAGGACACAAGTATACCTTCCTTTAGTAAACAGATATGAAGAATAGTGAGACTCCACCCATGTATTGAGGGATTCTAACAACACATGTTCAGAAGACAAGCAATACATTACTGTGTTACTATTCTGGTGATGCAATGTACAAATAAATTGATAATTTCTCTGACCTCACAAGGGAAGAAATTAAAATGTGATGTTTCTAAAATATAACTAGTCCCATTCCCTAAAAATCACATGTGATTAATGTCATAATGGAGAACATTTCAATATATTGCTACAAACCCTTGGGGTTAAAGAGTTAAGCCTACTCTGATACATTAAAGTGTGGCACCTGAATCCTGACGCTGGAAAACTCACCATTACGCCTCCTGAGGCAGCAGTCGGCAGGCCCCTCAGACTCTGGCGGTTCAGGGCCTTGAGTTGTTGCTGGCCCTGCTTGTGGCTGAACAGCTCCTCCATGTGAACAGTGTCCAGCTCATATTCCCCATCAGCCTTATCTTCCGTCCAGATGTTGTGCTTTCCTACCACACTGTGTTTAGGAAGGGTTTCCCAGTTGAAATTGCGCATCCTGGAGCGCCGGTGCTCTCCCTTGGCAATGAGGCCAGCGCCATGTAGGGATGGAGGGAGGCCAGGGGCTGGAGGTGGTGGAGGAGGTGGTGGAGGTGGCGGTGGTGGTGGAGGTGGCGGTGGTGGAGCGGGAGGACCTCCTGGTTGCATTGTTTTTCAAGGAGCTCTCAGCAGGTTTGGGATGCAATCATCTGAGTCACACATACAGACAGGATTAAAGCTTATAAAAGAAGTTGCCGTCAACTGTAAACTACTCTGAATGTCTTTACGGGATTGTGCTGTAGTTGTCGTGCTGGAGGGACTTGTTCAAAAGGTTGTCGGTTAGGATAACTCCAGACTGAAAGAAACACAAGATGGTGGACAGATTAAAAACAAAAAGCCTCATGTACTATGACTTTGACCAACAGTGATTAGCAATGGATAAAGCATTCACTTTCTCCACAGTACTTACAATAAATGACTGTAGTGCTTCAAGGGTTGACAAAAGCATAACAATAATATACAATACACTTTGGAATCATATTACAGAAGTTACTCAAAAACTATCACAATACTCACACATTGTTATGGGATTATTCGTGGCAGTTTATTATAACATTATACATAAATATCTATGAAGCATGTTAAATGTATCCCCTTAGTCTCTCTTGAAGAAAAATATGTGAATATACATGGTTTTAAATAATAAAGGCTTCTTGTTGCTTGTAAAGACCTTGTGTATTATTCAGTATCCAGCTAAACGTATCCACCTTAATCGATAAACTAACCGAACCACCGTTTGTTACAATGTTTGTTTGTTAATACACCAACGTCATCATCAGGAAGTAAACACACAACATACCTTTGTTTTTTATTCAGCCGCTGCCCCGTTATCCTAATTTGTTGATTTGCCTTCTTTTTCCGTTGACTTGTTGAAGCTTTGCCATACAAGCAGAGAGTGGCAATGACCTGGATAGCGCGAGGGAAGAGTGTCGAAACTACCTGCGTAAACGACACGCCCAGACGTCATGGCAGCCCACACCTTCCCAGCAGGAGGAACTCTGGGATTTCACCCACACATTGTGGCTTGTTGGCTTGTGTTTGTGGCCACGTTGTTTTCTGTCCAGCTGTCATGAACTTATGTGAGGAGTTCACTCTTTGTATAGACTCTTCTAGCGTGAATAAAGTCCTGACTGATAGCGACATTGATTTGTTAAAGGTGTTTTGTTGTAGGCTATGATTTTACCACGAAGACCGAAACTTATACCGTGAAGAAAACACTTCGTCCGTTTTAGAGCTGGCGTGCTGGACTGCCTTGTTTGTTTTGTCAGCAATAATAAATAAAATAGTAAGTGAATACATGAGTGAAAGGAAACCACATGCTTTAGTTAAACATTAAGCCATTCCACCAGGTCACACTGCAATTTGTTTGCATGTGGGCTGGCCTAACTGTTCACAGTGGCGTCAAGTAGCAGCAAGCACTTCAACTCTGCCCCAGACACGATAAGTCCGAAGAATGACAACTGTAAAACCCTGAATGCTTTTGTATGCAAATCAGTGGTTGTCTACAATCAAATACTGAGGGCAAGTCAAACTGTTTCAAATAGACTCATCTGCAGTATACCCAAAGGAGAATGCGGGATCTGTTGAAGAAAATGTGTGCCTAAATAAGTCAGGTATTTTGGGAAAAAATAACAAAACTGCTATGTGCCATGTATAGCAATTTTAAACTTACTTCAGTTAAAATCCCATACCTCTAAGATTAATGCTTGTCTTGAAAGTTGCAACAATAGCAAATAGCTAGCTGTTCGCCACTCGTAAACAGAAGTTACTCATTCAGCAGGAATGTCAGTTTCACTTTTGTTTGCCCTTTCTCCCTGCAAATGAGCACCAAATGAAGTAATGAGTGACAACAGGGAGACACTAAATCAGTGAGGGGAAACATGATACACACAACAGATAAACCCAGTGACTGCATACAGCAGGCTACGGGATGTGATGTGTATTTGTCAAACCCATCACAAAGTCCAAGATTGACCAATTAACTGCCTGGATGGGCAACAGCTGAAACTAACTGTGCAACGTTAACTGATACTGTTTAAATGGTATATTTTCTCAGACGTTTGTTAACACTGGTGCAGTAAAGGAATCAGCTCGGTGTGAATAGTGCTGTAAACTACATGGTCTTATCTCCAGATTGTATTTCTAACTTCATATTTGGGCCAAAATAACCAAAAAAATAGATCAATGTGCTTCACACCTTAAACAATTTCGTATAATTTCATGATTATGAAATAAGATAACAAGTCATGGAAAGCATGTTAGAGACATATCAGATTGTATTATCATGTACATAATTAATGGTGCAAACATAAAACATATATTGTGAGCTTCTCATATGAAACTGACAGACGTGTCGACGGCACAGTTTGGTGAAAACAAAACATCCAGCAGATTTTATTGGAAATGCAGAAAAAGACAAAGATAATCAGCTGACTAGAATGGAAAAGAAATGTACATAACATACATTGCTATGTCACAAACAGATTGATAAAAATAAAATATGAAAAATGTGCGGGTACATTCCGTCCTCAAAGACACTGAAATTGGAATCGTATCCTATAACGCATGTGGTATCACATGTATGCGGTGAAATCATGTTTCAGAATATGAGACTTCAAGAATGAGTCCCAGAGGTTGTTTTTTTTAGATACACACAGGCACCTCCAAATAAAACATAAATCAAACAGTGTGTTGCATTTTGATTTCTTCATGATAGTCCAGATGTTTGTATTTATAATCAAAGGATCCAATATATTAACCGCTTGATGATGAGTTACCGAGTGTAACATCTGTTTTTCAGGTTTCTGAGTGTAAACACGACAGACACTTCATCAGGACAAAAAAATAAATCTAGAAGAACAAATAATTATGGATTGTATATTCAGTTAGAGAAAATGACTATATTCCCGATATATATTTTCCCTTCTATGTGTGTAAACTGACCATTAAAGCAGGTATACCACAAACCAATATTAGAAGCAAGTGGGATAACTTTGAAAATCATGCTGAACCCTGATGTCTTTGATCTAAATCTGTAAAACTAAATTTGAGAAATGTGGTTCAGTCATGCACACTCAAGAAAAATAAATACAATTCCGAGGGTTTTGTGTCACGATTTTTGACATTATCCCTCCAACTTGCAAATCTGATTTGTGGAATTCCTCTAATGTGATATACTCTGAAATATAAGAGAACGCTTTAAACATTTAAAAACAAAACATAATAATGCATGTGCAAAACTGCCGTGGGATCGCTCACCAATAGTAGACTATACTGTACATGAAAAGGAAGTGATATGCACCTAAAGAATAAGTAACAAAAGGTCATTTTGTGACTAAACCAAAAAAACAATCTCTTGTTGTACCATCTATGTAATACAGGATAGTGAAAAACAGACAGGAATATCTCATGTTTTTCTTCCACCACTGACCGTAATTGATCCTACTATGTACTCCTTTATTTCATTCTTGTCCATCTAACCACAATGTCAGGATCTTCACGGACCAGCGCGTCACTGTACATGTCAAGACTGCTGAACCCCCCGGGCGCTCTTCACTGCTCCTCCAGCCAGGATGGCTTGTCTGATCCCGGGGGCTTTAACTTTACATTGAACTGTATTAGAGTTTGTTCCAACTGCTCCTGGTTGCCAGCAAAGTAAGCTGAGATGGCATTATGGAAGAGAAGCAGCTGCTTGTGCATAACCTTCACCTAGAAGAAAAGGAGAGGGAAATTCTGCCATTACAGTACAAAAACAGTTTCAAGTGTTGAGGAAAGTACAGGCCATTGACATCTATCACGATGACATTCACTAGCTGCCCAGAATAGTGTCTGGGGAATCAGTCTGAAAGCAACTTTTATATTCTGCTAAGATGTATTCCCAAGCTATTTTAGGCATGCTAAGTCACACAAACGGTGACTGTTGTTTTTATCTTTGTTATTTTCATTAACTTGGCAAAACTGCTAAAATAAAACACACAAAAAAATGATGTTTTGCTTTTCAAACGGTGTGGATCATGGGTCTGTGTTTAATTTGACAAACTGAGGCAGTCTCTCTCTTTAGCGTAATTATCGACAGCATGAACGTGCTTGTCTCTGTAGGTGAAGAAGTCAGCCTGCTTCCTTTAGTTTGAGCTGGTCTGCCTCAGCAGATGCTTAAGGGCAAAGGAAGAGGTGCATTTTCGACCTTAATGTGGCAAATCAGTCCTAAACCACTGATGCAGTGTGCGCTACTTCAAAGCTCAGGACTTACTTGACACTTAAATTAGGCATCATTTAACAAATCAATGTGCAGTGAAAGCAACAACAAATCAGAATGCGACACAGCATGCTCAATCTTTTCTGAACATCATTGACTGCACTGGTATTCTCCCCCTTCAGGATGCTGTCCAAAAGCAATTTTGAGTGAGTGCTTTTAAGGAGTAATTGGACACCCTGCTGAAAAGCAGTGTTTTACTGGTTTTCCCTGATTGACAGTTTCATGCCTGTTTCACCTCTGACCACGCCCACCAACACTGATACCTGGGGTCAAAGGTGAACATGCACCTGTGACCACAGGGTCCTGGAGTACATCTAAACATCCCCGCAGCAAAGGGAGAAGTTAACCCACTGGAGATTAGCAAAAACAAGATTTCACGAGGTATTGAGTTTCTATTTATACAGGCGGACATTTGAAAGGAAATAGAAAATTGTAAACCACAAACCTTGTTTTCCTCCAGGAATTTGAGCTTGATGGTGACATCACTACGCAGCCTTTCATATTTGTCTCTGTAGATCTGGTAATCATGCTGAGCCATGTCAATGCGGACCATGGTAGCTGCATCTCTGGGGCCCAAACTCAGCTCCTCCAGATCAGAGCGATAGGCATCAAACTCAAGTCTACATGCAAAACAAAAAAAAAAAAAAAGGTTCAGGCTGTCTCACTTTGCAGGTTTTCACCCTACAGGAATTAAGATCATATTCCTCAACTCCTAACCGGGATGTCAGGGTTTGTTACCTTGTGTTTTCATACAGCTTAATAGTAGTCAGAGTATCCTCCATTGTTTTGTTGACCAGGGTGTCGACGCTGGACACGAAGAAGTTGACGGCACTCAGAAGAGCCTCGCCATTCCTGCACAACAGCTTTTGTGTTTCTGCATTATACCCAAACTCGTCCTGTAGAGAAACAAATTGGTTTCACCTGCTAACTTCAGCTCCACGTCACATCACACAGGGAGCTTTTTTGTACTGTACGGTACCTGCAGCTCTGGGGACTTCTGGCTGAGGTCGGCGAAGGTGTCTCCTAGAGCCTGTTGCGTCTGCACCATGCTTTGAAAATGACTGGTGAGTGCAGTGGCCAGTCTGAGGATGTTTTCATACTTGTTCTTGGTCTCCTTTAACACGTCGATCTGAGCCTCCAGTTCCAAGTCTACTGTTCTTGAACCTCTGCCAAACCTCTCTGAGAACATCTGCTTTGTACACTGCATAGTGGATATAAAGACTACATTAATAAACCTAACATAAAGACAACGTCATGACATTATGGTCAGCTCGACTGAAGACACAATACCTTGTATGTGTTTATGCCCCATTTCTTTACACTGTCCAATTTCTCCACTGCCACACCCCGAGAAACTTCTTCAGTGGAATTACCACCGTTATTGTTTGAGGACCCTAACAAGAGACAAAAAAAAAGCAAAATGTCCACTCTGATGCATGTCATCCTATCAAAGTTTACAGAGGGCAGAAGTTGCATGGGTCATGACAATGAGTGAAGAGTGTGGACATGGTGATGAGCCATGTGATACCTGGATGCTGGTCTGTGTGCTGGGCAAGTCGACTAGCTGCAGATTGGCTTTTAGGTAAGCCAACACCCCTGGATTTCATGCGAATGTCTGAAATGAGCATGGTGATGATAAAAAAAAAAAAGCGAAGATGAGAGGAAGGTGTGAAATAGGTATCAATAAAAGTGTGCCGTTGAGATCGGCAGCTGAATAGCAGACTGAAAGAAAACAATGTTCGGCACTGTGGTGAAGGAAACATGCAGGTTTCTCATGCAGAATAAAAAGATTTACAAAAAGATGAAAATGGACTTCAGGGGATGAGAGGTCACTAACGAGCAATGTCAAAACAGTCGCCAAAAATGCATTTTACAGGACAAAATAGGACATTCTTGTTAGACATCAATAAGTTAGATCCCTGTAATATCAGGTTAGTGCACCACTAAGTTTGAAAGCTGCCAAAACACTTGTTGTTGCTGAAGCTGTGAGTTGAAGAGGTACAAGCAAGGTTGCATGAAACTCCCTCAGTCAGGCAATCTCTTATACAAGGCCAAACAGCAAAACATATAGAGGAAAACCAAAAAAAATGGTCGTCAGACTACACGGCCACCTGGTCCTGGTGCTGGGGCTCGTCTTCTGTCCAGATACTCGGGGTTGAAGCGAACTGCAGGCCCTATGGGATATGGATGTTTGTAATGTGAACCAGCAGCCTCTCTCGTGACACATCAGAATACAAGGAAGAAAAGCTCTCGGTACGGCTTCTTTAAGGGGTATTGTTGAGTATCAACCTCTCTCAGTGATTTAGGGATTGCAACAACATTGACAGATCTCTCACATGGCAGTCTGCACAGCCTGTCGGGGGGAGTGGAGGGGGTCAAAACAGAGAGTGGAATGAACAGGGAGCTGTGTTAAGCCAGAAAAGTCAGCACTCTGCAAAATAATTGCAGGGTGATTTGTATTGCTCAACAACCCTCCTATACTGATGGAGAGTTCTCAGCATGACTTACGGCTTTGGTACAGCAAGTACTACGCAGAGCTCCATTCGTGATGTCTTTGCAGCACAAACTGTATCTGCACTGTGAAGAATAAACAAAAGAAGCGAAAAGATGGCATTCAGTTGTTCTAACAGCACCTTTGATGCTGCTGGTAGGAATGATGCCCCCTGCAGGTCCTCCATAACCTCCTGAGACAATGCTGGTTTCATTCAGGTTGGGTCCAGACACCATCACCTGCTGCAAATCCTGATGGATTCACAACAAAATACAGATAATACATGAAGTTAAAAAGGCAATAATTATCATCACATTTGGGGAACCAGAAAGCTGAAACTTCCAAGTCATCCTGAACACAGACCACACAAAGAAATTGCTTATGTGGCATTGTATTATTCCACATGATGGCCTTCAGTACTACTTTCCTCAGACAGACATATTGTTCATGTAGGACCACTGATACTGTTTACCAGAATGAGACCAAAACAATGTGCTAGTTACGAATTGAATTGATTGCTGCCGATAGTATTCAAAGGCTCGTATGACTTAAGCATTCTACACAGTAAACCTACTCCCTCTCCAATGTTCTCAACACATCATCCCCAGTATCTGGTGCTGATGGTGGTAAAACGCTACAGCTACAGTACATAGCAGCAGGCCTGTGTATGATAGGTATCTGCTGGCCTGGACAGCCTTAGTCCTAGACTGTGCCATCATGTGGAAAAGGATAGAGAAACAAACACAGAGTACAAAAAAACAAAACAGATGTAATAAAAGGACATTGAATAAATGTGACTGACTGACCTGCTCCAGGCTGTCATCCTCCTGCAGAGTCCCTGTGTCGCCATTGCTGTTAATGGGGATCTCCATGGTGGCAGCCTTGCTCATGATGCTGTCTGCCATGACTCAACCTCTGCAAGACAGCACCAAACACCGACACATAAAGATGGCATCATGTTTGACAAAACAGTAACCACACAGCCTTCTACTCCACCTCGACACAGAGATAACGCCTTGCTTACATGGATGCTAACGTGGCTGGCTAGTCTCAGCGGTGCTGATGTGGCCCCAGCTACAGTAGCGACCCGAGGTCTCGTCGTCCGAGGGAGAAACAAGCCGTTGTTTGCACAGACAGCAGGCTTGAAATGCAAACTTGTTTCAGCGGGAAACCACCGTTGTCTTTAATACTCATTTAATGCTAAAAGTCCATGATTATTTTTCCTGCAACGGTTATCTGCCTTGCCACGTAATTCAGCCAGCAAATCCCTGCATAAAGCTTGCTGACAGCTTTAGTGGCACCTCTTCGAAATAAAAGCTTCTGTGATTTTTATTCAACTCCAAGTCACATAGCTTGGTTTTAATAGCAAAACACTTCGAGTGAAATATATAGTATAAACTGTTTAGTGTGTGTTACTTTACAAATGAGAGGCTTCAAGCGTATACTGTGAATATATGCTCTTATTTTGAAAGATAATACCTTTAACGTAGCATCATCGTCAAGCCTCCTCCCCCGCTACATCTTCCACGTCGTGCAGTGCTGACGTAGCTTTATTTATCCCCAAACTGCAGTACCATTCTGCTCCTGAAGATGTCCCTAACAGCCCACGGACAGTATACAGTAACTCCATCAGTAACGTCATTAAGGCGCTGGCCCATCAAATGCTGTGATTATTAATCATGAGAAGGAAGGCTTCTGCGTCCTGTTACCTTGATTGCAATATCTCTTCAAATCAAACTGTATAAATACAGTCGTTTGTTTTGAGATGTGAAATGCCTCGAGATAGACCTCACCCTGGTAAACTGACCACACTTCCAATTATTTGCCTCATTTGTTTCAATCAGGGATGCGAGGGAAGTCCACATGGCCTCCAAATGTAGTTTGTGTAATTACTCCTGGTCTGAACAGAGAACCAACCACTCACACCCACAATTCCTACAGTAAAATGGCTAATTTCCTTTGATGTGTTGATTTTCTGCAAGTGACATATTTTCCAAACATCTAAAATCTCATGTTGAGAATACCTTTTCCTCCTAGTTTCTTTCCCTTCATCATCGTCCCCCTCCTCCTCCTCCTCCTCCTTTTTCAGGCTTCTGCATATGACTAGATTTTTCCCCTTAATCAACAAATCAACGTGCCAAAGGTTTTTGGACCGGCATAATACATGCTCTGCTTTTGATCCTGATGTCAAAATTCACAGAATATTGCGTTGAACAAGGTTCATATGTTGATGTCACATGTAAGTTGTTGAAGTCAACGTTTACCTCCCTGACCTGTTTATGTATCCATTTGTCGCCATCATTTGTATCATAGAATCAACCTATTTTGTTTTATAGTTATAGTTCATGTAACATTGCCTATTATCTCTACATTACCTGATTGCAAATATGTCTCAATACCTTCAATGCAGGATACCAGTCTACCTAGTAAATCCCTAGTGAACTGGTGAAAAAAGGTATTCTATATGCATACTACAAGTCTTGTCAACAGGAAGTGAGGTCACAGCAATGTAAAGATAATGAGGTTGTTGCTGTTACCATCATCTAAACGTTAAATATTCCAGTGGTTTGCTGGCTACTTTAGTTCCAGTTTGGTGAGTGAATAATTGTATGGGTATGTTTTGACTTACTATTTGAAGAGAGCGACTGACTCAACATCCTTTAGCTCCGGTACCTTTGACCTCCACATTAGTCTCTCATGTTTCAGCTTCATGACAGTCAACAGTTTTAAGTTTTAACAAGAGCAGCGGTGGAGGGGGGGGGGGGGGGGTTGTACCACTCTCTACTCTAGTCATTTTAGAACACCAAATTCTCACACAGGATAATGCACATTTTAGTGTTGCCTATAAATTTAGAACAAGACCAAATTAAATTTTAAAGGTCTCAGGCGCGGCCTCCTCTGAGACTGCACTGCATGCCACAAAGCCAGCATGTGAGGGGAGCGTGAGATTTAGACCACAGTACACCCCTCCCGCTGTCATTTGAGATAATAGTTCATCTCGTTTTTAATGATCATTAAGCAAACTTCCAGATGTTGGGAAGTGAATTGTAATGTATCCTCACACAGCAAACAAGAGTACTGGAGTTAGAAAAGAGGAATCCAGAACAACACAGCAAAGCAGTGCTGCCTGCATCCTTACTGCATGGCAATTACAAACGACGCTCAAGTTTTACATTATACAGCAAATGGAAGTTATTCTTTACAGTTCTTTACAGTTAATGTGCTGTTTCAAACGATCTGTCAACATTGTATTCCCAGTTGGCGTTTCTATCAATGCTCTCTCAGAGAAACAACAAGTCATCATCATGATGGATCCTCGGATGCCGTGAATTTCAGTTGTAGAATGCCTCAAAAGACGACACGTAATCAGGACAACACATCTTTATGTGCTTTTCCTTTAATGAACAGCAGTATGAAAGGTTTAGATTAGGATCTGTGTGAAATAATGCATGAGGGGAGAATTACATTTCTAATGATAGTAAATACTATTTTGACTGGCAGATGTGTTTTCAAATGGATCACTGTTGACGTAAAGACTCTTTGTTCCAGTTTCTCTGCTATCCTCTTCATATTGAAAGCTGAGCAATAAACAAAGAGCCGACAAGAGTATTTATATTATTTAAATCAAGTCGCAAACACTGAGGAAAGTAATATCTTAACACACTAAAAGAAAAACAATGACAAACTTCAGGGTATTATTTAGTAAGTCTGATACATAAAGCATTGTTGAAGTACAAGGTATTTTTGTTTTCAAGACAGATTTTTAGTTTTATGCATACAACCTCTGTGGCAGTGAGCACAGTAACCTTGAGTATATCTTGAGTGTATGGCGTGAGAGCAACGGCCTCCAGAAAATACAGGCTTTGCTATTGCTCTGATGTTTCCACTTACATTCACCTGCATAATCAGAGGGACAACCAGTCAGAGGCCGCAAATAAAATGAGTGGCCAATTTAAGAATCGTAAATCCCACAAGAGCTTGTTGGCATTTTCACTGGTGTTAAAGTAGTTGTTAATTTTGTTTTCATGAACGCTAACTTTGGTTGGCACACACAGGCTGTGGTCAGGATATGCACGAAAGGGCAGTTGTTTAGTTTCTTTCTACTGTTTACTTACTCGGTCATGCAATTTCTGTTTTGCAGGTCTCCAATTTTGCAATCTCATTCATTTTAGTTTCAGGCATTTTCTCAAACCATGAATTACTGTGGGACTGCTACCTATGTGAAGAGATTTGAACTCCACGTTAAATATAACAATATATACTGCTACAATATAAATATAACTCACACGCAACAACTTTTGAGAGAGGCCATCATAAGGAGTTTTAGTGAGTAAGGAAGTATGTCTTGAAATCAAACTATGTGAATGAAATCTTGATTTTGAGCCAGGAGGTACCCCTTGACAGAACTCACCTCAATAAACTGTGGACACAGTCAATTGGCCAACAAATGCAGAGCAATGTCCATGGTTACCTTTCATGTCAAATAGAGTCCTCCTAAGTCTATTCCTCTCTAAAATGTTTGAAACTTTAATTTATGAGGAAGATTTGTTCAGGCTGCTGCATGCCTTGTGCTCCTCTTCATTAAGTAACCATGTAGCTTCTCCAAGGGTGGAAAATATCTATGGCAATGCAAGAAATGCGAGGGTGTCTTAAAGTTATTCAACTTCTATGCAAAAGAGAGAAAAAAAATGGTTGAAAATCTGGACAAGGCAGGGTGATTTGTTTTGACTGAAAAGTAGTTAGGAGAACTTTTTTTAAAAGTTTTGACAGATTTAATTACCATCATGTGAATATGTTGCTTCTTGGAAAATACATCTGAAACCTAGATTACATGTCATTAACACAAATGATATGAACATTATGAGCAAAACATGACAAATGCACCACCGGAGCCAATGTTTTTTTCTCCAATTGTCTATATCCAGGTCAGGGTTCCAGTGGCAACAGTATAGACAGTATGAATTATGCCCTATTCTCCAGGAACTTCCTCTTTTTCCTCCTGAGGGATCCCAAAGTGTTCTCCAGGTCAGCTGGAAGACATATTCTCTCCAACATTTCTTGGATCTCTAGCAGGTCCGCTTTAAATCAGACAAGCCCGGTACCTAATATGCATGCCTCTTCAGATGACGACTTATATCTGCATTCTCATTTTTTGTTCACAATGTAAAGCCTGTGAGCGTATGGGCACGCAATAGAGATTGAATAACTGGTACCAAAAGTGGGTGTTAAGTCCAATTTAGAAATAATAAGCTTGCAGGTTGAGTGTGGGGGTGTCCAAGATACAGCACTTTGGTGGGGTGGGGGCATGGTAGCCTGAAAGCCTCTTGATCTCACTTACCTTCACTCATGAGAACATCGTAGATAACCTACTGTAGCAGTTGTTCAACCCCCACCTGAACAAGACATCTATATCAACGAGTTTCTTGGGGGCATCTAGAGCTCATCTTTGGAGATAAACATGCAGGGATGTCAAAACAAAGTGTTGTCTGCAAACAAAGAAATACCACCTGAGTGGCAACGATTTGGACCCTTGTAGACTTCAAGTGAGTGTTGCTATCTTGTCCGTGATTAAATTACAAGTAGAGGCGTTGACACGGAGCATTTCACTGAAAGCTTAATGCTCACATTGAGCAGGTCGTAAAAATGCTCAAAGAATCATCACAGCTCTGATACAGGAACCAAACAGAACATCTTCATCACTCAAGATACTTTGGGGAACTTGGTTGCAAGCTTTTTCCAAATCCACAAAACACATGTAGACAGGATTAGCAGACTGTCATGATGCCTCAGTTAGCTGAGAGGATAAAAAGATCACCATCCTGCAACCAAGAACGAAGGAATCCAAGTTGTGACTCCTGATAAAAGCTTAATTACATCTTATCCACTTGTATTGACAGTCTGCCCCCCCCCCCCCATTCATGTTTGCTAATACAAGGGTGTTTTAAAAAGCTGTGTCACACTGACTGAGATCTACAGCATCCAACAATATTTAGAGCATTAGTATTTCAGGTCAGCTCCAATGTCTTGTAGAGCTTTGTTTAACTACATCAGGGACATCTGCCAAGGATATGTGTTCAGACCCTCCTGAATCGTTCTGCTCTGCTTCCTGAGCAGAAAGCATGCCTATTGCGTGTAATATAGAGGATTAAAATAAGACTGATGTCTTATCACCTGAAATACCATAACATATCATAGGGATTTTTAAAACTTTTAAAAACTTTTTAAACACCATTGTTCAAATAGGCACTGCACAAAGTGTAAACGTTTATAATTTCACCGACGGCTAAAATGTAAAATATATTGAATGTTGTCTTCCATGTCTGATTGTCATGCTCATATTAAGCATGACATTAAACAAAGCCATCAGCTGAAGTTTTACTTCATCTATTCTGAAAAAAGAATACAGCAAGCGTCACACAAAGAGCAAATGTACCGCACAGTTGTATATCTGACCTCTGTTATTCTTTCTTTTCTCAATCACATGGGACATGATTCCTCCGGCATGCAGTAAGTGGAACAGCACCTGTAGGCGTCCTGCCCACTAAATCACAGCAACAGGCGAGATGTGATAAAGCAGATGTGGAGCTGAGCGACATGCGTCAATTAAGATCTGTTTTCACCCTCTGTCACCATCAGCTCAGACCTCTGAGTCCCTTCAACCCGGTTCCCTTTCCGAAGCCTGACACACCGAGCTAACTCTGTCACTCATTAAGGTACAAGCTGCTTCACAGATGTGCCTGTGTTGGTTAATGGCTCTACTACAGACCCTATCTGCACTGCACGAACAGCTAAATCCAACTTTTGCCAGGCGTCTATACTTTTTACGAGGTACAATACATACTGACTGGTGTCCTGCAGTGTTCAAAGTGGTATGTAAATCTGTTTAAAATTAAGAATCTGAAGCCTGATACATTTCGAAAGAATCCACGGCAGAAGAGACATTTCAAAAGGTCACAGACACTGGTACAGTAACTGTAGTAAGCTTGAATATTTAACATTTTAATAATAGTGGATAATGGATTAACTACGGATAGAAAGGTACTTTATGTTCATTATGGTCCCCATGAATACACCCTCTTGTTTCCTAAAAGCGGCAAAACCAATATGTGAGACTTTCTTGTAGCTCTGCTTTGTACTGATATATTCTGAACTGCATGTGTTGCAGCACAGGGGAGACAGGTGAATGAACCAGTTTGTTTGTTTGTTTGTTTCTACCCACACAGCACTTTTGGCAAGGACAAAAACCACGTCACAAAAGAAAGAAAAGAATTTGGTTTCTTTTTTTTCTGGCATTCAACACCATCCCATAATCGACATTATTATTTTCTTGGAAACGGTCCAAAACCTTGGTAACGGAAGAGCCAATTACATTATTTTCCGATGGGCTTTAAGGGAAGAATCATGATTCAACCCCCCCCCCCTCTGTGAATACCAGAGGATACTCTTTGAAGTTTTGAAGCAGACTGGCAAATCAGAGCACCACTTTCTCATCAACACCATCCAAGAGAGGATCACTGAGGCCTTAACAACTTTAGGAAGTTCAACTCTAACTCTGCTCACCCCAACGTGGGTGTATAATGCACCCACGTTGCACCTAGATTGATTTAGCATTTTTCGATACAATAATCTGGGCCTTCTTTCACAGAGGGATCACGTACACGTTTTAAAAAGGGTTTTTCGATTTGATCATCTTCGACACTAAACATGCATTGACTGATTAGTTGCTAAGCAAAGTAAAAGACGACAGACAAAGAATCGCAGTAGAGGCACAAAAGAGTGCTGCATTGCAGTGTCCTGCGATACATTGTGCAACAAAGAAGATAATTTAAAATGATTAGAAAACAATAAACAGGCTTTTAAATATGACCTGAAAAATGAATTATTCTTCTGGTTTAACCTCCACAGCATCTTTAAAAATGATCTCATGGTGGCCAGAAATAGCTGACCATGCAGACAAATATTCTGCAGGCAGACCCCTCCACAGACAGCCTGTATTGTAATAAGCAATTCAGAAAAGATCTTGAATGTAACCTTTTCAAGTCTGCCATCGCCAATTTACATTACAGTACATTATTTATGATTTTAATACATTATTTTCCTCACATATGCCTTTGATCTGTATCTTATGGCATCTGGGTCGTGGGCTGAACAGCATCAGTACACTGGACTTCTTTCATGTCTTGCCAAATAGACACGATAATTAAACCTGACCCAACCTTGAATATGTACAGGTAGCAACCATCTCACACAGTGTTAAATCCTACCAGTCACCTGTGAGACTGAGTTGGCTGTAGGTGGTTTGAAAATGTATTGTAAGGGTGATACATGTCTCCGATTCAGTCACAAACTCATTTTGTGTAAGACAGCTGGAAAGATCTTTCATTTCTACGAGTTCAGGTGCAGAACAGAGTGACAATCCACTTGCCCTGAAGTACACAGTAGCATTTGGCAATATTTCCTGAGTTACATTTTTATACTAATACATATTTGGGTGGTGAAAAGCTAGGGTAAATCTCAGGGTTAGCAATGATACCTGCCGCAACAGCACACCATAATAGAAACACACACACACACACACACACACACACACACACACACACACACAAATGATTAACATTGGGCCTTATTCATATGTATAGGCTTATGTGTGTAAGATTAAACTTCACTCCTCATGTGGCTTATTTTGCTCTGAAGTCTATTTTATGTATAGGGAACAATTTCTGAGGATATCAATGACATTCTTGTCTGAGTTTAAAGTTTCAAATTTAATAGTTTCCTAAGAGCAGTAAAAACTTTTGCAATTATGAGCCATAACTTTTACGAGATGTTGAGTGTGTTACTTCAAGATCCAAGCAGACCCTGCGCAGTGAGCAGCTCATGACCATGAGAGAAAATCTCCATAACATCAATATTTTTGAAGTGAATTGCAGCGTAAAAAACACATAATCGTCCACATGCACATAGACACTATCTATTTAGATGGGGAATTAAAGTGAAAGCAGATGGGACTGTAGGCCAAAATACTTTCCACTTGAAGTAGGCCGCTCTTGTTCTGAGCTCTCTCAGTAGCTGGGCTTGTTCCAGACGCCTGGCTGGAGAAGGCTCCCTCCACTCTCACCACACTGTCGCTGGGTAGAGCGTTGATTTACGACACAAGTCCTCCTACTGGACTGGACAAACCCAGGGCAGTGATGAAGAATGGCATCCAAGAATCCAGACACAACAGTGATTTTCTTTTTTTTTTGTGCGTATTCCAGTATTGTCGCATGTTATACTCGTATAACCTACAGCTGCCTACAGGAAAGTAAAGTACTTACCAAGAAGGAATGCACAGAGTTTAAAAGTATAAACTGAGACTAATGACATGTTGGTGTATGTTGTTATGGTATATATGTATGATTTCCATTTCTGACTTCATACAAATACTTATTTAAAGTATTTATGGGCCTTTTTCACAGCAGACATTTGGACTTGTCATTGGAAGGAAAAGCACAGGTGTTACTAATAACACTAGCTATGGCTCTGTGCTTTTCAAGTGTTCAGGTGAGAGTGACAGTAAATCAGCATGCACGATACCATGGACATAAAATTAAAGGAGCTCAATGAATTTCACCCCTCATTAATTCATTTATTTACATGTGCTTTTTGTACTATGACGAGTCAAAATATCTTCTATGAAAAACGCCTTCAATAACATACACAGCTTTTGATTACTGTCGTCAAAGCTCTGCATGTCAACACAGATGTTTTCACTTATTCTGACTAATTAGATCTCCGTTCAAGTTAAAGTTAGGCGGCACATTGAATTATAAAACTTTTACAATTTGATGTTCGTGCAGCGCCTCTGTGACACATGGATTCTTCCCATAAAGCGATTGTTTCGGTGGATTTTTCTCGAATGGAGATGCCAATATAGCACAGTCTGTACACACACACACACACACACACACCTACACACACAATAAATGAGGTCTAATCAGCCAAAATAAGCCAAAACACCTGCGAGACATGTGTGGGGCCTTCGATAGGCTTCGTTCAGACTGCAAGTGTTTCAGTTTATCAAGCGACTCTGTTAAATGGCGACTTTTAGCCGAATGCGTCTGTGGTTGTTGTAGTTACGAAAGCTGTCGAACATATAGGAAGTGAACTTGTAGCTGTCCTCTTCAATGCCCAATTGTTAAATTTTTCACAGAAACGTCAAAACATCACACTGTTGTAATTTGTGGACGTAGCATACAACTACACATACAGACAGGAAGCAGCCAGTTCAATTTGTGACCAACCTGTACGTGTAGCTGTACTTGAGCCCATTTTGTCATCTCTGCGTTCTTGGCTGGGTTGTAAGCAGCAGTCCATGGATGGACCTCTACTCTATCCATTAAAATACCAAAATGGAAATCAAGGTCACAAGTTGATCTGGCGGCCTTCTGCCGTCAAGTGCGACTGCTGACTGTTTGTTGATTTGTTATATTGCACATCTACAATACAAACAAACAAAAATGTGTGCATCGTGGCATGCTGGGATAGTTCCTCGTGACCAGTTCACACTGGCATCTGATATTGGCCACATTTAAAATAACATAATGTGAAAAGCCAAACAAAAAAAGGCTTGCAGGCAATGTGTAAACTCTTGCACATCTCCCAGAAGTTGCATGTCCATGTCCATGTTACAGCTGTTTCAGCTGCGCCTTTTATTCATTTTATCAACATTCATTCCTTTACACACACTCACATTTGCCGTCATTTGAATTGAACTCTTTTTAAATGATTATTCATATCAAAGCAATAGGTCATGTTTTAAGTGTTTCTATGTGCAACACTCAAGCACAGTATACTGTGACCTTTAAACTCAGCCAACCGCTCATGGACAAATGAGGTGCTGGAAGCATGTGGAAAGTGGTTTTATGATGGAAACTGGAGACACTCTTTGATCCCTATCTGTGATACCCACATGTGAACAGCTATCAGAAAAAAGATCAGTGCTCCTGACCCATCCACAAAGTGAGTGCGCAGAGGGAAGGGCAGTCTGTGTTGGGTAAGATGGGACAAAAAAAAGCAGGTATTAAATGATATTTCTGACATGCTATTGATGAATTTGCTTTTCTTTTCAGCAGCTAACTTTATCTTCTGCTAGAGTATTGCTTGTTTAAAGCTGTTAATTGCAGCGAGTTGCATTCACCTGGCATCCCAGCTGTATCTCAGTTCTTGAATTAGAACGAAAACCACCAAAGCTCTTGTTTCCTATGACAGGTTCCAGTAGTCACTCTACAGTTGTATGTGAAGTTTAAACGTGGGAAAGTTAAATGAATATTTTTCAACAAAAGTATTTGAGCTCCATATTTGGTGTTTACTGAATGAAAATGATCATGAAAATAAGGGAAATGTCAGAGCTTTTACTGAGGAAGGCTCACAAATCATTAACTTCTGTGTGACTGTGCACCTTTGTGCTAACATCCCCATACAATGTTAGCAATCTCACCACTCATTGAGCTGTGAGGATAGTGAGCCATAGGAAAGAAAATTTAAAAAACTCTTGGCAGTTAAGCACTGCCATATGTTCTCCATTCATTGTGTGCACCGTAATAAATCCTCAAAGCGGTAGAGTGTGTGTATTTGATATAAACATCATCGGGGATCATCATAAATTATTGTTGCCCATTTGGCTGCAACTTTATTATTGTACTTCACCTTTTTCCCACAGCCAAGTATCATAATATGCAATGAGAGAAAGTGTGCAGTGACTGATGAGGTTAAGTATGTCAGTACACTGTTCAAACCTCAACAATCGCAGCGATACTCATATATGGTGGGACCGTGCTGGAACCCCTGTGGCTCAAAGGAAACACAAACACAGCCGTGCTTCACTGTGCTCTATGCCATCAACACAGCGCAGAAACACAATTATTAAAAGCCAGACCCTTAAAGGCAACGGGTTTAAACAAAGATCCAGATATCTGTTCATCAGCCGGCTTGTCGGGTTTAAATCCAAATTGCCTGGAAGTCCCTTTCAGGCCTTCGCGTATGTTGATGCCAAGAGGTTAATTAGCATCAGAGATATTTCTTTAGTTAGGTGGTCGAGTGGAAAAATATTGAGCCTTTAATAACTGTGTTTGCCATTGGAGCCAGGCATGGGAGCTTTTTTATTAACTTTTAAAAGTTACTAAGCCTATTGTCTGGCATCAGCCAATTAATATATATTTTTTATCTATATTTCTCATTTTGTTTAAAGGGTCATCCGTCACAAATGGGTCAATCTGCCAACAGTAAAAGTTCAGCATTTATGAAGCTCAGAATACGCAATACTACAAGAGTCTGACTATAACCGTGAGTTATTCCCAAGACTGTGGAAAGTTTGTACTGGTCTGTAAAATAGCCGTCGGAGCAGTCATGATCATATCAAACATGTCTTGTATTTACAACGGTTAACCAGGAAAATCTAAACACAACAAGGTTTCAGCTGGTGATCAATGGAGGTCCAACTGAGGCATGTTTGTCTCCAACTGTAATTTAAAGAAGTCTCTTTTTAAATGAATGAGACAAATTGTAGTGAGGAAGGTTCCAATCGAAGCTCAAGGTGTTCGCCACATTTAGACAGATTATTTGAAATACACAGTTTGTTCTTTTTGTTGTCAGTCCTATATAAAACTGAATGAAGGATATTAGGACAGTCATTCTGATACTTTCCAAAGGAAATATGCACAGTTTAATATATGATAGTTTAATGAGAAGAAAGATGAAAATGAGTAATGCCTTTTATAGTCTTCTTACTGCCAGTCAGCGCATGTTTTCATAGTCCCAGATTTATGTCCTTTAGATGGATGGTGCTGGAATGTAGATATGTCTGTTGAAGCAGGTGTTGAGTGCTGTGTGTTTATGTGCCACTACGAGGCCACTTTTCCCCCTGGATGATTTCTGATCTTTCTCCCTCTGCACCTGTACACTCTACACGAGATGCAGGTTGGCTGATGATTACCTCCATATGGGGATAATTTGGAGATTTCTATATTTTCAAAGTTTTTCTCTGAAATTGCCTGCGGCCGTTATTATAGCAGAGGTGTATACTAACCACTGTTTTCTCTCCATGTTTCTATGATTCACTAAGAACAAGGGAGCTGGAATCTGTTTGCATTCAGTCAATCAATCTTACTCTCCTTGGTTTTGGCCAACACAGAGCCAGATTCCCACAGAGATAACAAACTAAAGAAAATAATCCCAACTCGCACGAACAATATCAGATCAACATGGTATGTTCTCGAGCTACAAATGGGACAATACAACAATTTCTTTCAGAATATTATGCAATGTTGTCAGGTTGAAGATTTGATGAAAAATATATTTATGTTTGGTTTATTATTTGGTCTGACTTGTGACTGCTTGTGCTTGCAGTAGAGAGAGAGAGAGAGAGAGAGAGAGAGAGAGAGAGAGAGAGAGGACATAGCGAGGAGGCAGTGGTGCTACTGCTTCATCTTTTCCCAAACTTTATTCAAAGCTTTGTCTTTCATAAATCTTACCAAAACACTCCTAAACAAGTCATTCTGACTTTGATTTGGACCTTGCCATTGACTAATTAGCTTATTTACCAATATACAGAACAAGGAAGCACTCAATAGACTGCAGACATCGAGTACTTGTTTAGCCTGAAAGAGGTGCCAGAGAAAATGTCACAGAGTCACATGAATCAATACTAACATCAATACATGTTTTCTGTCTGCTCGGGGCATCATCATGCATAACAACTGCTTTGTGCTTAGGAGTTACTGGTCAGGAGATACAGGCTTTTGGAAATTGAAGGTTTGGCCTGATAGATGTGTATCTAGAATCAGTAAGGTTCTTTGGTTTGGCAGTGTGTAGGTGCACTAAAAATGTATCTTAGACATGTACATACACTAACAACTACAATGTTGTATTTGAGACTTTTCAAGTGGATAACAATGGAGCCATGGCACTGAGCTCGGATAGTTTAAACCGATATTCAAGATATTCAGCCATGTACTTTACAGTGTATTGAAATAGGAAAAGAGGCTTTTCTTTTGACTGAATCAGTTGAGGGCACAGCGCTTTTCTTAAGTCTCTACAAGAAATTTCCCAACACGGAATCAGTGATGGGAAACACTTCGTCATCAGCGCAGCAGCACACTGCTGTAACTCATTATACTGTACAACCACAAAGCTCTCCATTTTCATTCATGCCATCATGTTTTGGCACGTCAGACTGCTGCATCTTTTGCCTAAATTGGTGTAATTACAACTGTTGTAATTTTAAAGTCAGATTAGTTGTCAGCCTTAATGGCCCTTTATTAAAGTCTAAGAAACAGTTACATCATCATCGTTTTAATTGATTACAGTGTTTTTCAGACAAGATCCCGTGTCATTTTGTAGCCTCCTCTTAACAGAACAAAGAAAAAGTCAACTTGGCATCAACAAACATCCTCATCAAGAATCAAAGAGTATAGCATATGCCAGTTGTAAAACAATGCTAAAAAGAATGCGTTGCTGTCAAATAAATTAAGGGCTGGATTTTTTTGAGGGGTATTCACGGTGCCGGTGATAATTTTGTTGCTATCCAACAGCATCATCGCTGTTTTGCAGTCGCAACAATTGCTTCATAGAATAGAAATATCAATGTTACATCAAAACACTGACTGAAGTTAAATGCACAACATTCAGTGCTGTTGTAACCCTCTAATGTAAATGTAATGCTCTACCAGCTAAAACACCAAATAATACATTCACATTCATGAAACAATAAAAGCCTCATACATCATTTATTGAATTTCTAGCTTATTGTCTCCTCTGCAAACCGCTGTACACAATAACTGCAACAAATCACAGAGGCAGAGTGGAGTTAAGCCATGCGCTGCATTGCAGTAAATGCTTCTGCAGCAAGGCCTAATGCACAATGCCTGATGAAAATGAATAAACAATGAAGGACGAATTTAAATGCAGTAATTTAATCATGGCGAATTAAAGACAAAAAGTTAAAAAGGGGCGAAACAAATCAAAACAGAGTAAAGCCTGAAACACAAGCAGATGGCCTTGTAATGGGAAGCAGGTTGGGCTGGTTACCAAGTGAAAAGGGCTAAGATGAGGTTCCACAGTTTTGGCCGTGGTTTTGCAGGAAAAACACTTCTCCTCCCTAGTCTGAGCCACCCTCTTTCCTCATAGTGCTGTGGTTGTGACGCTGGCGGGAAAGGACAGGAGGCAGGCCTGGCCAAATGAGAAACAGACCCCCTTCACCCCAGTATTGCCTATTTCTCCCTGTGGCTTTTTTGTTTTCAAAGAAAAAAAGAAGGCTCTCCAAAAATAGATTTGGGGCTCGTGTGCCAATGGGTTTCGAAACCTTTTTTTTCCACTCCCTCTAGTCACGCAAGTAGCCTGTCAAGACCTTGAAGAGAGAGCGGGGGGAAAAAACAGAACTCGTAAGAGACAAGAGGATCGGAGGGGGAAAAAAGTGTTTGGAGAAAGGATTGTGGTAAGCTGAGGATGGAGCATCCCTGGAGCCTGGCCCTCTACTGAAGGAACAAGCGGCCGAGACTTCCGTGCAAGCTTCAGGTATGAGGGGTTTATGGGTAATCCAAGCATGAGCAGAGAGACCTCTCTCTGGTCTGGCCTCATTTTAGCTGGACTGTAGCCTGGGCTTCTCCAGAGAAGAGTCTGATCCTTACCAAAGGGCCTGCAGACAAAGCAGCTCACACCAGAATGCAAAGATTCCCATTCCTTATGCCCATAAGCCCACAGCCGTCACTCTGATTCCTTCCCTTATTGACTGATCTCCGCAGCTGGTATTCATCTTTTTATCTGTCACATATGTCATCAAGATGAGATCACTGGCTAGATTATAAAAAAAGAGAGACATTATCTTGCCCCGGTTAACTATACCTCTGAAAGTCGGCCTATTTTGGTAGCTTCATTATAGAAAGTGCTTTTGAACATAAGACAGTGTGAAGGACCCATGGCACAAGCTCTTCTGCAGCAGCCATGTTAAAACCATTCTATCCTCCGTCGTTAAAGTCATTATGCCTTCAGGGATCCATAAGTCCTCCACTGCTAAAGAGAGTCAACGTTCTCTGGAACATCTGAGTGAGGGTTCACGTTTTGGCTGTACCTTTAATGTCAGGTATGGCATGCTGCAGGAAACTCTCGGCCCTCTCTCTATGTGACACCGTGGACCTCATCCTGTGTTCCAGTGCCTTTATTAATTGGCAACTGTACAGAGGGATTTCTATAGAATTTGTCTCAACAATGTAGTAAATTCCCTCATGTAAATGATGTCAGTCAGACAATTAAAGCACAGTAATTATGCTAATGGTTTCGCTGTAGTTACACATCCCCGAAGCACAAAATGATTGTGATACATGCATTTGCAGTCTATTGGTATGTTTATTTTATAAAGAGCTTTGGCTCAGTATCTCTGTTTGGGAATTGAGATTCCCACCGAGACATGTTTAGCATTTCTGTCTCACCATATGTTTCACCAATGTAAGAACACAGGACAATGTCGCAAGACCAAAAAAGGATAAAAGGCCAATTTTTTTAACCAAAAGTCAAACATATATTACATTATACATTACTAGTCCTTTGAGGAGAACGGTACGCATTAGATCCAGGTCATTCGCTAGTAATTCCAAGTCAACCACATTTGACTGCAGGTCTGTTTCTGAAAGGAGACCCAAAAGATTGTCATCTTTCAGGTTGATTAAAAGGTCTGACCTGTTGCACTCTTGTTAGCCAATTACTGTTTTAGTCACCTGCCAATGCCTGGTAACATGAATAAATCACGATAATCACAATTTTTCACGAGTTCAATTAATCTATCATACTTTTGGTAGAACTACATTGCTGCACCCATTTCCAGGTGGTCTATGATGTAAAAGGTGATTCAAATCTGGTGTTGTGTCTTGAAGTTAAAATTGCTTACTCAGTTATATAATGGATCGAGTTTGTAATTCATCATGAAGTGTAATTGTGCATAGCCAGACCTCAATCATGTCAAGCTCACAGACGTCTAGAGAAATTCAAGCTGAGAATTTATAAGGGTTGAGACAAATACTGTGTCCCAATTCCATACTACATACAAATTGAATGTAACATGCAAAACAACAATACGATTTGCACCAACGGACAACTTTTACTGATATCAATCCCTTAAACTATAAGCTAGAATGCTACCATTAAATAGGATTTAAAAAGAGAAAACAAATGATTGAAGCGCCGTTAGTGATTACTGATATGCAAGGCATGACAGTTACAAAGACAAACATTAAAATCATCTTCAGACATGAATTCCTTTTGTTTAGAGATGAAGAAAATAAAACATTATGAGACTCATCAGATGTTTACCAATGTGGCACCGTCAGAAAAGGTAATCGTGTAATTATGCCAATTATAGAGCTTTCTGCTTGCACATAATTCAACTGAAACAAGCAGCACCTGGATCGTGAAGCCAAAAAAATGCTTCAAAGATATTGCAGTCAGTGAACAGCATGAGCGGTAATAACTCATTCTCTCAACGAGTTGCAGAAAAAAGAGAATATTACATCTATTCCGAAGGCTGCTATACCACTAACAAAGGAAAATCATTTGACAATGCATGAATTGAGTTGATTGGCATATTCTTTGATCAAAGTATGGAACTGATTAATATGAATAACAGCACTGCTGTTCCCCAGCAGGTTTCGTATTTCAAAAGCTGAATGCTCCATCCGTGAAACGCAGCTTTAAGCACGAACAGCATGAACACAGGTAGCTTAATGGCCACTGAAATAGAATACAAATGAGCTTTCCAAGTTTAAAATGGAAATGATGCTGTTTTTCAGCCTGAATGTTCTTCTCATATTCATGTCCATTGTAACTATTAGTCATGATAACAAACAACCTCTAGTGTAGAGATTTGGGACATGTGAGCAGCAGGGGTCATGTTCATTTGGTCAAGGGGTGATAGCCTCTTATAGTTTCACAAAAACTTCAAGAATAAAAACCTTTTTCTTTGCTTCCAACTGGAAGTAAACACAGAACGTAGTCCCCTGGTAATCGTGGGTTGTGGTTCACGTTTTATCAGCAAAGGCAAGAAAATGTTTTTCTAGTTTCCAACTAATGCATGACAGCATTGACGACTCCATAAGACACACAGGTTGAAGGGAAAAGGGCACCCTGGCACTGAAGATTGCACATTAACAGAGCAGCCTCCTGTGTATGCACTTTGCGTTGACGGGGAAATTATAGATTTCATTTGGTTTACTCACAGCCTTTAATTTAAGTTTTGAGTAATGACTTGGCTTTTGCCCTCTTACTCATATCATCTGAGTTCTGTTGTGTATATACTGGCCTCCGATCCAAGGTGCTCGATTTGGGTCAAAGCATTCGTCTCATAACCTGACTCTGCTATGACACTCAAGCTAAGTGCATCATCAACGGGCTGTCCAATTCAGCCAGCGCCGCCCATATTTCCAGTCCTGGGACAAAAAATACACACATGAATTCACCTCGGAGAGCGTGTATGTGTGTGCATGTGTGTGTTATTTCCTAGAATACCACAGGGTTTAGGTTTCAGCTCCACAACCAGTTAGAGGCAGGCCGTGGAGCCGACAAACACCGCTGTTTCAGCTCTGTTTCATCAGGCAGCAGGACTGCCTCGGGCAATATGAGAGTGATGCAATGAGCTCCCGTGACAAGTGGGGTTGGATACTAAACAAATAACACCAATTACTAACATTGTTGACTTGCATTAATTCTAACATGTTCAAAAGTTCAAAAGAGCTTTGACAAAAGCATTTCTAGAGAGAGATTATTACACTATTGAACTTTCTGCTGTTCAATGAACTGTTTGTTGGGATAAGACAAGTGAAGTTAGTCTCTTTGATGTTTGTGTTGTACCATTATATAATTTGAGTGCTAGTATTAAGATTTAAAAATTTAGATTTTATGTAAAATCTGAAAATATTGTCTTCATACTAAATCCTGTAGACACGTGCCTCAACTTTGCTTTACTTCAGGATGCTCTTATCTGGGGAATAGAAATTGAGGGCAATTAGTATAAACATCAACCCAAACATTTGTAAAGTAGCAAAACAAAGATAAGTACAAAGACAATAACAGAGAAGTAATAATAGTTTAAGAATTGTTGAACACCAGTGGCCTACGCCTAAAGATATAAATGTGAGATCTGACCTGGGAATCGGTGTGGTCAGTGTTACATCATGTGAATGAGATCTTTGGCAAAGTAGATGAATGGGCATCAGTACACAAAAGCAGAATAGAAATAAGTAAGGCTCCATGATAATGTGCATGGTGCTAATTTGAACAAAGAAATAAGGCTGATCTGAGAATTGAATGCGAAGGAACTGAAGATTTATTTATGGCTTCGCCGTGCATTTTTTTTCTCATTTCAAAGTCTTGTGTTTTGTCGTCATCCATGCTGGAAAAGCTTCAGCAAACGCATTAACTGGACTAAAGGGAACATGCTGTTTTTGTTGTTCAAAACAATGTTTGTTTGTGTCAAATAAAGTGTATTTGGTATTGTGTTTGGATTACATCATACATGCCTATCAAGTTCTAAATAACACTTACTGGCTATCATTAAGCCAGATATTGTACATTTGAGATAGGTTTTCTTAAGATTGGGACAATACTGCGACTGAACTGGGCTGTTTAAGGCCCACATTTGCCCAACTCCTGAGACAATAAGGAGTTTTGAGTTTATACAAGGTATACGCCTGAGGTTACAGAGTAGTGAAGTGACTGTAGCTGTATTTACAGCTTGGAGGTCTTGACTTGTGCTTTGGCAAATGTCACATCACTGACTGCTTATAACCCATATTGAGTTTCAAACATTGATTATTTGTGGGACCTTTCACTTGCTATCCAAAATCATAAAGCTCTGAATAATAACTGCTAACAGCTGAGAAATATGTGACAGAGACAACAATGTGTTCACATAAGTACTTTATTCAGGCACTTTTTGCTCAAAAACATTTCTATGGACGAGTCTAGAACATTTGTGTGAACATTTGGAGGAATTTCTCTTCTATGGCACTAATATACTCACAGTTTGGACAAATATGAAACTGAAATGGCTGGTAACACTGTTCAATACAAAAAACAAAACAACAACAATACCTTTTATCAAACAGGTAGTGTTCATGTATATTTGGCTATGGTCAAAATAGCATCCTTGTAAATAATTTACCATGCCTCTCATTTTCCGAGGTCTACCTATATAATAAATACAAATACTTCAGAATGTTAGTGTTGCTTATATAATGTTAGAAAAGGGTCTAAGACTGGTGATTAAGCAAACAGAATATGTTTTTAATCATTTGAAAGTGAGAGGAATCCACATTTAGGCCACAGTGGGGCTCTATATGTACTTGTACATTATTTTATTTTATAAAGGCTGCCAAAACACAATTATGATCACGAATGTATCTATGGTGTCGGCATTATGTGAATTATGGCATGAATTTCTTCTCATTTACTAGGAAACATTCTCTGGTGGTGTTTGAACATTCATAAACATGTTGTTTTTGTAACATTTGTTAGTATTACTCTTAATTCATATCATATTCTTTATAGCACTATTAAAAAGAGAGGGCATATGTGATCCAAAACAACATTCATTACAGTTTGTCATTAAATATATACAAAGAAATCTGGACAAAAATGAGAAAACCTGTTGCATTTCAGTGTCCGGATGGCACTGATTTAGAGCTTAAGTAATGACTGAGGGACATTTGATCAGTCGATAAATGACCAAGACCTGCTTACATTCTCTGGAAGGATTAGGCTGCTAGCAATTTACCATTAACCATGTAGCTGCTCAATGTTCTCCCTCACATTAATTATTTCCACAATGCAAAATGAGAGCAGTAAGGCTCGTTGTGAGAATTAAAGCATGGGCACCTGAAGGATGAGATCATTGGATGTCATGTTCTGTTTTCCTCTTGCAGAAAATGAAGGTATGTGTGTTGAGGACAAAGACAACTTTTCACATTCATGATTACCTTTTGATGTGAGATCAAACACTGGACAACATCTGATCACACAATAATCTATTCCGACCGATGTTTCATTTGTTTAAGCATAGATGTCTCGTCCTCTATAAATATTTACAATAATCTGTTCAAAAATCCCAATCGATAAAGCATTGATGAAGAGCTTCACTTAAAACCACAAGGTTAAGAATTACAAGAGATAAAACCAACTTACAGTACAAACAAGTATACAGTACAAACTACAAATATACAAATATAGAAATATATTCCGAGGTTTTAACAACCTTTTGACACTTTAATGCCATTTCTTGTCAGAAACCACATGTGAATATAAAAATATAGACAATGCTTTTGTACAAAATATTGACATCATGTATGAATCTCCTTTCGAATGTGCAAAATAACACTGATCAACAGAAAAATGAGGAGTTTCTTAACAAAAACACACAAAAAAGGCAAAGTCCATTTTGGCCTGTTCGGCGTATAATCGTGTAGTTTAGTTTTTCTTCAGTAAGCAACACAATGTCAGCTATTTGGACTTCTTAGTGTAACCTTGTGTACTCTGAAAGGAGAGAAAATAGCTTTGACTCATTTAAGGTTGCAGCTCCTGTGGTCATACAGTAGAACAAGTCTGGGACAGCAATGACTCAGTTTTAAATCACCAATTTTAAATCCTCAGCTCTGCCTCCTCACTGTGTTCTAAATTGTGTTCAGTTGTGCTGATCACTGACGCAGAGGGGCCCTGTGAGACACTGAAGGGTGTGATCGCAGGAGAACGTGCTGCCAGTGGCGAGAGAGAGGGAGAGAAACTTGGAGACATGGCGACTGAGGAGATGGATCCCTCTGCGCTGAGGGGAGACCTTCGAAAAGAAGCCAAGTGGGGGAACGTCCTCCCCACAGCAGGCTTAGGAGGTACAGTTTTGGCCCCGGGGTGGGCCACAGATGTTATGAGAGGCGGGGGGTCGATTCTTGACTCTGCCTTCGCTTTGTGATGAAATGACCTGCGAGGATGAGGAGGAGCCGTCTCATCTTTTAAACGTGCTATTTCAGTAAAAACGTTAGCTAAAGGCTGGAACTGGGGACACCAGTTTAGCAGGTAGTCCCAGTTATAGCTGCCCCTCAGCTCCTCATCACTGGCCACGATGGCTGTCTGGGAGCCATCTACAGCAGGCTTTCCATCCTCTGGGAAAGTATAATCTTTAGGGTGGGAGATGCTGAGTCCCCGTCCCACTCCCACATACCCACCCCCCTCATCCCTGTAAACTGGCACCTGGCCAGCTAATAAAGTACCATTCAGACTGCCCAGTTTCTTCCCTTTGAACCAATCGATGGAAGGCTCACAGGACACGTCTGACAGCTGATCTGCATCCTGCTGGATTCCTGAGTCCGGACCTCGGGCAGAGATGCGCTCCTGCATCGAGGAGGAGATACTTGACACCCGAGGGTATTCATTAATCATTCTGATCTCATCATCCTCTGCTGCCTCTGCCTCCGCAGAGCCACGCCCACTGGAGTGGGAAGGATCCAGGGATCCTCCACGAGTGTATGGACCCCCGGAGCTGCCACTCTGATCGGCCGTGTATCCAGGAAGGGCCTGATGGTAAATCATTTCACTTGCTGCTATCTTTGTTTCCTCAAACTTGTGCAGCATGGTGCCTGACTTGGCTTGAGTTCGTCCGTGTGCCTTTCGCTCCTTTCTCTGACGCCTTAATTTAACAAAAAAGAGCGCCACAGCAATTATTATTAATATAACTATGGTCCCAAGTGAAACTGCAACCACGCTGACAAGCAGCATATTCATGTCTGTGGTGAGACCAAAAGATGTATGGGTCACATCTACGGAAACTTTGACCACTGCTACGCGGGACGTCTCCAGAGGGCTGTGAGCGGTCACGTTCAGTGTCATTAGACGCACCTCTCTTTTAGAGCGACTCATATGTCTACTGTAGCTGTCCATCTTTAAGGAAATTGCTCCTGTTGATTTATTGACTTCAAAATGAGGTGAACTGTCTGCTAGAGAGTAGAGGACAATGCCATCCATGCCTCCGTCCTCATCTCTGGCTTGCACTTTGCCAATGATCTGACCTTTCTTTGCTCCCTCAGGCACTTCAAATGAGAACTCTGAGGAGGTGAAAACAGGATCATATTCATCTTCCCCTGTAACATAAATCTGCACTGTTACAGTAGCCGAATAGTTGCCAGCATCCATGGCAACAGCAACAAAACGGAAGGAGTTTACCCTCTCAAAGTCAAAAGTAGAGCGAGTCCGTACTTCTCCTGAAGTTTGGTTCATGAGGAAGGCCTCTCTTCCCTCTTTAGGGTTGTCTAACATGTAATACCTCAACTGTCCAAAAACACCTCTGTCATGGTCGATCGCATGCAGCATGGTGACTAAGGCATTCTGGGGTTGGTTTTCCCTGATGCTCGCAGTTATTAGTTTGAGGGGAAAGAAGGGCCGGTTGTCGTTGATGTCCTTCACCTCAATACTGACTGTGGACAAAGCATAGTGACCGTGACCGTCTGTAGCCTGGACAACAATCATATGGGACCACTGTCTCTCATTGTCCAGAGGCCTCTGCAGCCTCAAGGCTCCGGTCCACTGGTCCACCTGGAAAAGGTCTGTCTCGTCCCCGGAGCTTATGGAGTACTGCACCTCTCCATTGGGAGCAGAGTCTGGATCTGTGGCAGACAGATGCAAGAGCTCTGTCCCTGCTGCCGCACCCTCATTCAGTATGACACTGTACTCTGCTCGGCTGAAGGCTGGAGGGTTGTCATTGGCATCTGTGACACTGATGAGAATGGGAACGCTGGAGCTGCGCTGAGGGATTCCTCGATCTGATACCACAACAGTCAGGTTAAAACTTGGCACTGCTTCAAAGTCAAGCTCCTCCACCAGGATCAGAGTCCCGACTGTCTGGAAGCCCTGTCCCTCCAAGAAGTGCACGCTGCTCTCAATCTGGAAGGTATTACCTGAGTTGCCACTGGCAATGGCAAAATCAAAACCACAGTTGTCCCGCGACAGGTCTCCGTCCACAGCTTCTAAGGTCAGAACAGTTGATCCGGGAAGCCCATCTTCACACACAGTGGCTCTGTACTCTGACTGGTGGAAGATGGGGGCGTTGTCATTGACATCGGAAACGTGTACCTGGACAGTGGCAATGGATGAATGGGATGGAGTGCCCTGGTCCCGTACCTCAATTACCACCAGGATGGAGGGATTCTTAAAATCAAACTCTGTTCGTTGGTTGACAAACAGAGTACCTATAACATCAAAAGAAAGTGGTTATTGAAAGAGCAACTTCATTTTAATCTTCTGTCCAAAGCGCATCATTTAAATCGTCCGAGTTGGATTTGTGGCTCATTGAAATAAATAACACTGTAGCAGGTTTGGGCACATGCTGTTGAATGGGACAGTATTAAAGGCAAAGGTATAGTATTTGAGAATAGGAGACAAAATGAGGCAAACAACTTTTATAATGGACTTATATGTAGATGCTATCTCAAGCAAAACATCTGAGGCAAATAACTTTAATAAATAAATAAATTTGGCTTTGAATGACTTTTAATGAACAAAATCATTAAATACATTGCCAAAGCCTGTTGCAAATATGTCCAAACCACAAATGTGCATCCAAGAAGAGCCTTAGGGGATAACATTTTTATGAAGGGTAATTAAGGGGAGCTCTAGCTAGAGAACAGTTCTGAACAACTCTAAATGTGCACACAGTAATCTCACCATTGCTTGGGTCGATGTAGAAGACTCCCCTCGTTGATGACATTACTCTGTAGCTTATCTTCCCGTTCTCCCCAGAGTCACGGTCAGTGGCTGTTACTGTGATGACTGCACTGCCTGCTGGGAGGTGCTCCGATACAGTGACCTAATAAGAAACACACCATACAGATTAAAACAGATTATATATCCATTACAAGTATACTTCAACAATTTAACAAACATGTTAATTATCAAAAAGGTGGTGGTATATGCATGTGTGAGGAGGTAGCTGTACCTGATACAAGTCTTGAGTAAAGGTGGGTGCGTTATCGTTCACATCGTCCACCAGCACAGTGATGTTAGCCTCGCTTTGATGTATAGAGTCGGATGAGCGGACAGTCAGAGTGTACCACGTCCTGTCCTCATAGTCCAGAAGGCCAGTCAGAGACACCCCTCCCCCATAACGATGAATCCCAAACATGCCTTGAATGTTTGTATCCAGGTGTAGTGTGTAGGAGAGGGCTGGCCCTGAGTCTACGTCATTTCCTGTTACTTGGGTGATAACTGTGCCAATCATAGTATCTGTTTGATAAAGAGTTGCAGAGGCAGAAGAAGAATACATTTAAGTTGCAGCCGAAATAAAGCACAGAGATTCTAAGTAAATAAAAAAAGACGTTTTCTTTATGAAGAAATATCCTGTTCTTGAGAGCCTTGATCTAATAGACAGGAAATGAACAGAGGAACTTGGCAATAGCCTGTTTCATAATAGGGTCCGCCTTTTCCCTCTGAGCCCACTGAGTGAGCTGCCAGGGAGTGTGATGTGAGGCGTTATGATAAGATCACTGGACTGACTTCCACTGTGAAGCTGACTTACCCTCGGGCACTCGGATCTCCCGATGGAGAGGAATCATGGGACTGTTGTCGTTGAGGTCGATGATGAGCACAGTGAGCGTGGCAGAGCCAGCCAATCGCGGGGTTCCCCGGTCTGTTGCCGTAACAACAAGCCTGGTGGCAAATATACAAAACAAAGGATCTTAACCATTAAGTTATCACAGTAACAAACATTGAACAGGCTCTTGTCACGGGCAGAGATGAGTCGAGAGGAGCCACATGGCAGGATGTGATAACAGACAAAGAGAAAAACTCACTTTGTTTGCGTCCAGATCTCTCTGTCCATTATGGCTGCAGTGGTGATGCTGCCGGTCACTGGGTCGATCTTAAACAAGCCACTCATGGATGATGACCTGATAGAGTAGGTCACCTGACCATTTTGTCCCTGGTCCAGGTCATCTGCAGCAACCTGAGGAAGTGACCAACCCATTTTGGAAATTAAAATATGGAAGTATGTGCAGCAGCTGTTTCAGTGTAACATGAACCAGAGAGCAATATTGGATTTGGAAGTCAAGAGTTAATAAAAATGGCCCTGGCTTCATGCCATAAATGATTCTCTAGTATATTCAGATGGGACACTGACAACACATGCAATTGAACAGAGTCATTTCTTTACGCTGCTGAAACAATCCAGGTTTCTGAAGCACGAGTTACTTTTTAATAGACGTGTAGGGGACAGGCTACTGTACCTGAATAATGGGAAAATCATAACCCTGTGCCTCTTTAATGTAGGCCACATAGTTCTGGAGTTGGAAGCGTGGCAAGTTGTCATTGACGTCCTGCAGGATTAAGTTGACAGCCATGTAGGAGGTGGAGGATGCTGTCTCAGCTTTCACCACAAGGCGGAGTTTCGGGGTCTCCTCAAAGTCTAGTTCTTCAGATTTCTGGACCCATATTTCACCTAATTCACAAAAACTACAATGAGTCACTGTAGGTTTGGAAAACATTGTTTTACAGGGTATGCTGCCATCTCTGCACTTACCAGTAATGGAGTTTATTCCAAAAGATTGCATTCTGTTTCCACTGAAAATACTGTAGCTGATACCAGTTCGAGAACCTTCGGGGTACTGGGCCTCAGTCTGTGTTACTACTGTGCCTGTAAGGTGAACAACACACTTGGTTGAAACATTTTACTTCCAGTTATTATTTCTACTACACATTCACAAATTCCCAAGTAAAAACATTGATCTCTAATATCAAAACCTTTTGCAGCGTTCTCCTGCAGACTGACGTCTCGAGCCTTGCGAGAGAAGCGAATCCCTCTGTAGCTTTGTTCCCTGATATAAACGATAACCACCCCCAGGGAAGATTGAGCGGGGTTGCCCTGATCCATGGCCTGAACTATCAAAGTTCTCTGGCTTTGGGTCAGAGTCTGTAGCTTCTCTGTGGCCTGGATGTCTCCCGTCAGTGAGTTGATGGTGAAGCCCCTCACAGGGTTGGCGAAACGATAAAACACAGAACCATTAGCCCCGAAGTCCTTGTCCTCCGCCCTCATGGTGGCCAGTACTCGGCGGCTGGACACGCTGCTGACGGAGATGTTCACAATAAGCGGGTCCTGAATGAAGAAGGGTGCATTGTCGTTCACATCCTGCATGTAGACGGTCACCTGAACAGTGGAGTTCTGTGGGTTTGCAGGGGAGGAGTCAGTGGCACACACATTAAAGGTGTAAGAGGCAGTTCTCTCTCTGTCCAGGGGTGCTGCTGTGATGATGCGGCCAGTGTTCTGGTCTATGATAAACATGCCCTTTGAGCCAGTACTCAGAAAGTACAGCACCTGGCTGTTGGGGCCCTGGTCCAGATCAATGGCTTTCACCTCTAGGACCAGTGAGCCGATGGGAACGTCTTCCGAAACGTCTGCAGTGTAGCTGCTACTCTGAAACTGGGGGCTGTGATCATTGATGTCCATGACAGTCACCTCCACCGTAGCAGAGCTGCTGAGGGGAGGGTGGCCCCGGTCCTGAGCTGTGACTGTTAGCGTGTACCCAGCCCTCCTCTCTCGATCCAGAGGCCTTGAGGTAGACAACACACCTGACTGTCGTTCCAAGAGAAAATCTCCCAATGGATCTCCAGCTGCAAGTAGAGTAATGGCAAACGGTGTTTTTAAATGTTTAAAAAATGCTAAATCATGGTACCAGTTGAGCTTATCATTTAGAAACTCAATGGTACAATAAACAAAATGCCAAATCACCTGTAATTTTGTAGTTCATTTCCCCACTGTCTCCTGCATCCTGGTCTGTGGCTTTCAGGGTAAACAGAGGCAATGTCGGCAGGTTTTCCGGCACCTCTATGCTGTAGTAGAGACGTCCAAAGAAAGGGGCGTTGTCATTCTCATCAAGCACTCTGATCCTCACTGTGGCTTTGGCAAAATTGGGAGGAAGGCCTTCATCTTTTGCATAAACTGTCAAAACATAAGAAAACAATCACACCCATTATTAACAGCAACAGTATTAATGGTGACTTTAAAGATTAAGATTAAAGAAATTTGAAATTCGCAAAGTAACTCTTAAATATTTTTGATCTCAAAGCAGTCATCTTTGGGCATGTTTTATCTGTGATGGTGGACATCTGTCAGAGGGCAGTACCTGTCACGGTGTAGTACTCCTGGAGCTCCCTGTCCAGTGACTTAGAGGTAGTTATTACACCTGTCGCTGGGTTGATGCTGAAACCCTCCTCTGAGATTCCACCATATGTCACTTGCCCATTGGTTCCTACAGAGAAACACACAGTCATTGTAAAAACAAAGCTACCAAATGTCACCAAAGCTTTGAGACGAAAACAACAGGTATTTGTATTTCTCTTGTTACTGGCTTGTATACCTATTTGTTTGTTTGTCATTCGTTTTTGCTGTCAAATCCTCCCTCAGGTGCCTGGATGCCAGATTGCGTGCTAACAGAGAGCAGCCTGGCAACCTCACCTGTTTACTTCACTAATTACTTTTGGAGAGAAAGTTTATAATCCTTCGGTTTTACGTGCTTCTGACTAAGCCAGAGGGAATGCACCCTTTCTGTAGCCCCGCCCCCACCCTACTGAGTCTTCAATTAAAAACAACTCTTAATGTCTGTAATGTGTACACATAACCAGCACATGAAGGCTGAGAAGAAATACAGGCATTTTTTCCCGTCTTGATTGCTGATGCAGCACAAAAAAGCACACGGAAACACAGAGAACACACAGCATGCTTTAGATAATTAATTCTATGATGATAATTCATCATGTAGTAAGGACGTGTTAGTAGTATTTTGACCTGCAAATGACCAAATTAGTTCTCAACGGGAAATAATTGTTGATTTAAAAGTAGGATTACATGTGCAGGCTGCAGTAACGAAGTCAGTGCACATTGTATGTCTCACCTTGGTCCAGATCAGAGGCGGACACCGTCAACACACTAGTTCCTGGTGGCCGGTTCTCAGAGATCTGGCCTTCATACTGGCTCTCCTCAAACCATGGCACCTCATCGTTAACATCAATCACGTGGACACACAGCAGCTGGCTGGACGAGTGTTGGGGTATCCCATGATCCTCAGCGGTTATTGTGAGGTTAAAGACGTCCTGCTCCTCACGGTCCAGAGGTTTGAAAATAGACAGAGAGCCTGTAGAGAGATGAATCAGGGGCGAAATGTGAGGAGAGGTTTCCTGTATGTGTGTGTGTATCTGTGAGTGTGTGTGTTTAATTATAGCCTGTTTCACAGCGGCAGTTACACGCGACAACTTCGGCACGAAAGAATGCTATCAGAGGCAATAAAATATGCCACTTTCCATGGTTGTGTGTCGTCAAGTTATTTAAAAAGCAAGTGTGAAAAGTTGCCGTGTGAGGCCCAAATCAGAGCTAATTTACTCCACACACACAGCTTTGCCTACCTGAGCGCTACCACCACCACTGCTCTAACAGCCCAACGGTCTGGCCACAGTTTACGAGATTTTCCATTGGAGAATGCCGCAGCCATCGAGAAAGAAGCAGTAAACACACGCTCTAGACACGCAACAGCCAGGCCTGCCGTGCTCCGTAGAAATTAGGGGCACCCTTGCCTTTTCATTGTCCTGCCTTAAGATGGTAGAGCTTGCATTGATTCAATTTCAATTTCATGCTTTAAAATGAGCTGCAACTGTTAAATAAAGAGGTCCAAGGCTGTTTTGGTTTTAACTTTTTTGTTCATGTTTTTGCTTTGTATCTTGCTAGGACTGAGATAACTTGCCCCTAAGACTTTAATCTGGTGGGAGTTACAAGCTGGAATATTTTCACCAAATTTGACTCCTCTGTGATCCTGCCGTATCCCTGGTCACTGATAACACATGGGCAGAAAAAAGACAGTTGGAAACAGGAGAAAGGTTTTACTTTGGATGTTTTCAATTCCAAAATCCTGACTCTATGTGAGGTTTGTGGCGCCAACACTTTCAACTGCTGTGTGAGGGTTAGCTGAGGTTTCTCAGACACATTTTTCTTCTCTTATATGCAGATGTCGTTTATCACCATTTGATATGTTAATCCCAGAATGGTGCCGTCTTTTGCAAGGAAGCAATTCGCCATATCACCGGTGTATTCTCCCTTTGCTCCAAAAGTGAAATTAATAACCTCCCCTCTCACAATGAGTGATGAGAATGTGTCTCATACTGTGACTTTATATATTCCTAATCATACCTTGATAGTTCTCTCTATTGTGGTCAACTGTGAGCAGAAGTAATGAAAACAGAGTGTGCAGAGATGGTACCTGGTCTCCGGTCACTGACCCCAAAACGGGAGCAAACCAGGTGCTCAGAGGATTAACTCTGTCAGTGTTCGAACAAATAACCAGTGTGCATGAAAACACTTCAAGATGGGAGCACATTCAGGGCTGAAGCAGAAGTGGCATGCATGACAGACGTTCAATGTTTCCATCCCCGAGCTGCTCTAACGGGCATCCCGGTTGGCGACTTGAAGGGGAAGGCGGAGCCAAAGTTGACACGTGTCTCAAACACCACAACAAAGCCCACAGGACCAAATAGCCCAAGGTCAATGTTGACGAAGTGACAGAGTCTCATGCAAGCACACAAGCACATATGTGCATGCCTACACACACACACACACACACACACACACACACACACACGTGCGTACACATAAACACGCGTAACTGATCCCTTCTCTAATGGTTCCCAGAAGCCCAAGCAGGAGGTTCTTTGGTCTTTCATGGGAATAGATCCACAATAACAGATGATAGGTTGTGTGTGCGTGCGTGTGTGTGTGTGTGTGTTTAATATTTGGCAGGCTGCTCTGTCTGTCTGGCCTCCAACTGAGAGAAATAAGTCATGAAAGGCGAAGCAAGAGTTGTGCAGCACAAAGATTTAAGCAGAGTATTACAAGAGTTTGTGTGTGTTTATGTAGCGGGAGGTTTGGTAATTCTGGTGGGGGGCTGTGTGGAAGCACATGGAAAGGTGAGTACACATGCTCTGCATGTGTGGAATTCAGAGGTGGCACAAATGCTTTAAAAGTCCATGAAAAAACTCAAACAGAGAACAGATGCAGATTCGCTTGTCTGTTTAAAATGAAAATATTTCAACATGAGCAGGGGATTTTTAAGACACAGCAATTCTTAAACACTGGAATTACCAACAGGTGCAAGAAATATAAAATAATAAATGACAAGCTGAACATTTTAACATTATTAAAATGAAAACACAAGAGCAAAAAAGAGTGGGCCTGGTGGGAAATAAGTAAACAACTGAAAGTCCAAGATTTTAAAACCTTTCCTGATAATACCGTGCAAACTGATTGCAGTAATCGTCTGAGCGGTGACAAAATGGGGCTATCCGATTAAAACAAGTGCTGTACATAATTGCATATGCACAAGGAGCAAGGGAAGACATTCCAGACTATGAAATAAAACTTTTTGAAAAACTAATCATAATCATAATTTTCTTCCAAAACGTTCTCTCAGATATATTGACTTATGCAACACTACCACCAGCCAGAACATGATGATTCCCCAAATGATGTTCAATAACGTTATTTTTCAAATGATCTGATTCTACAATATCTGTGTTTGGCAACTATCAACATTTTGACTGCATTGGCACTGGGCTGGACTTACCAGTGTTAGAGTTGAGGCTGAATGTCCCCCCAGTGTTGCCTGACTGGATGCTGTAAGTCACTCTGCCATTCTCCCCCTGGTCTGCATCTCTGGCCATGACATACAGCGCCACAAAGCCCACCGGCTGGTCTTCCATCACACTGACAGCTGTTGGCGAGCTGAACACCGGAGGATTGTCGTTCTCATCGGTTACGTACACCCTCGCCGTGACAGAACCCCAGCGCCTCTGGTTGGCATCGTGGGCAGAGTCTGTTGCCTTTACAACCAGAATCAGGTTGGACGTGACCTCATGGTCCAGCTCCTGGCCCAAGGAGAGAACCCCAGTGGAAGGGTCGAGGGTTAGTAGGCTCGGGGTGTTTGGCCACTGGTGGAAAATGGAGTACTTCAGCTCGCTGTTGGGACCACTGCCATCCTTATCTGTGGCCTGGAAGGTATAGACAGAAGAGCCGGGCTCCATGTTTTCAGAGATGACAATTGTGATGGGGTCCTCGGGGAACTGAGGGGCGTGGTCATTGCTGTCCTCTATGTCAATGTCCAGGTGGACCAGGGTGCTGCTAGGAGGGGCGTGAGAGAGGTTATCCACCTCAATCTCCAGGGTGTAGCGTGCGTCTCGCTCATAGTCAAGAGGACGAGCTAGGTACACGTCTCCGTTCAGACGGTCCACGACAAAGGTCCCATCTCGGCCTGTACCCCCAACCACTGTGTAGGTCACCTCCCCTTCTTCAGGGGTTTCTCTGTCAGGAATGCGGACTGAGCCAATAACAGATCCAGGCTTGGTCTCCTCCACAGAGTTGAAGGATATGGAGAATGAATTGGTCTCAGAAGTCAGGCTGTTAGTGCTGAGAACCTGCATTGAAGAAGAACACTGTGTGATTATAGGAGGACACAGCTACGTATCAGTGGATCTAATGTTTCATTGAGATGCATTGTGGCAAAGTTTATAAATGTCAATACAAATTAATATTTGATGGATTTGGGGCAAAACAAAAAGAGATTTTGTCCTCTCGTCTCTCTTGTTCACTGGGAACAAATGAAACCCGTTACAAGAGGTTTTTATAGACATGAATAACACGTCTGCTAACCTTAATCACACTTAATCTGATACTCATGTCGCTGCCAGGAAAAATAATAAATGATAAAAGTAACACAATCAAGAGGAGGAAATGGTGAGAGGGTTTGAATCCAGCACTGGGACATATCCCCGTACTGTGTATAGCTTTACGCTCCCTTTGATGAGCAATTCAAGTGTCCTCCAAGACTACAACATTGTTACTTCTCTCCTTTGTATGGAAAGAGCACCATAAGTAACACACATGACACATTGTTTTAATAAATCATAAGCAGATGTATAGGGGGAGGTAAAGGGAGCGGTTATGCTGATCACACTTTCAGCAGCATTACTGACTGTTGTTTAAGCTGAAGGCGTGATCATACTCAGCACTGCATCCTACAGAACACTTCCCACAGTAAGCAGGCACGCAAAACAATATGCTGTGTTTGTTGTGAAATCTTACATGACAAGCTGTAAATTGCTTCCATATTTAATGGAAAAAGCAGTGTTCCAGAAATAAATAGTCCCATCCTATCATCGATTTAGAAAAGATGATTAAAGGAAATTACAGAAATGCGCCAGCGGGCAAGAAAAACACTGTTTAATCCAATTAACTAATAATTGTGACTTTCATTTTTTGTTGTTGGAAGGGAGGAAAAACTGAAGTGGCACTTAATGGATCTGTTTACATGGCAACTCTATTTTCCTGGAACCTATAAATGTTCCTTCGAGGGTCCTTCCATCGTGTCCCTTTTCTGTTCTATATTAACTATGAACGGGATTACCTTCAATGCTGTGTTTTACGTGAGTGTATAGCCCTGCTGCTCATTGCAAAAAGGGCTACTGTAATAAAAACGTGTTGAAGTCATTGAGTATGACCTTGATCAGAGCCGTCTACAGCTGGCCCTCATCACAAGCCAGCTGGGAGTATTTGATTCAGACCCACTTTTCCATTTCAGATAGAAATTTCCCTTTTTGAAAAGTCACAGGGGAAGAAAAGGGAGGGGATGGGAGGGAGGCTTGTCAAAAGTGAGGGTGATATGTCTGCAACTACTCTGAGGGGCCCACAGACATGGATCCTCTCAGCCCCAAGCCTATTCTTTGATATTAAATAGGTGAGTAGTGTGGGTGTTTGTGCTGGCCGCGCTCCAAATAAAGTCTGACCTGAATAGTGAGGGGGCAGGAGGTACTGCGAGGGGGAAGTCCTCTGTCGGTAGCTGTCACCGTCAGGGTGTACTCGGCCCGCTCCAAGTGGCTCAGAGGGGATGATAAACGCAACTCCCCAGTGTTTGGGTTCAAAGAGAAACGCTCAGCTCTGGGACCTGGGAGAGAAAGACAGTCCTAACTTTAACTGGAGACCATGTACGTGGGGGAGCAAAATGCACTTTAATTCACTTCACTTCAAGTGTATCATAACAATTTGTACAGTATGTTTACAGTATTTACACACATGGACACCGATAATGATCCATTTTATTCATCTAAAAATCCTACAATAAATGCTTATACCATGGCCATGGGTGGCAGATAGCCCTTAAAGGTGTCCCGATATGCATTATTCTCTTCCTTTATTATCAGGACACCTCACTGAGTACTAGCACTTTCTTAAAAGACAACATGTACTACATTTACATATATATATTAAATCTTTTGCACATATAAGTACTCTCTTTACTACCTGACAAAGAGTAGAACACGGTTCCATTCTCCCCTTCATCGGGGTCTTTGGCTTGCAGCGTGCCCACTAAAACCCCAGAGAACTGTCCTTCCGTCACCTACGGGTTAAAACACAAATCGATGTCACCAAAGCCATGAAAGAAATTTCATTTTCTGCCTGTCTGTGTGTCCGGTCTTGTGGCATCACCTGTATGATGAGATTTTTGCCCGACTGGCTGTGGGTGAAAGCGGGGTCATTGTCGTTGTCATCCAGGACAGTGATGAAGGCTGTGCCTGTGGCGCTGCGAGGGGGCGAACCTCCGTCTTGAACCACCATCACCAGCTGGTAACTCGACTGCTGCTCTCTGTCCAGAGTAGTCCGTGTACTGATCTCACCTGGGGGGAGAAGGGGGTGGATGAGAGGGATTTTCTGCCTAGGCACTAGTCCAGAGCACTGGAATAATGATGAGAGACTTCAGAGCCAGCAGGCTTCGATCAATGACACACAAGTAACAGACATGCACAGTGTGCAGATGTAGGTGTGTATGTGCACACACACAAATGGGAATTTTGGAAGACTGGCAGATGCTGTAGAGAGTCACAACTCAGCCAGAAACTAATCACAAATTAGACTGTGAGTCTCCACCCACAGACGAACGGGCCCAGCAGACCAATTACAGCCCAGCAAGATGCTTAGTGCCACTGTCACCATCATCTGACTAATTTATGACGGCAGAGAAGAGGCAACTGTAGTCTCTCATCTTTCAGAGATGAATAAACATTAAATTAGCTTTTTTCACAAATCATTTACATTTTCTATGACTTAAAGACATTCTTGCAGAATCATGACAGCTTGTCCTTTACACTGATGGAGGATATTTGAGCCCAACGACTTGCTCGGTTATTTTCGGCTCAATCTACAGAAGAGTAATAGTAAAAAAAAACTGAGTATTCTGCATTTTTGGGGTAAATTGCCTCCAAATAATCTGGAAGACATCCAATATCCAACAATAATATCTGCAGTGCAGCCTTTCTTTTCTTGTGCTGACCTTTGTCAACAGCAGCTTCATTAAAACATGGCATTGCAGCTCTTAAAATTGTATTTCTGCCTGCTCTGTTCTTTAAGCATCTCTCTTAAACATCTCCAAAGACATCTTTACATAAAGTGTGTAGTTTTTCTGCATAAAAGCAAATACTTTTTTATTTGCCTAATTAAGTAAAGCTAAACTATCACCACTCCACATCACTCCAATCCAAGAGACAAGCAGTGACTGCTGCTGGGATTCATTTAACAATTAGTACATCACATTTTCAATTAACCTGTGTGGGAGTTAATCTGGAAGTGGCGATCGGGGTGCAGGAAACGGTAGCTGAGGCGTCCGTTGGGGCCACTGTCTCGGTCTGACGCCGTCACGTGACCAAAGCCTGTTCCTGCAGGCAGGTTTTCTCTTGCAGCCATGAATACCCTCTCCTGTGTGAGCCGAGGAGAGTTGTCATTCTCATCAGTCACCGATATCCGCACTGTGGCACTACCCGTCTTCTTCAACTGTCCATGACCTTGGCTGGCCAGCACTGTTAGAAGATACATGTCCTTGACTTCTCTGTCTAGGGAATTCTTCACAAACAGCCAGCCACTCTCTGCAGCAATGCCAAACCCTGCAGCATCTCCATCTGGACGCAGGTGATATGCCAGGGGACTGAAGTAACCTGAGCCAGAGATTTCTCTGTTCAGAGCTCTGACCTGCAGGAAGCGTGTGTTTATCGGAGTCCCTTCTTTTAGCTCCACGCGGTAGGTGAGGGTATCAAACACAGGTCCCTGGTCATTCTCTGCCTGGACATGAACCACAAGCACAAAGGTGGCACTAAGTTGGGGTACTCCACCATCCTTGGCAATCACCTGGAGGTCATAACGGGGAGCAACCTCATAGTTGAGGCTCCCTACCAATCGGATCTCTCCACTGCTGCGCTCTATACTGAAGGTCCTCTGGATTCCACTTGGAGAAGAAAGGTCAAAGTTGAGTTGCCCATTGACTCCGGAGTCTCCGTCCTCAGCTTGGACACGATACACCACTGTGCCCATTTCTGTATGTTCCGGCAGCAGCAGGGACTCGGAGGACGAGGGCAGGAAAACGGGCAGGTTATCGTTGATGTCTGCGATGGTAATGTGGACACGGGTCTGGCCAAATGCAGGGGGGTTGCCACTGCGGGCCTGCACCTCCAGATCAAGAGCTGACTGGGCTTCATGATCCAGGGTCAGACTGGTCCTCAGGGCCCCAGTGTCAGGATCCACTGTGAAGTAGCCTCCTGGGTCCCCAGCACTGATGGTGTAGGAGATATCTCTAGAGGTGCCTGAGAAGGGGAAATAATGACAAAAACCAGAGACACGTCACCATGGCTCAGGAGGCTGTGCTAAAAGCACTGAAGTAACAGTATACTCCAACGATGGCATTTTTCAATTTTCATTTGTGGAATAGAGCCCTAAATACTCAGAAAATGAATACATAAACACAGTTGGGAAATGGTATTTTTGATTGATGTTATTTCAAAGTAAAGTGTGTATAGTGGCCCAGTGCCTATTTGTACAAGTGGTGCAGGGAGCAGAAAAGAAACTCTCTGAAGCCTGATCCAGTGTGACTGATTAATGTATTGTGAACTAGTCAATATGGACTGTGAAGCTCAATTTGGGTGTCTGTGAGTGAGTCAGTAAGTCAGCAAGTGAGTGAGTGACGAAGAATAAAGGGCATGTGTTTGTTGTCCCCACCTATCTTACTGCTGGCCTTGACGCTGCCTACGACTGTCCCCCGCAAGACATCCTCTGATACAGAAAAGTAGTACTGAGTCTGTTCAAAGACAGGTGGAGCCACCAGCCCCGCCACCACGCTAATGTTGACTCTGGCACTGACGAGGGCAACCAGACCGCCACCGTCCTGAGCGGAGATTACCATGGGAATGACAGAGTTGGCCTTCCCGTAGACAGACCGAGACAGGGAGATCACTCCTATGAAAATAAAGCCGTAGACAAGGTTGAGACAAACATTGCACAACTTCATAAAACACGATCAATAAAAATAACGTGATGGAAATGTCAGAATGAAATTGCAGGACAAAATGTACAGTATACATCAAAATGACTTGTGCCTACCTGTGTCTTTGTTGAGAGTAAAGTAAGGGGAGGCCCCTCCAGCTACTGTTTTGTATGTAATTCTGCCATTCTCGCCTGAGTCTGGGTCATAGGCGGTCACTCTGACAACAGATGTCCCAGGGGCGCTCTGCGTGCTCAAACTGACAGCATAGCTGACCGGGTAGAAGGCGGGTCTGTTATCATTAATGTCAGCCAAATCTACCTTCACATAGGCTACTGAGCTCAGTCCACCCTGCAGAGGAAACAAAAAGCTTCTTTGTTATATCTTCACATACATTAAATCATGTACAGGAAAAACACACCTGAAAGCAGGATTGAGGCCACATTAATATTGCAAGTAGACCACATTAACAGCGAAAGTCAGTAAAAGTAAAAACCAGCAGTAAACCCTGTTAAAATTTCAATGTATAGCAGCGGCCTCTAAAATCGAGTCCCTGCCGGTTTGTGCAGGGATACAGATTGATAGTTTCCCTCGGGAAAGAACAATATGTCATGACCCGTGGAGGGTGAGAGGGCCCGCCGCAACAGAACAATCTGCTTCATAGGCTTTTCATTTGCAGAAAATACAGTGCAGGCTTTTCATTTCGACCAGGTGGCAAAAAACGAGGGAGGCGGTAGCCCAACTTGTTAAAATATTACTGCCTTGACAGTTGAGGCATTTCTCCATCTGATTGCTTTAACATGGCTGCAATAATTTTTCTTTCATTTTAAACCTTTTATTTGGCGTAAAGTGAACAGGATATACTCATTTGAGTCAGCCATGGAGATTCAATATTTAGTTTTTTACTTGGCTGCTCAAATCAAATTTTTTCATGCATGGTTGGCCATGTCTCTGCTCTGCCTTCTGTATGAAAAGCATGGCTGCTGTGTTTATAGGATTACTCTGCGGCTCAACGGATTCATATTAAGCATGATTTCAAAATGCGGTGGCTCACCCCATCCACTGCAGTTACAGTAAAGTCGAAGCTGGCTGGCCCTTGATCTCTGTCTAGTGCAGCACTCGTGCAGATCCGGCCAGTCTCCTTGCCAATGGTGAACTGAGATGGAACCATGCTGGTAACGCCAGAGCCAAGGGAGTAGGTAATGGAGCCAAAGGAGCCGCCGTCTGCATCTGTCGCAGTCACCTACAGAGAAGAAAACATGCTATTGGTTAAACATTCCAACATCGTGCATTAAAATTTTTATTTATTAAGTTGGAAGGGAAATATCCTTCTGGATAAACTCAGCAGTTTCCATACTCATTAATAATACTACTCTAAAGCTGCAGCAGATCAAATCTAAATTATATTAGAGGGATATAAGAGTGATGGCGATCCACAAACTGAAACAAGAGCACCATACCAGGTGCCTTTTGAAAGCATCTTTGGACCTGGTCTTTGTTGTTTATCTGAACGTGAGCATGGGCCAACCAGGCCCTTTGGCAGAAAGGGGCTCAGAGGGAATGAAGGAGGGTGGCGGGGAGGAGGATGACTTCTACAGACTCTGGGAGGCATGCCAGCAGGGAAAATTGCCTGCTTCAGGAGTGGCGTCTGTCTGCAAAGGAGAGTGACAGGGACGGCTGCGCAACAATGGGATACCACACAGTACGCTTCAGTACAGCGCATTAGAACCCATAATATCCAACTTGCGGTCTGGTTTTAATAATGCCGCATATCTACAGAGGGCTGCAGCTATAAAGGCAGCTCACAAGCCATCAGCCAGGGAGCCGACTCAATTACTACAGGATCTCCCAAGACAGCGCAAGAGCAAATACACCAATCAGATTGGGCCCCTAGGTACCAGCAGTATAATTGTTTGCAAGTGTTGGCGCTGGATCACAGTTTGCCAGAGATTACAGTCCTCAAACCTCACAACTTGATTCGAATTCTCCTTCCTTCCATCTTTTATAAATGGATCTTTTTAGGAAAACGCTAATTGTTAGAAAAAACCCGAAAAAGCTCAGTTCATGCTCTGGTGCTCCGCAACACTCAGCAGCAGGGAGCCTCCTCTGCGTATGACGGAGTAGTTCTCAGGAACATTGCCAAGAAAAATAAGGCAAGTCATGCTTATCATCAAGAGCTGACTTTTTCGAAAGATGGCATTGGCATGAGTGTGAATAGATGGAAATCATTCATTCCAGGCGATGAAGGTTTGGCTACTCCGTCTCTTTCCTGAGCAGATGGCAGACGGGGGACTCAGCAGAGAGCATGCTCCACACTCTTGACTGTAACTCCTAACAGAGGGTGAGTAGTGTGTAGGAGTGAAGGGAGTTGTAAAGCTGGCAGAGACGCAAGCCAAAGAGAAGAATAATAAACCGCATGAGGAAAGGGGAAACCAAGAGCAATACAAGAAAGCCACTCCATCTCTTAACGTGCGGAGGCTGCAGCTTACTGTAATATTTTATCATTTTGCAGGGGGACAAGTTATTTATAACAAGCCCGCAGCTTTATATGCTTGTTTTCTTTCACAGTGCTGTGATGAGTGTCAGCTGGAGGGAAAGTTGAAGGAGCATTCTAGCAATACCTAGGTTTTATATATGTTGCAAACATTTCAAAACAGATCTGTAGTGGAATATTTCCCCCATTGTGACTGACCCGCGTGGCAGGCATTGGATGTACGAGCTATTTGAGGAGACTCCGTGTTGCTTTCCATTTAAGCCACTACCATCCATAAAAACTTTTTTTTACAAAGTACACCCATATCCAGTTAAAGAAAATCCAATGTAAAAAGCCCACATTTATATTGATGATACAAAAACTTGAAAAAGGAAAGAAAAAAAGATGAAAAAGTGAAAGTTACTTTTGGTGGGGTGGGAGTCGGAGCTCTTTTGAACTCTATGAATCCATAATGACACACAGTAAAACTTACTGGCGTGTTCAAACTTAACACACAATTACATTACCAGTAAGGGTTCCCCAGTAAGTTTAAAAAGTTTAAAAACTTGAGCAAAGTACAATGGTACAGTGTGTGCACCAGAGATACTGAGCAAAGAGACAGGGGATTGAGTGATGCGTACTCCGTGAAATAATTGACATGAGGAGGATCCGGTGCTTTAACAATTACCCTTCTCCCAGTGCTCAGCACTGCACAGAGTATAGTATTATAGTATATATATATATATAAAGATATTTGGAGCCATATGTGGTTTGACCAATGTGTTCCATGAGTTAAGTGTATGACTGTGTGGGGGGAAATACACTGTAAAATAATAAACCACACAATCATATTTGCATAAATCCTGACCACTGTGAGTAAAATGCCTCAAGCGATCAGTCTATTTTGGAATCTGCAGACTGTGATTTCAATTCCACTGTCATTTCTGAGTTAATAGCAGCCTATCACTGTCATCTTGCTGGATCGCAGACTTCTCTATCCAGGAGATTATAATTTTTCAGCCACACATATGACATGACATATGAGGCCATATGCAAATGAAAAAAAAAAATTGAGCAGGACAATTAGCCAAACCCCAAACCATGAAACCAGAGAGATGAGGATAACCTAACAAAATGTGGCCTCTGGTGTCAAAGATTAAGATAAATCAGTAACAAAGCCAGTATAAATCTCAACAGATGAAACAAGATTCCCACAGGATCTTAGATAAAGACTGAAAGTTACTTGGGATGTTACGTAATGCTGCAGTTCAGCAGCAATGTAACAACAAAAGGTCATCCGTCATTCATTTCAATAGTTTGACAACACACTTTGTTCATCTTTTGACAAAAACAAAGTATAAGTACATTACGATTATTGTCTCCTCTACATCTGCATACTGTACATTTTGAGGAAAAGGACATAGCTATAACCAAGAAAGTTTTTTAAGATGGGCAGTCATAAGTAGGAATTCTCCACCCTGCAGGGGGGAGAAAAATAACATTCACCACTTTGTCGTATCCATCTTGACATGGATACTCGAGGCCTCTCTTTCTGTTTCCCACTGACTTTCTACACTATCTACTGCAATGTATAGGTATTATGCAAAGTCTCTATTTCTATTGGATTAAAAGTTCAAAAGCAGGAGTAATCTTAGATCATCAGCAGCAGCCAGCAGTATTCTCCCTTCACTCTGTGTGTGTGAGTGAGGCATGATGGGAGCTGTCTTATCAGCAGGGGAAAGGCAACGTTTGGCCGGGTCCTTAGTTAAACAAGCTGGGGGGATCCAAAGATAACTGGGGCACTTGTGGTTCTCCCATTAGATTCCAGGAGCCTTCCACAGGAGACTTTCTGACTGACCGACTGTCCAATCAAGAGAACAGGATTCACAGGAGAGAACATGCATTTGTATGTTTATGTAGAATATGTTGAAATGGAATAATGATCCTGAAGCTTTTGGATGCTCCAAAGTGTTCTGGGCCATGTCCTCACTCTGTGGTCTGAGAGAGAGCCAGGCCTGGAAAAGAACATGCCCAGGATTTAGGTGCGTTCTATTTTTAGAGTTGAATTTCCCAAACTACCAATTATTATTCTCATACATGATTGACCACCGTGGATTTCTAATTCTTGTTCTTATATTTTTGTGGATAAGGCAGAAGCACGTATGTCAGCATGCCCAAGCTGCTGTGCCTCTATTCATCTCCGTTGTGCAGGCATGCAAAACAGGTCTCCCGTGGAAAGAACCGGTGCGAAAACCTGTGAGCAAATGAATGATGTAGAGCCGACACCAGGCCAACAAGGGGTGAAATGAAGGCGATGTAGTTTTTAATCATGCTCCCCGTATTTTAGAGTGCCCAGTCAAACAAATCTGTCTCACGTAGTCCTTAGTGAGACCAGCCAATCAGGACTGCACCTGTGCCAATCCAAATAGGCTAGAAATGACGCAGTGCGCATGCAAATGTTTGCCAAATGGGAAATTATCACACACATCAATCAAACTCTGCATGCACGCGTCCTTTGAATGTATCTTAGCAAAGACACCAACCTACAAACACAAATTTTGCACTCTGACTACACACCAAAATCTTCTCTGTATTCACCGGGATATATATATATATATATATATATATATATACTGTATATATGAAATACTGGATGACATTTCTAAAGCCAGTTGGCCATGCAACTGTGATGGGCAATCACAGAAGTGATTCAATTGTAACAATTTATATATTTTCAGATCTGTGTCAATGTTGGACAAGAACAAGTTTCCGTCTTTAAGGGTGTAGAATAAAGAGGACTATATTTGACAAACTCTGGAGACTTATAAAAGTTAAGGAATCTGAGTACTCCACCCAATCGAGAGAATTTAGTTGCCATTTTTTGGATAAAGGATAAGGTATCTTAAACTCCAGTAATGCCACAATGTATGTCAATCTGATCTCAGATTCACAGCAAGATCAAGCCCAATCATTTGCCTTTTCTCCAAAAATGGAAACTATCCAAATATGAATTTAATAATGCCGTAAAATCAAAAGTGACAATTTCACAGACATGACCAATTAATCCTGTAATAGCAGGATTATCGCAAAAGCAATTACATGCAGGTCTGATAGATTGATGGAGTGGCATGAAGATCATTAAAAGACAGTGAAGGCAAAGAGGAAAGCGTAGGCTCAAAGAAATCAAAAGAGTGGGCGAGTTGTAAAAGTCTGGACTGAGAGTTCCTTTGAGCTTTCACAGCTGGTGTGAAGCCGTGCACACTCCTCTCACTCCATTGTCCTGGCATCACTTCTGAGGACAGCAGAGACGAAGAGAGCAAGGCAGAGACTTCCTGAAAGCCTCATTCACGACTTCACTAACGTAGCAGACAGACAGGATAGAGACTTTGTGACATGTCCACCACCACACTAAAGACCCAGACAGAGACCACACCAGTCCGGTGGAAGGAAGATGCCCACACACTGTTGACCAATCTATCCAAAAATATAAACATTTTCCCCACAGACAGTCTGGATTCCAACCAACCATATGTGAGAGATTTTGATGGTAACTCAGGAGACAAAAAGCTGAAATCTTCACGGCATAGTTTAAGACGTATGTGAGGTCTAGAAAATGGTGATACTAAATACTACCAAACTTTGATGTATGATGTCTGGCTGCTTTGTACAAGGGTGATAAAAGTAAAGACATTTCAAAAGATGTCCCAGCTGAAACAGAATGGAGGTTGTTCATGAAGCATTCCAGCAGCCTTATTGTGTTCATCAGCTCGTCTGGTGTGAGAAAGCCAGAGTAGATACTGTGGTCTTCCTAAAGCTCTACCTGACAGAAGGACTACTGGATGCTATGCTACACTCTTCTGTGTTGTCTGAGGAGCACTGGCTGTGAGGTGAACGTGACATAAAAAGGTCTTGAGACTTTTCTTTCTTTTTTTTCTTTTTTTTAAGGTGCTCCGCTTTTCTTTGTATTCCACAGATTTTTGTTAATGTTAGTATATTAAAGTTGTAAGTCAAAGCTTTGTCTGTGTAAAGGAGAAGGGGCAGCTTACATTGTAAAGTGACAGTTTCACTATCGGCTACATGCTACATGTTTACATTTAGAAATTACCTTTTTTTAATTGGAAAGTTTGTGGCACTAGAGAAATGTCTTGAGCTGATTTGACACCAACACGCTTCAACCTCACTGCTTTTGGGGAAAACAAAACATCCATTTGATGGGAGCAAGTCTTTGCGTGTGGCCCGCCAAACAAAGGCTATTCACAGGAAACGCTCAAAAACAGCGATTCAAGCGTGACTCTCAATTATCCTTTGCATAATTTCTGTTGTAAAAGCCTCAGCAATGTTACACTGGCATTGGAGCAGCAACATATACGTTATAATCACATACCAAGCAGCTATGTAGAGCTGTATTATTAGCAATTCAAATTCACAAAACTTCCTACGGTATCCCTGCATGACTTCACATGAACAATCTTTTCCAGATTTGTCAATTGCTTTCTGCGTCCAGATGTCCATTAAAATACATCTGCTGTATTGGGGTATCCCTGTGAAACACCATATAACTGTCAAGGTCAGTAACCATCTTAATCACACTGATTTCTCTAAAAATATACAGTTATGTGCCAGTTGCCAAATCATCTTGTCCTGAACTGTCCTTTTACTTTGTAAATGATTTCCAAGTCTAATGAGTCGACCAGACTAGAACTTTAGAAGAACACATCCATTACGCACATGCTGAAGGATAAACATGACAACAGATAATATTTCACAGTACATTTTCCAGGATTACATGGTCTTGTCATAAGTCAGCTAAGTAACTTTTGGCTGCCTTTGGAAAAACTGAGCAGCTTTTTTTGACCAGTCTGCAGCAACAAAGCAGCATCTTGCCAAGCTTATGATCCCAGCAGGTCTTACTGCCCTAGTTTCTTAGAATGGGATCGTCTCAGTTCAGGACATAAAAGAAACACGTTCTGACACGAGGAGACAAAAAAAGGTATTGATTTCTAAATCAACAAGGGTCCCATGAACTGCAGCTTGTCATCTTTCTCTGTGTAGTTCACTGACATAAATGTGGAGGACTTGGGTTCAGGGCAGGTTAGGGGTTAACCCTTAACCCTTAACACCATACCAATCAGCAGGTTGGTATGGTGTTAGGGCCACATATCTGGCAGAGGAACAGAGAGGAGGTAATATAGCAGAAAGGGATATAATGACGGTGCTAGAGTGCAGACACAGGACAGGATAAGGTTTCTGTCTCTTTCCTTTCTTCTCACACATCACTCACCAGAACTACTACACGGCAGGAAAAAGGCAGTCAAAACATTCGAACAGTTTCTGTGTGAAGCGGGTAGTAGGTCAGTGTGTTGATTAATTCAATGTGATAGAACATAAAATGTAAGAACATCAAAGCCAGAATGCTAACAATTGTTTATGTTACCAAATGTTACGATTTTGGAAGGCCCTCTTCTAAAAAAAAAAAGGCATGTTCAATAAATTGGCTATTTTTAGTTATCACCAAATTTTCTTTTGAGAAGAACTGTTCCCCTCTTTTAGTATTATAAATGATACTGCTTTGGAACAAATGCACTTCTATTGAGTAATGATTTCAAGAATACCACATATTGAGTGGCATCATAATTTAAGTTTCCAACACAAGACTGAGTGGAGTTTTAAAACTCAATGTCTTATCAAGCTGCAGCTTGGCAGTCATTGTCATAAAGTTGCCCAAATGAGCCTCAAGTAAACAAGCAGCCTGTCGGTGGGTCTATATCTAGTGTAATCTAGCAACATAAGCAATGTAGAGTCTTCAGAATGAAAATACCTCTTCGTTTTTTAAGTAGAATTCAGACTTGACTCAAAATGTTTCTGAACCTGTCTGTGTTCACCACACGTTTTTGAAGTCTCACTTAAAATATATCCAGGCTCTCTTTGTAGTTTGCAATTTAAGAGTTGTGACAAACTTCAGTTGTTGGAAGTTAGGTGGCCTGCCTATTTTTTTAAAACTTTCATTAGACTTTCTTCTAAAAATGAAGCATCTGTCTTTAATCTAGACCTTGCACCTGGAGATGGTTAAGCATCAAACCATTTAAGGAGAAAAGGGTTCCAGAAAAGCAAAATGAGCAGAGAGGAGAGATATTGTGCAGCTAAAGAAAAAAAGGTGTAGCGCTATGTATATGAGCTGAACAGACTGGAAGCTGCATTCAAGACCAGACATGCAACACTTCTTCTTAAGCTTTCTAATTATTTGCGCAGGTTAATTAAGTACAAATGATTGCAATAATAACAACAAAAAGCCCGACTGAGGGCAATAGGCTAGCAGAGTAGAAGAAACACATATGTATCTGCTCTATAAAAGGATTCTGTCTACAGACAGGTCTGTGGTCATCAAGATGGAATGCAACTTCACCGTGAAAACAACTTAAAGGTGTTTTTAAAAGCCCTTGTGTGTGTACTAACCCAGTCAATACTTGATATGAGCCGTGATCCCAACAGGTAAACTGGGAGCATTTGATCTGTAACTCTGATTGAAAATGTCCTGAAGATGTTGAAAAAAACAAAAAAAAACATATGCAATTTAATTTTGAAAAACACGTGGATGAAAGGTGAGCAGGGGGTCCCGGGAAAGGCCTGCATGCCAGACATGATGCTGACCTCGGTGTAGGCTCACAGCTAGGGAGGACTTTGCCATATTGTGCAGCATTTGCCACCGCTGACAAACACAATATCTGGGATAATTCTCAATGAAGGTCTAGCTTTGGTTGGACAAATAAATATGACAAAAACTCCTCTGGGAGCGTAAGCGTAGTGGTGTGTGCGGCGTTAACCCTTGGCCACCTGGAATGACAGAGGCAGCTCAGTAACCTATCGGAGAGTCCCTGCTTAAATCATTAGCCTGTTTATTTTCCAAAGGTCAAATGGGAGAAACAAAGCTGCCACTATTTTCTCATGCATGCTGCCCACTAATTATCCAATGGAAAGAAAATAAAGAGAAAATTGCTAGTTTAAGAATGAATAATCGTTTTGAATGACAATCTCATAACAACATTTGGAGGTTAGAGGATTTAAAACAACAAGTGGGTTGGAGGAGCTTGCGATTTTATATTTCTAATCGGTGTAAAATTGTTTGCCATTAGCTGCCTCGCAGATGTGGAATTCTAGGTGATTTGGAAAAAAACACACTTAGACATTATTTCAAAGGCCACAGCACTGGTAAAATGCTCATTTATGCCACATTGTTTTTATGCAAATGCACTAAGTACAAATAATGCATTTTGCAAATCTGACATACGATTGATTCTCACTTGATTATACATCAGCGCACTCTGCTGAGGGTCATAGCACACCTCTGAAGTGACCTCGAATAAATGCAGAACAACACAAAGCCACCAGTACAGCCAGTTAAAAGCCTCTGAGACCTGCCCAATGTCCAGTGTGGAATGTGAACTGATGCTAGATCGCTGAGCAGATTCACTCTCACGCGACATCTACCAGGGGAAGTGACCTTGCACCAGACACCCATGGAGCCGCGCCTGTCAGTCTCTAGCTTGGCTCTGTTTCAGCACGTCGTCACTTTCACAGCCATCCAATGGCTGCGCTGAGCTCTGGTCTGCTGAGGCAGGCCAGGCGGTGGATCCCAGGGTCTGGGTAGGTGGGAGGGGAGCTAATATGAACCATGCACAGTGTGTGGGGGTGCAGGAGCACTGATGTGGGCTAGGCTAATGCTACAGCTGCCTGCAGTGGGTGGGAGAATGCCCCACTGAGCATGGCATGCACAAATACAGTGCAGATGCAGTATCAGAGCCAGATTGGACCCTGATTCCCAGGGTTCCATGAGCCTGTTTGATGAGGAGTATGGAGAGACTCAACGCTGGAGTTTGTCCTCTCTTCTCTGTGTGAGCCAGGTCTACGGTAAAGGCTGCTACATTCCTGTGATCAAGCTGTCTTTCAGTAAATTCGTGATCACAGCTGGCCACAAAGAACACTGCATTCATCAATACAGAACTAGTGGAGACATATCTGCATAATCCCTCTAGGAAACAGTAACCTCTCTTAACATGGATTCATATCCTCCAATAGAGACATTTCAAAGCAAGTAAAATGCAACCACTTGCTAATTTTATCTTCTTGTGGTCAACTCTGAGTAGTGCATATAACCGCTAATAATGAATAACACACTGAAGACATCAGATTAAATTGTCTTGCGTGCGCTGATGGTTTGGCTGATCATGAAGCAGAGCTTTCTTTTCTGCTTTGATATTATTTCAATGAGGATTTCGATTTGCATGAAGAACTCTCCTGCACAAACAGAATCACATGCAAACGCTGACCATGCCGACACATGTGGACATTGATACCGACATGTAGACACAAATATCCAAGTATTCACTTTGTATACTGGACAGTATTGTGCCTGAGGTCAGCAGTTAGAGTAAGATTGGGATGGTTTGGTTAAGTTTCCCAGCGCAGCAGAGGGAGCCAGATCTGTGGCGTGGCAGGGAATGGAGTCTGCAGCTCTTACTGTACTGTACAGGACCAGTAGGGCCATCATGACACACCTTCATCTTTCAGAAAATGGAAAAAAACATTGCACTATGGGCAGCTTCCAAAAAACACTGACATTTGTTGGTGGTTGATTTTATAGAAGTCACTCAGTATGAAGGACATGTTTATTGACAGTTGTATTGCCATAGTAATTTAATGCGCGCTAGCTGGAAAACAGTAATTAAAAAAGATCGTTTGGAAAGTGTTGTGTCACTGTGTGTACTTGCTTATGTTGGAGTGTCTAGACCTGTCCAGTCTCGTGGCAGGACCAAACAAATAAACTTTCAACGGGAAGATTTCAGTGATAGTACACAGAAAAGGTTGGTACTTGAATAAGCTTGACAGAGCCACTTACTTCAGTGTGCAAACGTAAATAAATCAATCGATCATCAGCACAGTGCTTACATGTTCTCTAAATGCATTAGGTAGGAACTCCACGATGTGACATTTTACATCATCACTCAGACTTCTCACAAACTGCACCATAATTAAGCTGCCATGTGGCACCAGCATTTCATTTCATGTTTAGTTGGTGAAGAAATCAGTCAGCCATTCTCCTTGGAGACCTAAAGACCTAAAGACTGTAATCCTACTGTTGAAGGGTTGTTCTTGTTTCTCCAGTGAAATGAAAGCTATGTATTCACACATGTAAAGAGTTAATAGCACGTTTAAAGCAGTACATGTTCAATTGCTTTATTAAAAGACTTGATACCCCACCCCAGTTTATCAATCTTTTCAGTTTGACTGTCCTTAAGTCCAACTCTATTAAAAAAGTCTCATGTTACTATCACCAAGCATATTTTCAGGTTTCACGATATTGCATGTACTAAAGTGTGGACACTCATTTCATCACCCATGTAAATGTTCAAGCATATTCGTGAAGGCCTCCTGATTAGAAGTGGGTGATGATAACCCAACTGCCACAGCCACCGCTTTACTGCGCTTTAATCGTGTATTAATGAAATCCATCCAGAGAGAAGAGAATTGAACTCACTCACTCTCTAGCGTCGCTCTCGAGGCGAGGAAGAGGGGCTGAGTCAGGGCATCGGGGTCACGAAGGCCTACTGGAACCGTACACATAAACACTCCCTGTCACCGACTGATAAACACTGCAAACAAATGAAGACTGCCCAGGCAGGGTTCTGGCATGCACGCGGTTTCTCCAGTAAAGTCTGTTTAACTGTAAGGCCAGTCCTGAAGGAAGTCATCCCTGGCTCAGACGTGGGTTGGACACATAACACGTTCTGGCAATGGAGGCGGCCGCGGAGAGCTGAGTGTCTGTTTGGATCGCTTTCTTTTGTTTCACCGAGACACATAATTGTGAATCAACACAGATTCATCCGGAGAATCGTGTATGGATAGACGAATGAGAGCACGCACACACACAATATATGTACTGTAACTTTCCAAACAGTCCCCTGCCAACCACAAACAGCTGCTTTTTACATACAACTCTGTCTCCGTCACATGGAGATGGATAGAGATACTGGCGCTCTGTCATCGTTACACCTTTCATCTTGTTGTTAAACTGGAAAAACAAAATGTGATCGTGAGATTTTCCATATTTCCACATGTAAAACTGCGTAACCTCCTAAACTGGAGCACTTTCTGCTATGGTAGCATGGTTCTATGTGATATTTGTATGTTTACCATCTCAGCTGTTCAATCTGATTCATGAGATTTTTTCTTTTTTCTTCACACAAATTCTTTTGAAAGCAAAGCAATACGTATGTTTCATTTCCTCGCAAGGATATTTATTTAGTTTCCAGCAAAATATTTAGGTGATAGAATAATTATATTTTATCTTGTATACATGTCCAGTCCCCTCCTTCATGTGATTCATTTCAAACAATCCCCTCTGAGTATACATAAGGTAGTCAGTGAGCACTTTGGTTGTTTCTCAGCGCAAAAGGGACTTCCACAGTAAACATGTCCTCCGATAGATTACACTCACGCAAGCTCCTAAAAGGAACACACACAAGTCTGAATCAAGCATATTTCATCTGTTTGAAAGAAGAAAAAAAACCTGTTTGGGTTTCACAAAAAATGAGCTTTGGACAGGACTCCCCCCCCCCCAATGATCCCCATGTTATACTCATACACACCTCAAATTTACCCCTCACACACTACGCAAGAGCACTTATCCATTGAGTCCATTCAGTGATTACATTTCCTGCTTTTAGCTTAGCAATGAGACTTACATCGGACAGGGTTGTTAACATCAAATGTCTGGACATCTGCTTCAGTATTAATTGCTTGTCCAGCTGTGCAAGAGAATGCCTTCTGTGTGCATTTGGTGGAGAGAGGCTCAGTGATGAAATTCCACAATCCATCAGTGATAGCAAATCAGAGGTTTAAACGTATGTTGCTGTATTGCCATTTCCCATTCAGTGGTATTAACAATTTTTGTTGAAAGAAAAAACTGACTGACTGTGTCCCATATAGATTCTGCAAAGAAATAATTTCCATAAGGCTGAAAGGAATCCAAGTTATGATAGGAGCAGCAGATAGCCCATGTGAGGCATGCAGAGGTCACACCTAAAAGATTTGTTTTGCTTTACTTTGCCAATATATGTATGTATTTACTCTGATATATTATGATATATTATCTAGTTTTCACTGAAAATGAGATATCCAACACTCGAGAGAAATAATGAGAATGTATGGAAACTCCTTTGTTAACAAAAAATTAAAACACATGAACAATGGATCTCTTCTTTCTTCCTCTTTAAGGAACTCAATTGAAGAAAGTTTGTCAGACTCAAGACCTTATTCAGCGCAGCGTGACATGCCATGAGATGAACAGGAAACTTGTCCTGAGTGTTGTTTTTTGCCCTCTACACATTGCATTCTGGGATATGCTACAGGCTCTGTGACATTGAAGTAGACCGATATATTAATGACAATATTAAAATCCCACTGTACAAACCACCTACAGTTAAAATGTTCTAAAAAACAGCAATTGAGGGCCTGAACACTACTACTAATTTCTCCCAAAGTTTCGTCTGGTTTTCCCATTTTATTCTTGTCTTGATATGTAGGTGATTAAAGCTAAAACTACATCTTTTCTTTGTTTTGAAATGTACTAAACTAGTTGGCAAGCTGTTAGTTCCGTGTTGTTCTTTACACTGTCATGTGCTTGCCCTGTATACAACAGCAAAATATTTGATTCCTGGAGAACAGATCAAATTCAAGAGACTGGAACTCACCGATTTTCCGGTCTTCAGAGGTCTCAAGTGTCGACCCCATCCCACCTTTACACACAATACTTGATCATGTTTGTGAGAGTTCGTGCATCTGTGTCTGTGTGCTTTAAAGGGGTACGAGGCATTCCTAATCTAATCCAGTCAAACAAAAAGTTCTGGCTAAAGTGAGGTCCTGGGTCACAGGTCAGCCAAACGTCCAGCTGCCCTCCGTGACCTTCGGACTGAAAACCATCGAGTCTGTCTTTCATCTAGTGGCCAGTCACCCGCCACTTTTGTCAGGGAGGCAGATGAGGTTATTCTGCCTTCATCTCTAACCATGATGTAGAGGCAGACAAGTGAATCATAGCACAGGAAAGAAAGGTAGGGTAATATAAATCACAGATAAATTGGCACCTAACTTCTCCCTCGAGTCGTTTGTGTTGTTCCATGATCCAAGTAAATGTTGCTCTGGCTTTGTAATTAAAGACTGCTCTGATGTTCTGAGGTCTGATATTAGAGAGCAACTCAGACCAGCAAATGAGCTTCAAATAAGCCACAAGAAGTAACCCACTTATTAAAGAAGCGAGTGAATCCAAAAGACAACATTTCATCTAATGCTTTAATACGCTGGGCTAAAATTCTGCAGCATTCACACTCTGTCATTTAGATGGTGGAGTCAATGCTTCACTGGCGATGCTAATACCCCATGTCCAGCCGTCCTCTATGTTACATTTCGTCTAAATTTGTGGCTACTTGTTCTTTGAGTGATGAAATTGCAGAAACGATCCGAACAAACTGAACTGAGCTAAACTGACCTCAGGACCACAGCAGAAAAACATCATCATTGTGATTGAATGTATACATCATACACATAGAAGAGGGGAAAAGGTCATCATCTGTCATTTCCTTATCTGCAGACACATTCAACAAGTCCAATGTGAACTAGTTACTTTGTTTACGCTAGGACAGTGTTCCAGCAAAACATATGTCATGGTTCTATGGTAAATCTCAAATCCTTTTCTTGGGCGAGAACAGATTATCTGTTGCCAGCGCAGCTTCACCGCAATCAGTTTTGTGTGAGTACCATACTCTGCAGAATCAACCATCGTCAGACGTACCTCCTGGAAGATTTCTGTCTGCTGAAGTCAGTATCTCTCTCCCTTCTCTCATTTGATCCACAGGAACTTCTCCAACTCCAATAACGCTGATACAACTCAAATTCTTCACTCGGCCTTTTTGAACAAAGATATAACAACTGCTGCTTCTATATGACTGAATCCATGACATCGTGCATGCAAATTAATTGCAAAAAATTGCTGCAAACCCATCACGGCAGAGCTATCAAACTTGAAAGCTATGCTTTGAATGAAAAAATGCCACTTTTGATGTCCATAAACATGATATATCGACGAAGATAACTTACTCATTCGTCTTGGATCTAAGATTATTTGTCAAAAATCAGTTCCGAAGATGTATCTGTATTTTCTTACTGCCAGCAGGTTCAGATAAATTAGATTTCAATGGAATTTTTAATGCTGCTCTATAGTGTAGTATAGTGTATGTGGGGCTGTGGAGGTCATTGGCAATGCATAAAAAATGTGCAGTTGCCAGCTTCAAAGCATGAAAGTGTGTTTTTAAACGCAAACACACAACGTGGACAACATGCCCTCCTCATCCTGAATATACTCAGCAGGAGAACATTCAACATGTCTTTCTTTTGAATAAATATTGGAGTAATAAGTTCTTCACAAACTCAAAAAGCATATTTCATGCTTCACTGAAGCGCCTTAACATTTAGAATAACCCAAACTATGTGAGGCTAAGGCTGGTACAACCAACTGGCAGTGGTCCTGTGTGTGGTTGAGAAACTCATTACTCTGCATTAGCTCTTGTGTCTTGCAAACGCTATTGTTCAGATGAACTAATTATTCATAGTCATGCATATTAGTCTTTCAACCATCCCCATAATAGTAACAAATTAGCCCATTAAAGCGGTGTTAGAGGACATACCGCAGGAATTGAATGGGTTAATGAATCATATCCTGCTGGTAGACCCTGGGCACTAACCTCTGTGACTCCCTGTTGAGCGCTTTGACTCTACACCCCTGTGACAATGGCAGGAATAAATCAAAGTTCGATTCCTGAGGAAAGATTTATCGTAAGGAGTGGAATGTGTCACAGGGTGTAAGAACGGCCCGACCTAACAGACACAACAACAGTCAAAGGTCACGTTTGTCTTCCTTGTCTATCAGACTTTTTAAAGAGGAAGGACGGCAAGGTTGTTATGGTGCAGTCCGCGAAGCACAGAAAAGTAGGATGAAAGACCAGGAGTGAACTACAGGAGGCTGTTTTTAACAGCAGCAACTGTAAACAGCAAGATGTAAATGTTTACATTAAGAGGCAGAAATCACGTAAAGATATTTCATCTTTTTTTACCAACCGAGCTGCACTGTGATTACTCTGTGTTTGATATTTTGCCCATTCAAATCTCACTCCACATAGGTAGCAGACTGTCCATAGGCAAACCAGACTTGATCTGTGCAAATGTGGCTTTGTGATTAAAGGGGATGTGACTTGTCTCTAGCAGCCTCTTTGATAAGTTCTATTTTCACAGCTTGAAAAGATTTTCCGTTGCAGTCATTCTTGCCCTTTTTCGTTCTTCATGTCTACTGTAGCACACCAAGGGACTAACTATGATCAAATGTGCTTCTCCTTACAGGTATGTGCTCTTGCTTCTAAACTGACTGCAGATTAATCCTCATATGGTCTTCATATTAGAGGCAAAAATGTGAACAGATTCTCTCGGCACCTGTTACATGAAAAATGGCCTGAGCATGTAAAAGTCTGCTTTGTACTTCTGAGGAGCCTATTCCTGATATAAAACTGTCAGTATATTTAAGCCTGATGTTGGTGTAGAAGCTCGTTTGGAGATAACATCAGTTGCAGTGATATTTCTGCACAGGGATACAGGAGAGGTCACGAAAGCAGTAGAGCAGATAGACAGGGAGGACACAGACCTTGACCAGATCAAAGAGAGTAGGCTGTTTAATGACCAATGATGGGGACTACTAGGCAATTCAAGTCCTGTAGGGAGGATAAGCTGTCCGAACGACACATGCACCCGTGTCTTACGTTTCTGGTGCCTTTCTGAAATGGGAGACGAGCCAAGGCGTACACAGTGAGGCTGCCCTGGGGTCACCGGTTTCGTGGATAGTGGACTAGCTGGTGCGAGTGGCAGAGCAACTCTAAGCATGCCAGACAAAGGAAATAGTGCTGAAAGACGAGCTAAATAAACAACCCAATGAAAATAAACAGCAGAAAGAGATTGTTCTTGGGATGAAAAAAAAATAAGAGATGTTTTTCCATTTGTGACACGAAAGAAGGGGGTCATTAGATGCTTTCGCCAGATTTTCTTTTAAAAGGGAACATTATTTTTCATTTGATATGTCTCTGTTTGCAGCACTGAGTGATCAATTTCAAATTAAAAGTGAAAAGGGCCAACTGCTCTCGAAGAGCAGATGTGGTTTTGAGGAGAAGATAAACGTGGCCCGGTTTAGCACAAGAGCAACTGTGCAGGAGAAACAGACGTAGCTCATGGAACCCCTATGGTGCTGATTAACCCTGCCTTATGACACAACTGTCTTAATGAAAACACTGCAGCTGATCCCTGAGATAGATCACATGTCATAGAGTATTGTCTGAGATATTAATGCTTCGGCGTTGGTGCCATCCATTGTTGTACATCCTGGTTTTGGGAAATCATCAAATTTGGGATGTGGCATGGAAAAGCTTTACAGTTCTCTCCAACTGTGGACCTCAATACTGAGATAAGCATCAAGCTCACATGGCAGAGTAACAGAATTATGGTTTGAACTCTATTATGGTTTAAAAACTGCTGATGTCTGCTCTTTATTTAAAGCACTGGGATTGGAAAATAAAGCCACATTAAAGAACATCAACAACACTCAAGATAATACGTAACCATTATGTGACCGCGTGCTTATAGTTTCAGTCTGAGGTTCCCTTCTGAAAATTGAAGGGCATCTATGTATTGATGTCCTCTGTTGTATTGATTTGGGTCTAAAAACCTGAACTCCAAACTGATCTGAGATCTTTCATTGTAAAGCACTTCCATTCTATGTTAAGAAAACATACAACAGTAACTTACATCTGACAGGCATACTTGTCTGTGAGTGTAAAAGGGTGCATTGTACGATGAGGCCAGGAGCAAATTTAGTACCCCTTCACAAAGAAAGGAAACGGGGGAAAACTGTGAGGAAAAAGTGGGGGAAAGTAAAGCCAAAGTCTGAAAAAAAACACTCTAATCCTCCAACCCCCTGTTCCCAGTTTCCTCTGAGGCTGGGGCCTTCCAGGGCTCATTCGGCAGCAACTATACAATGTTTTCCTTCCCTTTAACAGATTACATCAGCACACTAGAGTCTATTCCGTTCAAACAGTTGCAGGATCCAACAAAAGTGTCTTTAACTGCGGCTGCTGTAAGGGGCCCTGTTTTTTTATAGATCAGCATGATGGCAGAGACATAGGGGAGAACACACAGGTCATTGCAAAAAGCTACTAAAAGAGGCATTATCTATATGTTATATTGCAGATGCATTGGAAATTCTCAACAGTGAAATGCTGAATCCACTAATCCAGCTGGACCACATACAAGGCTTGCTAACATTTCAATGAACGACTGAATGTGGGGTAATGAGGGATTAGATGTGGCTTTCATAAAGAAACGCAAGGCTATGTGGCATGTTTTAGTGTTAATAGCAGAAAAGAAAAACGGGACAAAGAAAACATATTGTAATCCAAAAAGCCAATGGGAAATGGGGACTGTGGATTATTGGCAAATCATGGGATCTCTCGAACTGTGCTTCACTTGTATAACTTAAGCTCATTTGATGGGTTAAAGATTCAGATGTCACATGATAGATTCTTTGGGGGAGAAACTGGCTTTGTGTCGCAAAACGATAAGCAGATCAACGACTCCTCAAAGGGATTACAGCTAATTTCAGGGGGCAAAGGCTCGGAGAGGGGAACTAGTAACACTGAGAATACTGGGTGCATGGCCAGAGTTGGACTGGTTGATCTTATATTATACATTAAGTGAGAAAAATAACTGCTGCCGCCAGCCTCTGAGACACATCAGTGTCATAATATACAAGCGCACCAGCCTTTGACACAAAAGGACTGAATACAAATCTGGTAGTATGAGGTGTCTGCTCAGCATGATCAAATCGGCAGATTTTCCTCATTTATTGTAAGATAAAATGCGCAGCAATAAAATATTTTACAAAAATCTCTCTCCGATCTGTATATCCAAGGGTGAAAACCCCCAATCCAGTAGCTTTTCATTTCTAATGCTGATTTTAAAGTCAGAAAGCGCAAATGATGAAAAAGATCAACTCTGAGCAAAACCTTCAATCAGTGATCAATAATTAATGAGAAATTATATCAGCATCGGTTTGCACCATGTGTAAATAATAAATCACAATGCCAACAAGCTGTTAAAGTGCTTGTGGATGAGGATTACTGCCTGTTCAGTTTTTACCAAGCACTCGCTTTGGAGATCTAAGTGTCAGTTTTAGAGATATGTTCAGCACGCTGTGTGGCCTTTGGTTAGAGGTTTAAAGGAAAATACTGTTGGAAATCACCCTTTGCACATTTGAAGTCTTCCGCCTAATTATTAGGAGTGGACTTAAGACCTTTTGGATGACCAGAGGCTGATTTTTTTGTAAGCTTTTCTTTGTTTGATATTTCACTGCGGTTTGAGTTGAGGTGGGGGGAGCTTTCTTTCTTTCTTTTTTTTTAAATGAAGGCAAGACTATTTGCAGACATTCCAGAAAATATTTAATGGCAGAATTAATCTAACCTCAATGCACCTGATTCGTAATTAATGCTGAAATGAACAAAGAACAGATACCGCAGAGCTATTTAAACCAAGTTATAATCAATATCTTATTGTCTTTATTGTTTTCTTTATCATCTCTTAGATCACTGTCACTCCAAAGACAATGACTTGGTGGATGGAAGGGCATAAGCTTTCCCAGACCCGACCTCAGTCGAGCAGTATGTGTTTATGAGGTGCTTTTGAAATGTGATGATGTCACGCACCGGCTGTGAAAACATGTTAGCCAGCCGTCCCATTGGTCCTAATGAGAATATTAGCAATGAACACGGAGGAGCGTGCGGAGTGTGTGGCTTGTTATCACTCCCGCCTCTTTAGATGTAATATTAGAGATGGGTGGTACCAGACATATCTCAAAGATACTGTACCATTTAATACTGATTCAAAATCAGTTTACAAAAAGATGTAATATGATAAATATGTTATCATCCCTAAAAGAGGAAACTTCTATATATTTCTTAATCATTATTAATGTTATATCACTGTGTTGCATTTGCTTCATGGTTATTTTATTTCTGTTTGCCTTTGGCTTCTGTTATTTTTCTTTTTCATGTAAAACACACTGAGTTTCTCTGTAATGAAATGTGTTCTATAAATGAAGCTGCCTTGCCTCGCCTATTTTATTTCACTAAGGGTTGATGTTCAAACAGGTGGGAAAGCTGACCCTAGATCAGACTTGAAAAGTGACTTTAGCGCGGAGTGGCTTTTATAGCTTATAAACAGTACAGTATATGGTTTATGCTGGATTTATATCAGACACACAGTAGGTGCATGTATTTATTTAAGGGTCTTGTAAATCTGACAGCCTCGAGAGGATCATGTCAGTAGTCACAGATAGATAGAGTTTACGTTCAACAGCAATATTTAGGTTTGTTCTATTTAGAATTCAGTGAGTAAGGAGCATTAGCTGTGACAATTGTTTATCTCTGCGTGACTTTGACGTATCAATGAGAAGAAACAATTTTACAGCCACTTTGATCTTGTAAATCCATGATTCATAGCATCTTGAAGCTGTTTCACGTCTCCTTAATAGGATTTGATTATTTTCATAAAAGGAAGCATTATCATTGCAGAACATATCTGTGATTTAATCCCGATCAAATATTCGGTTCCTTTTCTACACATGGACTTGGTGTTGGCTTTGTTATTTTACCTACTTACAGTTAATAGTCTGAATCTAAAATTGACATTCACAGTTATTCCGGAGGAGATTTATCTCCTCAAACTCGAGGTGGGAAAACCTATCCCAGATTTACATATAAAACATATCCCTTTAACGTTTAAGGACCGTGGATAGACCTGAGAGGGTGAACACAGCATGTGCCACTTAAAACACCACACCTGAAAACATATTCCTTTCCACCAGCAATGCCCTTCTCTCGTTCTACACACTTTGTGTTTTCCTGGAGTTTAATTAACTGTTCAAATATATTCAGCTCATCAAAACATTTTATCCAAGACACAGAGTCACACTCATCAATTTCACACCTGAGTCACAGCTGTTTTTAAAGCAAACACGTCTGCATCAATGTGTCGCTGCTAAGCCTATATGCAGGGACACTAGCACTAAAGGTAGCTACAGAATGGGATGGTAGCGAAGATGTCAAGTATAACCTAAAGCCTTGATGCTACATCCTTTCTGATTCTGGACCTATTTGTTTCTAATATGTTTTCCGGTGGGAACCTGTGAGATGATAAATGCTTTTCCTCTAGCTGACACTTTTATGATGTACATTTTAAACAGCAGGTCATTGCTGTGCTGTACGTGCTGTTCCTACCCTGAGTGTGGTGTGAGTTAAAAATGACCACCGGGGGAATAAAGCATATTCACGACTACTCCCATCTTGATGGTGTTGGACACAGAATGTAGAGTTCCTGTAGTAAAAAAGTATTTTCACACAAAATTAAACAAAAAAGGGTTAAGGCTGAGCATGGCTGGGTCACTGTCTGACCTCACAGAAACCAGGGAAACGTTGAACAAAGCAGTCTGGCGTATAGTTAAAAAGAAAGCCACCACACATTATGAGACTCAGTGATTCAACCTCTGCAACCCCAAATAAAAGAATCTCTCGTCAGAATAATACACATATTCGATCACAGGATTTTTTCCAGTGATAACATTTCATGCATATGATGATCAATACATAATAATAGACTGCTGTGCTCTGGTGATCTTGTTAAAAACCACCAGGCATGACCCTCGAGCCACGCACTTTGTGACCATATGCTCTCGTAAGAATTTCCCCCACAGCAGACCCCTTCACTCATTAGGATCTTTCCGATCACACAAGCCTACTGGAGGGAGACCAAAGAGTTCCCCGCCAATCTAATCATGGGGGAAATTAAAAACTATTCCTGTGTTTATGCTGACTTATTTTAAAGTCTGACGAAGAGGACCAAACAATGGAAGCAAGATGTTGTTTTGCACAATATTGTCAGAATTTTTCACTCTCTCGGTATCCACTTGTGTGAAGGTAGAAGCTCTTTCTGTGTGTTTGTTCACCAGCACTGCATACAGTACCTGCTCAACACTGCGCATCAAGTTTATAATCCACACAAATATCTTAAGAAATGCTTCTGCACTCATAGAACTTAAAGCTCACTTGTATGGGCAACCTGCCCAGGAACCCTGGTCGTAGTACTATGAGGCGAGTAGATCATTTGTCTTTTAGTTGTTGTTCACCTCCCTTGACACTAGTCCAAAACGAAGACTGTCAAAACCACACTTAATAGCTGAAATAAATTCAAGAGGGGATCTAATAAATATATTACTTTTTCTTCTTCCATTATTTCAATTGTACAGCTCAGTGGCTACAAAGCAGCAAATGCTTTGCTCCATTCATGCTGTCGCTTTATTTTCTCCTTTTCTTCTAAAAGAACAAATGTTGCAATAAAAGACTCAATATATAATCATAAAAGATGGAAATCAAGCTGTGAAGAAATGTCCCCTGAATTAACCAAACCAAAACTTTACCTCGGAGCATGTCAAGTCAGTGTACCAGATGCAGTCAAGAGCTCAGAGACTTCAAGATCTTTGGAAGCCAAGGAGAAATTTGAAACCACGAACTCTTGCGGGGGGAGAAGAATAACAAAAGGCCTTCATAGAAAAGCAGTGAGGAGAAAGAGGCACTTTTCATGCTTTACCAAATTTCAGAAGAGATTTAAAAACATCAAAGAGGAACTTAAAAAATAAAATGCATATGTATTAGGGGGCCTGGTAAAGAGTCTCGGACACAAAGAGTGGGTGAGCATTTTCTTTAGAGTGACACTTATCTAAGCTTTATATTTCTGAGCCCCAGTGGCTAGAACAGTTTACTTTAAATCAAGATTTCTACGAATTCATGTTGGTTGCTGTGTATTCCTTGAGATTTTAGCTTTTTTCTTCTTGTTTTGTTTTCTCTTACACAGTCAAGTATCAGAGTTTAGTATATATAGTATATTACAAATGACCACAAATACACAATGTGAAAACTACAAATCATCGAGGTCGATTCTACAGATTGGACGGAGATCATGGTAATCTGACAAAAATCACTCTTAACAGAAGGGAGTTCTCCAGAAAGGACACTGCTCAGATTCCTAACCATTGCTTGGTCCGGTGCCTGAGGACGTGACTCTGCCACTGCTCTACAATAAGCTTTGCTTTCATGTCGGAGTTGTCCTGTTCGACGTCTATTTGGTGGACAAGAGTCAGTCTGTCTTCTACCGACTGCAGACTCAAAGCACACCACTGTCTCTGACACATCTTTATCTACATGATGAGTGGGGGGGCCATTGGTAATATTTAGCCACTCTCAGTAAGTGTTAGCAGTGATTGACACATGAGGCTGTGGAGAGAGACTGACAGGTGTGGGCCTAAGCTGTCTGCATGTGTGTGTGTGTCTGTGTGTGTGTGTGTGTGTGTGTGTGTGTGTGTGGGTATTGTTGGTAAAGTTAACTCAGAAAGAATGTTTGAGACACCATAAAAAAATATATAATATATAACGTTCATTAATTACTGTAATATATTTTGTCTTTCCGGAAAAACTTTGTTACTGCGATTGTTAAAGCTTTCAGGATGTGTAAGGTTTTTATGGTTTACTAATTCAACAAAAACACAGTTTGGTTGTCTGGGGAACAGGTATGCAGCATTGTTATTCTAACATCTTAGTTGGCAGTCGCAGACCGGGTCCGCTTTGACTGATCCTGCTGAGATAATAGGAAGAAGTCTTTGATTTGAGGTAATTCAGGTAATAGTTTCCAGAGAGAGCCATTCACCACTGAGGAATGCAAACTAATCTGGTCACATTGGTTCTGCTGAAACCTCTCAGAAGACCCCGCAGGGTCGTCACCCTCAGAATACCAGTCCACATTTACATCCCTCTGCAATAGAAAGATAAAGGAGGAGGAATGAAAGGAGGATGGAAAGAGGGAGGGGCTCACACATCATCAAGTGAACCATAGCCGCTGTTCGCATGTGCAATGAAAGCATTGAACCGTGCCATAATCTGCAGGTGTGAGTTGCTGGTTGGCAAAATGGAAGACGAGTGAAAAGGCCCAGCTGGCACTTAGGCTAAGTCAAAACTGGCTACTTTTACTTACAAATGCCATTTAAGATCCTGCTTCTTTTTTACGACATTCAAGTGAACTGCTAGTGTTTAAAAAGTCACCACTGCAAAGCGAATGGAAGACAACATCCCAGCTGCCAGGGCCCTTCTGTAGTGGTCTAAGCCAACAAATTAAGAACGCCTGGCATACTTTGTGAAACCCTGTTAAGGATACTGTTGATGGGCAGGGACTTTGTCACTGTGCAGACAATGGCTTCACTCTCTGCCCCAGGGTCATTTTCATTAATTAAGCAACGTGGCGCTCAAAAGCTAATCCAATCACAAAGCAGTCTTTTCTCACGGTTCCAGGCCTGGCTTCTGGATGACTTTGGTGGACCTGCTGCTTGACACCACAAGGGACACGACAATAAGCGCTGCCAAACAGAGCAGGGACAGGGAATGGGGATATGGACAGAGCGGCGGAGGCAACGGAAACAACAAACCACCCATACATAAACCAACAAAGCCAAGGCTTAACAGTCGCCTAAATTCACTGCAGTATGTCAAGATTTTGTTTAATGCTCCATGGCAGTAACTCTGGACAAAAGATGAAGTAACTAATACCTCCTTTCATGTATTCCGGTTTTCCCTGAAATAACCACTGAATGTTGACAGCAGGCGTCATGAGTCACTGAATTCACAAATACTGAGTATTATGTTGAAAAGGACTTTCAAAAGTAAAATCTGTTTTATTGTTGCATCTTGACCGTTCTCCGTTTCTGAAAGAATCATTTGGACATCAATGCATCCCTTTGGGTCAGGCAATTTTCTAGCTATGTTCAGCAAAGTGACTTCCTCTGCAGAGAACACATGCTCTGTTTAAGGCCTTGCTTAAAGCCACTGTGATCTGCTGTTGGTCATCCAGTTGAAAATTCTCAACCAATTATATAGCTTATAAGTTTTTCCTGCTTTTTAGTCACTGATTAATGAGATTTGAGAAGTGCAGGTGCCTCCTTCATGCTCCTTTTCTCTTTAGCTGTTCAGCTCTAAATGCAAAGGCTTCAGTGTTTTCCTCAGTATTGGTTCTTAACACTTCTCAGAAAAACAAGATTGTGCCTGGCATTAATCTGCAAATTACAAATGATTACCTTCTGTTTTGAAAGCTGAGACAAATGGTCTCCATGGTAATTGGCTTTTGGAATATTCATGTTGTCTGTCAGGCTTTTAGCGATTTCTCTTTTGAAGTGCATGCTTCAATTCTCTGCTTGATGTTAAGTGCCAATAGGCCATACACTGCTAACAGTTTGACATATCCCTTCAGACGGGAAAAAAAAAGCACCACAGGCATCCTCGGACTAATGGATATAACAGATCACACCAGACCCAGATGAAAATACAAAAGTTGAACTGGAGACAGCAGCAGAGGTGGAAAACTTGGGGAGAGACCCTCTCAGTGTTGTATTTCTTCTTGTTACCGTTTGGAGCTTGGATTGGATTGGATTGAGGATCCTGGAACACAGCTTTGAGTAGTGAGTATGTGTTTGATTTACGAGTGTTTCAGGCCCTGCAGAGTTGCTAAGCCTGCTGTTGGCCATCATCTGACCCCTGACCCTTGGCCTCACCCACCTGATGACCTGTGGCCAGACAAGAAGAGAATAAGTGCATCTTACAAATATTCTACTATTTCATGCCTTTGAATAACATTTAAATTATGTTTAATTATGTGTATTTTACCACTGCCAGAAGTTCATGCTGTCTTTTATTCTGTTTCCTTTTCTCATATCCGAGAGATCTCAGGCGCCCAGTGTTTTAAAAAAAATCAATTAAAAACAGCTGCCAGTAACATGCTGCCGCACTGACTTCACTTTACACTGTGTTGTTATATTTTCAGAGCTTGTTCACCATGAGAAAAAGTAACACGGTTCAAATTTACGTTCATACTATGACCAATTTGTTTTACATTTACAATAGTGGTATCTATAGATCAATCAATTCAAAATGTTGGTTTTGATGACAGCTGTAATGAAGGATGCATTTGTTTTCAATCAGGGGAACAACTGCAGGATTAGGCCAGCGGACGTCCACTGACCGAATCAATGAAGGGAGATGTACTATATAACAGCCCTATTTTTACAACTGTCGGCTTCAGATTAGTGCAGTTGACAGATGACATGCGGGTGTTGATGGAATTCGTGCTAAAGCTGGCAACCCAAGTGTGCCGCTCTCTCTTCAGTCTGGTCACGGATACTCCCACCTGGGCATTGGGCAATCCTGGGCTGAGACAGCTGCCAAGAGAAACCACCTAGCCAATCCAAATCAGTTGGCCACTGGAGGTGTGCATGATTGCCCACAACAACTTTCTCATTTGCTGCTTAAGGAGGAGGAAAAAAAGAATCAACCATGGGAACTATTGGATTTCATAGCATGGGTAATGTGGGATTGGGTAGGCCTTAACCTCCGAACCAAACAAGTCCTCATTCATGCCAGCTACTAAAATCACATTCTCTAGTTTCCCATGCTATAGATTCAATGCTTTGGCAGGAAATGTAGGACGTTGCTGATCTTTTGTTGAGAAGAAATTATGCAGCCTAATTTACCTCCAGTGAAGCATTTCTTGGTGGAAAACGTTTAGTTTATTGTTATGAATGGATTCTCAATTTTTTTCCAGAAAATAAAATCTGCTTCTACATCTGATGAGCTCAAACAAGCCTGAAATGGAATTGGGCTTCGTGACTTTGAGAGAAAGTCCAGTGGGGTGTAACATGAGAAACTGCACAAAGCACAACTGAAATTGATTACACATGATGCTTGGACAATTGTGTGCTGGAGATATATTATATCTTACTCCCATTAAATGCACCACCCTTCAGTCAGACAGTATTCCTGCAGTCTGCCTGGTGCATCCTGTAGATAAGGATAAAAGTATGCAAACCTCACTGCAGTTCCCTGTGTTAAAGGGGTAAAGTGAGACTGATATGCTGGCACAGACAATGCATAATAATGAACTGGAAAATACGCATAATTTAACTTACATACAGTAAAGAGATCGAGCAAGAAAATACCATGCAGAGCAACAAGAGGAATGTGCAGAAGTTTAGATGGCAGCATCCCTCCATTTGGCTACTGGCACTCCAGGGCAATCTTGGAAAAATATTGTTCTCCAGTCTAGCCAGATCTCAGCAGACTGCTGGACTAACTCAATGTGACATCTACTTGTAATGCAAAAAAGCAAAAAGGCCCACCCTCAACACACAAATGTAAAGACCTCTCTCTTTCTCAGACAAACACACACACACACACACACAAGGAGAGCGAGCCCACTGTTAACTGAGCCGCTGGGGACTCTGCAGGAACACCGAGGTGAGGGGGCTGCAGACCTTCCCTTCTCTGTTACGTCCCAGAGGAGTCCCGTGCTACTTCCATTTCACAAACAACCCAAGGACTGTCGTGCAGGATGAGGGAAGTGGAGGAGCCATGTAGAGGACCAGCTTACAAAACAGAGAAACACATAAACCTGAGCCTGGCAAGCGACCAGGTTTATATTTGAGCAAGTGACCCCTGACAAGACGAAAAGGGAGAAAAGCTCTCAGTAAGATGGGATCGCTGAGAATGGAGATGTCATATTGAATAGTTGCTATCCAATAATGGCAAGCTTACACAACAGAGTTCACAAAGTTGTTCCTTTGGGCTTTAGTTGAACTCTTTAATTAAATTTGAATTTTTTGGTTTTTGTTTCTGACATGCAAGATTGGAAAAAGTAACTGACCAGCACAATTTTATGCCATTGTTATTGCAATACGCAACAGTCTAATTAAAGAAAATTCAGTATTTAGGATTACGTGTAAGGAAAACACCTTGAATTTATTGTGTTTCCCCCTTTACTTAGAAACTTGTTTGTTTCATTTACTGAACAAAACTATAATTAACTAGGACAGATTTCAAATGTATTCTGCCATGAGCTATTCTTTAAAATGCAGATACCGTTGCGTTAATGAAACAGCCAGTGCCTATAGCCCAGTCTCAAAGGGCTGAGGAGATACAAGAGGGTTATGTGATACCCAATCAGAGTGGAGCCATAACACACACGCTTGTAGAGCGAGATGAGAAGCAGCTGCTTACTGCTGGCTACTTGCTGCGCCTCCCTTCAGCCTGGTAACACCACTCACCGTTATGTAAATATGAAACCAAAGAGGACCACAAAAGTCAATCAATTTCATCAGTGATGGTCAGTGTTGGTCAGGTTCTTAAGCTTTTACAAAGTTTTCTGTGTCACCTCACTGTGAAACATAAAGTCCCCTAAAAGCCCAAAAATCACCACAAACAAAAAGTAATTTTGCTGATCACATAAAACTGGTGTTGTCTTTGAGACATCTTTATGTTTTTACTGTGACATGTCTGTGGAAGCATAAATGATCTTGATGCAGTGTCTCAATGTACCCCTCCCAGGGATTACTGTTAGTCTGGAAGGAAGAAGAGATTTAGCTGTTATTATTTTGTGTCTGTTTTGCTTTCTAATGTGGACAGACAATTTTATGAAAACTAAAGATTAGGTGGAACCCCAGTGCTTTCAGATTTAGCTGCATTAGTACAAATACAAATGTAGCACAGATAACATTTAAGAAGATCCATAGTCCTCCCTCAGAATTAATGTAATTCCAGTAAATTGAGGGTTTCAAGCTGTGGGACATCTTGAAGATAAAATCCATCCACCCATCCATTTCCTAAATCAAAATTCCTGATCAGGGGTGTCTGCTGGAGGTCAACAGCCATGCAGCTTTAGCCTGACTCTTTCCTTTAGTGTAATGATCTTGTAAAGGTATCAATCCAATAATGTTATCTGATATATAATATGACAAAGCAGCAGACTGGTTGAAAATAAAACTGTTTGGCTTCATTGTAGTTCCCTTTTGTGGCTCTGTCCGAGGGACACTTGAACCCTACAGCCCTCATTGCTTCAGAGGAGAAATTCAATAATGTTGAAAAAACTGTTGAAACAGCTTTTGTTTTCAACAGCTGTGATTTGCAAGATCGTATCTCCCTCTCTGTTGCCTTCGTCTTTCCCTTGTGTTGTCTCTCTCTCTGCATCCCTGTATCATCCATCTCAGTGTGTAACTTCATCTCATCTCAAGCCACAAGTCAATGGAGCATGTTCACTTTTCGTCTGACTCATTTTAACTGGCTTTATTTAGACACCGCTCATTTCCTTTTCTCTGTCTAGTAAGGGCAGGTATCTTGCATCCCTTAATCCCATGATGCAGCGCTTCATTGACCTTCATGAGACGACGCACTGCACCGTTGACCGCATGCTCGGTCAGGAGTGAGAAGGCTGCATGCTCTGACTGCTTTTCATCTTAGACAGACATTTAATATTGCTTTTTATCCCAGGTCTTACTCCTTAGTTCAGCGGATATGATGTGTGGGAGATAGCTGAAGGCTGTCCTGTCCTTCTATGACCTGCTTTGCTGCTATCATCTGTCCACCGGCTCAAGGCAATGTGAATTGAAAAGTATGGAACCAGTTAGCCGGCATAGGTAAATATGGCTGTGATGACTTTGGGAGGAATTCATAAAAAAAGGAAGTACGGTCTACTCCCTTAAAGGAATACATATGAAGCGTATAATCTGGCAACAATCCCTAACATTGCATGCACACAGCACCTATTTGCCCTGTTTGCATTGGAGTTTAGGCAATCTGCTGCTCATTTTCTACATCAAACCCAAACACATTGTGGTGACAGTCTCATAAAACATAAAATGAACCAACGTGTTGTGTATGTATGAAATCAGCACATTTAACCATACTCCCGCTGTTATCTTAAGAGTAATGAGCAGGCGAGTTTAAAAAGAGACAACTTGTTTTGTTTAATGCTCGGTGTTCATCTTGAAATAAATAAGGGGTATTTTGAATTCATTTCCTTATTTTCCTGTTCTTCCAAAAAGCAATTACGCACAAATGAAGTTTAAACTGGTATTTTCCATTTTAAAAGAACATTATGCCTCTCTGAGTTTACACTCTCTTTCACGTTTCATTGCGGCCCATGACAGTGGCTGATGGATTGGGCTTTTGGTGGCTGAAACTGCTCATGGGGAGATTGCTACCAGATGAAAAGGTCTCAGAGTGCAAACGGGGCGGTTTTGAATAAAGCTATAACTCCACATGCTCCCTGGACAATTATCACAGACCACACTAAATGAAGAACACCAGTGTGACATGGACAGAAATTGAACTTAATTTGGTCTATGGTCTGAAAATGAGAATTTTGAATTACAAAAAATGTTTATTGGATATTGGAGGAAAAGTCCTCTCCTTGTTTGCCTAAAGCAACATATTATGTGGCATTGGCGGTATTTTGAGGTTAACCATTTTGATAGACAATTGAAAAATTGAAAAAAACAATGATCTTTGCAAACATCTTTTTCAGCTCTGTCAGTTGTTGGGTGAGTTTGTACATGGATGAAAAAGCATTTTACTTCACTTGTGGGTTTTTACTCTGGCAGAAACGTACTCTTGTGAGATACATTGGTAAAAAAGATTTAAAAAAAACATTGATAAACAAAGATAGTGTGACACAGGAATTTGTGCATTCACTTGTTTTGATTACTCATCTTCATGGGATGGTTTGCACTACCTGTTTTTACTTATATATCGCCTTCATAAACAAAACCTATTTAACCATATTTAAATTACTATTTTGTTCACAAAATAAACAACGCTTCCGTATAAACTATGGTCAGTTTGCAGCAGTTGGAGAAATATCAGACGCTCTATGTATAGACACGACTGTATGACTGTACAAATTATGGGCACATGCTTGTGAAGAAAATAGTTATAAACCTGCACCTTCAAAGGCAGATGCTAACAGAAAATTCAGTATTTTATTTTAGTCGTCCAACATCAACATCTTTGCTCTGTAGTGAAAGGAAGTGAGCGATAGATTCAAAGGCAACTAAATCAGACTGTAATCTTGCAGTTCTTCGGTAACAAAAGAAAGACTCGACTTAGAAATTCCTGGTATAAAACTGAGCAACATAACCGTTCAGAAAATGTCGAACTTCTGTGGCTTTAAAAAAAAGTATAGGCTTCAAATCATGGCCATCTAATTATACTGTATGTACTTGCCTTAAAAGGGGAAATGCAAAAAGAAAAAAACTCAACAATAGATTGCCCTGTCTATTTGTTCATATTTCCTGTGGACTTCTTTGACTGTGAAGTGACAAATCCAAAGAAGCACGATGCTCAAACACAACTAATGTAATCCAGATGTTCTTTTTTCAATTTAGGGAAAATGTGTGTGTACAGTCCCCTTAATCTGCCTAATATGTAACATTTTAAACAGTTGTGAAAATATTTTTTCTCTGAATATCGTTGATATATAGCTGAGAGAACACGTCCCTTCTTTGTCTTTCATTATTTCCCAGATGACAGAAGACTTCCTGATAGATCCGACTGAAAAATTGAAAATACATAGAACTTCATTTTTTTCATGATTCGACTGCAGTCATGGTTCATAAATGGGCAATCCTTTGCTTGCTCACACATCTGATAACCTGTACAAAAGTGGCGTTGATTGTAACTCGTACATATCAGAGGACTGGATAATGATAAAATATTTAAATTTCATTTAGGTGCATCACCTACATTTTCAAAATGTCTGCTACACTCTCATTTTCAGCAGCCACATCCACTGGAAAGCTCTAGATGAAAGGAAGGGATGGTAAACCTGTGGAATTTCACTCTCAGGTCAGTGACCTCCTTCCAGATTCACGTCTGCTCCGTCGGCCACCAACTTGCTGTGATTGATGTGACCCACCCTGCAGCATGCGGTCATATTGCCAGGGCAGTTCAAAAGTCAGGCTTCTGACCCAGTAGCAACCAGCTCACACACTGAGTCAGTAACTTTGCTAAACCAACAGAACCATCCCAACAGGCGCAGACATAGAAAAAGAACCCTGCAGGTCTGATGTGACACCTGGCTGGGAGCTCATCGCTCTGAAGCGCGAGGGGCTGCCCTGTCATCCTGAGAGGGGAGCTGCGCTTTGTTGCCTTTTCAAAGTCTCAGATGCTTGGCCCCTCCACGACCAGACAGAAAGAGAGAGAGTCGGCCTGGCGCTGGAGCCTTGGCAGTCAGAAAGATCTGTGGTGTGGCCCCTCCTTTTCACTGGGCTGGGATAAGCCAGGGAGTGTGGCGCCTCTGAGGTTAGTGGGCTGCCTCATCGAGACACCAGCTCCATCATGAGCCTATTTTTATTCCATTTTCTCGCTTCCTTTTTTTCTTATCCCCTATTCAGACCTCTCTTGCTTTTTTTTTGTCAACTCTCCATTTTTGCCTTCCCTTCGTCTATCTCTTACTACTGTCCTCTTCGTCTTCCATGGTGTTGGGATGTGTTTCAGCCTGTATGCATGACAGAGGAAAATAAAAAAACCTACACGGCTCAGTTTCTGGTTTGGATCCATATATTCACTTGCTTTTTTCCCCCCTTTCTTTCTTGCTGTATTTATTTTACGCAGATGCTTGCCAAGATGGCAAGAGCTCCCTGTCATTGGTTTGGCAGTATCCATGCAGTGTATATATTCAAAGTGCTTTAACCCATATAGACAAATGCTATTTATCTGTATCTACAACGGAGCCATTGTAAACCAAAAAACTGTCCTGTTTCTCATGTTTGTCTCCTTCTAATTTTGATTTAATCTCTACATGTAACCTCTTCCATCGAGTCACACTGAGAAGCATAATTAACATGCAGGTGGCTATTTTCCTCACACTGGGCCAAGTATAAACAAGTAAAAGAAAGCCCTGAGAAAGATTGAACAGTCTTTGTGAGTATCCTAATGCCCTAAATGTCAGGATTGTACATCTGCTGCAAATAATCACTGTATTTGGCCAGCTAATCCAACATGTTGAGTCAATTCACGTACAATGTGGTTATGCTGGCGAGTTAGCAGGGGGTCCTTAGCTTTCAGGAAAGGGGTTTACCATCAGAAAGCAGCTGTCCCACATCAACAGTCCCTACAGACACAGACAGTGCCGTGTTTGTGCCATAAGCCATTCTATACAAGCACATTGTGGCAACTCCTCCGGCATTTTCTAACAGCCTGGCAACAGCAAGCTCACAGAGTGAAAGGGGTCTAGACTGGTCTTCTAAAGAGACCCTCAGCTCACATTAGCACTCTGGGTTAAAAGAAACATTGCAACAAGGACACTGATGTACTTGCAAATAAAACCTTAATTAGGACAGGTTACCAGAAATCTAGATCAGAACAAACAGTAACTACAGTATGTTTTGTAAGTATGGTGGTGAAAATGGGGGCATGACGACAATTATCAAGGTCCCAAACACAACTGGAGCTATCTATATATCTCCAGCACCTGAGGCAAAGTTTTTGAAATAAAAGTCGAAGGCAGAGTCAGAAAGTCCTTGGCAAGAGATAAAGGAATTATTTGATTTATTTAGAACCAATCTGCTTTCCTCTCAGCATCACCCATCACTCTGCTAACAACCATAGCTAAATGAGCTCTGTATCTCAAAAAAGGAGTTTCGCACAAAGTATTCTGTGAGCTGTCCTGGCTCAGTTGAATTCATTTGAATAATTTACTTTGCAGAATAGCATGAACATGGGGAAATGGTTGATCCATCAATCTAATCTGACACTCGGCTTTAGAAAAACACTGTTTCCCCTCTGTTCTTTGTTTTTGTATATCTAATGAGCTAAGAAATAGAAAACAAAGGTAGTGGGTTATATAATAAAGTCTTCTTTGGTGAGCCTGTAAAGGATTTGAAAACCCTGAATTCGTTTGGTGCTGTATGAGCAAGCAATTTCCTCTCGCTCATCCACAGAGCACACCGCTGCCACGGTGTTCATTTCCACTAGCTTCCCTCTGTGCCCACATCTGAAGATTCCCAGGCTTAAGCAGGGATTGGAAACTATAGTGTCCAGCATGAACACAGCTATGTGAGCATATCATGCCACTCTTTCCAGTCAGAGCACTCTGACGTCACACCGTTAATCCCTTTCACCATACCACCCAAGCCTCGGGGAGACCACACCAAATCCTGCACTCACCCCTTTGGAGTGAGTGCAGAGGAGTGAGTACCACTGGGATCGAATTAATGAGGCTGATTAGATACTGTAAACCAGTAAGGAACTTCACAGAAGCCAAAGCCCTGAGAGCTGCACCAGCAAAGGAGAGATCACATCAAAGCTACCAGTTGTTTGCCAGTTAGGAGAGCTCATGCAAGAAAAACTCTCACCCCTACAAAATCTCAAAAAGTTATGATTCATGTGCAGAAATGTAATTACTACGAAGTGACAAGTACTTGATGTCACATGCTTTTGCAAATCCATTGGTTTCTGTATACACTAGTATGGAAATCAATGAGCAGACTCTTGAAAGTTGCTTGAGTTGTGTAATCAATCATGTCTGAAGAGGTTAAACTCTAGCAATGCTTGTAGTATACAGAACAACTTTATTGTTACACCAACGTGTTTCGGCTTGTGGTCTTCTTCAGGGTCATCCGATGGTATTCTGTCTACTACTACCAATAATAATGTTTAATAGTGTTGCTGGAGTTTTACCTCTTCAGACTCCATGCACCTTGGAAGTAGGTGAAGTTGTGCCGGAAATCCCAACCCTGCGTCTACAATAATCAATCAAGTCTGCAATTTGTATAACGCTGTGCAAAGTTTTCAAATCTATCTGCATTTAAACTCATTTGTATGTACTCTATTGAACTCTAATGCATTATACAACTCAAACTAGTTTTCAGGGTCTGCCTATTTCATTATTGTACTAAAATCAATGGAAACCACTGGCTGACAGGAATGAATGAAAAAAATATGTGAAATGAAAATCTTAAACAGTATTGCATAGATTAAAAAACGGTAAGCGATATTTGAAAGTGTGGAAGATCGGTTCAGAAACTTGAAAACATATTTGTTCGGGTCATTTAAATCACTCTATTTGGCAAACACATCCATAGGAAGAATGTCTGAGAAATGAAAAGACAGACCCACTTCAATAGGGTTTATAATAAATCATCTGAGTATTTTAAAAATTTCAACAAAGGACTGGTGTTTCAGATGGTAGCGCTGCTCCTACAGATGAGAGGAGGCTTTCTAGAAAATAACAAATGGCCGAAGTGGTTAAAACAGTCTACAAAGGCCTGGAAGCTGCAACACCAACTCTGAAGCAATTGCCACAGCTACACAACATATCCACTGGGGCAGTTTTTGTAAGTACTTCTTTCCGCATATACTTATTACCATAATGATGGCCTGCGACCTAAAGGAGATCATTCCCTTCAGGCAGAGCCCAAGCCAAAGCAGGATGCAGACAGTGCAAAATCCTGCTGCAGGCCACCATCGGCTCCCACAACTTAAAAAAAATAATAAACAGCCATGAGGGCTGTTTTAAATTTTGCTCACTCGTACTTAGTTAGCCTCTAGCCTTCATAGCCTCCACTGGCCACCAGGAGACATGGCAACATCCACAGACGTCCCTCTGAATTTAGATTGCTGAGTTGTCTTCTCTCTGTTGAAGTGTGTAGGGTGCCTTGCATCAAAGTAACCTAATTTCCTTCAGTAAGCTTTGAGTATTTGCCCTGTCATATAATATTATTAGCAGGCCAATTTCATGATTTCAACTCAATCATAAGCACTCTCGCTGAAGATTTAGGTCAATTAAGTCATGGATCGCTTTCAGATCCCAGCGGTCTCTGGGTATGGATCTGCCGTGATTGAAGCATTGTCTCTTGTATGTCCAGGCCAAACATCTTTCCAGCTTGTGTGCCTTGGCCTCATCCTGATGCACCTTTTCCTTCTGCACAAACACTAGCCAAAATCCTGCAGCTTTGTTCCACCTTCCCAGACTGGGAAGAGAACACACTGGCCCGCAAACGGCTGCACAATTCATCTCTCTCATCCCCTTTAAAAACGATTTGTTTCTTTATATTTTACTGTCATTTTAAAATGCATCACACAGATATTACTTAGTTATGCAGTTGCTTCGGCTTCAAGAGGGGAAGCTGCTAGGAAACTCTGCGCCGTCCAAATACCCTGACAACATATATCATTACTTTATAACTTAAATTCATGATTGTGAAAACGGTTAGACCCAAACTACTTCTTTGAGGTGGTTAACAGGTTGCAGCATTCATGGAGACTGCAGCGTTTTGCTTTCAGAACCTTTTAATTTATCACTTCCTGTCATGCAGTAACGATTTCCTGTCAGTAACCAGACCTAATACCTCAATTTAATTTTGACAAATAAGGTGAAAATAAAGTCAAACGAGCACTCCTCTTCATGCAAACCTATGTTGTTAATTAGACTAAGAATCTGTATTTTAGCTATTTTAACCAAAATGTAGATCGCAGGCAAACACATCCTCTTTGCTCAGACAGACTCCCAGCAGTCCAATGAAAGCTGTCCTTGAGAGTTTACATTGTTGTCCACACTGCCCGTACAGGCTCTGTCCGGTCTGAGATAGCAGATTCGTGTTTGTTTCTTCACATGGCTAAACTGGGAGATAAAGGCCGAACGTTAGCAACAGTCTGGCAGCTCCAGTAGGTGTGGGATAAGTCTGTTTCTGAAGGGAAGTGTTTTTAGGCCTGATAGCTTTTCCCTCCCAAAGTGGAAAAAGAAGGGCACATTTAATCTAATCATGCTGGCACTTTATTAGGATGCCCCCGATCTGTTATCAAAACCCAGGGGAGCTGAGTTGGACAGGGTGAAGGGAAGCCCCTGCAGCAAGACAAAAAGCACGGACAAAGACGTCTAAGCAGAGCTGGAGTTTGAGAGAGAGAATACCTTGCAAACTCCCCCCCCATGTCTGTCCCTCATGACAGATGCAGAGGCCCAGCCACTGACAACATGCAATGGTGGGGGACTGAGGAGGGCGAACATGTTGAATAAACATATCCAGTCCTCTGCTAGCCCCCTGATTCCCCCTCCAAATGAAAACCTCAGTTGATATACAATATAGATTCATCTGATAGCTCAGTTTATACTCTGTGTTTATACACCAGGATAAATGTACCTTCTCTAGCCAGGAGGTCATGATGTTTCTATCTCCAAACAAACATGCTAAGACCCTGCTACATGTTCCCCGAACCTCTAGAATATGTTGATAATGTCGTGCGATAGCCGAGACAGCGGGACAGTCCAAAAAGAATCAGCGATGAACTCTGGAAAAAGGACAGCTTAACTCTTAACAGTCCAGTACCTTGAAAAAACAACTGTTTGTAACAGCTGCAGAGTAGTTTTCAGGGTTTCATGAGTTCACCTCTTCACAATTAATTGAATGTAAAAACTCTACCACAGAACACAGACAGAAAAACAGGCACTTGGGATGATGATGTGCCTGTGAATAGATGGTGTTTCTTGTTTACAGCTACCTTGTTTCCCAATATCGCCATGGTAACAAACCACCACTTGAGCTTCATCTGCACGCCACTTCTGCACATACACTGCATGAGGTAAATCTCCTCCTTTTCCCCCTCAGCATCTGCTTTCTTTTTCAACCTTTTGTATTCCATATTCCCCATTTATTTCAATCCTTTTATACTTGCTTGATTATGTCCCTGCGAAAGAGTGCAGGTCAGAGTACTGACTCAGATTTTCATTCAGCATCGTAATGGCTTATTATTTTCTTTACTCATTTGCCCAATGTTAGAAACTCAAACGTTATATAATGAATAGCTGCATGTTGATATTGATATGTATGTAGATATGTAGATATAGGCCTAAATGGTTACAATTAAAATGTCATAATGAAATGATTGTCTTATTTTAGAGCTTTAAATCATGGACAATCAATCACAAACTACATGTTAAACAGGTCTCACTAAAAACATTGTTTGTTTTTTTTCTAAATAATTTATTTCTCGTATCTCTCCTGCACTAACAACTTTCTGCAGTGTGTCAGAGCTTGGCCCAGTCCCATCATAACAGCAATGGTGCCCTTCCCCCGGCTCTTTAGCAAAAACATTCACAATACTTCTATGTGCATGTGTCCTAGTGTGATGAATAAAGAGCGGAAGCAACAGGGCGAAGGGTGACTTCACACTTAAACAGCCTGTTTACAAGTCATTTACAGAACTGCAGGAGGGAGAGAAGCTCAGAGGAGTCTCCCAAAGAAAGCCCTCCTTTCAGAAATACACAAGCAGAGTGAAACAAGGCTGCAGAAAAAGTTGCCCCACGTTAAGAAACGTTACATGAGCAGAAGACTTCTGTGCAGTTCATTTCATATTGAGGGGGATGATAATTCAAAGATGATTCCGCAGAAATAAGAGAAGAAAAAAGGCATAGATACCACTAAACCTATTCGAGTGTAGAATTAGTATGCTTGAGGTAAAAAAGAAAAAAAAAAAAAACATGGGAAGGGAGGCCCATAAATGGTGCAGTAGCAGCGATGACAGGAATGGTGACAGGGGAAGAGCGCTGAATGAAGCTCGATGAGATTTAAAGCCAATCATTTTCTCATCATTTTCTCATCATTCCCCTGCATGATGTAATTAGTACATCATTGTAGACCAAAAAGGTGACTGCCAAAGTATTGTGGCAGTGCATTTAACTTCTCAAGCGACAGCTTAAAGACTCAAATTAGTTATGAATGAAATGCTTTGTGCTTGATAGAGCTAGGATGTTTAAAGTCCTCTCAGACATTTTAATTTCTTTCTGGCACCACGATCATTACAGGTTGCTCATAGTGCTGATGAGGGTTACATTTTAGAGATGCAGTGCAATCATAATGTATCAACCTCTACATTAAAACATGACCATGACATAAGCATTTTTGCACGTACTGTTATCTACCATGCAGAAAGTGACTCTACATCTCAACTGTCTTATCAAACATTCTGTTTGCTTTGGAGACCACACGTCCTTTGGATTAAGCCCAGAAGACGTTTCAGATGTTATCAAAATCAACTTGAAACATCACTCAATAGCTTCCCTGGGTTGAAAACATTATTTATAATTAATCAAAGCTTTTGTTATACTTGTGATGATGAAACTGCCTGTGTCCTGTATTCACTGTGTTGTCTAATCTGCCAGGGGACCAACAGGCCCATGTGGGACAGTTCGCACAACTGAGAGACTGGGAAAATGTCTGTGAAAATGTGACTAGAATAATTCTTTCCCCTCCCTCAACACCTTGACCAAAAGCTGTGCCCTTGACCAAAAGCTGTTCAGTGACCAGCAATAGAAGTCAGTGGGAGTAATCGAAAGCTATGAATGGGACGCAGGAAGGAAGCAATACAATCAAATAGCCATTGGTTGACATATCCTGAATAAATAAAGAGTTAAAAAGACAAACTACCGAATCCAAGGCAGATCTTTGAATGAGCTAGTGTTGTTCCAGCATGCCGTGACTTCACATACAAAAGGCAAATTGCAGCATTAATCACCATATCTGCTGTATTGGCTAATCAGGTCCTGTAAGCAATACATTGTTGATAGTACAAATTGGGAGCAGGTGGCTCTTCAATTTTCTCCAGATTATTCACATCTGCACGCCCCCACAGACCTCTTCTGTGAGATTACATGCGAGTACCACCGCCCAATGTATGAGTGGAAGGTCATACTCAAGCCCATCCAAAAAACTATGACGCAAAAAATAAACCTCTGAAAGTTTTCTGTTACTGGAGCAGCACTGAGATAACAGGTGATTAAAAAGGTTACTTGGTTGTAAAGATGGCAGGTGAATCCAGACGACATGACAGAAATGCCACTGGGATATTAAGCTTTTGTGGTTGGATTGGGAGTATGATAGAATACACTATGCATCATTTCCAGGGATCCTTTATAAAGACACAGCCAGGTTGGAGAGGAGACGGCTTCTGAAACCAGATGTCTGGATGCCTTCAGCCATGATGAATTGGTTTGTTGAAAGCATCAAGAACTTGTTTCTCCATTATCCCAGCTACTGACCAGCTCCTTGTCTGCATCCATTTGAGTGGTGATTAGACTTTGCCGAGGCCGCTGTAGACAATGCATACTTTTACTGGGCACTTAACCGTGACATATCTTTTTCATGGATCCTATTAGGGTGATCAGCCTCGCCTGAAAGAGAGCCTCTGTACAGTGTGCACAGGCCACTCTCAGTAAAAACACAAAAATGTAAGGTCAGTACTTTTCACGTCACATTCCAAGGTGCTGCAAGTCAATATGGTTCTGCCTCGACTGGATCATATTGGCTGCATGTCCAGCGTTCAACCTATACTGGAATAGAAAGGTGGTGCAGAGCACTGATGTACATCATTTTAGTTTGACCTTGGGCATCCACAACCACATGTGCTTCATAAATGTCCCCACTCTCAAATCTCCTGTTTTGATGCTTTGGATCTCACAAGATACATTTGTGAAGCAATCTGGGAGGAAACTTCCTCAAGGCACTGATTAGAGAATTTCTTCCACCCTAAAGCCCCGTCTATACCAAGACAGGCATATACATACACCCCAGTCCCTGGCTTTCTGTTCGCCTTTTCTGATACCACATCACACATCTTGAGTCCTTCACTCCTGCATACCAGCACTGCCTAATTACAGCAGAGTCCCACTGCTCCCCACGCTGCCTCCGGGCTCCTCACAGCACCAGGCTCTACACAACAATCTAAACAAAGACTTGGCCTTTCAACGCGCTGGTTAAAAGAAGCAGCACACCACTTCGAACATAAACTCTGCAGCACCAGCCCAAATTAACATTATTGATGAGTTACGAAACTCTGTGGTAATTAGTTCCCCCACTAAGTCTTTAAATCACCTTCTAGCCCTCAGAGGAAGGCAGCTTTAAGCTAAGCAGCTGTCTCCTTATTACAACTAATCTGCAGGGTGAATGCATTACCTTAGAATAGATAAGGCATAACAGATGTCTTCCCTTATAATAAGAGGGGCGTTTCTGCGAGATGTGGCGAAGGCTTCAAGATATGCAACCAGCAGTGTGAGGGTGGACCACCATGGAGCGTCAGTACGCACAGACTGGGAGTCTGGTTGGAGCAGGCCTGGGTGCCTCTCTGTCTGAAGCCAAGACAGACAACGTTGGGTAACCGCAATGTGAAAGTGGAGAGCATCTCTCCCCACAAACCTCCTTCTCCGTGTGGTTTGTCGCCCGCTCCCTCTTGCTATCTTTTTCTCTGTCTTACAAAGGTTGTAAAAGACCTACTCACTAGAACAGAGCCAGATACGAGTACCAGAAAATGCATTTTTGCTTGATAAATGACAGATTTGAAAAAGAACATCATCTAAATATAAATACCAAAAACAAAGTTTTCGTACTTTACTTTGAGGATTACAACTATGTTTTTATGTGTTTGACTTTTTCCATGTAAGAAAATAACTTCTTACATGCAAAAAGCACCAAGCTTCTCAAATGTTAAACGATGTCTTAAAATAAGCAGCCGTACAACAATTTTGTCTTAATGAAATGCCGGCTGAAATTGTCAAAATATACATTTAAATCTAAGAAAACGTCTGATCAGAGACCAAATAAGGGGGAACAAAAATCAAGCATTTTTGATACAAGGTGCCCGTTCATATTCAATACTCAGCCCCAAGCACTAATTTGGTCCACACAGGAGCTGAGAGCTTTCATAGCATTCTTACCGTTAACAAGCATCTGCAAAACATCCTGCTCTAACACAGAAAGATAGCCTTGGCTTTGAATTTGTTTCCTCCGGCCTTGTTTGTATTTTGCATGTTTCCCCCTGTTTTACCACCTCTTTCCTGAAACACTACCCTCTGTAACCTATTTCTCACATGGGGAGCTGAGGTTTTGACGAATCCTTTTGCTCGGCCACCTTCACAGCCCCGACCAGACCTGTTCGTAAACCAAAATTGATCTAATTGACAGCAGAATTAGGACGATCTGACCATGCGCCCGGAAGCTGAATGCTCTACTCTTTCCATGAGCTTGTTGAGCTCGGTAACATTCTTCTCAACCGTTATTTCAACTGGCAGTCAGTGCAGCAGCAAGGCTGGAGCAAGAAGGGGGGCTGAGGTTGCTGGCAGACTAAAGCGATGCATTCTTTGTAACAGACAAGTTCTGGATACAGAGACAATTTGCTCAGTGGTTAAGATATGTTAGGGCTGTGTATATATAGTGCATGCTTTTCTAGGAAGACGCAGTTTTGTCATGAATGTAAAACACAACATGCTGCCGACTAGCTACCATCACAATACCTGCACTTCGTCAGCACACTGAAGAAATGATTGGTTGCCGTTTGTTTGGGCCTAGTTTCCTGGTTACTGATTTGTGTAACCTGGCAAGCTGTCACTCAGCGTCTGCTTTCCAGTCTGGTGGCTTCTGATGGACAGCAGGGGACTGGATGGATGATTTAGCACAGATTTGCTTTGGAACAGAATGAATATCGCGAGCAGATGATGCTTCCTGATGCCCAGCTTGTTTAGCAGTGCCAACTGCCTCGCACATGTGCAGGGGGACCACGGGCTGTGAGAACAGAAGGCCTGGCAGCCCTCATCACAGCGAGCCTCACGGCCTGCTCCCCTCTTCCCATTCAGTCGTCTCAAAGGAGGAGGGAGGCAAAGTGAATAATTGTATCTATTTACAAAGGTCGAGAAAAAGTGCCTGAACGCAACACTGTGACAACGTGACCGTGAAGGCACACACACACCTGCAGTGTGACTTCACTCAGTTGGTAATTTACAACCATTTCTTTCTTGCATCATCAAATTGGATAAGCCTGGGCCTGGTCGGACTGGGACCCACAAGGCAGTGTGTTCGCATCACTCCAGGGAGGCCCGAGTGTCTCCAGGCAGGCAGATGTGCTGCTCTCACCTGCTCCGGTCCACATGTCACCACTCCGAAGGGAAACAAGGGGAAGTGAAGAGGTGTAATTGGATCACGGAGAGGACACAGCAGTGTGGGAAAAGGAAGTGGGAAGAGATAAGATGTCTGGACGGACAAGGTGAAAGAATATAGAGAGACAAACAGAGACAAAGAGATAGGAAGAGTGAAGGAGATCCCACCCCTCAGACTCAGAGGAGAGATCAGCAGCTGGATCCAGCTGCTGAGTCTGACCTTTGTCACAGCTGCCAGAGGCTGACTGTCCCTCTGGAGGCTCTCGACTGTTTTCTTTCTCCCTCTCTCACTCTCCTTTCACTACACTCACATCCTTTCATAGAAACTTAGAAGTGGTGTTGAGAGGTCTGCCCCACCAGCAGCAGACAAACTGTATACTACTAATGAAATGTCTTGTCCCTTAAGAAAGGCATATAAGCCCATCTTCCTTTCTTGCCAGATGTGGGCCGGAAACCCCATCCAGCAGAGGTTAATCCCTCACACCTCCCATGACTTCATCAAAGTCTATACTGACCCTTTACAGTCACCCTGAAGTCTTGTAAATACTGCTTGCTTTACCACTCAGCACTCACATAACAGACAGCTACCAACAAAGAATTCAGATTTAATGTTTTAAAAAATATCACGGACTTGCGATTTTACCTGCATGACACAGTAACAATCTTGTATAATTTAAAAGTTCAGCAGGTACAGACATATAGTATAACAATATTACATATGTACATTATCCGTTTAAAACACAAGTTATTTGGATAATAATGAAAGGAGACCAGTTAATTATTCCAAGGAAAACTATCAGAATCAGACATACAACTGCTGGAACATTTCAATTAGCCAGTCTACAGTACACTTTGTGAATGATGTACTCTTTAAGTCATTTATCAAGCAGAATATGTTCTCTGGTTCCAGATTCTGAAATGTGAGGATTTAATGCTTTTCAACTGAATAGCTTTGGGTTTTGCACTGTTGGTTGGACAACACAGCAATTTGAGGTATCACCATTGGGCTCTGAGAAATAGTGATGGACTTGTGAATTTAGTAACTTTTTATCTACAAATACCAAAAAAACAGTATTTGCACTACAGTGGTCTTTATATTATCTTTCACAGTCTGGTGGTCAAACATCCACAGCTTAGGTTTACTAATGAACAGTATTTGCTCCCAGTTACTGTATTAAACCATATAACATGAAAATTGTTACCGCAGCTTTCACCTCCTCCTGTGTGGGTGGAAAGAGAGAAGCGGAGAATTTGCTGATGGACGTCTGAGCAGAATAAAATGCGTTCAGCTGTCTCAAGCACAGCAACTTTGACCTGGACACCCACACTCTATTCCAATGTACATCAGTGTTTATGTTTGCTTCAGTGCCCCTGCAAGGCCCAGGAGTAAGTGTTCAAGGAAGTATTACATTTTCGGAAACATTAAGTAGCACATCCAGTTTCCTGCAATTTTACCATTCCCTGAAAATGCTGTTATACCGCAGAGCCACAGCGACGCTTGGTAGTTAACAGGAGGATAAAAAGAGAGGGGAGACCAAAAGCAGAGTCAGCTCTCCTCAAGCTAAACCAATTTTACAGGGAGACAGGCCAGTCTGGTATCAAAATAGAGAAGTGAACATTTCGTTTGACACAAACCATCCCCAGAAAAAGGTCTGGTGAGAATTGATGACATGATTTGTGTACAAAAATACCAGTCTGAAACTGGCAATTTCACTTATCACCATAGTTCGTCTTATTTGGTCGTTGCATTTTACATGGAAGGTTTGCAGAACTTCAGTGTGGGTGAAATTTGGGTGAAAAAGCATAATGGTGAACTGCTCGCAAATGTGGTTTTGAGACATGCAGCGAAAAGCTGCAGTGCCCTGCAAAACATATATGTTAAAATTTAGTCTTCCAAGTGGACCCTGATTCTAATCCCATGTGACACTTTACAACAATTTACAACAATTTACTGTCAGAGAGTAACTTTCTAAATAATATTTCATTTTTCTAACATGAAGGAATGGTAGGTAGGTCTATTCTACAGGGAATGTAATATCGGTCTTCTCTAACACAAAATAATAAAGGCAGAGATTGTGAGAAGCAAAATGTACTTCAGCAATGCTGGCTTTCTAAAAAGGAAGCTCGAGCAAAAGCAACTCCTGCAATCAAATAGCAAACACCAGCTCTTCATGCTGCCTGTACTGCAGCGAGCATTATTAACATTTCTGGGTTAGGAAAACTATTACACTGCCCACCACATTTTTTCATCAGGTAATTACAGCTCAAGGACACCATGGCTCAAGGTATTGGAATCAGTGTTACTAGCACCTGCCTGGTGGTCACTAGTGTGTGGTCTCTGTAGTACAAAAATACTCTGGAAATAGAGGGACTAGTGTGAAAGAAATACATTTTTTCAATCATTCATACTTTATCTCAAGGGCAATTATGAGTGTTCCATTTCCCCATGGATGGTTGCTTTTATGTTGGCAGGAATGTAGAGGCGATTCAGAGTGCCACTTCACTGAGGTATCTCTTTCAACTACGCTGGCTTTCAAGAATTCAGAGAAATAATGAATGTGCTTGAGTGGCACTCTGCATCTGCAGTTATCTAAACTAAAAGCAAGCAGGCTTTGCAATGTTGCACACAAGAAATCCTCGCCAAAGCATAACAGTCCTACACAATATCACCAATGTTTTTTTTCAAGAGAATTGATGTGTTTAGTCAAAAGGTTGCCAAGACATCACTGAGACGGGAAGCAATTTGGGGCGGCAAAGGAACTGATAGATGCAAAAGTTTGTTTTTACAGCTTCAAGAAAGAAAAATGGAAAAAATATTTGCTCCTTCACTTGCAGCAATCACTGTTGGTCTCATATTGCCAAGGGGGCTGCAGCGATGACAAGTGGCCCATTCTGTTATGAACATGGGGGAGGCCGGTTTAAGAATTAGGTCTGGCCTATCTTCACACCCGGCTAATGAGAAATGATGTGAGATCAGATAAGAATTGGGAGTGGGACAGACCAACAGACAGACGAGGAAGCCCCCCTGCCCATGTCACCTCCGCCACTCATGCCAGCGCTTGTCAGGGCTCATTTCCCCCTCAGCTGCCTGGAGACCCCCTCTCCACTTTCTGCTGGAGCCAGAACGGGCCCCCGAAACAGACAGAGGGACAATTCTTAGCAGAGCCACAGTCCAAACCAACCAAAAACCACAATGATATAAGGTGTAAATTATTCCCCAATGCGAGATTCTGCCAACTGGAGAGCTTCATTACTTCACAAGTGAAATAACACATAGGGAGAGTGAATGGCAAATAACCCTCCAGGCCAAAAAAAACAGACTTTGCTTTAATGATTTTGTAGATATTAAGGCTGGCTGATGGGCCTCATTATCCCTAATGACATCTTGTATTACTCTTCTTCCTCATTGTCAGGAATCAAATGCATCTTTGCTTAATTACCTAATGAATGACCCGTGAACGAATGATTTTCCCTTTCCTGTTATTCTGTGGAGACACATTTGTAATAAATCACACAGGCACACATACCGTACAAACTGAGATATGAATTGGTGCAAGAGAACATCATTTGCCATATAAATAGATCAAATAGATGAAAACTAAGAGGAAAGCAAGCTATATATTTATATTTATAATATATTTAACCTCTACACCAGGGGTGTCAAACTCATCTTCACTCTGGGCCACATCAGATCACGGTCGCCCTCAAAGGGCCGGTTGTAACTGTAAGACTGTATAACTAACTTCTCCCTAACATATTGTTAAATAACTCTCTCTGCATTTGATGATTGTTTATTCAAGTGTAAAAATATTGTACATGCAGTTATATAAATGAAAAATGATATTTAAACACATTTCTGTTATTATAACATAAATCATTTTAATTGAGGGTTAAGAAACCCACATGACTATCAAAGATCAAACTGTTAAAGAAAATAACAAAGACAAATATTAAACAAGTTATGACAATAACTTTGTTCAAAGCTGTTTGTGTCACCTCTCTGCATCACTAATGTTCCTCCCTGTCGTCGTCCTGTGCATGGCAGCTACATCCAAGAGCTGCTCACTGAGAGTCAGGTCTGATAAACATGGGTAGATGCACTGTATCCGTGTTGTCTGTGCTTTCATCAACAGCTAATGAAGAAGACGAGTACCTGCTCGTCTCTTAGCTGCTGTGTTGTTAGATTGCTGCTAGTTCATGAACTCGGTCTGCGATGGTGTTTCTTCACAAACTGACATTTGTAAAAGTCTGTATCTGGTCGGAGCTCTGCTCACATACCTTTAGCATGCACTGGGCTGTAGCTGTGTAAATATATTCTGCTGTGATTGCACTCTGCTTTTTAACTTTTAATTATTTTTCCAAAATAAAAAAATCTTTTTTTTATTTTAATTTTTTTTTTGCTGGCGGATTCGCGGGCCACATAAAATGACGTGGCGGGCCGGATTCGGCCCGCGGGCCTTGAGTTTGACACATGTGCTCTACACCATCCCAAAAAACTAATAATAAAGAATACAATTTGAAATGGCCAATGAAACACATTCCACAACGCAGATCGTGGTTTTTAAAGTGTTGTTTTTCATGTCGTATTTGATTTCCTCTTTCAAAGATGACCTATTTTCTTTGCAGTAGATCTTGTATATTGAATTACAAGACTGATTGCTGTTAATAGGCTTAAGTCCTTTTTTTAGTTATCTTTCCCCTCCACACATCTCATTTTAAAGTCATCCATAAACCAAGTGATGTACAGCAGAAAGTGACAAAGTATCACAGGCACAGCACTGTGGAGCCAGACTAAATAAAAGTAATCACAAACTGCTGTGACCTGAGGAGGGGAATAAAATGGACACGCTTCAAACGCTTGAATTGATGATCACAATACATATATTGTAATCTTTTTTTGGATAGAATGTGGATGGAAAAAAGGGGACACTGGGAATTTCATCTGCAGAGAAAAAAAGGCAGTCATCCGATGTCTTGCTGAGATGTTTGGATGTAGAGCTGGCCCCCGGAGTAAGAGCAGTCTGTTCTCACTGTTCTCACTGATCAATGTGTGATACTCTCTGAGTTGTTTGAGAGGAGGTAGTAATGCCCTTTGGTGGGAAGAGCTAAGGAAAGACAAAATTCTGACCAGTTTAAAAAACAAATATGGGTTTGAGATATATTCAGAGAACATGAACTTCAACCCACATTGGAAATAGTGAGCCAAAGAATAATTAGAAAATATGTATATTTTGAAGAGCTGTAAAACAAAATGCCATAATCAATTTTAGTACATTGCTTTGTCCATTATAGTTCCTGTGATTTATAATTTGGGGACCTCTCACAAGGAGCCCTCGAAGCTTCTATTTCTGCATTCAAGCCAGTAGTAGCGGTAAGGCCAGCATCTCCCTTCACCCCTCCCTCTCCCATGGCCAAACCCTGGGCCAAGATCCCGTCTGCTAGGCCCTCTGTCAGAACTGCACTCTGCATCCAACTCCTTGATTCATTCAATACTACTGCAGACACTTGTGATAACTGTATGAAAGTCTGTACTTGTAAGAAAAAAAAAAAGGCTTTCTGACTTGAGGAATCGCTTGAATTATTAAAACAACTGACGAGCAGCCTTTTTTATAAGATCGCCAAAAAAGAACTTGAGAAAACAACATATTTCAATGACACAGGACTGCAGTCACTGGGGGTGCTGTAATTTGTTTGAACTTTAATTCATCTTGTCGTCTATAGACATTTTTTTCTCACGCTCAACTAGCCTAATTAAGGTGCCTTTTGAGAGTGAAGTGACATCTATTTCTTTGCATAAAGCCCTGAATTTGTCTCTGCCTGTGAGTATGTGAAACCCCCCTTTGTGCCTGGGCTGACAGAGGACTTTACACTGGCTCTGTTACCCTGGAAACCTTTGGAGAGGTGAAGGGGAGGACAGCCAAAGAGGAGATCATCTTGGCCCAAAACCACAGGTAAATCCTCACTAAGGGAGTGCAATTTACACAGTTTTACCATTAAAAATGAATCTTTATAGAGGAATGAAAGGAATCAGCAAAGTCCTGCTCTATTTTTCTTATGAATTTCCATTTGTTATGCTCTTCACAATTGCGACCAAGTTAAGTTCAGGCTCCTCCATGAGCTCAGCGCTAAAGTGTGGGAGTGTGTTTACATAATCAATCAATTCACAAACTTTTAATGGAATAAATCTGCAAGAAAATGTCCTACCTCAAGAATGCAGGTCCCTGGAGCTGTGTTCTCCTTGATGGACACATTGTAGAAGTTTCTCTCAAAAACAGGCTCATTGTCATTTATATCCTGAAGCACAACGTTTACCACAGCAGTGGAGGACAGGGGTGGTTTCCCTCGATCTGTAGCCACCACAGTTATACTGGGATTGGGGTTCTTTTCATAATCCAGTTGGGTGAGAGTGGTGATAATGCCCGTAATGGAGTCTATACTGAACCAGTTGGAGTAAGAACCATAGTCTTGTAGGATGCTGTAGTTAATGTCCCCATTAGGCCCCTGGTCTTTGTCTCTAGCTGTCACCTGTAATACAAAGCTCCCTGGGAACACCACTTCAGGGATCACCTGCCTGTACACTGGCTGGTCAAACAGAGGAGGGTTGTCATTGATATCAATCACCTGGATGATGAAGGAGGACTCTGCCCTGAGAGGAGGAGTGCCTGAATCTGTTGCCATCACCCTCAGCTCGTAGTTGTCTCTCTCCTCACGGTCCAGAATCTGGTCCACACACATCAGATAGATGATGCTATCCTTAGTGGTCAAAGCAAACTTTCCATCTCCTCCCTCTAGCGACACATTGACGTTGGCGTACTCCCCATAGTCTGGGTCAGTGACTGAGATCCTGGCTACATACTGGCCTGGCTGTGCACCCTCTGAGATTCTGGGAGATCCATCTTCACTGAGAAAGATGATGGTCATGGTGGGCTGGTTGTCGTTGTAGTCTCTGACGTGGATGGTGACGAAGGCATTGGTCACCTCTGGCTGGGTAGCGTTGTCTTGCGCCTGGACCACCAACTCGTGCACTCTCCTCATCTCGAAGTCCAGCGGCTTGTTGAGCGTGATGATGCCCGTGCGAGAGTCAATGACAAAGTAGCGGTCCGGGTCGCTTTGTCTCCTGTTGATTTCATACAGCACCATCCCATTGTCTCCTTCATCAACATCTGTTGCAAACACCTGCAGGATGTTGCTTCCTGGCTGGAGGTTCTCTGATATTATGGCATGGTAGCGGCTCTGGTTGAAAATGGGAGCGTTGTCATTAATGTCTTGTACAGTAATATCTAATGTCATTTGATCAGTCCTTTTGGGGGAACCACCATCAAACGCCTCCAGAGATAAAGTATATGTGGATCTTTTCTCTCTGTCTAGAATGGCATTGACCGCCAAGTCCAGATAAAGAACCTCATTGCTTCCCCTCCTGGTCTCCAAGGTGAATGCCTGGCCAACATTTCCATCTTTGATAAGGTAACCCTGTGTTGTAAGCTGGCCGTTATCAGCATCAACAGCCGGCTCAAGAGGAAACCTGGTGCCGATGGCTGTCTGCTCAGGGATTTTAAACATGGCCCTTTTTCTCTGGAACATCGGGGCGTGGTCATTGATGTCATTCACCTTGATGGTCACCTCCACAGTCACACCTGTCATGGTGACTGCAATGAAGTTGTATCTATCCCTCAGTTCCCTGTCCAGAACTTTGGCAGTTTTAATAATGCCTGTGCTCTCGTCTATGTCCAAATCACTACCCACGCCGGTGCCCTCATGGTCTGAGATGAAGTACAAGGATGCTGTGATGCCAGGAGGAAGTCCCGCACTGATGTCACCTACAATTGTGCCTGCTGGCTGTTCCTCATCTAGCTGTAGTTCAAGAGTCCCCCGGACCACAGGCGAATAAATTGTTACAAGCTCCAAGGCCACATACACCATTAGCACAATCCTTCTGTTCCACCAACCCTCACGGTGCGAAGGGTCCATAATAGACTTCCCAAAACCCTTGGCAGCTGTCTTCATTTTGGCTCCTTCTTTTTAAACCTGGAGACACACAAAGAGGAAAAGCTGAGCAATATCAAAACCTGAAGGCAGCAGAAACTAAGAAAAGGTGTATTATGTCTGCGTTGAAATACAGAGTAGGTTAGTTTAAGAAAAACAAGTGTATGCCTTGAACACTTTCCCATATGTTTTATGGGCCGTGTTCCCAACCACAGCACATGCAATACACCCAGCACATAACACTTTCCTATACCTCTTCATTCACCTAATAAGTCAACACCTTGTTCCTCCTACCAAGAAGGTTTCCTTTGCTAAAGAAACCACCTCAGACAGGGAGTCTTTGGCTGTGGCTTTGATTAAAAAAGATGCAGGAATCGCCACCCAATGTGTTCACCATAGCACTCCCCTCTCGTGTTAGTCCCGGATTTAATATTTATGTGTGCAACCACATTAAGCTCTCATAGAGTGAGCAGTTTTGAAACACCCTCACGAAGCAAGCATTGCTATCTTTCAATACTTGTGAGAGTGAAATTCAAGAATCAAGTGTTGAATCAATGTGGGAAATATTCAAATATTGATATTTAAAAGTAAACGGTTGTTAGAATTCCTTGCATACACAATAGGCACACTTTGGCAATAGACCCACACCACTGCATAGGATCTGTAACTGAGACTGAGAGACACTTTGGAGCAGTGTGGAAATAATTCAACAAGACTGTCACCATCTGCAGAACAATCCAAAACCACCAAGTTTCTGGCATGCAGAAAAATATTGGGTCTTTTTTATTAAATAAAGAGAGAAGCTTCCAATTGTCTGCGGTTCTGTCTAAACTTAGGTAATTCATAACTTCTTTGACTTGTTTGAGAAGTAAATCTAGCTTTAATTTTGAGGAAATATATACAGAATCACATTATACAGATTCAATTTTGAGAAATTGAGTGTCTAATGAAAGCTCTTCAAGGCTCCCCCCAGTGGTTCAACTGAGACCTGCAAGGAAACATTCACAAAACATCTGTGTATCTGCATGTGTGTGTGCGTGTGTGTGTGTGTGTGTGTGTGTGTGTGTGTGTGTAGGTGTGTGTGTGTGTGTGTGTGTGTGTAGGTGTGTGTGTGTGCGTGTGTGTGTGTGTGTGTGTGTGCGCACTAAATGCCTCCCATGTGTCCATGAACGCAGTGTGGCGATCTGTCTCAGCCATGGTGGTGACAGTGTGTTTGAGCGACAGAGCAGTACAGTGGAGTTGAAGGGCTCCATGCAGTCTACCGCTCTCCCTTTTTCTGGCTCTGCAGCATTGTAATTGAGGGCTGCTGGAAATTGGCCATAAGCACACAAGATCCCAGGGCTAATTTCAGTCTGCCGTGATTCAGAGCCCACAACACTGAAGACGCTGAATTTAACTTGAATAATTGGTTTGCATTCAAGCATTACTAGTTTTGAAATATTTAAAAGAAATGTGAAAATCAGTGCTGTTAACATATTTTTGTTGAAGATTATTTAACAGTGTAGGAATAGAAAGGATCTCAAAGAATTTACTCCATCAATTCCTAATTCATATTACCTTCACAATGATTATAATCAGTGCAAATGACTACTACAAATGTACCATTACATACCATACTTTGGGATGCCTCGTGTGTGCTGGTCTTGGCAAATGATAAGCACATCCATGCCGGCCTGAAAATCTTGGCAGCACTTGAAATTTAAAGTCTCAGTATTGATTTACTGTACTGCAACACTGGGGATGCACTTTTACAAAGTGTTCTTTAAAGCAGAAAGTTAAGCTTTTCAAGGCCAAACTTTTTGTCCAAATGCCACAACTGAAATAATGCACTCTCTGGTAGAGCCACAGTGGAGGACCTCTGCCGAGCAGAGCAGCCTAATGGATACAGCAGACGCAGTCGGGTAGGCTAATTGCAGAATGTAAGGCTAAGAAGGATATGGTTTTAAAAGATTCAGTTTGAAGTTAAAGAGAAATGTCTGCACTTTAAAGCTTAGACATTCACCAAATACATGAAATATACTGTCACCCACACACCCACCCACCCAGGCCTCCATTGCTGAGAGTTTCATGTCAGAAAGTTAGTGGCCAGTTAGCAGAGAGGATATAAAAGGTAACAACCTATTCATGCGTAGGGCTTCGGGAAAAGCAATCCCCAAAAAAACAATTAAAAATAGCTGCTGAGGTTGAGAGCTGTTGCATTTATAAGCCGATCCCATTGTTGCTGCTTGGTTTCAGATGTTTTCCTTGCATCACTGTCCAATATCATGGGGAGTCCCTCGGCTCGTAGTTAAACCTCAGTGAAGAGTTGTGTTAAGATGATGCAACTGGTGTGGTATTAAGTACCTGCAGCAAAGTCTATAAAATATTGTATGAATTCAGTTTTCTAAAATCAGCACGTGTTTGTGTAACACGACAAGTACATCTCATTGTTAGCAATGACTATAGCCTTGACCCACTTTCTTTTGAATCCTCTAAACCAAGTCAACCAACCAAATCCAAGGTTTCAAGGATTTACATGCAGAATGAAACCTCCGTTTGAATGCAGTCGATATCATGGGCACTTTGCTAGCATAACTATAATCAGCATTAAAATCCCTGGCAGCAGTGAATGTTGGGCACATCAGGGCTGCATATGTCTCCACTGTGGGCTAGATCACATTTGGCAAAATGTGTCAGATGTTTATTTTTCATGATAGCTGAAAATTCCTTTGCTTATTTATTGTGTGCTTTACAGTTCTCTGTGGAGTACTACTTGTCTTTCTCTCACTACAAGATGAAGACAAGCAGGCCTTTGGTTTGGCAAAACTTACAATAGACAATACATCTGACCAAACAAGGCTGTCTCCCTCTTTCAGCCAATACCCTGACAGAGAAAAATGCCAAACCTCTCATGAAATATAAATATGAAGTAGAGAAAATGATTATGTTCAACATCATAATAAATACAGTGGATTTGCCACAGATCAAAGTGACCAAGTCATATCATTTAATCCGAGAAGACATATCCAGTAGATGTTGAATAATTATCACATTCTTATCCAAGCTAATATCTGAAACTATAATCACATATGATATTAGTGACTGATATGTTGTGCTTTTCCTGATCTAACCAGAATATCAGATGTTCAGGGGTTTAAACTAAATATTGCTTAAGATATATCCCAATTCATCAAAACAACACTGTTCTTCACCTGCACTACATTAATTAATACCACCAAATAATTTTCCCCACCAACAGGCCAAGAGGGACGACTATAGTGACAGACTATGTAAAATGAGCTCCTAATTCCATGTCATGATTCCAGTTAACTCAAAGAAAACTTCTGAGGTTTCGAGAACATGCGATGCTGCCTGAGGCTCAACGGAGCCAGAATGGAAACCACAGACAGAACTGCAGATTGACTGGACATGAGGATGACAGGCTTAGCACAAAGCAAACTAAAAACCCCTGAATGTTTGCCAGACTATTGCCTCTCACAATTGCAGAGTTTCTGTGCCCTACATTAGCCTTTGAAACGGCATGTCAAAATAAAAAAACAGGAAAAGCCATCACAGGCCTGAGATACACATGCACTTCCTGGCCATAACAAACACGTTATTGGGAAAACACACCGGCTCCTTTTTCACGATGGGCTGAAGGTTTCTGAGGGTCCGTGACAAGAAGGATCATCTCTTTCCCACCGCAAGAGCAGCATGGGTTGGTTCAGCTGTTTGTGTAAGATGTTCCAGATAAAAAAAACACACACCTTATGTCTTTGAAGATGACGCCATCTGATATTGCGCTTGGGGTACTAGTGGTTGCATCATTAAAAACACATGTGCATCGAGTTACAGTAGCAGGGGTGCAAGGAGAGTTTGGACAACTTTACTAAAACTAAGGTCAAAGTTCACATCATAAGTTGACGGTCACAGAGATGTGTTTAAAAAGGGGGGGGGGGATTTTAAAATGTGAGGGTTTCCTGCTTTCAGTATTGATGTAGATTATTTTTTTCAGGTCACAAATGACAAAGCAAACTCCAGAAATGACCTCCTTCTGGCATGACGCACTGAAACGTCATGGTTGATGTTCACATGACTTATTCTACTGATGACGACACTGCAAGGAGATGAGTAAAACCGCAGTGACCGCAGCCAAGCAATCTTCCGAAATGTAAGACAGCAAGAAACTGTCTGGGTGGTGTTGGTGTGGCCGTCCTGGGAGACGCATATCTTGTGATTTTCATTCTTTTATAGGAGTCTGGAAAACTAGCCTCATCAACAGCATATGCAAACTACAAAGACAAGAGCAGTGAAATGATTACTTCATGCAGCGCACCAAGGGTTTATGACATAATCTTTGGATTGTTTTAAAGGCTGCAGTGGAGGTCCACATTTTGGTGGTTTAGTCTGTCAGCGCTGCTTTTTTGTTTGTTTTCTGTGTGAATTGCAAAATATAGCTCCACCCATGGAGTCACACATTATAATAATTCTCTGTATAGCTATTATTACAAACACTTAAAAATTGCCCTAAAAAATATTGCATATGGATGAATAATTGCTTAGATGGGTGGTTGGATGAAAAATGTATTCATTTAATTAAGACAAAAGTTGTAGTAGTATCCACTGTTATGGTATGGTCAGCCTTATTCTGTAAAAGTATTCAGCAGACTGGCAGCAACAATGTAACTGAACATTTGCTAACTTAACAATTGTAGAGGTGGAACTCAAATGGAACAAAAAGCAAGACTCCCCCGTGCACCTCAAACTGATGACTGGTGGGGAGTAAAAGCGAAAGGAGGAGGAGCCTCCTTCTAGTGTCTGAAGTCAAAAAAGGCTGCATAATTACGCAGCAGCACCATGGCAACCATCACAGTCACAACTAAAGTGCGCGCTGATCGGACCCACTGGAGACGAAATGTATGTATTAATTGAGGGAAAGGAACACCTATTCACGGTCAATGAACACAAGTCTGCCAACACAATAACTGTGCCGACATGTGGGTAATCATTTGGTATGTGTTCCACTGGAGGAAGAGGAAGGCACAAAGGCTCAGCGGCAGCGGCAGCGGCACACGGAGGACAATAGAATAGCTCCATAGGTTGACCTGTTTGAGAGGAATGTCTCAGAGGGGTTTCAAAAAAGTGTGACCTGACAAGCAGCGAACATATTTGGCTGCTTTTCAAAGTATGCGCACAAGCTGAGCTCGTTCTGTGCAGGGCTGCTTTCGATCACAACGGAGTCGAAGATGTCATATCCAAATGAAAGAACATCTCATGCTCGAACTTGCATAATAAACTTCATCAACAGTTTTTGCATGTAGACGATTGAGGATGAAAGCTGGAAAGTAACACGCCACATATTGTTTAAAACTTTACAACATGTTTTCAAATGAATGCGTAAAACTGTATAGTCCGTTACCGCTTCAGAGAAGTCTGACTGAGAATGAAAGAGCTAAAATAAAAACATACCCTTTTATTAAAAAATAGACTATAACTGCACACATGGGATCCACGAGTAGGTTGCAACGCGTTTTAAACATTAAACAAGTACAATAAAGGTGTGGTTATTAGATGACCTCCACTGATGGACAACTCCATCGCATGTGAGGAGATCTGTGACATGGTGGATACTCACATTCATCTGTTGCTCTGCTGTGTTTAACAGAAGACGAGCCGAGTCCCAAGATGTTCAGGTTCTTCTCAGTATTCCTTTGCGGAGTCCAAAGTGAGAGTTACATCCATTTCAGGACTCGTAGCCTTCGCCAGTGACTATTGATTCCTCCTCGTTGTTTCCTTGCTAAATTCCGATTTAGTTCTCTCCGATTTCTTCCCAGACGAAATGTTTAAAAGTCAAATCGCAAACTTGTGTCTCGTAAAAACTTTCCTGCGGTCCTCTTCGACCTTATCAACTTATCGGCATCCACTGTTTGTGTGTGTGTGCTGCTGCAGCACGCTGACTGAAGCCAAACAGTGTGGGGCTGAGCAGTGGACGTCCCTCTCCAAATCTGATTTATTCAACACGTGACTGACGGAGTGCAAACTCCTGCTCCTCTCCTCTTTACTGCTGCTGCTGCTGTGGCTGCCACATGGAGCCACGCCGACTGCAGAGTCAGGACCAGTTATTGCTGAACTTTGGTGCCACCATCCTTTGCAAAAGGGAATTGTAAATCAGTAAATAAATTGTCCAAAAGTTTGGATGAGTGTGCTGTCGCAATATGCATATGGCAACACATTACTGTGTTTAAAACTGGGTGGAGTGGAGCTCTGAAATGTCAAACATCACAGATTTTATCTGGCAAAGCACTTGCAATATTTACATTTTATGTTTTTAAAATATTACGTTTCTTTTGGAATAACTCTACCAAAGAAAACAGCAACATAAAGACATAAGTATGAGATTGAAAGTAAATATCATATTCGGACACCTTCAGGCTCTCGGGTGTCAGAGTAGGCTCGCCTTATATCCATCTGATACCTTTGACAAAACAACCTCAACAAATCCACAGCATCACAAGGAAGCCTATCAAACCGACAGCCTTTTCCTTCAGATGTTAGAAGTCAAGAAACCTCATGGGGATATTTTTCATCTCAGTCAGAAATAGAGAGGAGACAATGCCCCGAACTTTTCCTCACATCTTGTGACTCTTTAAAGAAGCATTGTCTGCTTCTACCATCAACTCCCAAGAGGAGCTCAGCTTTTACCTCTAATAGTGCTGGAACCATAACCCTGCTTCACTTTATTGTCAATGTCTGAAAGCTCTGAGAGTTATTAAATCCTCGTCACTTTGCATTTAGAAGTTATAGACAAGGGAGCAACAGAGAGGTCCTGCTGTGTCAATAATAATATTTATTGTGACGGAACAGTTGACATAACTGGAGTAAATGCGTGCAACTGATCATCTTGCTTTCATTCACTGTTTCTTTTGTAGGTTTATTGATCTTTGTGTTTATCATCATTAAATAAACATATTTTACGCACCCTTGGCAAAATAAAATAAAGTCATATGATTTATGTTAAAATCCTATCAGTATAATATACCGCTGTATCGTTCCTTTTGTGTTGATTAAGAAAAATACAACTTTTGAAAAGTTTGGTCAGTGTCATACCTACAGTTCATTATTTCTGCAGGCTGAACCTTTTTCCCTCCAAGCAACCTAGTTATGTCTCCCCACTCTCACTCTGAACCGCTATATCACCAAGTGAAATGAGTCCCAGCTCTGGTAGCTACTCATTATTACTGTGACAGCAGAGCAGAGGAGGCAAACTCACACAGACATGCACACACATTGGCGCCAAATCCACACAAATGCACGTGGACAAACACAATCACAAAGTCAGATGACATTTATTTATTTACTCAGTCAGAATAGCATACAGCTTTACCTCTTCAGGGACAACTGAGAGAATCATCTGCATAATCTGTCCCTTATGTGTTTAAATGTCACTTATGTGAGTTATATAGCACGTTGTACACAAGATAATGTTTCAAGATTGAAAAAAAAATGAAGGAAATAGACAATGATGTGGAGTTATAACGAGTGTCTAATAAATAGCAGCCTACTAAGATGTGGAGTTGTAAAGAAAACAAAGGAGTTTGTTTTCATTTCTCTTCTGAGATAACATGTAGGGCTGTTTCACATTATCAACTCCAGTTATGACCTTGTCTCACTATCTATGTAGTCTGTCACTGTGTTAGTTAAACAGAGAAAACAATAAATTCCTTGTCTTATCATGAAGCATTTCATTACAAATATCCTCTGTTTTTTTAAATGTTGTATATGTAAATAGAAACTGCCTGTTGACAAGACAATGGATTGTCAAATATCCTGTTGACGGCATGCTAATCACGTGAAATTTTCTCGAGACAGAATTCTATTTTCAGTCTATTCTGACATTGATAAAGAATGAAAGATGAGCTGATGTATTGAAACTAAATGTAAAAATATCAACCTGATGCATTTGTGTATGTTTTTTAACAGCAACAAGCAGATTAGGTATTTTACTGTGGATTGATGAATTGCATAAAAACATCAGAGGGGCATCTGTTGCTCATTTGGCACCAGCACTTTAGTTCCATACATAAAGTATGACTTGGGTTTCAAGCTCAGATTTTGCACTCAATGTCCTTCCGCACTTTCAATACATTTTTCATGTATTTTATTTCAACGCACAAGTGAATAGAATCCACTGAGTTCAGTGCCTCATCCTCACTCAATGAGAGAAGCTTGACTGCTCCTGTGAGTCATAGGAGACCCTGGAAAGAAAGTCAAGGTGCTGTAACAGTGGATAAGTCTGCAATTTTACTTTGAGGTTAGATGCTGTCCACATCACAACGCTGTGGTCTCAGTCATTTTCCGGTGATGGGTATTTTAGTGACATTTGACCATGGAAACCACAGAGCTTGGCTCCTTTAGTCGTGCTGAAACTCCGTGGCAGAAATAATAAACAGATCCAGTTTAATCGAGACTAAAGTAAAGTGTGTGACAGGCAGGAAGAATTATTCTCAGCCAGAAAGAAAAGGGCATCCAACCTAATGCAATGAAATGAGAATAAATATGTAATTAATGAGCTTGCCACGCATAATACAGTGGGAAGCTGAATATGATTCATCTATCTTCCTTCTTTAGTATTATGACATAGCAAAATGATGGGTGTGATTTTTCTTGAGAACATTTTCTTGTAGTTCAATTTGTATCTTGCTTACGTACAGCGGTTGACCCACAGATCACTGAAGTCTGTGTTGTGTTTGTTACACGTACAAGCTTTTTATTGTTTGCATTTGCAAGTGTGCCTTGGGTAACAATAAAATACACTTTAAACGTTGAATATGAAATTCATCAAGTCTTGGAAAACACAGTTGAAGAAACAGATCATGATCTTACCCCATTGTGTAGATTCACAACAGTGAAAATATTTGGCCTCCGCTTATTTTCATTTATCAAGATAATGAAACAAATAACATGGATGATTAAACTTAAGCACCAGTTGAAGAAACATGCTCTTCCTCTGTTTCTGAAAACTGTCAAAAACAGTTGAGCATTTCTTAAATTAAATCAGACATTACTTTAAACCAAAAGAGCATGCATTTCATTTCTCAACGTATTCAGCGTTCATTGCTGTCAAAGTGCTGGATCAATTTGTGTTTGTAAATATAAATATTCTGTAAGCCAGACTTCAGAGCAAAGAGTGATTACAACTTGCTTCTCTACAACAGCCTGATCTAAACATAATGGAGGGTCTCGGTATGAGTTGTAGGCTTTCGTTAGCTATGTCTCCAAAGTGGACTGAGTAGAATATTTGATGCAGAAACCTGAGTGGGGGTTTTGGGTGGTTGGGCATGTGATTGAGCAGGAGTCTAATGTGCACCTTTATTGAGGCAAAACACTAACCAGAAGCACAAGTGGACCATTTCCTCCAGATTGCTGTGCATTTGAGGAAACATGAGCTTTGGTGTGTTGAATGTAACTTTTGAAAGAATGTGCTTCACACGCTTGATGAATGAGAAGACCTGAGATCAGCGCTTCATCAAGTTAAAAAGTATTTTCAGTTGCAATGTATTAAGGCACACTTGCATCATATCTGTGTGTATGCATTGTGTGTGTCTACATACTCTAGCCTTACACTGTGTGATCCTTTCCAAAGTGTATTAGATATTAAGTGCACAGGTGGTTTTAATTTGGTTAAGAACAATTGTGGGAGTACTAGCTCTTTGTCATCTTCTGGTTAATCGTGATGTAAAAGCTCTTTTATCGGATCCTGTTTAGTGTTACCACTGCTTCCTGACTCCAAAACATGCAACAGTAAATCTTTTGTGTAAAGAGAAGTAGTCTAAATTCTAGCCTGGACCATGAAATCAAAGCCCACAAACTCATTATATATCAAACAATGAAATATTCATGATCTAAATTTGCCTTAGGATGAAAAACAGACAGTATCCAGTCTCCCATGGTGGTATATACTGAGTACATATAAGTACAGTTGTTATTGATAGCCACAATAAATTCTCTTTCTTTGCACTGAGGGACATACAAGAGGCCAGACCAAGTCTATAAAACTAAATGGAAAACAAAATTTGGTTTGCTATTTATTCCATACATACATGTATAGATATGTGGATATATAATTTGTATTATTTTTAAGGATCCTTCTTTCCAAGTCACTGCAGAGCTGATCCTGCCATTACTGCTATTGCCGGGTAAACTTTTATTTGCAGCTCTCTTTGAATTATAAACTGTGGTCCCATATGCCACACTATAACAGAAGACAAAGGAAAGCAATACATATTTATTTTCATAGTATTTTCATTGCAAAACAGCTGTGGTTATGATCAGCAAGTCCCAGGTGTGAATCTGTAACATAAATACAAAGCAGGGCTCTGCTGACAAAGACCCAGTCTGCTCTGCAAATGCTTGTGTGGATAAGAATGGCGACTAAACACAACAATATTCTGTTTCTCTGAAGACAAAGCCAATAAGTAAGCCCTGCAACTCTTCTGTTTACCTCCTACATACTATGTGTAGACGGGCCAAATCTGTCCATCGACTGCACAATACGGGATAAATCAGCTTAATGATGCAGCTAAACAGCTATGGGCTATGCACCCGGTATTCCTGGGCCCATTTCGGTTTTTGTTGGTGTGTCTTTAATAATTCATGCATTTAACCGGTCAAACTGGGAGAACTTCCCAACAAGGCTTTCTGAGGGCTAGTGGGTACACTTCAACACAAAATGGATCAATGATGAATGAAAAATAGTGAACAAAGTAAATCTTTCCGTCAGTAGATGTCATGCTGCTTTCACCCCTCCGCAGGCTGAGAGCATATACAGCTGCAATATGTAAAGACTCTGACATTACAGGATGGAATCTGTCTCCAATGTTGGCACATGGTGTTATGGTTTCACTTTATTGGAGTCAGAGATTTCTGGGACATGTGATGCTAAATAACCAACCTTAAATAACTGTATTTTAATCATGTGACCTTAAACAGTGTATCTCATATTTTCGATTAAATTACTTTTTTTTTTTTTTTTTAAACAAACAGCTTCAATACATAAGAAAAAATCTCCATATGAAGTTTTTGACACCAGTCTCAGGAGAAATAGAATATACAGAATGTATTCGAAAAATCAAGAAAACTGACATTTTCCCTCAAGCCAAGCAGTAAAGAGTTATTCTTGTCAGTCTAAGGAATGAACTCTGCTAAAAAAAATCTACCAAGGTTGAGAACAAATCGAGCATTTCAGCAAAAGGATTTCTCTTGTTGGAAAATGCAGCTCTAAAGTGATTTGGAAATTGAACTTTGGGAGCTTCTGCTATTTAGAATTTACATAAATTGATTCCCTTGCTCCAACCCTGAGCATGTGTATTCACAGTAAACATCCAAATACAATCATTTGTAATATTCTTTATCCTTTAAATTCCATCGCTTCTAAATACTACACAGGACAAGATCTACCTCTGACTCTTGGCCAGTTAACAGCCGTCTGGCTGATAACAATCACACCCACTTCAAAAAAAACAAAATCTTTTGGGCTGTCCAGTGTGAATGCTTTCTAATTAATACACTATCAATCAAACAGGGCAGTGTGTCGTTCTCCTGCAGGACGAAATTCCTCAGACATTGTAGGGAGTCTAAGTAATTCTGATGGAGATCACTTTTATTCTTCAGGAATGCATTCTGTTGTTCGGGGGAGGAATGCACAGCATTGAGAGGGCTGCCCTGGAATTCCCAAAACAATTAAATTGTTCAAGCAAAAATTTCTTTCAGGAAAGAAAAAAAAAAACTCTAATCCCATTACTCCACACTTCACAATGCCCTCACTTGAGAAAGTTTAGACAACTGTTGACTCTACTTGGTCTGTGATTTTTGAAACACGCCGTAGCAATACGCTTTGGCATTGTCAGGGTCAGCACAGAGCAACCAGGGCGAATTCCTTCCCCTCTTCAGCCTCACTGAACTCTTACAACTGCATGTCCTGACCACACAGATCACAACCAACATGGCTAAAAAAAGGGAGCGCGTTCAAATCATCCTGCAGATGGAGTGACAGAATCAACTGAAATAATATTACCGTGGAAACTTTTTTTCTGCCATGAGTCAGTTGCTGTGATCATTTTTCTTTGGCAGATGTGAAGCTTTCGGTTGGTTCCACAGGAAACATAAATGACCCACACCCTCCTATCACCAATAAATCATACTCCCGTATTCATGGCAAGAGGAGCGAATGTCATCTTATTTGACAAGTTCAAATTGTGAGTCAACATCAACACAGAGTCAAAAGGTAATCAATACTGAAACCAAATGATTTGTAGTCCACGTATAATTAACTTCTTTAAATCAGGCCCATATGGGGAAGCAGATATAATACAAACAGTGGCTCAGTCTCATTATGCTCCACATGAACTAGAAGTTGCCACGGTTCTTCTAAGCAATGCTATTACATTGATGGGCCAAGGTTTTCTTGTTAAAGACAGCCGTAGGATATTTTTCAAATCTTATTCTACACTGTGGTTATGCTTTCAAAAAAACATGTATCTGCAAAGAATGTTGTGTTATGTATTGAGGGGAGAGGCATCAGCCCTCAAGGCTGCCAACTTCACCAACAATTTGTCACATCATCATATGGTCATGCTCATGAGCAAATAGTTACATAACAAGAAACAGGACTGAATAGTTAGAAATGGTGAGCAGCTCCTTATGGGGATGCAAATACAAAACAGCTTTCTGTATGACGTGTACAAACCAGTTCAAAAGACACAACTGAGGATTTCCATTTTTTTTTGGTGACTCAAAATGAGAAAAAAACATCTTGAAAACAGCAATACAAAGGCTGTGTATAGTCTTATTGTTTGGCAGGGTTGCAGTTAAGAAGTGTTCACTGTTGTGTTTGTGAGAATGTCTTTGCTTTGAGGATCTCTTTACAGGTGCATTACACAGGATTCTGAGCATTAATACAGCAGCAAACTACATTTTTGGTAGTGGAGTAATGTCGACCTGAGCAGAGAATGAAGTCGCTATCCCTCTGTGAGTTGTTATCCAAGCTCTGTTGGCACTGTCGCCAGTTTGCAGCGCTGTTAGACTGTTAGCTCCATCAGCTGCAAGTCCACTGCTCAGACATCGGCATGTTGAGAGCTGTTCAGAGGCAATAGAAATGCTCCCAATACCATATATTGCACCATATAAGAGAGTAATTCACCAAATACCATGATGGCTTCTTGATTTGTTTCCAAAGTTTTGTTGTGATCTTTACAAAATATGCTCATGCTCAATTTATTTGTTCAATATGAAGCCTGTATTCAGTCAAAACTGCGTTATTTTCCATTAAGATGTGGATCCTGGTTTCATAAGAATCAATACCAGGTGCACAGCTAAAAAGGGAGTGCTATTGTCATTCAGCTACAACCAGAAACGCAACAGGAATATGGGATAAGATTTCAAGTATATCTGGCCAACCGTCTGAGGAAGTGTGCGCTGGAAAAACGTCTTTTTGGACAATTTATTAAAGGCCATCCCTCTCCAGCCCCCAAAGTGATGATGGAAAGCAACAGAATTTGTTCAAAACCTGTCAGCCAGGAGAACTATATACATAGATGTATACATCCTCAGGGCTTTCTAGAGTCCCTCTGGTAGGGTCAACGTATGAACCAATACACTTACTATATATATCTGCTCATCCTTTGTCTGTCATACATTTTCAGTAATTCAAATTCCTCAGGTCTGACATGTGCACGTGTTCACAGGTTTTCATTTGTATGAAGTACAATAAAAGTGTGTATGTCATAGAAGGTGATTTTATGCGTGGAAAGGGACATATTTGTCCTGTAATCAAAAATACTAGTGGCAGGTTAAAACCCTAAAACACATGATGAAATCGTTTTTAGTTTCTTATACTTCATGCAGAATATACCATGGCCTATTTGGCAATATCATATTGCAAATCTGTTTATCCCCAAAGGAGCACGAATGTACTTATGGTTACCATTGATAATAAGTTCTCTCATTTTGCTTCCTCTGGGCATCACAAAAGGAAATATCTAGCAAATATAAATATTACCGAAGTGATGATGTACTTAGGAAAATGGAAAAAACATCAGGCTGGCATCCTTTCTGGCTCCTTCGTGCTCTTGAGTGTTTAACATAACTGTTCGATAAATACCATAAAAACATATGACTCTCTGCGGTCTAATGTCTCTGCTGTATTTGTCCTTGGGGCAAAGCCTTCAAATTATAAAGACTTATGTTTCATATTGGCCAGGGTCAGCTGCTAAATGTTGGAATCTTACCTCGTATTCATATAATCATACTGTGAGAATCTCAGGAATATAGCCACATCTAAGGGTTATAACACACAGCTGCGACCATATATATCTATTTCCTGAAGTCTGAACAGCTGGTCAGTTTTGATCTATGACTTTAAATCACCAAAGTGAAAAGTGCTATAGCATGCAACGTGTCCTGTTTTGTAAAATAAGCCCATCTTGGGAAACATAATAAAGGCTTGTCAGGAGTTTAGGAACAAAGCTAAATAGAAAAGCCATATAAATCCATAGCACACTCAAGAAGAAAGATAAACAATGAAGGTGATGGGGAATAAATCTCATCTATAAATGGCCCAAATGGGCCGATCCTACATCAGCATGTCACGTTTCAGTGTTAGTCATGCACAGATGTTTGAGACAAGAACTGCTCTGATACTGTCAAAGCCATTATGTGCGTTGGTTTGAACAAACACTATAATCAGAAGCACTTTATAAACCAGCTGCTGAGCCCACAACTAAAAATACGCAGACAAGGTTACACATCAGAAACTAGAGATAAATATCGCGGTATAATCATTTTAATGGTGAAATTAATTATTATGTAACCTCAGATATAGTAAATAACCACATCCCGTTTCTTTCCCTTTGATGATCTACTGAGGTTTTGAACCCAGATCCTCTTCCTAAAGCACAGGCAGTCATTTTGTTCTCTGACTCATTAGTTCAGGAGCCTAGAGCCACCGCCTGTAGCCAAATAATTAACAAATGGTGAGGCTGTCGTAAAAGATATAGAAGTTGTATGATCAAGGAAGAGTAGAAGAAGCTTGGGATGCAAGATAGGAGAAAGGCTGAGGCTGAAAACTAGACACCCAACAAACGTTTGATTTTAGTTTGAAGCTCAATTTTTAAATTCACATGCATGCACTTGCCTGACCACTTGCACAACACTTCCCATACAGTCAAACAGCATGCAAGTCAAACAGGAGATTCTCCATTTCCATTGAGAAAACTCAAGAAAACCAATTGCTAAACCAGATTAGAATGGTCTGTTCCACCTTCTCCCTCTTTGGGATCCCAGACACCCCTGCTAAAAGTTATAGTTCTTGTTTTGCCCTTCCAGTCCAGCTCTTGTGGACATTCCAAAACAACACTAAAACTAAAGCAAAACTTAACTGACTGTTCTTTATAGTAATTTGGTCTTTATCCAATCACATTGGAGCTTCTTATCCCTGTCAGCGTTGTAACATGTTTTGCCCCACCAGTTTCCTCAATCTCTTTATTTTGGATCCCCAGGAAATCCCGGGCTAGCTAAAAGATGTGATCCCTCCAGTGTCTCCTGGGTCTACTGTTTGGCCTCTCCCGGTTCTACCTAAAACACCTGCCAGGAAAGGGAGACACTAAGCAGACCTCTATACCAGGTGCTCAACCTATTGCCACACCCAAGGCCCATTTAGATCCATTGCCAAAGTCTGCTGTTAAAACCAACCTGACTGCAGGTTCTACTGCAGAGGTATGCATTTACATGAAAAATGTGATGGCCCTTGGGTACAAGCATGGTCCCACTTTGAAGACCACCAGGCAGCTGGAGGATAAGCTAGTGACGCAGGGACAGCAAAAGCAATAGTGCAGACATGGGACCCGTGATATGGGTCCCATCTAAATCCGAGACAAAAAAACAAATGCATATCAAGGGCACTGATGTTATCCCAACCCACAAGTCTTACAAGAAGGCTCTAACTCATCATTCTTACACTGCATGGAAAATTTGAAGAAGAGAGATACAGAAAGTAAAAGCCAGAACAAATCGAAGACCTTCCTTTGATGTACAGAACACAACCATTTCATTCATGAGAATGGGGAGGAGGGGGTCATGGCGAGGGTACATCACTAAACTTTACTTCCTATGTCATGCTCGGTGAGCTTGGGCCAAAGATGTTGTTTTAATGGTGTGCAGAGAGAGGGAACAGGCAGAGACAGCAGAAGGATTGAATAACTGTGTAATATCCACCAAAGTGTTTTTCTAATCACCACAGGGAGCCTGCAGGAGCGGAAGACTCTCTCCAGACCATCTCAGGTCTGGTATTAACATCATATAGTGCATTAATATGTCAACTCTGCAATCACTAATCGGTGTCTTCATGTCCATGTATCATGAACTTTACATGTTCACAGTGGATTCTAATGTAAATTGTAAACTGACACAAAGCCACTTGTTATTATGTTCTATATTCATCTCTTATTGCATATCATACTGTGTGTGTGAAAAGTTTCTTTGGACCATTTTCTTTAAACATCATAATAGCAGATTAGCTAATACTGTCAGTAAATATGTAAAATCCTAATAGCTAAAATATGTAAAACTCTCATGTATTAACTCATAACCTTTCAAACTCATAAATTTTAGCTGGAAACATTATGTGAAATTTAGGCTGCACTTAGTCACTTTGTAGTTACACCATTTACATAAAAACATATCCGCTCACACATTGCCCTAGTTTAAACTACTCAACATTATATACATCAGTGAAAATCAGCTCCAGCTGAACCGGCGGACACATTAATGCATCAACAATTTAACACACAGAATGGACTACACTCATCCTGAGTATTTTCTACAATTCGATTTTACAGCTGATACTTCTGTATTCCACCACATATGTTTTTTGAAATTTTACTTGCATTTAAGTGTAATTTCTGAACATGATCTGAATTTTTCTACTATGTGGGACGATCACAGCAATAATCGAGTGGAACAGCTGTTGGGAATCGACATTGAGAGGATATGGGTTGTAATGAAGTGTCCTGTGGTAAACATTTCTTCAACAAGCACCAATTTTAGGCAGCGTATTTCCAGAACTGCAATATAAGTGCTTATTATGTAGAATCAAAAGGTTCTGCAACATTCTCGCCTCTATATCATCAGTAGGGTCAGACTAGGTGATATTTAGTGGTTCACACTCACCCATTTGGAAAAAAATCGACATTTTTGCACTGTTTTCCAAAAGCATTTTTGCAAGCAGCACTGTTTTCAATCAGCGTGCTGAATAGTGACAACCCACAAGCCAGTGGCATTTACCAAAGCACTGAACCCAATCTGGGTGCAGTACAAACATTCTAAATATAATAGGACTTCAGAAAGCATCCTACTTCTCCTTGGGGTGAGGAGCAGAAACATCTGTACCTGACGTGAGATGATCTCCACATCTGGCCTGAGTCCTGATTGTTGCAAGGGTGTGGGCATGCAACAGCTGCAGCCAACCACTCCCAGATGTTTCTGACAGGCCAAGTGTCTAGCTGTTTGTTAGGCGTGGGGTGATCTTTGATCCTTCGACAGCGTTGGCCGTAGTGTTATCGTGAGGAGGGCCTGAGAGGCTCTGAGAGGCACACAACGGAAGCACTGCAACCTCACAGAAGGGCCTGTGGTGCACTGTGGCGGAAACAGGCATGGTAAAGTGTCTTCAGCTGTGGAAAAGAACTCTTTGGAAACCACCCAGCGCCTCTATCTAGACTGCCATCGTAATGGAGGAAGTAAACACATAAGTACAGCATATAACCTTGTGATTTACAGTTGCACCAGTCAAAGATGAGTGTGTAATCTTTAGGTGTTTTTTATATGAAAGAAATGGAAATCTCTGAAACTTTGTAAGAAAAACTTTTGAAAGATGTTAACATCAATGTTAATGTATTCAGCTAAAATGATGCTCAATTTCTACGTTGAAATGTTTTTTCCATCGTATATCAGTGCTGAGTAGTGTAGCACATTGTGGCATGGAGGACACCGATGTCATAAATAACCCTTTTTTTCTTTTCCAGAAGGGAAGAAGTTTGCCCTTCTGCTGACATGATCACTCAGCCTGAGCTACACGTGGCTAAAACCTGTTTGAACTGATGAACATCCTGCTCCTACATCCCAGGGCTATAAAGGCCTGACCATCCCTGTCAGCGCTGTGACAGGCTTTATACACCCACCATTTTCTTTAAAAGACAAGTGGTGCACACCAGAACTTAAAAAATAAACATGGCATTTACGGACCGGAAAAGGCTTTGCATAGCTATGCCACTCCTGCTTCATCTCTCATCCAGCCTGGCTTGGTTGGTCCCACTGCAAGAGCACTTCAGCAAACAGGTCCTAAAAAGGCAGCACGGCAGATTTCTCTCCCATACATTAAATACCCATACCTTGAGGTTCAGATACACCAGTTTAGAGCATGTATCCAAGAGTAATAACGAACTGGAGAGACCCATGTCTCACCAGGCTGGACATGCCACCAGGAACAGCTTCCCACAAGAAAGGCAGGAAACAGCTTACGGTCAGAAAAAGCATCCATGCACAAAGTGGATGGAGTTAATCAACTAACAATGTCAATCAGTTTTGTCAAGTAAGTAACACTAGAAGCAATCTCAAATCAAATCTCAAGCCATACAAAGTCTCAAAACTAGCTGGATTGAAATAAAAAGTTCAGAAGCTTATCTTAGATGTCAACACACAATATACCTTATTTTCCAAACAACCAATCTCAACTACCGTTCACATACATGTTACATTAATCATGGGATTCAATCTCAGACTATAGCCTGAGGTATATTTGGAGACTTTTAGTTGGAATTGACTGTTCTGACTTCGAGCCTCTTCCACAACTGGAATCTCATGAAGAGCATAATTTATGAGTGCAATAAATGTATACTGTGAAACAAAAGTTTGAGAATGAATATTCAATTCATAAAAAAAGAGTTGTACAAAGTTGAATTAATTTGTGCAGCTCAACATCACAACTCGGGCTGTAAAGTCAAGTCCAGACTCCCTGAGAAAAGAAGGAAAGAGTTAAGATAACAGAAATTCTGCCAAATATTGTAGCCTGAGTCAAAATGAAAACAAATCCCAGCTTCCTGTGTATCAACAATGGTAATAAACAAAGATTATCAAACATAACTCACAAAATCCTTGAAATCTGATCAAAATTTCAATTTCATATTGGCATTGTGCTTCTATTGTCATTCATTTTAAAATGTAAAACGGTATGTGGTATTACCGCCATGTCTGGCTTATTCAGACCCCTAAATCTTTGCTCAGCCAGGGCTCAGATAAAGGTTCCTCTTTCCACGGGCAGCCCCCTGGACAGCTGCAGGAATTAGAGGATTTGTGGAAATTTAAAAAATCAGGTGTACAACCTGGGAAACAGAAACAGACCCCTTTATACAATGAATTAATTATATGAGCAAAGACTTCAATGCTTGTTCATTGTGCTTGTTTGTTTAGTTGCTCTTTGCACACATTGTTCAACATCTTAGGGATCTATAATTCTAAAGTCAAGACACAAGCCAAACATTACAATGTTACTATAATACATCATTGCATCATTTCAATTCCTCATTCATCATGTTGTATTTTGCACTTTACTCTTTTTTTAATTTCAGTCATTTTTATATTATCTAGCACAGTTTGACATCCCTGCACCATGATTAAAGACATATTTAAATCAGTTATGCCATGCCTCGCAGGCATTCATTCACGAAATATTCTGCTGTGACCAAGCTAACTATCACTCTTTGACTATGTTGCATCAGAGCAGGGTATAAAGTTTTCGCATTCATTAATATATATATATATATATATATATATATATATATATATATATATATATATATATATATATATATATATATATATATATATATATATATATATATATATATATATATATATATATATATATATATATATATGGTCACTTTCACTTTTTACACCTTAGAACTATACCACTTGAGAGAAGGCAGGTGTGGGTCTAAGTACTTCTGCTGTTTCCACAGAAATGTAACATTTGTTAAATGAGTTCGAATTCTTTGGCGCAAGTTTGTTCCGCTGCATATTTACAGGAGCTCTGTAATCAAATTGTGAAAAGAGAAGCATGAACTCAAAGTGACGCTTTACTATGCTCCGCCCTGGCATATCGCAGATAGTTCAGAGTGTATTGCACCAAAGGCAGAGCCATATTTGCATAGTTTAGGACCTTTATTCTAAGATGCGTTGTATAGCATGCGCAGCAGTGAGCTGTAATCAAATCACCAGAATCTCAAGTAACATCCCAGACAATAGCAGACTGCCTGCAGGCCCAACTTCACAGTGGATCTAAAATAGTTATGTCTTCACATAGTGAATCTGGAGGCTCCTCACAGATTCCATCATCAGATTACAACATCCATCATGTTGCACCTGCATCCAAAAGTGATTCACAGCATGTCTGTCTTGCTGGAGTGTATGTCTATTTCCCTTCTTCAATACAGCTGCAGAATGCTCATGGACCAGTTCTCAATCAAAGCAAGGATGCCCCCTGGTGGCCATAGAACTGAACGGTAACTAAAAGAGTACATTTATTCTGGAGAGCACAAACTGTAAAGATTTGATGCTGCTATTCCTTTTTTAGTGGAATATGTTGCTATGTCATTCAAGTTCATTCCACTAAATAACATCATTGTTGTCTGTCTAGCAGTCATTGAAATGCAGATGTGTGTCATTTGGAAAAGCAGCCTTTATGTGCCGTGTAAGCCTAATTATTATTATTATAAAAATGAACTATTTTCTAATTGAGCATTCAGTGCAATCAGCAGATGTGCTCTTTGATGTTCCCTCTTCATGATGGTGTTAAAATACATTACATATTAAATAAATATTATTATTTATTGTATACAATATACAGGTCACCCCAACTTGACAAAAATAGATTTCATATTTCAGAAAATCTTTTCAAATGCTTCACTGAACAGCATTGGGTCGTTACAAAGTTTGATATCAACTTTGAGATCTGGTTCGGCAGTGTCTGCGAAGGTTTGTCTAAAGAATAACTGAGAAGAGGCTCCGCTTTGGTTGTAAACCACACACTCTTCAAATAGGCTACAAAGATAAACCACAACTATGTCTACACGGTCTCAGCAAAACGAGCGTTTCCCCAAATGTGTGTTTCCATGCTGTCATGGAATGAAACTATAACAAGGGTGTATAAGCGTATATGATAATCTGTTTTGTTAAAACTTTACTGAATGAAATACAGTTTGTTATAAATTGTAAATGCCAGAATGTGAATGTGAGAGAGGTTTCAATAAAATGGATCAAGTCTGTGTTATCTTGGCTATAGCCAAACCTAAACAGGATGTATATTAAGAACGTGAAAACACTGGATGTGTTTTTGTTATGCCTGGCTATGTTACTTGTATGCTTTGCACCATTATTTAACTGGTTATGTTTATTTTTTATTTTATTGAGTCTATTCTACTTTAGCTCTCTCTTGCAAAACGGATCACTTGTGAGAGGAGATATACTTAGAACCAAAAATCAAAACGCAACTTAAACGTTATCAAAGGTAAGTTCAATTCAAACACCTCTTCTTCCTATGTAGGCTATATTAGCATTTTAACGTATTTTTGCCAGCTAATTAGAGAATCACTTTAAAATAGGTCCTTAAGGGGGACACGTTTCCTTTTTTAGTAAGAGGAACACAAACAATGAGGAACTGAAGTTCGGGAGCAAACGTTTCCGACCGGTTGACAATTTCGTTGGACGGCTTTCTGTATACAGCCCAACGTGGGTCACTGTGACAGCACTTGTATGGCAGGGATGTAAGAACAAAACAACAAGTCACTATTATCTGTTTTTATTCGTATTAAAATGGGTAAAAAGCGCCAAAGCGAAGACTCTGCGGAGTCAAACACTCCGGTGAAAAAAGAAGTCCCGGAGTTCAATGGGACCGTATTTAAAGCCATGCTAAAGGAACCCACCACAGCCATGAAGGGTGAGTGTGCGGTCTGTTCCACCAACTTACAGAAGTGATACTCAGTCACATTAGTGATTCGTACATTTATTCACATATCCGTCCATCCACTTTTGTGCAGTTAGTATTTCAGCATCACGTTCCCGACCCTCGGCGTCTGAAGTGCTCTCCTCTGTTTTGCTTTGGTTAATTCTTACCTTTTATCTCCTGCAGGCCTGGAGACATTCATTTCAACCGCCAAGAAGCTGCCGTGCCCCGACCTGTATGATGTGGTGGAAGGTTATATTAAAATCTCTATGGAGTGTGCAGAAATATTCAAATTGCTAGAGGGAGAAAATCACACAGAGAGCGAGGTAAGTGCTTTTCTCAGTGGATGGGACTGAATTGTTAGGTTGCCTGTTTTTGTACGTGTAAAGCTCTGAATCCTGCTTCTGTCCAGATGATCCCGATTTTTGAGAGCCTGGAGATGATCCTTCTAAGGACAGCGAGTGACTTGTCCCACTTCAGCATGGTTGGCAATGCTATTGTGAAAAAGACTGTTTCTAGCTACGTGAAACTTCTGCAGGGATCTTTCCATTCAGAAAATCACAGGTTAGTGGACAGGCTTCACTGCAAGGACATCAAATATCAGTCCTCAGCACAGTTTGATTTTGTCTTCTGCCCATTGCACTAATCTTGTGTTGTCCTTTGTGCACAGGTTTGTCCGTCAGTGCCTCAGTCTCCTGTCCGCCCTGGTGTCTCAGGGTCCAGAAGCTGCCAGAGAGGTCCTGAGTCACATTTACATCAATAAAGCTCTGTCTAGACTGGCAAAGAGAAAGGATAAGAGGGTGTGTTGTCGCTTTGGCCTTTTCTTCAGGTTTCAGAATGGTTTGTTGGGTTCCGTATGCTTACATTCTTCTCCGTGAATTCTCCAGGGAAGACCTGATGTCCGCATGGCTTTTATCCAGTTTGTGCTGTCCTTTCTGGTGTCTGGAGATAATGCTACAGTTGGACAGATATTAGAAAGCAAAGGTAATAAGTAGCTATGCATTACAATTTACACAACATACTCTCATCTTGTTGATGACGTGTTCATTTTGGTGTGTCAGAACTCCTGCCAGAGATCCTGAGTACGGGTCTGAAGGAGGACAGGATGTCCATAGTCAATCTGATTTTGTCCACGCTGAAGACCAGAGTAAGTGCTCAGCAGTTTACACCTTCCATTTCAAATGAATTCATGGATTTAATGATTCTATGTGTTGGTATTTGTCTTGCTGCAGGTTGTGCGTAACAAGGCCATAAGTAAAACACAGAAAGTGCGTTTCTTCACACCTGCTGTGCTGGCCAACGTAGCGTCTCTGTATAAATGGAATGGCATTGTGGATGCAACCACTGATGATGACCAAGTGAGTTATTTGTTTTTTCACTTCTTGTTTGAACACAGGCTCTGTTGTGTAACTTAGCTTTTCAACCTGTGGGTCTAAATGTTACTTGTCGTCTTAAAGATGTTAGAGGACTCGGCGCATGCTGGGATATCTGTCATCCGGGAACTTGTCCACGGTTTCCTTCTCGACTTGTGTTGCTCTCGTAAGCATGGCATCAGCTTTCATGATGCCAGCTTTGGCACAGCTGGCAGGTAAGTACTCGGAGAATCAAGTTTACCTCACACTTTTCTGGAGACTCCTCGTGCCGATGAAAGGATTTCATTTTTTTTTTTACAGATCAGGCAACATTGTCTTGCTTCAGTTCTTGGTGGGGCAGAAACAGGCGACAGAGGATGAGTTGGTGACGGAGCTGGTGGTGAATGTGCTGAAGGCTAGCCCTGACATGCTGGCCAGATACTTTCAGGAGACTCAGTATTCATACACCCCCCGCCTCAAAAGTGCTTGGCAGGACAATGTCAAGTTACTTAAAAAGGTAATACGTGATAGTAGATTTGATTTTAATGAGGCTTTTTCAGTGTTTGATCATATCTAGCTTGTCTATTTAAGAAAAAAAAGAAAGACCCTTTTTGAATTCATGTGTCAGATCTACGAGGGCCAGCCAGAGATTTCCACAGTCTTCCAAACTCGTGAGGTCGTCCCCCTCCCTCGCCTGCTGTCCATGATCATGGTGATATCCCTTCCTCCGGTCTGTAACAAGACATTCTTCACACAGGGCCTCAGTGTAAGTGGTGAAATGAATCGATCAATGCTGTAACTGCTGTAACACAAAACAATGAAAATGAACAATACTTTGTCACGTATTCCAAATGTCACGTATTCCAAATATCTCTTGTATCTTGACAGCTTGCCAACACAGCAGTGCAGCTCACAACTCTGTCCATGATGAATTTCATCTTGAAAAGAGCCAATAAGAACATGGAGTACCTTTTGGACAAGTCTGAGTGGCACAGCTCGGATGTATACACTATTTACATGATGGGGGATTTGGCACTGCAGTACAGGGAGACACTCAGCAAGGTAAGCTCAGCAAAGAGGCTGTATTAATACCCACTAGTAATGATGCACCATTAAACAACTCACGTCCCCACTATTCATGCTCCGTTCCAGATTTTACCCGATATCACGAGCATAGTTGCAAAGTGGCAGTCGCTTAGCAAGAAGGAAAAGACAGACGGTGAAGAAAAAAAGACCAAAACTGAAGGGAGTGCTGAACAGACGGATAATAAAGTGCCTGGTAATAACAGTTACATTACACGTGTATTGCTTATTCTAATCCGTCCTGTAAAGTAAAGGGGATGACCAGCAAAAACATTTGATTGAGTTAAGTTCCTTTGTGTCCAGCGGTTGCAGAGACAGCTGAGGTAATCCTGCTGAAGACTCTGATTCTTCAGGTCATATGTCTTTACCAGAAGGTAGTGCCACATCTGGTAAGCCAGTGCAAATTTGACTTCAGCAAGCTCTTAAAAGGTGAGGCTTCATTATGTATCATTGAGTTCATGTTACATGTTTTGAGTATGATGCAGGTGGTTCTCCAACAAAGCCTTCAAAGTACGGTGTATATATATTTTTGTTTTACCTCTCCAGGGATTGTGTCAGAGAAAGGAATGAGAGAAGAAGTTCCCCCAGTGCTGCAGTATCAGATACTGCAGTTGGCTTTAGATCTTCCGGCAAGCAAGTTCTCCTGGTTTCGCATACAGGTGAAGACGTTACACTGTTACTGTTTTATTTTTAAAAATTGTCACAGCGATTGTTGTTTAGAAGGTGTTGCTTTGTTGTCGACATTGTTTCTAATGTGTTGCGTATTGCTTTGTCGTCCCCAGGATGTTGCGGATACAGAATCATCATCTGGAGAGAAGTCGGTACTTTACCTGCTTCTCAAGATGTTTGTCAGCAGCAGCAGCAGCCACCTGAAAACATCCACACGGATGCTGGTTCTAAAAGTGAGGACTTTTTTTTTTTTTTTCTTCAGCAGAGGGCACAGTATCATTTCTAGAGGATATGTCTTCAGTTCTTCCGCAACATTGAGAAAACTAGTTTGTCATATTACTTGAAAGAGCCTGAAGCAAAATGATTCTGTGGTAAACTGCATACCAGTTATTTATGAACTTCATTAAGTTAACAAAGTAAAAGCTGGATAGGCAAAAGCCTCTGTTAATAATTAGCTGCCGAAGATGCTCAAACTGAGTTTTAGGAAAGGAAATGGCCGCCGTCTTGTAATTCTTGCCTCGTATTCAGGTGCTAAAGGACAGTGGAGTGTTCGAGTACACCTGGACTGAGCTTGAGCTTTGGCTCGACCAGCTGGCCAGAGTGGAGGCACACCAACAAGAGACTGTCATCCAGTTCTTGGAGAGGGTGAGCCCGTCTACGTAACATCTGTGTTTACGTGTCAACATTTCTGTCTGTTACTGTTGGTTACAGACAAAAACACATTGTGTATAATGACATAGTCGTTATAATTGGTAATACGCTTCTGGTCTCTTTCTCTAGGTATTAGTGAAGCTGGTGTGTAATTCTTACACATACACAGATAAGGTTGCCAGCCTGGTCCAGGAGGCAGCTTATCTGCAAGCTAACCTGAGCAGCCAGGAGGGCGACGCTGCCAGCATCCCAATCTCACACATAGATGGTGAACATTTCAAGATGGAATCTAAGTCAATTTATTTCAGCCATAAGCATGCCTTTTTGTTTTTTAACAATCTGACAACTGACTGTCTTCTAGATGTCTTGGACATGCTGGATGTCATTATGGAGGGTAATGAAGGTGAGCTGGAGGAGCTCGGGCCATCTCTGAGTGAAGACCTCATTATCCAGACATTCCCCTTCAGTGTGATGGTCCCTGCTGCTCTGGAGGCCCGAAACAAACTTCCAGTAGACAAGGGTAAAGCACTTCTGCCTTAATTGGGACAAATAGTAGAATGTTCAGAGTACATATTATAATGTACATAGATTGTAAATTGCAACGTGACAATTTGCTGCATTAAAAGTGCAACTTTACTGTTTTAAAAGTGATTTCTCCACCCTGATAAGTATTTAGTATCTACTTGTGTCGTATGTTGTAATGTTGACAACTACATGTCTTTTCTTTTCTCAGGGGTGGTATTTGAGTACTTGTCTGCGGTGCTTTCAGATGTCACGCACTGTCAGAGAGAGCCTCTGCCGCTCTGTTTGGCTCTGCTGCAGTACGATAAAGAGCTTGTGTCCGCAGAACTCTCCGCTTCTCCTCATCCCTCCGTCATACACCTTCATCAGTATTACTCCAAATGGCTACCACAGCAGTGCCGGGAGCAACTGGTCCGTTTTTTGTTGAAACCAAGGCATTGTTTAACTGAGAGTGACATACTTGTTATTTCTTGATGTAGAAAATAGCAGTCGTCTTTTTTTGTGTCGCAGTTCAAGGGCTCTGAATGCCAGTCAAAAGGATTGTCAACCCCCGTTTCCTTCACTGCACTGATGAAAGCTGCGTATAGCCAAGGACCAAACACTTTGCTCGAGGCCACCTTCAGGGAGAATGTGGAAGGAGCTCTAGCTTCCATGTTGATTGCTGATTTTCCAGTAGCTATCAAGCAGATGTTACTTTACATAAAATCAACAGTGGAAAACGTTGGCACGGTAAGAGCACAAAACAAGTTTACTACTCAGTACATTACTAAGTTAAAACTAAACATGGCACTTCATATCATTCTGCACAGTTCTCCAAAGATATAAGAACTGCCCCTCTCAAGACCTTGATGGGGATACTCCTGGATTTGGTGACCAGGCTACAAGGCTTTGAGGAGAATACAAGTTCTGAGCCAGCAGCAGAGAACTCCCAAGAAGGATCTGACCTCTTCCTGGAAATCAACCGGTCGTCCACAGTGGAAGGCAATAAAGAGCAGGTTTGGAGAAGTTCAGCTTTTTTACAAAAATATGTTCAAACTATGACCAATGTTATCAAGTTTGATCTTCCTTTTTCCTTTTTTTGAATTATTGACTTTAATCGAATCTGTGTTTAGATCCTGGTTTCTGCCCTCGGCTCCATCTTCAAGCATCCATGTTTTGAGCAGTGGTTTCTGGCTCTGGAGCTGGCTGCTTTGCCTCCTCACACTCTGAACCCCGTCAGGCTAAAGCATCTGTGTGCTCAGCTGAATGATGACATTCTGGCCTTGCTGAAAACCAGCACCCCCACTCTCTGTGATCTTGGTCACCTGGAGCTCATTAGTAGCTACATGGGGGCTATAGAAAAGGCTGTGCTCAAGGAGCTGACAGAGAAGGGCTCCCAGGCAGCAAAGAAACAGTCCAGACCTTTCCAGGCCCTCCTGTCTTTGCACAGCTACATGGACTCCTGCAATCTCAGAGAGGTGGTTTCCAAGTTGCTGCTCCTCCCCAAAGAGAGCCTAATCTCCCCCAGCAGTGAGGACGCACAAGCCGAGCTCAGTGTCTACGGTCACGCAGCGCTGCAGATCCTCACAGAGTCTAAAGCCAACCCTTCCCAGGAACACGGCATCTGTCTATCTCAAGCACACTTCCACGGCCTGAGCACCCTGCTGCTGTCCTGCTCCAGTTCTGCTCTGGAGGCCTTCCTGCTGCAGACTCTGTCCGGTGAGCCTGGCAGTGCTAAGCTCATCCACACAGATGTGCTGCTGCACTGTCTCCAGTGGCCTCTCCCAGACACTCATGCCATCGGCTCTCTGCTGCTGCAGAACTGCTCCACACACCGTCTCTGCTTTGAGATGTGGTGCTTAGAGCCCGCGAACACGGAGAAGCTCTCAGATCAGACGGAAACGTTCCTTCCATTAATCAACACCTACCTACAGGTGGCAAGTAGAGAGGATCCTGCCAGGCCTAAAGATGGTTTGTACTCATACAAGTTCCTATTTATCTTGAAGCATACAGCCCCAGGATGTATGCCACTCTTTTGTATCTCAACACCACCTGTATATATTAATTTAGAGATGCTCATTTGCTGTGTTTTGTAGTGCAAAATGAGGTTGTAAAGGCCTTGAAGCAAGCACTGCTCGCCAAATTGTCCCAATGTGTTCTGGAAAACCTGACGGAAGAGTCTGGAGCCCAGCTGGCGGAAACACTAGCCAATCTGATCAAGCTCTCTGCAAACATCAAGGACACCAGGGACTTGATCAACACTCTGCCCAGTGCTCTTCAAAAAGTGGACAGTTTTGAAAGGTAGTAATTCACTCTTTATACTTTTATGTACATTATCAGTGTCACACGGTGTTGGCTGAATGTTTTTTTTGTTCTCTTTCAGATGGCAACTAGTAGATGTCATCACTGAGAAACTGGCGGATTGCCCCGAAGAACGAGAAACCTGGAGGAAGTCTGTCACCGCTGCTGCCCTAAAGTGTCTCATAGCCGCTTTCAGTCACTCTAAAGATCAGACTACTTCATGGTCACAGCAGGAGCAGAGCATCCTGGGAAGACTGCAAGGACTCCTAGTGGGTTTATCTTCCTCACACATACTGTTAGGTTTGTGTTTTTATGTAATGCATTTCATAATATATCTTCATTACACAGACATCAGCTGAAGACATCACTGCATCTGAATGGAACAGCTTTGTCAAGAATGGACTGAAGTAAGATATTTGTCGAAAATCCAGTTTGCTCGATGTTTGTTCAAGAGCGTCTCATGAGATGATATTTTTTTACATCAATGACCTAAAAGCTGTTCTTCCGCTGTAGATATCGCTACAGAGATCATCACTTTCTGAACACACTGAGCAACCTGTTGGAAGTGATGTACGGGGGCAGTGACGTCCAGAAGGATCTGATTCCTTTATCCACCCTTCACATGATGACCAGCAGCCATTCTCTGTTCCTGCCCACCATGTTGGACTGTGATGAAGAGCCTAGCGGGTGTCAGGCTAAAGGTACGTATCTAGCAGAATAGAATGGAGAAAAGCAGTAAATTACTTATCCCATAATTGTTCACTTTATTATGAAACACGAATACTCTTATTTTATTGTCCTTTCAGAAGCGCTAGTGTCCCTACTTCTCTGTTTGGTGAAGAAAAGCCCAACAGTCTGTAGCATGAATCACTTTGTTGTCCTGCTGGGAGCGTATGGAGTTACACTGAGTACTTCAGGTAAAACAGGAAATCTAAATGTCGCTGTGTGTGTGCGTCTGTTGTCCTTCTTTCCTCTCACACCTTGATTTGGTTTTGCAGATCAGAAACTGTTACTGCTTCTTCAGGAATATGAAAGAAACAATGTCAGCCTCCTGAAATTTCAGTAAGTTCCATACATATTTGTAGTTTGCACATGCAACAATTGCACTCTTTATTTTGCAAATGCTGAATGTTTGTTTTCAACTGCAGGTCGTTCTTGTGGGGCCCAGCGGCTGTGGAGCACCACAAGACCAGGAAAAGCCTCGGGGCTTCTTTGTGGAAGCAAGCGAGCTCAGACGACCTGTTGGCCCTGCTGAAAAGTGACAGGATGCTCCAAACGATAGCACACTTTCCCCAACGCAGAATCATCCTGCAGGTCTGATGTTTGTCCTTTTTCAATTATTTGAGCATCACAAATGAAAGTCATTCTACGTCCGTTGTGATCCGATAAAGGAAAAGGGATGAATGAGAAACACATTTGTTGGTATTTGGATAAACCTTTCTCTCTCATAGGATAACAAGGAGCTGCTGTACTGTAGCAACGCAGTGAAGGACCTTGAGAACTTGTATGATCCTCGTTTCCTTTTGCCTCTATTCAGCGCCATACTGCAGCCAGGTGACTATATTTCATTGATGTGTCATCACTCCAAATCAGCTGAGGTTATCACTGCTTTATGGAGGTTACATTTTTTTTTGCTTTTTCTGTGTGACAGAGTGTGTGATTGACTGCCTCAAGTTTGTATCCAGTCACGCCCTGGGTGTCACCGTAATGGCTCTAAGTAGCTATGACCCAAAAGTGAGAGCGGCAGCGTACCATGTGCTGAGCTGCTTCTACCAACACCTGGAGGGTGCTCGGTTCAGAGAGAAGAGACAGGTAGGGTGTGAGGCAGGTGGTGTGTGAGTATTTTATGTGTGGGAGTCTCCTCCAGAAACACTGATGAGCCTTTTTTTTCATCGAACAGTTGCTGTACTTGATGGACATAGTGAAGAATGGAATTCGGCAGCAGAATCAAAGACTTCCGTTTGTCCTGACCTCTTACATCGCTAAAGTGGCTCAGCAGATGCTCAGACCTGGTGTGTAACTCCGAAAACTTGTTCTGACCAGAGTGATTTGACTCATAGTGTTTACACAAATATTACTGAACTGATAAAGGACTTTTTGAAATTGTAATCTTTTTGAATGTTCTATTTGTTGCATTTCTACATACAGTATATAATTAAGGATCAGGATCATTGACCCGTTTCCTTGTTTTTCCTCTTTCCCCAGAGGACCACATGTACATGGTGTTAAACAGGTTCCTGCTGTCCCATCAGAGTTTGGACTTCAGAAGAGTCCCTGAGTTCTTCAAACTATTCTACGGCTTTGACCTGGAGGTAGTCCAAAGTATCTTCTCGTATATTCTATAAATAAATGATTGTCCAAATAAACTCTTCTCGTGTCAACAACATTTAACCTTCATCTGTTTGTTTTGCTCAGCTCGTGCTTTTTCTAGACTGTTATCTCTTCAGGGGTGTCGGCCGTGAGAGTACGACTGATTGTCTGTCTGTTTTTTTTTTCCTGCAGCATAAAATGGAACGGGAGTGGATCTTGAGTGTGCTGGAGGAAGGGATAAGTGACCGACACTGCTATGAGTTGTGTGAACAACAGGGCATCTTTCAGACCCTTTTAGGTTTCGGCAGCAGCCCTCTGTGCGATGAACACTGCCAGGTACGCACTGTGGGAATCACGATGATGCAACACAATCGCAGTGAAGTCGAGATGCTCTGGGATGCACTTCATAAGGAAAAGGCATGAATGGAGATGTCTAATGTGCATATATTTCACATATCTCTCTCCACTAGGCCCAGATTATCAGGGTGTTGTGTCAGGCCGCCCGTGTGACCAGAGCAGCTTATAACCTCACCAAGAGCTGTGGGCTTTTAACCTGGATAATGCAGATGGTGGAAAAAAGGCAAGGTCCCATCTCAATTTTGACTCTTTATTTTGACATGGTCATTCATGTTACTACAATAACTCATTTCCATATTTTCGACTATACGTCTGTACTTATTATCCTCTTTAGGAATCTAGACCAGCGGCTGCTGGGTGCCATCATAGGTCTGCTCCATGTGCTGTGGTTTACCAACCTTGGGCAGAAGGAGAAACCGGTGGATGGAGCAAAGACGTCCTCATCTACAGAGGAGAAACCTCGGAGCTCAGTGAAGTGTCTCCCACTCCCACTCATCAGTGAGTTTCTGTGTGTGGCATCAACAATCAGCAGTCACCTCAGGTAACTATCGCAGTGTAAATGTAACTTAACATAACTTTCAAGTCACTCTGCAGGCACTTGAGCCGAGATCTTAATAAAACATATATATGATGATATGTTTTTTTTGGTGAAGGATGTCAGTGTTTGTTTGATCTCCTCTCAGGTTGCATGTGAAGGCCGCTCAGCTCAGCTTGTTTCTGCAGACTCTTTGCTCCATACTGAAGCATTATGGGACAGCTGTCAATGCAAACAGGAAGGCTGACTGGCTAACACTCCACCCACAGCCTCTCTCTTGTACCGAAGCCCTCACTCTGCTTCAGTGTTGGGCCTCCCTGTCCCGCAACACGGCACTCCTAACCCAAATACAAGCCGTGTCTGAAAAACACAGAGTGCGGGAATTGCTGGGTGAGTGTCATTAAGTGTCATACCGAGAAGGTTTTGAGAATGTGGTCATGGTTGTCTTTCTTTCAAAGGGGTGGACAAAATACAGTAAACACTTTATGGAAAAGGAGATAGATTGCATGCTGTTAGTCAAAACAAAGTCCTGCAGTAATAAGCCTTTTGATATGTGAGTTTTCACAGCAACAGGAGACAATGGGGTAAAGGGGCAAAACGGATCTCTGCCGAACTTGCACTGTATAAATCTGTCACAAACGCATACCAACATGACAGATGTATACAGTTTATAGGTTTTGACATATACTACCACAGTAATTGTCATGAAAACCTTAATATGACCCAAGTTGTGGCAATGCTTACAATTGAGGTTTAATTACTTCATAATGAATGTTTTTCACAAGTTATTTTGGATACACTATTGCTCAAACAGGGCTTTTGCGTACTGTGGTGGAAAACTTATTTTACCCGCTGTTGAGTCTTTTTAAGCTGAAATGAAGAATATTGTCAAACAGAACTTGTCTTTCAAAAGTATTTATTCTCTGGCCAGAGAAGAGGCACAGTTACAGAGTCACTTGGAGTCTGCCGAAGTAAAAATCACACGAGTTATATACAAGCTTGATCAAGAGTTGGGGCCTGTGTACTGGAACATCCTGTTTCAAGCCGTGCAGGCTATGGTAGTAAAGTACGGTATAAGAGGTGCTTTATCTGTGTTACAGCAGACACACAGACATATACGTTCTATCCTTAAGACATGTGAATATACAATAGGTACTTGTTATCCAACACAGAGAAGAAGAGGATATGGGTACAGGCAGTCAGTTGCTGCATGGATCACAACAAGTAAATAAAACAGTTCTACTCATAAGAATATAAAATACTCATAAGAATATCAAGTTTCTATTACACAAACAGCAAGATACATTTGAGCACGTATGCTAATGTTACATTCAGAGCAAAAGTACAAGCACTTAAGCATTTACACAATATACTAAGTAGAAATGTTCCATTACAGTACTAAAGATTGTAGATTCTGGACAATGGAAAACACTTTGTAATATATCACAATTTGTTTGCAATTAATTCCTTTCTGTTATAAAGTTTGAACCCTGCAAGATTATATCGAACAGGTCAGTAACTGCTCCAAGATGGCTGCTCTGTTGCTGACCCTGTGTTCTCTTCTCTGTAGGGGAATTAAAAGAAATGAGCCTTTTAAAAGTATCAATTTGTTACATGTGATGATGACATTACATGCTGGACTTCTTAGAATTTAGATTTCTGTTCTGCTTCACAGTATCTAAATCATTCCTTGTATCTCTAATGGCATAAACATGGTTTTGTTCATCTTGCTCCTCAGGGATCAGGAAGGATAAGACCAGAGGTAAAGGCTCCTTTCCCCAGGTCCACACACGAAAAGAGAACCTGGCAGAAGATGCTGACACTGAGAAACAAGAAGAGAGTCTCCTGACAGAGTGTAAATTGTACCTCGGCAGTATCCTTGTTCACTGGGAGCCTGCGTGTCCCCTCTCTGAACCCCAGCCGGCTAAGCCAAGAGACAAACTGGATCCTCGTCAGTTGGCTGGTGATACTGCACACCTGCTCACCAAGTGGTCTCTGAGGTGCTTGGTGGAGGACTCGTATGATGAAAGCAGAACAACAGAGTTCTTGCACTGGCTCGAAAAGGCTGTGATAAAACACGGGGAAATTGTGAATGCTGTGCTACTGGATTCTGGCATGAAAGCGGACATCCTTCGACTCTACCATCAGGCCTTTGAAGCTCAGTGTCACTCCAGCATTTCAGCAAGAGTGGAAACCCTCCAGCTGTTTACCACCGTTATGATGCGTTTACTGGAGACCCAAGGCCACCTTCCAGAGCGGCATCAGGCAGTCGTCTCCGCCTGCCTGCCAGAAGACACACCTGACGTGTCCAGACGTGGTAAGAACCTGCCACCTTATACACAGACTCTTTCTATGACTGCTAGTGTGCATACCAAACCATGCCATGTCAATACTGTTAAAATACTATGCCTCACTTAAAAACTCACTTTTCCACTCCATACACTTAAAGATCTCTGTTTCATTGAAACACTGGAGTTGGAGACTTTTAGGTCAGGGGTGCCCAACTTTTGACTAAGGAGGGCCAACAATTATATTAGAAGGGAATGCCATCAAGTGGTATACGATATTAAGACGTAAAATTACTTTAGGGTCCCAGATCCTCAAAAATATTTTGCAAAAAGTTGGGCTATGCCCCGATTAACACATGATCAGTTTTTGACGTGCAATTGGATCCAGGAGTTACATTTTTGCAATTTATTCATGAGATACTAAACTTATTTAATTAAAGAAATGTGACCAATGACTGTGTATCACGATGTGATCCAGATCCTGTTTTTTTGTGTTTGTTTTTGTTTTCTGTGATTAAATGATATTAACTTCGTCCACTTCAGCGGTGGACTATGAAAGTGGTCAAGGACATTAATGTTTTTAACATTTATTGTAGTTCCCATCAAATAGCAAGTGTTGGTGAGGTGGTGCTTGTACACAACAATGGAATCAGTTGTTACACGTTGCTAGAAATCAGTTTAATTATGTAGCACTATATGTGACACATTTGCAATAAGCATGGAGGAGAAACTTGACTTTGAGAAGATATACCTACTCGAAATGCATACTAACTCAAATATTAAAAACACGAGTAGATGCATGTTTATTCTGTAAGATGACCAAGTATTAATATGTTACATTGTGAATTAATTAAGCCTCTTGTTTCCCCTTTCCAGTAGCGGGACTGTCTCTGTTTTCGTCGTACGTCCATGAGTTGTGGAGTGGAGCCACGTCAGCAGAGCTGTTCCTGTCTCATGTCAGTTTGGTGACCAAAGCCAAGTGTAGGAGACAGAAAGCGTCCAAATCATCACAGACTCAAGCAGCCATCAGGGCCATCTGTGATGACATCATGACCATGAAAAGTTAAATATGTCAAGAGAATATGACTGTGTTTGCTAAAATAGAGAGAATTCCAAGAAATCATGTCTTCATTTATTTTGCTGATTTTTTTTTTTTGGTTCTTGTAAAACAATTTAAGGTATTTTGTAAAACCCTGTTATTAAAAACAAAAAGTTGATTTACATTTTTTTTTTAATGGTTCTTGCATGACCTAACTTATTTTATACCTGCATGTAATTGTATCTTAAAATGTTGTTTTATAACACAAAAGTAAAGCTGCCTTCATGATGAAGCACGATAACATACACTCAAACTACTAGAGCAGAGTTCACAGATACACAAACTGCAGGTTAAAGCAAACAATAATTGTTACATAATCTGTTCAATGGGAGAGGTAGTCTTGCACTTTGTAGATAATCAGGGAAAAATGAATAATTGCTACTCTTTCTTACACACTGCCTCAAAACCTCTGCGCTCACATTTATTTGTTTCCGCTAACGCCTTAACAGTTGTGTTTTCATAATTCAGATTGTCTCCCATCACCTACATTTTTAACATTTCTGTTCACATCCATAAAAAGTGCTCTCATTCAGATTCCGTCCCACGTCAAGCAGTTGATGTCTTGTGGCTTCCTCTGAATCTGAATCTGCGACTCCTGCAACAACAAGACATTTTTAAAGTTCAGTAGAGCTTTGTAGCTTGGCCTAATTTTGCATAGATGACTGTGTGTGTATACACATATGGTTGTATTAAATGTTGGTGTTGGTAAACACTTCCCTCTTCCTCCATTCAAGGTAATGAGACTTTTAAAGATCATGTATTACACTTACCGTAGAAAGTTTCCACTATGAGACATTAGATTCAAACTGAGAAAGAGGAATCCAACAAAAGCAGCCAGAATGATCCAAAATATTATAACAATTGAGTCTGAAAAAGGAAGAAGAAAACTTCTGTTATCTTCATTAACACAAGACGGCAAATACAAATATCCTATAAAGCATAAAGACTTACATTTGTTGTATTTCAGCTTGCTCTCATCCACAATCACAGGATCGAGGTAATCATAATAGTATTCCCATGCAACCGTGCTGGTTGAGTTCTCCATTACAGCCATTGTCTCAGGTAGGAAGTACCAAAAAGTTGGTAGTGAAATATAGCCACGAATCCAGAATGAAAAACTACATCACAGTTGTTTCTAACGTGTATATCATTGGTATTGCATATTTCAGCAGGCCTAAGACAAGCTCCCTCACCCACATGGATGTCTGCTCAACTCCAGTTGTTTTCCTCTTCCTGGCCTGCTTATATTTCAGCAGATGCATGCAGTGTGCAGGTTTGACCACAGGGGTGCATGATATAACCTTTCAACAGGGATCAAGATAATTCAGGGAAACTGAAATAGGGCCGGGTAGGGAAACGACTAATAAAAAAATGCCTAATGTTGTGGCTTAGTGCTCTGTTTTCAATTAATACGTGGCTTATTATTGTAGTAAATTATTATTGCTTGGTTATTTATATTGTTATATAAGAGTTGATGGATCGTGTGCGTTTGTTTTCAAAACTCATGGTACTACACACTCCAGTACACGAGGGGGCGTCAGTGTGTGATCAGCGCAAAGTTTAAGGCACGATCTTCACGCTTCTGTATTTCTGGTCCAGGCTTCAGGTCTGAACAATAAACTGGTTCAAATGAAACATTGGTATCACAGCTACACACGTGCAGTTTTGAATCAGCTGCTTCAAGAAAACATGGATACATGGAGAGAGAAAGTTTGCAATCTAAATTCAACAGGAGGCACGAACTATGGGCTAGCTAGCAGAAATGCTGCTTTCAAATACTCTGGGAATCTGGGAATATGGAGTGGTCTAACAACAACAAGAAAAAACAAGTAAGAGAAGGCTCTGTCATCTTGAACGTCACTATGTGAAAAACATGAATGCAAGAAGCTTTCGCAGTTGAGAGCCACACACACACACAGCCGTCAGTCATTCCCTCTGAAAGCACTGCTAAATTCATTTGTAGGAAAACACGTCTTCCTGTAAATCCTATAAATCTAAACAAACAAAGTTATAGTGGTGCCACGGTGCCTCAACAAGGAGTTAACTCCATTAATCATGAGGCTCACTTCCAAAATGAGAAGTCTGTCCGCCATGCCAATGAGTTCAATGTTTAGTATTTCTAGTATTTCCTAATTCCTCCGAGAAGCAAAAGTTGGAAAATACTTACGATATCTCAAAATACAGTTTGAATACCAGAACCACGAAAAATAAAGTTAAAATTGGAAAACACTTAGAAAAATAACGCTATGAAAATGCAGTTGGAATACCAAAACCAAGAATCGATGGTGCATATGCCGACTTCGACCCCGTCCAGCATCGGCTGTGGGGCTCGGTTTATTTGTCTGACAATTTCTCAAGTGAGAGCACGTCAAGGCCGACAATTGAAGGGGCTTGTCCCGTCTGTGCGTTCTATTTTCGGGGAGATATTGACCCAGTTAAACCCGTGCAACCCGGAAATTGTGTCCGTTGTACTCCGAGACCCGCGAAACGTTAAGTTGTAAAATACGAATAAAATAACCATCCAAAAATGAAGTTGTGATAGCAGAACCACCATGAAGATGTGGACTACCAGAAGCACCGAAAGAAATGAGTGAAAGTTGTAAAATAATTCGAAAAATAGCGCTATGAAAATCGAGAACCACGAGCCTCAAACGTCGGAGTATCGAGGGTGCACACGCCGACTTTGACCCCGTCCAACATCGGCTGTGGGGCTCGGTTTATTTGTCTGACAAAAAATGTCTCTCTGACGGGGAGATATGGCCCCGCAAAACCCCGAAATTCCGGCCTTTTGCCGACCTCGTGAGGCCGAACGCATCTCCGATCAACCTAGACCTGCGTGTAGAGGGCGATGAGACCTACAATTCAGTGTCACGGGCGAGGCTGTGCGTGCTTGTTTCGCGGAGATAGCGCGTGTGGGAATACCAGATCCACAAAAACAAAAAAAAAGAATAAAAAGTCAGTGTCGCCACGGAGGGGGAATCGGGGGAATGGGCGAAGCGCTGACGGGTTCAGCGCTTCGCCACTCCCCCGATTTTGGTAATTTTCATAGGTAGTCAAAATCGGGGAAATGGCGAAGCGCTGACGGGTTCAGCGCTTCGCCCCTCCCCCGATTTTGGCCATTTTGGGTCAAAATCGGGGGAATGGGCGAAGCGCTGACGGGTTCAGCGCTTCGCCCCTCCCCCGATTTTGGCCATTTTCATAGGTTGTCACCAAGCCACCTTGCGCACGATTACAGAAACTCAGTTTTCAGAAAAGAGCTAACCAGCGAAAATTTTCGAGAGGTTGAGCCGAAAACTGGTAGAACTGGTGCGGACCAGGGGAATCCGACTGTTTAATTAAAAACACCAATGGCGCGCAGGCCGGTCGGGTGATTGAACAGTCGGCTGGATCGTACCTCCACGTGGTGGTCCGCGGGCAACATCGTTAAAGATGGCGAACACGATCCGTAAGTGCCCCAAACGGCCGGAGCCAAGAGAGGAACTTGGACTTCGTGAATGCGTATGTGACCCTGGTGAGGCCTGTCAAACGGTAACGCAGGTGTCCTAAGGCGAGCACCTGGCTTGGCTTCTGGGCGAGCGAAGGGGCCCTAGGCTTGTTGCAGGGCGTAGGTAGTGTCCCTACCAGGTTGTCGGTGAGTTTGATAGTATGGTGTTGGTCGTGGAGAACCATCAGGTAACCATCAGGTAACCATCAGGTCCATCAGGTAAGTAACACGTTTTTATTGTACAGGCTTATGAAGCCAGGAAAGAGGAATGGAGCCTCTTTCCTGGGGTAACATGTTTTTATTGTACAGATGCAGAGATGCAGAGTCCAGGGAGGTGTTGTGGAGGTCCAGGTGCATCGGGGCGCCTGGGTTGCGTCCATCAGGTACTGGTCACGGGCGAGAAGTGCGGAACCTCGGAACCTCGGATCTGCGCGGATGGGCCTGTATACAGGCTTATACAGGTCCCTACCAGGTTGTCGGTGAGTTTGATAGTATGGTGTTGGTCGTGGAGAACCATCAGGTCCATCAGGTAAGTAACACGTTTTTATTGTACAGGCTTATGAAGCCAGGAAAGAGGAATGGAGCCTCTTTCCTGGGGTAACATGTTTTTATTGTACAGATGCAGAGATGCAGAGTCCAGGGAGGTGTTGTGGAGGTCCAGGTGCATCGGGGCGCCTGGGTTGCGTCCATCAGGTGAGTCTCCTAAACCATAGGTGGGCGTACTGGTCACGGGCGAGAAGTGCGGAACCTCGGAACCTCGGATCTGCGCGGATGGGCCTCGGGGCGGGAACCTGGCTTCGGCTCCGCGCGGATGGGCCTGTATACAGGCTTATACAGGTCCCTACCAGGTTGTCGGTGAGTTTGATAGTATGGTGTTGGTCGTGGAGAACCATCAGGTAACCATCAGGTCCATCAGGTAAGTAACACGTTTTTATTGTACAGGCTTATACAGGCTTATTGAAATGAAGCCTCTTTCCTGGGGTAACATGTTTTTATTATACAGATCCAGAGATGCAGATATGCAGAGTCCAGGGAGGTGTTGTGGAGGTCCAGGTGCATCGGGGCGCCTGGGTTGCATCCATCAGGTGAGTCTCCTAAACCATAGGTGGGCCTACTTCGGCGATCAAGCGAGCTTTTGCTCGCTTGATCTTGATTCCCCTCCGGTAGTGACTACCAGGGCTCCGAAAACACTTAGAAATAGATTGGAAAACTTGATTTCATCCAGGCTCTGTCTGTGGTGAATGAGGCCAAATTTGAGGCTCCTGCAGCGGATGAGCGGATTTTGTGATATTACCAGTATTTCAGCCTGTTTTAAGCCCAAATTTATATTTGGGCTTAAAATATTTTGGGGTTGCGATGCAGGGTGGTCCAGGGTTGTCCAGGGAGGCGTTGTGGAGGTTCTTATTCGGCTCAGTTTGGACTTAGCATTCTCCTTCTTCTTCGCGTTGCCAAGCGTTGACCCATGCAGTTTCATGTATCGGTCCAAATACTAATCTGTGAATGAAAAGACAAAATACCTCCATAAAGTATCGCTTCGCCGAAGAACCAGCCCAAAATGTCACTGTCGATCCGATTTAAAGCCACTTTAGACCGCGCAAATACGTCCATAAAGTGTCGCTGTCTTACCTATTTCATGTGGAAGTACAGGTGTCCCCCAGGTAGAGGATCTGCCCTGCTTCAGGAACGCTCTCGATGCTTTACGCCTGGCCAGTGCACCTTGGTTGTCGTGAATTTGCCCTGGCTCCTCCTCGTTCTTTGACCCCTCCTTTGAGCCCTACTCGGCCCTGCATCAGCTTTGCCTGCCCCCACTTTCTTAATCAGGCGTCGGTCTCTTTTCGTGAGCCTTTGGAGGAGTTTTAAAGTCCTCTGCAATTCAGTTTCAACCACCATCAGCTTGTGTTCTGAGCGCTCCAGTTTCTCAGTCGTCTGGATGCATTGAGGCAGGAGGCACGATGCCTCCTCCATCTCCTCTGGCTGGTGGTCAGTCTCCTCCTTCAGGTGGATGTCCAGCCCTGTGACCATAGGGCACAGAGGCTCTGTGGCTCTTAGCGTGACCAGGGAATGCCTGCTCCCACCATCTCGCTCTTGAGTTCGCCCAGCTTTAACGCCACCATATCACTGTCTAGTTCAGGGTGACCGTGGCCGAGATGCCGATCCAGTCGTGTGCTATGATATGAACAGCCCAAGACTGGGCAAGGCTCATAACAAATGTTCACTCGGCCTGTTGCCATGCTAAGCAGTATCCTCCGTTCATCCACGTTTCTGACCTTGTGTGTCCCCCGCAAGTGCTGTGTTAGGGCAGCATACATAGTCCCGCACACCGGGCAGGGGTTACATTGTCGGGTAGGTGTCATTTCTGAAAGCAAAAACAATACGTGAGTGGAAAAACATCCACAATATCAAGTACACGTTTCTCCAGTAAAGACAGTGTTCTTAAGCTAGCTGCTGACTGCCTAATTGCTCAGCCGCGTAAGACAAAACAATACGCGAGTGTAAATACATCCACAATATCAAGTACACTTTACCCCAGTAAAGAGGCTTCTTACCTGGCCAAAGTGCATCAAGCAACGGGAGACAAAAGCGTGCCTTCCAGCCACAATATCCGTCGAGACAGTGTTCGTTTTACAGAGTGCGACAGTGGCAGTGTGCTTAAGCATGCTGCTGAGTTCCTGATTGATCAGCCGTGTAACCTCATTTGCATTGAGGCTCATTTTGTACGGTGGCCGTGTACGCTCATTAATTTTAACTGGCGATACGGACATACCCACTCGTTCCATTAAGGCAGCGGTTCCCAAACTTTTTAGGCCGCGCACCCCCTTCTACATCCCGACCGGGTTCGCGCACCCCCCCCCCCCCCCCCCCCCCCGTTAATAAAAAAAAAAAAAAAAAAGAAGCAACAGAGCCTTTTAAGCCTTCATAGCGCATAAGAATCGGACCAATGAGAGAACAGTTTGCTCGCGCGTGGCGTTAGTTTACAATATTTAGTCCGCTGTTAAATGTTGCAGTGTGAACACAAACTGCAACATTGTATCATATTAATCCCTGAATCAGAACAAAGCAAATGAACTGAAGGTGTGAAAACGCCCTGAAACACTGCAACAAAGTTTCAATAACTTTCAGTGACACAAGGCGTCACTTTTAAAGAGCAATACTGATGGCGAGCACACACGCACAGGCTCAGAGGCAGATTATCACATTTAATTTACAATTAATGAGCGACTAATGTAGCCAGGATGTCTTCGGACAAAGCATCGATGCGGCGCGACACAGTGTTGTTGGACACCGGGATCATGTCCAACTTTTTTGCTTCTTTCTCCCCAATCATACATTCCACCATCTCTCTGGCAGCTGGCAAGCTCACGTCTTCGGCGACTGTGTGCGGTAGCCCCTTTCTCGCTATTCTGTAACCAGATATGAAGCCCGTAGTGCGTCATTTATAGACCCAACACATGAATGAGACTCCAGTTGGTTTTGGCTGTTTTGTAACTCCTCCAATTTCGATATAAAGAATGTAAGGGGCTTTTGACTTGCACTGGCATGCTTGGTGTTCAGGTGGCGACGTAAATAAGAGCTTCAGACTGTTAGCCAGAACCTCACTGCACACCACGCACTGTGGCTTTGGGGAATCTGCGTTGCCAATCCAAGTGAAGCCCAGACACACATACTTTTCATCATATTTCCTCTTGTTTTCCCAGTCTGATGCTCACTCTCGTTTCCTCTTTTTTCACCTTGACTCCGCGATGGGCCGATGTGCTCCCGATGTGTCTGTGCTATCCCTTCCTCCTTTTCGGTCTCCTCCGTCTCATCTTCCTCTGACTCTGACTCGATTTCTTCTCCCGGTCTCTCCCCAACTGCACCTCTCCGTTCCCCTCGCCTCCGATTCCTCTCTCTCTCTCTGTCCCTCTCCTCTTTTACGACTGATAGCTTCAGATGTCCCGCCTGACAGTTTTTAAATTAAAATTACATTTTTTTTTTATATTTAATATTATTACACCATCAGACCGCCATTACACTTTTCCTCTCGCGCACCCCCTAGAGGCAGCTCGCGCACCCCCAGGGGTGCGCGCACCCCACTTTGGGAATCCCTGCATTAAGGGAACAAAAGATGCTATTTTTCAGAGGCCACTGGCCGTTTTGTAGACAGTGCCACTTTGCACTGGGAGTTCACGAGGCTTTAAGATGGTTAGAATTGACATGGCGTCTCTTACAGCGTGTCTATTAGGCACTGATTCAATTTGGGGCTGTATATTTATAGTCCCTGAAGCAAGAACAATGACATGGCCCTCTCTTTATAATTAGTTGTGTCTCTGCCTGTCTGTCATCAGATTAAGTTGGAATCAGGCGCTCAGGGTCTGTGCTTGAAACACTACCACAAATGGGTTAAGGCAACCCAAAATGTATTACATGAGGTTCATCTGGTAGATAACACGTCTCTCCCTCAGGTCAGTGGATACACACACAAGCCATTCACTCTAAATTGCATACGATTTAAAATACTGTCAGAGCCTTGTGTGTCTGTCTTTGACTCTAAGTTCAAAGCTATGAAAGCATTCCATTTACGCCATTCACTGAGCTCACTTGAACCAACTCACTTGGTCTGTTGTGGTGTGCCACAAAGCTAAAGCTACTGAAGTTTGACTTGTCGCACAGTCTTGCAGTCCCATCCACAGAATATACTGTATATATCACGCTGATATAGTCACCGCAGTGCCACCCATTGGTTTGTGGACTACGGTTTTGAATTCTCGAGTCAACATCTTGGTTTTTAGTCGTCGACACCTTTTCTTGGAACCTGAAGTGACACGAGAAGGTGAAGATAAGAACAACCGAACACTGAGCAATACAGTTGACGGCAACCAAAATGTTACAATTAACACGGAACATCATGCTTTGTTGAAACTAGAGACTGAGACCGTAAACTCATGTTTACAATGTTTACTCAGGTAAAAAGTAATACGTGTACGCAACAAAAAAATTAAAGGCATTTAAAGCATTTTAACCTCATTTGAGTTGTGCTTTTTCTAATCCATTACAAAGCCAGAACAAAACAATATGCCACACGTCCAATACTGACTTACAGCATTATATTTGCTCTGTTTTTGCACTGATTGTCTATATTACATATATTTTATAAATGATGTGGCGTAAATGCCTCCCACATATGCAGAATTGCTCTTCAGTTATTCAATTTTAAAAAATGTCCCTGAATATATTTGTTACTGTTGAAAAAAAATGACATTAAAAAAAGGACAATAAATGCAATGTCCCTTCCCATGGCATGTGTATCTTCTGCAAATTATAGTTATAACAAAACAAATGTGGGCGCTCTAAGATGCAGAACAAAGTGTCCAATAGAGTTTATCATCTTTACCCCTTGTGTTGTAATGAGCCACATTCACATTCCACTCTGCTGGAGCTCAGAAAGTAGACCAAAGTCTGAGCTTTAGAAAGTGATATCATCATGAATCATTCCAGTTAAGAATGGACAAACATTTTCATATAACATATAACCCTTATTTATTTAAATGTGCTGTCCAGTGTTTGGAAATGAAAGTGAGATAATTAATTCCGACACATTAAATTACTTTGTTAGTCACCATCACCAGTGTCACCTTAAACCTACTTCCCACTTCATCCAGTAGAGGGAGACAGTGACATTAACACAGTTTCATTCACAGTCCCAACACTTCTCACAGTATTCAGGATATCACAGCTGTTTCTTGTGTTCAGTCTTCATTTACCAAGTGAGAAAACGGTCACATCATAAAATACATTCTTAGGGTATTAGATGAACAAATGGAATAATCAAAACTAATTCTGACTCCTTATCCAGTTTTCATAAAAGAAAATATCTGAAAACTAGATTTGTACTTTCCATATATCTTACAGAGGAGTCTTTTCTTTGGGAGGGTCAGACCATTTGATCTTTCTTATTTTCCCGTTAATACTTTTGAAAATAACTTTTTGGATTTTTTTTTTTATATAAATAAATATCTCCTAGACAGAGGAGCGCTGAGAATAATAATAATAATACATTTATAATACAGAGAATGCTCTGTGATCCACATTATCTCTCGGCCATGCAGCACACATACAACCTAACGCAGAGCCATTAGAACACATCTTAATCCAGTATTGTGTGTCAAACAATTGTTGTAGTCTCTGTCCATTTGTACCGGCTTCCATCTGTGTGTTTTATTCATTTTCAAATGATGGAATAGCAAGTTGTGGTTTTATTTCTTGACAAAAATATGATTTAATTTGAATAAATAAACAGATGTGTCTTGTAATATAACAAGTTATTTGTTTTATTTCAGCGGAGCGATGCTGCAGATGCTCCCTCCTCAGTCAAAGACAGTTCCACAGCTCTGTGGCAGGCACTTGGGCTGTACGAAGCAGCTTCCGGTGCCGCCACACAGCTCCTACCCGACGCAGACTCCGTGAGGGCCGCTCTGCCCCCCTCAGGCGGTTCAGCGAATGATTTTGAAAAGCAGGACTCCGCAACCCAAACGGACTGCGCCGCTCCCACTCCTCCCTTTAAAGGGTCTCGCCGTTCTCCGCACACACCCGCTAAACCGAGGGGTCGGCTCGGCCGGTCCTCCGGCAAAAGTGTCCCCCGGGAGACGCCGGACAGCGAAGTACAAAGTGAACATTCCAGTCAAAAGACGAGCTCCTCTGAGGAAAGCAGCATCCTACCACAGCTGATTCTTGTCTCGTAGAAACGGTGTTTTTTTTGCCCTGAGGCGAGAAGGATAATCGGTATCAGGTGTGCCACGGGGGCCAATTCCTAGATGTATACTTTTTATACAAAACGTCTTTGTTTTTTTTTTGTAAATATGTGAGAAATTTGAGATTGTAAATGTGTTGCCGTTTTCTTCTTCCCCCTCTTTGAAATTTAGTGTTTTTCGCGGTCATTTTGAAATCCATTCAATCTATTTTCATACAATCTGAGGTGAGGTCACAGTTCACCAAAAATAGTGACGCGTGCAATCTTCCAGTTTAGATATCTATCGAATAAATTCACGGTGTTTAAATTGATGTTACTCGTGTGATGCCATAACATCCCAATCCGTCCTCCAGTGGAGTCAGAACCTCAGACCAGTTGTTCCATAGATGGAATGTGCTGCCATGCCATTGTTAGTTTGTATTTAATCGGGTTCAACAGAAGCCCCTGTTAGTGGTGATACTGTCGTGTGCAAAATAATGGAAACGTGTGAAAAGCAATGGTCTGAGGGTATTTATGAGAGTATTGATTATAAATCTGTTACTTGTTTCACCAGTGGCTAATTATGTACTGTCATCACAATTGCTACTCGGCTAATTGGTGTATCTTACGCATAGCTTGTGAGGAGGCGTTAAAGGGTCTGTTCACCCAAATCAGACAAAACAGAATATATCCTCATTTTCTCTTGTGGTATCTCTATCCATGTACATAATGTGTGATGGTAGTGAACTGAACCTTTCATGGTACTTTGCTGGAGAGATCCATCTCCATTTTTGATTTGACCATAAGGTATTGGGTGCTGATGTGAAAGCCAAAATCAATACCTGTGCCTCACTGGAAGGTTTGGAGTCTGTTTCCTCCTGGACTTTTCTTTGCACAACAAGTTTATTTCGAGTGTCCACTGGACACCAACACCATTCCACAAGCCCTTTTCATATTATTTTCACATCTTGTATCCGTGTGGTCTGCCCCCATAACTTGTTTTTTAATCTGCACATAAAACACCTGATGGTACGAATAAAGTGCCCGTTTCAATGTCCACTTGTGTTAACAACATGGCAGCTCAATTACTGTTTTAGCCGATTTGTTTACCTTCTTTTTTTCCATAATAGTGTTAGGTTGCCTTAGCACAAATGAGTCGGAGGTGCTATTCACAGGTTTTAATATTTGGTGACTCTTAACGGGTGAGAATCTCTAGGATATCTCAATGTGAGTATACGGGCTCACCATTCACACTCCGGTGGATGGTGAGCTGACAATGCGGTTTGTTGATTTTTTTGTACAGCACGTCAATATGCAATAGAAGTTTGTACAGTGCATCATTATGCAAAAATAATTGGGTTTTTCAGGAGTCTGGCATGCTCTGTATGTTGTGAAGTGTCCAGAGGTAATGGATGTTAATGGGCATGTGTGTTTCTTTTGACAATGACAGTACTTTGTGTCTGGCTTCATATCCACTGCAACCAGTCTTCAGGACTAACTGTTATAAGCTGATGGCTTCGAAAGTGACTGGATATACAGCGTCTGTGTGTGGTAATAAAGTTCTCATTTTCCAAAATCGTGGCGTTAAAAAGAGTTGCAGTGTCTGTGTCACCCAAACATCCAGCCCAGTGTGTGGAGCCGTTATCGTGACTATGATTAATGACTAGCATGTTTCTGTTTCCAGAAAAGTAACCTGTTCATCGACTTTGTTAATGGAACCTTGCTTTTCTTCAGCTACTGTGTAGCTTGAATACAGAGGCAGCAGGTGATGCTTGTGTTTTGTGCGGGGGTGCACCGGCGTTATGTTCCAGTAGATGGCGGTGGTGTATTAAACAGTTGTGTCTCTACAGTAACTAGTCGCTTGAATGTCTTCTTATACACACACAGTGGTAACAGCAGCAGGCTTATCACAGGAGACACTGAGTGAGGTCTAATCAGCTGATGAGTATCACCTGTGCATTGCTGTAATGCACAGGTGATACAGTTTTTCGGAGGTGAAATAACATCAGTCGAGGAGAGAGCTGAAGGGCTCTCTTGGTGCATTGAGTCAGAAAATTCAAAAACTCTAAGTCATATTAGGAGATTTAAAATAGGGAAAAAATATCTTTGTTTTAATGTATTAATGTAATGTTTTAATCATGTATATGAAGGGACATTTGTGAGGTTTATATGGGTGAAATGTTGGTGTATTAGCAGAACAGCTGAATACACAGCCCCACAAATGTGAATGTAAAACACCCCACATTTATTTATACAGCATCCCAAATAGGCTTTCCAGGGCAGATCTGAGTTTGTGTTATAGGAGACACAGAGATTCACAGTGCGTTCTATTTTCGGGGAGATATGGACCCCGTTAAACCCGTGCAACCCGGAAATTGGGTCCGTTGTACTCCCAGACCCGCGAACGTTAAGTTGTAAAATACCTGGAAAATAACCATCCAAAAATGAAGTTGTGATAGCAGAACCACCATGAAGATGTGGACTACCAGAAGCACCGAAAGAAATGAGTGAAAATTGTAAAATACTTCGAAAAATAGCGCTATGAAAATCGAGAACCACGAGCCTCAAACGTCAGAGTATCGAGGGTCACCAAGGCACCTCCTCGAGCACCAAGCGCTGACAGGATCAGCGCTTCTCCCCCATCTCCCGATTTTGGCCATTTACATAGGGGGTCACCTATGTCCTGGTCCTGCAGGAGCGCGGCGGGCCCCCTATCCCGCTGCATCGAGACGAGATTGTTGTAGACATGTCTACGGGAATGGACCATGTTCCCTTCCCGGGAACGACTTATAACACGTGTGTTCTGCCCCCACATTTCTGTGTTGTAGAATGTCATTGCCTTTTCATGCTCGCATTTGTCCTTCCTCTCTTGCCGTAGTTAGTACCTCGTTGTTTTGGTATTCTAATGAAAGGACACGCTGCACTAATGTTTCACCTCTTCTGTTTGGTAACCTTGAGAGACCTGAGTCTGTGAGTATTTCGTCATGAAGCATGAGAAGATATATTATATTCTATTGTTTTTGCTCTGTTAATATAGTATTTGCGTTGTATTAAATGCTAATCGCTAGTGATGGCGAGATGAAGCCTCATGAGGCCTCGCAACACTTCAGCCAATTGGTTCGAGAAAGGGTTCATTACTCGATGCTTCATGTGCACACGATACCACCTACTGGCCAAGTGTATAATCACAGGCAGCTGTATCTGAACCACATAATGTGATGCATTGCATTTTTGTGTCTGTTATGGCTGTTGGGAATGACTGAATTACAAAAATGTATGACCAAATAATTTCTGTACATAAATGATCACATATGTGCATAATAAAATATTTTTATATATTTTTTGAATGTATTCTGTGTGTGAATTTTCCCAAAATGGGAGTATCATATGATATGGCAGGTTGTGTAATGATGTTATTATGTCACTTTAGGAAAATGGCATGGGCTTAAGCAGGCAGAGGACAGTGAAAGTGCTTGTGGAACTAGGAAGAGGGGACTGAATATGCTTGTGGAACTTGGACAGTGATGTACAGGACACGGGACATTTTATTCATTTTTATTCAGAAATAACAGTTTCTCAACAGTGTTTGGTTTTAAACGATTCCTTTTTTTTGACACGACCTCTCCGGCCTTTGAAAACACCCTTTCACCGGGTACAGAAGATGCTAGCGTGCACAAAAACGCAAACACATATGCCCTGAATCCAACATCATCCACAATACTGAAGGGCTGTGTGTCCTTCACTATCATGGAGACGAGGGCTTCATCCAGCTCTTGTTTTCTGGTGGCTGGTTAACAGAGAAGAATAAATACAGTGTCTGTTACCTGTCTTAATTTTCACAATACACAAAAGTGAACAGGGAAAAATTGTGATGGTGCATTTGTAATATTGTAATGACTTACAATGGCTGGCTGAAGCTCCAGTTTCCTCCTTATTCTCATGCAAGGCACGGTAATGCCTTAGCATGGATGAGGTGTTGTTATTGTACCCCAACTCCTTGGAGCACAATAAACACCTCACCTTTGAATAAAAGAAGAAACTGTGAAAAATACAGTTCTTGATAAGCAAACCTAATGTGTCTGAAATAGAGTTAGCTTTAGCTTACCTTATTAGGAGTTATCAAATCAAAGTGTTCCCACACAGGGGAAATCCTCCTCTTCCTAGCTGGCTCCATCACCTATCCTTCTCTCCTCACTCTCCTAACTCTCCAAACTATCTCTCTCTCTCTAAACTCTCCAAACTATATAAACGCTGTCCAAACTATCTCTCTCTCTCCAAACTATCCAAACTCTCAACTGACCGCAACTCTCCACCAACAACCCACATTTTTAATGGAGCCTGAGGGGTTTATATTGCTGTCAAACCTCTCGGCAAACTCTGAACCACTTCCCGAAGCAGTCACGTGGTACAGCCGGGCAGCGAGGCTTCGGACGTCATCATTTTTGGCTCCTCCCCTACATGAAGCAAGCCTCGATACGCGCTTCAAGGAAACGCCCCCTCCATTACTCGACACACGCTTCGAAGCGTCGGCACATCTCGTAACATCACTACTAATCGCGATTAGCATTTCTCCATTGACAGCAATGTTAATATTAGCTTAGAAGCTAGCTAGTCGAACATTCTTTCATGTTGGCTATATGCTGGATTGTTGTTATGTATTCATGTAACGTATGCGTATATGGACAGTTTGTAAGGCCATATTTCATATTGTGTTTCCACAGTTTTACAAAATTAAGAACTTCTAACTGAAGCCCTGAAACTCTTCAACGGATGCCTGGGTCTTTATTGAAAGGATTTACTGTTAGCTATCTGTTAAGCTTTCCTGCACAAAGCAAGAGCAGAATAACGTGTGTGGTCCCAAAGGTCAGTGCCATGGCTTTGCTGCATCCTCATTTTTTGTCATTTTTAATCAGGATGAATCATTTAAATCATAAGGAGAAAGGACATGTTGTAGGTTATATGTTTTCCAAATGTAGAGTCAGTCATTGCTGGGACCTCAGAACCACTCTGACAGTGGAAGAATATACAGAATATTTGTGTGTGTGTGTTTTTGTTGTTTGCTATTTGCTGTATTGTCCTTTTTATATATCCCGGTCCATTTTTGATTGTCATTTGTTTAAATACTGTCACCACCAGTGGAAATCTGAATATTTTGAAGTCACCAATGGCGGTTGACTTAAGGTCACACCAACAGGCTTCTATCAGTGGGCGGCTGGTTTCAACAAATCACTCTTTGTTTTCGGGGCCAACAGGAGGAGCATGAGGATGACATGTTTTTTGGAGAAGATGAGATATATGGAGAAGAACATGAGGGATGGCCGTGCCTGGAGTGGTAGCGAGGTGACTGCTCAGTTATAAAAACATGTGTCAGCAATGTGACCAGCCAAATGATTCATATGCTCTATTGTTGAAAAACATCTTTTTTTTGGATATCAATGTAGCCCTGGTGTAATAAGTTAGTTTTCAAAGAAAACAGCTTAAAACAATATTAACTGCAAACCATGGGTTAAACCAGAAAAAAAGGAAAGAAAACACTGATAGTGTTTTCAGTTTGAGCGAGGTGTTTCTGATTGGTTGTAGGTAAAGGAGAGGGCGGGGTTAAGGAAGGAGCGGGAAAAAGGGGTGTTGTGAATGAAACTCATGTTGAGGAGAAAACTCAGGGGAACAGACTTAGGTCGAGGCGTTTAGCTCAATTCAAGCAATAAGGTTTATTTGTAACATAAGTATTATGTCCAGCAGTTAAACGTGCACGGACCTAGAAATGTTCACTCTGTAGGAGCGAATGAAAAGCTAAAAGGCGCTTAGACAGAGTGCGCGAGTCGTGAATAGGTTCTTCGGATGGAAGCCTATTGGTTGAATACTAAGTAGGAGGCGGATCTGTTTCTATCTAACAGACAGCCGGTTGGAGCACTGGGCATCTCCGCCCACACTGGCTCACGTCCGGGTCCCGCCTTCTCTGGAACGTCTGTGTGTGAAATGTTGATGTAACAGCATATTGTTATGTTCGGCCGACTAGATAAGCTAGGCGCTACATATGCAAGGGCGCCTCTTTCTATCTCTAAGATGGAGCAGGCAGTTGAAACTAGTTCTCTGTAAGACTATGTGACATTTAACTGGGGCAAAAGCTATCCTTCAGAGTTCTAGTATTTTCCACTTTGTTCAGGCGAGTGCTAGAGTGCCCCACCTGGCGTTTTTGACCTTCGTGCACTAGAACTCACATATCCGCGTATAAGCTGTGTTTAACATTGAATGAATGTATATTTTATTTACAGGGGGGAACTGCGGAAGGGGGAGAGGGAGAAGGAGGAATATCAATGGAGAACGCCAGAGAAATGCGAGGGGAGATCGTTTGTTTTGAAAGTCTAGTTTTGGAGAACAAAACTGTTAACTGTGGACAGCACGGCATATTGATTGTTTGATATCAGTCGATTTTGCAGAGGGGTTTTCATTTTTATGAAAAGTTGTTCTGTTAAAGTGGTTGAGCTGCTGGATGAAAGGACGTCACGTCTGACAGGACGAGACGGTTGGTTTTTTCGACGAGGACTTCACCGCTGTTGCCGTCACCTCTGTAAAACAACGTGTTTTCTCCATTTTGGACTACAAACTGTTTTGTTTCCCTCAGACTGAAGATGAACCGTTGAGGTTTTGGTGTTTCCGCTCTGCTGACGATCAGGACGCGCGAGGCAGCCCCGCACCCGAGCTTACAGGCCTGCAACGTTTATTATTTTCATGTGAGTGAGTGAGTGAGTGAGTGAGTGAGTGTGTGTGAGAGTGAGTGGGGCCCATTGTTTTAAAGTTAATAATCTGGTTTTATACACTGAGTCTGCTGTAAGTGTGTTATTGTTATTGTTGTTTTGTATTTGTTTTCCCCGAAAGGGTTAATATTATTTGACCAGTTTAAACAGCACTCAGTGAACATTTGTTCTTTTCATCCCAAATCAGTTGTCTGTAGTCAGTTATTTAATCTGACGCTAAGTTTAACAGTCTATTTGTTTATTAGGAGGGCAAATTAAATATCACCCAAATCAGGTAAACCTTCGGGTAGCTACCTTGAGATACTGAACCCAAACACCCCATCCCTCCAGTGTAAAGGGTAACCTAGGCCTACTCTCTATAGAGTGGTCTCGTGTGACGTCACAGTTTAGCTGTCGGCCATGTTGGAGTACACACAAAGCCACTGGCATGCACGGCTGAGTCGCATAACCTATCGATCATGGTGAACTTTTGTGCTGTCTTTGGTTGTGGCAGCAGAGCTGATAGACAAGAAATCATTCTTTCGTTTGCCAGCGGTCATTACACATCAAGGAAATGACACGAAGGAACTATCCAAGCGACGTCGCGAGAAATGGCTGTCACGCATCTCTCGAGATATAAAGGAATGGAATTTGGCGTACACTAGAGTATGTGCGGATCACTTTATAAGTGGTCAGTGATTTTATTTACAAATTCGTTTGTGAACAGTATTTAATAAAGGAAATATAAATTAAACTTGGACATGAGAAGGTTACCGAAGCTTCATCGGCCCGTGACCAGGGGCGGACTGGGGGAAAAAAGTGGCCCGGGAGTTTACTGTCAGACCGGCCCACTCAATGCATCGCACGTATCGATGTCAGTGGCCTACTTGGAAAAATACCCATACACTTAACATTATTTTCGATGATTACAAAGAAATTATATCATATATATATATTTTTTATAACATTTGGATCCACCAATTTGCCTGGATGGACACATTGAATAAAATAATACTCCAAGTAGGGCTGGGCGATATGGCCTAAAAAAAAAATCTCCGATTTTTTTACAAAAAATCCGATTCACGATTTAAATCGATTTTTTTCCCCCAAAATTTTTTGCAGATGACAGAAGCTGTTGAAAACAATTTTTTCTTTTATTTTGTGATGATTTTCCCAAGTAGGTTGATAAAAATAAAGTGCAAACAAAACCTGAACATTGTAGAAAGGTGCCTGTAGTATACAAAAAGTATTTGGTCACTCTTTTGTTTGCCTGAATCATTTAAATATAAAATTAAATTAAACATAACATTAAATGGCATTAAATAGTAGCCTTCCATTGTAAACAACTGTGCAAATGTAACTTTTTACAGTAAGCTTTTCTAACTGAATACACTGATACAAACACAGCATGAAATAAAATGTATATGACCCTTTAACATTCACATTTTCAAAAGTGCAACATCTGATCTAACATCAACATAACATATTTTGCACAGTAAATAAGTGCATGTAAACAAAATCAAGTGCATTCACAACATAACCAACAGTATTAAACAGTAGTGCATGTTTTTTCTAAATATTTTTTGCCAGGAAGACAAGCCTGTCTACTACCTCTGGCTTCAGGCATGCACGGTGGCATGTAACAATGCCCCCCCCCACACACTGAAAAGCCTCTCAGAGGGGGCACTTGTAGCTGGCACAGAGAGGTATTTCTTTGCTAAAGTACTTAGCCTTGGAAAGTTAAGTTGGTGACGCTTCCACCAGTCAAGTGGATCGGTGTCTGGGTCAACCTGCTGGACCACAGGTCAGTTGTTGCGGAGTAGAATGACATCCCCTCCAGCTCCGCAGAGATCCTTTGGCGTGTACTATTGTACAGCCGAGGCAAGGCAACGTCAGAAAAATGTTTACGGCTTGGTAGCACGTACCTGGGGTCCAAAGCTTTGAGACGGTGAATAAACCCCGGCTTTTCCACGGTGTATATGGGCACCATATCTTTTGCGATATACATCGCGACTGCATCCGTGATGGCTTTCCACCGGGCACTCTTCTTCTCATGCGGAGTACAGTTGGTGAATGTCTCCAAAATGCTGGGTTGTTTTTGTGAGGTGGCGGCGGCAGCAGTGAAGCTGCTGGCCGCCATTGTTTTAGTTTGTAAACAATGCGCGCGCACTCTACTACGGGAAAAAGGGGTGGGGGCGATTTTCTCGATTTTCAATAAAACACATCGCCTTAAAGCACACATTCGAATTAATCGATTAAATCGATTTATCGCCCAGCCCTAACTCCAAGGTAGTAGTTTGCTGGATGAATATGCTGAACTTTGGGCTAGTATCAGATGGTTATACGTATAACTACAGAGCCTTAAGGAATGAATGTCAGCAGAGAAAGACCACACAATAAAGAAACTGGAATCAGAGGGTAGAATTAGTTTGAACTATATTGAAATGAACAGAACATACGATGGGGTGTGAACATCAGTGGTATCAGTAGTGTTGCATGCTGGGTGTGTGATTGTGTGTGTGTGTGTAGGGGTGTTGAAGGTGCATAACAAAACAATAAGTTAAGTAACAGAACCTAAACTAACTCTGCCAGCCCAGGTGCATTATAGTCACATAGTAATAAAAAACAATATCAGTATACTCATGTGTTATTATTACCTCACTACACGAGTAGTTTTTGCAGCAGCTCACTCTTTTCTGCAACACCGTCTATGATTTTCTCACTGTCCAGCATCTGCAAAACATCTGTCTGAGTAGCCATCAACATAAAAGCCTCCAGGTGCTGTTGAGAGCTGGTTAACTTCAACATTATTTGACATAAATTATTAGAAATGATAAGATTGCCCTCTTTACAACTACCACCATGGATAGCTTGCTCATCGATTGTAAGCAAGTAACTACGGCTAACATGTTAAATTAGATAATCTCGATGATGCGAACAGCGCCAGCTTGCTTATTTGACCAGATCATAACGGTCTCAATTTTGGACATTTATCATTTATCTAGCTAACGTTAGCTAGGCTAGCTTGTAGCCGAACACTACCTCATCTGTGAAAAGCAAGCTAACATTGGCCAAGTCAATGCCACAACTTACCATCATAACACTGTCACCAGTCGGTGGTTTCCCAAATAAGTCAGAGATTTTTAAATATTTTGATGCACCTTCCTCCAGATATCTCTTCTTTTTCTCCCTGAGCTTTTCAGCTCCACCTTTAAAGGATTTACGTTTTGGTACCGGTGCCATGCTGCTAGCTCACACTCAAAACGGCTTGTCTCTGAGCGAGTGACGCAAGCTGCAGATACATGAATCCGTGACGGGACGCTACGTCAATAACTGACAACGCATAGTCAAATCAACGTAATTAACACAATGACAGCCACAAAGTCATAAGAACCAGTCACATATATTCATATGACAACAAAGCACATCAATCCAGCAGACCTGCAGCGGATCCACGCATTCCACCACACAAGAGCACGAGCCATCAAATATTAGTCATAAAAACGTTACTGCAGATGTAAAAAAACAAACGCAGTTTGTCACTTACCAAATTCTTTGTTGACAAAGAATTTAATCCCAGTACATCGTTTCAGTTCCAGTAAGAAGTCCTCGATTCATGGACGCCGTGACAGTCGAGCCGCCCCTGTATTTCGCCGGTCTACGGCGGCCATTCGCACCTCCGCCGGCCCCGCCCCGACCGTCGCCGGCACGAGCGCACGGCGCAGACCGCGGTAATGGAGAAAAAGTTTTTAAAAGCACCGTAGTGTCCAGCCGTGCTATGGCGTCATCAGATCGCGAGGAGTAGTATAATGTCAGTTTATACTGTTGATACAGTTTTCACTGATTATTGACTTTCGGTATTAGAGTCAATTGAACGTGTTCTGTGAAGCATATAATATAGTCGGGCCGGCGATGTCAGAGACCGGCCCAAACCCCGTCGGCCTACCGGGGATTCCCCCGGTATCCCCGATGGCCAGTCCGCCCCTGCCCGTGACAGCAGTCGGTGCCAGAGACGTGTCGAGCGTGTACAACAGGCGAAACACAGAGATGCAGCCTCAGCATTGCTTGATATGAGTTTAACGTCAGATCATATATATATATATATATATATATATATATATATATATATATATATATATATATATATATATATATATATATATATATATATATATATATATATATATATATATATATATGTGTGTGTGTGGGGGGGGGGGGGGATGAAGTTAGGAGTTAGTTTAAAGTTAATTCCTACACACACGCACACAATGACATGCACGTACAATGCAAACAAACACACGTGTCTGTTTGCACTGAGTAAACATTGAATATTGCTCAATATCTGACCAGATCTGTATATATTTACCCTTCCAATGACGAGATGAGAATTGTCGACGACCGTTGCTTTGACGTCTCGGACCCATCCACTGACAAACTGATTATAAGCGTCGAGCCCTTTGTAGCACTCCAGCTCGTCTTTTGTGTAAGGACTGGGGGTGTTCACGAGATACGCGTAGATGTTGGCGTAGTTTACCGATGGAAGATAAGTAGGATCGGCACTGAAACGATCTGCACTCATCGTATAGGGATCCAAGTTACCAATAACCTTCAATTTGGCCAGGTAGCGAACCTTTGATGCACTATCCAGTGATTCAAAGTATTGTATTTTCGCCGCACTTCCTTGTTTACTCGCCGCCATGTAGGATCTGTATGTACTCCAACATGGCCGACCGACCTCGTAACTAAGGAGATCGTGACGTCGGTGAGACCACTGGAATTTGTGTTTTGGACATTCACATGTAATCTTATATACAGTCTATGGTAATTAATCCTCAACTGTAACATATTTAAGTGAGTTATATGATTCCTAAAATGTAAAAAGTATATATTTTTTACATACACACTAATAAAGCTAAAGTCAGACTTAAAACGAACTACACCATGGTCGCATGAGCACGAGTACACAACTGTAAACACGGACTAGTAGACGTGTAGTAGCAACAACCTGTGTCTTTAAGACACGTAAAAGCTTCAAAGTTCATGTGTGGGATATTTACTGACATATTTTATATTGTAGAACACAATTCTAAAATATCTCACGCTTGTGTTTACCACGGAGCTTATTTCAGGCATTTAATCAAAACACCCATTGACTCCGTGACGAGGGAACCAGAAGTAACAAAAAATATTCTAAACAAATTTCAGTGTTAAAGGACTCCTTCCCCCAAAATTATTTACCATTTTCCAATAACCGTGAAGGCAGCATTACCCTGTGACATCAGACGCTGACACGCGCACGCTGGGGCGGAACCACGAAGCTAGCAGCCGTGCTATGTGACCACACACTCGTATCAAAACAGAGTAATTCAACGTCGCTGGTTATGTTACCTAACGTTATGTAACTACACAATACTATGCTTTGGTAGAGTAACGAAATATAAGTGTTCGTCCACCGGTGTTCAACACAACAAACCATTATGGATGCTGTGAACGCGTTCAACATGGAGGTAAAGTATGCTCGTGTTTAACCCAGAGAGCTAACGCTAAACCCGAAGGCTAACGTTACCCATAAATAATGTCATTTGGTTTAGCGCTAGATTATTTGTTTGATCACTAAGCTAATTGTAAATATATCCAATATAATCAGTCAAATTGATTCATTTTGGGTGGGGTATCAGCTCCCCTGAACGTGGTCGATTAAAACGTAAACATGACTTGGTTTGTTAGCCACTAGCTTAAATCGAGATCAACGCTTGTACGTTAATCTCGCAAGGCCTGTGATTCCAGTGTTTAGCGATTTTTGACTTTACACCACTGAGACCTCGATACATTATCAATACTAACGTCAAGGATAACAATAGCGTCTGCACCGTTCGCTTTACATCCTATTCAATGAATTGTGTCGCGCTGTCCATGTTAAAACATTAGGATGTCAATAACTGTAGGAATGCTGCTCTAACCAATGGTGCTTGTTTTGAGGAAGTTAAATGTTGCGTTTAAGCTTATCAATACGTATTATTGTATTGTTGCCACCCGAGGACTCTGAACTGTAGTTTTGTCTTACTGTATGTATCTTTACAGTGTGTGTGTCGTTGTTGCTTATACATAATACATGTAGTTTAGTTTCTATAAGCTGCTTTCTAAACGTGTTGTGCACGTGCGTAAAACACATGTTTGACCCGACTGCTGGTCTCGGGTAACAACGCCAATGACTATATCAAAGCTAATGAAACATCTGGTTTACGCGACCTATTTTTATTATATTGTGCTGTTGCTGACTCTTCTATAATTGGTGAGTGGGGAATGCCTGTTACTGTAGTTTAGTGGTGTTTATGCCTTTCTCAATGTTGTTGGTTTTTTTTCTCGTTTTTTTGACAATCAGTTGTTCTCCATGATCGACATGAAGCCTCCAATATCCCGTGCTAAGATGATGTATGTCACAAAGTCAGCCATCAAAGCTATCAAGGTAAAGTGAATGCTGAATCAGTGTAATTGTCTTAGCAAAGAGTGGCTGGTGATGATGATCTCCTAGACTTTTTGATTTTGTTGTTTTACAATGAAAACACTGTCATACCGAAAGCATTTCACCCACTTAGCTTTTTTTAATTCAGTAAATAACAGAATAATTAAGATTTTCATAATTTGTCTTAATTATTGCAATTTTTCAAAATGAAACACTTTCGCAGTAGATTGATGAGTATTACCTCAAGGAATAACGTATTTACAAATTATAATTTTCACATCAATAGCTCTCTGGCCGTGTGGATTTTGGAAGATAACAGTTGTCCTAGAAGACTGAGATGTGGCTACCAAAGGGGTTTCCTCATTAGCCACATACTGAGTAGTCAGTGCATGAGCAACAACTGAGAAGTGCTGTTCCAGCAGTTCTGCTGACTACTGACAAACCATAGATGGGAGATGGGCACATTTATTTGTATTTTTGTAAAAAACACTTGTTTGGATGTCTTCAACACACTGGTGGAGATGTTCTCATAGAATACTGTGATAGTAGTTTTGCATTTGAGATTTTTGTATTTTTAAAATGTGTCTCTTTCTACTTAGCTTAACTGTATCAGATAATGGCTGAAAAACCGCTGGAAGTTCATCGGACTTATTACAGAACTCCTGTATTAAATGTAAACTTTATCAACACAATCTTTCATTGCTCTTCCCTACCCCTATGGTTATATCGTTCATGATTAAAGTGTTTCCTAGTATGCTGTGACTGATGTTGTTATTATTATTTTTTTCTTTCATCAGCTTTACAAACATGTTGTCCAGATTGTTGAAAAGTTCATCAAGAAGGTATGTACTACAGAGCCTTAGTGAGTACATGATATGAAACATTTGAGTTCACAATGCATTGTACAAATGCATTTTGTCATGAGACGATAGTACTAAATTGTCTTGTTTTGGGTTTTTTCCAATAGTGCAGGCCAGAATTAAAAGTCCCTGGTTTGTATGTGGTGGATTCCATTGTTCGACAGTCACGGCATCAGTTCGGTGTTGACAAAGATGTATTTGCGCCCAGATTCTTGAAGAACTTCACAGATACTTTTCAAAACCTTTACCGATGCCCAGAGGATGATAAGGTACTTTATTTTGTTAATCCTTTTGGTATTTTCTGTCATTACAACTAATTATAATAAGACATTTTGCAAGGGTGGGATTGTTATTTTTTCTTTCTTTATCAGTGCAAAATTCTCCGTGTCCTGAACCTGTGGCAGAAGAATGGTGTGTTTGACATGGACATCATTCAGCCTCTGATGGATATGTCCAACGGAGCCATTGTGCCCGCCCCTGAACTGGAAGGTAGAGAAATAAATCGAAATACTTTGGGCAATGTTTGTCACAATATAATCAAGCGTTACCTGATGTTAAAGTGAGGTTGTCATTTGTACGGTGCTAATTTATCTCTTGTATCTGAACAGTTCCTGCTAACCCCCAACCAGAGACAGAGCTTCCTGTCACTAGTGCCCCGGTTGTGCCAGCTGTGCCCCAGCTGCCCACTCCTGACGCCTTAGCTGCTGTGGCACAGCTGTTTCAATCGCCCCATGGTCAGGAGGTAAGCAATGCATTGGTGTAAGTCCTCCATCTGTTCTGTGTCATGGCAGGTAATAAACAGTTCACATTTTAAATGACCCTCTCTCCTCTAGCTGCATAGGATGCTCCAGAACTTCCAGCAGGCAGATAAGACCCTGGCAGCCACGCTGGCAAACAACATACCAAACCAACCCCAGGCGCCCGTGTCCCAGCTCAACCCGTACAGTGCACACACAGAAAAGAGAAGCTCTTTAGCCGAGGTAATAGCATCGCTCAGTGTCGCAACATAACCTGCTGGGATCATTTACATAATTTACCTAATCGTATAATATATGTTTCCTCAGAAACTCCTTGACCGATTTGATTACGATGATGAACCTGAGGAAGTAACCGCTAAAGAAGGCAGTGCCCAGTCACAGTGAGTTTCATACACTGTATTTATGCTGATGCATTTGTTGTGTATGTTTTGTATAAACAGCTCAGAATACATCTTTTTACCTGTGAAAAATTGCCTTGTTTGCAATCAATGCAGCTATTAAGTATACATTCACTTGTCTGTTCAACCAGCTATTAGAGGAATCGGCCTCTGGGGGCAATGGGCTATATTTCCGGCGTCCCAGTGTCGCTAAGAGATCTCCCAGTCAATACTCGTTTTTCTGTGCTCTGCTCATTGTTTACAGTCCGATTGGCATATTTGAGATTCAAGACTGGAGATTAAGTTGAGAGACGACATGCACGACCGTATTGTTTCACAAGTAGCGGGTTTATGGTCAGAGCTGGTAGATGCTACACTATGATTGGCCAGTCTGCGTTTGAGGGGTGGGATTTGGTGACTGGTCAATTGGGTCAACACTCCTAATGCACAAGTCATAGCATGAGAGATGTTTAATCTCGTCTTTAATTGAATAAGATAAACATAATTGTAAACATAGAAAAATAAACAATGAATATGAATAAATAACGATGAAGATAAGCAACATCGTCTAGTCCTACCCCTTTTCAATACTTACCGATACTCAATTAAATCAATGGCATAAACAAACTCACCGCCCCAGCATTGACTCCAAAAATACACTAATATATTCTTCATCATACATAATCAACAACAACCAATCAAGCATGTGAAGAAGAAAAAAAAGCAAGAAGATTGATTTCTTCTTTCTCTCCGTTCCACAAAATATCCCCACAAGTTGATGTGCAGATACTTTTAACAATTTGGAAGAGGTGGCTCTCTGGCAAGATTCAGAATGATAAAATAGTTCCCAGTGATGAGGGAATGTCAATGTATTTTTGCTTGAAATTCCCGTTGTTAGTAAGGAGAGAAATGCAACATTTTTATCATTCGTAACAAATCAAATCAAAGTCCGACAAAATTATGTGCGCTTGGTGTAACGGCTTTGGAGAAAGTTGCTAATACCATACCACTGAGCAAGCATGCACAACACCAAGGTTGTGGAACTGGAATCCCGAAATGAATACAGACTATATTCTTGTAAATAATTCACATATGTGATTTTCTTGCTGTAAAATATCTGCAGTTAAATTTTGATGGTCCATGGTCCCGGTCACTTTGGTCAGCTCACGCCCGTCCTACTCTTGTCAACGCAATATCTCCGGAATGACTTTGACTGATGTCGGCAAAAATGTCCATGTGCACTCACGTATGAAAGGATTAGATTATGGTGGTCAACGATCATTGTGACCTCACAAAATTATTTTTGGCCGTAGTGCAATAATTCATATGCTACTTATGACAATTTCACACAGATGTCTAAAACGATGAAGTGATGACATTTTGGACTGACATCGATGATACAATTGCGAGGTGGTGATTGTAGTTTAATGTATTTTGTTGTCTTTATAGGTTTGTAATACCCAAACGTAATATCTGTGTATATTTTGTCATGACAGAGGCATTCCTGAAAATGTGTTTAACCAGTTTCCTGGTCAGATGCCCAACTCGGAGAATGTTCATCCACATATGATGGGACAGAGCGGGGGTATAGAGGTATCTAATTATAACTGCATTATATAATTACTCAACTACATCTCAAATATAGCAACTCTCTGGTATAACACCAGCATGCTGTCCACAAATAGTTTGAAGCAAATGCTGTTGCTCTTTTGATATGTGGAGTCAAGCCAAAATGACTGTTATGATAATGAATGTTTCATATATTCATGTTTTGATTATGGAAAGGCTCAAATGTGTGGAGCTGCAAGCTTCAGTAAAATGTTCTGTGGTCAATGGGCCATGTGGTTTCTGTTTTTGAACCATCTCCTGTCTATTTGTCATCCATCAGCACGGTGGAGGAAGTCATGGTGAACATCATATGATGCTAGATGGATACGGTTCCATAAATGAGGCTTATTCACAGGTAAATCTTCAACCCCAGTTTAGCTGAACCTGATTAAAGGTCTCTCCTGTGAGAGAAGGACGTTCAGCCTCAGCTCAAGTTTCACTGCATTTGAATGTCAACTTTTTCCCATAAGTTAGTTTTTCTCATTGGTACAGTTGAAACAAGACATTGACATGGCTGCCTCAACTGGCAGGGAAGTGTCTATGTTCAACTTTTTAAACTGGTACTTGGAATCCTCTGCTCATTATAATTGTCATGTCATCATTGTCTAATAGGGAAATTCAAGAGAAGACTCGTCTATGAGGCGGGAGGGCAGACACAGAGGCTATGGCAGGCGATCCAAATCCAGATCTGGTTCAAGGTAAGGGGCTGCTTATCACCATTACTGTGTAATGTTGTGGATTTCACTGAGATGTTCATCATCAAATACAGTTCTGTTTGTAATAGTTCTTATTCGGGCACATGTAACACTTGCCAAAGCCTATTTCTGTATCGACTGTTAATTATTTGATAATCTGCAGAAATAGTGACTGCATTCTGATGAATATATTACACATCAGAAAGCATGGAGCAATTAGTGCAGAGCAAGCACTGCCACCATAGATTGTACAAACTAGCTCAATGATGGTGGCTCCAGCTGTTGCCATCTTGTTTTTTGGAACCAGAAGGGACTATATTTGGACTAGAGATCGGAGATGGGAGGCAGGTTCTGTTGGCATAACAAATGTAAGTTAGCCGCTAACAATAGCGCTAGCTTGGTTAGCACATTAACAATATGATATTGGATGAAAATTAGGATGCTAATTTTGTCTGGCAAAAAAAATAGGCACACTAGAATTTCACTCACCAAAAAAAACAATGGAGCACAAAGTTGTTCAATCAATTTATCTGTCAAATGAAATTGTACACGGTACAACTCCAGTGAAATGAAATCCTGTCAGACTCTGTGCCTTACATTTCTGCATTATTCACCATAAAGCTCAGCCTCCCAATTTTTTCATGCCAGAGTCCTCTGTTCTGTCGCTACATAAAAACTTAGAATAAGAGTCGAATGGCGCTGTCCTGCAGTCTCCTTTCACCGTGGGGCTCTATGGGGACTGACTCCCTCAAGTCGCCATTCAGAGAACTGCAGTGTGTGGCACTTACTTTTTCAGATCCAGAGGTTGCGGCTATGACACTCAGCTGCTGTCGTGGACTCCCTTTACTTAGTGTTCATGTTGATATTTTCTACTCAGCCAACAATGAAAGAGATGGCTTTCCTCCCATGAATTCGATTTTTTGGTGACAACACATTTCAGGTGGTTCAATATTTTGTGTGTCAGATCTCCCAGGAGAAGAAGATCACGGTCTTCGTCCCGCTCAAGAAGGTCGAGGCATCGGCGCTCTGATTCCCACTCCAGAGAACAGCGCTGGAGGTCTCGCTCTGGTTCTCAGGACAGGAATGAAAGAGAGAAGGACCGAGAGCGCAGACAGAAAGGTCTTCCCAGCATAAAGAGCGAGACACTCAGTGGTACGTTCAACAACAGAAACAAACCTGTGAATGTCATTTATGAACCCTGCAGTACTTAGAACTACTGCAAGTACTACTACGTGATGTCACAGCAACATTATCCATCTCACCCCACAGATGGGAGTAGGGCTGCACACTTAATCAAATTTTAATCGCGGTCACGATTTTGGCTGCCACAATTAAATGAGCTTGATCGTCCGCGATATTGACGTTTAAAATGCGTGCTCTGCTACATAGCAAATCAAGTGCTTCCTCAACTAGCAGTCAGCCGACCACCAGGGGGCGAAGGAGATGGGAGGTGTCGTGCACCATGCAGCGGCAGCCTCAAAAAAAGTTCTGTCTGCAGTCGACTGACTCCGGTATTAGTAGAAGAGTAGAGAGACAGACAACAGAACAGAGAGCAGACGGTCATTTATATTTTGCTTCAGGTGAATAAGAACCGTATAAGTTTTATTTTGATGCAAAGACGTGTACATTAGCTGGAATGTAGCACAACATGGAAGTGAAAGCAGTGCTCTGTTGATTTAATTTTGGGTAAAAAGTGTTGATACTATTTTATTTATATTTTCCTTCTACGAGATGCACTGTGATAAGGACCAGTCTGATGCAAAGATTTGTACATTAGCCAGAAAGTAGCACAACAATGAAGTGGAAGCAGTGTTCTTGTTCATTTAAACATTAAAGTGCAATAAAAAGATGTCCCTAAAATGAATGAATAATCGTGATCTCAATATTGATCAAAATAATCGTGATTATGATTTAGGCCATAATCGTGCAGCCCTAGATGGGAGCTACTCTGATTTCACATGGGATAATTGTAATAGTTTGAAACGACACTGTTGTGTGTCTACAGAGAACTACAACACACAATTATCTGATTATGCTTTTTTTGGTAATCAATTAATAGTTAAATCTATACAGACAAGTTCCCGTGGTTTGTAACATTTCTTTTTACAATCAACACTTGAAATGATGAAGGCACTTGCAAATGACAATGTAGTACTGCATGTTCCAAGCAGCTACTAATCTTATTTTGCTTTTAGTTTGCAGTACTACACTTTGGGTTGGACAACTGGACAAGAAAACACAGCAGTCCGACGTGATGTCCCTTTTGGAAGAGTTTGGCATGATTGATTCCATCAATGTAAGTTTGGACTATTCTTCTCAAAGATACTTGTAATCTTCCATGGTCTTAAGAAAATGTTATCAAGTATTTGCACTTTCACTTTATTCCTTCTCTATGCCCAGATGATTCCTCCGAGGGGTTGTGCCTATATTGTTATGGTCCACAGACAAGATGCCAATACAGCCCTGAACAAACTCGGTAAAGGCTCATATAAAGTCAATCAGAAACCCGTTAAGGTAAATTATCACATATTGCTTCTATTCCCAGTGTAATATTTGTTCTGTAACTTTTTAGTTGTGATTGTTAACTTGATCATAGCTCATGCCATTTATTCCTAGATTGCTTGGGCTTTGAACAAAGGTATAAAGTCAACGCACAAAAAGTTCTGGGACGTGGAGCGGGGAGTTACCTACATTCCCTGGAGCAAAGTCAAAGTTGAGGAGTTGGAGAGCTATCGGGAAGGGGGTATGCTGGACGCAGAGACACTAAATCCAGGTAAATGCTTACATATTCCTTTTAGCATTGCCAAGATTCACCTCCTGCAGGCTGTTAGACACAGTTTTCCTAACCCTGTCATTATGTTTTCCATTGTGCTCAGAGTGGAATAATGGCAAGGACCTCGGTAAGCAGGCATCTGTAAATGGAGCGATGGAAAGTGTACCTGCAGAAGGAACTGTCCCTGCTCGCATTCAGGTAATGCTAATACAGTCTTTAAACACCTTCTTTTTGATATTACAAGCACTTCAATTTGATTGGTTTTGTAGCCTTTGTTTTGGTGGCTTACTTCACAATTTTCACTGTGGAGGCTGTAAGGAAAATACATTTGTGTCGCACATGAGTAGTGGAGCTTATCTAAACCATCATCTCAGCTTCTCTTCAAAAATTTGAAAAGTTACTGCAGAATATACAGCAGTGAATGACAAAAGCATCTAGCCAAATTGGAAATATTGTGATAGTATCAAATCGGACAATTTTAGAATTACTGTGTTGGAAGACTTATCCCAATTCAGTGAGAACTACTCTGCAAATAAGGTGCACACACGGTATACATTTCTAAGGCGGACTTAGCTTCAGAAAGATTTCAGCACTTTGAAAGAAAGTCATAACTGAGATACTTAAATCCTCTTATCACTCCTGTAAAATTTGCCTAAAACGCCTATCCAAGGCGTACCCAAAGTAAACTGATAGCTGTTATTGAACCATTTTAGTCTCCATTGAAAGGTAACACTGAAGTTTCTTCACAAACAGTCAGAATCACTGTAAGTGCTACTGGCATTGAGCTATAAAGTTTACAACACACTGAAATAGAAGGTTTTTATTTCCGCCTGCATTTTGTTTTGGCAAACAGGTGCCTGCAGATAACTCTAACTGGGACTTATTAGCTAGAAAACACAATGGTACCATAGCATGAAGTCATAGTACCTAGTACAAGTTCAAATTTGATAACAATACGACAGAAAATTTATATTTTACACATGGTTTACTCAGACTATGTCTGCGTAAAAGTGCTTTTGGAGACTCGTTACCACGGCAAAATGCCTAGGCTACGATAAACTACGTGTTCTTTGTTCTAACGGCAGCTTATTTATGTCGATATATGGTTATCTACAACGTATTTAACCATTGTCGACTTTCACAGATTCTTGAAAACTCTCAGTAACCAGACTTTGACACGTGAATAAACAAGAATCAAATGCAGAGACAGTTATTTACCAATATGTTAGGAGTAGTTACATTTACACAGTCATTTACAGACATTTACAACCGGCCCTTTGAGGCCGTGATGCTTATGTGGCCCCAGAGTGAAGATGAGTTTGACACCCCTGGGTTAAACTAACCGAGGTGCTCACCATTTCAGCCGAAATAGAGGTTAGAAATTGAAAAATAACATTCAGTTTGCAGCAAGATGCATATGCTCTTGTAGACAATTCCTTGGGCTTAGGCGATTGCACATAGGGCTGGGCGATAAAATACATAATCAAAGTTAAAGGTTCACGATAAAAGCGTCCACGTTAAAACAACGATACATTTATGAGAGAGAAGAGTTTGTATTTTCAGAGCAATGGGCCTTCGGAACAATGACGTTTTGTTTTTGGGATAACGGGCTGTTGGACAAATAGGAAATGACACTTCTGATTTGTTACAAAACTTCCAAGGACCACCTTCCTTCATGCAATCGTTTCAGATTCATTTTCAGGCTGGTTTTGTAGATTTCGAGCTCGTAATGGTCAAACATTGTGCCTGGGGCAAGTGTAATAGTGATATTCGTCACCCAGAGAGGTTGGAAGGAGAGGATGTTTCTACAATGTTAGGTTTCTACATAATGAACAGTGGCGTTAACATTAGCACGGTACGTGAGCACATCATTAACTAGGACTATTAGCACTATGCCATGCCAGCTGCTGACGGTATACTGAATGTTTTCGGTGGTTGTTACAGTGAATAAAGACCCACCTGGCTTTACAGGAACAGTGTTGTTCCCTAATTTCATTGTCTTCTGTCCGATAGCGAAGGGTCAATGTAGCCTCAACATCTTTCTAAAGTTGAGGTTCAATGTTAAGCAACTGACTAGCTGTTAACTGACATCCTCATTACCCTGGGTTGTCAGAGGAGGAAGGCAGAGGTTAAGGAGCGGTGAATCAATCGATGGTTGCAACAGTAAAAAAGAATACATTAAGCATTTCTATTTTTTGCAACTTGGAAAAAGTGCGGCGCACAGCAGTGTCTGGTCGGCAAAACAGGTTTGGCTTTTCCTGATATGTTTTGTTTGGCGTGGTGATATACAAATGTACATGGTCATTTAAATTATGCATTTTTATTCATGTGAATTCTTGAGCACATTTAGATATAAAAATAACTAGCTTTATACATTACCAAAACAAAATGTTAAAAAATCTTTATCTTTGTAGATGGCCTAATATAAATTGGATAGGTTCCGCTGATGGCAGATACATAAACGTAAAAAACAGAGAAACGTAAATGCTAAAAATGAACACCGTTAGTCACTTTGAGGAACTCGACTTTCTAAATGAGCACTCGGTTCTTTATTATGTAGTCTCGACTTGGTGTTGAAGACTGAGAGTAACGCTCGTTGAAAGTTTCTTAAAGACGTAGGACTCATAACTGGTTACACATTACAATTGATTGCTTTTAGGAAACCTTCTCAGTCATGGTGTGTGCAACAGAAGGGGATATGATTATTATGGGTGTTTTGGAGTGCTGAATTAAACTGTTGATGAAAAGAGGAATTTTCCTGTTTCTGTCCTAAATGAATGATTATTTACTCTATAAGAGGGGTTGTCGACATGTGAATCAGCATAGGGGTGGTTTCAGAGTCACCAAATAACGAGACGAGTCTAACTTGGTGATTTGATTCACTTTATTACCATTCAGATAAGCTCCTCTACTCATAGGCATTAAATCCAGCAATGCTTATATATTCGTTTATCCTTTTCCTTTGCAAAATATTTGCATCTTCACTCAGTAACCTTGTACTGTGCAGTATAACGTATTCAAATAAAGTGGGAATTACAAAAAACTTTAATTACTGTGGTATGTGTAGAGGGAAGCATTCCTGTGATCCTTTCTGTTTTCAGTATCTGAGCTCTATTATACACACTGTCTGAGTTTGGCCAAGTCATCAACAATTGTATGTAATGTTCAGTTTTCACATGCAATTACAAAAAAAACAAATCCTAATGATACACCATTAACGGTTGAATAGATTGAATCAGCTTCTTGTTGAACAAATGAAATGTGTATTGGATGCAATAGGTGTGAACCCTAAACTCGTGGACTTGAGCTTGTTTTAACTAGCAGCAAATAAAAGTCCTCATGACCTCATGCTGAACTATGGGTTTGATAACATGATCCAGCTGGACTGTCCGCAAGCTGCCATACGTAGCAGTCATGCTAGACTGCACACCTCTCTGAAGAGAAAGGTTGCTCACGTCTACAGGTCCAGAGTGTGTGACTATTGGCTGCTGGTGGGACTTAAAGGCCTGATTGGGAGGAAGTGACCAAGTGGGAGACAAGGTAAGCCGACAGCATCCGTAGCAACTTGTGCACAACGTTGCGACAAGCTGGTTATTGGAAACTGGAGAGGAGATTTTCTGAATTTGTTTTCGATATGTTTGTGGCAAGGGGAGTACTGCCTGAACAAAATGAGCTGGTGTCATGATGTACTCCAGTACACACAGCAGGTTTCAGTTGTCTGTGCTTTTCTTAATACGGGACATGGAGCTCGAGCGTGTGCCATTGATCGAATTAAGGAAAAACTCCTGCAATCTCCAACAAAAACTAAAGTTACTCATGTGGCATAGTCTTGGGTATCAATGAAGCCCAGATAACACTTTGTATGCTATCCTAATTTTACAATCCTGTCTTTGGTCATTTACAACTGATTTAACCACTTCTCATGCGTACCTCTGACCCTATTCTACCACGCTGTAACAGATCAGTAAAATACTTTTGCTCTAGTTTAGTTATCAAAGTAGATTAAGATCAGGAGATAGCCACACTACAATGACCTGTTTTTTGAGACTTGTTTATGGTCAGGTTTACACTTGCACAATACAGTATGGTATCATGGAAGTATACAATTAAGAAGAAATGAGTGCTGCCCAGGCCTTCTGCTGTTTTTGAAGAAAACATCTTAAAATGTAGTACTCCATAATTGTCTTTGTAACCAAGACAACAGAACACAATATTATAAGTTTGTATACTATAGCAATTCCCCGGAGCTGTCGTACGGAAACTGTCAAGCCAGCACTTGAAATGAATTGGCTTAGCTTTTTTTTTTTTAATGCAAGAATGAATAAAACCAAAGAGGATGTGTGGCCCAATCTCCACCTTTAAGGACTCACGGACATTGAGGCGCGCTCCAGTAAAAACAGTGTTTGAGGGCTCTCTGGCAGACATGTTGAACCCTTTTATGAGCACTTTCCATAACTTTGCCCAAGGGAATTACCCACAAATCATTGCAATGTGATGTTAAACACTGGGTAACCAATGGACGCATGGAGCCGTAAAAAAGAGGTAAACAGAGAGGACGGCTCACGTGTTCAGCCTGTCATATTAAATATACACAAACATTAAGGGTTAAAGATGGAACAAATAATAACATGAGATTAGAGGATATTTATTTATTTATTCATCAAATATTTGACTTTGTCATTGAAGCTTTTTTGACAAAAACGAGTAAATAGATTATATGAAGTTACCTCTCATCTTGTGAGGAAAGAGCCTGGAAGACTTTCAAATCAGGGAGTACAAAGTATAAATTAAATACACATAATTGTACATCATAATTTGACGTTGTCATGGTAACGTGATGTGTTGCAGCAAAGTGCTGTCCCATTCCTATTTACACCATTTGAAGCCCTCGCAGTCTCTCTCACACATCCACTTACCAGGTGACGTCAGTAAGTCCATGAGGGTTCAGGGTTTGAGGCCTTAGGGGGGACACTGGGACTAGGCCTGTGTCCAAATGTCTGCCTGCTCAATCATGATGTTGCACAAAGGAGATGCATTGCATTTGGGGTTAACTTGACCTGAAAACTCTAAAAGATGCATGAGTTAATCCGTATTGTTCTTCCTTACTGGTGTGCGTTCATCATAGTGCTAGATTAGTGAGCAGAGATACTTCTGCAAACCTCTTCATGTTTCTCCTCATTGAGTAGCAGTCTAAGGAAGTTGAATTTGATTTCTTGGGTAAAGTACACTATTTTGTGGGTCTTAACACATTGGCAGTGTAAACCCACACAGTCCTTTACTCTGAATATTTGAAGTTCCAGACAAAGGAAAGTTCATAGTACCATAATGCACGTTGTATGTCATTTTACACCAAATCGTTTCCACAAATGATATGCAACATGACACCAGTGTGCAGTCATATTCACCCACCTAGCCATTTTATACCAAATAATACAATATAGAATGGACATGGATGCAAAACATCAAAAAGGTAAAGATTCATCTTGGTTCAGCACTAGTTTTGAAAACAATTGGAGACATCCGAGTTGTCGACTGTATTTGTCGTCCACGTCTGCTCAGCTACTTTATATAACTGAATTTCATCAGACCACCTTCAGGTAGTGATACTTAAGAGGAATAAGATGCTTTCACTCTTGATGTCTGTGGATTTTTTTTAAATATTTTTCTTTTGACTGATTTGTAGTTACATCTCTTAGATTTTACAGAAGTCTTGTCATCTTTCTAAATCTTGAGCGGCAAAACTTGTTTTGAAAGGGAATGCACCCGTTTGATTTCTTTGGATTCAAGACATGGCTTTTGAAAAGTGGCTTCTCTCAGGCTACATACTTTTAATACCTGCAAATAATACTTCTTCAACCCGTCAATTACTTCATATTTGCATAAGCTTCTGCGCTCTGCCTGTGCGAATCACAGCAAACTTGTACCTCTTGCAGGATTATTTGCCCGCACGTTTGGATACTTGGATAGTCATGAAAATTGAGGTAAACCCTTTGGTTTTCAGTTATGCTGCTACTTAAAACATTATCCTGTCCAAAGCAATTGCGCATTGAAAGCAGTTAACTTTAGCTTTGTCTGGCCCAGTGACGCCGTTTGCTCAGCCTGCGTCGTATGACGTGCATCATAACACACTGTTTTCCATGCATGTATCTACGTTATCCCTCACACAAACGGTGTCTGGGCACACATACAAGTGTTAAGACATGCTGCTGTCCTTTTTCTCCCCAACATAAGTGCCTGTCAACTCTCCAAAAAGCAGCAATTTCACCACATTTGCTCCCTGGATGGGAAACTTGACGGACTCTTCTGTCTGTTTGGTATGTGGTATGGGTGTCAAATTACACCTAGACGATCGTGACGCAGCGAGTGTGTATGTTGACCTTAAAGGATGGAGTTTCATTGTCGGCCATCTGTTAGTGCAGCAGAGAGAAGTGGCACGAAACGGTTACACGGCAAAGTTGTGCCAGATAGAAGAAATTCTGCCATGAACATGGAGTTGAATTGAGCTGTTCATGCTATATCTGCTGAAGGAGGTTGACGTGACATGTGCCATGGTTTTTTTTCTCTTTTACAACGTACCCACAGTAGCTTAAAAACCAACAACATATGTCTTTTTCCCAATTCCCGATTTGAATCTCAATTGAATAATCTATTATGCACCATTTACATGTTAACATTCTAAACGGTGTCTTCTCGGAAGTATACCCCTCAAATGACGACAGTGGTTCAGTTTTAGACTGAGCTTTGTAAAAAAATCTTTGTTTATTCCCAAAAATCTGCTCTTAATTGCATGGCTAAGTTAATGATCTCTGATCTTGCATACAGTGTGTAACTTCCTGCGTTGCCTCGTCTCATGGCAGATGGCAATATCACTCCACAACCTGTCTCTCTTGCTCTTGCGATGTTTGAAGATGATAAAGTCTGGTGTCAGAGCCCATTTATATGAGCTCAGTGTTGCATTGTAAGTTCAGAAAAACAAAAATGTCATATCTACTTTATACATTGTTTAAAAAAAGATCTTGACCCAGCATGTTTGCATCCCTGAGTCCATGGTTGAAAGCATATTTCTCAATTTTCCATGGATGAATAAGCAAACCTTGCAGGATTTCTCCAGTGCATCTATTAGCCATTGCTTCTACAGGTTACCAGGCATATTGAAGTAAAGTGGATGCAACAAAAAAGGTTGCCAGCCCTCGGAATGAAGTGGACAAGGTAAAAGTTGTAAGCCAAGGATAAAATGATTCACTTTACTTTATGAACTACAGAGAACGCAAAGATGGCTTATGTGGAGTTTACACAGGGAACATATTTCATAATTACAACCCCTGTGTTTACATGGCCTCAATTCTTCTTTTAAAAACTATTTTAGGCTTTTTTTTAGATCACCTTTCTTCACTGTTATATTGTTAAAAAATAAAAAGACATTCAGTACAAGATTGTAAAGTAGTAAAGATATATTTCAATGGGAAATGGCCTACAAACAATACTGCAAAAATGATTAGTCAGCAACATACAGCAATTCTAAGAATATTAAAAACATGTAATGTACTATGCTCTTTAAGGACATATACAACTTCCAAAATGCAGCAGTCAGTAAAGGAGCATTCTGAAACTACACTTTAGTTTTTCCACATTTATGGTAATATTTTAAAGAACAAACATCCCTGTAAACTATCCCTGGTTTGAGAACATTTCTAAATATAGATTTTCCATTTGGCAGTTATAAATGTTAAAATAAATTGAACTTGTAAAACACTGATTATGATTCCAGTTAACAGACGATAAATTATCATATTGAAATATCGTTAAGCCCTTCTCTCAACCCATGTGTTGTTTAGGTGGATGTGACTTTGTATTTCAAAATGTTTTGTTCAAAAAATGTAGAGAACAAAATCTAAACATTTCAAATCACTTAGATTTTTGCTTTTAAGTATTGTAAATCAGTAATTACACAACAGGTTCTTCTGGATGTAGGTTTACTCAAAGGTTTTGCATTCGTAAACATCCTTGAACCTGTTTGGAACAGAAGTAAAGCGCTTCTGACTGAGCAAGAGACGGGAGAAGAAAAGAGAATCACAAATTCAGAATGTAATGGTGTTAAACCCTCATGCTGCTCTCTAATTCGTTATGCTTGAAAAAGCTCCACATTCTACATGTTGTAGAAATCACAGGTCTGACTCAGCCCTCTAGAGCATTCTGCGGTAGCTCAGTCATTAACATGGATTATAATGTAAACTGAGCAGTCTTCTCCTTTCAGTCTTTTTCAAGTGAAGTGACATTCCAAGGAAAGAGGGAAATTCTTCAATTAGACTCATGAGGCCTCACGAAGGTGAGTGTTAAGGAAATTATCTTTGCCTGTTGGAATTCCCTCTGTTGCATGGAACGGTTGGAAGGTAATGAGAGGCTCATTCATAATAAAATTGACCTAAATATTCCATGACATTTGTTTTCTCATGAATAATCTTAAAAGATATAGGCCAGGTTATTGTAGGGCAGCCTCATTACCGTCTGTTGACATGTCTTCTAAGTAACGGGTACAAACGAAGAAAAGAAAAAAGGAGTTATACTGACGAGTGAAAGCATTCAGTTGATACCCAACCGAGCTGAGAGTCTTGATCAAAGAGCCAATGCCCAGCTGCCTGGTTTGTGGTGCAAGTGTAAATAACCTGCAGGAAAAATGGAGCCGCAGATGTCCTCGATATTCTGCTGATGGAGTGAAACACCAGGGTAAGAGCAGACCCCTCTGTTGCTATCCCCATACTGACTTCCTCAAGGCTGTGTGACTTGATTCTATGAACTGCATTTTCTCTATTTCAATTATATGTTAGTAGCAGTAAAACAGCATGAACTATTTTGGTTGCAAATTTATTTTAATTTGATCTTTTCTCTTGTTTTCTTTGTGTTAAGTTTAATTGCTGCAGGTAGTTAACGAACTATATATATGTGTGTGTATAAATACCATTAGACAAAACTATTCTGAAAAACCTAAATTTTGTCTGTTTTACATCCATCCGGCTGTCGTAATTTATTGCAAATAATTAAAAAAGTGAAGTGGATTGCAGGTTTAAAGTTGCTGTAGGTGAATTTAGTCAAATTAAATCACCCCCCCCCCCCCTTTCAAATGAGGTTCACTCATTTATTTAAACTTATAGTGAAACGAAAGTTGGAGCTTCTTCAGCTTCTGTACTGTGATTTATGTCACAAAGAAACAAAATAGTTGACTGGTGTACAGTTTCAAGAGAGATTTAAATCACGTCCTTCACATTTGATTGGACCACCAACAAGTGGGCTGGAGTTTGGCGTGATACGGAGCTACAGGTGACTGCTGTTTCCACACACCTCCCTCACCTGTTGTCAGATGCTGGAGGAGGACAAGGGAGGAATGAAAGGGACACATTGCCAATTTTCAACTGGCTCTGTTGCTGCAGAATATGCAGATGAACGGGGTCCGGCCTACCTATTATAGGCTGCCAACACCCGACCACCCTGTCCACCCTCCGGCAAAACTCTGCCGGTGTTATGCCGAAGTCTGGTCCCCCGTCATGGACTGTTTCCCTCCAGTCAAAATGACAGCACCCCGTTGTTGGTTAGGGGGAAATGCATATCAACGGGCAAACCTTCTGAAAACTGCTCTTAGCTACGCTCCACAAAAACTTAAGTGTGGTTTTCTACGACGGGTGTGACGAGCTAGTCGCCCATAGTCTCATGTGATTGCATTATTTTTTGTGAATGCACAATGATTCATCAAACATTTGAAACTAACAGAAGCTGAAGTTAAAGCCACTATGTGTAGGATTTTAAAGCTTCCAACGATGGTGCTCCTCAATGGCAGTATAACAATTGTCATTGTGGCAGATACAAATTGACACCACTACCCAGCAGCAATTAGCCGTGTCAGCAAAGATGGAAACATTAAAATGAAAAGCAGATGACTGAGATCGTAAGACCTCGAGTGAGGACAGTCAAAAAATAAAAACTCTGTTGACAATGCCTGACTACTTTTTATTGTTGCATTCGCAAAATACAGTTTTTACCCTTTACGATGGCAAAGCTTTAGCTGCCAGAACTAGCTGACTTACTGACCTGAGTATCAAGCGATAGCCACCTCTTCCAAATTATGGGTTCAATGCAGAAGTGCTTTTACCTGCAGTTCTTCTGATTTGCCTAAAATATTGGAATGATTGTGAAATCCCCAAATTCTCTCTTGAAATACAAAGTATATTGTCCGACTCTGCCTATTTCGATGGAATGCATGTTTGTTTGTAGAGCAGCTGCACAAGTCCTGGTGAAAACTGATGCAACAACACAGTTCTTTTTCTTTGAAGGATACAAAACTAAGCTTTTTCTAATGGGACACGTGGTGCCTTACAATTCGGTTCCAGTCCTAGTTGTCTATATGTGTTTTTTAATCACTTCAATTTTTTGAATTTATACATCAATAAATTCAAATACCTTTTTAGTTTTTAAGGTATAATATCAGTTTGATGAGTGTACATGTACAGTATGTACCTCCATGCATAAAACATTCCTGGTTGGCTGTCAAAGTTCGGTGCAATAATATTTCAAAATGGATCCTAGATCTTTGGACAGTTGCAGTCACCATATTATTTCTTTTAATGACATGGATTACTACAAAACCTGACAAACGGTTCGAAATGTTAATGTCGAAACGGTTCTGTCAACAACACATTTTCTGACAGTGACGAGGAAACTTTTCCAGATCTATAGCATTGTGAAAAGCATTTGATGCGTGAGGAATTATTCATTTGCAGCTCATCTGTGCAGAGATGGCTTTCATCATTTCATCCAACTACATGTGATTATGATTCGTTGGAACAGAAATATGCGCTTTCCATCTAAAGAGAGATTCGCTTGACTTGCAGAATTGTTCATCACGTGAATCATTTTGCGTGTTTGTCCTGATGGTTTCAACATGGAAGTTCATCACCTCGAATCTGTGCCCAACAGGTATCAGGTGGTCATGGAGAGAAATTCATTTGTGTGAATAGTTTGTGGTTCAATAAATGCATGACATACACAACAATATAACTTGATTCAGGTCACATTTGAAATTATTTGACTGTGACTTCATTAATAACTCTGGTCATTCTGACTAATTCTGACTTTATTTGCCTTTAACCCTATTAACCAGCCATACTAGTATGTATTTACTATACATGTCTGATGCTATTTCATATACCCATACTTTTTCTTATTTTTCAATCATTTGAAAGCTGTACGAGTTATGTTCTCTACATTTAAAATAGCATTTGTATAAATAAACAAGTACAGTTATGTCATTGATAAAAGGAAGTAAATGGTAGGCCTGAGCAATGTAGCCTGTGAAGTGTTTGTGTTCAGTGATATCAGTGACACTGACCACAGAGAAGGCCTTTCCTCTGTCATAGAGCCATAGGGCTGGTCCATTGTCAGTTTGTTGGTCACCAGGATATCTCAAAACATATTCGTGTGCAGTCTGTCTTAGTTCAAATGATTGTACGTGTGCATGTTAGTTAAACAGTTTGTGAACTCTGTATCCTCTCAGGCACTGAAACACCTTGCAAATGTCTCCACCTTTACCATGACCATGACATTAAAGTAAAGCCATTGTGCCATTGTGTTTAACTCTGAAACTAAAGGAGAGCTCTGTCAAATCTAAAAGTTATGCTTAGGACAAGCAGTTCAAAATAGCTTGTTGTTTGTGGTATTACAGGAAATAAGTGACTTGTTCCGCATTGGTGGGGTGGTGACTTACACCCCCTAAAAGCCTTTCCGTCTCAGTCACCAGTCACCAGCAGCTCCCCCAATTACAACTCTTTCCTGTAACAATTAGCCTCAACAATGGCAACCATCCTCCCGTATATGGTCACTGTTCTTCCTCAGATGTTAATTTGTTAACATATATTCATAACTGTGTGGTTGTAGTGTTTATAAATGGTATTTGATGCTGTGATAAAGCATGTCAATGGTAGTTTTACCCTAGTCTTTAATTGAATAAGATAAACATTATTTTAAACATAGAAAAATAAACTATGAATATAAATAAATAATGAAGATAAGCAACATCGTCTAGTCCTACCCCTTTTCAATACTTATCGATACTCCATTAAATGAATCGCATAAACAAACTCCCTGCCCAGCATCGACTCCAAGAAAACACTAATATATTCCTCATCATACATAATTGACAACAACCAATCAAGCATGTGAAGAAGAAGAAAAAGGCAAGAAGATTGATTTCTTCTTTCTCTCCGTTCCACAAAATCTCCCCACAAGTTGATGTGCAGATACTTTTAAGATTGGTGCAAACACAACGTTTCAAATAGAATTTTCTTTTGTTATTACCCCACATTGTTAATTATCTTATTGCTCTTTATGTAGTATGCGTGGCCCCATACCTCCACACAGTAATTCAGATACGGTGATACAAGTGAACAATGCAGAGTCTGTGCTGCTTTATGATCCAGAATGTGTCAATTATTTTCCAGAAATGCAACAATCCTTGCCAACTTGGCTCGCACATATTTTGTACGAGGTTTTCCAGCAGATTTTGGTGTCTAATATCACACCTTGAAATGTAATTTAATTGACTCTTTCTATAATAACTCCTACATACACACACTTACACTTGTAAAGCCTAGAAGGTGTTTCTTATTCTGATTCTTACTAGGTGAAAGTTGTTCATTCGTAATTAAGGACTGATGCATTTAGTGACAGTAAATTACTTTATTGTTCTGTATTATGGGATTGAGGTCCTTCAGCCTCTGAAAAATGCATTGTTATGTCACAGTGTGGTCTAGTGGCTATCACTGTCACCTCACAGCCATCCTTGGCTGAAAACTGGGCTGAATTTCTGAAGATTTGCTCCGTTTGCCCAGCGAGCTTTCATGTTCCTCACAACACAGATTGTTTCAGATCACTTCAAATGAATGAAGGCAGTTTTACCAAACAAAGCTTACAGTCCAGTCACTGTTCCCTGCCAGTGTGTGACCCTCATTTTTTGATGTGTGGACTTCCTCCTCTACACACTTGTGTACCTTTTTTACAATGCTTGTCACTAGACATGATGTATGTCCTTTTTTCAAATCATTTTTTTACATTGAGTACGTTGTTTTATGAGGACTCTACAGAAAATTCCTGGGGAAACTGTCAGAAATGCTGTTTAAAAAAATACTCATCAAAAGATGTTTTTGTCCCTTCATCAAGCGTGACAAAGATACACATAGGAGGCATCAATAAGCTGCTTCATGCTTTGGAATCAAAACATGTTAATACATTGTCTTAACAAGGATGCCTTTGTGTTTCTCTGTCTTCCAGGTGCCCCCAGTTCAACAGGCAGCACCCATGGGAAGTCCACCTGCCTTTCCTGGCCCCATCCTGCTGTCCCCTACATCCATGCCTCCAGGAGGAGCTCCTTTCATCTCCACGGAGTTTGACCCTACAAAGTTGGCACCAGGTAAGTGGATTTGTCAATCATCTAAAGGGGAGATGTGAGTGCTTTCATGTTTATTAAAGGTAACTCCTCTTTGAAGTTGATGATAAGATGAACAGATCTCTGCTGCAGCATTGTCGCTGTTCTTGGCTTGATGTAACTTCTTTAAAACTTTTGCTGTCTGATCATTTTTTTCTTTTGTGCTGCCACAACACTTAAATCCAACTGGGGATTAAAATACTTTATCTTATCGTCTTTGCAGCAGGTAATGTAAAACCTCCAGAGGAGTCCACCAAGGATTCCAAAGGAGACGCAGGCACACCCTCAGATCTTGGCACCGACAACCAGCTGGGGTCTCCTCCAGCACTGGTGATGACCCTGCCAGGCCCAGGAGTCATGCAGCGTCCCAGACTGGGGATGCCACCTATGCAGCCTCCTCCCGGCATGCCGAACCCTCATCTACCTCCATTCCTCTCACCTCCACACATGCCCCCGCAAATGATGCCCGGAGGACCCATGTTTCCTCCAGATCGGTTCAGAATGCATATGCCCTTTCCTCCTCGTGGCCCTCCTTTTCATCGACATCCTTCTATGGGACCAGACGGCATGCACGATGGAGAAGGGAGGCATTTCAGAAATGGGAGAGCAGGGTTTGGGTGCCCACCCTTCCAGAGAGGGAGGTGGTAGAGGTAGGCTGAATGAAGGACCTGAGGGGAGAGGAGGCTGCATCACTGTGACAGATAAGTATCGGAACATCTGGTTCAACAAGGACTGCTGTGAATAACTGAGGGTGCACAAACTTGTGTTCGGACTTTCTTTTTTTACCACCACAACCTTTTCCTACTGTCGTATAAACAATGAAAAACAGGACGCGGTGTTCTGAATGTGATCCCTGCACCGTCAAGTTCACCAGAGAAGAGACTCTTTGCTGTAAATACTGTATGTGCTCGTAGCTGTTTGCTATGTTTTTGTATATTTGAAGTTGTGTAGTTTATCCTGAAGTCGAATCTTAGTAGTTGGAGGGAAAACAAAGGAAATGTCTGTATTTTTGAGCTTATTCCCTCACCATGGTTTTTGTGTATGGAAGGAGACAAAAAAAAAATCTATAATTCATTCACCTTTTTGGTATTTAGTTTTTAGCGAAATGCCTTTGTAACACACTAATGTTTAATTCTTCAGTTGAAAAGTTGGATTTCATTTGAAGGAGAATATTTCCTGTCCTGCCAGCAGAGGGTAGTGTAAACCCTGTTACCATGGCCAACCTCTGTTGTACATTAAGGTCACACCTTGTAGGATGACGTGCAGTGAATATTAAAAAGCGGTACAATTTCATCAAATGGTTTCATTTGTGTTGATCGAACTGACACTTTGTTTTACCTCTTTCTCACAAAACTACGCTGTGTTGATTCATCAATTTCAAACATCACTTAGGAAACAGCTATTGCGCATCCTCTGTGGAACCTACAGCTATACACAATTGGTAATCTGCCGTTCAACTACCTACATTTTGTCTCATTATAAACCATAGTTATTTATCTTGATAATGATAGGCTTTGGTTTGTATAGCTGGCTAAACCATTATCCCTTTGTTTTTTTACAGTTTGAACTGAAGTCAGTGCAGCCTTCAGTCTCCATCACATTTCTTGTTGCATGTATTTGCTCAAAGCAAACTGTGTTGCAGGAGGTGGGATGCCCAGACAGACTGCACAAAATACCATTTAAATGATGCGTTCAGGTTCACGAAAGAAATTATTTCGCTGTGTTTGCTCCCGTTATTCCCAAACTAAACACGCTTCAGCTCCAGCGTATTTCACACCGTCATTGAATGCCGATTCGAGGTGAACCGCAGCTGATTGGCTCTGCGAATAAATAAGTGGCGTTCTCGCGATCCACTTGCACGCCGTCTCCAAGGGCCGCGGGCTCCGCCCCTCTCAGCGGTGTGGAAACAACACGCATGGTCTGTGGACAGGCAGACCTTGGACGGGCGGCAGGATACAGAGACGCGGATGGGCAACACCGCCGTGTGAGACATGAAGATTTCAATGTCGGAACAGAAGCAGTCGGATCCCGACGGTGGTTGTGACAGGTATGTAAGGAGACCGGGATGCACGCTGTCTAATCATGATGAGAATAATAGGCTCGATGTCCGATCATATTTCCGCGTGGTCCTAGCGCCGTTTTTTTCACGCATCGCCGCGTAACTCAATCATACAAGTTTATCAGGGGTGACAGATACTGCCGCACTGGGGCGGCCGGAGCGGTCCAGTGGAAAAGGCCGACAAGCTGCGTTTTCTTACACGGGGTGTTGCGCATCTTGAGTCGACTCATTCAGACGTCAGTGATTTGGGGTTAAAAACATCCACGTAGCCTGCATGACGGTGGACATAGGCTACAGCAGTGCATGCTCAGACGTTTCTCTCCCAGTACATGCATGCGCATCCTGCACAGCAGCTCTACTGATAAATAACGGATTTCCTTCAGCAATATGATGGTGGTTTGACTATACGTGCAGTAAAACGGGCACGGCAACCTGTCCGCCGTGATACCTTCGGGGTGTGTTGTGGTCATTGATACTGGGAGAGGATAAGCCACGAATGGTATCCAGTGCTGTGAATTGTTGCATGAAGCAGAGTCATTCAATCTGACTCGTTGCATCGCTTCGTTGTTGTAGCATGCAGGCTGTTGCTGCTGTCAATTTACTCATTGCTTTTGGCAAACAGACCATGTGCAGGTTACTCAGCTGAAAGGCGAGAGCTCATTTGTGCAGTTGCTATACTACAGTGACCTTATGGTGTCAAGTTAGTTGCAGCGTCACTGCCATAGTCTGCGTCTGTGTGGTGGCTGAGATCATCATAACAGGTGTAGTTGCAGAGGTGACTGAGTTGATGCTGGTTTGTATGTGCTGCAACAGATTTCACTCATGGGACACAACGACTTAATGAAATGTTTTTTATTTAGTTTTTAAAAACTGCTTTTGTACTAACGTGTAAACAATATACACATTTTGAGTATGTGCCTAGTGTTTGCTGACACTGTTATTTTTCTGCAATTTGTGCTGCCAAGAGAAATATCGTTTATTCTCAGTCAGCAGCTTGTATTTATGGTGAGTCTGACCTGACTGCTCCACAAACAGGCATTGGTAAATGCATCCGTCAAGGGGAGTTGGACACCAGAGAAACGCTAGTATCTTAACCGCTACGCCAAGGACCAATTACCAACCACAGAAGATTTTCACTGATAGATGTTAAAGTAACAATTTGACCTGCAGGAAAAAATACAAAGCAATTATCCGTTTAAAAAAATGCAGACTTTGTGGCATCATCCTAATTTATCTTTTTAGTATCAAACAACTTACCGGTGGCCTTTAAAATATGGCTTTAGAGCGCAGTGGCTTGAGTTCATGTCAGTTGATGGTTCTAACACCCACAGGAATCTCTTAAACCCTTCAGCCTATTCCTTCAACGTCTGTCGATGATCTGAACCCAGCGGGTTGCTCATTGGACTGTAAACAATAGTCAATGGGTCCAGAGATTGCATCCTACACAGAAGACAAGAAACTAAGACAACTGAGAAATGTAAGAAAATTGGAGTATTACAGTACTCTTTTCCACTACATAGACATGTAACTGCTTTTTGAGCTGGATTTAGTCACGTCCTTGTGTTTGATGATTGTATTTCCTGTCTGTTATGTTTTTATTTCTATTTAAACTGTAACTGGTGTGCTGTTGTGACCAGGTCTCCCCCGAAAAAGAGATTTGAATTGTGAGGCACTTGATAGATAAAGGTTTAATTTTAAAAATATAAATTTATGTAGTTTGATTTCATAACATGATAATAAACGGCACATTTATGAAATGACTACAATTCGTTGGTTGTGAAATTACAGTGTTGACCCTGATAAAGTGGCTTTGAGTGAATATTACAAATGAATAGGAAAAGTACTTTGTATGTTAACGTGATTAATGTTTCAGTGTTGGATTACGTTGGTCACAATGGATTTCAAATCTTGTCAAAAGCAAATTGCCATGTTCAGACTAAAAGCACTGTATCAAAAATTGCAGCCCCCTCATTCATTTAATTGAAAACACTGTGTTGACTCGGCAGTGGTAGAGGGTCACTTCTAGTAGACAACTTTGTAGCACGAATGAAAACAACCATACTGTGGAGCATCCAGCAGAATGGTTTCAGTGTATGCTGTTGTGTCCTTAGGGTGGGTAACCTGAGCTCACCTGTGTGACATGCCTGCACAGAGACCTCACCCGCTATCTCTCTTTGTGTGGGCAAGTTGAAACTAGTTTTACTCCCCCTCTGGCTTGTGTCCACACTCTTTAACTCGCCATCTCAAAAGTTAGTCCAACGTGAGGCAGTGTAGCGACTAGTGTAGCCACACATGAAAGAATGTCTACACATTCATATGCTAATTGGTTGGCGTTTTGTACAATCCAGGACTTTGTTCTTCATGCGTGTAGAGCCATGTACTACCAAACACAGATGATTTCTTGAAATGCGCATAATTTAACCCTGATAAGTGCTCTTTGTGAATTATTCATTTCCGTCCCACTTGCACATAACTCTTCATGTCTTTTCAAAGTGATGCAAAGTAAATACTGAAGACAGTCTAGTGTTGTGCTTAATGCCAAGTGAACAATATACTGAGCCTAGTGTGATAACGGAAACATTAGTCATTCCAAGACAGTCACTATTACCGTCTGTATTATTAATTACAAAATACATGTTCTATTCATGAGTGTTTTTACATGATGTTTGATTTCTGTAACTGCTAGCTTTGTTCCTTAGCTGAGCCATGTGTTTGAAATAATCAACAAATGAGAAGAGGTGTGTTGTGGGAAGAAGAAGTACACAAGTTAAACCACAACCACAAAGCTGGAAATCTTTACGAGCAGGAAACTTGTGTATGACTTGTAAGTGACTGATTGTAGGGATCACAGTGAGCATACATAGCTAAGCTAAAGCCTCAGTGCCTTGCATCTAGATGTGTTAGGAAAATACCATCTGTAAAGTGATGAATACGATATTCTGAGCAATTCTATTGCCTCTCAACGGCTCTCAACATGGCAACAGCTGGCCCAGTCATGTCAATAAAGAACAGAGAAGCTCGCGATTACAACGCACACAGAGGGGGAGCATAATTAATTCTCTGCTAAGGTAGAAATTAAAATTAGTCATATTATAGGATGTAATTAAGAGTTATAGTTTAGTATGTCATAACAATGTCATAAAACATTTTAAAGATTAGTATGTCATTAAAAGTCCTAGTACAGTATGTTATAAAAAGAGGCATAGTATCGTATGTCCTTAAAAAGTCATTGTCTGACAATTTGTCATAAAAATGTCAAGAAAAAGTCAGTATATAGTATGCAATTCAAATGTAAATAAGAGGTCATAGGAGTCCGAACGTATGTCTTACAAATATGATAGTATAGTGTGTCATCAAAAGGTCATGGTATAGTGTGTTATAAAAAATAATAGTTTAGTAGGAGATTAAAAGACTCTTCGTATAGTGTGCCATTAAAATAGTCATAGTATTGCATCCCATAAAAAATGTCACAAAAATTGATGGTACAGTAAGTCATGAAAACGTCATGGTCTAGTATATCATTAAACGTGCCACTAAAAAGTCATAGTGTAGTTTGCTATAACAAAGTTGCAAAACCGTGAGATTATAGTACGACATGAAAAAGTTATAAAATAGAATGTTTAATGAAGTCATAATATAGTATCCCATAAAAAACGTCACATTATAGTATGCCATACAAATATCATAAAAAGCTATAGTTTAGTCAATCATAACAATTTCATAAAAGATGATAGTATAAGTCATAATAAGTGTCTAGTACGTCACCAAGAAGGCATAGTATGGTATGTCATAAAAGTCATACTAAAGTGTTTCATAAAACATGTCATTAAAGAGTTATAGGATGTAATACAAAGTCATAAGTCATAATATAGTATGTAAAAAATGTATGTAAAAAAGCCACAAAATATTCAAGTATGTCAACCAAAATGTCATAGTCATTGTATACTATGTCATAAACATATCAAAAGATGGTATGTCATGAAAAATGTAATAAAAAGTCATAGACCAGTATGTAATAAAAAATAATGTAGTATAGTATGTCATACAAACAATCATAAAAAGGTCTTAGTATAGTATGCCATAATAATGTCACCAAAGGGTTCTAGTATAGTATATCATAATGGATGGTTTGTCTTGAAATATTTTCAGAAAAAGTCATAGTATGGTATCATATGCCACACCATACTATGACTGTTTAGAAAAAAGAAATCACATTATAGTATGTCATAAAAATGTTCAATAAAAGATGTAATATAGTTTGTCATAAGAACTTTCATAAAAGATGTATCAAGATGTCTTGAAAAAATGTCAAACTGACTTTTTTGTATGTCATAACAAAATCGAAAAAGTTGGTGCATCATACAGTTTTTACAAAAATGCCTTGCCTTAAAAATGCTTCAGGTCTTTTATTAAATTACAGAATATGAAGCTCAAATATCGTAGGCACTAACAATTAGCTGACATTAGTTGAGCGGTGTTTTCGAAAGTGGACCTTGTACGAGGTTACCATCAAGTGCCCGTTCACCCGCTGGACATTCCCAAGACTGCGCTGATCACTCCGTTCGGCCTGTTTGAGTTCTTGAGGATGCCGTTTGGCCTAAAAAACGCAGCGCAGACGTTCCAGCGTCTAATGGACATGGTGCTGAGGGACCTGCCTTTCCTGTTCGTCTACCTGGATGACATCCTGGTGGCCAGTTCGTCAAGAGCGGAGCACAGGTCTCACCTCCGGACTCTATTCGAGCGACTCAGCCAGCACGGGTTGATCATTAACCCGGCTAAGTGCCAGTTTGGGTTGACCACCATTGACTTTCTGGGTCACCGCATCACAAAGGATGGGGCGCTCCTCCTCCCGGCAAAGGTGGAGGCAGTGACTAACTTTACATGCCCACTCACGGTGAGGGCCCTGCAGGAGTTTTTAGGCATTGGTGAACTTTTACCATCACTTTATTCCCCGAGCAGCGCAAGTGATGCGGCCCCTGTACGAAGCCCTGAAAGGCAAGGCCATCAAACAGCTGGTGGATTGGACTGAAGAGAGGGAACTTGCATTTGTTGATGCAAAAACAGCTCTGGCAAACGCAACAATGCTGGCACACCCTTCACCTAAGGCTCCGATTGCAATCACCACGGACGCTTCGGACTACGCGGTGGGCGCGGTGCACGAGCAGTGGGTGAAAGGGGCGTGGCAACCGCTGGCCTTCTTCAGTCGACAGTTGCGGCCTAATGAGCGGAAATACAGCACGTTCGATCGGGAGCTCCTCGGCCTCTTTCTGGCCATTCGGCATTTCCGGTTCCTGCTGGAGGCTCGGCCGTTCACTGCGTTTGTGGATCACAAACCACTGACGTTTGCCATGAGTAAGAGCACCGAACCATGGTCTGCACGCCAGCAGCGGCAGCTCTCCTTCATATCAGAGTTTACCACGGATCTGCAGCATGTAGCGGGCAAGGAAAACCTGGTCGCAGACTGTCTCTCCAGGGCTGTCACCGGGGCTGTCCAGTTAGGCTTGGACTATAACAAGATGGCAGAGGATCAAGTTACAGACCCGGGCGTCCAGGAGTTGAGGACGGCAGTCACGGGACTGCGGTTGGAGGAGCTCCCGTTTGGCGAAACTGCCGTTACGCTCCTGTGCGACGTCTCCACAGGCCAGCCACGGCCAGTTGTTCCCGACGAATGGAGACATCAGGTTTTCAATGCTATTCATGGACTGTCCCACCCGGGCAAGAGGGCGTCTCAGAAGTTGATCTCAGCAAAATTTGTCTGGCACGGGCTGAAAAAGGACATACGGAAGTGGGCCGGGACTTGTGTGGTGTGCCAGCGCTCCAAGGTGCACCTTCACATAAAGGCCCCGTTAGCACAGTTCTCGGTGCCAGAAAGGAGGTTCGATCATGTGAATGTGGACTTGGTAGGACCTTTGCCCCCATCCCGTGGGTTCACACATCTCCTCACGATGGTAGACCGAACCACTCGTTGGCCAGAAGCTGTCCTGTTGTCCTCAACAACGGCGGATGAGGTGGCTCGGGCATTTATTCAGGCTTGGGTCGCCAGGTTTGGAGCCCCAGCTGACGTTTCCTCGGACCGAGGCCCACAGTTTACATCAGAGCTGTGGAATGCAGTTGCAGGAAGCCTAGGGGTGAAGCTCCATCGCACTACCGCCTACCACCCGCAGGCTAATGGCTTATGCGAGCGGTTCCACCTGTCGATGAAAGCTGCTCTCCGTGCCAGCCTCAAAGACAGCAGTTGGGTGGACAGGCTCCCGTGGGTCATGTTGGGGCTCAGGACAGCCCCCAAAGATGATCTGCAAGCTTCATCGGCTGAGCTGGTTTATGGACAGCCACTGCGGGTCCCGGGTGAGTTTATCCCCAAAGTCACAGACCCTTGGTCTGCAACCCAGCAGCGGGAAACGCTCCTGGAAAAAGCCAGGCTGTTTAAACCAGTGCCCACGTCGCAGCACGGCCTTCCGCAGTCATATGTCCCGTCCAGCCTCAGGTCAGCGGAGTATGTGTTTGTTCGCCAGGACGGCCACCGTGGACTCTTTCAACCCCCCTACGTCGGGCCGTTTCGGGTGGTGGAGACCAGAGACAAAACCTGCAAGGTCGACATGGGCGGCAAGCTGGAGTACGTGTCGGTTGACCGCCTTAAACCAGCACATCTGGACCTGGACCAACCTGTACGGTTGGCTGAACCCCCACGGCGGGGGCGGCCTCGTGCCCTCCCACCTCAGCACGACAGGACCCGGAGGGGGCCTTCAACGGTGGTTCTGCCTCCGGCCCCAGAGACACGGAGTCGGGCTGGTCGGTTGATCCGGGCCCCCAAACATTAATGGTTGGGACTAATCTCGGGAGTTGGTGAATTCTGGGGGGAGGCATGTAGGGGACGACCGAATTAACGGGGCCCCTTTAAGGAAAGGGGCGTAACCCTGGTGACAGAGGGGGTTAAAGGGTGACAGGAAGTGAATGTGTTTTATGTTTTGTATGGATGGAAATAAACGGCCACAAGGTGCAGCCAAAGGGAATACTCGACTCCTTGTTTATTTCCACACACCTACAATAGTACAGTATGTACTAAAAATATGTCACAAAAAGTCAGTGTCAGAAAGAAATGTCACAAAAAGTCATAGCCCTAAGTATGTCATAGTATGCCATAGTATAGTACGTTATAAAAAAGGCCCATAGTACAGTATTTCATGGAAGAGGTCATAGTATACGCTGATGCAAATATTCAAAGGTAGTCTTTTACAGGACAGACAATTCTTGTTTTTACATGTTTATCAAACAATTGCATTAAGAGTTTGTTGAGTTTTTTTTCTAAACCAAGCAGTGTTTGTTGCTTTTCTGCCCAAGTTGATGGATGAAGGACAAGCTTGCTTTCCTCTCCTGTTCTGTTTACATCCACGTTGTATTAAGTTTCAGACAAAAGCTCGGTCTCCCCTTGTTCCTCCTGACAGGACATCTGTCTCCATTAGAGAGAACTATTGATGTGCTTCTGTATCAGCCTGTCTTCCACCGTCTTTTACCAGTTGAAGGGAGGAATCCCATTGTTCTCCACAATGAGCCACATTGTACACATCTGACAGACTGTAGTATTACTTTCTCCTGTCACATATTCATTTAACCCTACTTAGGTATTTCATATGCATTAAAATATGCAATTCTTCTTATTTATTACGGCTGCAGAAGACTGGAAGTTGCCACATATTCCAGCATCTGACAACGTGAGGTCACATATGATGAATTCATGATGTGCTGACAGTTGGCATGATCTGGAAAAGGCTTGCCAAGATTTGATCCCAGATGCTTTCCTTGAAAACAACCTCTTTAGCAGTACTTTTAGAGTGACAATGCACTTTGTATAATGTGAGAAAATGTTGGGTTCTATTCCACTAACCTTGAAAAGCAAGGACCAAACTCAAGGTTCTTTCACATTTAAAGTTAAAGCTTGTAGCAGATAACTGCTACAGAAGCATTTGTATGATTCTCAGCTTGACTTCCAAGCATAAGGACGACACGGGCCTGCTCATGAATAATAACAAACTTAAACGAATATTTTCATTAAAGTCAAAACGAATAAGCCCTATGCAGTGGCTTGTACCCTTTTTTATTTATTTTTTAACACGCAAACAAGTGCTCCCCACAAATGAAGTCGACTCGTCTGCACTGTTGAGTGTTGACTCAAGCTTCAAAGCTTCCTTTGAGGTTGTGTTAGCCTCGGACAAAATATTACAGAGGGCTTAGATTCCAAAGTGAGAGGCCGGTGTCTGTATAAACCGCCCAGTGGATGGTGTTCAGCAGCACCAAGTTCATTCATCGCCACAATGGTCATGGGGTTTGGAAAGACATGATGGATGAGCATTAAACGGCCTGATCAAAGCTCCTCCTCCCATTTCTGAGCTGTGAGCAGAAACATATGACCGGCTGTCAGAAATGCACATGGTGATGATCATCAGCTTCTCGTGCACTAAACTGCTGAGGCTATGAGTCACTTTTGAGAGGTCGAAATTCAGCTAATTTTACCACGGCATCAATCATAAACAAGAACGTCTCGGTGCCCTTTCGTTTCTTTAAGGTAGACTCTGGCTTGGGATATGTTTTGAAGTGTGGTACTGCGATAATTCGTTATCCTGGGTGTGCATCTGAACCTCTCTCAGTAAGTATTGTTTTAGTGATATGCGGTCAAAAGATGTCTAGTCAAGGTTAAAACTACCCTCATTTGGTGCAACAGTGGATATTTGTAAGATGTCTGTTATATAAAGAAAAACTTTTCATTTAAATGACTATTTTAGTTTAAGGTAGGTCCTAACTACATGTTAAGTTAATCAAACAGTCAACTGACTGAAAATAAAGAATTTGATAATTGCCTAATTTATGCAGGAAAAAGACATGCCTCTCAAATGTGAGAATTTGGTGTGTTCTCTTTTTTTAAGATCATGCATTTAATATTTTGGGGGTTTTGAGATGTTCGTCGAACAAAACAAGCACATTTATAGATGTTGCCTTCGGCTCTCAGAATTTGTGATGGGCTTTTTGCACATTTTGTTAAGGCCCTGCGCTTACTGGGCTTTCATGCTCAAATTATTCACAGCTTGATATGGTCAGTGTGCTTTCTGCAACTATAGCACAGCATATACTGTAGTTGACATACCCAGCAGCTTGTTACGTTGCGGCCACTGTAACATGTTCCAAGCATCTTTTCATAACTCGTGTTGAAGAGCTGCCTCATGTATAGGTTCAGCTCGACCAGTCAATTGCAGCTTTTCCCCTGCATTCTAAATGATTTCCCTCTCTATACCGGTGTCTTTGATGTCGACTCTTGAGAGGCAACTCACTGCTGGAGACCACTGGATCCTCTGCTAATGATCTCTACCCGGGCTGGGGTTACTGCTTTCATGTCTTGCGTAACAGTTGCATTCTTCTCTTTAGATATCAGTTGTGCATAGTGTTCTTTTTCAGTATAATGGATCATGTGTTTCCTCACAGGGACACTAGGGGGACGTTGTGATTGAGGAGACCTTCAAACTAAATAAACACTTGAACCCTTTTGGTGATGGATGTTCTTTTCAGTGTTGTAGTTTAAAAAAACTGCCTCAGGCTGATCCTAATGCTGTATACAGCCGGCATCTTGTTTAATAGTAAAATCAGCTTATGCACAGTTTGTATTTATAGTGTACAGTTCTGGAAATAAAGTTTGAATGAGCAGAGAGATGCTGTTTATTCTACATCTAGATGCATAATTGTGGGGCCCCTGTATATTAATTGGGAGTTTAATCATGAGAGACAAGAAAGCATTTTGGCTGTCAACGTTCTTGCTGTTGCTGACAGACTGGTGTTTCATAGCATTTTCATTTTGTGGTCTAATTAATTGAATGTCAGGCATTATTTTTACATTCTCAAGCTGGCCAGGGAAAGTCATGCTACTGTTGCCTGCTAATTTTACTCTGCCATGACTTCCTATATTGAAATTAGCATTTGTTTCAATCACTAGTGTTGTTGATTGTATCCCTCAGTATGTCCTTTTTAAATGAATACATTATGCAATGTATTTTAACATCACATAGTGTTGAATGATGTCGTCTTTTGGTCCATTCGGAATTGCTATAATGAACCACTTATTAACTGACCTTTACTCAACGCTATTCTGAGGAGCCGCGCTGTGATTCATCGTGTTAGGTGCAAGATATTCAGGGTCCACAGCCTTGAGAAAGTGTTAAACCCATCTGATTATTGATGGTAAAGGCCTCACATCTGAAAGCAGAAGAAGAATGTATGTGACTGATTTTCATGAAGTAACCTAAAATGGCAAGTTTTAATTTTAGCCAAAAAATGATTTGAAATATGATTTTTTTTTCTCATTCTCTTATCAGTATTTAGGCATCCAGTTACGCTCAAAACTCAGTTTGGTACAACCAATCTACTTTTTGAATGAGGCTGTTTCTGTTGAAGATGAAGCACAGCTCATCACCTGTCTAACACTGTCCCTGATGTGAAGCATGGTGGGAGCATCAGCTGTCTTACTGACAGGAGCTAGGGCAAATAAAGGGCGGAGTAAGTGAACCTAGGCTTTAATCGCATTGGAACAACTATGGAATTACTGTAGAATAATTGTTAAGAGGCCTCCTGACTAACTTGAGCCAGCTTGAGCAAATCAAGTCTTGCGAACATGAAAAAGTCAGATTTTGTATTTTTCTTAAAGTGTTAGTATTAATCTAAATAAAATTAAAACAATATTATAACTTTGAACAAAAATATTTACAGTAAACCAGATTATTGGCATGTTGTGAGGAGTCACACTTAGTGAATTTGCATATCCTGGGAAATGGATTGCTGTCATTCCTCCACCTTCAACAGTTTTTTTGTTTTTTGTTTTTCGTTCACTATGGCTGAAGGTGATTGGCAAGTGATTGCAGTTGGTTGTGACACCTGGACAGCATCAGCAGTCTTAAATGTTACCGTGGATCTGTAAAGGTATTCTCACCTGCCAGATTGCTCCGGCAGTATTGAATGGCCTGTCAATGTATTGGATGTCCAATTCAATCCGCTCCTAAATTGAGTGTAGGTATCATTGGGTTTAACAGCCTTGTGGCTGATGAGAAAGCAGCAGAGTATTTTGTTTAGCTGAGCTCCACGCAAGCCATCTACATTTCTGAAATTCCTGTGGTGAGAGCAGACGTGGATTCAGCATTAGCCCACATTTCACTGATAGACGCATTTATTGCGCTGCTGCCTGATCCGGTAGCGAGGACACGAACAGATAAGATGAGATGATCTCAACTCATGTAACATTTATTTATTTAAGTTACACCTAAATCAGCGATTTACCACTATCGAAACACACCATCCAGGAACTACATCAATATATCTTTTGACACTTTTAAGTAGATTGTGAGTACAAATGATAATCCCTCAACATCATGTCTTCAGACTGTATTGTGTGTTGTCAAGTCTTTTGTTGTCATTGGATCTCGTCCCAACAGATTGTCCACTAATTGAAATAGAGAAATTGGCCCTCTGTGTTGAAGATGAAGCAAAATTGGCACAGAACCATCAAACAAAAATTCTGGAAGATTATCTGCGTGAAATCAAGCTCAGCGAGTTGATAAGAGCACAGGTTATTATGTCTGGTTGCTTCTGCAGACCAGACATTCCTGTCTTTAGTAAGAAACCCCAGTGGTTACGTTTAATATCAGGGTCACAACCTTGGCAGGACATTAAAATGCACTGAGAGGAAGTCAGCCTGACCACGGTGCTGAGTGCTTTTTATATTTTGGTCATAGTCATCGCAAAGTCTAGACACGGCAATTCAACCCTCCAATCTCTGGACTCCTTTCAGACGGACTATAAGCTCGGTGCTCTCTCTGTCTCTCCTCTGCATGGTTGTCATGGTGTCCACACCCTTGACTAGCTCGGAGCATGTTGTACTTTCAAGTGTGCATGCAAAGCTGCTTCTGGAGCACATGATGCGGGGCTGCAGCTGAACAGACGTCGCTGTGCCCTCAATCCAAACATCCTCCCCTTCCTCTCTCCCCTGTTCCCTCTGCCGGTTCCATCATCTCAAAATGAATCCGGCACCGCTGTCACTGCTGACGTGATTGCCACACGACATCCGTGGTGCTATGACAACAGCAAGACCAGCCTTTCTCTCATTCACGGGTCCATTTGGGGCTGTCACTGACTGATCCAAATTATGCACCGCAACACATTAAGACGGGAACCTTTTAGCCCTTGTTGCCTTTGAGTCCTGTCATTACAAATCCTGCTCTTTTAAACCACAAAGGAAAGAGATAAAAGAGAGATTATTTTCTGTCTCAGCCAAAAATTAGGCAACATTTATATTTCAGGTTTAAGTAACTCTTCTGATCCACACTGAGAAATACAGGCCCGACTCTGACAGTTGTTGATCTAATCAGCTTTTTTGTACAATTAAAAGGCTGCAACATTTAGTGTAAATGTAAAGCTTCTCATAGTGGAGCGAGGGGCAATTACAGAGGAGACTAGGGAGGGAACACTCATTCCTGCTAGCAGTAGGTTTGTAGTTTCGGGGGGTGGAATTATAGAATGAAGGAGGGAGCAAGAAGGGAGGGAGGGGGCGAAGAGTGTGAAAGAGTCAGAGGAGGGTGGGAGGGTTTCCAAACAGTCGCCTCCCTCCCTCAGTTCTTCAACCCATCCTTGCATAGTCAATCTGCTGTGGACTTGCAGGAGGGGTATCAATAATCTTGTCATGTGAGGCTTGAAATTCTCCCCTTAGTGATGCTTGGGATTTCTCCTGTGGCTTCTGTGGAGAAGCAGAACTGACCATTTCTGGTTGCACACAGTACGGTAAGTCATTGTGTTTGCTGCTGTGTGTTTTATAGCACTGTGTTTGGGTTGTGTCAGTAGATAGAGGAGACAAATGGCTCTTCAGCCTCAAACCTGCTACTTTCCAACAGAGGTGCTAAATCACACCACCAGTTACACACTGAGTCAACGTTTGGCCTGTAAGCATTGGTTTCAGTGCATTTCAGTGTAGTTTATTTACCAGGTGCAACCAAAGCAACTATTCTGATCTTGTTGTGCCTTTCGGGTTTGTATTTTCAGGTTTGTATTTTCATTAGTTTCCACCATTATAATTTCTCGTTATTATGTGTGTGTGTGTGTGTGTGTGTGTGTGTTTTGTAACCACATCCTGAGGTCTTCACAGCCTGTCTCTATATAGGGTGGGGATTCCACCTCATGTTTGTACCTGTAGCACTCCTGTGTAGGGCACAGCTTTACCTCCAACAGCAGGCAGTGAGCCATTGTCTTGCTCTGCATTCACTGCCAGACGCAAACAATACAGCTTGTGTCTGTGTCGTTGTAATGACAAAGAAGTGGTGGTGGTGGTGGCGGTTTTGTGATGCCGAGAAAGAGAAATGATGAATTGCAAATGTAAGAGATGGTCAAAGTCAAGGAGTATTCCCAGAGCGCATCCTGGAGAGGGGGGCTGGAGGACTTCATGATGTGTGACTTAATTTAAAACCCCAGCTTTGTGTTTGAAAGCCGGTTGTGACTCCTGCGGTGGGGAGAGGGGCATGAAATGGTCATCTGGTGTCATAGTTATGGAAATGTATTGACCGTTCGAGGCTTAGCAGGACAGGAGGTCAGGCTCTGCTTTCAGGCTTCTAAATCTTGATAATGCTCCTGTTATGACTGAAGGAAAGCAAGCTTTGAAATTTTTTTTTTCAATTTATTTAAAAAAAAGCATACACAATGGCAGGCTTTTCCTCAATCTTAATTCAACCTAACAACAATACTCTCCTGAGAGGAACATAATTGTAATCACAGATTGGTTTGCATGGTCTTGTCATAAGCTTCACTTATTTGAAAGGCACAGTGTGCAGTAGAACAAAGGTTATGTTGTAGATTTACAAGCCAGAAGAGTTCATCAGAGATCAGGTAGTCTTTCAGATACTTAGCTTATTATAAAAGTTAGACTAAATACAGAGCAGAATTTATTTTTTCCAGTCACTCAGTTAGATACCACACAACTTAAACTGCTGCACTTTGATAGTGTTAAAGCAAGTAGCAGTACATAGAATGAATGCTCTTTATTTGTTTATACTATTGATTGAGGTGAGTCATCAGCGTTGTTCTTTTGCTTTAGGCACAAGCTAATTTGTTTCTATTCAAATACACATTCCTCAGTCCAAACGTTAGGAGCCGCATGAGATTCTGCCACGAATTGTTTTGTTTGCTGACGATTTTTATCACCAGTCACTTCAGGTTTTTGGTCTGCCATTTCAAGACATGAATTTGTAATGCCAATGCACACATTGAGCGTGACTGGGAGTCTTCAACAAAGGCTAGGCAGACAAAATTGCCTAATGCTGTGAGTACTAACAAAAGCCATGTTCATGGTTCAATATGATACAATAATATTTTCTTACATGTGAATGCGACATGAGTACCGGTAGTTATATACGGTTAGCGACGACAACACAAACGCTCTCTGGTGGATTTATCCTCCAGCAGAATTCAGTTCATGTGTTGTGGGGGAGTGGCTTCAGAGGGAGGCCTAAAAGAGGGGAGGCTTTAAAAATCTAGCTTACTCTTGCTGGTTTCTCTAAAGTTGCTAATAACATGTTTGCGGTTTGAGTATAACGTCTACAATATGCTGACTTTGAAATTAATTCAATTGTCCTGCACCACAACAGTAGAGAGTGCCTCTTCTACAAGTATCCTCCTGCTTACACATATTTACATGAAATGTAATGTTTACTACCACGCTTCCAAATGTGGGAAGGTCCTGGACTCCGGTTGAAATGTGACTTTCTAAGTTACATTTTACCACAGGGTAATAAAAGAGGCCTGTACTGGGAAATGTGATCAGGGCTGCTTGGAGGAAGTGGACGCATTTGCAGCTTTGTGTCGTCAATGCGTGTTTCAGGATCCACTGCGACTCTGCTTCAGTGCACAATGCAACACTGTAAGTAGTTGGGCGCTCCAGGAGTGTTATGGTTGAGGTGGTGCTCAGGCATGGCTTCTGCACATGCTCTGTCCATAGATATGATTTAAATCAAAAAATATATTACTGCATGTAAATGTTGGTGATGTGATAAGAGAACAGAACAGTCTAACGAGTGCACATGTTTTTCTCATGAAGAGTTCATCTCATCAACTAGTTTCCCAGGATTAGGCGTCCTCTCCTTTCTTCAGTAACTGTCTGCAAGATAAACTCAATTGATTATTGATATTTCTATTATCATTAATATTGTCATCAAAATTACCAAAATGGGCCTTGACTTTGACCCAGATGTGATGTTTGATTGTGTGTCTGCATTTGTGATGCGACATAAAAGGCTTGGTATTCCCACTCATTGACATGAAAGCAAATGATTGCCTCTGTGGAAGAAAATCCCAAGTGAACCAGATTTAGAAAACAAATTTCTGATGCAGGATTGCTACTCCTCTATGTCCCTGGCATTGTGTTTATTCTGCTGCCAGCAAAGGGGCATTCAGGCAAAGACAAGGCAGCTGCCTTACTGAGATTGGTAAGTGAATGGCTCACCCAGCAGTGGACTGGCTTCTGGTCTGAGGACGTCAACATCCATTTCATGGCTGTTTTTGTGGTATTGCTGGCTTTCTGAATATGAGCAGAACATTTGTTTGGTTTTTAATTTTTGATATAATGCAAAGATTGCATTGGTAAGCGGAAGTGTGCTGAACAAGGCTGAATTGCACACTCCACACTGGCATGAAATGTCTCTATTACAACTATTTTTACATGGTCTTAGTGCTAATTTATCCAGTGGTACATACGTTGTTTTTTTTTCCTATTCATCTCTACACCCTCGAGCTGAATATAGACCCACCTTGCTATTGAGCTGACGACCGAGTGAGGAAGACATTGGCAGTGTTAGGGAAGATAGATTATACAGAGATAGAAAGATATATTATTATCACTCTCAGTTGTTTCCACCAGGGTAGGAAATTCACATATTTTTTTGGGGGCAATTTTTGCCCCCACTGACTGAAATCCAGGGGCATTTTCAAAAAATTGGGGGCATTTTTTTGAAACTTGTGAAATAACATTTGACCTTTGTTCAAAATAATACATGTACTTATTTAGGCTTACAGTATATGAGCAATTGTCATCAAATGGCAATACGACTATTAGGCAGTAGCCTACAGATTCAAAGTGTTTTCTTAGATTTATTTAACAAAAAACAAACATAAATCAGACAATCATATTCAATTTTATTTCTTATTTCTTTGTGCTTATTTATTGTTATTATTACATGTTTTAAACAACTATTAACAATTATTAAGTCAACGATGCCTTGATTACATATATATCAGTCATTGTATGGAATTATTGAGAAAAAATATTTTTGTAGCACCTCAAATATTGTGATGTTACCCATTTTTGTCCTGAACTTATGCATTAGTCATTGTGTGGGATTTTTGAGAAAAAACATTTTTATAGCACCTTAAAATTTAAAAAAAATGTGCCATTTGAAGGTACAAATTCAGTTCAGAGTTTTTACTTCGTAAAATATCTTAATTGACTGTCAGTCAGGTATTATTCATTTCCAGTAACCCTCAAATCAAATAAAGACACTTTACACACAATTTAGGTGTATTTTCCCTTTAACTCACGAGATGCAGGCAGCATGTTTTATACTTAATGTGAATATAATTAATGTAATCTAATTCCCATTATGCAATATGTATGCTTTGTTGGCATCTTATTCTGAAAACCGGATGTTTGTCTGAAGAAACCGGATGTTGTCTCACGTTAATCTTTCCGCTAGCTTTCAAAGTCCTTCGCTTGCACCCGATCTGCGCCGTTTGAATGTGTTTACCGTGAATGTCAGCATATAGGTGCACTAACATGTAAGTGTCTGCTGAGTTGACCGCAGTCTCTCAATCACAGGTCTGATTAAGAAGCGCTCCATTTTTTGACCCTCTCCTAGTGATATCAGGGGCAAAATGATATTTCTTAGGGGCAGTTTTGCCCTTTGCCCTCGTGTATTTCCCACGCTGGTTTCCACCAATATCTGATTTCAGCTTGCAGCTGTTTTCCATAGACATCATGGTGTGCCAGCGCTCAGTAGATAATCTTCCCTGGTGCATGCACCAAATTACCATTGCAACAGAACCCCCGTGTTTTGGTAACCAGTGTGTCCCAGGATTGATACCGTTGATGACAAATCTATAAACATAAAACTGTCAAGCACATTTCTTTTCCTTGTGTGAGGGGGAAATTGTTGGGTGTGTTTGGAGTCAGACTGTGAAGGAGCAAATTGTAAAAGTCTGGAATGTGAAGCATGTAAAGGCAGACTGGTGTTGATGCTCAATGTAGCCAGGGGAGACCTTTTCACTTACAGTGACAAGCTATGAGAAGGTCAACGACTGAAAGCCTCCAGTGATTGTGGTTGTGATGTTTTGTCCCAGCGGCTGCTGCCATTTTCGTTACATACGTATGTAACATACGTTACATACGTTGCATTTCTATGCACTTCCCAGATGAATACGTCTATTGCAAACGGTTGAATATTGATCTTGAATTCTTGTGTGATCCTTCTGTCACTATCTCGCAGTGAACATTTCTTCAGCATCTGATGTAAGTTTCACATTATTGGGAGATAAGTTTGAATAACTTCCAAAAGATTTACTTTGGCACTTTTGCTTGCATCCAAATTTTGCTTGCATCCAAATTTAAAAGCCCCGCGACCAGAATTATTGATGCTGTGACTCTGAATATTTATGCGTCTTACTTAATGAAAACGGGAGCTATTAGATCAACGTTAAGGAAGATGAAAGAAATTGTTGTTCTGGTTAATCCAAATAACCAAAGGCAATAAGTGGGCCTTGCATGTATCCATCTGACACTAATAGAGAAAAATGTGTGGCTAAACCTTCAAGTTTTAAACTGTGTTGTCAGTTGTCCTTCAATCTGAACAAGTAATACATTCTACTCAGATGGAGTAGTCTGTTTAGTAAAACCAGAAACACGTGCAAACGCATCTTTAGATGCTCCAATAATTTTAAGTGGCATATATCAAATCATAGTTTTAAAAGAAATCGCCTCCACTCCCTAAAGCAGATTAAAAAACCCAAACTCCTAACCCTTGCAGAAGTGGAGAGGAATCACAACCACAACCTGTATTCATCCCCCTTCGTCTTAACAGTGGTCTGTGGCTCACGTATTCCTCCAATTAATAGCTGTTTAAGGACTTCAAAGGCGGTCAATGAGGAGCTAAAGAGCCGTAAGCAGGATGTGGTTGATGGCACCTCAGTTGTTACCCTCTGAACAAGCAAATTGCTGGCATTGATCATAGACATGAAAGTAATCAATGACATCACAAAATCTTGTCTCTTAGGACATGTTGGGCAAAGAAAGAAAAAGACAACCGCTGTGGCATCTATTTATAAGTGAGATAATATATCATTGGGTTCTCTTTTATTTATATATATATGTATATATATATACCCATCTCCTAGTGCAGCCAATGTGTACAAAGACAGGATCTACAGTTAAAAGGATCAGATTTTGCTGAGCAGCGTGTGCAAAGAATTGAGGAAAATCTCTATACTTTAAAAAAAATACCACTTTACCACTGGCCATATGAGCTCGTAAAGCATTCTTACACCTATAGTGTGGACAAAAGACTTGATGACCCAACAAAACCTACAGCATCTGCTGTACACAAACCCCATACAGCTTAAACACCAGCTGAAGCAATGACCTCTGCACACAGTGGTGTCCTAGAGAAAACACTAGCAGGGACAAAGGTGCCACCCGGCTAAACAACGCCAGCTGCTGCTCAACAACAGGCCCCAAAATCAGTGCCTGCAGATTTATTGCAAAGAATGTAACGCACAGTTAGTGCTTATCTTTTGCAACCCTGAAGATAGACGAACACTGCGGCGATGCAAAAATGTTTTTTTGACAAATAGAATTGTAACAGCAAGTGCCATTATGGGAAAAAAAGGAAATATATAAGGTCACTGTGTTAGTATGTTATGCTGCAAAGAGAACACGGTTTGATTAGAGCTAAAAGGGCAAATGTCTCTTTACATTTAACACCTCACTGCTTGTCACATTGGGACACTAAAATCTGCTTGGCTGCTCAGAGTAGCTCAAATCATACGCCAGTCAGTTTTGAATAATATAAATGAGGGTTCTAACTCACTCAACCCTTACACCATATTATCTGTCACAAAAATAGCTGTCCTGCTTAGCTTAGTAGGCAATATACACAGAGAAAAAGCATCAGTTTGCATAACAATATACCTCTGTACTCAAAATTCAAAGGCAAATTGCCAATCCTCCTACAGCATCCACCTTTACCAATCAATGGTTGCTGCCACTTTACTGTCAGCCATTATTCTGCCTGATGTGTGCTGGCATCGTTCTAAAGGCTGCTCTTCCTACAATAACAAAGTCCCATGACACACAACCACCTGAGCCTCTCTTGACAGGGTCACAGGTCACACACAGCACCACCATTTGCCACCGTCCTCTGAACATGAAATCATTTCTGCAGCAAATTAAAATGACTGGGTGGTTTGGGTTATGGTTGTCTGTGTTTGTTGCTGCTGAAATATGTTGTTTGAGAATGTTTTTATTCTGCAGTGTCCCCTTCACCTGCTACTACGTCAATTGTTATAGCAAGAGTAGCTAGACAGCAAATAATAGCAATACCAATATTACTTTATCCATTCAGTTTTTCCAGCTGTTGTAATTTCGACGGATACATTTTTTTTAATAAGGCTGTATGAATCTTGGCTGGTTGAGCCAAATGCTGGCTAGCACGTTGCTTTGTGATACACTCATTGCCACATCTTGGCATAATGCTATTCCAGGACGAGTCAAACTGCATTCATTATCACTGAAAGCCTCCTTTTCCAACTGTTTGCTATTAATGGTTTCACGGGCTACAAATTCAAGTAGCAAAAATACTCTTCAGATACATGACAGTGGTATATCGTTCTCAGTCGAGCTATTAAATGAACACTGGAGGAAGTATATATTTTGTTCATCAAAATCCCAAATAACTGGTACGGCTGTTTCTCATTTATAACATTTACAAGAGGATGCAAACCTTGTTGATGCTAAACTTCCGTATGGCCTAACAGAATCTTAACACACACTGGGGAGCAGAAAATGAGTCATGATAAGAAGCAGGGAGCCGTGAGCTGTCTTGAGAGCAGTCTTTCAGTGGTAAAGCCCTCCTCTACAACTACCTGTGTGATTATCTTTAGACACAGGAGTGTTCAGATTACAGGGTTTTGTGTTGGAGCTTGTAACTAGTCGGCCTGGTGCATGCTTTCCTTTCACCAGTGTAGTTAGGTAAAATTACAGGAATGTGTTAGCAGGAGTTACGGCAACGTAAAGAGTCAAAATCAGACCGTGTCCGGATTTAGATTTATTTGTGTTTGTATATTCGGTCACAATATGTGTCTGATTCCAATGTGTTATGTCGCTAAGTAACTCCGGTGTTATAGTATTATTTTTTGTACATGGAGCTCATGTGTATAGGAATGTGTGACCAGGTGTTTCACACTGTCGGTAGATTCTACCTTATTTTGAAAGTCAATAGGTTGGGTATTTAGCCATAGGGCAGGTATTTTCATAATTTCCTCTAATAATACAAGCTACTTGACATTTCTGTCCTTGGGTATTCAAAGGAGAAGAAGAGCAGGTGGGGGTTAGGACTATTTCCCTTGTTCCTGTTCCAACAGGCCCAAGTATTTGTCAAATATAACGTGGGGCTTTTAAGTGGTCTTTAATAACAAAACAACCTTAAATCTACCTGTCACATATTTCAGGGAAGACAAACGGCACATGAAATGGAAATATGAACACGACTCTCCCAAAACAGTCTCGGATATCATCCACATTGTTGGTAATTGGAGTAGTTCGGGCATAAATCAGTCTTTCGTACCATAAATCCAGCTTTTGGCCACTGGGGTGAGAACCAAACCTAAAACGTCTTCATGGTTAAATAACATTTTCCTGCTCTAATTTTAAAGCATTGTGAGAATAGAAGAAATATCAACCTTACTCCAAAAGTAACTAATAATTTCAAAAGCATTAAAGAAAAGTATCCTGCATAGAGTGAAATTATAGTGACGAGACAAGACCGGGACACGAACAAACTCGTGTTTGTTAGCAAGTATTTCTAGAAGAACCCACTGGCTGCTCCTGGGGATTATCATTATCATGTAATAATATAGATGTGATGATGAATTCTGTGCACCAGCAGCATTGTAGCTTCAGAGAACACAGTGTTGTGGAATTGAGGCCATTTTAACCTTTTTATTTAAATATTCTGGTGACTCAGTAAAATCTGTGTATGTCAAATTTTGGAAGATGCATGCATATTCATTCGAACATCTATATTCCTAAGAGCTCTCCAGGTCAACTATCTGTGTTCTTGCATCTTAAAACCGTTGGTGGAAATGACGATGCTCAGAGGGAATCCGTTATCTCCATGAAAGGGGCCAAAGTAGCTTGCTGATGCATCATGGATCATACTGCAAAAGTATTGTACTGTAAAGAGAGCTGTGTTCTCTTTTTGTCATCTCAAACGAATCATGATGTAGTGGCTTTCAACAACGAGCTGTTTGTGCCGTTTGGTTTTAATCTGTTGTCCCTATGAAAGTGCTGATTCGATATTAGCATAGTGGACCTATATTGCCCATATTGGACCACCAATTTGACTGTGCTTTCATGCGAGTTTGGCAGTTGATTTTATACACATTTACTTCCCTCTTTTCTATTCGGTTTTGAGTTTTCTCTGACTTTGCCGCAGCTATTGTAAAGGACAGTATACGTCTATAATCACAGAATTAAAAGGGTTTTATTGCACACAAACAGTGTTGCAGAATTATCAGCTATTTCCATTATCACTATTTTAAGATCATTTTGGCATATTTTATGAACAGCTGGTTCACATATTTCAGGGCCAAACAAATGTGGTTGTGCCGTAAAATCCAAGGTCAGATCACAGTGGGTTGCCTTAACTGTACCGGCTGAGGAAACCAAATCTTCCACTATTCAAGCCCCTAATCGCTGCTTGAAACAGTGTAATTTATGGCCAATTTCACATCATATTAACGTTAAACCACTGAGAGAACATTATCAAATAGAGCACAGCAACATAGTAAAGCTCCCCTGTAAGCAGCAGACACTTCAATTTTAAATACTGACCATTAAAGCCGTCAAACATTCTCGAAGGGATTTTTAAAAATTGTATTTACAGTTTTATGCAGCCCCGTAGGCCTCACAGAGTGACGATCTGGCTAAAACACACAGGACATTTTTGTTTCTCTCCAGGGATGACATCTGCAAAGCCATTAAACTTTCACCTGACATATGAAACCATAAAGGGCACTATGTGGGAAAGAGTACAAACAACCCGGGAGGTAGCCCTTGGCATAATGTTTGTGCCACTCTGCGAATCTTGTCTCCTATAATGAGTGCAGTGGCATTTCATAGCTCTGTCCCCCCTCTTTTGTTTTTTTGTTATTTTCCTCTACTAAGTAGGCTTTAATGAAACTGGCAATAAACTGTGGGGTTATATGAATGGACTTCCATCACCATCAAACATTGTGCATTGCGGTACTGGTGAGGGATGATGAGTAAGCAGAATGAAGAAAGGAAAGGGAGCAACATAAGGTAGAGAAACGAGGTCAGCTTCAGTTTACGTAACTCCCCTCTTCACAGTAAGCCAGAGTGCATGCAGCAGCAGAGTGTTGGGCTCCCACTCATCTACGGCGGCCACACACGCAAAAACAGTGCACCCCCCCAAAGGGTCTGTCCTAAAAGGAGGGGAGCACACATCAGGAGGAACAACAGTAACAATGTGGTTATTTAATCTTCTGTTCCATCTGTTGATGGTCCCAGGCACAGAACGGGGCCTTTTCAGAGCAGGCTGTCATGCCCAAAGGCCGGTAGATAAATCCAAATGTGCATTATGGAAAAAAAACGTATGACCCTGTCCCTTCTCCTCACAGCCCTTTCTAATGCGCTTGAGACCAACAATGCTACATGGACGGCTCACGCTGTGAGTAACTCATGTTCTCTCTGACTGTCACAGTGGTCATACTGTCATTACGTCCCCTCCAGTTCACACGACGACCCCGGTGCATTTTGAATGGGGATGAGTGGATCATTTCCTCTGTCTGCAACACAATAATAATGCTGGGATCGAGATACATTTGCTCCTCTGTTCCTCTCTTCTAATTTCTTTTTTTCTGACCAGCGTCGGAGTTGTTTTAGGGGAAAGTCAGTGCTGGCCACATGTCACTTTGCAATTTCGAACAGGGACTTTGCGAAGAAGTTGTAATAGGGTACACACAGTTAATAAATGCTTGGTAATACAATTACAGGTAACTTGATCAGTGAAACAAAGTCATTTAAGATGAAGGCATATGAGGTGTTTCATAATAACTATTGTATGTCCTCAGCAATCATGCAATGATCTTTTCCCCTCAGAGGTAGTTTCTTAAATTATCCTCATAGTTCCAGTTGATAAATGATCAAACTTCTTTAGCTTCATCTGATCATTATTGTATCTTGCTTACATAGTGCTGATACAGTTATTATTCTGTCTTTTGACGATTGCATAACAGCCAATGAAAGGCCGCTCTGGACGCGTAAAAAAAGGATGTTTACGTTTCCATATTTAGGCTGCAGATTTCTTAAAACACAAGCCAGTATTTATCCATAAGCAGCATACATAATTGAAAGCACATTACAAATTTGATATGATTTTTTCATCTGGATATGTTTTCAGAGCTTTGTGGATCGTACCAGCAACTGAAGGACCAAACTGTCCGTAGATCCAGTGACAAACAAAATGCCAGAAAATTCAACGCGATCCTGCAGGTAGACTAACCATCACAATTCTGTCTTTTGATTTGATTTTGTGTTCTTTCGGAGCTAATTTACACTTTGTCTACTTCTTTTCAGCCTCTGAATCATGGGAAATGTTGAGAGTCAGAATGGGGACCATGCCCTTTACCGTAACGAACATGGCTATTTGTCACGTAAGCACATGTCTCGGTCTCTTCGCATCTCAAACAAACAGTCCAGACGCTCTCGACATGCTTCATCAGGGAAAATAGAGCACAGGAATTCTGAAACGAGCACACGCTCAAGTAGCACCCCCAGTATCCCACAATCCCTGGCTGACAATGGCCTGGAGCCCTTCAATGAAACGAATATCCTCCCAGACTTTGGAAGCCCCATTTGGGTGGACCGTGTGGCCATGAACCTGCGGCCTGTGTCCTTTCACAATGACCTGGCCAATCCCTCTGTGCACATGAATACGATGCACATAACCCTACCTGGCCCCACAGCAGAGGAGGTGCAGGATGAAAACGCGTACACAGGCGAGGTAACGTACCTTCAGAAAACTCGGGATTGCTCCAAGGACACTGTCAGCTTCAAGAAAAAGAGGTCCAAGTCTGCAGACATGTGGCGAGATGACAGCCTGGAGTTCTCACTGTCTGACCTCAGCCAAGAGCACCTGACAAGCACGGAGGAGATTATAGACACGACCAACGAGAGGGACTTTACTGACTGCAAAGGACACCTGCAGTCCAGCCCCACGGACTCAGCTGACAGGGCAAACTCCCTGGACGAGCTGTATAGCCAGAAGTGCCCTGCCCGCAGGCAACCCCACGGTCGCTATGCCAAGTGGCATGACGCCAACAGGGCTATCAGAGAGGGTGAGGACGATAAGATGATCTCCCCATCAGAGGAGGATGGGAACACCTATGGTGCATACACCCTCCCCTGCCGGCGTTCCCACTGCCTTTCAGAAGGCCTGAGCAGCCACCAAGCTGCCATGTGTGCCAGTATGCAGGGCAGGAGGGCACAGACTATACAGGTAAGATGTAGAGCAAGTGGCTCAATTCATAGAAAACTGAACAAATCATTTCCTGTATCCATGAAAGTGTTAACAGTGTATTCATGTCCTCTTGACACTCTCTTAAGTTGAACTGTTAAAGCTGTGTCATGGCTCCTTTAGGCTCCTTGGACAGAGTAAACTGTGCAGAATCTTAATGTGGTCTGGTGGCATCATCAATAACACAGCTCCCCTCCTTTATTTAGTCCTCCCATTGTGTCCGAGCGTTTCCTCTGCTGCATTCACCCCACAGATAATACGCTGCCGAAACGGATTAAATGTAAAAAATAACACTTATGTCAGGGGAGCACTGATGAAACTGTTGTTTTTCTTGGGAGAGGAGACTGCAGATTGAGAGGGAGGGATCAGGGCTTAAAGTCACTCCCTGTTTGGAATGCCTCGGCCTTTTGTCATGATAATTGGGGGAGGCCTGCGGAAGAGTGTAACAGTAAAATGTGTGTGGTGGCCCTGTCACTGCAGGGCACCGTCAGCCCTAGAGAAAGGAGCTCTGGAGCGCATGATTGGGTCATGTGACCAGATGGAGGTACCAAGCTCAGTGTAGCCCCCTTCATCTCCCAGGAGCCTTTGGCTATGTGGGTAGGAGAGGGCAGACCCTGCGGTGCCACAGGGAGGGCAGGCTGCGCTCGCACAACAGCAGACGCTTTGCTGCGAGTAATTCATTTTGAGCAGAACCTCAGGATTAAGCAACCCATGGACTCTCGTTAGGTCTCTTTACTCACAGTTTTTGCAACATGTTTAGAAGAATGGCTCCATGCTGTATGTACATAGACAGCTTAGTCGTCAGTGAGGGTAGCAGATGTTGACAGGCTTCATTCTTAGTGATGAAGACAACGTGGCTGCCACGCCGTCTCACCTGTCTTGTGCTTCTGCCACGACGCAGGATGTCACTGCCGGAGAGGGTAGTGAGTACGAGGACAGCGGCATCGATGGGGTGACTGTGGAGGCAGAGCAACACTCCAGACGCTACAAGACCATGTCAGCCTCCTTCTCCGTGTACTCGGCGGCAGGCAGGAGCATGTTCGCTGGCAGCGACAGTGGCAGCAGCAGTGGCGGTGGGGCCAGCGAGTGTGTACAGGGCGTGTACGAGAACTTTCGCCAAGAACTGGAGATGAGCTCCTGCCAGACGGAGAGCTTGGAGGAGGCAGGGTCCGCCCTGAGTGACGAGCAGAGTACCATGAGCTCCACCTACCAGTCTGACCCGTTGCTCAGCGTCACCCAGGGCATGGTGCGTAAAGCTGGCAGGCTTGCCGTCAAGAACTTCCTCGTACATAAGAAGAACAAGAAAGTGGAGTCAGCCACAAGGCGCAAGTGGAAGAGTTACTGGGTTTCCCTGAAAGGTTTGTTATGCCCTCAATGTGTCCATAACATTTACATTTTATTCCATAAGCTCAATATTAATACAGCCCAGATAACACGGGACACCGTTTTTTTTTGCTGACATACAGAAATACTTCAAATCGAATCTAACCTCAATTTACAGTAGCTGAGTAAACCAAGCTTCAATTCAAGCATGATAGAAAGCCTCATTGTATGCCATTGACTGGGCTTGAAATCAAATCAGATCTCATGATCATGATTCCTCCCTGGGTGACTTATCAGCCATGCTGCACTACTTTTATTTGGCCACTGGAGAGCAGAATGAAATTGCTTTGAGCAAATCAGGCTCTAAAAAACAAAACATGATTGTCATTGTTCACCTTTCCTAGAGATTGGGCCATCGCGAGCTTATGCGGCCAATTAGCATATTATGCATGTGTGTAATAGATGTTTTGGTTTTCCAGGTTGCACTCTATTCTTCTATGAGACTGATGGCCGTTCAGGGATCGACAACAACAGTATTCCCAAGCATGCCATCTGGGTGGAGAACAGTATTCTCCAGGCTGTACCCGAGCATCCCAAAAAGGACTTTGTGTTCTGTCTCAGCAACTCCCTGGGAGACGCTTTTCTGTTTCAGGTAAGAGAATGCTTAAATGTCGTCTGTGAATAGGTGCAAATTCTCCCAAGTACTTTGACCTATATGTAGTGTTTTCTTTCCTTTCATGCTCTCTCAAGTGTGATTTGCTATAATAATTAGCAATGAATCAACTCAGGAAAAGCAAATAGAGAGCTTTTTTATCTCAAATGTTAGGGAGCCGTTTGTTGTTGTTCAACCTCTGACCTTTCCCTGTCTGTCCCCACGCAGACCTGCAGCCAGACAGAGCTGGAGAACTGGATCACGGCCATCCACTCGGCATGTGCCACTGCCGTCGCCCGCCTGCATCACAGAGAAGACACGGTGCGCCTGCTTCGCGCAGAGATCAAGAAGCTGGAGCAGAAGATCGACATGGACGAGAAGATGAAGAAGATGGGAGACATGCAGCTGTCAGCTGTTACTGACACCAAGAAGAGGAAGACAATCCTGGATCAAGTAGGTTTTATCCTTCGTTCCCCGCATGTCAGGCAGTTATGTGGGATTTTAAGAAGTATTATCCTGACTGAAAGAGTTTGGACATTTGATTGGCCCTCTGAGGAAGTAGAATATCAAGAAAACTTCACAGAAGAATATTAAAACTTGTCTCCAAAATTATACACAGTCATTATTCTTTTTTGCAATCTTATTAATGCAGGTTACATTCAGGGTTTCCTTACTTTTGTTGCCACTCAGTGGGCCGATTCCTTAAATGTGAAAACACATCTGCAGCAAAAAAATCTTCAAATGAGTTTAGATTTTCCTAATGAGTCAGATTATTTATTTGTCATTCAATTTAGGTTAAAAGTACTGCATGCAGCTTGCCAGTTTGACTGTAAATCAACCCATTCACCTAACGTTTCTAAGCTGATAAGAAATTTAACAAGCTCGGCGGGAGTGATAAAAGGCCACAGACAAAGGGTTGTCTGGATTTAGTAAAGTAGTAGAAAAACACATGGCGTATTACATCAACACAAGAGCTCTCATCAAGCTTCTGCTCCTCTTTCTGACTGTTGACACAACTGTTGCAAAATAGGGTAGCTCTCAAGATTGTTTTTCACTCTGGTCTAAGGCTGTAGTGACAATAACAGCTATTATTTTCATAACCTATTCAAGTTACGCATTGTTTGCTTAATTACAGGTATCACATGAAAGTAGGTATTTCAATATCAGTCAGTTGTTTTGATGCAAGAATGGCGGATGAATTGGAGATGGTCAGAGAAGCAGGGAGCGGTACAAGGGGATTAAGTAACAGATCTCAGAGGTATCATCCGCTAGAGGCTGCTGATGCTACACACCCATCGGCCATTAGATTGCTTTTTGTTTTGTTTTTCAAACCAGTATGCCGTTGGCATCAGTTGATTCATTCAATTAATTGCAAAGCTCGTATTGTCTTCTAATAGGTCTGTTTACAGAGAAGGGAGATTAAATGGCCTTTTTTTGGGTCAGTTAGGTAATGCGTGGTTGGAGCGGTTCTGTTTGGCAGCGTCAGGTTTCACATTGTGCAGTGCTGAATGGATATAGGCCTGCTCCTAAGAAAGCTGAAACGCTCTCAGCCTTTATCTGCCAGTGGAATGTGCAGTATTGTTTCTTTCTCGTCTCTGGCTACTTGGCAGTGATACAGAGCCCTCTGCCATGGCACTGGCAGCCTCTTCCGAACACCAGTTCAAAACCGTGACTGGGTGGGGACGGATCGGTGAATAATCACAATGTACGGCTCTACTGCCCCAGTAAACATCAAACCATTAGGAACGGAGAGCGCAGGTTGGCAACACTTGGAGTAAACTGGTTACAGAGTTTCTCCAGGCGAGAGGAGGACTCCAGCTTGGACTGCAGTTGACAAACTAGAGCCCCGATGAACAATTAACTGGATGTTTATTTGTGTCCCTCTCATTCTGCAGATCTTCCTGTGGGAGCAGAACCTAGAGCAGTTTCACATGGATCTATTCCGCTTCCGGTGCTACCTGGCCAGTCTGCAAGGTGGAGAGCTGCCCAACCCCAAACGCCTCCTGGCTGTTGCCTCTCGTCCCACCAAGCTGGCAATGGGCCGTCTGGGGATATTCTCTGTGTCTTCCTTCCATGCACTGGTAAATATCATCTTCATCTTTATCAAAGGTCCTCATTAAGTCTGGCTTTATGAAGAATCGTCACGATACACTCTTTACATATCATCTTAGTTTTACCTCTATTTATGCGTTTATCTGCAGACATCACGAATAAGGTGAATATTTGAAGAACCAATGTGCCAATGTGTAGCTCAAGTATACTTCAGCAACACAAACTATAGCTGTTGCAGGGATCAAACCTGTAACCGTTCAGCTGTGGGGGGGATCTCTCTTAACACTACACTGCCCTTATATTTAGAAGTTCCTTCGGTACTGCATCTCCCTCAAAACACACACTGTCATCTCTAAGTACACCAGGTCAGTCTCCTGGCAGGGCAATTGATTCTAGAACCTAAATGCATTGCTTCAATTTTTTTCTTCCACATTTTTCCACGATGAGCAATATTTTGGAGCCTGGGTCTCACACAGGGCACCTGTTGAAGACGTTTTGGTTCAGTTTTGGCCTCCCACTGCTGTACTGTGTGCTACACAGCTAAAAGCACCGGTAGTACAGGAAAACATCGATTTGATTTTTAGAGACATGTTTGCAGATCAGTGAGGCACCACCAACGCAGTGCTGTGGAGCATGTTGGTGTTTGAGCTGCAAGATCGCAGGCTGGGATGTCAAACAAAAGACACTCTAACAGCTCTCTTTTTTTATCTTTGCTGTTTCTCTCCCCCTCTAATTTCCTCATCTCTACTTCCATTAATACTTGCATCGGCCCTACGTCCAAAAATGACACAAGTTGACAGAACAAAACAAGACATCATTGAAAGAGCTTTTTACTCTTGCTTATTTTCACAAATGAGTTGCCTAAAAATGAAGTTGTGTAAGAACCTGCATGAGCCCAGTACTTGTGTGTGAAATAGTTATGACAGCCCAGTATCTGTATGTCGACTTCATGCTGATGCACATGCGATCCCTTTTCTCATTCCTCCTCAGTCTGGTGACATCTGTATTGCTTATATAAATCCTACTGTTTTGAGCCCTGACTGAGTCATTGTATTGTTGCAGGTGGCAGCTCGCTCAGAGAACGGAGTGAGACGGCGAACACAGGCAATGTCTCGTTCCTGCAGCAAGCGCAAGAGCAGGTTCTCCTCCCTCTGGGGTCTGGACACTACCTCAAAGAAAAAAACAAAAGCCCATCCCAGTATCAACCAGGTCTGCGATATTTTACAGTTATTTTCTAGTTTCAACGCAATCAATAGCACTGCCTTGGCCAGTAAAATATTACATTTAGCCTTTTCCTCAAGCATTTATCCTCCACATCTCTGCTTAAGTAATGACCACTTCACCTCTTTTTTGACCCAGCAGGTCTTTGCTGATGGCGAAGAGCTAGTGAAAAAGCCTGTTGATGGCGTATTTGTGGATCCCACCAAGGACAATACAGTAAGGAGGATTCTCTGTATGCATACATTTGACAGTGACTTGGAGGGCAAACACAAGTGGGAAGTTACTCACTAGATCATAAGTCAACACTGACGTTAATTAAATATTATCTCGAGGCCCAGAGGCTACAACTATAATGGCTAATAGTTTTTCTTTCTTTCTTTTTAAGCAAATGTAATATACTATAATATATTTAGATGGGAGGAATGATTAGAACATACTTGTTAAATCTTATATCATCAACCATTTTAATTGAAACCAAACTTTGCAGTTAAACATGTTTACATAGTAAAAAACGATTCTGTACTAAAGTAGCTGACTGAATAAGCCTTATTAATGTCTCTGTTCAAAGAAAAGTGAGGATGGAACTGTGAAAAGCCTTCCACAGCCCAGCACGGAAAGTGATATCTGGGTCCCTGACCACCTCACCCCCTCTTGGGTGTGTCTGCCAAATGACCAGCCAGTGCTAACCATCATCCAGCCAGGGGAGTCGGCACTGTGCGTTCTGGAAACCATCTGCAAGGTAACGGTGGCCAATGGCCTGACCTGAACCACAGTTCACTCCAGCGATGTTTGCATGACAAAGATGTAAAGACACTTGGAAAGCACAAGACTTTTGAAATGAAAGCTACGGTCTGGCCTCTCATAACATCCTTAAACTCGAGAAATAGAAGTTATGCACGGTCAGGAAGTTGACTGTTTGTAATCTTTATTTCAATTCACTTTTTTTTTTTTTTTGCTACCCTCTAATCCGCTCCATGTCCTCTTTCCTTCATCCCACAGGCTCACCAGCTCGATCCCACCAAGCACTACTTGCGACTCAAATTCCTTATCGAAAACCAAGTGCAATTCTACATTCCTAAACCAGAAGAGGATGTGTGTGACTTGGTATGTTTGATCTTATCTCTCCTTCGCCACCAGACTTTTCAAGATTATAAAAAGGTAAAAAAATGGCGGCAATGATTGCACGGCAAAAACCACAGAACATAGGAGCATCCTATCGTTGTGAATTGTTAATAGGTTTTGTATTTTTATCCTTTCGATTGCACATCTCTGGAGAAATGCCTGCCTGGGAGGACCATGCATCAAAACATAAATCTATTCATGGAAAGCCTGTAGTTACTTTTGTATTTCCATCATGTAATCATGACACGTCATAGACCATCCTGCATAAAAGACTCTGCTAGCTGCTTTGTCTTAGAATACAGAAAATGAACACTCTTTTTCCATGCTGTCAATAACCCACCCACCAGAATATGAATAAAATAGGCCGTCTCATGATTTATATAATAACTTCTTCTTGTTCTTCACAGCTTTACAAAGAAATTGAGCTCTGCTCCAAAATTACAAAAGTAATCCAGTTTGACAGAGATGAATCCTGCATGATCGGTTACGGTAGGAGCCATTTAAATGATCCAGTGTATTTTCTTTTGCATGTATTATAATATATAATATATGTATATATGTGTTATATATATATATATATATATATATATATAAAAAAAAAAATTTCAGCTTATCTCAATGTCAAAGATTGCATATGTAATGCTGTTGTTTTCAGCGAAATAATTGCTATTCTTTGGCCTATACACCCTTTATTTATTTAATTTTTTTAGCCTATTCCCATTTGTACTGCACAAATCCCTCTGGTATTTTATATAAGAGTCTCGCTCTCAGTCCACCTCTTCTCTCTTCTCTGCCTCTCCTTTTCCTCCTCCAGGTTTCTCCATTTCAGTGGTGGAGGAGGACGGAGTGCAGCAGCTCTACATCACTGATGTGAAGGCGGGCGGATTAGCCTTCGCCAAAGGTTCATTACACTTCATTTCCATTAAATTAACTCCCATCAAATACATTCAATATGTGTCTGTGAACTGATGATTTACAGCTAGAGACAAAAGAAAAAGAGTGTGGGGTGCATTGGCTGTTTTTCTGTTCCATTACAAGTTTTTAAAACGGAGCATTTTTCACACATCAAGGTTAATGGACTTTTTTACATCTCTTTAGAAATGCATTAGCGCATGTTTTCCAAAATGTTTCAGAGAATACAGCAATTCTCAAGGCCATTGATTACTATAATCATAGCCACACTGCCTCTCACTGGCCTTTGTGAAGGATGCAAAATACGATGCCCCACCACAGCTGCTTCACATCATCCTCATGAAGTTATACTGCAGGGTTGAGTCATTTCAAATGCTGGAGTTGGTCATAGTGCAGATAAAAGTGAGATACCTGCACTCTCTCAGCAGCTGACACTTTACAGAGCATAGAGAGGTGGGCCATGCTTTTGGCTCCGAAAGCCAAAGACAATAATACTGACTGTGCAACGAATGGTCTCCAAAGTACTATATTTTTACTTTATTTGTTTCTACCGGTAATACATTTTGAGAATGAGATATTTGGGAAAGTAGATACTTTTTAATTCAGTGTATGCACACATGGCAGGCAGGACATTTAATCAAAGCTAATGTTCCCACTTCTCAGGTCTCAATGCAGGGGATGAAATACTCCAGTTGAACGGAAAAGACTCTCACAGTCTCAACTTCTCCGACATGAAGGTAGCTTTCTCTCAAGCCTCGCTGGCTTTGACAGTCAACACCCTGCCTTCTGTGGAGCGCCGTCAGCTCTGCTATCTGCCGCCACGGCGCTCCGATGCGGAGGAGGATCTATACACGGACATCTTCTCCCAGAGTCAAGGTGAGAAGCGCCGTCAAATACTGCCGGACATGAAATCCACCTTCGTAATATTTTGTTTCCCCAACGCATGCCAAAAGGTGCAACTTGGCCCATTCACAGGTCCGATAAGCCGAGGTAACTGAAGAGTTATGTGTATTAAAGCCATCAATTACTCACAGTGTGGTCATGTTTGCCAAACCAGCTGGCCTGTAATCAGCTAAAAGAATAACAAATGGACCAGAAAGGCAATAGTAGGCAGTCAAAAAAGATTTCACGCTTGTGTCCTTCGTGACAGCAGTTTCATTTATACAAACGCGGTGAATCTACAGGGTCATAATTAGGAAGGATGGGAAGCTGCCAGCAGTGTTTTACAGCCCCACGTTGTGGATCAGTTTGATAAGGTCATCAGGTTTTACATAAAGGTCTTCAATCTTAATAAAAAATGACAATGCAAGGACATGTTTTCTCATGTACTGTACGCTGCTTGTACAGTGCTTCATGAAGCTCATACATGACTGTTGTGTTTGTTGCAGAGGAGATTCTGGACGACGGGGTGGGACTGCTGCTCGAGAGCTCAGGAGACAGCCTGGACGACGACTCTGAGATCTTCAGTGAGTTTCAGTGCAGAAAGGTAAGAGCACCAGTTTATGAATCGTTGAGTGGAGTCCGGTTGAGTATCACGACATAAAAACATCTGACAACACATCTTTGAAATGGTGTGCTTGTGTCCTGTCCTTGTCTTTCAAACCATTCCCCTCAACTCAGTTTTATTATGAAATGAGCGCATTGGAACAGCCTGTAACTGGCTTATTCAATCTTGTTTAGGAAAGCAAGAAAATTCTTCTAGATACAAATCTGCATTAAGTTTCTCTTTTCCTTTCGTGACACACAGAGGTTTTATTCTACATATAAAATTATTTCCGCTTTTAGCAGCGTTCAGTTTTTCTGCTCCACATATCTGGAACAAAGTCCCAGAAAGCTGCAGGTCTGCTGAGACCCTCAGCTCATTTAAATCAAGATTGAAGACCTTTCTGTTTGCTGCTGCCTTTAATTGAACCACATTCAATTAATATATTATCAATTTCCTGCATTTCTGCATTTTACTACTGTATTTTATTTCTTACACTGTTGTTAATTGCTGTTAAATCTCCTTTTCTTTTGCCTTATGTTTTGATGCTTTTAATGGTTTTAAAAGGACTGCACAATATATCGCCATTTCCTCCGGGACCGAGTTCGTGCAAGGCGTACACTATGAAACGCAGATCGGCAGAGATCTTTTCCAGACGTGGTTTGTGTGCGAGTAATTGCAGAATTGCGGCAGTGTATGGTTGATTGCGTGCAGCGTAATGTCTCAGGGAGACATCAATTATTGTTTCAATGTATGTTTTAAATCTCCTTTACTTTTGCCTTTATGCTTTTAATGGTTTCATGTGAAGCACTTTGAATTACCTTGTTGTTGAAATGTGCTATACAAATAAACTTGCCTTGCCTTTATATCCAATATAACCAATTATAACCTTTTGGCTGTGCTTGACAAGTGCTCCCCTTGTCAAAACCATTCCTTGAACTTCTTGTTGCAACAAATGTTCCAACAGTCAATAGCAACACCGACAAAGAGTTTTGTTTCAAAGAAGAAAAAAAACGAGGATAAGAGGACACATCAAAGTCGTGAGAGACAATTGTTACGTAAGTCCTGGAATCTACTCGGATGTTTCTTTCAGTTGCTGATCTGAAAAAGGGCTCGTTTCTGGGCTTGTGGAACTCATTACTCATTTCATTTACTACGGTACTTATTATCAAATACATTTTGGCAAGCCTAAACATTTACCACTCTTCATTTTCTTCCTGCAAAATCTCCCACACCAGTCCCTGTATTCACCCTCCACTGCAGCCTGTTCATGTGCAGCTCCCCATCTCTCTTCCCCCCCCCCCCCCCCCCCATTCCTGAAACCTGCATTTTTATTGTACTGCGGTGTCGCTCACCCAGCCAATCCTCTTCCACCATAACCTTGAGGAGGAGACTCCTTCCCTCCTGCTCCCTTGTTCTCTCGCCGTTCTGGAGGATTATCAAGACTCATTTACAATGCTGGCCAGATCTTCACACTCACACTGTGTGCCTGAGTTTAGAGAAGGGAGAGGGCGAGAAAGGAGCAGGATATCAGTGACAGAACTACAGCAGACTCTGAGGGTGAAAAGAAGGGGAGTTGGAAGGCTGTAGGCACTGGTGGGCGGAGGAGGAGGAGGAGGAGGAGGAGGCGGAGCAGCTTCACTCATCCTTCATCACAAGCATCTTCTCCTCTTTTTAATACAAAAGGAAAGACAAAAGGGGCTGAGACATGTGTTGGAGAGGCACAGTACAGACTTGACTTTTTACTAAGACTGGAGTCTCTTTCTCTCTGGCACTTTATCTGGCGTTGACTGTCCACCTGCACTCGGCTATGTCCGTCCTGAAGTGGAGCAAACCCAGCAAGCGCTCCTCAGACTCCATCTGTGACGTGCTTCATCTGGTGAGATTCCTTCCTTGTATCACTTTTCTTTACCTGGCTAGCTCTTGCTAGTGCTGTGATAGATGGCAAGCTGCTGTTGTCTTTTTCCAGTGAGCGTAAAACACCTTTCCTTTTCAGCGCTTGTTTCATACCTCCTCTTTGCTGCTACAGATAAAAAAAGAGGAAGCTGTGAGTCACTGTTGTGTCGCAGAATTTCCCCATAATCACTGAAGTGCTCCAAGGGATGCCAAAATGAAACGCTGTATGCAGGAGCTGAGTCTCTACAGCTGACTTGGACTTTGCAACAGTCAAAGTCACTGCAACAACGTCAGGGTAGTTTGTCATGTAGAGTTTTCTCTCTCTTGGCACCTCAAGCTGTGATCTTCTGCTTATCTCAGTTTCAGAGGACAGACGTGTGAATTTTCTCTCCACTCATCGTGAGTGCCTTCATGCTTTGACACATGCCTTTAATCTATATTTCATTCGTTAGTGGAAATGCTCGTCTCTGGCATCTCCGTTTTATTTCTAGTTATACCCACAACAGCCCCTCTTATCGACAAATTGTTCTTTTCATTTGATATTTAAGGCTTTGATCTCCCCCGCGCTCTCTGTTCTTTCTCTTCTCTCTGCCATGTCATGACTGTCCATGCACCCAAAGCTGCCATGGTGTTAATTAGTCCAGATTGCGATTGTGAAGACTGTGACTGAACTGTCATGGACTTTTTAGGCTGAGTAAAACTGGTGGAGCTCAGTTGACTAATTGGGCAGGAAAGAATCTGATTTATTTACATAATTTTCTTTCCTCTTTTCTTGGTATTCCATTTCTTTTTTTGGGGTTGCACATTTGAATGCATTATTCTGTCGAGTGTGTTTGTCTGTCTAACTTCTTTGCTGTCATATTGCAGTTCCATTTGGGCTGAACGTACAGTATCATCACATCAGTAAAAGTGATGAGACATGTATGATGGAAGCAGATCTCAATATTTGTTTTGACAGGATCGCTCGCGCTGATTGTTTGTGTCACAGCTCTGTCACTTCTATCCACCTTTCACTCACCTAATTAGTTCATTCAGTGCACCTGCCAGTCACGCTCAGCTCATCACTCTCACCTGCTCACTCTGCCTCTTCACTATTTAAACCCCTGCCTCAGACACACTCACTGCCAGATCGTTCTTTGCATTCATGCTCAACTTTCCCGCACTCACTCATGGACTGATTCCCTGTTGCCGACCCTGCCTGTCCCGGACTACCTCGCCTTGCCTCTGTCCTGGTAACTTACTCAGCCCTTCTGTCCTTGACCACAAGAAACCTGTCGTTGATTCTTCCAGAGAATATTCTGCCTGTCGTGTGTTTCAAATAAAGAACTCAAATCATACCAGTCCTGGTGTTGTCGTACTGCTCCTGGGTCCTAACTACACCCGTTACAGTTTGTGTAAAAACGTACTGCATTCCGCACATCAGCGGTAAATGTATTAATAAAGGGATGTTTCGGGGCAATATCTTTGTCAGGCAACTTGGCTTTTTAAAACCTAACCCTCTCCGCAGCTAAATGGTATTGTAAGTTGTTGTACTCTAACATTACTTTATTAGCAAAGTCATAAAAGTTGACTAAATGCCTATTGCAGCAGCTCCTTAACTATACATTTAGCTACACTAGCATCAGTGAGTTTTATTATATTTAAGGGCATTTAAGCACTTCCCAGTTCATCTGTTGATCTGGGAGCTGCTTGGTTATTTTGGGGACATTGCCAAGAGGGACAAGCTGCTGTCATGTCTCACATATGGCTGTATAACAATGCTGATAAACACTGATAAACACTGTCGTTTGCAAAGATGCATGAGAAGATGTGTGACTGTCACTGGATAACACTGTTATTTTCATTGTATCTAAGTGAATGTCATCTAACCTATCACTGTTTCTACCTAGTGTCCACTCATTGGTGCAGGTTTTGAAAAAAACATTTCGTCCATCAGTTATATGAACAATGCAAATGTGTATATGCACAGCAGTGACAATAGACGAGTAGCTCAGATCATCATTAAGACTGTTTGTATCCGAGAGTAATAACGCTCCATCTGCTGCAGCTGTTTGGAGGTTATATTCTTATTTCCCAGAGGAGCTTGTGGATGTGACGAGATACATTGCTTCTTTTCTTTCTGACCTATACAAGTTATTCTAATACCAACCAGAGACCTGTCCGCTCACTGTTATGCACTCAGTGGTGTCAGTACCTGCGGGTGGTCCCGTTATGTGTATATAACTGTTTATACCCTGCAACGCTCTCCTTCAATCCTTGTTGCCTACTTTAAAATAAAAGGTATTTCATCTATTCTATTATTTCTCATGAAATGGAATAACATTTTGATGGGTATGAATGGAGTTCTTTTTTTTGCTTTGTGTTTGTATTGATGTGAGAAGCCGAAATGCTCTTATTGTTGTTATGACTGGTGAGGCTGTAGCCTGTTGCGAACAGAGTAACTGTTAAGCCGTGTGGGCTGTTGCTGAGCGGAGTCTATTTTTGTCCAAAATGATAGTCTAATGCACATCAGGGCTGGTCTCCCCAGCAACCCATACTGTATGTGGACAGACACTGTTGTGTGTATATTTTGATTCTGTGAAAGAGATGAATCATTACACCACCGACCCGTCGGTAGGAGGAAAACACCAGGGAAATGAGGGATGTGAGTGACAAAGAGAGAGGCGGAGAGTCATTGTTATGACGGCGTGAAAATAGACCAAATTAGTGCAAATTACTTTTTTTTAAGAGCTGCCTCTTTCCAGGCTCTCACTGTGCACAGTTATGATTCACACCTGCAGGTAATATTTGAGGTGCTGGCTCTGTACTGACTGATCGATTTGTCCTATTATGAGGAGGTTGGAGTTACATAATTGCATCAAATTTTTACGCTTTTTGGTCTCATTTTCTTGTAGAGTACAGAACAAGTCGCTGCTTTCTGCCGCAGTCTCCATGACATGAATCCCACGGAGTGTGTGTTCTCTTCGCCTAGCCCGGATTCGCCCTTCCCACCACCTGCAACGCTCCGACAGCTGTCCGATGCTGACAAGCTCCGCAAAGTCATCTGCGAACTCGTGGAGACTGAACGCACCTATGTCAAAGTACGTATCACTCATCTTACTTATAAGGGGCAGTTGGGTCTGTGTGAGTGAGCGTGTGTTCCTCTTATCCATCGATCTATGTTCTGTCTGCCTCGGGTTGGTTAGCCCCTACACATTACCTGTTCCACAAGACCGATCCATATTTATCTCTGTGTCCCAGGAGATATGAGGGGACACAGCTGTGCCCTTCCCTGGATATTGCCTCATATTTTTCTGCCTGGTTATAAATGTGGCTTTGTTGAATAACTGGGTTAGAGAGGGAATATAATGGGATAATGTCAAGGCTATTTAAAATGTTATACCTCTTTACAGCGGGCACATGTATACGTATTATAGAAATCACATTATGTATGATTCATGGTGTATTTTACAACCTTCATAGGGGATAGCTTGATATTTGGTGGACTTGGCCTATTTGTTCTAATTACCCAGACATGTCAAACAGACATGCAATGAATGGGTCTCTGTGTGCAGTTTGCAGTAGTGGGACTTTGTAGCTTAACTGCTCCTGTAATATAGGAGTAGACAAAATAATGGAAGGCAAGGTCGGTGTTTGACAAATACTGTGGGCAACACACCTATCGTATCCTTGCTGACATATTGCTGTTATTTCTTTAAAACCTTAAAAAAAAAATGTTTTTGTGACCAATTTGGGCACATGATTTTGCCCGCTTGGGGCTTTCTTTTTTTTTTTACTCATACCCACAAGTTTACAAGTAGTTATATTTGTGTGATTAAGATACTTCAGATTAAACATAATTTTGTCTATTCCATGCAGACATTTTAACTAACAAATAACTACATTTTATTTTAGACTACTCTTCTTTAAAACCAGTAATTTGAAAGTTATTAGGAGGTTGCTTGAGTTGATTATTAGATCAACTATAAAAAAGGAAGAAACATGTAAATTACAGTGCAATGTTTTGTAAGGCTAGCCATCCTTCTTTGGAAAGGATGGCTAGTTCTACTTTTTTGGCAGAACTACTAATTGATCTCAACGGCTTTCTTCAGATCAGCTTCAGTGAACTGTAGCCACAGTCATTCATTTAATTTCCAAACACCTGCTTTCACTTTTGTTTCAGTGAATCCGCTAGCTCCTCTATCCTTGATCTAGTTTGACTTTTCAGACTATCCCTGCAACTTAATTACTTATTCAGTTTTGTTGTGAGGAATATTTAAGCCTTATGTAAAGTTGCGTTTTTGTCTGTTATCCACACAATGACTTGGGTAACCCTGAATCACACGCATAATCAATCACATAACTCACTCTTCTCTCGCAGGATCTCAATTGCCTCATCGGGAGATATTTAACCCCACTCCAGAAAGAGACCTTCCTCACGCAGGATGAGGTATGTCAAATGCTCCCTGTGAGCCTTTAAAATATGGTTTGCTTTTAAATGCCAACACTGTTTGAATGTTCTAAGAAAAGAGGGTTAGATAATCATGTGACGAGTAGCCGTATAAGAGGACAAGAGGGGTGGATGATGAGAGAGAGAGGGAGGTTTGCGAGAGATGTTTGACATGTACTTGTAATGATGAAATTCATTTGATTATTTTAATTGTGTTTCCATGCGCTAACTGTAGCAAGGGACTAACATTGGATGCACCAGATAAGGACTATATTTGATAAATATGAATAAATACTGAATGGATATTAAAAACACTTTTTAATGAGGACCATTGATTTTTGGCTTTGCTCAAATACCCTTTTCCACCAGCTGGATGTACTATTTGGGAACTTGCTAGAAATGGTGGAGTTTCAGCTCGAGTTTCTCAAGACCCTGGAAGACGGGACCAGACTTGTTCCTGATCTAGAGAAATTGGAGAGAGTGGATCAGTTTAAGGTATACCAAAAGATATGACCGTCAACCAGCATTTACTAACACCCATAAAGTCTTTTATAACTACTGGTTGGGTAACTTCTCCTCCCTTTTTCACAGAAAATCCTCTTCTCCCTGGGAGGCTCTTTCCTGTACTATGCAGACCGTTTTAAAATCTACAGTGCTTTCTGCGCCAGCCACACCAAAGTCCCTAAGGTCCTTGTAAAGGGTGAGTAAATGTACTCTTTGGGCAACATTCAATCATTAACCATCTGCCATATCCTGCAAGGCTCCATAAATCTGCTCTGCAGAGTTGTCAGCCAGACAGTTGTCCATTTGACCTTTGCATACTTTGAAGCTGGTGGCTCTGAGGGCTAAAAGCCCAGCAGCATTGTATAATATAAAATAAGCGGTTTTCAACATTTTATTCTCTCGCTAGAACACCCACTCCCGTTTGCTCTTAATGGCTTTGTTTGCTGTATATACATTCAATGAGTCATATCTGCCCACTTGTGGTTGCATGCTCTTAGATAAAATGACTTGTCTACCAAAAGCATGAAACAGTTCAGTCCTTTTGACTTGACTGACGGTCTATGGCTGTTTCTAATGCTAAAAGTAAAATAGAACAATCAAATACTGGCTCTGGGTTTGCACAAGACCTGTCACGGGGCATGATGAGGACTCAAATGCAGACAGTCAGGTGTAGTGAAAAAGGGTTTTAATGAATAACCAAAAACAAACAGGGAATCCAAGGACAAGACAAAAGACGAGGGGGAAAATCCGGCAGGGCAGGCAGGACCGGGAACAGGACGAGCAAAACGGGCGGGTAGGTAGGAACCCAAAACAATGATCTGGCAGTGTGTGTGTGTGAGGCAGGGGTTAAATAGTGAAGGAGGCAGAGTGAGCAGGTGAGCGTAATGAACTGATGAGGTGAGTGTGACTGGCAGGTGCACTGAATGAACTGATTAGGTGAGTGAGGAGCTACAGAAAGAAACACACAAAGACGCAGAACACACAGGGCAAAGCCTGATTGTGACAAGACCAACATGTTAATGCCATGAATATCAGGCAACATAAACTTCCATTTTCAAAAGTACAAGCTTTATTACTGTGAATAACATGCCTTGAATAAAATAAAATGGGTAGCCCAAAGAGTGAAACACAACACACCAATCATTTGTGGAAAGGACAAAAAAAAAAAATGTCTAAGTGTGTTGCATTAAGTGTTTTATTGGTCATTCCAGCGAAAACCGATCCTGATTTCAAGGCCTTCCTGGAGGAGCGCAACCCGAAGCAGCAGCACTCTTCCACCCTGGAGTCATACCTGATCAAACCCATCCAGAGGGTGCTGAAGTATCCCCTCCTGCTGAAGGAGCTCTACTCGCTCACAGACCCAGACAGTGAGGAGCACTACCACCTGGATGGTACGACCCTGTCACAAGGCTGACTGAGAAGATGAAATCATTTTTGACAGAGAATGCATACGGTCGCAACAATTCAACGCAATCCGTGTTTTCTGCTTGTCTGCAGTTGCCATGAAAGCCATGAACAAAGTTGCTAGCCACATCAACGAGATGCAGAAGATCCATGAGGAGTTCGGAGCAGTGTTTGATCTGCTCATCACTGAGCAGAGTGGTGAAAAGAAAGAGGTAGGTTGGGCAAACGTGGCTTGGCTCTGTTCTGTCATAGAAAGAGTACATGTGGAGTGACTGCTGATATTTTGTTTTTTGCTAGGTGGCTGATCTTTCTATGGGGGATCTGCTACTCCACACCAGTGTGACATGGATCAACCCCCCTGCCTCCTTAGGAAAATGGAAGAAAGAGCCCCAGATGGCCACATTTGGTATGTCAGAGATGATTTCCCTCCATGATTATGTAATGAGTAGGTTTAAGTCATATGCTTTAAGCTTTGATTGACAACTTGTGTGTTTGTTTTTTTCCCATTACCGTTTAGTGTTCAAAATGGCAGTGGTCTTTGTATGCAAGGAGGGATCCAAGCAGAAAAAGAAAATGGTATGTTTTTACAGAAGAAAGAAGCAACACGGTACTCTACAACCTCCCCAAAGCTAACGTCATGGAGTCACTGAGGAAAGCGGGGTCAGGTGGTAGTATCGCGTTATGCGGGACATCTGTTACCACAGCATCTTGTGTCACCGTAAACGTGCACTTTAACACTATATGTATAGTTTTACCACATGTTCCAGAAAGCGTTATTTGTGTACGAAAGCCGAATGCTCATTGCCTATAATTGGAGGATGTGTTTGAAGAGAAGTCTATATTATTTACTTGTGAATAAGAGCAGCTATGTTATGTCACATGACTCAGAACATGCTGAATTGTGTTTTTTCTAGGAGGATGCTGCTACAGGCCCAATTTTATTTATTTTCCTGTTGAATTAATAACAGATAATGGAAGTAAATTCATCTGTTTTTGAATCATGACAAATATGCAGTGTTTAAAAAAATAGCAGACAAACAGCAATAAAAAATAAATCGTGTATATAAAAGTTTTGATGGATCAAGAATCTATAATCGCATCGTAGCCCTCTCAATCAGAATCGAATCGTGAGGTGCCGAGAGATTCCCATCCCTAGTCACGCGTTAAACCAACCTTAAGGCTGATTGAACTGGAAACAGCTCGTTTAACAAGTATAATTTCAGATTTTCTTTTGTTTCAATGATTGTAGGGTGGCTCCCATCGAGTCTCTGTATCTTCAGAAGAAAAGGATCCCTTCAGATATCGTCACATGATCCCAACTGATGCCCTTCAAGTCAGATCCTTGGCCAATGCAGGTAGACAAGTCAATGAATAATTTACAGCACTGTATTAAAATATATTCTCCAAAATCCAGAAATGATTATTCTCACCAGATTGCTCTGTACATGAGATCATGTGTGCGTGTCGATTACTTCCTCAGATGGTGAAGGCTCGGCTGTGTGTGAGATTGTCCACACAAAGTCTGAGTCAGAGGGAAGGCCAGAGAGGACGTTTCAGCTGTGCTGTAGGTGAGGGTCTCCTCCAATAGAGGTAGAATTCCACTGGAGGTTAAAGCTTGTGTGACACTGATGCAGTCCTATCTGCTGCTATCTACAGAGTGACACACTGATGAACGTGCCCTTCTATCTCCCTCAGTTCTCCAGAGAGTAGAAAAGACTTTCTGAAGACAGTACATTCCATCTTGAGGGAAAAGCACCGCAGGCAGCTCCTAAAAACGGAGAGTTTACCCCTCAACCAACAGTATGTGCCCTTTGGTGGAAAGCGCCTCTCTGCCCTGAAGGGAGCCCGTCCAGCCATAAATAGAGCAGGTAAATACCAGTCAGTGGCTACATTCACTTTACAGCTCCAAGTGTCCACCTTCAGATTTGTTCTTTCTTACCAGACACACATTGGATGCTTTGTTATAATGTGAACAAAACATGTCTACTTTTTATTTACAGATTAAAGCACCTTTTAAAGATTGAATTAATGTGGCGAGACACCGACATTCAAGCTTTTATTGGAAAAAGTCTTAGTTATTCTGTTCCGGCACCATCGGGAGAAGATTCTCTGAAGTTGGACTTTAATGCTTTTAACTTCAATTCATAGTTTGTAATTGTAACTAAGAATCATCAGTAACACTTTCTATGACGCCCATGTCTATAATGAGTTATGATGTGCTTACAGTACTTTGTACTTATAAATAATTGTGAATATTTGAGTGTTTTTATAACACTCGTAGCACAATATAAAGCATTTAATAATGACTTATAAGGTCAAGCACCAATACGTCATAATTGCTCGTCAGGATCACAGTGTATTATAATTCCCATAGTTGTAATAAATTATAATCTTTTCATAATGCATTGTAATCACTGTTATAATGCATCATCATTTGATAAGTTACTCGAAGTGGTTGTTTGTGTTCAGTAAAGTTTTTACAAAATGTATTTTACAACAATTAGTGTGTTCTTGTACACTTGCATTTTGTTTCCACTTAAAACAATGACTACTTAAAGTTCATTATAATCACATAATCTATTATAACAAAGGTTCAATGCATTATAAAAATATTTTCATAACATAGTTATACTCAACCCTGTCCAGACAGGACAACCTTTGTTATACTGTGCTATACATTGTTGCTCATTTGTTGATTAATCAATGGACCTTGTTTTTTTTATTAATCTAGTCCTCAAAATCTGAAAAATGACGAATGTGATGTTAAAGTGAAAGCTTTTGACCTCGTCTTTTTCTGCAGCATCTGCACCAACCAGGACTCTAGGCAGGAGGAAGTTGGTGCGCAACCGTTTCACTATAGACACCGATATTGTTTTTGACGGCGAGCCCGGACAGGACCTCGCTTCACCACAGGAGCCTGACTCAAATCAGCTGCAGCAGGATAACGAACCAGATAAGCTCCAGCAGCCTGTGTTAGCAGGTGACACAGACCGCTGGGTGGAAGAACAGTTCGACCTAGAAGAATACGAGGACCCGGAAGCGGTGAAGGAGACAGACATCCTTAGTGATGACGATGACGAGTTCTGCCAGACACCCAGAGCTTCGTCCGCTGAGGTCGACCTGGAGGCCCCCGTCATGGCTTTGTCCTTGGAGAGTGAGGAAACCAATGAGGACGAGAGCCTTAAGTCCGCAAAGGCCAGTGGAACACCTGATGACGTGACGCTGTCCAACACAGACGAGCAGAGCGCCGTGATCGATGACAACGTGGAGGATCAAAAGCAAACGGAGAAGGATGAGATTTGGGTAAGAAGGCAGCAGTCTGGTTCGTCCCCAGACTGTGGCACATAAAAGCTGAAGAGGACCGGCAGACAGCTTTACATGGGCTCCATAAAGATCAGTCTTCACACACAATGCATGGGCATTGACATCGATTGCACAGCTAGTAGAGGTTCTATCCTTACTATTGCTGAATACTTTTTGTACAGGTAAAACCATCAGTGGAGTGATACAGGAATCAAGAACGAGGGAGCTTTATCCCAAATCAAATGCTGGTACATAGAAGTCAAGTGTAAGCTTTCAGAGATGAACCAATGGTACAATCATGGAATCTAATCAGTTGCTTTGATTGGCATGGTTTGTACATTTGGGCAGCATAATATAGTCCTGCCTGCTGTTGCCAAATTGTGAGAACATTAATATTTGTTTTGTTTGTGTGACTCAGCGATGTTATCATAGTTAAGGGCTGTATATTATTTGTCCTTAAAGAAATAGAATAACTGCAATGGACTGTTTTCTTGCATAGTTTACTGTACTTGTACATTTCCACATGACTATACACTGACATGTTTGGGTAACAGTTTTGTTATGTTAAGAGTTATGTAAAATATATGATTTTGATCTCTTGTTTTACAGACAAAGCTCTTTTTAGCCTGGGAAATATTTTTTGTTCTTACATTTAACAGTGGAATTATGTAATAGCCCCTATTGCACAGAGGCTAGGGGGGATTTTTAAATAAGTTGTAACTTAACATAATCCTGTTTTACTTGAATTAGCTGTTTCATGTTTATGTTTTACTGTGAAACCATTTTCTTGTATTTTTCCTTTTTACTCTTCAGTATTGCCATTTAAAGAATGCTAAATGTTTCATTCTCAGCGTGCACACTCTGTAGAGGATTTGCACACCAGTTATTATAAAAAGGTATTGTATGTTCAAAAACAGTTTACTAGTAATTGATCACAAAGCAATGTTTTTGTTTTAATTTATTCATATGTAAACATAAGTAACCATATTTTTTTCACAAAGAAAGTCCAAATTTGCTCAAGCAATCAAGGGGAAAGACTTGCAGTATGCCTGAACAGTGAAAGAAGTCATACTTGTAAACAATTCATTGTGCTACTAAGACTGCATTTTTATTACTGTATATAGAAAAATGTATTGATATCATAATAAATACAGTTGTTTCCTACTTATAATTCAAAGCACCTCTCTCATAGTTTGCGTGTTTTTCCTAAACAGCCCAACTCATTTCCTGCAGCTCTTTAAACATCTTCCCTGAAAAACACTAATGCCCAGTGCGCTCAGATGCCTGAGAACGGTGGAACTAAGTAGCTAATCGAAGAAGTTTAATCTTAAAATAACCACTTCGAGTGTTTGCAAGCCATGACTGATTGGTGCCTGAATGATGGTGAGGGAGCTACAGAAGGATTAAGGAATGTCTAATCTGTGTAGTTTTCACTTCAGGCATATGCCCTCGCTTGAAAATAAAGTCGTGTGCATGCATATATCAGCTTAGAAATGTCAAGACGAAAGTAAAGAAATGGGAGATCCTGTGGTGTACACAAAGGTTAAAGTGAACACATTGGGCCGAATAAGAAAATGAGGAGCCATGCTCATGGACTTCCACTCCACTTCTGGAGAATATTTGTATCACTATTGTATATTAAGTGTCTTTTGGTGAGGGTCGGTTTGTAATTTTCTCTTGTGATTTCCACGGCTCCTTTTTGTCTAAAGTCTTGATTTTTGAGAGATAAAATGCAGGTTCATCTGTCATAAACACTGCTAAACGAATTTAAATAAATAAAAGTAAAATCATGCCAATCGCAGAGAAATTGCATAATCAAATATGAACAGTGTTCAGAAGTAGACCCTCAGCAGCACTGACTGAAGGACACAGTAACTGGTATATTTGCTCCACAACCCTACAAATAACTTAAATCAGGATCCCTGATGACAAACAAAGCTTCACCAAAATGGCATCTACTGGAGGGCTATTGTGTTGTGTTCTGTAAAGTGTCCACCACCCCCTGTTTTTTTGAATGGCACTAGACAATTGCGCAGCTGATGAAGGGAGATGACATCTTTCTACAGGTGGCATGTCCAGGGCTTAGCAGCGGGACTGCATTTTGAACAACAATAAAGCTCTTGCAGACTTTCAGTGTTCGGCAGGTATGTATGAAAAAGACCAAGACAATAACAACACATTGCATCACTTATACCCTCATTAAAAGATTGCTTTAGGCAGCCTGTTAAGTACAGGTGATGCGACATTATGCAGGGCATTTTGTTTGTTTACATCCCTCATTTAAGTTTATTTTGAGTTGTAGACTAGACGCATGTCTTCCTCATTCCTTCAGCTGTAGTTACATTTTCAACCTATTATGGCAAAGACCAATTTCATCAGCAATTTAAAGCTGTACATGAGGTAGGCATGGCTGCACATGCCTTAGACACTATGAGCTATGGCTCCAATAGACCAATTTCCTCTTTTCTTTTTCTGTCTTTGAGTTCTGTGGACATTCCGTCACCCAGGCTCATTCCCCTCCACCAGCCCCCTCACTCTTGTCAATCACCACCCTCACCACAAAAGCTGCGGCTCTTCAGATAAAGAGGAAAGCTCACTTCACTGTGCTGTAGTTTTTTCGGCAGCAGTGCTGAATGACTAAATGACACTGAAATGGTAGAGAGTTGCTTTGCTAATGCACTTGTTTTCAAGTAACATACTTAGATCAGGCTTGTGATGATTTCTGCATCTTAAATCTAAAAATGAACACTGAATTAAATGTGACAGCAGGGGAAGGAATCTGGAATTACATGAAATTCATCTCTTAAAATATCTCAATCTTATTGGGCCAGGAATATGTAGTCACATTTACGTACAGCAGGTGGCGCACAGTCTGTTGTAGATCTACATTACTTCCTGTGCCACTGCACCAACTTACAGCTTTCTACGTATTCAGTTACTTCCATTTGCATCATATTTTTAATCGAACACATCTCACATCAAAATCCCAAACTCCAACACTGGCAGCTTAGAGGTCACATGTACAGAAAATACTTCACAGCACATTTGTATTTGAGTGCAGTTCAGTTCTGGGTTTCTCAGCTGCTTTAAACGTAAACAGATGCTCTCATGCTTAGGATGTGACGATAGTATCACTCAGCAAACCTGCTCAACAGGCTTTCCAGTTTCTGTTCCTGTTTTGTGACCTCTCCTGCTACAGCTACAGTTCCGGCTCACAACCCTCCTTTCCTTTTTCGTCTCTCCTACTTCTCAGAAACATGGTGACGAACAGGGTGTTACCTTTGCTCGACCAACTGAAGTTTGGATAAAGGAGTGGCTCTTTGTTAAGGTCTGTGAAATCCCCCATTGTTTCTCCATATCTGCAATCAGACACCTGTTCACATTTAAAGATTGTTTTAGTCTTAGTTAAGGCGATTTGAAATGCTCATTTTCATAGCAGCATAACAAGTGTCAATTCTCCATCCTTAAGAAAGAGAGTTAATGATCCTCACACTGAAGCCATGTTGAAGTTTATAGATATATCACAACCCCCCCGAAAAACATTACATTTCAAACTAATGCCAACGTCAGTGCAACTGGCACTGACCCAGGGCCATTCATAGACTAAGGTGCCATTGTGTCGCTTGAATTGATTCAGATGCACAAGGATAGATAGAAGAAGTGGTCTAGGTAGAAAAGCCTGCACATGCAAATTTGGGATCATGGCTTATTCTGAAGAGACACATGAACAAAAGATGCCACCAATGTGTAGCTGTGTGTGTTAAACCTTAGGGTGACTACAGACCACGTGTTTCCTGGGACAAAAGGAAATAACATGTTTCAGTAGTCTGACCTAATACCCTTTATTTAAAAATATGGATTATTTGTAGTGTCCTTTGGCCATAATGTTAACAGCTCAATCACTTGCCAAATCACATCACCAGGGCTAGATAGGGTACAGCATGGAAATATACTATGGTAAAGGCAGGTGAAAACGTGTTATCTCCTAATGTAATTTCTTTGCATGAAATACAGTTGAGTATTTCAATTTTATCCAACTGAGTTTGAAGAGGTTTACAAGCCCAAGACGTATGGCCTAGAGGAGATCATGTGAACTTTAAAGTCACCAAAACTAAACTAGCAAAGTTTCCATTTGGCAACAAATCATACCCTTTTCATCTGCGCTTGTCATGCATGAAGAGCAATGATGACGAATGAGAAAAAAAGATAAATAAATGCAGAGTACTTTGTACCCGAAACACTGGTAAGAATAAAAAGGTTGGGTCAGTGAAAACCAGTGAGATGACATTACAGGCATGTTGATCCTACCACAGACTTACAGCTCTGCAAAAGAGATCGGCGTAGCAGTCTTTTCATAAGACGACAGAGACTGCACTTCCTTCAGAGCCATGAGAGAAAAATTGGAAGTTTTCGCTCTGGTTCTGGGCTTTGTCGGCCTGGTTGGGACCATAGCAGTGACTGCCCTGCCCATGTGGAGGGTCTCCGCCTTCATTGGTGCCAATCTCATTGTCATGGAGATACTCTGGGAGGGCTTGTGGATGAACTGCTACAGACAGGCCGATTTCAGGATGCAGTGCAAGGTGTACGACTCACTGCTAATTCTCCCACCAGAGCTGCAGGCAGCCAGGGGGCTCATGTGTGTGTCCATAGTCCTGGTTGTCATCTCCCTTTCCGTCACAGGATGTGGGACCCGAAAGAACAGCTGTTGTGGTGACAATATGAAGAGAAAGAACATCACCCTGGCCTTAGGCAAGGCAAGGCAAGTTTATTTGTACAGCACATTTCAACAACAAGGTAATTCAAAGTGCTTCACATAAAACCATTAAAAGCATCAAAACACAAGGCAAAAGAAAAGGATATTTCAAAAACAATTAAAATGCAGGTGAAAACGTGTTATCTCCTAATGTAATTTCGTTGCATGAAATACAGTTTTGAGTATTTCAATTTTATCCAACTGAGTTTGAAGAGGTTTACAATTACATTAGGAGATAACACGTTTTCACCTGCATTTTATTTAAAAAAATAAAATGCAGTAGTAAAATGCAGAAATGCAGGAAATTGATTAATATATTAGCGGGTAGTTTGTATCTTTGTGTCTTTTCTGACCAAGCTCATCCGTCAGCTGGGTGGGCTATACTGTCATCAGCAACTTCTACAGCCCACTGGTGCTGGATTCTCAGAAACGGGAGCTGGGGGAGGCCCTCTTGATTGGCTGGACCACTTCTGGTATACTGCTGATCACCGGGGTCATCCTTCTGTTTATCTACAGCAAACGTAGATCAAAGGAGGAAGAGCCTTACACCGACACGTATCTTATGGAGGCGAGGGATGTACCGAAAGAGGAGAGTGTGTACCTAGAGAGCACGCCGTCCAGCTTTCATAAGCATCACGAATATGTGTAAAGAACTGAACTGTACTGCCTGAAATGTGCAACTTCGGTTAATTCTTCAGTGTGAGTGATAGTTGTACATATAAAACTATTCGTACTTGGATAAGCTTATCAATGTAATCAGTCACAATTGATTTTGCAATTCTGTACTGTCCATGTTTTAGTGCATTTTAGTTCATCAACTGTCACTTAACTGCTTAATTCATTCTGTTCTTGATCCTTTTGATTAGGTAGTAACTCATGCCAAAATGTTCACATCAACCTAGTCAACAGAAAATAAACAGTCAACAAAGATTTGATTCTTCATTTGCTTGTGTGATTGTATTTTTCTGTTGCATCCTAACATTTGAGTTAACCATCAGTTTGACTGTAACTACACTATACTAAAAACTACATACAGCTGAATAGTAAATAGTCATTCAGTGCATGCACACATTATCTACAAACACACTGGTTGTATGTTTCCGATGGCAGAAAGACTTCAGTGTGGCGTTGACAAGCTGAGAACTGCTGGCAAACAGACAAATACCGTGTTACAATGAAACCAATCCTACTCAAGTTTCTATGCTCAACACCTTTTTATCAGCTCAGGTTACATACAGAGGAGGAGACAGTTGGACATCATTGACCATCCCATAAAAATACCTAAATAAAAGGAAGACACTGTAGTGTTCTTGTTTCACATATTACTGTGTTTCCAAAACTGTACATTTGTATCTCTCACCAATTAGTTTCAGGAGGTAACAAAGACCACATCTTTTTCTTTTTTTTTAATTGATTTATTGCAAGACAAGAGATAATACATAGACATAACAACAAGAGGATGACAATAACAGTGGGATACAAGCCAGCAAACATCATATAGTCAGTGTATGGGAGAACTGTGTGTGTGTGTGTGTGTGCACACGTCTGTGTGTGTGTGTGTCCTTGAGCCTTTTGAGATGAAAGAAAAAACCATAAGTGAGGGCAAATTACATAAATTATAAAATAATAACATCCGGAAAAAGAAGATGCTTTTAAGGTAAACAAAGTCAGGGGCAGTATCGCCCCGTCCACTGGCAGCAAACCAGGACCAGAGCTCCAGAACAGGACAGTAGGATCAGTCAGGCCGGGTCAACCGAGTTTGATATTATTTAGTTATTTAATTAATTTATTTATTCAAAAAAAGAAAGACCACACATTTAATGAATACATTTTTAGCTCCAAGTTCCAACTAATAAAAGCAAAAAGATTGTTTTTTTTTCATGTTTATATAGTACAATTTTAGCTATCTCATTTACTATCTAGATTCGTTATTTACCGGTAGTTTAAAATAACAATATTGTTCTGTGTAGTATTGAAACTGTGTTGAAATGTCTCATGGCTAAACTTTAAAAGAGATGAAACATGCTTTGATCAACTGTGACTTTATGAAGTGAATTATTTCGTTTTTGATTAAGAGTTCTTAATCACAAGACCGAATGGTTGATTGTTAGTAGTGGGAGTTGTATTTCATTCAAAACAACAAGCACTCCTTGTTATGTACCCGTTTATCTGTTTGTAAAGCAGCTCAACCAGTAAGGTTGCATTGCATCCTTTGCATTTCTTTTGTGGGTGTATAAGTTCCTTGACTTGCTTTTCTCCTCAGATCTGTTTCTAGAGCTTGGGGAGTGCTGTCTTCGGCTCTCTGTGCGATAGCCGCAATGGCCTCTTACACTGCTTATAGTGGCTACACCAAGCCAGCTCAATCTTACCCAGGCTCTTACGCAGGCTCTTACTACGACGAGAAGCAGGCCAAGACATATGCAGATTATCAAGAATCTCTATATGAGGAACAAAAGAACAAAGAGAAGAAAGACCGTCGGGACGCCATCTGCTGTGAGGTAGTGGCCCTCATCATCGGTTTCATTGGACTAATCGGAGTGGCAGCCGTGACAGGCCTGCCGATGTGGAAGGTCACAGCTTTCATTGAGGAGAACATCATTGTGATGGAGACCCGCTGGGAGGGTTTATGGATGAACTGCTACAGACAAGCCAACATCAGGATGCAGTGCAAGGTGTATGATTCCCTGCTGTTTCTGCCCCCCGACCTTCAGGCTGCTAGGGGTTTGATGTGCAGCTCTGTGGCCCTGGCCACCTTCGCCCTCGTCGTTTCAGCAGTGGGGATGAAGTGTACCAAAGTGGTGGATCATCGGGCTCGCACCAAGCATGTTGTTCTTGTTGCTGGAGGCTGTCTGTTCCTCTTGGCCTGTCTCACTACCATAATCCCTGTGTCCTGGACCGGCCATGTCATCATCAGGGACTTCTACAACCCTCTGCTGCTCGATGCCCAGCGCAGGGAGCTTGGGGAGGCTCTTTACATCGGCTGGGTGACCTCAGCTTTGCTTTTCACTGCCGGAGTGATCCTGCTGTGCCGTCATGCTCCCCGCACCCAGGACTCAGATGAAAGGATTGTATACAACCCCGAAGGAAATCTCTACCAACCCGCATACACATACCAGCCAGCGTACACGTACCAGCCACCGTACACCTACCAGCCTACCTACTCAGCACCCCCACCAGGATCTGTAGCATACACACCAAGTCAGTACTAACGAGGGAAATCTAACACAGAGGCAATTTTGGAAACCTTTTTTATTTTTTTGACTTGCCAAGATTTGCCACATTTGAATGAGTTTTAATTGACGAACATGCCCAAAGGCTGTCACTGGAAATGGCTACATTTTTCATTGCTTTCTCAAACTGCTGATTGAAATTCATCATGGAACTGATGGTGTTTTGATCATGATGAACTGTGCTGAATAATGCTTTGTTTGTATCCATATGCTTAGTTTACACTAAATTATATCAGTCATTCAAAAGTATTTTTAATCTGTATTAATACAATAGTTGTTGATATCACTGCTGACATGCTATTTGAGGACAAAGTGTGCCCTAGGCCTCCATGATTTGTGTTCATTGCTTTGTTTTTGTTGTAAATGTACACTCTTTTTAAAAATGCTGGCCTATATAAGGTTAATTGTGGTTTCCAATAAAGCAAGAGGTAATGTTGACAAAAAAATGTGAATTTAGTTTTTCTATTGCCTAATGAAGAGAGGCACAATTGATCAAGAAGTAAGGGTGAACTATTGCTTACACGACGGCCAGTGTCTCATTTCCTGCCAAAAGCTCTCGAGTTTGCCTTGGATTCAAAATGTCCTTCTGAAATGGCTGCTGTTTAGCTCACGGGTGTGTAAATGGAAAGTTATGTTGTCTCCATTGTTGTCTGTAGAAAAGGGCCTAAACTGGTAGAACCAGACTGATCATACAGGTCCACCCACAATGCAAACCAGCCCAGAGATTTCACTTCAACCAAGCCAGAGTTGCAATTGCAAGCTTTTTCCTGAGCACACACAGACACAAGAGACCGAGAAAAGAAATTCGATACAGACAGTGACACATGGGTACACAAGTATTACCCCCATCCCATGAAACACACACATACAGTGCAAACAATTATGTAGTTTCGAAATGCTTTTTTCGCACATATTTTGTGTATACCATGCCATTACAGTTGTATTTTTTAGTAATTCCTTGTAACAGAAGGGACATCACAGTGGTCTTAAGTTCAAACAACAAACAGACAATTGTAAGCACCAGAGCTGATTCATGACTTCGATATCTGTAGATATGGTAATACATGAACATAAAGCATATCTTTTTCTAAATAACCCCCTTGCCTTGTTGAATAACACCCTATTTTTAATTTCTAAAGCTCCCTTGTGAAGTGTGATCTGAGAATGTAAATCGAGACTTCTGAATAAACAAAGCGGCAGCTTAACAGCAGCTCCTGGGGTTTGGTGTACAAAGAAAAAACAAGGCCTGGGGGATACTGTTTCTTAGCAACCGGTCGCCATTCCCACCCCTCCCATTCTGGTGTCCTGTCCACAGGGAGGAGGCTGTACAGGTGAACATCAACCTGCTCCTCCTCCACTGGGATGCAAAGTAAATCCATCTACTGCTTCCTACTATAGTCGCACCGTGTCCGCACATTATTGTACATATGAGTTTGGAGGAATAAGAGGACAGAATGGCCAACTCAGCACTGGAGATAGTGGGTTTGATATTGACCCTGATTGGGCTGATTGGGACGGCCGCAAGCACTGGGATGCCGATGTGGCGAGTCACAGCCTTCATTGGGGAGAACATCATTGTTTTTGAAAGCCGCTTTGAGGGTCTGTGGATGAATTGCTTTCGGCAGGCCAACATCAGAATGCAGTGTAAGGTATACGACTCTCTCCTGGCCCTGCCCCCCGATCTACAGGCAGCACGGGGGCTCATGTGCTGCGCTCTGGCGTTGAGTGGCCTCGGTCTGCTGATCTCTTTGCTGGGGCTGCAGTGCACGTCGTGTATCGAAAACAACGATCGAGTCAAGCGGCTGGTCCTCATCATTGCAGGAACCATGATCATGATGGCTTGCATCTGCGTTCTTATCCCAGTGTCCTGGACAGGTCACGTCATCATCAGGGACTTCTACAACCCCTTGCTGATAGACGCCCAGCGAAGGGAGCTCGGTGAGGCTCTCTACATTGGCTGGGTGGCCTCTGCTTTCTTGTTTGCTGGAGGATGCATGTTTATTTGTTGCAATCTGCAGTCCGAGGACAAAGATTCAGAGAGGTATGTGTACTTAAAGACCTCCGACTACAGGACCTATCCTCCACAGCCCCTGCAGCCTCAACAGCTGGTGCGACTTCCCGAACCACAACCCCAGTTTCAGCCGGCGCTGTCAAGGCACCCGTCAACCAACTACAGCTACTATTCCAGATACCCCTCTGTACACAGCGGGGTGGCTTATCTCTGAACACCTAAACTGACTGAGGAAATGATGATCACAGTAATAGTCCATATTTGCAAGGGGATTTCTTTTTTAATAAGTTATGGATTGGCACTGGAATCTATGACACATTTCAAATTTAAAAAAAGGAACATTTCAATAAATACATAGTGTGAATGCAATTGGATCGAATCTAGACGGACGTCTGTTTTAAATCACTCAGAATATACATTATTTGAGGAGTACTTAATGTCTTGTTGAAGAGCAATAGTTACAGAATCTTGATATCGACTTATATCATACTCCAGACTGTAAGCCAATACTTTTATGAGTGACATTTTGTATGTGTATGCTTAATATAACAATTCATGCATCCTTTAACTAATGAGTAAAGTGACACAAGTGTATTTGTTGTTGTCGGCACATATGACTGAACTACGTAGTAACACAGACAGTTTATACTCAACAGATGTTTCAACCCATTTTCCTGCAACATTAGCTGTGCCTGAGCCCACATCTGTGTGGTAAAAAAAAAAAGATCTTGCAGAACCAATCCCCCTCGTACACACAGTCCTCATATTGTTCTGCTTAGTTTTGACCAGTATTAGATACAGGATCAGGCGTTTCCAGGAAGTACCCTTAGGACAGCAAATGCTAAATTGGTGACTGATTGTGTAGGAAATACACAGGCATTTGTTTCTATATTCAAAACATTGTGTGTGTGTATCCATTCAATCGGAACACAATTGTAAGTATTTTTTTAAGTTTGGTATGGTGCCCTGGAGCTCTTGGGAACTAATAGAACTGAACAAGTAGCTGAGTAAACATGAGATGCAGGTTTAAGACAGCTTGTTAAAGGTGTGGACAGCTGCGTTGGTGTTTGTGAAGAAGCCAGACAGGGACGACCTGGCGGCATGATCATGTGATAAGAATTTGCAAGTCACTTTGAATACAGAGTTTTAGACCAAAAGTTGTCTATCTAGGTTGATCCGACTCCATATGTTTGAGCAACTAAAGAACATTCCTGTCTCTGCTCAGGGAAGTATATTAGCTCTTGAACTATTTGGTCAGCTCATTTCATTTTCAGTGAGTTCAAAAGCTGAATAATCTCAATTCGTTATGCAATGTATATAATGACATTGATGTCTCATACTGAAAATATGTGGTGATGTAATGATAATGTTGTCTTTCTCCATTGTTGCTTAATGTTAAATCAAACGACCTGTTTGTCTATGCATGTCTTCTCGACAACCCTAGATTTATACAAATCTGGCATATTTCAACTTAAAATGTATAAAACTATATTTCTAGTTCTCAAAAAAAATTATAATTGTGTTTGGACTATGTGATGTAAGGTCCATCTCTGTTTAATCACATTGATAGTCATTTCTGCTCCCCCGTGGACAACAGTAGTACTGCAGGAGCTTATGTGCTACAAAGTATATTTGTGTGCTTCTGAATTTGTATCACATATAATTATGGAAAATAAAAACATAGCAAGTGTTAAAAATTTCTGAAGTTGTTGTGAAGCGGATTCCGGCATATCGGTTTACTGCTGTTGAAGCAGATGGCACAGATATACCACTGTAGCCAGAGGAACCATAAACACAAAATAAGCAAAGGTTATTTTTACCCCCATTGCCCTCAGCCAACCAGGTGACAGCAAAGCATCTTTCCCACAACAAACCACCTCTTACACCATACAAACTGCATCAGATGAGAAGATCTACGCTGCCTTGGACACTCTCAGACTCTGAGATATTTTACTAAAGAATCTGAATTTATTGTCTACGCGAGCTAATCTTATTTTGAATTTGGACACAGCTGATTTCTTGAAGGCTCCACAATGGTTCAAGGTGTTTCAGAGATAGCCGCAGTGTGCGTCGGCCTGATCGGGCTGATCGGGGCGGCGGCTACTACAGGGATGCCCATGTGGAAGGTGACAGCATTCATTGGAGAAAACATAATTGTGATGGAAAGTCGCTGGGAGGGCTTGTGGATGAACTGCTACAGACAGGCCAACATCAGGATGCAGTGTAAGGTCTATGACTCCCTGCTGTTCCTGCCACCGGATTTACAGGCAGCCAGAGGTCTGATGTGCTGTTCTCTGGCCCTCTCGGGTCTGGGGCTCCTTGTGGCTCTGGCAGGAATGCGGTGTACATCCTGTATTCAGGATAATGACTGGGCTAAGACCATCATCCTGATGGTTGCAGGTGGTATGCAGTTTGCGGCCTGTATCTGTGTCTTTATCCCCGTGTCGTGGACAGGACATGTCATCATTAGAGATTTTTATAATCCATTGCTGATTGATGCCCAGAGGAGGGAGCTAGGAGAGGCTCTCTACATCGGTTGGGTGACCGGCGCCTTCCTTTTTGCCTCTGCCATGTTGTTTGTCTGCCGCCGTATGCCCTTAGACAAAGGCTCATTCGACGTGTACCACCAAGCCAACTTGCTCAGTTACAAGCCAGCACCCAGCAAGCCATCTCTAATGAGGTATCATCCCATCTCAAGTATTTCCAGCCACCAGTCTACAGCATACCATCCTTCTCTGCAGAGCAACGGCTATGTTGGACAACACCTTGCAATGCCACTGCAAAACATCCCTCAAGTTAGGATGACAAATGATCAAGCATTATTCAACCCTCCTGTTGTCTATAACCCGGGTCTGCCTGACAATGCGTCACTGGTATATCAAGGTAGTATGGCTGACCATTCCTCAATACGGAGTTCTCTCCATGGTGGAAGCCTGTATACGCCAGGCAACTCCTTTTACACAAGCCAAAACACCACGCCATATTCACAGGCTTATATCGGCCATCCTACTGCATCCTACCAGTCCAGTTTTCATCCGGTTGCACACACTCCTGTTTTCATAAGATATAAATCATCAAGACTTCAACCAGGGTCTCACGGTGAGAGCCGTGCTGGTGTATACATATAAACAGAAATTGTGAGTGAGTTTTTATTGCTGGTTAAACGTTAAAGACACAAAGCACTATGTTTTTCATCACAAGCTAATTTAAACTTCTGTGCACTTCTGAGTTGAGATGAAGGTGAAATGATGTTTCCTCTGCTTGTATTAGAATTATCCTGACGCCCAGAGTAAATAGCATGTTGATCTTGTTTCTACTATTTACACACTTCGTGTAATTTGTATTGAGCAAAAAACTAAATATGGGTTGTTTGATCTGCTTTTGTTGTTGGTGTAAATAAAGGTGTCATGTGCTGTTTTAATGAAGACCTGTTAAGGGCGTACAGATTTAAGAGAAATCATCTGTTTGGAACATCGTAGCCTTATCTTTTGCATATTTGTAGGAGTTAGTGGCTTTTTGTTTTCTAAAGATGTACAGATCAGGTAGATTATGTAGATTATGTAGATATGTTGTTTTAAGGCCTATATGTCTGTAACAATCGTACTGTACCCAAAGTCTATTTCTTTTTAACTATTTCTGTCAAAATATTTTGATGTAAACAGTGAGACTACCTGAATTTGTCTTCACAGACACATAGAGGAGAGCTGTTGAACATTTATATAAATTTGCTTTGGGTCAAAACCACCTGTGATTATTACTTGATAAAAGCAATAACATCCTGGCAGTTGTGCAAACACCATGGTGGCCTGAGCTAATCTCAAACATTGTCATTAAACACCACAAGAGGGCAGCAGAGAATGCGACGCGTGTCCTAAACCCCGAGCAGACCTCTGCACAGTGCAGGTGTCAGAGGAATAATGCCTTCCACTGCATTTCATTAGCCAAATCTTTAATTGGAGCAACTTCATATTAAGGCAGTATATTTAAACATGAACACCTAGTCTAAACTACGGGCTGTATAACACGGTGGAGTAAGTGAATCAAATCATATTGCATTATTATATTCTGTATATTTGCTTTCAACAGCAATGGGGGAGTTTTTATTTTTAAATAAAATTATAGTTATACTAAAATTGGGTTTGTGATTCCAAAACAAGATGCTCATATTCTGTAGACTACTTAATTTAGAGGTTACCTAGCTTTTACTTTTACATCTCCAGTGGAGGCTTTAAATTGGACAGCATCTTTTTCCAATTAAGGATTCTTGAACTCAGTGTGTAAATAGAGACATTTTTCTCAACTATGAGTCTCTGAGTTTGCTAATTTCTGGGGAATTAAATAATAGGGAATGAGATTACATTAATCCCAAAAACCCATAATCCACCACTGATGCTTCTGCCTCGCTTAGGGAGCAGTAGTTTTGAGCATTATCACCAGTTGCTGAGTGGTGCAGCTGAGCAACAAAGAGAACTTCTAACTTCCATCCCAAACTGCTCAAGTGGGTAAAGGTAACAAACATTTGACTTTACTTTACTACGAGACTGTGTCAGATAAAGAAATTGAGGTAGTTCATCTTCAAGGGAGCACCACAGACCAGTTTGAAGATTAGATTTGCATTTCTATCAGGACTGGAGCAAAGATTTAATCATTCCTCGGTGTAGCAAAGCAAAGACGTTGTCGAGGTCGAATGTTGCCAGAGTTGAAGTTAATCTTCAGGACGTATCCATGTTTGCGGATTAGCAGCTTGGTTTTGCCCTCAATTGAGCGAGCGCCTGCACGGGAGGGATGTTCAGCTGTGTCAAGTCAACCAAGGACAGCAAGAGCAAGATCGGAAACAAGACATGTTTGATTTCATAATAAAAGCATTCAAATTATCAGAATATCAGGTACCAACAGGAAACAAACATAAATAGAATATTTACAGGACTAAAGCCTTAGAGATAGGGAAATGGAATCATAAACAACCCACGTTTAGTTGAATATGGGAATTAGTTGTATGCAGGGGAAAGTATGGACAATGTAAGATTGATTAATTAATTAATTATATAAATAAATAGGCTCAGCACTGGAAAAAAAACGTATTACGGTACATATTTGTTCAATAAACAAATAAGTAACATATTGCAATATTTATTGTGAAATGATCTACAATCGCTTGAATATATATACACCTACAGCGTGATCTGCAGCAAAGTTGTATTGGAGGTCTGGTATTTTCTTTGTTTATCACACACATTTAATGGCGGACATAGATGCAGCCTACTCTTTATATATGTTGAACTTCTCTGTTGTTGCCAATTCCCCTATAGGCTGGGTGATGAGGAGAAAATCACAATTAGTTTTACCAAATATCTCAATATCAATATTGCGGCAATATTGTATGGTAGATTTCCATTTACAAAAAAAGCAACAATTACTAGTAATGTGGACATAATGACTAAGTAGGTAAAGGGAAATAACACAACTAAATTCACATTTTATTTTGAAAGCGGTAATCAGAAATGCCAATTTCTATTCATGCAAGCTTGACAGGAGGAGACCAGCGCACGGTCCTCCTCCTCAGTTGCAGCTATTGCAGTCACTATTCAAGTGTGCACGAGAAAATAAACATGATAAGAGGGATGTGTGGAGAGTTGAACATGGGGAGCAAAACCTTACTGGCACATTCAGGATTTTAGAATGGGAAAACTGGAGTTCTTTTGATCAGGGGCAGCTGGAGTGTGTTTTTGTTGTTGTTTTTTCCTCACAATGTGTGAGGGATGGATGTGGGTCGGTTGTCAGTATATTTTCGTTATGGATACAAGGACTGGCAAGTTATCCGCATGAATTACCAAGGGCAGAAAAACTGATATCAATGTTAAATTCGACTCTGGAGAGAGGACCATGGCGAAAAGGAAGGGACTGTTATTTGCACTGCTGTACTTTATAGCAGAGTTCTGGCTCACTTCGCAGCAGGTCCTGAGAATTGGTAAGTAGTAAATTTGTCAGATTTCTTTTATGTCATTAATATAAATACTGCCACTATATGCTTTTTGTCAATATTCAATGATACGATTGCAAGACCTGAGTTGAGGGCCATTTCATTTTGGGATGGATAGCCTACTCTACCTGTCTTTATGTATGTAATAAAAAAGAACAAAAGTTGGCATTATCATACGTTATTTCCAATATCCCACAGTAGCATTGCTTCTCTCTAAAGATGAACAAATAGATACTGTATTTAAATTAGAGACAGCGAGGGTAATAAATGCAGAAATCATACATGTTGAAGTCATGCAAGGATATCCAGTCATAGCAATTGTGCAGGTCAGGTGTTGTAGGTCAGTTAATGGAAGCAGGATAACCTTTAAGTTCTGGCAATATCAAGCAAAACTTAAAATAAAGAATCACTGTGTTCACGATACATTTGCGATGTGTTTTAGTTGTACATGTGTATGTATGTTGCTGTGTGACATATACTCTTGTCACTGGATGATGCAATCACATTATCAGTATCCTGTAACTATCCTAATGGACATACAAGTGCATGCCTATGTTATTCAACAGTAATCTTATATATATATATATATAAAAAGAATCCTTCAGAGACTAGACATGTTGTGATCTTTTGTACAGTGAGTTTCATTGTTAGATTTGTTTTTCACAATGGAGGTACACTGGGGATAGAGTGCTAGGTAGTCCACACAGAACAACAAGAGGCATTAGAGACGTTACCTTTTCGAAGGCACGGTGCAGGAAGAGTTTTTGTGTTTTTTATCTTGTAAACAAACGCCACGCGCGAGCAAACTGTTCTCTCATTCGTCCGATTTTTATGCGGCTCTGTTGCTTTTTTTTTTTTAAGGTGTGTGTGTGTGGGGGGGGGGGGGGGGGGGGTTGGGGGTGCGTGAACCCGGTCGGGATGTAGAAGGGGGTGCGTGGCCTAAAAAGTTTGGGAACCGCTGGGTTAGAAGATTGCATCACAAAAATGACTTTCTAAATTCAGCCTTAGAACTTTCTGCTCCGTTCAATGCCCAAGGCCAGTCACTATTTTTCCAAATTCCTTCTACTTGTAAAGACTTCAAAATTCAGATTTGTGCCGTTGCATAACTTTCAAGGCTAATAGGCCAGTGTCATCTCCCTGTTCTATCAGTCCCGATCTGTTCTCTATATTGTTAATCTCTAAATCATCTATCACTCTCCGAGGCCACCTAATCTTCACCATTCTCTTCATGACCCGCACACATCATAATCTCTCCCATATGGTGTGTGGCTTCGTTCAATTAGCATTTCTCTGTCTTGGCAAGTGCTGCCATCAGATTGTGACTGGCTTCCACTCTTTCCACTGGGGTTGGTAATAATGGTACATCTTCTCCCTCAAGCTCTTAAACAACAAACAATAATCTTCTTTATGCAGAAAGTCTCTTCCTCAAATATGGTACTTAAGCAGCAACCAAATCTCATCGTTGGGGAGTGCACAGAAGCAGCAGCTTGTGGCTTGGCCTCTACTCTATCGTGCTGTTTTTTAAAGTCCTGATTCCTAAATTAGGTGGATTTGATACAGATTATTAAACATGATTTTTATTCTTTCAGTGTAAATGTTTTGTTTTTGGGTCGCAAGCAGCGATCCTATAAACAGAGGAACCTCAGTGGTCCACATCAAACGAAGATATTAGACTGGTTAGGACCTCCTCATTCATTCACAGTCTGGCATGAGCCCAGGTTGGAGTGGTGCTGGTGGTGTTGTTGAGGTGGGGGTGGGGAGTCTCACTGGGAACTGGCCCAGGATGGGGAGAGGGGAGAAAGCAAAACACTACGTCATTGTGTTCCTCTGCCTTAAAAGACTCTCCTTCATGTGATAATTGCACAGAGTCACAAAATCACGGATTAGAATCAGGGCCTACAGATCAGTTCCTTAATATTAACCTCTTACTTTGGGTTTCTGGATTAAAAAAGGTCCACCCAGCTGCCTAAATCTGAACTCTGTTATTTCTCTTGCTCTGAGCCCTAAAGGAAGGAACAGACATCTATAAAAAGCAACGATGAAGGCTTTATCAGTATTTGCCTGCAGCACAAGCAGAATCTTTTGTTTTTGTGACCTCCTAGCATGCATCAACCCACAGCATTGTCTGGCCTATTAAAGATGAGACGGAAGCTCAGTGATCCTGAAAATTATATTGGAAAGTAATTAATGGTAGCTATAGCAAGAATTCCCATTCCACCTTTCATTATAAATTGCATTGATCATAAAGCCCTGATCAGAAAGAGTGAACTCTGCAATTACAAGGAAGACGTTTTTTCATTGGAGACAAAGCTGGGCTTTAATATGCAGGTTCATACATTCATACATCGTTAATTTTATTTTATTATACTTTTAAGGACTGCAAATGGATGACTGCATTCTTCTTCAACAATGCACAATAAACTGCTTGTCTAGTGATTTCTGCTTCAACATTAGTTTTACCTGCACCTCTGCACAAGCTCAAACTTGTATTTACTGAAGTATAAATGATCCAAGATACCTCCAACTTTCTTGTGCATTTGTTTATTTGCTTAGTAATATCTATAGTATATAGAGTGAGTGCATTGATCCATGTGTCATCTGAAAGTATGAAAGTGTGAAATCCTTATACCCTATTGTCTTGGCATCAGTATTGAAAACCAATCCCATTTACAGGATTGGTTTGTCTAACTCCATGAAAAGTGACAGTGCAGAATGGAAAAGTGCAGAGTGCCATGATCCCATGACCCATTTTTTGAGAAAAATGACCACATAGCACTGCTAAAAACCGTGTGTTCAGACAGGATTGTTTACAGGCCACAGCATCATGGCACAAAAGCCAGGATCAATTTCTCGACGTAATAGAGCAGCTGCTCCACTCCGAGTTCCCTCCAGATGTCTGAGCTCCTAACCCTATCTATAAGGCCGAGCCCAGTCACCCTTCAAAGGTAGCTCATTTCGGCCGCTTGTATCCCAAATCTCATTCTTTCGTTCACCACCCAAAGCTCATGACTATAAGTGAGGGTCAGAACATAGATGGACAGCTCTTGATATACCTTTGACTCAGCTCCCTCTTGTCCACAACGGTCCGGTACAACACCTGCATCATTGCTGACGCCGCACTGAATCGCCTCACTCGTGATCAAAACCCAGAGAATACTTGAACTCAGTCACTGGGGGCAGTGACTTACTCCCAACCCGGAAGGTACAATTCCCAGTTCTTTCCGGCAGAGAACCATGGCCTCAGACTTGAAAGTACTGACCCTCATCCCGACGTAGGTTGAGGTCCCCAAACCAGACACTCTCCTCCCCCCTAGCTGCACCATGAGATCCTGTCTAGAAGAAGACAAAGAGAATTGGTGACGAGGGACACCCCTGGAAAATGCCAACACCAACTGGAAATGTGTTTGACTTTGTGCTGAATATACGGAGACAGCTCTCACTTTAAGGACCTAATGGCTGGTAGAAACGACCACGGTAAGCCGTAATCACTGCGGAACGCCCCACAGTACTCCACGTGGGACACGGCTGTAAGCCTCCTGCAAGTCCACAAAATACATGTGGACTGGATTGGTAAACTCCCAGGACTCCTCAAACAGCCCTGAGAGGGTAAAGAGCTGATCCACTTCCACTGGGTCACTGTTCCACGGCCAGGACGCAATCTGTATTGCTTCTTACTGGATCTGAGGTTCGACATTTAGTCGGAACCTCCTTTACGTTACCTTAGAATAACTTTCCCGAGGAGGCTGAGCAGTGCGATACACAGATAATTGGAGCACACTCTCTGGTCTTTTCAAAAAACCACCACCCCAGTTTGCCACTCCACAAGCACTGTACCCAACCTCCATGTGAAACTGAAGATGCGGTCAGCCAAGACAGCTTAACAATGTCCAGAGCCTTCAGCATCTCAGAGCAAATCTCATCCACCCCTGGCGCCTTGCCACTGAAGAGCTTTTTGACTACCTCACCGACCTCTGCCAGGTCTGCCATGGATGTGGATTTCCTCCCAAGTCTTCCCTGAGTCTCTGCCTCCTTCACGGAGGACGTGTTGATTTAAGAGCTCCTCAAAGTGTTGCGTCTGGAGACCCCTGGGCCAGCCAAGCCACAAAGGACTCCTTCTTTATTCAAGGTTCGTTAATTGCCATTATGCAACACAGGGATGCACAATGAAATTCAAACACATGATAAACCAAAACAGCAGTACGTTCCTGTAGTGCATTTTTTGAATTTGCATCATAAGGAATATAAACAGCAGCAACAAAAAAAATTCAACATGAGGAAAACATTGTCCATCAACTCTGACTGTGTTTGAGCACCAAGCATCATGATGTAAACACAGAGTCCACCTCCCACCGGAGTCCTGCACTCTGTCCTGCTGTCCGCCTGTCAAGTGCAGTTTGATCCGGAATGAATGATGGAGCCAGGTCTCTGTGAAGATGTGGACTCAACAGTCACTGACCTCTCGCTGCCTTCATCCAACTTATTTTTCTGCGATTGGACATCAGATAGCCAGGAGCATGCTGGGTAGTGTAGCAGCCTTAGGTTCTAGCAGGGTTAGCTTTGCTTCCAACTCGGCTCTCCTCCCTCTCCTCCCTGAGGCAATCTTGACGGCCTCCTTCTTAGGTTGCCGCCACGACAAGCACAGATGACCTTCACACTACACTTGCACTCAGATGCCCCCAGCCTCCCTCGGGATGCACGGAAGATTCTAATGGAGGTGGGAGTTGAAGACCTCACAGACAGGAGCCCACAGGGCAGCGGCTCCATGTCGATTTTTTAGCCTGAGCCCAGCCGAGCCCTCTCTCAAGGCCCGGCCACCAACGAGCTCCCCTCCCAGCTCTAGCTCAAGTAGGTACGAATCAATCATAAATAATATGAAAACAGCCTTAAGCAATTGTAGGATTTTTAAGGTGCTTTAATTATTTAAGCTCAAATAAAGTGAAAATACTGCATAGATCCAAGTGTGCGAATATCTCTTCTAACACAAAGGTGTACAAATGTCTGCCTAAATGGCACAGGAACTCACTTACACAGTGTAACATCATCTCAGGTCAGGTGGTGTATTAATAATGTGCGTTAATAAGAGCTCAGTTACTTTAAACACGATAAATACTTCCTAGAAGTGTTTTGCTGATGTGGACCAGCACTGATTGCTCGGACCAGTGCTCTGCATGCTGAGCTGCAGTCAATCTGCAATCACACAGATTTAACATCTCTTCTTCAGGTGCAAGTGAGGAGAGATACATTTGTTTTCTTTCACCGTAGGATGCGCCTTTCCACCCAGCTTCAAAGAGAAAATGAATAAGTCAGCAGTACAATGAAATAGATTATGTATTTTGCTGAAATTGAAGGTTGTGTGTCTGAATAGTTTATATTGCTCATCATCACACACAATTATAAAACCTTTCAAGCAATTACACGTCTGTTTGAATGCAGTGGCCTACCCAGACGTGAGTGGATGCTGCCACTGTCTGACAGCTGCTAATATGTCTGTTTTTATTTATCTCTTAAGCTTATAGACCCACTGTAGGATTGTCAATGAGGTTACAGTCCTTTCTTGCTGAAGGTGGCGTTAAATAAATGGCCTGTTACAGCGATCCAATAAAAGCTACCAATAAATGCTGAATTCATAAGATAACTTCTTATCATTTGTGGCGAGTCTCATATTTACCTTTTTCATTTTTCCCCGTTTGTTCATTTATATCATTTGCCATGTAATAGACTTTTGCAGATACGGTGCATATTTTTGGCTGCATTTTCAGCTGTTGCATCATGATGGATGCATGTTATTATGAGTGTGATTAGAGGTCAGCTACAAAGATCTAAATCAGGAAATCTAAATTGCAGCAGCTATTGTTGCCCTTCACACAAACTGCACCATCTACTTTGAAAGCCCTGTATGTGGAAAACAAAATGCTTGATTGGAAACGATGCTGTGATGCGGCCACTAGGATTACTTTGTTGTTGAATCATTAAGCACTGAGGCATTTGCTGCATCAAGACCGTCTGGTCAAAAACTCATGTTTATTTCCCCTTTTATATTCAAAACGCATACACGATAAAGTGAGATGAAATAAATGTCCTCTGCAAATTTGAAAATGTCATATTTCAGTGGAAAGAATTCAAGACTTCAAAGGGACCTAGCAGCTGCTCACTGAGGCTCGGTAACCGTAATTAGGATTGGCCCTTTCAAGCATGCTTTTAGTGACCAGGGAGTCCAGACAAGGCTTTCTCAGTTTGGGGTTTCAGGCTATGCGACACCAAAGAAAAAGGTCATTCACAATCAAGGTCTCAAGGGGAGCTTTTTAAAGGCCGTTTCTCCTTCCAAAATCAATCACAATTTTGCAGGCAAGTCTTCAAACAGTGTTAGGGAGTGCAATGACCTATTGCCATCTGTAGCCTCTCTATTGAAGTGAGGTCATTTGTAAACTATTGTAGCATTAAAATGGTATCTTCACGATTTGTGTTCATGGTTAATTGGATTAACAACTTTGAGCTTTTTAAAAGTACCTTCAGTTTGTAGCATACACATGATTTTTTCTACAACAAAATGTTCAACGTTCATTTCTGATTTGTTTAAAGGATAAAGAAACTGACTAACCCCCGACTGTCCTTGTTTCAATATGCGCTCATGAATATGAACATGGCGAGAACAAACCTTTAACCTCGAATGTATTATTTGAGAAAAGCTATCACTTAAGGCCCAGATGTTTGAAATCATTTACATTTGAAAGGCTCGGGTGAAATTGACATGCAGGGGCATTTTCAGCAGGGATAAGAACACTGAATCTCACACGGGCCTGCCCGCCCTGTATGCAGGTGGTGACAATCCAACGTTTCTCTGGCCTTAATCCCAACGCTCTTCCTGCTGCGCTTTATGTAACTGAAATGTGAAACATTGAATGTAGAGCTTGGGCCCCGGCTGGAGTAATATATATATATATATATCCATATTGCCAGCCATGGCTATGCTCGAGCCGTCGTCTTTCTGGAGCAGCGCAGTGGACGGATGGAGTTTGGACGGTTTTTACAATCATCTCCTCAACTCTGACACGATCCCCATCCTGTGGCCCTGGCACACACAGCCAGCTGAACACGGTTGTGCTTAAAAGAGAAATGTATCTTGTAAATTTTGACAGTTTGCATTTGTCAGGTTTTACTGCGTCGTCCTATGTAGCGGGAAAATGTGAAATGGCATTGTCAAGAGTTTTGTATAAAGAGGCCGATAAGGTAGCAGACATAATTTCTGTCATTCCTTACTTTATAAAAGGTTGATACTTGAGATTACTGTTTGGTGCCTTTTCAATTAGGCTATTCGGTCGTCATTAATATTCATATAATATCATACATCTGATCATCTTAAACCATTAGTCTGTAAGGATTTGCTGACATTATAAGTCGATTAATTGATTAGTCAATTGACAGAAATCATATCTATTGTAAACTGATTGTTGGATTTTAAAACGTTAGTAAGGAGAAGGAATAGTTGCACTCTTAAATGTAATGCACACAAGAGTATCAGGTTTCCATGTCGGCATGTTAAACTCGTGCTCTAGAATTACTATAGAGACAAACATGACAAGGAAATCCCTTTGGCACGGCTGGTGATTATGTTTTAGCAAATGAAACATTGTTAGTCTTACAATATATAAAGTGCAGGTGTCACATGAGAGGAGTGGATGATGTTGATGTTAATCCACTCCAACCTCCCAGTCTTTCTTCTCTTACACTGCGATATTTAAGAAAAGGGACAATGAACCAGCTTCTCTAGAAACAGTGACACCTCGGAGGTTAGGTCTGTCCGAGTTTTTTATACCAGTGAACGGTTAAAGCAAAGGTTGGATTATGACAGACTGACCACCACATTTTACAGTGAAAAGAATCTTTGGTCCAATCAAGTGGCAGAAGTATTTCACTTCTGTTAGAGAACCAAAATGTTTCACAAGCATCCACATAATAGAAAAGTTAGTCCAGAAACTAATCAGTTAAATAGAAACCTGTGGAGAAGAAAACATAATGTCTTTAGAGGGTAACATATTAGGGTTCCGCCTTCCATAGCAACAGTGTTTTGGCAGCCTGACCAGAAAAACTCCTTCACAATTACATTATGTTTTGAGGCTTCGCTATATACGATACTATCAATCACAAGCTGACGGGAACACGTTTAAGTTTGAGTTCATCGAAGGCGATTGTTGTCTAGAGCAGTAAATTAAAAAAAGACTGGAAACATGACTTTGTGAGGTGAATGAGCGCAGCGGTTCATCCGTTGACTTACTGTTGCAAAGGAGACGGGAGACACACATGGCATGGTATGTTTTTAAACGTCTGCCAAGATAATGTTAAGTCCTTCATACATTAGCTGTGAAGCTGCTCTCTAATGAGCCGACTGTGAGGAACCTCGTCTACCTCGCCGAATCACCACATACGCCATCGTGTCAGCTGGTGAAATTGAGGCCATGTAAATTGGGCGAAGTCAGTAAAGGTCAAGCTTTTCTCCATATCAGATTAACATCCTGTCAACTCCAGCAGGCTCCTTAGTAGCATTATGTGGTCGAAGTAACAGAGAACATTGGGCCACATTATGCAACTGTCAGAGTTCAGTTGTGGTAACCTTCACACGCTATAACGGAGGTGAAGCTGAGAGAAGTCATTCTACCAACAGTTTCTCTGATATTACTTCAGCGTGATCGGACTGTTACTCTCACACCAACACTGTTTTCTTCTCTTCTTGCAGGCGGCATCTTTGAGACGCTTGAGAATGAGCCGATTAGTGTTGAAGAACTGGCCTTTAAATTTGCTGTTACCAACATAAACAGGAACCGGACCTTAATGCCAAACACCACATTGACCTATGACATCCAGAGAATTAACCTATATGACAGTTTTGAGGGCTCAAGAAGAGGTAAGGATGATCCCATTTAATTATGAAAGCTTTTTGTGCTGAATAATCAATGAAAGAGATCGTTTATTATGACACAAGTGTCTCTCCTGTTGGTCATTTTCTCTCCGCTTTCCGTTTCATTACATCAGCCTGCGACCAGCTGGCTTTGGGCGTCGGGGCAGTATTTGGCCCCTCTCACAGCTCATCCGTCAGCGCGGTGCAGTCCATTTGTAACGCCCTGGAAGTCCCTCACATCCAGACACGCTGGAAACACCCCTCAGTGGACAACAAAGACAGCTTCTACATCAACCTCTACCCGGAATACACCTCCATCAGCCAAGCTGTGCTGGACATAGTGCAGTACTACAAGTGGAAGACGGTCACAGTGGTCTATGAGGATGCAACTGGTGAGTGAAACCAGTGAAACCAGTGAAGCACTAAAACACTTTGGCAGCCAAATATGTGATCATTGATAAAAACATAGCAGGAAGCACACTCACGTTACGGTCTAATTATATCGTACGTATTTACAAATCTGACGGCCATGTGAGTGCATTTGATGTTATTTTTTGTGCATGTGTCAATACTGTGTATGTTTGTGGAGAGCTGATTGTGTGACAAAGTATTGTACAGCAGTGTGGAACCTGAACGCTAGAGTGTCTGCTGGAGGTCGGCAGGAGGGACCTCCACTGTTTTCAATTAAATAACATTGAACCTTTGTTCAAAATAATAAATATACTTATTTAGGCTTACAGTATATGAGCAATTGCCATCAAATGGCAATAAGACTATTAGGCAGTAGTCTACAGATTCAAAGTGTTTTCTTCGATTTTTTGAACAAAAAACAAACATAAATCAGACAATCATATTCAATTTAATTATTATTTATTTGTGGTTATTTATTGTTATTATTACATTTAAAAAAAAACTATTAACAATGATTAAGTAAACGATGCCTTGATTACATATACATCAGTCATTGTATGGAATTATTGAGAAAGATATTTTTGTAGCACCTCAAATATTGTGATATTACCCTTTTTTGTCCTGAACATATGCATGAGTCATTGTATGGAATTTTTGAGAAAAACATTTTTATAGCACCTTCAAAATTAAAAAAAAATGTGCCATTTGAAGGTCCAAATTCAGTTCAGAGTTTTTTGCTGAGTAAAATATCTTAATTGACTGTCAGTCAGGTATTATTCATTAGCAACCCTCAAATCAAAGAATAAAGACACTTTGCGCACAATTTAGGTGTATTTTCCCTTTAACTCACGAGATGCAGGCAGCATGTTTTATACTTAATGTGAATATAATTAATGTAATCTAATTCCCATTATGCAATATGCATACTTTGTTGGCATCTTATTCTGAAAACCGAATATTCGTCTGTCTGAAGAAACCGGATGTTGTCTCACGTTAATCTTTCCGCTAGCTTTCAAAGTCCTTCGCTCGCTCCCGATCTGCGCCGTTTGAATGCGTTTACCGTGAATTTCAGCATACAACGCTGGGTGCACTGCAATTTAAGTGTCTGCTGAGTTGACCGCAGTCACAGGTCTGATTAAGAAGCGCTCCATTTATGTATTTGTTTAGAAAGTTCGGTTCTTCACGCACACGCAACATCAGTCAAGGCGAAAATCAAAACCGTTCTATGGCAACTGCACTGGGTCACATAGGCTACGATGTTTTTGACAAGTTCATTCAATTATAATTATTATTAGAGGAAATTATGAGGGCATTTTTTGTCCCCCTCCTAGTGATATCAGGGGCAAAATTATATTTCTTAGGGGCATTTTTGCCCTTTGCCCTCGTGTATTTCCGACGCTGACTATTCATTCATTCATTCATTCTCCTCCAAAGGGTTTTAATAGACACGGTTTCTGTGCAAGGTATCAGAAATCATGAAATAAAAGGGACGCTGTAAAAATGTTCTCATCCTTCAGTTGGCATCTCCATCGACCGTTTGGTATTGATATTGTAAAGCCAATAGATGGTTTGAATTGTGTTTTGGACTGAGGGATTTTTCACTATCCCCAAAAATAATTATGATTTTTGCAGCCCGCTTACACCAGAAATGATTATGTTCATTGTATAAAGTTGTAACACCTTTAACAGCTCCACTCACAGAATCTAAGCACACAACAACAGACCGTCACACCAACTTCAGCATCAAATATGCAGCAAAATCACATTACAACGTTAACCTGCTGCGCTAATATGCTTTGAATCATCCCGAACTTTGCAACAAGCTGAATTAGTTTCCAGTCTCCAAACTGTAGCACAGACAGCGATGTGATGGAGCACATGTCTTACCTTTGAAAGAGCTTATTCTTTGACTTTGTAAATCCTCTCTGCAGGCCACACTCCACACTCACAGCAGCACGCGTTTTGATGTCCAAGGTGTTCACTCCAGTCTCAAATCCGGTTACATGTTGTGATTATAATGTCACATAACTAATATTCTCACTGTGTGCATGTTGGTGAGGACGTAATGCAACAGGTAATTTGGAGAGAATAAGAAAGTGGGGCTATATTGTAGTTTCATTGCACCGTCAAGTCCCGCGTCATTGCTATCTGCACGGAGCAGCGGCTGCACACTCCGGCTTGTTCTTTTCCTGGATCATGAATATATGTCAAACACAAGCTTGGCCGAGACAACTTAGCTAGCTGCCTTTATTGTTGACGATTACTGTCATATGATAGAGATGTTTAGCGCGACAAACATACTCCACACCTTAGAGACCTTTCAAACGTCTCGATCACGCTCCAACGACGTGGTCGAGACGTGATGAGTGCAACATCCGTCGCAGTTCGTATCTACGCCTGCCTCAGTTGAACATTTTATTTTGAAAGCCGGAAGTTTGGGTAACTATCATGCCCACAAAATCTTTGCTTGACGAATTTAATATATTGCAATTCCTCATTGTGACCACTGGAGGGCAGTAAACTGTCATGATACATATATCTATTTAAATTGCAGAAATATAAGACAAGATAAAACTTTTTGACCTCCAGGAAGAAAATTTTAGCATTGAGCCACAATTCCTACTGCAGATCAAGAAACCATAGGTAGGAGCATTACACAGCTAAACATAACACATATCTATATAAAGAGCAAATAAATTAAGGGGTTCATAGGAAATAATAAGTAACATTCAATAGATCAAAACGTTCAAACGTTTATGTTACACAATTTACATATTGAGAAATAATGTTTAAATATACTGTTGCATTTTAGAGCATTTTAGGCATGTAACTGTCTTACTGCTGGGTGGAGTTGGCGACTGACCTTTAGAAATAACTGTTTTGTCGCCCTCCTGTGGCCATAGTGAGTACTATAAAATTCGTTAAGCTAGCATTAATAATGAGATGACAGTGTATGCTAGCACTTCCGTTGAATGTTTTCAAAATAAAGTCAGACAAATTGACGGAATCAGAAACGACAGAGAAGAATATTCTTTAATTATTCTCAACAGTTGACTGTACGAGGTTACAGCTACACATTCTTCAGTGGGGGTCGTATTCAGGAGACCAAATGTAATGTTGCGCTAATAAGGTTCTTCCTTGAACTGATTATCTTACGGCGTAAATGTAGACTCAGAAGCATACTAACACTTCCGGTGAAGACAGTGAAATACAGTGCTGCATTTTGGGACGATAATCGATTTTTACAAAATGTAGCCTTACATTTGTTGATATATTTGTTGAATCCTCTATATGATAACACAGGATACAACAATAAAAATCGGAACTTTTTAGTCGGGACACTATGTGGACATGATGATAGTTGACCTGAGCGTAATCGAGAGTGCCTACTGCCCTCTTGTGGTCACAGCGATGAACTGCGATATTATATTAGGCAAATTAGCGTCAACGTAGGGAAAAAAGATGCTACCACTTCCGGTTAAGACTTTCAAAATACAGTGACGAAACGGAAGCATTCAAAATAAATGAACTAACCGAAGTAATTATGAAATAATTATGTTATATGTTGTGTTCAATGTTAAAGACTTAAACCCTCTACGCCCTCAAGTTTTTTGTTGACAAGAAAAGGTGTTTATCAGATGAACAATGGAAATAGCAAGCCATGGGAGTGCGGGTAAGATGTCGCACTAAGGATAGACTAAATTCAGCAGGGTTTTTGCGAGGTTTTTTCGTCCATATTCTCAGATAAATTGTGTCATATTGATACAAACTGTCACACTGTTGTAGTGCCTCTACATATATTATACAACAATGATAAACCTGTTCCCATCCCTGCTCATGTATTAATTACGCAGCATTTCTTCTAAAAAATAACCTTTTTATTTGGAAGTAAAATGTCTCCAGAGGGTGGGTTTGTTGTGAATGTTTTTGTTGAGCCTAATAATGGCCTTCTTGGCTTTTAATTTAAGGACTGATTCGTTTGCAAGAGTTGATCAAAGCTCCATCCAGATACAGCATTAAAATCAAGATCCGCCAGCTGCCAACAGGAAGCAAAGATGCCCGTCCTCTGTTGAAAGAGATGAAGAAGGGGAAGGAGTTCTACGTCATCTTTGACAGCTCTTACCAAACATCAGCCGATGTTCTCAAGCAGGTGAATAACAAACATATATGCATAGGCACTCTCGGCACACTGCACACGAGGCAGAAGTCATTGCTCTGAGGATTTAATTCATAACTTGACACCTGAAATGCAATGTTCTGTCAGAAATCCATTCTTCTTTTGGTGTTTCTGCGTTGCTTTTGGTTTAAATTTCTGTGCAAGATTAGTCTCATTCTATCCCCTTCAGAAATCCGATGAGATTTTTTTTTTGAGCCAGACATACACATTTAGAAACAGAAGATTGATTGGAAACACTACGTTAACATGAGCAACTCACTTGGATGCTTGTCAATGCAGACCATACAAACAATACTAAATGAGGCAATTTAGAAAATGTGTGGTTTGTAATTTGCAAGAGTCTCTTGGTAACAGATGTGTTTGGATCATGTTAGGGAAATAAAAGATTATTTATACAGGCTGCCTGGAGAGAAATATGAATGCATAGTCTGTTATTCTGTTTAGATCTTGTCCATGGGGATGATGACTGAATATTACCACTTCTTCTTCACCACACTGGTAAGAATACTGTTATTGAGCCACATTTCAGGAAATCTCTGCATCTCAAGAACGAAAACAAAGATTGTTTTCTTTAATACATGTGCACAGGAACTTTGACTCATGAGTTTCTCCCTGAAACAGGAATGACGAACCTAATGGATGTGCACATAATAACACTGTTCCATTGTGTTACCCTTGCTGAATAACTCACATCTTCTTGTTGGGGTAATTTGTCAGAATCACATTAATTCTACACTTCTACAGGACCTGTTCTCCCTCGATCTGGAGCCGTACCGCTACAGTGGGGTCAACATGACGGGGTTCAGACTGCTCAACATAGACAGTCCACAGGTGGCCTCGGTGGTAGAGAGGTGGGCCATGGAGCGACTGCAGTCTCCCTCCAAAGCAGAGACTGGAATGATGGAGGGGATGATGACAGTGAGTGGACTTTACTTTCCTCCTTTCGTTCCGCATGCCAAAGGTCCACCAGGTGCAGGGGCTGTGTTTCTCAGTGGGGACTCCCATCTAAACTGTGTCCTCTCATGGTAGTGGGATTGTTTATATAGCCTGATGTAAGCAACATGCTCAAAAGGTCAAAGAAGGTCCGTTAATTCTATGAAAATCTAAACATTAAATGGAAGATATATGGAGAGTCTGAGCTTGTCAGCTGAGCAAGGTTGGAAACAACCTGTTTGTCATCAGCCAAGTTGATTTCCGCACCAAAAACTATGCTCGAATATCAAATAAGGTAATTCTCAACATCCAGACACTGGGAGATTAAACACGTAGCCTATTTTGGGAAACTGCTCGAGACCTTTACAAAGCCCCTCATCACCCACACTTGAGTCAGAACGCAGCAGTCCCCCATGTTGCTCTCTGATTGTGTGTACAATCAGGAAGGTATTTTGAATAAAATTGCTCCCCATATTGTGCTCACCGTGGCTGGTTGTGTCTCCTGTTCGGTTGTTTTCCGTGCAGTTTGTAAAGCCGGCTCTGCTTTGAGAAACCATATGGTGCTGTGCATCTACATCAACAGTCCTCATGTGATAAGTGCATAACGGGATCCCCGCCGATGGACGCTGACGGCCACGTTTGTCTTTCAGACGGAAGCAGCTCTGATGTACGATGCCGTCTACATGGTGGCTGCTGCCTCGCAACGGACCTCCCAAATCACTGTCAGCTCCCTTCAATGCCACCGACATAAACCCTGGCGCTTTGGATCACGCTTCATCAGCCTGCTCAGAGACGTGAGTTTGGTTTATGAATGTGTGACACCACCTGCCCCTCTTCTTCCATCCATCCATCCATTTCACAGCCTGCTATACCTTTATTTAATTTCTCTGGCTGCAGGAGCAGAAACCATAGAGTTCGGAGATCTGATGAATATTGAAACAGATGTTATGAACTTGTAGGAACCATGACTTTGGGGCGACCGTAGAGGGCTGTCTGGTAACCGCAGGGTCAACGGTTCGATCCCCGACTGGGACGTGTCACGTGTCGAAGTGTCCCTGAGCAAGACACTGAACCCCCGGCTCCCTGGGCGCCTGTCATTGGCAGCCCACTGCTCCCTATATACAGGGATGGGTCAAATGCAGAGACAAATTTCCCCTTCCGGGATCAATATAGTATAATAAATAAATTTAAATAAATAAATTCTATCTGGACTATCACAGTAAACATCTTGTCGATGCTTACTTTATTAGTTATCATTGCTTGGTAATACTGTTGAGAGGTAGCATACCTGCCAAGTGTCTTTACTCATGAGACTCACATGTTCAACGTATCCACAGACTTCTCACCACCACCAATGTCTTTCAATGATAAAATGCTGACTTTGTTTTCTACGTCCATGAGAGTTTTATTTGTAGGGATCATGCTGCTCATATAACCCAACATTGTGCTAAAGTTTGACTTGGCGTTAACGTTTTCTTAAATCGGTGTATTTATTATATACAATGAGTTACGTGGATTTTACACGATTCTCCTTCTTGTGTCTGTTACAGTGTGGTCGGCAGGTATGACTGATTTAAGTCTGCACTATATTACCAGACAATTATAATGTAACTTTGACAACAATCAAATCAGACATGCTGTTCACTGTGGTGGATCACTTACAGAAAGTCATGGTCAGGTGAACCTAATACTCTACAGATACTAGTGGCTTCCTGGATGCTGGAGAATACATTCAAAATCTGTGGTTAGCGTTAGAAAATAATCAGCAGGAGCATAGTTTACAGAATTTCAGTTAAATTGTTTAAAACATGCATATGGTCCTTTCAGACTGTATCTTACAGCTGTATCACATATTTAATACTGGTAGTTAAGTTTGGCAGAGAAAGTTTCACGAAGAACTAACAGCTCAAGATAATAAGGGTCAGCTTTGTGCATTTGGACTATTTTCTTAAATCTACCAATGAACATGCGGAGCATGTTTGTTTGTGAAGGAGGAGTATATAGGCCTGATGGTCCGTGCAGTATATTCATGGATGATCAGTTAGCTTTCAGCAGTGTGTTCAAACTCATTCTCATCCTTTTTTATCATCTGGATTCTCCAATCTGAGAAGATCCATGTCATCACTACATGTACAGTAATGACACCAACACATGGACACAGAGACACAGACACACTTTTGATTGGTAAGGATTTAAAAAGAGACTTAATGACATGAATAAATCTGGACTTAGGTTAAGAAGGCCTCACAGATGTGTGCGATAAGACTGTGAAGCGGTCTAATCAAAGATCAACTTCACCAAATGATACCCTGTAACCTCCTATAGATGCAAAAGATCTTTGCATTAGAAATGGAGAACAAAAGAGAAACATTCCTCATGACGGCATCAAGTTTAATCTTGAGTCTTATGTTTGTGTGTGTGTGCATTGCCACATACTGCATATTGCACATATTAATGGCTCAGGGGGCATTTGTTTTGGTTCCAGTAGATTAAATATAATTATTTTCAGATACAATCTGACTGATGTAAGTTTCAGTTTAAAGGCTGAAAGAACAAGATGATGAAACATGAGGCTCAGCGTCGTTCGCCATCTCTTAATACACCTGTAATTGATTTCTAACAAATAAATCCTTCAGGCTGATATAGCGAGAAAGTAGAATGAATTTGGAGTATTTTGTAAAATCTAATGAATGGTGTTGCAGGACACTTACCCAGATTATTAGTACATATTACAATAAGCGAAGGCCAGTTCACCCAAAGACCCAATAACATGTGTCCCCCTTACCCCAGAAGTCATTTATTCAGTCAGAGAGTTCCGGTATGATTTGTATTGAAGCTTTGCAAGTACCATGTGTTCAATGGCATTTGGTTTGTGTCACTCCATGCCCCCAATAATGTCCAGTTCTGAGAGCACACACACAGTGAGCTGCACTAGTGGGAGCCTCAACACAAGTCCTTTAAGGAGACAGCTCGACTCCCAAATACAGGCTTTATTTCCCAAACGTATTTGGCTATTATTATCGGCTGCTGTTCTTTGGTAAAACCTAACAGCAAAAATGTAAATCTTGAAATGCCACGGGCTGGGCACATTTGCAGAAGGTGTACTGATTTCTTCCCATAAAATGTCTCCTCAGCTGCCTGCATCAGTGCAAATTAGAGATGCAGCTCATTTCTCTAAGCCCTCTCTCTGTAACAGAGATTTAACCTGACTGTTATTCAGCTGAGCTCACTTCATTATGAACCGCATTCAAATATCTCTGCGCTCTGCTGCCCACCCGCTGCTCCCCCTCAGACAGAGGCCGTGCCTGCCTGCTCTGTTCACATCACTGTCCAGCGTGTTATATACTCAGAGATACTTCATATTTCCATTGAGGATCCAGCCGACGCAAAAATGCCCATTAAGATGCAGTTAGCCTCTGTCAATGCTCTCCGCTTATTGTAGCACTCATCAATTATTCATCTTTTGCTAACTCTTTTCATTTTTTTCCAGGCTTCTGCTTTGCATTCATGTCTATGACAATAAAAACAAAACTGAGGGGATTCATTGGTTTTGTTTTTCTGCGCTGTCTTTGCCACAGGCACAGTGGAACGGCTTGACGGGGCAAATAATTATAAACAAGACAGACGGCCTGCGGAAAGAATTTGATTTAGATGTCATCAGCCTGAAGGAAGATGGCTTGGAGAAGGTGAACTATCTGACCCATGTCTGTATTGTCAGTACATGCTGTTGTTGTAGACATCCAACAGAGCTGAACAGAGTACGGCAAACAAACAAACAGAGCGACTGGTATTCAATGTCAACTCCTTTTTTTTCCTAAAATTGCAGGAAGATGACTTGTCTGTGGAAAAGTATACAGTGTTTTGACATCTAGAGCACTAATTATACCCCAAAAAGGAACTTTTTGCAAATAGTTGTAGCTGTCATTTTAAGGTCAAAAGTTTGTGGATGTTCCTTTGAAAACGTTGACAATGCCGCTCTTGATTTTGTCAGGTCACAAACAGGCCTTTGCACTACAAAGAAATTGAACTTAAGACAACACGGTTGGAAGTAAAGATTGAAATTAAACTGAAATAAGAGCTGTGACCAGAGGAGTTATTATTTTCCACATTTCTTTTTCACCATCATTGTTTTCTGTTTCTCCCTTTAAGTTCAGAGCTCTGTAATTAAAATGATTTTTCTTTATTATTTCTGCAAGACAATCGCGGGCAACAACCGCCTGAATAAAGTGTGGAAAAAGGTCTGTACTTTAGCTTCCCGAGCAGACTGAAGAAATATCGACACTATTTACTCCTTGCTGTCCTCTGTGATGTCTCCCTTTTTTTTAAAAAAAAGACAAGTTTTAGGTCGTGGTGGGACATGGAATTTCAAGTTATATATTTGTCTATATTCTTTTCCTTTTTCCCCGACCCCACTCTCAAACCTCTGTTTGTTCTTCCACTGTAATTTGTCTGCTTCTTATTACTTGTTTCTTTTCCCTTCTTTGCATTCCTTGTTGTGATGATGTGAAGGTGACTTGGGCAACTATGGATCTTTGAGTGTGTTTCTTTGAATATCTTATCCCTAACAGATTGGCGTGTGGAACTCCCAAACAGGCCTTAATTTAACAGAAAGCAACAAGGACTCATCCGCAAATGTGACGGACTCAATGGCCAACAGGACCCTCATTGTCACAACTATTCTGGTATGAACTAAAAGAATCATCAGGCAGCATTTGATCAGGAATGTGCTGATGAAACTAATGAAGTCTGTTATGCGCATTGTTCCAGGAAAATCCTTATGTCATGTATAAGAAATCTGATAAGCCCCTGTATGGAAATGATCGCTTTGAGGGCTACTGCCTGGACCTGCTCAAAGAGCTCTCCAACATTTTGGGCTTCTCCTATGAGGTAAAGCTGGTAACCGACGGAAAATATGGAGCTCAGAATGACAAGGGGGAGTGGAATGGCATGGTGCGAGAACTCATTGACCATGTGAGTACCTATCGCTATTTTAAATTAGAGAACATCCGAGCGATCAGCGGAATCATCTCTCTTCAACTGAAACTCTGCATGATGTTTTTGTTCCGTATCAGGTGGCTGACCTCGCCGTGGCCCCTCTCACTATCACGTATGTGAGGGAAAAGGTGATCGATTTCTCCAAGCCCTTCATGACACTGGGCATCAGCATCCTCTACCACAAACCCAATGGCACCAATCCAGGAGTGTTCTCCTTCCTCAACCCACTGTCTCCTGATATCTGGATGTATGTGCTACTGGCCTGCCTCGGTGTCAGCTGCGTGCTGTTTGTTATCGCCAGGTAAAAGCAGAACGCAATTTCTTATCAATGTGTAAATAAATATAAATCTATTACTTCAGATATAATTAGGTTTCTATGTTTATTGAATTTTGTTGCACTTTAGGCAACACTGTTAGCTAAAAACAACATTTCACTTTGGTGAAAAATGTTTACTTCCTGGATGCAATAGGCCATTTGAATTCATTTACAGTCAACCATTCAGTTTGGCTACAACAAGTACCTCAAGTTCCGTTGCACACCGCTGCAGTAACTCACCACAGTAATGTTTCTGTGTCCTTGGTCAGAATTGATTCAGAATGTTTTTTGCTGGTTTCCATTATGTCGTTAAGATGATTTGGAAAAATAGAGTTAATGCAGGTAGAGATGAGTAAACATCAGCTGTTGCCACAGGCATACATTTGGTGTCATGATCAAGTGATGGTGTTTTATTTGCATCACTAATTGTGACTTCTTTACCTCCAGGTTCACTCCTTATGAGTGGTACAACCCCCACCCCTGCAACCCAGACTCAGATGTGGTTGAAAACAACTTCACTCTAATAAACAGTGTCTGGTTTGGAGTTGGAGCACTTATGCAGCAAGGTATTGGCCCACTATACTGCAATTTGTATTGTGTTATGTCATCATGCTGTGTTCATACCTGGAAGTAGTTTCCCTTCGGTAGAGCACCCTCAACCATCACTTTGATGTTTGTGGTGTGTCTGGAAAAAAAAAAGGATTGTCGGTGTCATGTCTATTTATTCATAGATAACGTATTGTTATTGTCTGGTAATGTGTTTGTTTGTAGAGTTCATAATGCACCTTGCGTTGTTGTCTTACAGGATCCGAACTGATGCCTAAAGCCCTCTCTACAAGGATAGTCGGTGGAATATGGTGGTTCTTTACATTGATCATAATCTCCTCTTACACCGCCAACTTGGCTGCCTTCCTCACTGTGGACAGAATGGATTCACCAATCGACTCTGCAGATGACTTGGCCAAGCAAACCAAAATAGAGTATGGTGCCGTAAGAGACGGCTCAACCATGACCTTTTTTAAGGTAATTCTGCTTTTCACTGAACAGTAAAGTAACTGTCCAGCAATGGGCAGAGGGATGCAAACAAAAACATCCGTTTTGATTTTGATAAACCTGACGTTTTAGCCTTGAGTCCTCAGTCACTACAGTAACATGGGTTAAAGGTTAGTGTCTTTGAAATGTCCTCATACACGCAGAGTTATAAAAGCTTATGGCCAATTATTCCACAAAAAATTCAAGGATTTATGGTTTTGTTTGTAGCACAACGAGTTTATCTGAATGTACAGAGAACATTAAATGTACTTGGGCAGATTTGTATACACTTGTCACATCCCATCTCCTGCCATGCATCAGGATGATTACTCCAGACAGCAGATAGTCTTCTTTCATTTGAAATATTAGAAACAAGCTTCAACCACTGACCATGTATCAATATCATCTATTTTGTCTAAACCTCTGTGTTTTTGTTTGTTGTTTGTAGTGCTGACCATCAAAGTGCATCGTTTTCAAACTTACATTAATTCTGATTCAACAGAAATCTAAGATCTCAACTTATGAGAAAATGTGGGCATTCATGAGCAGTAGAAAAAACACGGCTTTGGTGAAAAACAACCGGGAGGGGATTCAGAAGGTTCTCACCACAGACTACGCTCTTCTGATGGAATCGACCAGCATTGAGTACATCAGCCAGCGTAACTGCAATCTCACACAGATTGGAGGCTTGATAGACTCAAAGGGCTATGGAGTGGGAACCCCGATTGGTAAGAGAGATGAATGACAAACTACACAGTAACAAAGATAACCAATAATACGCCATATCTAAACAGCAAACCCAAATGTTATGACGCTGGTAATGGCGGTAATCATGTTTTTTATCCTGCTGTAGGCTCCCCTTACAGAGACAAGATCACCATCGCCATCTTGCAGCTGCAGGAGGAAGGAAAGCTGCACATGATGAAGGAGAAATGGTGGAGAGGGAATGGCTGCCCAGAGGAGGACAGCAAAGAGGCCAGTGCTCTGGGTGTGGAGAACATAGGGGGAATCTTTATTGTCCTGGCAGCTGGACTAGTCCTCTCAGTTTTTGTAGCAATCGGAGAGTTTATTTACAAATCCAGAAAAAACTTGGACATTGAGGAGGTGAGTGTCGGTCAGTGTGAATGGCACAAGAAGTATTAACACACCAGGGGACTCAATCGAAGACTGTCATGAGCCCTGCTGCACATTCCCGTTGTCATTGTTCTCTACAGAGGACGACAGTAATCACAGGGCCAACAGAACTTTGATGTCTGAATGTGTTGAATGGCATTGTAACAATCAAAACAGAAATACTTTTTAACACAAAATTGTGTTTTAGCACATGAACAATTTAGTCTTAATTGGAAGAATACATTTGAAACCCTTTTTTTTGATGACGGATGGTTGTTGACTTCTGACATCTTCACACCTGACCTTCTTGGCCTTGCTGTTTTTTGCAAAAAACTGTATAATTGTTTTTATGTGGAAAAAAAAGTAATTTTAATGCCATGATAATGAGGGTAAGTGATGGTAAGTGTTATCTTTTGAGCCATGTTTGCCACGTTCATTTCAACAACTGCAGTAGGTTTGAGAGTATTCTGTTATAAAATGTTTGCAATTTTCATATTTATAGCGCACAGAAACTTTGACTTAACAGTACTTCTTACCGCTTTTGTATGTACTCATGTATTTAAAAAGAAATCTTGATTTATTCAAGGGGCGGTTGTTTCCACTTTGTTTATGAATGACTGTTCCCACAGAGTTGCATTCAAGTTGCTTGACACTCAGGCCATCAGTTGCTTACTGTCGATACTTTTTTGTTGCTTTTGTATCATATGACGTTCATAAAAATGCATGTGTATTTTTCGTCATGTTGGAATTGTTTCAGAATGACTAAAGTTACGTGAGAACATTACATCCTTTAACTTTTAATTTCTGGTTGTTTTGGTGTTGATTGCTCCCTATCTCTGCATGAACAACCTTTTCCTTTACTGGATGCAAGTTCTATAATTGTGACAATTGTTATCACAACTCCACGACTTCATTCATGAAGCATTTGAGTTACATCAAGCTCTTGTAAAACTAGTATGTCTTTCAAATTGCGACTGTCCCATTTTGAATATTTGATTGTTTTGATACTTTTGAGGTTTCTTTTTATCATTCGTTTTGGCTGTTTCCGGGGGAACAATTTTCATGAGTCATTTCTCAGGTTTGCTTACATTTTACACCGTATATCACCATGTTCTTATTTTTGGTATACATAGATGTTGCTTGCAAGTACTTCACTAACATGCAAGGATTATGAATTTTGCAAATCTTTATTCACCATTGGTGTAAAGCGGCGCATCGAGCATTTAAAAAACACTATCTAAATTGGTTTGCACAGTAAGGCAAGCTAATCCAAAATGTAGAGAGATGGCCTCTGGATAAAATGTTAAACGCCACTGACTCAGCAGTAGCGTATTGCCTCCCTGAATCGCCTTTCTCATTGCCTGCTTTCAGCTCTAACCAGATCTATATTCACCTCACTCAGGCTTAGGTTTGCACATAACATCCTCATTATGTAGATTACAAAACATTTTAAACACTCCTAGTTTAAAGGTGCACAGGCCTTGTGGCACAGATTAGAAAATCCTGCAGATGCAATCAATTATTTCTTTCCCCAAATCTGACAGGATTTTAGACTCTACATTATAGGTTTGGCATCACATGAAGAATGATGTGACAGAATTTTAGGTTTGAAATAACTCTGCTTGTGAAGGACAATCGAGTGGGATTCAGAAACAACAATTATGATTGATTGGTGCTTACGATTACTTTGATTATTAGATATTTTACAGATTCCTTGCATTATACATACAGCATTGTTTAAAAAAAATGCTGATTTGGAATTGAAAGCCCAAACATTCAATGAGAATCGCAGCATGCACACAATTACATTGCAGTTTTGATCATCTAATTTGTATCACTGGAGAGCAGATTTTAATACAATAAAATTGAGGTTGAACTGTTCCTGGACACAGTTTTAGTATAAGATTTAAATTTAACTGTTTAACAGAGTTTGAATGAATGTTAACCATCAATCTATTGAGACACATACAAGACATTTCACATCAGCATTCATCTGGTGCAGATTTGAACTATTTAAGTACCACTAGTGTGTAACTACAGCAAAAAGTCATTTGCCATACAAAACAAACCTTAAGAAAAGAGTCTGCACCTATCAAGGGCATGAAGTTATTTTCTATTATTTAGATTTTAAGGCTGTTCTTTTCACTGATGTAAATGTATGAATAAAGATGACTCCCATATCCCCATTTAAAATGTTATTTTAAATTGTTCATGAAGCAGAACCTTCAACCACAAGCACAAGTGCTTCAACTGTGAAATGGCCGTCTTCTAAATTTATTTGACAGCATTTTGTAACTGATGTTCACTGTTTAGGTATTGCTATTGCACTTAAGTGAATCAGCAACTGAGGATGAAATATGATCTGTTCATTTTTGACGAGAGATATTCTTGCTGTACAGATGTCAACTATGATAAAGGCAAACATTGGAATTGAATTGCATTGTCCTCTATCAACACCAGCCCTCATCAAATGCACAAATAACCTAAGGATGGTGGCTTCTCTTTCATTTTGGGAATAATTTCTGCACTGCTGAACTGAAAAATTACTCAATGCTCAATCTTACTCTCAAAACAGCAAAGTTAATGAAATACCAATGCACTTGGCAGAATTGCAAGCATCGCTTTTGCTTTTGCAGTTAGCTCTTGATACTGATAAATTCCAAAAATTTCCGCATGACTGGTTAAATAGTCGTACTCTCACACAGTATGACTTCTTTGACAGATCTTGTACTGAGATGCACTTTTCCCTGTGCTTAGTGTTACGAAGCAAAGCAAGTTAGAAAGCAAGTGTAAATGTAATCTGTCACAGTATGTACAACCAGCTGTTTGGTAATCTGAGGTTTGCAGAGCAGGGTGCCTGCTAGCTCGGGTCGGAATGCCCTCTGGTCTCTTTCATTTCTCTGGGAGATTACAGTATTATGGTATTCATTTATATAATCCTTTCAATGGGATACAGCCCCCTTCTTGTTGCTACCCCTAAAATGAAGTTAATTTAGTGACTGCAGCATGTAATCAGTTAAGGTTCCCTCTGAGAACATTTTCTGAGGGTTCTCTAAATGATCTAGGAAGTGTTTGAAAAACGGTTAGCTTTTTGTGAACCATTTGAGAACTTTCAGAGAACCTTTAGGGAACGTTCCTTGAAGGTTTTATAAACCTTCAGGGAATTGTGCTTGAAGGACATTCAATCTGGAGGGAAAAGTTGACTTCTCAAAAAAATAAACAAACACAATAGAGCAGTACCTATAACTACCAAGAATGCATCAAAGTAATCAAAGTGAATATCCCTTTATGGTTCTCTGAAGGTCTTCGAAAACAAACGTTCAAGAACCTAAAGAAAACCCTCAGAAAACATTTTCTGATGGTTCTCTAAATGTTTTAAATGGTTTTAAAACCTCCCTAGAACCTTGAGAGCCCTCAAAGAACATTTTCTGAAGGTTCTCTATATGTAGAGAAGAAGAACGGTTTGAAAAACCTTCAGAGAACCTTCAGGGAACGGTCCTTGAAGGTTCTCTGAAGGTTCTTTGAAAGTTTTGGTGAGCCATTTAACAACCTTCAGAGAACCTTTATGGAACGTTCCCTGAAGGTTCTCTAAATGTACTTGGACGGGTTTGAAAAACCTTCACAGAACCTTTTTTGAAGGTTTTTTGTGAAGATTGATACTGTAGAGAACCCTTTCTAAAGGAAACGTTTCCTTAAGGTTCTTTGAAGGTCTACTAAAAAACCCTTCTTAGAACCTTGCGGGCACACTCAGAGAACATTTTCTGAAGGTTCTCTAAAAGTTCTGGGAACCTCCCTAGAACCTTCATAGAGCCCTCAGAGAACATTTTCTGAAAAAATCATTGAGAGAACCCCAAAGGAATGTTCCCTAGATGTTTTCGAAAGGTCTTCTAAAAAATCTTGTAGTAACTTTTAGAGAACCTTTTGAGAACCTTTAAATAATGTTCCTTGCAGATTTACTATAGGTTCTGAAGAGGAAAAGTTATCTTACGGTTCTCTGAAGGTTGTGTCCTAGAGAACCCTCAGCCAACACTTTCTGAAGGGACCGTTCCCTTTAGATACTCTGAAAGTCTTCTAAAAATCCTTTCGAGAACGTGTTGAGAATTTTATTTAAAGGAAATTCAATCTGGAGGGACAAAGCCATCTTTGGAAATATTTACAAATGAGACACTCTTCTGTTCTCAAGAAAAACCTACAACTAACCACAATGCATCATGATGCATTAAAGTGGTACGTGTAATGGCCCTGGAATGTCCGCTGAAGATACAGTTGCTCAATAGCTTATAAGATTTGTGTTGTGTTTCAAGAAGGGCATGGACCTTATGGTTGGATTGATTACACAAGTATTGTGCACTTTTTCTAGGGGTTTGAACTCTGGTACATATACTCTAATATACAATGGATTTCCTCTCATTAGTTCTGCATTTAAGAGGCCGTGACAGAGGTACCTGCCACTATTTATATTTACATAGGATGAGATTTTTCTCAGAAATAAGAGGGAATCTGAAAGCTAATCGACTTATCAATTGATGTTTACTGAGACACCAATATTTCCAAATCAAAAAATTTGGTTTGTATTATTCTGATGTTCCAATAATTTGACTGTGTGCTATTTTTGAACAACTAATGTTTGTCTCATAATTATGGTGGATATGGATAACTTTTTCTGGCAACCACAATGTGCAACCTGTAGCCATTGCTGCTTGTTGAAGAAAACCGACTTGATGATATATATATATCTCTGCGGTCAGTATTAGCCTTCAGGAAATGTCCAGTCAGCTCCATGAGTGCCACACTGAATAGCGTTTGTCCATTTTATTAGCATATATATTCTCTGCTTCAGCAATTTCGCAAGCAAGCTAACTTCCAGATGTTTTAATTTCTAATCCTTGTTTTCCCCCCTCGCCTTCTGTTTCCTAATCCTTGCTACCCAAGTACTGTGGAGTCAGTCTGTCAGAGGATAATGACTGGAATTATTGTCCATTACCTTTAACCGCTTATCCTTGGGAGAGGGGGTGGGTCTGGAGCCGTTCCCAGCTGACATCGGGTGACAGAGGGCCAGTCAATCACAGGGCGAACACATAGAGACAGACCACCATTCACACTCACAGTCACACCTATGGGCAATTTACAGTGAACAATTAACATGCATGTCTTTGGACTGTGGGAGGAAGAAAGCCCACACTAACACTGGGAGAAGATGCAAACTCCACACAGAAGGGCCATTGTCGGCCAGCAGGTCTGAGCAGCCTTGCATATGTAAACCCTTTATAAAATAGATAATTTATTGTGTGACCAAACTAAAAAAATATGACAATGTTTCATTAAGATGAATGAAAAATAATTTCAATAAGAGAAAAAATCAAGAGGGAGGAGCAGAGAAATGACAAAGTGAGAGATCTTTATCTAGATTTTTGTTAAAAAAAAAGAAAATACTCGCTCTGACACAGAAGATATATCAAGACAGATACAGAGTTCAAGGGGGCTTTGCATTAATCTCACGTTGTAATGAGTTTAAGGTTTTGGTATTCTGATGAATTCCAAGATTGGATTTAAACTGCTTTCATTTTGTTTGCTGGTCTTTAATCTTCTAACCCTGCGTTCTTAAGCAGAACTCAGAGCAGGTTTTTAATCTCGTATGAATGAGGCGCGGATTATAGGCCTCTGACCTTGCCATGTCGCACAGCTGCTTCCTCCTCAAATCAAGTTCCTCTTCCCGTGTAGCTTGCAAAAGAGGATAATCTTGCTTTTTGCACTACAATGCTGTAAAATCCAAACTGTGAATTAAAGACACAAACACTGGGGAAGAATCCTAATTTCTGAGAGGGTCAATCAAAAACAGGTCCAATTCATAATTACATCAACTTGAGGATTTTCTACAGATGTGTGTCATGATATCTGGTCTCAGTGGCATTTCATCATCTAATCCTTATGACTTTTGACTTAGATACAACACCACTTACCGAGTTTAGAATCGAAGCTTTGTTTTTCAGTATGTGTGAAGGTTGACTTCCAAAAGATAGGTTCAAGTTTGATTCGTGGCTTCAGGGTTGCCTGTGTAATTACCATTTTAACCTTGAGGACAATGCTTTTTCCTTCACTGTCCCCAATTGCTACAGGCAAGGTAGTTTAACAAATCTTTATCCTAGTTTGGGTTAGGGGTTAACTTATTTACAAGAATAAGCAGCTAAAACAAGTATATGGGTATGGTGGCTTATAGTGAGCAAGTAAGCATCACGCTCAATCAAACTGTTTCTTTTGTTTGACTATTGATGTCACTGGTGCATTGATCTAAGATGGCTTACATGTGCATTGATGTGTTAAAAACAATGCTAAGTCTGCAGAAGAACTGGGCTGCTGTAATGAAAGAGAGAGAAATGATATAAGAAAATACTTCAAACTGTATGACTATTTTTCTTTATGAAATGAAGATGAGCTTGTTACAACAGATTTCTATGAAAGCACTTTGAAAAGCAGCCAAACACACGTTCCATGCAAGAAGCTAAAGCAGTGATTTTGTCAGATCGGAGCATCAGAACCTCTTGTTTCTTGTATATCTGATATATTTCATCAATTTGGTGCAACACTCTACCATGAATGAAGGTAACCTGCCAGTCCAAACACCACCTATTGGTACCAAATGTATCTGCAGCAATATGTCTACATGGGGACCTGCACATGTAGACATGTGGACCATAGGCAAGTGAGGAATATCTGCCACAGTTTTGGTGTTTGTGACAAACGCAGGCACATTTACTCCAACTGCAATTGCATGTTATGTGTAGAGCTGGTATAATAATGACTTGCGCCCAATCTGCAGCCTGCTAAACATGAACATTTGTGAATAACTAACAAGTCAGCTCTATGAATGAATGAATGAAATTTATATTGCGCTTTTCACAGACAGTAGTATCACAAAGTGCTGAACAGAGCAGACATTTAAAAGCATAAAAAACACAATGTGACCCAAGGGTCAATAAATTATCTACACAGAGAAAATAAAAAAATTAAAGAATAAAATAAAAAATAAAAAATAAAATAAAAATGTAAAACATATTTTAAGAGCAGGTCTAGGACATGGGTTTAGTTTTACACAAACGCCAGCCTAAACAGGTGGGTTTTGAGCTGGCTTTTAAAAGTATTCACAGTATCTGCGAGGCGCAGAGTTGCAGGCAGAGCATTCCAGAGCCTCGGGGCCACTGCCTCAAAGGCTCGGTCACCACGGCTCTTAAATCGTGTGCGTGGGACTGACAGAAGACCGAGAGCGTTTGACCTGAGAGTGCGGGTTTGTAGAGAAATCAAAGCAGCAAGTAAGGCTACACAAACAGTATGTTTGTAAAAAAACAATGATTTATAGTATAAGGAATACAAATAAATAAACATTGCTTTTTATGTTTCACTGATTTATAATTATAACTCTGGACTCGGTTGGGAAGGCATCTTCCTTACATCTACATACTGAGCCTTTTAACTCAGTTTGCACTGCTTGGTTACACGGATGGCTGTCATACACACTTAGCTTTATCCCATTTCCTGTCTGCAGAGTCTCTAGATCCCTTCACACTTTACATAGCATAGGTCATTTCATCAGCCTCATCTGAGTCTGCCTTTAATTTCCACTCTAATCTAGTCACATCTTCCGAATGATTCTCTGTCGTGTCTGTAGATCAAATAACTCTACAGACAACTGTTCATTTCAAACTGCAAGATACAAGCAGTAGTATTACCCAAGATCCTTTTGGTATCAGGTGGTTGTACATGGTGTCTTTTCCTAATCCATGTCCATAAAACCTCAATCTCATGTAACTTTTAGGCCACAGTCATTTTGTGAGTCAGCTTCCTGTTCCTCATTTAGAGCTCCAGCCCAACTTTCTAGTATCAGTTTTGTTATGTTGATCATGTCATGTCCCCCGTTGACGACTGAACAGTCTGACATCAGCGACAGTACATGCTGTTTCAGGTTAGTTGCATCTCCTCTTGCAGATACATCACAGCAGGAACAATTCATATTGTTATCGTGCTCTAGTCAGTAAATTAAGGGTCAGTATAGCTGATCAGGTATATTACGTTATACTTCCATCTATTGGCCAAACTGTGGTACTGTGCATCAATAGAGGGGGAATATTCTGTTGGTTAAAAAAACGAAACACTGAATGTTACAAAATGTTGTTTATTCAAATCTGTAATCCACAAAAGCATTAATAAAAAATATTCAACATGAAGACAGACATTAATGTAAGAGAATGCCATCAATGTGGGCTCTGGGTTAATGTGCAAAAGTGCTTGAGACAAGAACATAAAGAGATTGCCTTTATCTTTCTGTATTCATACTATACTAGCGCATAAGGCACGTTTTGCATCAAATATCATAATTTCCTATATGTTCCCCTGTAACACTTTCATTATTCCTCAAACATCACGAGTTATTCATCCAAACTATGTGCCGGCATTAAATAATGCTGCCGACAATTTATGTTCGCTGTAACAATTCCTCTACTGTCAAAAAAAGTTATGTTAGTGCTGCGCATATTTGATCAAAGAAACAGCATAGTGTACAAAATACATGAAGTGTTAAGAATACATTGATTATGAATATAATGAATGAGCTCAAAAATGAAACAAATATCATATTTTCATAAATGTGTGTATGTGTGTGAGGTCGGTATGTAGCGAGAATTATTTCAGCCATCAAAACAGTCGGGTTATGAGTTTCTTAGTTTTAAGAACATCATATTTTAGAAATGGAAACATTTGGGAATGTGTGCATTTAAAAAAAGATGAATACTAGATTGTGTTTACTACAGCAAAGGAAATTTGACATTTCTCTATGCCACTTTAAGATATCAACATCAGACCGAAGATCATTCAGTGAAATGCACAGAGAAGCATATCAATCCCGAAAGGAGATTATAGCATATACTCAGAGTCCACCCCCTGCTCTGTGGTTCTGCAAGATTAGAAATGACGATGGAAATTGAGTCCAATTATAAGCTGTTGTTCATGTCCAGACAGACATTGAACAGAGACGCAGAGACGGGGCAGCTCTGTGGAGAAACTGCCTCCTCTGTCTGTGTGCCAGCCTCTGATGCAGCCGTTTGAACAGAGTCTGCAGGTGGCTCGCTTGGGTCACACTCTGAAGAACTTACTATTTTGATAGTGATCTGGGACTCATCTTTACCCAAAATGCGAGGGGAGTCTGGTGAGGAGATCTTGGCGAGAAGTTGCAAGTGGTCGTGATCAGAGCCAGCTTCGAAGCTAACGCTCTTACATAACCCGCACAGACTCTGTCGCGTCTCCTCCAGGTTGTGCTCCAGATCAGTTCGCTCGTGCAGCAGCCGCTCTTTCTGACTTTTCTGTAGAGAGAATAACAGTTAAGTACATTCACTTCCTCGACTCCTTTTGAGTAAAGTGGTTAGTAAGTGCACCTTTTGGTCTGATCTGCTCATATAACCCTGCCGTTTAGCTGTGCAGCAAAGTCTACCATACAGATATTTTGCATTACTTTTTCAGTCGATACATTCTCTTGGATTTATGCTCCAAATACTTAGCATACTGACCTCCATTGTTTTTTGTTATCGCAAATGAATAAGAGGTGAAAGGGTGGAGGCTGTGCCAGAAACTTTTTTCAGAAGACAAAAGTACTTCCATCAAAGTTGCTGCAGTTCATACTGGTCATAAATAGAGGCCAGGAATGGTTACAAGGACAGAAAATTCAATCATATCAAGTTTGCCAACATGTTAAGAAAAACAGACGTATTAAAGGCAACTTACTAATCTCTTGATTTCACATTCTAGCTGGTATATGCTGTCTAGTTTCCTCTTTCGGCAGCGCTGGGCAGCCACACGGTTTTTGCTTCGTCGACGAACATCATGGACAAATTCAAGCTGATCTTGATTCAAGTGATGGTGTCTCAGAAGCTGCTGGAAGGCACTCCGGCTCAGGGCTGAGATCTGCTCCACAGGGAATGGGAGCTGAATCTATAGAGTACAGTGTTTAAGAGTTAGATGTATTCTACTTAATATCTTAAACTGTCAAAAACCAAATATCAGCCGTGTATCAAAATTACCTCTGCTGCTCTTTTGTTGTTGGCTTCAGTATCTCCATCTGTGTCCAGGTCTGAGTCGTCCCCAGAGTTGAGCGAGGAGGACATGTAGGGGCTCTTCTCTGACTGGGACAGGCTGTCGGTGCGTGGGGCCGGGTCATCACCTGTCCCAAAGTCCCTGAGGAAGGGACAGTCTCCGACACTGGAGCTCAGGTCCAGCTGCTTAAGCCAATGAAAGTCTGATGCTTTTGCCAGATTGTGTTGGTCCATTGGTTCCAACGGGAGTGGTTGAGCCTGAGATGGACATAGGTCGGACCAAAATCCCTTTGCCAGATGTTCAGCTACCTCCCTCTCCACGCTGCTCCTCCCCCCATTTCCCTCTTCGTGACTTAGAGCAGATAGTGTATGGTCTGGAAGATCACCTTCCATTTTCTGTTCAAGGCCAGCCTCACTCTGCTCTAATAACTCATGGCAATCATCCGCCCCTGATGTGTTGAGTGGACATGAACCAGGGTTGCAGTCGGTTTCAGCACCAAGCGTCTCCACAGGCTGCTTAACTTCTCTGCCTGCTGGCTCAATGAGTTCTGGCAGATTCATATCCCCGGGGGTTGACAGCTCACAGGGTAAGCCACAATCTGCCAAACTCAACTCACTTTGATTACACACATCTCCTATCTCTAAACTTTCTGTCTCACAGCACTGAGAGGAATGATCTGCTTTGTCAGAGTCTGGGCATGGCAAAGACAACATGGGGCACAGACCATTGGCTGTTAACTCCAGAGATAAGGGGGGCATTTGTGGCCCACAATTCTCCAAACAAAAGTGCTCTTCCCCACTGTTCGTCTGACCCTGTGCACTCTCAGGACACTGTGATGGGAAATCTGTTTGTTCATCCCCTCTTGAAGGCACTGAGCTGTGTGACTCCAATGATTTTGGTTGGCTGCTTTCTGCGCTCGGGCTAAAACTGGCACTGGGATCTCGGCTCAGACAACAGGCTCTACGCCTGACCTCTTGTGACGTTCTGTTGCCGTCAGAAAACTTTGGGATGAGAAAATCAAAGCATGCGGACTCCAAATCACGAAATCTTAAAAACTCAGCACTGCTGTGAATGGCACGAATGTTTTCTTTGGTGAAGAGGAGCTTTGATGTGTAGGCAAATTGAAGCAAAGGTTCAAACCCCCCAATGGTCACCTGTAGGGAAACAGAAGCAGCAAATTGTTGAGGTACCATAAATCGTACCCCATAACATTGATATAACAAACTACTGTACAATAAAATACTATAATTTCACCACACTATAAAGGTGACCAGCTAATAAAGGACCATAGGAAATGCAGATAATTAGCGTTGTTTCAAATGTATAACTTACTAAGTAGCCTATACTATAGTAAAAAAATTAACAAAACTCAAAACAGCATCGTCTTGCAGAAAAGCTTTCTAGTCCACGTGTTGTAACATTTTAGCCATTCACAGAATGAACTTGGCAGACTTTCATTGATGAGCTCTCTTCTTTCAGGATGCCCAAAGTGCATTATTGACATTTTTCCACATATCATTCAGATGAACAGCAGGACACCAACCTCCTCGGGCAAGGTGATGATGGGATTGTGTCTTGTGACATTGGCAACCTTGCTGTGGAAGTAGTCACTGCAGGAAGACAAGACAGAGCAGTGGGCCCGGAAACTCCTGTTTTCTACCACCACCGTCACATCACACAGAACATCCTGCTGCCTCTGATCATCCAGACGCTGGAGAACATGGGCGCTGTGCCCTGCAGACTCAAAGGTGAACACCATGGTTCAAAAAGCTCAGCCTGTGTGACAGAGGGAGCAGGGTGAAGTCAAAAAAGCATCACGATCATTTGTCAAAATTGACTACACTGTAGGTTCTAGCTGCAGTGATTAGTCAACTCAATGTTCAATCAGTCTGTTGACAAAAAACTAACCAACAATTTTGTTATTTGATTGGATAAATTGATTTAATAATCCATCGATAAATCAATACTGAAACAACCGTTATTTGCAGCCTCGGTGGATTCAGTCCCAAGCAAGGGATGTGATGTTACATCATAAACAACCACCAACCACATTTTCATGGTGAGGGTCAGCATTTCAAGAAATCTCATCTGCTTCTTAATGGCATGACTGAAATAACATATACAATTATGTAACGACTGCAATGTAACATTACTTTTTGTTCCTGTCTATTACCACTTTGCCACAAGAACAGGTTACATAATGCATATTATCGTTATGGGCAGCAGAAACAGGACAGGCACATGTTCTACCCTGATGCAGGACACTGTACCTGCTCATTCAAAGCAATGACATGCTCCAATCTGACTCAATGACGGTGGCGCTAAATACAATAACTTATGTTAACATTGTACTGACTGGGTTAAAGAATTAGCTAGACAGCTAGATGCCGAGTCAACGTTAACTACAGCAGCCAGGGTAGATTTCATTTTAACTTGGGCAGCAAGTTTTAATGCTGACTCGTGTTTAACCAAGTTACACAACTGGGCCTGCAGGAGAGGCGCAACCAATAATATCCACATTTACGACAAGACCACTATGTTACTAACGACTGACAACACTTACATTTAGATACAATTGTAATGGTCGAATATTATATCTATAACGGAATGGCTTTACGCTAGGCTAGGTTCGCGATAACTACTGTACCGAGCGATAACACTTTCCTGTTGACTACAATTTTAAATATTCCGTAACAGTCATTTTAATCATTTATAAAAGGTCACATCTTTACTGACCTGTTATGTCAGCTAGATAACACTGCCATTGGTGAGTTTTGAGTAGAGATGTTTCTGGACATCCGGAACCAGACTTTCCTCACGTCATGTGACAATCTGGACCAGGAAAAACTGTCAGCACTTACTGCGCATGCGCATATCAAGCACCAAAAAAAGCCAGCCGAGACAGGGATAAAAATCCAATTTTGAAGCATTTCATTATGATTTCATCACATGACATTGATAAAAAATAGACATATAAATATGTTTTACAAATGATGTTCCCCCAACATTTCATTTGCCTCCTGAAATTGAGTTTTGTAATGCCAACAAATCCAACACCACAATCTGTTCAATGTCCATTCTGACTTTCATTGCACACCTTGCAATATTCAGTGAGTGTGAGAAACATACAACTGGTCCTGTTTATTACTTGAAACACTGTGTAACATCCCTGTGATGAAAATGTAAACTTTGTGTCACATGTTCCTTCTGTATAATCAACATAATTTAATCACAGCCCAGTTTGAGTCACAGAGAAATCTGGTTGTTAACTTAACCCTTACACTGTGGAGCAGAAGCAGCACGTTGGTTTGTTGGATTTCCTGAGTCGTGAAGCACCGTTCGATTAGAGGATTCTTTCGTAGAAGAGGAGGTAGGCTTGGCAATTCTGGACTTTACTCTCGCTCACAGGTTGAACACACGAGTCGCTGATATGGAACCAGGATCCTCTAGGTGGCTCTACATGTCCTAAAGGAGAAGTGATGAGTTAGTGGAGGGCTACTTAAAACATTAGGATCAAGTTATTATTCTATTTATTGTCATGCCAGAGTACACCTGCCTTCAGCTGTAAGTTCGTTGGATGGGGGTTTATGGCACTCAGGTCGCGCTTTCACATACGCCGTGTAATGACCCGACCTCATTGTTCCGCTGTGCTCTACGATACCGTACAAACTGTACAATATTTGAGTATTTCCCTCTGTCAAGTTCTGTTTGGAAACAACTTTTGTTAATGCCCAGACTACAATAAAACAATGATACATGAATTTACAAATAGGCCTATAAGTTTATTGATAATTAATAAAAGCTGTTCATCCCAATATTTACCTTTAACGCACAAAAGGGAGCTAGATCCAGTATCAGGGGGAAATGGACGTGTCTGTTCACCTTACAGATACTGTATCCAGTCTAGAGGAAACCAACAAAAGTCTCATTAAAAGGAAGATCGAAACTAAACAAGGTGTTATTTTCTTGAAATAGTTGGTTCACAGTTGGGTGAATAACAACAGCTTGACTGACAGGATGAAAGGTCTTACCTGTTGAAACCTTTTTAAATGAAGGGTAAGCACTGGTGGGGGAGAAGAGATCAGCATTTGCTTCAAGGCATCAGTGTAGACATTCTTCTTGGATCCTAATCAAAGCACAAATAAAGAAGATGAACTTCATAGATTCCAAAATGTAAAAGTGAGTTGTTTTCAGAAAACGAAGCAGCAAAACATGAATTATTTGTGATGCACAAAAAAACCCACATCAGTCAGATACATTTCACATACCTCCAGCTTTGTCTTTGTTTGGCTGCCGTTTAGTGCAGGTAACACATAGCAGGCTGTTGTTCTGCGTGAGGGTTTCCACTTCTGTGAAGTGGAAAAGGCACGACTGGACTGAACACTCCTGTTTCTCAGGGGCTGTTCTGGTAGCCAGTGTGCGGAAGGCCAGCTCCGGGTCCTGACTTACTACAGTGTACTCTTTAGCCTCCAGTGGCTCATCTTCACTCTCCATAGTTGTATCTACAGCATCAGGTTCTTCGATGAATGCATCATCCAGGGTTACTTTCTCTATTTCACTCACCAGCTGTGTGTCTTCTCTTTCCAGAACCATGTCAGATGATCTGTCATCGTCTAAGATACTGTCCTTTGACTGCTGCTCATCAGATAAGACAGTAAAACGGTTGCTGACTGATGACGTATCTATCACTGAATCCTCATCCTCCTCCTCTTCGTCCTTCTTATCCTGGACTGGGTCGAGGTTCTGCTGGTCCTGTTCAGACACACTGATTTGTGCAGGATTCCCCTCACTTAGCGAGGTTTCTTCATGTGTTGCAGTGTCAGCATTTTCTATGTCCTTTGCATCCGCAGTAGGATCGGTCTGTTCACTCTCCGTGTGGCTCGGAGAGGAGAGACTGTCCAAAGTGACTCTGCCCTCAATCTTCTGCTGCCTCTTTTGATGCTTTAAGCCAAGAAAAGGAAACAATACAAACTATTTTCTTTGTTCTGCACACTTATTCAACACGCATCCATCAAAATGATGAATTAAGGCAAAAGAAAGAAACTTTATCTGTATATGTTCAGTGAGGTACCTTTGCCTGCTTCTTTGCCTGTTTCTTTGCTTTCTTCTGCTGGTATTTGCTGCCAGACCCGGCGGGAGTGTCATCATTCCCATTTGTCAAAGCAGGGCTGTTTGTGTCATCCTGGCTCGACTCACTGGTGCTCTGAACTGCTTTTTTCTGGTTCTTCTTTCTGTATGCCTGAAAGATGCAGTCACAAGAGGGTACATGCGTGCAACACAAATAAAACATGAACAAGTAATTGCTCGACGAATAACAATCTTTACCTCATCAGAAACCGGAAGGGAAAGGTCCAAAAACATCTCTGTGACTACAGACACCTGTGAATTCAAAGGCATTTAGCTTGACATCGACATACAGTAATACTGACTTTTTATCCTACATTTTCCTCAACAGTACATACCGTTTCACACTGCTGACACATTATAGTGCTGGTCGTTTCCCCGCCAAAAACTTCGTCGACAACGTTTTTTGGAAATCCATTTTTTTCGTACTCTGAAATCAGAACTTAATTGTTAGACGGCCACATTTAAATATTAGGTGTACCACTATTGTATACTTTACTATCTTTTTTTGCTCAAATTGCTTTGACTACAAGATTACAGTTTAATGTATAGCCCGGTGACTTACCTTTAACTAGTGTTTTCAGCTGCTCTCCATCTGTGCCTTTTCTAGATTCTTTCAATGCCTCCATCATCCCTGAACCTACTCTCTGTAGATACAAAGACAATCTTTAAATGTAAATGATCAAAATAACCTTTTGATAAACCATACAGAGGAACTCTTGTAGACATAAGATGTGCAAAACGTTCACAGAATCTTCATCATTTCAGCCTCTTAACACTGATCGCTTTCTTATAAAACCTCCGCTCTGTGAAAATGAACCAACCTATCGGAGAACCTTTCCGGGAGAGCAAAGTCCCTGAGGTCATTAAAGGAGAGGGAACAAGTGCTATTTAGCCACGAGTCTTTGCATCTCACACATAACATGTCCACGACTGAATTTAGAATCTGAATGACTCGGTGACAATAAGCCTGAAATAAGAAATGTAAGTGCAGAGTGCAATACATATCAGCTGGTTTATTCACTGCAGTACTGTTCTGCTGTCAATACATTATTCAGCCATGTAACACATAGCCACTTGGACAGCTACAGAGTCTATTTCAATTGTAAATCTTTCCCCAATGTGAGATGTAGAGAGATTCATTCAAAACTAAAAGCATACTTTGATCTCCTCCGCTCGCATCCCATCCAGAAGGTAGCGCAGCAGCTCCTGGCTATCTTGCTGCTGAAATCCTTTGAACCTGGCAGCCCTGCAGAAACGAGATGAGACAATAATGAACAACACTAGATGCAGTGATGCTAGGAAGTATATTCTAAGCACATCTGAAGGCTGAGCTCCACCTCAATTTGTCGTCGCACTCACTTTTTACAAACTTGTGTGAACAACTCTCGCGGTGTTACCACACCCTTCTTGGATTCCTGGATCTCATTGAGTAGTTGACACATCGCCAAAGTCAGGGAGCCAGGCTGGCCTAACTGCATGACAACAGGCGCCTGTACACAAAATAAAAACAAGTCTTTCAGTGATAAACAGTGTAAATTAAACATCATCTTTACAGTTAAAAACAAACATAAACAAAGAATGGCAACACACCAGATCCGAGGAGGCACCGGGTTGAATGTTAAGACTCATATTCTCTTCTGTCACTTTGTTGAGAGTCTGTCTTAAGAGCTGCGTTTGAGAAAGATTCTGGAAAACACAATGACAACAATTAGCAATAACTCACAACTTCTCTCATTTCAATTCAAGACTGACATCTTATAAAGGCACCATCTTACCTGAATGACTGCATTGAAGAAACATGTGTTTCCCAGGTTGCTCAGCCCCTTTACTGAAACACCACCATTGTCTTCAGATGTGCCAGACTTTTTTGATATCCCAACACTCTCTTTCTTGGCGGTTTTCTTTTGATGGCCCTTGTTTTCATTGTCCCCGCTTTCCTCTGCCTTTACAGTCTCCGTCTTCTGATCAACTTCCAAAAAGCTGTCTTCTTCCTTCACTCCTAAATAACCAAGCACAACATGGTGGACATGGTGATAGAGACATGTAATTCCAATACAGTTTGACAAAAAAAAACTAGATGGACTTACTGTTCTGTGGTCTCTTGATGGGATCTGCAGAAGTTTGCTTTTTTAGGCTGGTCACCAGCTGAGCCAAATGTCCGGTATTGGAGTACTGGACTTCATCATCACATATGTAACACCTGCACGTTTGGGAAAAAAATCAATTAAGACAGAGTACTTCTCATTTCAAACACAACGTATGCCTCTGCGATTAACACACCACAGCAACATACTCACCACACACTCCAGTTGTCCAAACTGATTACCAGGCAATGTGTATCCGACCGAGGAGTCTCATAATGTTTAATGGCATGCTGGTTCTCAGAGTTTCGTCCACATCCCTGGTAGAAATGCATCTGGCTATTAAGCAAAAAGTCACACCATGCACTTTAAAAATCGTATTGATAAATGGGTTGAATAAACTCACTATATGGCCACATTTCAAGCACATCCATATGGCTGTCGTTTCCTTTTCCTCTTCAGAGTCTTGTGGCACGGTGGTGCTGCTATTTTCTTTATTTTCTTCATGCTTACAATCCTGGCATCGCGTCCAATCAGAATTCCCTGAGAGTTTCTTTAAAAGAGTTTGTTCTGTTCCCTTTTTTATGTGCCTGCAGGATGGACCTATGAAGATACAAAACACGCATAATGTGGCAAAGTCACCCTAGGCCTTCTACAGGTCGTCATATGATATTAAGATGGTGATACATTATTTTGTATGATATATTTGCCAAACTTATGATACATTCTTTACCTGCCAGGTCAATGTCATCGTCCTCTCTGGAGCTCTTTCCCCTTTTCTTTCCCATTTTCACCTAACGTTAAACACAATCACAGATTAATGCAAATTTGACAGAGCAGTCACATGCGGTTTGGCTAAACACGTTAGCTGGATAGAATTGCAATGCTGCTTAACACACATGAATGTAACGTTTCAGTCAATGACCACCCTTGGGGTCCAGTCAACTTACTGTCACAAACGGAGCCTAACACCTTCACAGTTTCCAATTTCGTTAACTTTGTGAAGATCAATTCTCTCATCCGGACACAGCTGAAAAGGGGTAACAAAAGGTGTCTACAAAGTTTCAATTTCGCGAAAAAACCCACTCCCCTGATTTGGCAAAAAAAAATCCCAGCTGACACACGCAGACAACAGAGGAACAGAAATGTGACGGTACCGCTGTTTCGGTACGTGTGTTTCCTGTGTGTGTCGCTTGAAGCAGTCCGAGTGGAAACAACGCTCGATTACCGGCGTGCAGTACTAGCAATGTGATCGCAGACGTTGTCCAGTTGTCTGTTCTGTGTTAAGAACCTCACGTATATAACTTTTAATGTTATACGCTTGACAATACTTCGAGGGACACAAATTGAATGTGGAGACAGAAAGCCGTTTAATAACTGTGATTGTTTATGGTGAAGATCGACGCTCTAGTTCGCCTTTATCAGTATGTCTTGCTTAGAGTGGGCTGAGTCTCAGCTTGCAGAGATAGAGCTGCTGTCCAGTATGTTTCCCACCCGGGAGGAGCTGGAGATCACAGACCAGCTGGCTCTAGCTGAGCTCAGGGACTATGTGGAGGGCTCAGCTTCAACAGACAGCCCCCCTTCTTCCAGACCTCAGTTTTTCATCAAACAGAAGCTGGACACTGCAAGCATGGAGAGGGTAACTGAATAACCGACTGTCCTAGTATGCCATTGTGATTTAAACATGTCCCAAAACGTAATTATTTCCTTATTGTGTTGCTCCACTCAGACGGATGTCGTTCTATCCTGTGCGTATCCATCTGAATATCCCAGTGTGTTACCAGAGATTACAGTCCGGTAAGTCAACATCCACATTTGATGTGTGGTGAAGGTGAGGAACTCTTCACATGCAAAACAAGAACGTATACAACTAATTTGCTTAGTTTACAGTAATTATAAAATGGGCATACTTGTACATTTGGAAACATCTAGCAAAACAGCAATATAATATGTTCATATCGTGCAACGTTGCCGAGAGATCTAAGTAGAGAAGATGTTATGTATGCACTGTATATCACAATGCAAAATACTGCATTGTGATATACAGTGCATACATAACATACATAACATATATACTGTAGCAGTAGTTGATGTGTGGAGAAAGTGACAGACACATGCGAACAAATAACTTTCACAGCTAATGTGTCTGGATGGTTATAAGCATAATTATACAATTAGCACACAATTGTTTCTAGAAAAACAGCAACCTAACATGGTCATGTAATGTTAGGAAGGTCAGTAGACACTTTAGAGCTCTGTGTTGAATGCGCAGGCTTTTCCCAAAAAATGATTGAACCATTTTATAAAACGTCTATATCAAGAAGACATTAATAACTCAAGCACACACAATTCAACTTTAACATTCTGTTGGAAAAAAACTTTCATTCCATAAGTTGCAAAGCCTGAACTGCAAAGAGACGCAAAAAGAAGCCAACGATAATTATATAATTAATGTGGCCTCATGTGAACATGAACTTAATTTACATAGACGAACAACAGACTAATGACACAGAGGAAAAGGTTCATGTGACTTTAAGAAAGCAAGAGGTTATCTTCTACTGTTATGGCTTTGTGGGAAGTTAAGGAATCTGCATGATTAAATATAGATAACATGCAGTAGATGTGGACTGCATACTTCATGAATTTGTTGAGCAGCAACATTAATTTGTCTTTTTCTTTCTTTTACAAAATCTGTATAAAAGCTACTGTATCAAAGGGGTGGGATGACACATATCAATCTCTGTTGATGAGTCGTGGAAATCGCTGCTTGTGTGGGAAGATACGTCTCGGTTTATCCTCATGTGCACTTCGTTTTAGATGGCCAGTATCTGACACGAGTCATAAATCTAATTTTCATAATGAAGATGAATAAACTTCAAATGTTGCCGAGAGATCTAGTAGAGAAGAGGTTATGTATAAGTACTGTATATCACAATGCACACTACTGCAACAGCATTGAAGAAAAAAAACACATCTTGTTGCTTTCAGAGAATATTGTATTGGGACTAGTCATTTATAGTGATTAGTAAGCCTATCAACCTCTTGAATATCTGTTGTAGTTATTTGAGCTATGTTGTAGTGCAAATCTTAGCTTCTTCAAGATTTATATTCAAAGTTTTTGTTCTCTAGGATGGAAACTTCGAACTCCAAATGCCCTTGAATGTTCTCTGAATCCTTCTTACAGAATGTTTTATTCGTGCATTAGGTGTGAGGGTCTCAGCAGGGCCCAGCAGACAAAGCTCCACACAGATCTTAATGCATACCTCATGGAAAACTGCCAGGGAGAAGTGTGTGTGCTCTCCGCTGTAGACTGGGTGAAAGACAACCTGCAGCTCGTCATTAATAAGAGCTTATCAGCATCAACGGCTTCTAAGAAAGAGTCTTCCTCTCCACGGCCACAGGAAGTGTTCAGCCGACTGTGGATTTACAGCCACCACATCTACAACAAGACGAAAAGGAAGAACATCTTGGAGTGGTCCAAGGAGCTGGGCTTGTCAGGATTTAGTATGCCTGGGAAGCCTGGTATTGTCTGCGTGGAAGGTTCTCATTCTACCTGCGAGGAGTTCTGGTCCAGGTATCTTACGTGTTGTTATTTTTAGCAGTTGATGTCACAGCCAGAAGCCTGCTGAGGTCCCAGGTTTATTATTTTTCCAAACCTTTTTCCCATTTCACAGAGTGAAGGTCCTGACGTGGAAGAAGATCATGATTCGACATAGAGAGGATATTCCCCTTGATCGTAAAGGCGAGGACAGCAGGGCTGTTGAAAGTATAGACTCCCTGCGCAAATTCACTGGCTTTGAAGAGGCAATGTTTGACCCCCATGGGAACAGAGGTAATCACATGGACCTTGGGCAGCTCTACCAGTTCTTAAATGAGAAAGGCTGTTGTGACGTCTTTCAGATGTATTTTGGCATTGAAGGGAGGTAGTGTTTAGATCCACGGAGAATAGATATACCTACTGGTGCCTTGTCATTGAAGTCACTTCAGTGTTAACTTAAAAATTGATTCCTTAATTACTGTTTTAGTTTTTTTTCTTCACATAAATAAATTGTACGCTTGTGGTCACATGTCCCTGAAACAACTGAATAAGCTTTTCATAGATGTTGCTCAGTCGTTACACCTGGGACTTCATTGGGATAAAAGGCAGAAAGAACATTTCTGCAATTTTGAGAAACTAAAACTTATTTTCAGCTGATAAGCATGGTTTTCAAACTAAAGCATTAAAAAGATGTTTATCGAGAGGTTTCTCGAGGAACTCGTTATATTTTGCAATTTGAATACCCCTTCAAGGATCACACCTTGCCCTAGGTGTTTCTTTTCTCAAATGGCACCAGGTTGTATTACTACCAGGCTATTATAGGATGTTCAGGTCTGATACCACAGAAATAATTGGGCAACATCGTCAACAATATGGTAGATATCTGTTTTTGAAATCTGTTGATTTTCCTCTTGGGAATTATAGATAACATAACCGTGGAAAGACTTTCTCCAATTTCCTGTGAATGATTTGTTCTTAGATAAATTGTGCATAATTGTTGATTACACTTTGGTAATCAAAAAACGTGGTTATTGAAGATGAATAACATTTTCAGCCCGTTGAGATGAACATTTCAAAAAGCAGTCCTATAGATTTGTATGTGCATTATTACATTATATACTGCATATTCGAATGATGTCGAAATACTTAAGATTATCTCCTCAAAGGAGTTTTAACCCTGGGTGAGCATTTGGGAGTTCACACTTTGTTAAAAATTAACTGATGAAACAAATGAAAATCAGCACATTGTACAAAGCTAGTAGCAGTATTCATTAGTTGCAGGCATTGCATTGCATTTACTTGCAAACTTGCTTAGGCTACAATGCCCAACAGATGGCAGTATTATGTTACCAAAGTTGGAAAACCTGAGCCGAGATGTTCCCGGTGATTTCTAGATGTCCAACCTAATACAATTCATAACCTGGATTTCAAAACAACAGTATTTACCTCAACGTAAGCAGTAAGCAAATTAAAATGCTACTTTTATGATGTAAAATGGCAGGTGGGTTATATCTGTGGACTTTCACAACAACAAGACACTAACAAGGACGTTCTAAAATAGCCCACACTCCTCTTCATCATCTCATTTGTGCATCTGTTATAACACCGATTGAGCTTTTTAAAGTATTTATCATACAATTGGTAACTGATGAACAGATACCTGAGGCAGAGATGGCCACGCCGTGGGGTGCTCATTTGATTTGAGTTCCATGTCTCCTTTGTTCTGGGGGACGCTGGTCAGCTTGTCGTCTCCTGTTCTCGCTGTGCCCTCAGAGAGTGGATACTCCAGTCAGACCTCTAACTTGCTTCTTCAGAACTGTTTGTTTATCGAGGAGAGCTCAACTCTCAGGTGCATCCACATTCCGGTTTTCCCCCAGGATTTGTTCCTCCAAATCTGGATGAGCAACCTCTTCCGCCCCCTCATCTTGCGTTTCTGGTTCTAAAAGCCCTTTCTTAGTAAGCATTTCTAGAGTAAGGTCTCTAGGCTGAATCAGTCAGTTGATGCCTTTATTATAGCTGCAGTGTATATTACTAAATACATTAATTTACATGCAAGAGCATTACATAGTCTCTATCGCACTAACAATTATACAAACATCAACAGGGATCAACGTATAAATACCAGCACATTCATTCAGGACAACTATTACATTGCAATGCATTACAATTAAAAACCTGAATCATGGTCAAAATAATGTCGACATGACAGATTGCTCTATATCCAATTTTCTTTGCGTCATGGGAAAAATAATGATAGTCTGTGCAAGTTTTAAGGGGACAAATGAAAAACTCGGCGCACAAGTTAAAAAACCTAAAAGGCCCTCGTTAGAGCCCGTGTTTGACTTGTACACTCTGGGCTACTGTAGAAACACGGTGGTGCAACATGCATCACGCGGATTCTGTAAAGAGGACTCGCTCCCTACGTAAATATGAAGGGCTCATTCTAAGTTCACGAAAACAACAATTCTTAGTTTCAGGTTATTATACACTTAAGAAAACATAGTTATGAATATTATATTCCACTTCTGCTAATAGATCCCCCTTAAATTCTACACGCTTTGCCTTTTAAGTTTGAGTTTTGAGCAGATCGAGAGCCTCTACTCGTTAGCTCAGAGCTGAGCTAAAAAAAAAGCTCTCCAATGGCAGAGAAGAAGCATTGTAAATTATCTTAAATATCAATCAAACTCCTGAGAAAGAATGAGAAACTTAAGAGGGTGTATTTGGACAATGTGTCACAATGGCGTTGATTTCCTATCTAAAACATTTACCGCTTGTTTAAAAAGAATCTTAAGTGGTTTCAGAGAAACAGTTATACTGGCCTGGGGTCAGCAGGATATACAATAATGAATCATGAATAATGAACAAATCATAGCATGCAAAAATGTTCTTGAATATCAAAATACTTAACAAAGATAACACAAGGTTTACGAAGCATCACCTCGACACATAAATGAATCAAATCATTTGATGAATAGTTGGATAGCTTTGCATTACTGAATTAAAGCTTTTTTTCTGCTGTAATATTGCTGATCATCTCTAGTCTTATCTGTGCAGAGTTTGGATAAGCTGGACATCAGTCGATATGTTATCAAATGAGCTGACATTAATCACGAAGAGTCCACCGTTGCGTTCGCCAAAGTTAAATCCTATGGGACAGAGGACCGGCACACACCCAAAGATGAAATCTATGTGCTCTCTACGTTTAAATATTACCTGCCATGATTCAAAGTAATGATTCACATCATTTCATAATAGCTTTTATAGAGCAAGGACCGACGGAGAATGAATTGTCAACTTTTGTAAGAAATCCATCGTAAAGGCTCTTTCAATAAAGACAGACTGGTTTTACTCCACACCGTTAATTTGGTTCATTCCATGCACAGATAACTTTTATGATGCTTCATTGATTTTCTCCTTCATTTCTGTCTGCCATAACTACAATAGACATACAGAACATCAGATGACACATCCTAAAGATTTACTTAAAAGTGCCAATAATTCAAAATGTCTCTTGAGTAATGTTTGTTTGTCCCAAAATAGTGTCGTGCTCTTTTGCCTACTGTTGCACATTTTGAATGTCCTTCATTCCTTGGTTAAGTGAACTGATGAGTAGCACTTGTGATGTTCCACCATATGATATTGACATTGCAAAAAAATGACTCCCATTCTCACTAAAGTCATGATTCATTTGTGCCTCGAGGTATGATTAAGAATCGCCAAGTGGAAAATGACAACATTAGTCAACGGCAGCTGCTCCCTTCATCAGAGGCTCATTGCTGATATCTACCAGATGTATCCATCATGTTGTTTCTAGTAGTTTTAACTTCATTGTCTGCAATACTGATCTAGACAGTGGAGCCTTTTTAGTACCTGTACTGCAGCTAGGTGCAAATCATTAGCACTGCCTCTCAATACACATTGACAAGTCAAGCGTAGACCACCCCTTAGCAGCCGTATATTTTCCTCTTTGTTATTGTAACTGACCTGCAGCTTCTGCATTCTCTATCCGTAGTTACTTACTGATAGACAAATAGTGCAGTCCATGGGAGGTAGGATAGTGAGTTTGACACATTTATGAAATGAAACATTACCTTTTAGGGAAAGAGAGCAGAAACACTACTTCACACAATGTGACTCGGTCGTATTGTTCAGGCTCGTCATGTTACAAGATGTTTTAGGATAGATGACTTAACACCTTCACTAGGGTGAAACCTTGAAAGGGCTAAGAGCTCTACACTGTATATCAAATACAGATACAATGCATAATACAGACACACATACTGACTCAGTTTTTAGAGTGTTATGTATATACATAACACTCTAAAATCGGTGAGTCAGCACTTTAACCTGAGTCATTATTTCTTTTCATTTCTGGAGTGCAGAATTAAATCAATGGGATATGTCACTGTCCTTCAACTCACGGACTGCGCTTGATACTTTATAGAAGGCCACTTGCTAATGATGATCGTCCTGCCGACCTGGACACAATGAGCTTGGGCTACATCTCAATGAGATGGCTCAGCAGATAAAGGTTCTGCTCGGAGTATCTCAAAATCTCTGGGGTGCTTTTGTGTTTCCTCTGATCAGGGGTCTCTGCCACTCTAACATCATTACCACATAACCGCAGGGACAAGGTGGTGCAGGTGGTAAAGGTTGGGGCGTTGGTGGTGCTCATTTCCTTCCACTATCCTGCGTCACAGCGTTTCATTGTCCTGTGGCATATTAATATTTTTACATTAAAACTTAAACGGCTCAGGCTGTTGGTGAGGCCATTGCGTGCTCTTATCTCTTGTTGACTTACTGCGGTGACATTCAGAAGCTGGATCATGAAAGGAGTGAGGAAAAAAAACACACATCACCTTCTGAATCAATCAACTGAGATTTTTACCCACTGCCAACATTTCTGGAATCTCCTGGTTTTCATCATGAAACTCATCATCTATATTGACTTTCCACAGATGCATTCACACCCCATGTTTGGTGCAATGAGGTATCGATCAAAATACAGAAATATTCAGACAGACTGTATGAGGATAAGAATGTGTTTTTTGAACATTAAAGCATGTTAACATTTTCTAGTATGTTTGAACCAGGAAATAAGCATGAAAGTCTCCTTTAAAAGCAGTTTCCACTGTGCTGTGAACCTTTTCTGTTATTTCCCATACGTACTCTCTACTCTATTTAGCATTCATGAGCAGTTTATCAGATACATGGTTTATAACACACTATTATGTATTAGTCGGCGGATATACGTGTTTATCAATGTACAGTATCATCATTTTTAATGACGAGCTTAATTAATACTTCTTAACAATGTCCTTAGATCCGCTTACAATAGTGTGTATTTGATCATGTTTCCACTGCTTATTGCTAAATAGGGGAAAGCGTTTCCATCATATTATCTCCCAACCAGAGGAATATCTTTGAAGATGCAAAGTAAATAGGACCTGTAGTTGATGAAGACTAAATTATTTGGCAAATGCCTGCAGAAATTCTACCCCTTGTTCTCAAAGCCCATTTTGGCAACTCTTTATGAAAATCATTTTTACATTAAACTTCATTCACACATGATTTACTGGTATTTTTCTTTTCTTTCATCATTTCAGACAACAACCCAATTCTGTAGGTCTATTGAACTGGTGATGCATATAATTGAATTAGTTTTTGAACGCCATGGTGAGGTATTTCCACACAGGGATTATATTATGTCTCTATAGCCGGCACTCTTTCACAGAGCCAAGCTAATATAAATGGTATTGTTTTGCATTACTTGAAGCTGCAAACACTGAAGAGAGGGTTTTTGAATTGGAATTTCCAAAACTTAGTCTTAGAAACCTTTATCGTCCACCACGTTGGTTTCTTCCCACATTGTTCAAACGTGAACAATATTTGTCCTTTGAGCTGGTTGCAAATGCAAGAAAATATAGTTCAAACTGTACAGACTCCTGGGTAATTATTAATCGTAACTTGTCTTTCTTAGACGTAGCACATTTGTACTCTACTCCTCCACAAGTTATTCTGCAGCATTAATGGTACTGTGATATAATAAATGTGGTGGCATATGCACTTGATCATTTTGATAATAAAATATACCCTCCAAAGGAAGCCAATCACGTGCACCATTTTTTCATTTTCTTTTTGTAAGATACTCTATAATGCCATAAAACATTCATACAGGAATATTAAAGTTGACTGTTGAACTTATTAATTTACACCAGCTGAAGATCAGCTTTTGATTTTGCGTTGGTAAATCTATCACAATGTAACAATAGGTGCATTACAGAATATCTTTTGCACAGCATATCTGTCTGTTAATTCGCTATGTGTTGCATTGCCATTTTCAATTCAGCCAAAGTAAACTTGATAGTCAAAGCAATTAAAAACACAATCAGTTGTGTTTCCAAGTGTTAGGTGGAAGCTTGGCGTGGGAGCTCTTTGGGATTCTGGACCTTCTCCCCTGATGACCCCTCAAGGTGAACTCTTGTATGGCTGTCCATCCCATGAATACTAAATATGACTGAATTAAACATTTTCTTTCTTCACACTATACAATTTAATCAGTTGTCTTACTGAGCTGTCTGTCTGGAGTAATCCCTGAAGCCCACCATCACACTGACTGGCATCATAAAGACGACTGGCACACTGCTCTGGAAGTATTCAAGCCGTAGCAATCCCACTGGCCCTTCCCCTCTTTTTGTAGGCGCTCTTACACAGCTGACACAGCTGCAACCCAATAAATCACGAGAAGTTCTTCGTTTTAAGCTTGAGTATGAAAGTATGAATGATTTATTAAGTGTTTTAATACAGATATAGATTTATATTAGGGTTTTTGTGTTATCAGAGATTTATTTTCTATGTACATTTTCCTGTTAACCATGCTGAAGTTTTATTTATTTTTTCCTGAAAATCTGGCGACACTTGTGCCAACTGGAGGTGGTATCAGGCATGTTTTCATGTTTGAAATGAAACATGTAATACTGGCTGTTGGTGTCAATAGGCCTCGCAGTATCTAGTCTGCCAGAATTTCATTGTATGAGAAAGAAAAACTCAGTTGTGCAGTTACATTCCTTTACAATGCATGGGTGCTTTTCCCAGCAACAACAGTGGTGTCTGCTTAAAACCAAATGTTGAGCTCCTTGAGAATAATTCACATATAACAGTTCAAACAACTAATGATGGTCATGCGCAACTTAAAATAGAATATTTATATAAAATAAATAGGGTAGTCATGATATTTTAAATCGATAAAACACAAGCACCATCTGCAGATAAATCAATTGTGTACATCTACGATAAACACATGTATACATGACTATTGATTTAATAGAGAAAAGCACAGTCCAAACAACAGACAGCAGCATATTGAGCCAAAGCATATGTTGTCCTAGTGAAGCTATTTTAAACCAGGGGCAATTAAAACCGATGTCATCCTATGTCATTACTATAAATACTGAAAAAAAAATCCAGACAAGGGAGATGGGGACCTTGATGATAATGAGGCTGATGCCAATGCCTGATGTCCACCCACATCCAAACAGCTGGCATCCTGCAGGCACAGCAGTTTGTCAGAACCTTTTCAATACTCTGTTTGCACATTATTATTCTGTTTGCTTTGGAGAGTGTTTGTTATTTGAAAATGAAATTTCTACAACAGAATACACGCAGAAAGAGTGTTATGTTAATTGGGTATGTGGTTGTGATTTTTTAATTAAATCCTACTCACTGGACAGGACGTCCAGAAAACAAATAACTAACTTTCGTCACTTCTGATGGTGTTCGGACATCATCCAGTTGTTTGCATTTGCTGCACAGACACATTTATGTAAACCTCACAATAATCTTCAATCAAGAAGGCTTTAATAATGAATGGCAAACACTCTTCCAACAACAGGAATAATGGAATTGTTCCAACCACACAAGTTTATGACATCGGTTATGAATGTTTGAAGTACAGTTTTCGGTACATGAGATTTTCAACAACTAAAGTTGAAAGAACTTTAGTTCATACAAACAAGTTAGGTATTGTTGCTTTTGGTAAAAAAAAAAGGTGTCAATTATCATATTTTTTGCGTGAACAAATTTTCCAGTGCTTCCATTAGATGTGCACATTACCTGGAAATGGCAGACCCTGCTAGGACAAATGGAGATCGGATTTAAAAAAGCCTTACGCCTCCAGTGATGCCGGCGTGCTACCTGAAATCACGGCAACCACCGTTGTTTGGTTCAGTCTGAAAAAGTAAAGCCAGCTTAACGGCGGATCCTTTTTACGGCAGTATTGCGGCATCTCTGTGCGAAATGGGCTACAGATATGACGGCTGCACAAAACACCACTGGTAAAAAGCATTGTTATTATATTTTATGATAATCTCTGAGGATAACAGCATAAATAAAAGAGCAGCACTGTCTTTTCATTCAAATCTCTGTTATCAAACTAATGCTAATAGTTCCTGAAGCTGTCATTATATTGAGTAACATCAGTCTCCCACTCACTAATATTCCAACTTTAATTAAGTCTCTGGTGAGTTGCTTGGAAGAATCTCAAGTGCTCAAATCTTAACAGATGGCACTCTATTTATTGCATACCTTATGCCACAGGTACTAGCTTTCCCCCCCCCCCCCCCCCCCAAAAGTCTACCCTAGATCAGGCTTCCCTTTAGATACTCTCCTGGGCCTGCACGATTCAAAATTCAGCCAAACAACACAGAAAAGTTTGTTTTAATTAGATCAAAAAATACAATATAAGAATAAATCAAATGGAAGACAATCCCAGGGCAGGCTATTTAAAGATGCACCACATAGAATGTGAGTCAGTGTGGATGAATGAGTTTAAAATACAGTGGGTAGCCCTTTTTCAGTCATCAATCCACGGGTCTGCATGTAGCCTGATTCGAACAACAGAGCCGTTGCCTCACAAAGTGGAAGCCCTCATGCAGCAAACAAGGGAATTGTATCTGACTGTACACATTCATCTAGACTAATGGTATGGTGATGCATCCAGGGGGATACACAAGCTCATATTCTTTGTTCCAGATCATTTGACTCCTTCTGACTTCCACTCATCCCTGTCACAAGTGGAAGTGTGAGTGATCTGTTTAATCTCATCAAATATGATTAGACAAAACACATCTCAAGATGATATCCTACAGCCCTCTGATTCAGCAGCGATACAGATGATGTGTGAATGTTGCAGCTTTAGTTAAAGGGGCTACAGAAGGCTCAGCTGTGCGCCACCTTTATTACCTTGACATGACATATATAGAACTGAAATGTGCTGTTTGAAGTTGTATAAAATCAAGCAACCTTTTAGTTCATCTATCTGTGGGTGGAGTGTAACTGCAATACTAGTTGGCATTTTATTTTTATTTTATTTTATTTTATTGTGTAACCCTGTTTGCTGCTGCCACAGACAAATTTCCCCTTGGGGATGAATAAAGTACATTTCTATTCTTCTATCATGAGATTATTCTGCAATGACCCTTTTCAAAGGTAGCACCAGTGTTATAAACATGCCATTATTATTCTACCCAATTCTCCATTAGAATGAGCTGTCAATCAAAGACAAAGGCATTTACACAAACAATTCAACCTCGGGCTTCTAAGGGCAACGATAGGAGACTCCCAACTCAAAGTTTTGAAAATGAAAAGGAGGATATTGAAAAATTGTGAATTTCATCTTCCACTGTCTCTTTGCACCTCATCTTTGGGCGCAGAGCAATGATTGCAAGTAAAGTCTTTCAAAAATATTTGTCCTGCCTGGCAGGCAATATGAAAGATGACACAATATTAATAAAACAAAAAGTATAGTTGGATAGATTTTTTCCAGTCGGGAATGTTGTGATTGTCAGTAAATACAGTATTGACTCAAGGTTTGGGTGATTTAATGGGTTACCTCACAGTGTCACCAATACATATTCAATCTGTAATTAAAAAACCTGATCCAGAGGACTAAGATTTCTTTCTCACTTCTGTTTAACATACTGCATTTGCCTTGCAATCCCACTCCATTTTTTAGGTACTTTATCCTTACTTTCTCAATAAATCACCCAGTGAATGACACAAGGCGATTTACATGCTTGGATAGTGAAAACAAGAGGAATTACTGTTATTTCGGCATGACATTTGCTGTTAATCCAAAATACGGGCCGGTATTTGTTGGAGCGCTTTTCATGCAAAGTCTTGCGATGCGGCTCCTCCAGTCGTTACTAATCTACAGCAGAACTAAAACACACACTGTTGATATCAGTCTGGTTCAAGTAACTGTAGAACTTTTCAGTCAAAAAAGCCAAATGCTCATGTAGTACCCCACCTAAATGCAATTATTAGCTCATGAATTAATGTTTAACTTTGCTAAATCAGAATTGTGCTGTAGACCTGATATGTTTAAGTGTAATAATGTGTTTTTTAAGATATCAATTTGTCCCTGAAGGATTTTGTCAGACTTCTGTTCTGCTATGATAAGAGCTTATTGTGAGCTGGAGGACTGATATGGACACTGCCTTTGGGGTACAGTGGGTATCAGTTTCTTCAGTTTAGTAAGACTTACAAGGCCTCCTCGGAGGTCATCCTGCGATTGTTACATTGCCCAGGGTATGGTTCTCACATTTCAAGGGTAAAGAGAAAATCCATTTTCCAACTCGTTATTTACGATTGCACATGAATGTCCCCCCCCCCCCCCTCCATATCCAATCACTAAATTATGATGGATTTTTAGCATTATTTTCTGCCAGGCATTATTCAAGACAGTCTATCTCAATTTGCATAGCTTAACGAAGCACTGAGCTTTTAATAACGCGAAGGAGTGTGATAGTGGAAGCTGATGTTTATTTGAACTGGCTGGGCTTTTGATGGTAATGATTATGAATTGAGCATTGGGAACCGTGTCTCTGCGAGCGGAGAGGGGGAGCGAAGCATTGTGTGAAGCAGGCAGATGGCTGGCCGGACTGTGTGTTGATAATGGCAACATTAGTCTGCTGGGAAGCAACATTATGCTCAAGGTCAATGGGAGCTGAAGAACGGAGGATCATAATGACACGGGCCCCGTGTCCTGCAACGAGATCTCCCTTTAAGGAGGTCTAGATATTTAATATGAGCTCAGTAATCTGCACAAGGCTATTATTTCCATCATAAAATTTCAAAAAGTTCATCTGTGTCACTGAAGCAGTGAAAATGGACCATAAAATGTGCTTTCTTTTTTATTCTAAATTGGTAGGGTTTACTGTACATGCAGTAGCCACATTACTACCAAACGTAAGATACTATCGTCAACATTTGCTTTCGTCTTTATAATGCTCGTCTGCAGACCATTACACTTCATGTCCATACATATGGCCCTGTGGATATAATGCACTTTTGCTCCCAATGTTCTTGGAATACTTGAATTTTGAATTCTCTAATGTCCCTCATACATCACGGTACTTTCATATGCACACTTCTATTAGATTTTTGTAAAGACTGCATTTTCATGCACTCTAAACATCATCTATATCACATTCTTATTCTGCAGTAATCCTTATTTACAGTAAGAAGACATGGATTCCTATACTACCCGTGCCAATCTCTTCCATGTTTTGCACCAGTACAATGGCAACATCTGCATATATTTGAACTCCACAATTGTATCTACTTTATTATACTGCTAATACTTTTTCCGACATTTTTTTTCCTTTTTTGTAATCTACTGTATTTAGGACATGTATTCCATTTGTCTTTTTTCCTGTTTGATGCTGTTATTTGCTTATTCAATGACTTAATTTCCCCACAGGGATCAATAAAGTTTCATCGTAAGTGTTTCACTTTCAATTAAAGCAATCAGCTGCATCCGGACATCCAGGATTGCCTCCAGTTTTCTCCTCTCAGCCTCTTCCTCTCTTAAGTTTGTTAAAACAAGGGTAACAGCAGCCTGCTGCGTTGACATCTGCGGGACATTTTTTGAAGCCACTTCAAGCATATCGAACTCGCTTCCAGTGAGACGGGGAGAAATTTGGGGAGACTCAAGTCTTCCTTTTGTCACCCTGTATTAATGCACAAATCATGAACCAAGCTCAGAGCCTCAGGCAATTTCCCTGAGGAGCTTCATGGTTTTTTAATCCTTCAACACTTTGCATATATTATTAATACTAAAGGCTGAGCAATACTCAACAGTTGCAAGGAATAACAATTACAGTGCAGCTCTGGTCATAGTGCCGTCCATGCTCCCTTTGATATAACTAGAGATGCAGACTCATATTGTGACTGTGGGTAATAGAGCTGTAATTCACGAGCAAAAAGCATTCCTCTTGAGTGCATTTCAAAGTACAAATCTAGTCACAACAAAATGGCAGTTTTCAAGTTCATATTTTAATCCGCACTTTGTCTCTCTTTTTTTCTTTTTTTACAGTGGCATAGTTGAAAAATTAATATTCAATACTGAGAAAAAAGCAAACCTCACACATCCCCCATAAAAAGCAAATTAATTACAGCGATTAAAACTTTGTACAAAATGAGTTATTGATAGCTTCATACCGAACTAACAAAATAACATGTATGAGCATTGGCAATGTGGTTCAATGTCTTTGATACAGTGACTATATACAGTGAGGACATGTCTAATTCACCAATGCCTCAACATTAGTACTGTTTGCAGTAAACTCAAAGGCCATAACGGTGATCCTTGTATTGTTTTTTAATGATAAATTACAGAATTAAAAAATGGAAAAGTTAATGTCAGACAACTACTTCAGTAATAACAGCAATAATATCAATCAATATAGTATTATACAATAAATGTCAATCAATCATAATAATAAATACATATATTGACCAGAATATATTATTTTTTTTAATTTTAAGCAATTTATTAGAATCCCTGTTTGAAAAAAAATCTTTCAAATTGTGAAAATAATTTCAAAGTGATGGGAACTGATGAGACCTGAAATTAAAATCTATAACCAGAGTTTTTATCTTTTACTAAAATTGAATACTTACACATTATTTACATGCCACCTGGTAAAACAACCTCTTGTTAGATAAATGGAAAAAAAAATCAAGACTTGTGGACTACTTTAAATACTGTATATGCTAATATACAAATTGTAATATGTCAGGGATCTCAAGATTCAACAATATTGTTCACCAATATTCACGTTAGCAAAGTATTTTACAGCAATATCCACACATTGAGCATAGTTGTTCAATAAAAGTCAACATAAATAATGAACCCTCACAAGGTTCCACCCATTCAGTTAGGACCTTACATCAAATCGCCAACCAAAATGAAAGTGACAATAACTGCAAGTGTACTGAAATCTTCATCACATGACACCATCTCTCCATCTAGACTCATATTGAATCCTGAGACAAGAAACAGTGGATGTATTTTCCCTCCATGTTAGTCCTCAGACTTTGTGCTTAAATTTTCGAACTTGTTCTCTGTTGGTACAAATCAACAGCATGAGTGAAAACTGAAAGTAAATCAATGCAGACATATATTGACAGTTAGGAGGGAGTTGATTGTACAGACTATCACATACATTGTGCTTCAATGTTTTGTTTTGTCAAAGTTTCTGGTCAATTTGATCATTTTCTTTTGAATGTATGCAGTTTGGCTGTGTGAGCTCGAGGCAAGATCCAAAACCACTGTTTAATCCTGTTTATGTATTCTTAAAGCAAAACCTTTTGAAAAGAAAGCTAAGACTCGACTCAAACTTGAGTTGAAGTACATTTCTTGTTGATCGTGAATTTTAAAGTAAAGTAAAGCAAGAGAGACTAGAGAAAAAAAAGTTAATGCAAGCGATGGAAGAAATGCAGAAAAATGTACAGCATTTAGGCACCATGAAACTGAAATGGAAATAATCTAATTGTACAAGGTTGACATTGATTACAAAAGGACAATGCTATATTGTCAGCGACTGCTTTACAAATAAGCGTATCCAAGCATGAGCTTCCTGGAGGAGACAAAAGAATGATAAGTAAAGTTGTCATGAAACAAAGGAAAAGAGAAAAAGAAGTCTAAATGAAGTATTCTTTCTTTTCCTCTGCATGCACATGGTTTCCCTCAGCATTGATGATGGCTGTGTCTGCGTCTGGGGCATCCTCTGCTCCCTTGGCCTCGTGTGTTAGATACGTCCCTGTAGACACACAGAGCCATACAGCAAGTTATCCACCTGCTTAAATGCACTAGACATTTACTCCGGTCAAGAAAATTGTTAGTCAAGGAAGCTCAAGTGACCTCTTTTACCTTTATGTCTGGCCAGATATCGTCCAAGAACTATTATCAGACACAAGGTGATGAAGACGACGACTGCAACAACACCACCAATTAAAGCGTGGTCAGGTCCATGTTGTCCTAAAGCATTAGGATCTGTACAAAGACAGAGACAGAGACAAATGGAGGGAAAAGTGGAGACAAAAGAAACACCTGCAAGATGTTTAGCTGCTATCTAATGCAGGTGTAGACATTTATTCAAATGCATTGAAAATAATTTACTCTTGCAAGTGTCATGAAAAAATCCTGATGTAGCTTTAACACTTTGACACACTCGTACAGAGTGTGCAGTCCCAAATGAGCTTCTGTCATATTCAGAGAAAACCTGTCATCGCTGCTTTGAAGTGCTTACATTGAGGTAGAAAAGATGCAATCATAGGAAATACCACAAATTTTTGCACAATTCAAAAAATGTGGCATTAGCAACAGCAACATGCTACAAGAAAACTGAAGTCTAGCCCTGAGTGATATTTTAGTTTTTTCGCCAAAGCCTCTACACATGCTATCTTTTGTGTTTTCACATTCAGCTGCTGACGATCAGGTTTTTTAAATGAGTGTTATTTAACATGAAGCGTCCCCCGGGCAGAGAGCGAGCTGAAGGTGTCCCAGGTAGGAAGGAGCATGCCTTTGTGCCTGTGCTGTAATAAACAGTAAGTGGCTGTGTCTTTGCACTTTGTGTGCTCTCATTAGCTCAAGCTGATGGATGGCTATGGCTTGCGCTCAGATTTGCAAAGTGACCCTGGGAAATGACGGCGGGGATGTTCCTACAAACCTCGTTATACTCCTCTGTTAACGAAATGCACCCATCATTTTCAGCAACCCAGTGTGGGACGTTAAAAATAAAAAGAGATGGCATCGAGAAACATGCAGTTTATATAACTACATGCAGGATAGAACCACCACAATTGTTTTATCAGGGACTCACAAGCAGGCACTTCACACTTTGAAGCAATAACTGTTTTGGTACAATAGTTGAATTTCGGTTGCATGTCGATGGACATAATGATCTCTTCGGGTGATTCCGCTGTCAACAAGGGGCATAAGTAATTTTCATATCACACTGGGCTGGTGCACACTGCTCACAGGAATAAGACAAGCTGAACTACTCTTGTTGCACTGCAGCTGAAGATGTCATCTCAACACAACTTGCCAATTATGTTTTCCACTTACGGTGTGACAAAATGAGTATTTATACTTCTCCAACCAGATTTTTGACTTCAATTCAAAACACTGATTATTCGTATGTCTATCCTGGAACAAACTATAGCGCGGTAATTCATTTAAAAATGATGCAAAACGTTCTTGAATATCTAAGATGATTTCTTAAGAAACTATACACTGTCACAAAAGGAAAACTCAAGACAATTCAACGGCACATCAATGACTCAATTTGCAATATTTGGTCTGTTCTGGGGTTTAGGTGTATCAAGAAAGAAATGTGAATCTTGTTTCTATCTTCTTTTCATTGTGTCTGGCAGATCTCACATAATACCATATCAAACTAAATTGCTGCAACCACATGCTATGCACATCATACTAAATCATGAATGTACCTAGACAAATATAATGAACAGATGTATTTTTTTATGTGATCCGAAATGTGAAAGATCACAAGTAATCACATGATCTGAAATATAATATTTACACACTGGCACTGACACAATCTCCATCCCAGCTTCACTCAGATAAAGACGTCCATTTCACTGTGCAAAGTCAAACCAAATCAGAAACACACTGTGTGATAACTTATGCAGCCTGTGACATGGCTGGAGAGAAAGCGGCTGGCGTCAGCCGAGTGAGCATCCATGCATGGTGATGGTTTGGCACATGCTGTGTGGAGGCTGTGATGCGTCCTGACCCAGATCCAGTTTCAGCATCACACACTGTAAATCTGGCTTGCAATGATCGTCTAGTGGGATATTTACCTGTTGTAGGCCCTGGAATGTCTTTGGCTGTTGCCATGGTTGCAGACAGTGACAGCAGTAAGGGAAGACGAGGGGGAACAACACCGTGATAAAAAAGGTGACCACAAAGTTCGTATAGGAAACATGAGAAATTAGCATGGTCTGTTTTTTTTACTTTGACCGAGTGCAGAAGTGACGAAGCTTGCTGTCACAGCCAAATGCATGCATAAGTGCAGTTACTGGAAATCTGGGAGAGCAGCACAAGATAACAACAAGGACGAGATGAAGAACAAAAATGTAAAGATTGCGATTGTTTTGGGTGTAATTCAATATGTACATCCTTAATGCGTCAAAATTACAAATAAACATTTTTGTAAAAAAAAGTAATGTGATTCGCCAGCATCTACATATTCCACAAGAAATTTGTAATATTTTTTAAAAATATTTGGCATGTGATGAAAAATAAGTAAGAATCTACAGATATGGCCAAATGGAAAGTTGCTCGAAAAGTTAAGTCACAGCTCAAGTCTTCAACAAGTTTGCTAAACCTAAAGGATACACATGATGGGTTTTGGTAAGAAACAATGAATATTAATATAACTTATTAACATAACTTTAGTTTATTTACAGGAACACTCCAAAGGGCACCTTTAAGGTCCATTGTTTGGTTATCAAAATAAAGCACAACCCAAATCTAAGACACCTTTGAGTTTTCTCTATTACAACACCAGAGCTATTTTGACTGTTAGGGTAGTTAGCATGTATTACCTGCAGAGTGATCTTGCGGAAAAAGTCATTTCCAAACACTACAACATGAATTAATTACATGGAGCATGCGATTTTGGTAAACATTATTCAAATACGATTGCATGTGTTCTTATTGTTTGGTTGTCATGAAATCATGAGGAAAAAATGAAATCATTCAGCCTAACAACAACAGTATAAACACTCATGTTTTCTATTTTCTGCTTCTGCGAAGATGTAAATTTGTGCGGTGGTTTGCAAACAGTAACTACCCGATGTGGCAACATACTCCAACAGTGTCTGCATATTGTCAGCTACCGATGATAAAAACTATTGAGAAACTGCAATAAAGATGATGGTAAGGTAACAGCGTTGTGTCAAAAAATAAAGCAGAAAGGAAAGAGAAAAAATAGACATTGTATTGAATTCGTCCAGGAAAATATTGCTATTTTCCAGCTCAAAGCCCGGCTGTTAGCTCATCAATCATCAACTGTGTTCAGTGTCGTGTTTGTGAGTGCATGGAGCGTTGAGGCGGGGCAATGGGAGGAGGGGGGTGGGGCACTGCCTATGCCTGATGTAGGAGGGTATAGGCATTAGCAGACTGGGAAAACAGAGGCTAAAGAAGAGGGGAGCTGAAGATGGAGGCATCAAGGTGATGACATCTACTAAATGAAAGCAGCAACATGAGGGCGACCAAAAAAAAAGTTCTCCATGGGGAACAGACTCAACAAAACTTACAGGAAAAATAAATAAATTACTCCATGTGGCTGGAGTGCTGATTTAATTCTGATATATCACCTCAGTGAATACAGGCAAAATAATAACAAAAGATGCACATGTGATAAAATAGAAAGTGTTTGACAAATGACTAGATTCTTTAAGCAACATCTTTTGGGAAACGGATTAGTCATACTGTACATGAAGGAGTCGTATTTCTTACATCTAATACATTTTCAGGCTAGATTGGTTGGTAAACGGGCCACACTCATAGAGAATGTAAAACTCATCATGTGCCATACTTGTTGAGGTCAAAATGTATAATGAACAAGTGAAATGTGAGGGTAAGGAGGAGAGAAGAATGCAGCTTCACAATCAGATGCAGTTATTTCTCTACTGTATTTAACCAAACTACTAACTGTTGCCATTTCTGAAACATCTCAAAGTAATTATACTATTCGTTGTTTCCTCGCTTTATTAAATACAGTGTACTAAGGAGCATGATTGCAGATGGTGATGAATTGCGTCGGAGCGATGCCATTTATTGCAACTCAGCTCTCCTGTCATTAGCAAATTAGGCTTTGAGGCTGAGATGATCCAAAGAGACCGCCTAAGTGTTCAGACAGACACGATGTAGCTCTGAAGAATGACTGTCATCATCGGTGGAAATGAGCCCGTCTTGCACATCCTTTACCTGCTCAACTCAATTTCTCATCCTTCTTGCTAAGCAGGACCGTTGAATTTAGTGAGAGGGCTGCCGAGGAACAGCTCTCTGTCACATACAACTCAAAAACCTAGATCAATTCAAGAAATTTGAATGTTGCTCTTTAAACGAATTTGAATGAGTTGATGTGAGGATTGGAACTTTGGTCCAGCACCTGGCTCCCAGATATGACAGGATGATACTAGCCTGCCACCACTGCCTAACCCTCAATGCGGAAAGAGTGCGGAAAGAAGAGACTGAGCTAACAAAAGCTGACGAGTGTGTCATTCTCCTTTTCCTTTGTTTTTTTCCCAAATGAAGGGCTTCCTGTCCCCAAAAGTCTCTGCCTTTAAAATCGAAAAAAGAAGCTGCTGTGCATCCACTAACTGCCTGTGAGCTTGAATAAGTCCAGCGTCTGCGCTGTGATAAGTCGCTCCCAAACAAACTGTGGGACGGATTAATTGGCAAAAATGGTAACAAATAAATCCATGTTGAATTTTTATATTCTGTCCTTGTTTTTGTACTTTTACTTGGCTTGTTGATAAACGTAAAAAACATGTGCTGCAGAGGCCTTAATGATCCGTTTCCTGCACCATGCTGTCTTTATTCTCTCAGACGCTCCACTATCTCGGGATTAACTTATCTCTCCTCCAGGCAGTACTTGGAAGCTAAATTCTGCATCCTTTACACTCCCCCCCCCCCCCCCCCCGCCTTTCCTCATAGGAAGAGTCCAAAAGCTAAACCTATGTAGCGATGTGTACAGTACAGTGAGGTAAACTGGGTTATCCTGCACTGTGCCAAGGCAAGATTTGGGACTGAAATCTCGAGGAAATAGTCTGCAAACTGGTGACATGCATCAGTGCTTGTCCTAAAATGCTGTTAAACTTCATTTTAAATATTTGAACCACAAAATTACATTAGAAAACAAACTTACTACTTTTAGTTTCACATTGTTACTCAGTTGTTGGAAGCCACCCTTTACTCTCTTCTATCCAATCCTTCATTACCATCTGGCAGGAAATGCAATGTAGTGCAATCCATTTATCATGCTGCTAATCGTTTCTCTGTTCCAGGCAGCCATTTGTTTCCATTCATTTCTATGCAGAACATACATTTGATCTAAGTCTGTGTAACAGAGTTCATGATTCCACTTGCCATCACTGGCCATTGGTTGCTAGTATTACTATATTATTTAAGTTATTGCTAATCCTTATCATTTTCATGTTATTTACTTGTTTAAATATCATTTACAACGTATCATTAGTTCCCCATGGAGACAAGTGGGTTGTGTGTAACAGCGCCCTCTGCTGGCTGCTTGCAGACTCTAGTAGTGCGCCCAGCTTTCATGAACTAGTCTGAAGCAAGCGGTTTTCATGGTAGGTTGACCTGTGACAAGCTCCGTTGTGAAACATCTCATTCGATGTCTGATGTACATATATATATATATAGAGAGAGATATATATCGAGATGTCTAGAAGTCCCTTTTTGTTCGTATAATTGTTTTAATTTATAATTTCTAGAGCAAATGGTTTTAACTGATTTAGCATTTAGCATTTAGCATGAGTAACATGCTAACCACAGTTAGCTTAAGTATTTGTCCCTTTTGATTTAACAGTGTTCCGTAGCTTGTGACCACAACGTTGTCTATGAGTCACTGAAGCTGTTCTGTCTTTTACCAGCAATATTCTGTCCGATGAATAAACGTCTGGTTGGAGCCATCAAAAGATATCGTGTCCTGAATTAAACACAACGCAACAGAGAGTACGCAACTGCTACATCTGCATTAATTAGTGTCAGAGTTACAAGGATCACATGCATGATCACACATTCATAGTATAAGTTAGTACTTTTCACATTTTTCTAAATTAATGGAAACCAATGGCTGTCTCAAAGGGTAAGACAAATACAGCCAAAGATGTGCACATAATTTCTAGTTGAGGAGCTAAATATGACCTAAACTGAACTGGCACATGACTTTATAGCCAAAGTAATTAATTATTTCCACCCACCCATTAGCTATACACTTCTATGGTCACAGGGAGCTGGAGTCTATATCTGCTTATATTCATAAATTAACCACAAATGACTGTTAAAGGGCTAAAGTCAAAAGTTTCTGTTCACAATCTACTTTTCATAAAAAACTGACATTAGAAATGTTTCAAAAGCCGTTATGATCGATTATTTGACAGAAGCATTGGAATTCTAGGCGACGCTGACAGTTGTGATTATATTGACAAATCTTTCATACGACACTTCATAATGTCTTTCGCTATTATTGTTTTGTTCTTATGCTTTTTAATTTAGAAGCTTTTTAAAATGGTTGTAATGTGCACCATCTAGCAGTTAAAATTGCCAGACCGACAATCCCTCTTCTGGCTTTGTATCTTTGTAATGCACACCAACCATCTTTAAGATAGCACAGAGTGTGCTGCAAGGCCTGGAGTTTGACGCGATAACAAAACCCATCATCCATAACAAGACTAACCATTACAGTACCCACCATATACAAACAGTATATATTCTGCACTGTTGGTCCCCAGGTGGTTGCTGGCCTCGCAGCGGTATGTGCCATTGTCTGTTTTATTAAGTGTGGTGATGGTTAGTTCCCTGCCCTCCACAATCATACGCTCGATGTCTGGCAGCTCTCCTCCATCTTTAAACCACAGCACCGGTTCAGGTCTGGGAAAAGAAAATACACACATTGTTCTTTTCATCTTGCTGAATATGATTTCCTAAATGTAAAGACATATTGAATTAACTGAAGAACTATTCTGTAAAGATGACAAATCCTGTTTAAGTCAAATTTCTGCCTATTTTCATGCTAGTAGTCATCAAATTGAATGTGTCAAAAACTGGCAACTTACATTGGGTTGCCTATGGACACACACTCCAATTTGAAGTATTGCCCTTCCTGTGGAATAATCAGTGAATGTGTGATCTCCAAATGGGGAGCATCTGCAGAGAGGGGACAAACAGGCTGTAACTCAAACACTGCAAAGCACCACAGTAGTTAGTTCTTTACCCATTGGGCAGCTCTTAGCTCTGGCCCATATCTCTGTTCTGCTTTGGTACTAATCCCTTACCTGCAAACTAATCCTACACTAATCCTGAACAAATGCAAAACTAAACCTGCAGACATAAATGTAGTCTCAGTCCTTGTATTACTTCTCATTGCTAATCTTACACCTGATCCATCTTTGCAGGGTGTGTATGGCTGCACTCACAGTGGACCTCCAGGACCTCAGTTGTCATGTAGGGGTTTGGCAGAGACACATGCTCCACACTGCAGGTGTAGGCGACGCCATCGTCACGCCTGTCCACCTGGAGCTGGAGGCTACTCCTCACTGCGAAGGATTTTCCTGTGGCATTCACATCCTTAGTGCCTGCAGAGAGTCAGAGAAAATGAACAGGGGTGCAATATACTTGTGGATCGCTAATGTTGTTGGAGAACAGTTCTGGCTTGGAAGAAACAGAAATCAGCTTGAATGTTAACTAAAACTTGAGAAACATGACATTGTATTTCAAAATGTTGCTTTTCTGACATAGACATCCGCAATGTTGTTGTTGTTTTTCTCTGCATCTCCTTTGAGGGAGAGAATTCTTGGCCTTTGAAAGTCAAGTCAAAGTAGAGTGAATAGTGAGGGGAGAGCAGTGTGAGCACTGACTCGGTTGAATGGGTGTGTTTGCTCCTCCAGGACCACCTCTCAAACATCCCAGTCAACACAAACAGACACACCCGGCAGTGCAGAGTGGATCTCCACAGTTGTAGTCACACCTTTCTATTCATTTACTTAGTTTCATGCCCGAACATTCACCCTTTACACAACTTCAGATCTTAATTTGTGTTTGTGTTGTCCCTGCCCTGTGATGCCGTCTTCATTTAGAGATTCCTCTTGACTTACAATTGGAAGCATTTCTTTGTAGTTTGCTGCTGCTCTCCTGTCGATGCTTTGTGTGTTAGCGTCACTTTTCTCTGGAAAGAGCTGTACTGAACAGCAAAAAAGGACAAAGGCATTGCTTGACGAAGGCCTCAGAAAGACTTTCCACTGGAGCTACTACCCTCTTCACCCCCTTAGATCTTTCCCACACTACATCCCCCCCCCCCCTCCTCCTCCTCCTGCTCCTCTCCCGAGATGTGATTTTTTATTTAGTGTACCTACAATTACATGTAGGACAATGATTTGTAAATCAGATTCTGTAAGTTATGTAAAATGGTATGTTTTATTTCTGGGCTTTTTTTTGGAATTTTTGCAACTCAATCTGCATCTGATTTATATTCATTACAATGTCACTTTGTATGCATGTTGACACACACAAAAAGTCAAACTTCAACACTAGAAGTGAGAAGAAGAAGATAACTACAAGAGGAAGAAGAAACAACAAAATCGCCATTTTACATCCAACCTCACTGTTGTCTTAGACATCATGCTTTTATCGACTAATGCATCAGAAATTAGAATATATTTAAAAGCTAATTTCAGACATCACATACTATTTGAACAAACAGGAAAGTCAGAGGCCTTGCATTTTGCCCTGAAGTACAGAGGGGGGATAGTAAGTATCTCTGCGGCATCAAACACAAATCTCTCCAGCTTTCTCTCTCATTCATCAAGTCGCCTGCAGCATCAGAGCTGCCATAGAAGCTGTCAGTCTGTTTTAAGGTGGCTGCTAGCAACGCAGGCAGTTTCCATAAGAATATGAATGTTCCCAGGTGTACTTGCTTGAAACCAGAACCCCAAGAGGCAAGCAGATCTACATTTAGGCACTGGGGGCGCTCGTAATCACCACCTGCATCTGTTTTAACAAGGTGGAACCTCAGTGGGAGGATTTGATTTTTGTGAACGTATCATGGGTTGGTTGGGTATAGTTTGGAAGACTTAAATTATGGCTTGTCTTCAGATTGATTATTGGTTTATGTCCATTGGGTCAGGTTGTCCTCAGCCTTGAAGAAATTAGCATTTAACAATTTTCTTTTATGGTTATTTTATGATCAATATTTACAGCCTAAAATGTTTTAATTTTTTAAAATGATGTCACCTAATTTCTTTGCTGTTGAAAGCTTATATTCTGAAAAAATAAAAGTTTTTGCCTCATTGAGCAGGGTCTTTAATCTTACATTGGAACTTGTTCATCCTTAGTGAACAATCTTGCACATTTAATATTTTGGTGTTTGGTAGTTGGAGGGTAAAGAGTGCTATGGGACATGTTAACAACTGCTCTGCTGGTAAATTAATGGTTGGGTTCCTGTGTGAGATGGCAAACATATTTTTCTACCAGTTTGAATCAATGAGGTCTAGTGCAACGGTTAAATATGTTCACACATTAACATACAACACTATCCATGTTGACAAGTGGTTTTAAACCACTCATTGGCACCAATCAAATGGCTATGATACACAATTGTTTGCTCATCATTAAGCCTTGATGTTTGTAATGCATTGGTAATAGCAGTTTAAAAAGGCATCTTGGTTTATTCCCTACAGGCTTTTAGATTGTATTTTTGCGCTCTTAGGTAAAACGTTACATTTTCTGTCTGTCCCACGCACTCGCCTTAAGACCCGTGGTGACCGAGCTTTTGAGGCAGTAGCACCAAGGTTGTGGAATGCTCTGCTTGCACCCCTACGTTTTGCTGATTCAGTTCATTTGTTTAAAAATCAGCTCAAGACATACCTGTTTTGTCTGGCGTTTGGGTAAAACTCATGCTCTGGGCCTGCTTTTACTCTATGTTCTAATTGTGTACTTTCTGTTTATTGTGCCTTCTTAAACATGTTTCATGTTTTACAATCTGTTCTTGTAAATGATTTGCCCTTGTATGGTCACATTTTGTTGTTTGAAATTCCGCTCCTGTTAAGCACTTTGTGACTTTTGTCTGTGAAAAGCCCTTTATGAATAAATCGCACTTACTTACTTACTTATAAACTAAACATCAAAATAGTTACAAACAAAAAAAGGCACATCAAGAAGCTGTTGTATTTTAGTAACAGTAAGAAATCAAACCAGCACACAAGTGGGGGGGGGGGGTGAGTGTAGTGGGGAACACTGTTTCAAACAAATGGTCTCCAACTGTTGTTGTCATTTTAGATCACAGTTAACATTGTTACAAATGGTTGAAAATGTGAAATCAACCAATAAAATCAGAGCAGAGATGTGCAGTGAGCTCATATCCTTCTACAAAGCAGATGATGCCGGAGAGCTGCACTCCCTTTATGAAGCCTCACAAGATCAATGCCCAGCGTATCAGGGAAGAGCAATGTGATGCCTGTACTTGGAGAATGAATTTAATGCAACTATAAGGCCCAAATACATTCACACATTTTTTTAGTAAATAAATACTATTACGATACTAATCAATTTAAAAAAAAATGATCAACCATAAAAATGAGGAGCATAATTTGGATGTCTTGTTTTAACCGTCTGTAACTTCTTCCACAATTCCCAGGCCATTGAACTTTATTGGTTTCTAAATGTTTTTCAACTAAGTTCTTGGGGTTCATGGAAAATGGAGTTAGGAGGAAAAGTGTACATTGTCTTAAAAATACAGCATATCAAACCATCTAAAGCAATTCATCTGAGAAACCAGTATGAGGTTCTACAGGTATATTCCTGTAATATGGCTCATTTGCAAAACACTCAGATATTACCCGCCTATCATAAAATGTAGAGAGTGGGTGAACAAAAAAGCTACAGAAAACATTATAGTAACATTAGAGTAATGTTTTTAGAGTTAGATGCACTTATTGCATAGTATTTACCACATCCCCCACTCTCTGCTACTGTAAACGATGTGTATGGGAAACACAGTGATGATACTTAGATTAGAGAAGCATGCAGTGCACATATTAATCAGCAGGACCAATTTGATTCTTTAGTTGTAAACATGTCGTTACATGTTTTTCCACTGATTGGAGAAAGTTGTTGCTGTTCACATTGGGCAATTAAAAGTTGCACAAAAGTCAGTATGTTGGGGATACTTGATGTGAGCATCGGCAAAGAGCAAAATATGTATACAGCTGTATAACCTAAGGGTGTAATATTGTTAAAGATATAAATCAAAGTTTGTGATATTTCATCTTTGCTCTGCTTAATCTTACAGATTAGACAGGATGGGTGCCTAGTTAAAAATGAAGCACACATATTCAATAAAAAAATACTAAATAAATGAAATGATGATGATAATAATAATATATAATCTCTAGATTTAAATGTCTTGATACCTTGCCAAACTGAATATACAGAGTATATAATTAGTCACCATGTTGGAGCTTCTGTGTATTGGAATGTGCCTTTGTGTCACTCTGAAAGGAATATATAGGCCACTTTATGTATGCAAAGAAAGTGACAGTATAATCAACAGATTATAATTTGAAGTCCAGCTGTCATTCAGCAACACAAGTAATTTGTATAGCTCTATACTCTGCAAACAAATTATTTGACACTGGATGACAGTTGCATTTTGAGGTTTGTAATGCTGCGTGCTTCTCATATAAATTGTTGAAAAACAAATCATCAAAGCATGAAATAAATATGACATGTTTTTGCTATTACACCTGCTGTCATCTTGGAGCTTTGTAGACTGGTCCCCCCCAGTGGGCATAGATTTGACTGACAGCAGACACTGGCGGCAATGATCAACGACAGAAGAACCAATGGCAAAACATGCTGCTCCCAGCACATACTCGCTGCAGAAAGCTTTAAAGCAGCACCTACAAAAGAGTTGGATCCGGAGCACTGATTGACATGCCTCCTCTTTGACACTTTGACATGGAAATGAAGTTTTTAAGTCAAGCCCTCCAGTCTCTGCTTTGTTCTTTATCTCTCTTTGACTCGGAGATGCATCACACCAGGTCGGTTTGCCCAAGCGGCTTAATAAAACCCACCATACACGGGTAAAACTAATAAAAGCACATTTGTAAACAACACATCAGTTTTGGGTAGACTTGGGGTACATGACATGTTTAGCGATGTGCAATTCTCAATTCCATTTTATACATCAAATATGAATGCTGGGAATAATTATTTTTTAATTTTGTTTGTATGCACTTTTGTGATGCCAGCTGAACTGGGATGAAGGTATTAAATTTTTATTTGTATCCACAAAAGACGGATAAACTCCCCTAAACTTTGTTAAATTACCTCTTGGCATTTGTTTTATGTGCATATGTCTATATATGTTAATATTACGTTTTGAGTTGTCTTAAAATATACCTTTAAGACATAAAGCAAAAAAAGAGATCATCTTAGTGCCTCTCGAGATGGACAGTAAGTCTGGTTGTGACGCTGTGAGCCAGCTCTCCACTGGCCTTTCAGGAATCTACGTGGTTGTCATTTCAACAAGAAAACTTCATATCTCAGCCCCTCTCCCATCAATCATCATGTAGTGCTGGGCAGACACAGACAGAACCCCAAGAAAAAGCTCTCTGGTGCAAATCTTCAATAAAGAGCAACTGTCACACTGAGTCTCTACAGCAGGCTCCGTTACATTAAAGCGCTCCACACGGCTTACCTCTGCCATCAAATTGAGGAAAAACATTCCATTCCTATTTTTTAAAATGTTTTTGTCTTTTTTTTTGTACATTTTTAAAACTGAAATAAAAGCTATAAAAATACAAAGTGCCAAGCTTCAGACAGTTTGGAAAGAGGTATACAACAAAGTGAAAGCTTGTAAGGCTCATTGTGTGAAACCACAGATAACTTCTGCTGGTTTAGTGTGATCAGCACACTGCACCATCTGCTGCCGAATGCATCGTCTCTGTCACAGTTTTTTTTCCTTCTGGGCGAAGCTAGTTCCTCTGTGGCCTCTGTAAGTTTGCATTCTTGTGTGTTCTTGAATCGCCCTTGACTCGTTTGACTAATCTAATTGCTACTGTTTGAAAAAAAAACCCCAGCTGCGGAACGAATCCCCAGCAAGAACAACTCATCACTAAGGTAGGTCATACAGGAGGCTTGTAACTGGGGGATAAATTAACACCAGTGTGTCCTTTTAAGCAAACACTAGTAGTGTAATTATGGACCACTGTCAATCCGTGATCCGTACGGATCCCCCCTCACGTTTCGGCACGTGTGTGGACCCTGGAACTTTATCCGCCAGCATTCATTGAAATATGCGATCAGGACATCTGCATTTATGCTTTTCTAGTCGTTGGCAAAAAAAAAAGTCTGGAGACCAGCTGCTATAACCAAATAACAAAGGGATAATGATCAGCAATTCGTATCGGCGGCAAAAAAACCTGATCAAGGGTCTCTAAAAGTTATATTTGCACCCTTTTCTCTTTGTGCTGATCTGATCTGTGATCCGATCCGATCTGTGATTCTGACCCAATACGATCCGAACCGTGAGTTTTACGATCCGTTGCATCACTAGTGAACACAAAACATGAAGCACAAAGTCTCAAACTGTGAGCATGCAATCGTTCTTCTTGTTCCTCTCTCAGACTGTTTAGGAGGGCTAGCTCCCCTCAAAAGCGTGATTCTTCATCGTGGCATCATTTGAGTTGATTAGCCGAGCCACATTTTACCAAGAAGAAAGTTTGAGCTTCGAAAATATGAAGGTTTGCACCTTCTGTGTTCTATATCATTTTAAATTGAAAACAAGCACGAGCCCATGAGCCAAACCATAGAGTGTACAATTTCCCTTTTGATGATCACCTTTACTATTGCATGATTGATTTGTGTTTCCATTAATCAACCAGTTGACATCATTACTGTGCCACAAACAGTGGAAAACAGAATGCTGTGCAGAACCTGTTGTTGATGCACACTTAACTTTATAATTAGAATCAATACGAGGCCCTCCTATACAGTATGTCTTCACCTTGGCCACGCAGTGAAATGTGGAAGGCTCTGCCACAGTCCAGCAACATTTGGACGGCGTCCAACAACAGCAGCAATGCTGGCCGTGAGCCAAGTGAATCATGGCAGCGCTCAACCCAGCCAGTGGAACAATGCACGAATATGAGCACAAAGGAATGCAGCAGCTGAATGACTTGACAGTAATGATGTCTCCAAGAGGGTACAAGTGGTAACAGAAGATACAATGCTCGTGAAATCCACACCACATGCCCTACCTTGAACCTCCTTGTCATTTCGGAACCACCGGATATTGGCAACTGGTTTGCTGCCTGGTGTGGTGCACGTCAGGGTGATTACGTCCCCCTCAATGGCAGGCTTGGTGAATCCTGTGATCTCTGGTCGTCCTGGCATACCTGTGGTGCATGGAAATGTACGGTAATTATAAATAACATACTGAATCGATCTACATGAGCCTGTATTCCTCTGATGATAAGAAATGATTAACTGATATTCAGATCAGATATTCATGTTTTCTTCTCTCATTGGCAAGATAACATTTAATTTAGACTTTTGATGTTTGATTTTCTTTAAGGCAGGACAAAAAGGTATGATAAAAAAGCAGTAGTATCACAACAATGAAATATACCCAACAACAACTAAACAATAGGAATTGTATGAATGGGAAAGTCAATATTATTAAATAAAGTCAAAGATGAAAAATACCCAAAATCTCTCCTTCAAGATAACTGATGCAAATGTATTTCTGTCTGGCAGTGAAATGCCTGACGAAGGTCATCCAACAGAGTTGATTTTTAGTTTTTGTCAATTTATGAATATCCTTCAACTGTCTGTCTTAAACAGGTCTGAAAAGATTCACATCGAGTCTTTTGTGTGGCTGTCCTGCCTGGCAGACAATTCAATATAGTAACATAACTAGCTTGCAATTCTTTATTCTAGTAGACAAGGGTAAAACGTAATGCAGAAATGTTGTTTCTGTTATGTAATGTTGTACGTGCTAGGTGAAGAAAAAAAACTGACGATAATTCAAAATGTGCATGTATTCATGCTGTCAGAACGTGAAGAATTAATTGGCCGTGTTGAGACTAGTCCAAAACAGACATGCTCACCCAGAACAGTGAGATAGGCCTTGGTGGTCTTGACAGGCATGGTGAAGAGCGAGCAGGTGTACTGGCCCTCGTCTGACAAGCTGACGTCACTGATTCTGATGATGAGCTCCTGTGACGAGGCTCGCACCAGCTCGATTCTGTGGTCCCTCAGAGCTGTATAAGGAGAGAGGACACAAAGAACCACGGAGTGCACAGAACAAAGACAGAAAACACCGTTTACTAATGGGGCAAATTCACGCTGAATTCAGTGATGGCAATTCACATTTGTAATTCAGACGACACCGACAAGAACATGGCCGAATGCACTGTGCTTTCAGTTATTTCAAATAGTTGTCAAATGCAGCAAACACATACTGTGGCCAATGATTTGAAACATTTTCTTTACATTTGCATTCTAGCCCAACAGTCTTATTCAGTCTGTGAGAACACCGAAGGCATCAGCGGGAAGCACTGAAGCGAAGCAGCAGAAAAAGCTAGATTGCAATATCTATTTAATCACTTACATTCCAGGTATTGATTTACACTCACTTTAACACTTTTAGTAACTGGCTCTGCCTGTGACATTTATACTTTGAACATTAATATCCAAACCTTACCCTGGCCTTATACAGAACCACTTAGTACTTATTTAATTATTTTGTATTTTTCACTGTAACTTTAGGCCAAAAGAATGAAGTCCAGATAAAGGTTGAACAATAGTACCACATGGTAATTATTAACTGTTAAGTATCATATTGGGGTAATCACATTGTGTCAAACTACTGTCCCAATGAATGGTTTTACACTAATTGTAATGAAAAACTAAGAAATCAAAAATGTAATGCATAACCATTTCACAGTTATGCATTACATTTATTGTACGTACAATACGTTATTGTATTGTACATTGCTGTACTGAACCTTGATTTGATTATTTTGTATTATAATTCTTCATGCATTTGCTGTATCATGATGAGCATCAATATTGTTTTACATTCTTGTTAATATTGTTAAAATCAACCACACTGCCCAGCTCTAGTCCAATCTTAAGATAAAACACAAAACAACAATACTGCTAAAAGTAATTAAAATTAGCTGCTACATACAAATCAACCACTACTACTAATACGATTAATGATACAATCATCAACACAATGGCCATTCTGAAAGACACACCTTGAAATGAAAGTGTTTTCTTAGGACACCTTCGCCACTGCTCATTCAGATTACACCCTCATAAACCTGGGAAAACCACACAGCTAAGCTGAAGAAGGTCATCTCGCACCTGTCATCTCTTATACAGTTTCAAATTGAAAATCACCTGCTCCTACATGCAACCAACCACAGAGGGCAGGAAGGAAAGTGCTCTTCATTGAATAAATTACACATTCTTAATCCACACTCCCTTTAGGCCTGGCAAACTCTCTCCCTGGACACTTTTTCGTCTGAAGTAATTTGAACTCGATTGGATTGTATTACACGGGGCAAATCTGGCAAAATGCAGCAGAAGTAGGCGTTGATTAGGATTTAATCAACATGGGCAATGTAAAATCACATCAGATGAAGAAGACATCTCTATGTCAATCATTAATCAACTGCTCCGTTCCAATTTATTTGATTTCAGTGATGAACATACACAGCAGCCATGTGATAAACAGTTAAATTAGATTGGCTGAAATGATTATTAGGGTTATACAAACATAGGTCATTATCAACAATGCTCTTCTTCTTCTTCAATTACACCATATCATTTGATGATTATTATCTTATAATCACACGCACACTAAAAAGAAAATAGGAAAGATTGGCTATTGATGGCCCTAAGATATTTCATATTAAAGACTCTTTGTTATCCAAGAATAAAGAGTAAATAAAAACAATCTTCAAGCCAGTATTAAAATTTAACAACAAGCTCTGCCATCAGAGAGCCAGCTTATTATGTGCTATGGGGCTTAATACAAACATTTGATAGTCTTACTGTAGCAAACCGCATCCTGAAACAAAGCTGCCTGATGTTCTTTGTAGTTAAGCATCTTCACTACAGAGCTTGCAAATGCCTAGAGGCTTTGGCAGAAAACAGCGAAGCCTTTGCTGGATGGATGCATCGGAGAGGTGATGGGGTCTAAACAAACATTGTACCGGAGCTCTGAAGATATGGAAGTACAGGCTGAGAAGATCAAAGCTTTGGACAATATGACATACTGTACTTCCCCTGCACATCCTTCCATCCCTGCATCGCACGGAGAGAGGACGAGGAGAAACAGACTGACTTTTCTTCTTCTTAACCCCCCGTTCCTAAATATTACAAAACAATGAATAGCTCCAGCAACCTCTGAGACACTGATACATGTTCTGGTTGTTCCCTAAGAGGGATTTGTTAAGGGAAAACAGACATCCTTTGGTTAAAATGTTGTTACACCCAAAATCTGTGGGTGTAAACATTTTTTATTTTATTTTCTCCAGTAGCTGTGACGACATTGAATTCATGACTATTACAAAAGTTTTGACCGATTATTTTTAACATCTATATGGCCAGTCTGATCCAAACACTCATCGTTTTCAGCAAAATATGGCTGGAGCTTCCGTGTTGGACCCTGGAAGCTCTATAGTAGCATATTTAGCCATATTTCACCAAAATGATGACTCTTTGAAACACACTGAGCACGTGGTTGGACAACAGAGAAGTGGATTATGCTCCAGGAGTCGTTGTAGAATTTATTTTGCAATCCATTGAAACTAATGCAAAACAGTGACCAAATACAGACCACTGACAATTTCAAGTGATGTGTAAAGTAAAAGTTAGGCTACACCTTTTATTTTTGTCTGCTGAACAATATCACACTACCGTTAGAATAGAACCAAATCTAAATGTCAGTAGCTGGAATACTGATTCAGATACTTTTCACCCAAGTAGTGGCAAGTAGATACGACTTACAGTTAAACAAAAGAAGGACTTGACGGATATGTTTTTGTGAGACAGGCACTGGCAATACATGGCACTTGAATCAATGACACATTGATAGAAAGAGATTTACAAAGGTTTGAATAACCCAAAGTCAAGTGTTATCTATTACTCAAACAGCATATGGCCAGGAAAGCTTACTACTAGCATCCAATCCAGGCTAGAGGCCCAGCTTGTGGGCAGATCCGTCACAATCAGACCCAAATGCCAGCGGCTGACAAAGCTTTTTTCCAGGTGCTTTAGGAAATCAATGTGATGAAAAGGTTCATTTCCTCCAAACCCTAGATAGCTCCTGCGTTGTTCATTCTGCTTAAGAGAAAGCATAAATCGGCACCCTGACCTTGTGTAAGCTACAGCCTTGCAGCATGGCAGCTTAATGTGCAGTACATCTCCTGTGATGGAGGCCTTACCAAGGCTGTCTCAAATCAGTAAAACTGACACCCGGTTCCTCCTCAGGGCAGGGGATAGTGTTGCTATGGTCCTTTGATGCAAAGTAATCTTTGCCTTGTTTCCCTGACAGTCCTTTGCACCATCGACCATGTCAGTGGAAGACCAATTTGAGGTCTCCCAAGAGAACAGTAGTTTGTCAGATTCTGTTTTAACAACCTAGGTCAACTGTGCAAAAAGTTATCTGAATGTACAATGTCCAAGAACCCGCTTTAACATGTAAAACAGCCGTTACAATGACTTATTCCAATGCAGTACACTTTTTAGATTTTTAAGAGAAGGGCTAACAGTCTGGTTGGTAGCATTAGCTCTGCCATGAGATAAAACCGGAGGCAGCGAAACTCGAAGTGCACTTATCACATGGCATTCGCGTTCGCACTCTACTGAGCAGCAGACAGATGTTACCCAATGTTTCCAATCCAAAATGATGAAGTATCTCTTGACAGTCCAGATAGAAAAGGACATTTTACATCTAACCATTAGTCTTGGAAACAAGCTGATGGCTATCGGGTTCAGCCAAAATATGTTACATCCACTAGTGTCCCCATTTTGCCATTTTTGCATGCCCTGTAACCACTTTGAGCCAGCACTGGAATGTGAAAGCACTAGCTGTCCTTCAGCAAGAACACAGGGTCCCCCCCCTTCTCGCAGTCCAGCTAGGGGCTCCACTCTTCGCAATTAGAGAGTGTTTGCTGCTGGCTGTGCTTACTCAGTGACTGTGTGGGTGATTCTGGATGTGTTCCAGGGCTGGCGGTGCAGGCAGGGGGCTCTTTCTCACCACACATGTGGCTGCAATTAAGAGAAGGAAAGGGCCTTGTTCCAGAGGGCCATTGTTACTGCCTGCACTCTCAGAGATCCCACAGAGCAGATGCTACTCAAATTGGACTAATTTTCAGTGCTGGAAGGAGGAAAGGAAAGAAGGAGGATTTCTCCCAGCAGCTATGCTCCATCCCCTCTTCATGTGGTGAATAATGACAAAGAATATATTTTTGTCTGTCCATTTTTCAGCCCACTGACATAAGCTTGATTGTACACTGTGGGGATTTATGTGCCTTGAACTTTCTAATTTTCATTTTCATTACACCAAGTCACAGTGGGGTTACATAATTATACTGGTTTTCAAAGCATTTTACACATTTCAGGGTTTGTACAGACATTACAGTATGACAAAGCAATGACTTGACCAGCCCCTTCAAACAGGAATGAAACATTTTTCAGGTGGGTTTCAAACCTCTACAAGAATTTGAATACAGCATATTCTTCATTATTCTAAAGAGCTAATATACACATCTGTGTATGTGGCACATAGTTTAGTATAGTACATCCTTGGCCAAAAGTTTTGAGAATGAATCTTTGCATAAACTTAATGGAATTGTCAATAAAAGCATTTGACACTTATGAAATGCTTGTAATTATACTTCAGTATACCATAGTAACATCAGACAGAAATATATAAAAACACTGAAGCAGCAAACTTTGTGAAAACCAATACTTGTGTCATTCTCAAAAACTTTTGGCCACGGGTGTACATACAAGAGTGGCTCTTCACATTAGTGATAATAGCCGAGTGTATAGTGCCATAATGGAACGTTCACATTTCAGTGACGCTAGAGGTAACCCAGTACACTTAAAAGTCCATTAGTCCCTGAAGAAAGATATTATCTGTGGCCATGAAACGCCATCTACATTTTGTCGCCAATAAAAACAGTTACTGAGAAGTAAACAAAATACTTGTAAGAAAAAACTGGTGGCTTGTGAAATTTACCTCAGCATCACTTCAGATTTCATTCCCAAGATATCTAAAGAACATGCGGGAAAGCATTACCAAGTAAATCTGTTTAATAAATTAAACTTACAGTGTGTTTAACTCTTACACACTTAACTTCACTTTTGCCTTTATATGTATTGATTATTTGTTGTCAACTTTACATGATGTTTTCCTCCTTTTATAGTTTCCTCCGGATTTTCAGGTGTGTCCAAAAAGCAACAATGTAAAATTTTAATTCCAACTAAATCAAAAGAAGAAAACAACAACGGCAACAAAAACCTGTATATGGTAGCTGATGTCAATTTCAAACTGAAGATAGATGTACACAGAGATATCTGAGACCGAGCTCAGGTAAATATCCACTACACTTGCTTCCAACAGACCCACCATCAAATATTATGTGTTTACTGGAATGGACATTAAAATGTGCTTTCATTGGTGCTCACTCCAGTAATTGCATCCTTGGTAATTATCCTTCATTCTCTCAAGCTAATGAATGTTTTAATGCTCACATTAGAGCATTCATTTAGCACATAACAGCATTTTGATTACTACAAGCCAATTAACACCAATTTTGCTTTGTGACCTTTATGATCCAAGCTGAATGCCTCAATTAAATGTCATGAATGATGAAGCGTAAACTTTTGAGAGATTGAATTGAGATGAGCAACACATGCTGTACAATTTGCCACAGCATGGATGTATATGTTGAATATGTCTCCATATCTCTGCTACAAACACATACTGTAGTTGACATGCAACCTGCAGTAACTTCCCATTAATATCATTATGCTGATTCACCGTATTCAGATTCTGCTTGCATCCTGCATGCCCCCAGTAATAACATTACCATTCTCTACACAGCATCACCACTTCTTTTTTGTTCCCCTTTTCTAATGAAAGCTAAAATGGAAGTAAATCATAATGAAGACAGCAAAGGACAGCTCTGCTCTCATTTGTCCTGCTCAGTAATAATAATTCATAACCACGCCAACATATAAAAGGGATAATTCTACAAAAGACATATGGCCCAAATCGATTTCTTCATCGTGGCAGCTCACCACAGAGCCACGTTCCTTCAACAGTCCCTGCTAATTGATCTAATGCATGAATCATGTCCTGGCCTGGCTATTAAGGGGATCTATCTCTGTTGCCTCATGTTTGTGGTGGTAGTCCAATGGATGCATGCTGGTGTTTGCCATAGTGTAGTCTGAAGCCTCTAAGGTGGCAACAATCAACCAAGACTCAGATATACATAATGGTTGTTGAAGAGCGTGCCAAGAAGCCAGCTGGCATGGTATAAGAGGAGGGCTGTGTTCAGCTTCAGACAAATGTGCAGAGACAGTCCAACCCATATGGATCGGCTTTGGGAATCCAGCAATGTTAATTAACACTCTCTTGGAGCTCCACAAGGTTTGACTGATCCTCTTATGGGAGAGGATGAGATGGAGGTCCTTCTTATCATTTACACTCTAACCAAAGATATGTAAAGCTATTGGGCTGCCACCCACTACTTCCTTCCCGCCTGCAAACACACCTCTTTTCCTAATTCCACATCTGTGTCGAGACGTAACATTGCTGTGCAGACAAATTGTAAATCACTGCTTGTATGATGCACTGCTGGGATTAAGTTCTACCTACATACCTACCTGAGGACTCCCAATGGATACATAAACTAATAGTGCACCTTTTACATTGCTCGTTCTATTAATTAATTGCAAAGATGCATCCGAAGAAGGTTATTGGAGTAATCTTTAAAGTCATTAATGGAGACTCTCCTTGCCAGAAAAATGATGGCATCAGTTGATCACATGACCCATGTTGAGTGCATACAAAATGCCTGACTTTGACACCAGATACCGCATTTCATATTCATTCCAAATATAACAATATCCGACCAATATCTTTTCCACTTAGGCCACTTCAATTACAGACAGTAGTTGCATTACATTGCATTACTGACACTTGTGTTTGAATAATGTTTGATGCAAAATATACACATGCTTGCTTTTCTTACTCTTAAACTGTAGAGTAGACTTAAGGAGAAAATGGATGTCTGTGTTTTTCCTGAATTTTAAAGACACACCTTGTCTGTAATAGCCACTCGTTGGGGCTTTTTTCATATTCTCATTTGTCAGACCTGAATTAAAATGGAACAAATTATAGTCAGGGCAAAGATCAGATTTTGTCTTACTTTATCCAGCAGTTGTCAAACCCAATAGATATAATAAGGAACCTCAGCTTCGTTACATATGTTTCCCTTTACTCCACTATAGCTGCTGAAAGAGATTTGAACGCTCATTTTAATACTCTTTTCCCTACCCAATCTCCAACACATCCAGACAAATGCCCTTATCTTTCGTACAGAGCTTGAGGGAAAGAGCAAGAGTAGATTTCAAAAATGACTCACAGAGCGCTTTTGTCTAATTTAAGACAGAACAGCAGATGTATTTTCATTATCATTACTGTGTTGAGCATCCGGAATCACACACAAAAGCTGTAAAAGCAGAGTTTCTTTTGGATTCCACACACACAATGACAAACTACCTTAGTGAGGAGAGCGTGGGTAAAACTTGCAAGTGCATCATACGCTAACATATGGCCATGCTGTCATGGACACCCAAGGGGATTGTTGCAAGCAGAGAGGTAGACAACAGAGGCAATGGACAGAGATAACAAGTGCAGGGAAAATTAAAGATTAATCTTAACAGCAGGTACAAAAAAAAAGAAATCAAAAATCACAACACTGAGAACACGAAAATGCAACATAGCTATATTAATCTAATCTACTGAATGACAGCAGTCTATGAACAGCTATTCAGCACCCTGCCTCAAGCTCATCCAGTCTGCAGTTGTTTGACTGAAATGTAGCATAAGGTTGAATCTAATATTTTTCATTGGCTCCTACAAGAAGGCCAAGCAATTAACTGGTGATTTGGCACAGTAGAGATTTCTTCCCAGGTGTCCCACCCTCTTCCTCACATGAAGCCTGTGTTGTTCCACGCCTCCCGTTTCTCCTGATGGCCTCACAGGCATCATATTAGTTGTGCCAATAAAGCTTTTCATTTGGCTGTTTAAAAGGAGATGGAGAGGAAGTGTTCCATACTTAGCCCAGGCAACCTCTGCTGAGGGGACTACATTCATTTTGTCATCCGAATGGCTCAGCAAAAGGATTCTGTCATGCAATATAAATGGCTGCCCAAGAAGGGCAAAGTGGCTCATACATATTGTGCTCTTAAAGCTCCCCTTACATGCTTATAACAGGAGCCTTCTGGATTTTCATGTGGATACAGATTTATATTCACAGGAGATGAAAAATGGGAACAAAACACACTTAACTGGCTTCATTTAGGCCAAATGAAATAACCAGAAGATACGATTTTTTTCTGATAGAATTTGGGGATTTCAAAAGTGAAATAATGAAATGTTGCAGAGAATACAGAAAAAATAACAAAAGAGAATGGTTTCGGTTCAATGACTTTTGCTTGAATTCAAATCTCTGGGCACATTAACACCATTCACACAAGAGTATATATTTAAGATTGAGTTAACTTTTGTTTAATTGTATTTGGAAATAATTTCATCGAATAAAACACCTTAGACCTCATTACTAAATCCAATCACTTGCGAGGGAGAAAGTATTTCTTCAAACCAGACTGTGACTCTCATTCTGTTGGTTCACTCTGGCGTCTCCCTCTCCTATAAATTGTTATTCAAAGGGAAAGTTAATCTCCAATCACTGAACCAATGATATTGTATTAGTGACTACAGCATAAATGGAATGGGTAATATGCTGTGAGAAACACTAAAAGATGGACACCAACTCTTACAAGACCAGTCCACTGTTATACTCTCTTTCACCCCAATTCCAATTTATCGACTCCAGACTTTTGTCACCTTTAAATTGGATTTGGCTGGTGAGAGCACATTATATTTCATCCTGGCTTGGGCCTTGTTTCACAAGGTTGCAACAGTGCACTCTTTTCAGTGACATCAAAACAGCTATGAACAAATGTAGGGCAGCTAAAATGCTAATTAAGCCCAATCATCTCACAATCCACAGGCGTTACTGTGTTGTAAACAACACCGTCAGTGTTGCGTGATTACAAAAGTTAGTTAGAAAAGTTCTATTTCCGTTTAGTTTGTGCCCTGGGACCTCAATGGAGAAATAAATTAATTGAAAGTCAAGTCTGTTTCTACATTACATGCATTTCCCTGTTATTCTGTCTTTTACTGTATTCTAAAATAATGTGGTCTCAGGCAGACAGGGCCAATTTTGCACATTCCAAATAAAAAAAATGAATGAAGACAACTCCTGTCGTAATGTGATCTGGCTATGACATCTTTATCATATCTCATCATTTTATCATTACAGCCATTATCCTCTGGGAAGATTACTCACCTTTCTTGTCCCCAAAGAATAGGGTCTGTTGCGCAGGGTTTGACCACTGGAGGGAAGTGTTATCATTGTAATCCACACGGCAGGTCATGTTGGCTCTGCCCCCTTCCACCACCGTCACATTCTGAGTTATGGGGAACTGACCTTGGCTACCTGTGGGATTATGAGACAGAGTTTGAGGTCATGGCCGTGGCATAAATAGATTGCTGTTTTGGACTGGTTCTTATGGTCTTTTCATTGACTCACATTAATATACCATTCAGACTTGACACCTTTCAAAGTTAATGTTCTGTCATCATATCGCCCAATTACATTAATGTCTTCATTACAGCACAGTAAACCAAAGATAGCGTAATGAAAGCCTCATTGACATGGACTTCAGCCTTCGACAGCTGTTGGTGCTAGAAAACAGTGTTGTTTTTTTTACGGTGGAGACAATGATAGGTTTTAGTCTCCCATAGCTCCTTCCTCGCTGCCTTATTGCAGGGCCCTAATTGGTAGCATGGCCTAATTAGAGGTAGTCATGTTCTGCTGTAGAGTTGCGAGCTGCAGCTGGGTGGTAAATTGACACATAATCCTCGACACTGTGGACCTTCGATCCGAGCTACTGGCTTGCCCTGAAACAGCCGCTGGTCACAGTTTGCAGAAGACATCCAAATGAGGCCTAATCACCCAGCCTTGCTGGATTTTACCTTCTTATTCCACATTTGTACTTGTCGTCTCAGCAAAGTCCCCTAATTACATTGCAGAAGCATTTCTATCCCACCTGTGTTTTATTGAACTCTGCCAAGCTTCAGAAACAGATGTTTAAAACCAATACTCTTCTTCAGGGAATTGTGAGAAGACAAAGTGTAAGCTAATATGAGCCTGGCCAGACCGGCCCCTTTAAGGATGACAACAGTAAACAACAACTGTGTTAGAGCCCTTGAGTTCATGCTTGAAGCTGAATGTGCTGTGTTTGCCTGGGATCATTTAGCTGTCTACAAGCTAATCTGTGTGCATGTTCTCTCTTGATTCCTGCTTTGCTTTCCTTTTGTCATGTGCCTGAATATGAATGTGACAATGTCTCTGCCTCTCCAAGGTACAGTTCAATCCAGGGACATTTCAACTAAGGGAACAGCTGTCTGCCTCATTAGTCCATCTCAAATAGGGGAGAAGGTCTGTGGACCTTCCTTGACCTCAATTGTCATGATGGAGACCATTGTAAGCTAGAGGCGAAGGTGAGGCTGACAATAAATAGTGATGGGAATAGGACTCCAACATTGCACATTACTTATCTGCTCATTACGCCCAATCACCCAATATCACATCAACAGACACGCCACCATTTCATCATGTCATCATTGCAATAATTAAAATGGCTGGATGTCAGTAGGTAGTCCAGCAAAATAAGCTATGCATGTCATATTAAAAAGGGAAATTGATGGAGATGCATTGTGTACCATGTGGAGGTGTTGTTGTCAATTCCTGCATATCTTTCAACTTTTTTTGTCATATCATCTACCCCACCATCTTCCCAGTATCTTTGCTGCCCAGCTCTAGTGTTTACTGCTCACTATTCACAACAATGATATGAAGAAAGTAAAATCCAAACATATAATTCTCAATCCCTCAAGTTCTGGTTGGTGCAAAAACGTATTGCGGAAATTGCTTTAAATTATGCCTGCAAGGTCAATAAAAGCTGTTCACATAATCAGTAGCAAGTGTTTTAAAAGAAGTGGCAGTGCAGGCTATTGTGCACTCCAGCTAACTGGGTTTCGCAAATGCATTCATGAAATTCCAGTCTTGACATTCAGTTGCAGCCTAGAGTATGGCAAATGCAGTCCCTTCTGTGGAAACATAATCCCCCGCGCCAACTACAGACTGAATTTTTCATTTTTCTTGAGCTGGTGATTGGAGGGCAAACAACAGTCACTGAACCACAAACTGATTCACGGGTGCTACACTGTGCTGTGTGACCCTCTACACACTGATTCACTTTAAAGACGCATAGTGTTCTAGTGTGTGTGACAAGGAAGGCTACAAAATCTACAAAACAAAACGTGTGACATCAGAATAAATACAACAGATCAACACATGGCCTGAGCAGTAAGTAACCAACAAATACTGTAGGTATGGAAAGATACAATAAAAGCTTCTACGTAAAAGTGTAGATTATGTTGGACTACGGCTGTGTTTTTCTACAAAAGCCAACTCAGTGAAAGGGAACAAACTGTTCTGAGGAGCGATGGAGGTATGAAGGTTGTCTGCTTTATTGATGATCCAAGACGACTCAGTGAAGTGCAGTGATGAAATGATGAGGAATAAACCTGCACTTTTGCAACATGCCTTTGGGTAGGATAGCATATCAGTTCTACAGGCTAAATGACTTTAATACCGGGCATTGCTGTATCATTTTTCAAGCACTTAGATATAGGCCTACATCTAAATGAGAGGGGCTACTTATTGTCCGTCAAAGTCAGTTGCACTGCAGTTTGACAGTTTTCCCACACAGGAGGCAGTATGGGACCTGAATAGGTGAGGGGAGGAGTGAGTAACCTGAGATATCTTGATGAAAGCAGCAGGCGCCTTCTGAAACACGAGTGCTTCATTTTGTAAATCAGGTGGTTGAGGGGGTGAGAAAAAGTCCCGCAACAGAGAAAAAGTCACACAACAAATCTCTCTCTCCCTCTCTCAAATTAGCCACTGTACCATTTTGCAGCACAAACACTGACTTGCTTAGCTGTTGTTATTGTTCTTGTTTTTTACCAAGAGAGGTGCCAGATCCGCACGAATGTGTGAACACAGGCAGTCATAAACCGAGACGTCCCCATAAAGAAGGACCCTGTTATGGGACACAAGCCCTTTTTAGCGTTCATGCTGGCAACTCTTCTCATTTAATCCATGAATATCATGAAGTGCTATAGTACAAGAAAAATCCAACATGTGGTAAATCACATCAGTGTTTCTCTCTCCCTATTTCCAATTCAGCTTTCCAGAAAGGGAGGTTAAGATTAAAAACATGAAAAGATGAAACCTGAACTGAAAACAATTTTTTACACTAAAACGTAATCAATTCAAATCCAAGCTTTTTATTGTTTTGTTTTGTGCCTTTCTGCTTTTAATCAAAAATATTTCCTACATCAGCCTGCTTATGGGCCTAAAGCTTAAAGCTATAATTGGTCCCTTGGCAGTGCTTTCCCCCTTTCACAATGTTTTTTTTTATGACGGCCACATGGATCTGAGAGCTGCTGTTTTTATATTTATTTATTTTTTACTGCTGAAGCAAAGAGCCCACTCCAATGAAAGCTGAAACTGGCAATATCACCCTGAGCTGGGAGATTACGGTCCACATTCAGGTGGGCCACCAGCACACTGATCATCAGTCACAATGTCAGCACACATGAGATTGGTCCAGTTGTTTGCTGTGCTTTGCACAGTCAGAATGCTGCTGACACTTCTCTCCGCGGTGACATTAACCCTCGTACAGAATCAAGTGACACTGCCTCATGACTCAAATATTTACCTGCACAGCTGAAATAATGTAGACATGTTAATGGGGAGCAGAGGACAGCACCTTCATTGTAAATACAAATATGTGATGATTCGATTTTAAAGGGGAACCACAGAAATACCTGCTAAAACACCGATGTAAATGTCTGCTCTTCATCGCTATACATTTTAGCGTGGGATGAGCTCTGTGCAGCAAGTGTAGAGTATAAATATGAATACTGAATAGAGATGTTCACAATGTCTGGCGGTTGAGTGTGCATTAACGATAAGCTATTTCATTTCATCCCAACCAGCCCCTCTTCATGCCGTTATCAGAATGCAGCTCAGACCGTAGCCTGATGGAATCTGAGCCTGACAATATTAGAAGCCAAGAATATGATACTTTAGGTTATTGATTTTGCGAGTCTTATGGGCTGGTTGGGCATCTAGAAAATGAGAATATGAGGGAGATAGAAATCTTTATGATTATACTTAAAGGGAGGATTAAGAGAGATAGCTGATGCATGTAAATGGAGTGCTTTATCATTATTGATGATGTGAACATTTTTTGGTTCTGTTTTGATAGGATTCTGATGGAAAATCACAGCATTCATGGAAACCAGGTCTGAAAACCGGATCATATGAGATCCGTGTTGCATGTATAATTTCACGACTCATCTAATGATCACTGATCCAGGTCATGAGGTGAAAAATACGAGGAACATCTCTGTTGAGGAGAACAGAGAGTCAGTGGTGGAAGAATGAGCCATACCACCCCAAAAGCCTTTCTCAGTTTCAGCTGACTGCACCAAATAATGGAAAGCAGCGCCTTGATGAATGGCTGGAGAGCAGTCAAGCACACCACTGCAGAATAAACTGTGAACGTCAGGCAGGATAAAAAGAAAACAAATAACTCAGAAAATAGTTCATGAAATAGGCGATGCCTCCATTCATTACAAAATGCTAATAATTATACATTTTCACATGAAATTAATTCCAGACAGTTTATCAAACCACAAGTTCAGGTGAGGGTTTTTTTTTTAGCTGATAGAGATGTTAGAGGTGATGAGCTCCCTTCTGCATGCTAATAAGTCATGGCAACTTCATACATTGCCTGTCAATGACAAAATGCCATATATACAATTCACTTATGTATCCACACTGAAAACTGAATGTCTGACATTGATTTGGTGGACCTGCAATGTAAAGACTGCCTATACTTCTAGGTCTAGGCCACACCTGTGAAAACAATTTCAAGAAGAGCATTTTAATCATGCCACTAAAACTAAGATAAAATAAGTAAGATAAAACAACTGAATGGATGAAAGTCTTACATTCTTGTTTCATGGAAATAGTTGACACATTTAAACGCATACTTTCTTTTTAATGTCTAAGAAGTTCTCTTGCAAAGAAAGCAATAATCTCTGATTTACACATAAAATTACTTTAATCAACGCAATTTTCAATTTTTTGGATGGAGATTAAAATTGACCTTGAAATCTCAGACAGTCAGTATGTCAAATATGTAATTTATGGAAATAATGACATATTTGACAAACTAGCTGTCTATAATGAATGCTAAATTAAAAATAATTAACAAAACAAAACAAACCCAACCAATTGTTTTTTTTTTTTTTACAAATGAATTCATTCTCATTATTTTATACACAGTAAATACGGTGAAGCGGAAAAGAGAAGTTTGGAAAATAAATTAAATATCTAGTATTATTACTTACAAGGTATTTAAATGAACAATATACTCTTGAGAACATAGCAATGAATCACTGCAATTGCCGTGACTTGACAAAATTGTAATTAATTGGCTAACTCTAAACTGCGTGGCCTATTTGCCAGCATGTTGGGAGAAAAGGAAGTTGAACATCCGCAGTGTAGAAATATTCCATTTAATTAAAACTTGAAGCCTCTTGTGGTGTGCATTCCTTGGTGGAGAGCACGAGAAATAACAGAGCTTGCCATCTCCCATGTGAGACAAATACAGACAGCTCTCAGTTCCAACTCAGTGTGAAGTTTTGTAAAAGCGTGGCGTATATTTTGTTCTCAACATCCTGTTGGATTCCCTGTTACTCCTCTTGTACTTGTGTTGGAATAACTTATCCTCACTTGCCTCAGTCACTTAATAACACCACAAGAACTAAAAGACACTTTCACATATGACTCATCCACGAGTTCAGCAGACATAATTCTTCAGAGAGATTGTAACACCAACTCCTTTCTCTGTTGTAAATAACTCCAGGACTAATGGTTGTGTACCATATTTTAAAAATCCAGTACAGCCTGCTCTGAATAAACCGATTCAACCTTACTTACAAAACGAAAGACCTACAGTATACCCATTGCTAAGATTTGTGCTCTTCAATAAATATATTTATGAAAGCACTGAAAAGATCTTGTTCAAATGTATGAATCCTTTTAAATGAGAGCAGATACAGGTGAAAGGTGGGCTTTTCTGGGAATACTTCAAATAGTTGTGAGACAGAAATGTTTGAGTTCTCTATAGGTGACCTGGATTCCTTCACCTCTTTAATTGCATATGGTACACCAAAGCTGAATTCTGGGACCAGTTACATTGTCATTCCATCATGTGTTACAGTCATACAGATGGTTCTTTCTGTTACTACTCGGCAGCTACTGTATGTCTGTTAAACCACATTGGCTGTTTTACACGCTCTGTCGAGTTTGTGTGCTGGACTACACATCTCAGAATATTCTGTAGACAAACTCTGAAAAAACTGAATGCTTTTTCAAAACAGCTTATGACCTTCGACATTTCTAATTCTGGTCCAGTGAATTCTTTCTCCAACGAGAGAATCCTGCCAAAACGAAATTGCTCTACTAATGCCGAGAGACATACATTAATATATTTTCTATATATAACTGTTACATGTTCTTGTCTAATAACTGGCATGCCTTCTATCGATGGTCTAAGGATAGAGAATGTTGTATGCTGTCTGTACAGAAACCCTTTAAAGGAAAACTATATGAATAAAATGGAATTTTGGCCAGGACTAAGTGAAAGGGCCATATTGGTAACCATCTTTTTAAAATGATGTCAATATTTGATTCATAACTTTTATGATTAAGGCCTTGCCCTCAGCTATGTCTCTGACCTTTTGCCCCCTCATACATCAGAGTGCAGCTTTAACACCACCGGCAGGGCTCTTGGGAGTGGCTATGTCTGGGTTCAAGATGAAAGATGACTGGATTTCACTGACAGGACACCTAGGCAGTGAGATGTCCTGCCAGACAAGCTCAGACTGCTAATTCAGCATCATCATTTAAAATCACCTCCATCTGAACAAAAAGGCCTTTTCAAATTCACATTTGAATTATTTTAATTGCTTGTTTGGCAGGCACTATTGACTTCTGTGTAGCAATACTACACTGTATAAAACACGGTAAAAGCAACATTGTGAAGTAGAGTAGGTCTCCTGTAACGCCACTATGACAATAGCAGATATGTCAAGGGAAACGATTGGAGTTAAATTCATTAATTCAGCTTTTCTTTGGGAATTGCTTCTTAGTGTTTTCCAATAAGGTTATTGAAGGAGAGCGAGCAGAGGGAACTGTGAAAATGTGGAAATGACAAATTCAAATCTGTGAAGCCAGTGTTTAAATGGCTCTGAGTTATGCTCAGTTGTCCACTTAAAAACCACCATAGCAGCACATTTCATGATGATTTAATCTGTTATATCCTCACATTGATGCAAACAACAGCATTCTGAAGTTACAATAAAATCCAGGTGAATATGTTTGAGCCAAAATGGCCTCTGTGATAAAATCATTTTTACGGTATTTTGCTAAATTGGGAGCTGTAACAGTGGAAAGGTGGTGGGTTTAACTGGCACGGGGTAACGTGGTGAAACTACACAAAACATTTTTTTGCACTTTGAAGAAAATCCATCTTTCCACAGTTTTATAAGTTCAACTTTCAGTTGAAACATGTTTTAAATCTATTCAAGCAAATTCCCAAGACCATGAAATGAAAATTGGCGGCTGTTTTTTTCTCACAGCACAATCCAGGACCATCTACTTAAAACACACCGTTTCATTAGCTTTATTAATGTAATGAAACCACACCTCTTAGTACTGTAAACAGCATTGTTGAAAAACACATCTCCATTGTAATAGTGCCACAGTACTGGTTTTAGTTTTCCCCTGGACTGAACAGCTGATGTTTCTGTCAGCCATCCAAACTGTGCAAACTGTGCAGCTCTAAAACTATTCATGTTTAAACACAGTATGTTCTTGTAAATAAAATGTTTCTGTTCGGTTATGAAAGCAGATAGGACTGATGATATGCCACCACTTCAATACGCCTCTGTAAGGTATGCGCTGCATGTAAACGCATGTTAGTTACTGTTAGCATTCCAGAAGTTTGGTATTTTATTTTCATTCTATTGTCTGAAATAAATACAACCAACTCTTCCAAGGATTCTGTTGCCATTATACACCATTAGCCCGAAATGAGGTTAAGATGTATTGTTATGAACATGTTATGTCACGTATAGGTCTACTTTGCTCTACATCACTCCATAGTTGCTGTCAACTTAACAATTAGTCACTGACATGGAATTTAAAAAATGAACAAATCCTCGGCAGATCCCCTGAGCCGTACACTTTGATTCAGCGTCATTAATAGGGCACTGTGAGACGTGCATGTTACCACCAACAGTGCTAGTCTCAGTTTGTTACTGTATTTTAAAGACTGTTAATGTGACTGTCAGCTTTTGTGTGACTTGCTGTGGCTTGTGTATTCCTTCTCTTACAGAGAGGCACACCCTGAATAGAGAGACCCGAGTGATTCATAGGAGGTGAGGATCATTTGTACACTAAACTCGTGAAAACTTTCAGAAAGACCCAGAATCAGGCCCGAGAGTGCCGGTCTTGGGCTGTCCAGATAATGACTGCCTGTCACATGATTCTACACAGTGGTATTCATATTATTGCTTCGTGCTATTTCTGTGGTCTTCCTGCCAACAGCAACAACAGTGCTACCTCAAAGGGAGTGAAGTGTCTTAGATTAATGCTGACCCTTCTGTGGAGGAGTGCTGAAAATGAATACACACAACTCTCCATTCTGAAACAATTCAACCAGTCCACATAATGGCTCTAGAAATCTACTCAACAAAGCCATTTCTACTATACTAATATATCTCTCTCTGTAGATAAAGAGGTCTTAATGTCTAATTCTTATCATACTTTAATGTGTGATTTAATATAGTATGTGTATATTTGACAACATATCAAAACAGGAGGAGCTTCTGCTCTACATATATAACTTATCTGCTGTTTAGACATTTTTCAGCACATTAATACTGTTTGTTACTGGAGTGTGCGAATGCGCTCTTTCAAACATATCATGTAAACATGTTCCCTTCACTGTAGTCCAAATAAGACTACTTCTGAAAATGTAGGCTAGATGTTTCCAGTATATAGAAGACTAATGCATGCAAACCCCTTATGTGGCTTCTGTCTGTCGCAATTTTAAATAGTCATGAGATTGCAACAGCTTTGTTAGTAGCTGGTACTAATTGCTTATTTATTTGGGGCATATGATGTAATATGTAAAGTTTGTATGAGTAGGGCAAGAGAGGAAATTATGTGGAAATGACAAAATATCGGTTAAGCAAAACAAGAAAGGAGGATCTGAGCAATGCAAAACTCTAGATTTCAACTAAAACATAAAACGCTAGATACAGTAAAGGCCTGAACTACAGTACAGCCATGAATACCGTCATATTATAAGGTAGAATATACAGAGATGTTGCAAACAGCGTGATGAATCTGACCACACAGGCATTTAAATAATATCTGAATAATATGAATAATATCTGAATAATATGCTCCCTGACACATTCATTACCTTAAACTGTAAGTGTTGATTAAGGAAATGCTTTGAAAGTGAATGGTTATGAAAGTAGGTAAGAAAGGCTGCGTTCTTTTATCAACTGGCCCATGAAGTATCCCCATCATAGCCGATTGTTTTCACCTCGAGTGACCTTTACTGAACATTCTTAAAAGGATAAAAAATGGCAAAAATATCATGTCATTTATTTCTGTGACAAAAAAGGTCATATCTGTCACAAAAATCAATCATTGAAGCTGACAGTGTAATTTAAGCCCTATCGGTTCAACACCAGCAAAGATGCTTCTTGTGTTTATGGCAAACCTGCTGATCTGAGACACTCAAGAAGCTGTGCCATTTTAAAAGCTATCAGCCTAGTTGATTGGAGAGATTTAAGTAACTATTTAAGGGCAGCAGCTAATTAGCACTAAATCTAGATCTGATCCATTAACTGCAGCTAATCTTTAAATTACCTGTCCAAAGTGATCCATGTTTGAAAACTACTGGTTCGAACTTAGTCAGCTTTAGATAATGTCACAATTTAAAATCGACAGGGAACATTACAAGTTTTACTTCCTATATGCAATTCATTCAGTCATAGAAAATCCATATGTAATTATGGTAAAAGCAAAGGCTGTGATTACTTTTCTCAAGATTAGTAATGTACTCTACGTCACTCACTTTTGCACTCCATTTGCATCAGGCAATAAAGTGCATATGCAAAGAGGTTGGAGGAGACATGTCACTCGTGAATGAACATTTTTATTCAGATGCAATGCAGCTGCATATATTTTTGTTATTTTTTTATCTTAAATGCTCTTTTCATTCCAGGTGCAAATTTCTCGTGTTGGGTTTTTCCAAATCTCATATGAATCTTTCTTGCATTAAATGTGTTCGTGTGGAATCTTATCAAGACACAGTCAAGCGTATGCATCCTTTATCTGCACTGGGATTGTAGTGGTTTTCTACAATGCTTCCATCAGCTGTAAACAGGAACAGTTCACAGCAGATCAGACGGACACAATGACAATGTTGCAATGACCTACCAGACGACAAGCTCTGCATTGTATTCATAGTCGGCAACGATAGTGTGATCTTAAATGATGCAGTCAGTTGATTGAGCTGTTACAGAGCAGATGAAGCCTGTTAGAGAGGAAATAACCAAGACAAAGTGAGCTGTCCGTCAGCTTTATCCTCCATCAAAAAGGACATGTGGTGCCTGTTACTGAGTAGCACCTGAGCAAAAGTAAACCTCCCTCGACTCAGAGGTGGTAGTGAGCGCCGTCCTCCCCTGTGATTTGCCACAGTGGGGGAGGTACGGGGAAGGTAGGGGGTGGACAATCCACAGAACTGACAATAAATATCCCAGCTGGGGGAAACTCTCAGCAGTGTTTTTTTTTGTTTGCTGTGCAGGAAATGGAAAGTGGCAATACTTCAGCTTCAGAAAGTGGGTCGCAAATACTGTCTCCAGGTGAAACAGGAAATATCACGTTCAACTGGCTTTACTTACATGAGAGAACATGTGATGTGCCTCAAATGAACTTTGGGATTATGTGTCCCGGTGCTTGCAAACATTCTGCTGAGTACAAAGTCTACATAATGGCAAACAAATGGCAATGGAAACAATCGTGCTCCCAATCGTGATCAATCCAACTCTAGAGGCCGAGAGTCCAATATCAGAAATCACAGATTTCTCTCAGGATGAATTAAAATTCAGTGGAACGGAAACTTGATTGTGATTCATGCAACCACAAGCATATATGTCCTTTAAAATGTTGAGGAGACAAAAGTTGGTAATAAGAACACAAATATAACTTACAAAGACTGTTCCATGATATATGCATTCATGTTCCATCGCCACAAAGCCCGCTGTATAATCAGAAACATGGTTAAAATGTTCAAAAAAACCTTATCACACTGAAAATCCTTGCCCTGTCTTCTTCAAATGTATCATAACCTCTATTAGAAATGCTGTTAAATTCACATTCAACCTGCCTGAATGTGCCTTTCATAATGCTTACATAACATAATTGTACTCTATGATTTTAGCTTCATGTTTTACCTCTGCAATATGGTTTACTACGAACAGAGTTGCTGCATTTGTCTCCCATTTTCAGAAAATAAAAACAAAACAATTACAAGTTGCCTTGTTACTTCTAGATGACAGAAATGGGTTTGGGATGGACATGGCATTTTCACAAGCAATTCAGGGCTCAGCAATTAGGCTTTCTTGCTTGCCAGGGCAAGTAAACTGCCACGTCAGGCTAGTAAATCTAGCAACTTACTTGCCCAAGTGGTCAAAATGAAAAACACATATATACATATATATATATACATATATTAGGGGTGTAACAATCCACGTATTGGTATTGAACCGTTCGGTACGAGGCTCACGGTTCGGTACAGAAACACTACACAATGCTGCTTGACTGTAACGACACAAATAGGCCGATGTCATTGATATCGCGTCTCAGAAAGCAACGGCAGTGCAGCGGATCTCTCGCCTCCTCCAAAGATCAGAGAGTGTGACCGTCTTTCACAGAAGCACAACAGCAGCCCACGCGTTAAAGACAAAATAGGAGTTGCTGCAGCTTCCTGTACAGAAATGAATCCATCATTGTTCAAAGTAAAAAAAGAACGTACTTTATGATGGCATTTCTGCTTTTTTGCTGGATTGAAAGGAGTCGTACCGAACCGTGGCACCACTGTATCGTATGAACGGAACCGAGAATTTTCTCGGAACGGTTCATGTCATATTTTTGTTTGAGTCATTGAATTAAAGCTGAAAGTCTACACTTCAACCACATATTGACTGCTTCCTTTCCTTTTGAATCGTGTAAAGAGGCAAAATGAGAAAAATTGTGTCACAGTCCAAATACTTATGGCCCTGACTGTAGCTAAAAGGTTACCTTGTGTTGTTTTTACATGTCCTCAATCAATTGATTGATCAATCAATCAATGAACTCAATCTGAATCTTGATTCCTTCTCATCTCTGTTGAGAGTTCCACATTCACAGTACTGATTGGTCACTGGCGACAAAACAGCGGCAGGTGACACACCAAAGTTAATGAGTAAGTGCATCCAGCATTTTAATCAAACAGGAGTCTTGAGTGGCGTTAGAAAGAAAAACAACAACTATGTATGGCGCAGTTTGCCGCAAGTTTGAAAGCAAAACCAGTAAAAAAAAAAGACAGTTAACTTTAGTCTAGTTATTTCATAAATCACTCATTAATAAAACAATTTGTAGAGGGGAAAGTAAATATGGACTTCAAGCAAGTCGATTTCAGAGCCACTTGCCCGACTGCTTAAGTTTAAAAAAAAAACATGAACATCGAGTTTACCTTCAATTTACTCTCTCTAAACAGTATCTACACTTTAATAACTGATTGTCCCTTTCTCTGCACTGGCACTGGTCAACACATTGCCATAAATCTATAGGTAGGTCTTGCTACATCAATCTAAAGGCATGTTTTATTCAATTTATTGACAACTGCTAGGATGATCTTTCTCCTGGCTTCTACTGTACGCTTTATTTTTTCAACAGGTATGCCACAAATTACACGATAATTATTATCATGCAATAGGAAAGCTGATAAAACCAATTAATCAATATTCAACACTGATACATGTGGTTATATTCATTATCTTCATCATTATTAATACAAGTTATTAACTGTAATTGGAGCTGAAAGTGCTGTTGAAAAAGGCTTCTCAATGTTGAACGAGATTCCAGAGGTGCGGATGCTGAATGTGTATCTTCTGTTAATTAAAAACTGGCCTCCCAATTACTTCTGTAATTAGTAAACCCTGCATTTTGAAAAACTGGGGGAAAAAAGAAAAACTCATTCATGAACAGCAGCAACATCGGCTGGGTTTGGTTGAAGTCATGTTCACATAAAACGAACAAAAGAAACAACAAAAACAATGCAAACAAACAAAAACATAGGCCTACAATAATGAATGCATAAGCATGTGATTCTGGTTAGTATGTTGGGAAGCTAGTCATTTCACTGTAACACAGGAAAGACAACAGTACAGGCTTGTACAATTTCAAACTGGTCAACCGCACAACTTAAGTAAACAAATCAGAAGAATTAGCATATTGTTTTTTTTGTTTTGTTTTGTTTTTCACAGAATACCCTTTAGCACAGTGGCATCAATAAGCATACAGGCAGAGCCACTGAGACACTGGGGTATTGATGCTATGATTCTACAATATAATCAGCTGCAGCAAGAACATGAACAACAACAGAAAATGAATATCCAATATGAAAGGAAGAGAAATGGTCTGTGAATCATCAAATATTCTGTAGCAGGATATTTCTTCTCAAATGGTCGAAGTAATTTGTGGGTTGGCAGCAAGAAAGAAAACACCCTAGGTGCTGGATTTCTCCTCTCAGTGCATAATAAATCGTAATATGACAATTTATTCGGCACTAGATCATATTCAATTGCAATGGTGTGAATACCCACACCACCAAATATCAGGACAAAGCATTAATTGAGCTATTGAAGGGCAGCGGTAGAATAAAGAGTATGAGAAGCAGGCTTGTGACCAGAAGGTCTCCAGTTTGAGTGCACAGTATTTCTGTGAAAATATGGGTTGGGAAAGCAAATGAGAAACATTCTCCTCCCTCATCTACCGTTGGTGTCCTTGAACCAGGAACAACCCCCCAGCTGCTCCACTGGAGCTGCACAGTGGCAAAATAGAGAATAAGCATGACTGGGTGAGGCGGGCAGCTCCCTGGTGTGAACATGTGAATCTATACATATGGGAAGCAGGTTGTATATGAGAAAGAGTGAGCATGTTCAACACATTTCTCCTGGAGAAATAAAGGTTAAAAAATGCCCAGAAAGCTTTGCTGAAGGCAGCATATGTTAATGCTTCCTGGGCTCTTGGGGGAGATAAAAGGATGATCCAAACATTGTTTATTGGGAACTATGTGCAACATAAATCATGTAGCAAGAAAATGGAGGCAATAACTCACCTTTCGCTTTGCTTTTTGTCCCAGCCACTGATAGCATGAGGGGGTAAAGCAAGGGAAGAGCAGGTTAGATAGGGAGTACAGTATGAAGAAGTAACATTGATAGCACAGTGATTATTCGCTCACCCCACGCTGACAGGGAGTATGTCATGTTAGGAATGTGGAAATGTAAGTAGTATAGACGGTATGTATTCATACCATACCGACTATATATCGTCATGACATGTCAACTGTTAGAACTTAACATCAATACAACATTGCAAAGAGACAACAAAACACGATTACAATTAAAAGCTTAGTCATGAATTATTTAACATCTACAAAACAATTATGCAGATGGTAGAATATGGTTATTTACACACAAGTCAGGGAAAAAGACACACCAGTTCCAATTCTGCATGTTATTTTACAAGTATTCTCAGATATGACATGAATGATACGCCCTACTGTATGTGAGAAGTGAACAAACAGTATTAAGCAAATAGTAAGTAGCAAACTTCAGCAGAGTCCATGAAGCCTGAGGTCATGAAATATGGAACAGTATACCAGGTTATCGTTGAAAATGTCTGTTTGGGGCGTGAGGGGGACCTTCATATTCTGCGGAGCCAGTGTTTGGAGTTGTTCCGATACCAATAGCAGTTTCTGAAATGGGTGGCAAGTATGTGATTCTATTCACCGATCCGATATCACATGGCAGCTTGGTAAGAAAATTCCTTTCATCATCACTCAAGAGACAGGTGCTTTGTTTGTCTCCAGTGCCACTGGTTACATAAATAAAGGTGCTTTACTGTCCTTCAGGTAGAGACACTCGGTTAGATGTAATGAGGACAGAACATTGTTACCAAAGGCTTAAGATCTGCCAGTACGATTTTGAAAAGGACTCATTGCATGAACAACAAAAGCAGCACTGAATGCTAATCAGAAGTAGAACTGTGTGCCCAACACAAGACAAAGCACCAAACACCATAGAAGAGGTCCAGTTTCAGGCACGTTTTCCCCCCAACTTAATGAACTACAGCACCATGCCTGTGGTGGTGGAAACACTGTTGAGATAGAAGAGTTAAAGCAATGGCTTTTTAATGCACACAACTTTGTCAAAAGAGCAAAGGTGCACTGACTTTTTTTTGGCTTCTGTTCACAAGAGGAAACAGCCAACTTGCTAACCTGGAGCTAAGATTATAGTATTGCCTCGTCCCTTTATCCCCTTCACTGTGCTTACTAGAAGACATCTCAACAATACATCTGAGTAAAACAAACCGCAAATTACTCCTTGTGGCCCGAACTATCGCCAAGAAAACTATCGTCATGAACTGGAAATCAAGGAATAACACACACATCGCACACTGGAGAAACTTAATGATAGAATATATTTCAATGGAAAATCTAACCTCATCCATCATATACAATACAACAGAACAACAGAACCATTCCACCTGGTCATCCCTTACTATGTTTCTGCAAACGTGACACCACCCATTCTATTAATGTTGAAATATGTATAGTATGTATACCGGTGTATATATGTATATTTTTTGTGTATTTTTTTACTATTGTTTTCTGTTTTGTTTTTCTTGCCGGACAACCAATTGAAACCCACGTACATGCATACATGAACATCCATATGCACACATACTTACCTGTTTTTCATTTTTTCGTTTTTGGTTTGGTTTTTTAAATTATTATTATTATATATATATTTTTTTTTTCCTCCATCTCGACAGGCCAAGGACATTCTCACACACACACGCACACATACACACACACTGACGATTTGATATTTGCTGGCTTTTATCCCACTGTTCTTGTCATCCTCTTGTTGTTATGTCTATGTATTGTCTTAATATTGTCTCATGTCTTTCAATAAAACAAATAAATAAATAAATAAAATAAAAATAAAAAGATTATAGTATTGCGTATTTCAAGGAAAAAAAAGAGGAAGACCCCAGGTCACAAGATGAGAGGAAGAGGATCAAACAGGCAACCACACACCTTAAAGGTGACATGTTTGTGTCTCTGTCTTTGTACACACAAAAAAAATCATTGAAACACTATAGATTTACTGAGAAGCCTCTTGAGGAATGCAAGTTTTTCATTTGTCCCAGACGTTAGGTAGGAGGTTATATTAATTTACAGCTCACATCTGATTTATCAGTGAATGTTGATGAGATTTTGCTGGCAGGATCTGTTAAGGTGGTTGGTACATTATTCTTTTTTTAACTGATTTCCATGCGTTTTTTTCGCATAATTAGTTTTACTTCATAATATTTTTAAATCTAAATTGGCAAATCTGCAATTTAGAAGACATTTAGAAGACATTGCCTGACATCCTTTTTTCTGCATGTCTTTTGTTACAGTGCATGAAGCCTCTGACAGAGCTGCCTATGAAGCAGTACTGGAGGTTTTCCTTGCTTGACCAAGATCTGCACCGACTGGGGGTCATACAGTGCTGTTTCCTGTGGACGCAGAGGTTGACTGACAAGAGCACTTCTTGGCTCCTCGAGAAACAAGCTTGTCTTGTAGTATTTACCTCTCTTCTACCTCCGGTCTACAATGGATTGTGTGCCCGACACATCCTGTCTATAATGGGAAATGTCTAACAACTAACAGGACCCCGTTCCCTTCCAGCTGGTGGTGCTGGTGACACTGTTCACACTATGAACACTTAATTCGTTTCTGTTGTTGTCAAGGATCATTTTTGGCTTCTTACCATCTTTCTGCTGTTCGAAGTTGCATCTGTATTCAACGTGCTCATCAATGCTGCATTCATGCGTTTCTCCGCTGAACTGCTCAGCATCCATCATAACAATGATGACACGTTTGCAGAGATGGCTATTTGAGAGGCAAGGCTCTGTGTGTGTGTGTGTGTGTGTGTGTGTGTGTTTGGGGGTTTACATGTTGGTACCTTCAGTATTACGTACACTGAGGCTCAAAGATTGTCCTGCAATCTGCCCTTTTTCATTATCACCAGCCCCCACAGAGCCAATTCTACACGTTAAATATCTTTGCATTTCTTTACAGCAAGGCCACACATTCAAAGGAAAAAATATATAAATGTTGCTCATGCAATACCCATAACTGGTGAAATGAAGCCTTGTGGAAAAAGTCGTATTTCTGACTAAATATAGGTCAGTGTTAATATGAAGTCTGCAGAAAGGACAAAATGTTTATCTACAAAATGGGTCATTTCTTAGTGATCCTTGAACAACGTCCTATCTGATGAAGAAACTGGGAAGACTTTACAAGTAACAAATGCCATTCTATTATATAAAGGAGAATGTATTGTTTTTTGACACTCATTAATCTTTCTGTATGCTCCCAAGCCTGCGCCTCTTCCTATTTTCTCCTTACGTGGAAGTTATTAATCTCTGACTCCCTCAAAATGTAATAGTGTTGACAAAGTCAGACACCATGATAAGATTATCCTTGCTGTGAACTGGAAATGTTTGCAAGCACATGGCAAGCATATCAATATATTCTATCTGAAAAGTACAACACGTTGACATTCCTAAGAGGACGTTGACTGAAAATCAATAGCATGGCACAAAGCAACACACTTCTCTGTAAGAATGTCAATGTGTTTAACACATTTACCGCATGGTTAAATGCACGAGTACATTAAATAAATCCAACGCATGCGTAGAAATACTGTAAGCACCTTGCTGTTTGTGTTCATATGATTACCTGACCTGAATACAGTCAGTCAATGCTTTAACAGGGTCTTAGATATCTTCTTATTCGTAATGACTCTCAGAAAGCAATATCATTAACCTGAAAGGACTTTGACGAAGAGCATTCTAATCAACAACATTAAAATATTTGTGACTCTGAGGCAGTGCAAGGGTGAAACCAGTGACATTGATTCAGTTAGTAGCTTGGCCAGGCAACATGTGGAGAGCAGTTGCTAATTTATACTCCCCAACATTGTTTATCACTTAAAACCGCCTACAGACGTCTGTAGCTATGCGTCGTTCTGTGAACAATTAGTGCTGAATGCTAAACAATCCTCATTAGATGATTTATAGCTGTGTGTTATGACCGCAAAGTGTAGTGATAGGTACAACGATGGTGTATTGCAGTTGTTTTTTCACTGCAGCAATGACCCTGTACCTTTCTTTAAAGCCCACCTCTAAACTTTAGAACAGTAAACTGTAAAACGCGAAGGATTACTTTGCCGTACGATCCATTCATTTGCGTCATGGAAAACAGTGCATCATTACTGATTAGTTAAGTTGGAATGAGTAATGTACTCCGATAAACAAGTTTTCTTTTAAAAAGTCTGCTTCACTGCCTCATAAATGAGACTCAGAAATGCCTAGTGGCCAGAATATGAAACTTTTTGGTTAAAAAAAGAACTCTTGAAATAGCATGATAGTTGATATGCCCAGATGTGATGCCAGATATCATACCTCAAATAATCTCACTTAATGATCAAAAAATGAGGACAATGGAAAACATTACACAACCCAATACAAACAAGACAACACACTGGTTAAAAACTAAAAAAAGAAGCTTACCTTGCTTACCTAACAACCTCAGTAAAGACATGGAGATGTCGTTGATACAAAATGGGAAAAAACATGTACAGGATAAACAAGGATCCCACACCAGACGGCTGAGTGCAATATGTGCCGGAACAAAACAATGAAATGGATAATAGCATGTCAATGATGATGAGATAAGATATCAACGAGAGACACAGCAACACAACGAGGCAGAAAGATGGGACTTTGGCCAGTTTGGCCACCAGAGGCACATATTTAGAACAGGAAGTCAGTCTGCTTGTTAGCTGTAGTTGCATTTTGTTAGGCTCAACATGCAACAGAATGAAGTCCATTCATTTTGTCTGTGATTTCTGAAGTGGGGACGCAGGCCTGTAACAAAGCAATATTCACTGGTCCCTGTGGTGATTAGCTTAACTGACCACTGAGAGGTTTGTCCTCTAACACAGTGAGAGCCGGCCTCGGCCCCTCAGCTGGCCATCACAGGGGTCCCTGCTCTCCCTCTGCCAGTGTCACACAACAAACTCTCCTGGGACAACGCGCCTGTAAGTAACCCTTTGACAGGGAAGCACTTCATCATATTCAGCTCACACACACACACACACACACACACACATGTGGCACCACAAGGCAGTTTAAATAGCTGCTCGGGACAGCTGTGCATGTTGGTGGCCCTTAAACAGCAGCAGGTAACAAACATGTTGGGCTTCAAAGAGCAAAGATCTTGTGAGAAAACATCAGAATTTCTCTCTCTCTCTCTCTCTCTCTCTCTCTCTCTCTCTCTCTCTCTCTATTAATCATATGGTTTAGGGCCGCATAACAATTATTTTTTAGTATCAATTAATCTGTAATTGTTTTAATCACAATATACAATTCATAAAAATGCACATGACAAATCCTTAAACATTTTCGTAATGCTTGTTTTGATTTAAACGATCAAGGGCTTATGAAAATAATTGTTAACGATCTTTATGTTGAATGACTAATTAACTAATCTTTCCAGAATTAGTTTGATGCTTCACTTCTTATAAAACCATTAACCAAGATTTCCAACAGCTATAGTACACTAGGATTTCATTTGAGCAAATATGGATAATCTGTAAAACTTTAATTTAAAGCAATTTAAGTGTTGCAAATCCAGTTCATGATACAGACTTTTAGGAGACTAACACAGTATTTTGTAGAATATTTGCCCTTGAGCTTGAATGAGAAATCTGCTTTTTTTTGTGTGTGTGGGAGGATTTAATCACAATAGAGCAACACAAAGCTGTGTTTGTTAATGGAAGTAAAAACTTTCGATGTGCAATCTAATCAACATGAGGTGAAACAGCCAGCAAAGTTCAACAGATGTAATATCCTCTCACCTGTGTTCATCATGCCTCCAGCTTTTTATAGGAATAATACGGAATGAATAACCCAATTAAAAGTGCCAACTCCTCCACAAACAGCAACGACTCCCTTCAGAGTAACACAAGCATGCTCTCCTCTCCCCTGGCTGCATCTGCTGCTGCAGAAACTTGCATCTCTGGTCCAATGAAAACACTACAATTCAAACACACTTCTAGAGCACTTTGAATGGTAGCATTACAGGCACACATATGGCACCTCCCGACAACGCCCGAAACCAATTCCTTCTTCAATTTTCTCCTCTTGTCTCTGCTGTGTTTCTATCGGAGCACTTCATGTATCGAAAGCCTGCGAGTGCCCCTCCAGTTAGAGCAACACAAACATGGCAAGGCCAGCCAGAGTAATTGAGAAAACCTGTTTTCACTCTACTGTGTCATGTGAGAGCCACTGTGTGGAGAGAATAAGAACTATTCATCTTTTCACGTCACACTGGTATTTGTAAAAATAAATGAAATATACAATCCTTGTACACGTAATGGAGAATGTCAGTCAAACCTGAACTGCACTAAGATCCAGACACAAGGTTTACTTTCCGAATTTTCTTCAACTGGTTTGCTGGTATCAAGTGTGATTTTAAAACAACTTAATCACTTACTGGTACTTCTATAAAATACAATAATACCAACTGCAATGTAAAGAAAATGAATACAAAAGTGATGTCAAAACTACTTTTTCACTTGTTAAACCACACCAAGTCTGTCTTACAACAAAAATAGCTATTTTGTCAAAGTCTGACAAAATGCAAACTTGCACAATGCACAGTGTAACTAACAGACATTCTGGATACACAGAAAGGTCATTTCAAGAGGCTCATTTGAACTAATTAGAAATATGAAGGCGTGGGGGAATTTCCAGAGTGGCCACAACCACACATGTACACAAAAAGTGAAGTATAATATGATATCTTTTATATATTTGGGACATGATCCCTGCCCTCTTTTACCCTTATCACAAGAGACCCATACTAGACAGCTATCACAGGTTAATATTGTTTCTTAATTCATGATCATAGTTTTGAAGTGGTAGCTTGTATGCAGCCATTAATCAAACTGGTAAGAGCAGGAGTATAGCTGTCAGACTGCCATGACGTAATGAACTGCGTTGCCAATTACTGTGCTTCTCTTTTTGCTTTCTTCCACACCACTCTGCCCATAGCAGCCTTGAACTTTACCATGGCACGTAAATGGTTTTGCCTGAAGCAACAACAAAGATTTGATTGAGGATTTACCATTTCGATAGCTCATTCGACAAAACATTGACTTTTTTCGACAGTGGTTGTAATAAGATGTTTTCGTTGCAGAAACATGAATTCAGACTTGCAAGTTAATGTGAAAATAAACCATCTTGCTTCTGTCTGGTGGGGGGTTAAGATGAGTATGCTTTAACACGCGCTGTTTTATGTTTTTTTTCTACAGCTATTCCCCAGAGAGTAAAGGCAGGCATGTGTACAGTAATCAAGGTCTGCCACAAGGATACGGAGCAGCTAGTGGTAAAGAGTAGCCAGCTATAAGGGGTCTGCAAATACCTTGTAAAGGAGAATAATCTATGTTTTATGGGGCCAAACCAATCAGATATGTACATGTTATTTTGATGTGGCATTTTCACAGCTGGAGAATCAACGAGGACAAAATAATGTACTTCTTATTTTTAAAACTTGGAGTGAAGGGAAGATACTTAGTGTTGGTGGGGCTGCAGGAGCATTGCCCAAACAGATGTAGTGTGCAGCAGAAATCTTCTAACAGCATGTGTACAGGTATGCTAGACAATGAAACCCGGTGGTATAGTCACAATAAGGGAAACACACCGCAACAAAGACAACCACAGCGCCTGCAGGTCCTTCATCACTCAGCATTACCTGCAAGATGGTTTGTGGTGTGCACACCACGGGGTGCATGACACCATGCCATGAGGCTACGCTTCAGTCCAGCTGAGCTGTATTTGATATAAACTGAGATTTTTCAAAGAGATTTTGGAGTATCCGTCGCTACTCATCGCTCTACTACAAATCAAATTTTCTTGTGTTACAGAACATTGCTTGACATTATGTGGCTGCACCAATGCCTTGCAGAGGCCCCGTGCATGCAGATGAGGGTCCCCGCTTAAGGCAATCCAAGACTCAAACCTCCGAAGTCTTTATCTGCCAACCCCCGGGATAATGGCACACACACCACTACTCTCCTCTAGCATGATAGTGACACTGTCAGACTTCATATAGCACACAAGGGAAATGCATAATTCCAAACTCCCATTTTAAAATCAACATGGAACAAAGAAGTTGGGAACAAGGTTTAGATGAGAAACCCATTATACTGATATTTCCATGTTTGATTTGATAAAACAATAATATTCCAATCGTTTCTGAGATGAGAATTTGTGTTTTTTTCCACTATACTATTCACCCGATTTATACTTTGACTAAAGTGCTGCACAGCTGGGATGCGAAAGATTGTTTAAGTTGATGCAGTCTGAATTGGATTAAATGGCAATATTCAGGGTGATTTCCAGTAGTTGCTGAAAGTACAATACTTTAATGTTGCAAAAATGATGCTCAATGACTATATTTAGACAAAAAGTGTGTTGTGTCAGAAGGAATTGGTTCCCCAGGATACATTTCTGTTCAAAATGTAACCAAGTATTCAGGAAAGCAATCTTAAGAGAAATGTGATGAACAGCAGGAGGGAGTGACAAGTGTAAAAAAAAAAGCTGTACTTTGCTGTATTACATCTTCTCATCACTTTGTGCTGTTCAGAGGAATACAATACGTGTTTACGGTAGTCTTGCTGTGAGTGCAAGTCAGTTTTGGACATATTATTTGCAGATGTTCACATGAAGTTAAAACCCTGCGTGACGCCTTGCAGTTAGTTTGGGCCCAGTTCCAGATATTTTGCCCCGTAATGTGAAAATATTTTAAGGTAAAATAGACTCTCCGCCCTTGTTCTTTTCAGGCAAAATAGGATTTCAAGCTGTGAAACACAGATAATGCTGTTCACTTGGAGCAAACACATGTCACATCTACGTATTGAATGAAGTGTTTCTTGCCTGAGTTTGGACGCTATTTGTGGAAATGGTGTTGAGTGAAGCTAAAATGCAAAATTGAATGAACTGTTGGGTCAAGTGTTTCATTTGGATTCGTCACTGGTCCGCCATGTCAGGCCTCCGTTCACGTCTCCTGGCTCGGAAGGTAGAAAAACAGGGGGTCTCAAGGTCATTATATGCAAGAAAACGGAGAGAGCCGGTTGCCAATGGTGGCAAACCCTTCAACTAAATGTAATTCATACAAATGTTGTGTGGCGAAACAGTGGATAATGCTATGTTATAACGTAACCACATGTGAGGCACACTTGCACACACTCACTTCATCACCCTCCCGGCAGATCAGTCCCTTATCTTTCGAAACACACTCACAGTGGTGTTCCATGTCCCAGTGATGGAATTCTAAAGAAGGTCAACCTCTGGAGAGTACTTTCGGCCGCAGAGATAATCCACTTTGATGAATCTGTTCACATTCTCAAAGCGTCATCCTTAAAGCCTTTTGAAGTCATCGACTTCCACCTTGATATGAAATAGATGCTTCATAAATCACCTCGGCTCGCAAACAACGTCGCGCTTTATTACACATCGGAATTGAAAACTTGTTGAGAATGAAAACATGACGTGTTGGAAATGTTACAATGAGGGGCACTTAACACTCAGTAGTTCAAGAACAAAATAAACCACTGCAGTGACTTTGTTTTTTTGGCATTGACAATACAATTTGGTATGAAACAACAGGACAGTCATAAAATGTAAAGTTGCTCATGTTTTATGCTCATCTTGAGAGGTTTTATTGGCAAAGAGCATGAGTATATGATGAATGGTTTTTTTTAAGCATGCACTTACAAAGTTGTTTTTATTTCTATACATTTGTTTGCTTTACATTTTTTTTCTGTTAAATCAGGAACAGCCTTATTTTTTAATAATATTCTTATTTCAGTGTTCTTTTAGTCGCATGAGTATATTTTAAGAAACTATTTTCTGTCACCCTTGGGATGGATAGGAGGAGTTTGAGATCAGGGGAAGGGGAAGTGATTTCTATACACTCTATAAAATGAGGCGAGAGCGTCAGTGTGGTTGACCTCCACTGATGCTCCGTTTACTTTTTTCATGGAGGAATAGCTCATGATCACCAACTCCATGTCCCACTTTCTATATGAGAGCACAGGTGAGCTGCAAACAAGGAGGTTGTACCAACGGTCAGGTTTCCTGGTGAATTTTCATGTAATTGTGCCCCATGGAACACTGTTAACTGTTTTAGTTTTGCGCGTTGAAAAGTAGCTAATTTCTGTAAACCAGCAGATGGAATTTCAATCAAGAACCTTCATTGCTGAGTTCTTGCAGAAATAGAAAGGCACACTGTCACAAAGGCTCTGCCATACTCGGGGCCACAGTGCCCTTTGTCAAAATACAAAGCTAGCTTTTTGATAGTGCTCCTAGCTGATGCAGATGCAAACTACTGCTTCCAAGTCAGTGATGTTTGGGTGCCTGTTGCAAGGGGAGTGATTCTGGTAAACTCTGTGATTCCGCCTTTGGACAGGAACTCCAGCAGGGCTTCCTGGGAATTTAACCGACAACCCTTATTGATGGAGCATAACAGCTGGATTCCATTCATCATCAGTAATGAGGCCTTCATCTTCAGGGTTAACCTGCTGAAGCCCAACTCAAAACACCAGCTTTCAAAATCCGATTGCATTTTAAAACACCGACTATCCAGGACAAGAGTGACTCAACTTTTGGGATATTGACTACATAATGGAGTACTTATGAACAGTGCTTTGTCTCCACCCTCCAAATTGCAAATCTGCATAAAGGCCACATATTGTCATTAATTACCCCAGGAGACCAGCATGAGAGCCTCCTGGAAAGGAGCAAGGCAGGTGGTAACCTGTCCAATGCAGGTGCCAACTGAACCACCAGGCAGGTGCTCGAGGCGAGAGGGAAGCTGACCAGGAGCAGTGCAATAAAATCCCCCACAGTTGCTGCAGTAATTTCTACACAGCGGCCCTTTATGGACTATAGGCATCATTGTAACGGACCAATTCCAAATTCTTATTGATATTCTTATCACATTTTCTCTGTGCTTTATTTTCAAGGAATGGGTACAAAACACAAGCAGAGGAAAACAAATAATTTGGCTACATTAATCTCTTTATCTCCTTCATATTTTTAATCTCTACTCTGAGCTCTCTGCTCTCCAGGTCCTAAAGAACAAATGTGCACGAAGTCACAAACCAAATAATTTGTTGTGAGATAGCAGATCATGATCATGATACCTCATATGTAATATACAATCATTAACTGTCATCCTGAGTCATAAAAATTAACCTGTTCCGTGAAAATCAAACTCCAGAACTTCAAATATCTGAAATATGATACCACATAGAATTATAGAAAATTAAAAACCACCAACTACACACATGTGTAATAATGCCACGCATTACACAAAAATGAATACATTGGTGAAGAGTGGCATGAAAAGAATCAGTTTTGTTCAACAGCATAAGCAAATCATAAAGGCTTGTGGCCAAACGAGACCTACGGACTGTGGTATTTATCAACTGCTTTATCTTGTCTGATAGAATAGTACTTTACTCATTGTTATTGTTAGTAAAGCCTTTGCAGGCAATGAGGCGAGGTAAAACTTAAAACCCTGTTAAACCCGACTCATTTATGACAAAACTATCCTCTCATTGTGAGTGGCAGGAGGTTAAGTCACAGGGGCTGTGGGACAGTTATATACAGAATAGGCACACAAAAGAAAAACACACAAAGATATGCATAAGATATGTTAGAAACTGTATTTTTAGGACAAAATTCAAAAGATTTAATATTTGGCATCCGGATTTTGGCAAACAGTCCATCTCCATCATTCGCCTCATCTTGTGCCTGTTTGGAGTCCCTTCAAAAGCTGCTGCTGGAGGGAATTAAAGGGCTAGTTGGATCCATGTTACCTGGCTAAAACAAGATTCAGCTGCAGCTGAACCAGTGGGCGGCCAGAGGACTGTGGCAATAGAAACAGAAACAGGGTCCATGACAGTGATGGATGTCTATCCTCTGAGCAACATCATTGAAGTTAATTCAAGTAAAAATGTATTTTGATTTAGCCTAATATCACAGAAATGTCTCTTGTCTACATATAAGACACATTTTTCAAACAATGCTGCGTGATTGGACACATTACCTCATCACATACTGCATCATAACCAGCTACACAGCTATCTACACTCACTCAGCGAACAATTATTGTTTAACACCTGCAGCTCTGGAAGCAATTCAAGATTTCTTTGAATTATATAGCTCGTGGATGAAATTCCTCTGACTGGTTTACATAGTTACAGTACCAATGCTTAATGGGCTACCTTCATCGATCTACAAAATGTACATGTCAACTTACCTGAAGTCCATGTTTCCCATAAACGTTTACTTGAAATGATTATTCGCTTTCCTTTTAAGAAAAAAAGGCATGGCCTCAGAGTGTGTGGCAGGTTATACTCACACACACTCCTCATTATAGAGATTATATGGAAATCAAACTCACTGAAAGAACAAAAACACAGGAGACATTGAAAAAGATCAAAAGCCTGTCATAAAGACATTGACAATGCAAAAAAATTAAGCAATAGAATACCATTGCATGCTGAAAAACTCAGCGAGTATTCCAAGTTCATATTTTTCTGTGTCGTCAAATGTTTCAGTTTTTCAGTTTTCAGTTTTGATTTCAATGCCAGCATCCTCTTTCATGCCATTTTATTTTCAATGCCAAATATGTGTCACTGTTCAGGTCTGCCTATTTACTTCATATATCGACAATGATGTTTGGTGTGAGATAATCAAACGTAGATGCTATTTTAAGGTATTTTCTACAGTGCATCTGCGCCTCTGCATTTGTGTGCTGATACTTCTTATAAAGCAGTGCTACAATGCCGTGAACTGCAATTATGGAGGAGAAAATCTATAAGAAAACAGCAAAAAAAGGTTTTGTCATCAGCCCTTTATAATCAAATCCTTATTGGCTCTGGCTTTCTCTTAAAACCGCAAACTCTAACTGTTTTTCCATTACTAACGAAAGCCAAAGGGGAAAAAACTATGCCAATGAGGCAATCAAGGTTTTCTGGATGTTGTCTAAAGGAATTTTGGGAGGCAAGAAATCATCGATGGGTCAGAAATAAATAAGGCAGGTTTAGGGAAAGATGGCCATCAGGCCCCATCTCGTACTAGTGATGCTGTCTCTGTGTCTCTGAATTAAGACATTTCTAACAAACCATGTTTCTTCTTGGTTCAAATGATGATGCTGCTCAATGCCATCCCAACAAATGAACCTGGTGAAACTAATAGCTTCATTCATGTCAATGCTTTACAGCATTAGGCTAAGTAATGCAATTAACAGCTACTGTGACCCCAGTCCCAACTCCATTAGTTATGCTTGTGGTGCGACCATCTATTTTGATATTATTCTAATTGAATGTTACAGCGCAATATTTCCATAAGATATTGGTGAACAAAATGTATGCTAAGTGAGCAGTGAGTGCAAACGCCTTCCGCTGGACTGGTGGAGGTACTGCATGGGTCAGGCAGTTTGAGTTGCACAATCTGGGAAAGATGCCAACGTTAATATATTTAGAAGTGATCGCTGAAGAATCTTTAAAAGTTCATAGTTTAAAAAATCAAACTGCTCAGTGTACTGTCCTATGATTTTATAAGGTCAACAATAAGGCAGTATAGCTGTTTTATTCTCTCGTGCTTTCGTCTTTGGACATAATTTGTCTGACATTTTGTTGACGACCTGAAGAGTATTTTGGAGTTCATGCCTGAATATTTCCTGCTGAGTGCCTTTTGGGATATGCATGTAATTGTTCACTGATAAAAGCGAATCAGCATGACCCTAAAGAGCTTTCTTCTTTCTTTTTTTGGGCTCGTGGCAAGACTCAGTAACTGCTCAATGGCAGCCGTTGCTCTGTGTGCAGTGGAAAAACATTAATATGATGTGGCATTCTGCAGCATTCTCTCGTCTTCAATGGCAGTGCAAAATCAATTTTAACCAGTTTGTGAAAAACTGACTGTGGTCAGAAGTTGTATATATATATAGAAGTTATATTTTTTATTTTATCTGTCTTCATCATCATTACATTTTTGCCCTCTTCCCTTTCTATGACTTCAAATGAGCAGGTTGTAAATGATTAACTACTATTTATTATTTGGAAATGATAAAAAGCGGTTTAATCTTGAAAACAAACTAATATGCAGCATTCACCTCATGCAGTGATCATATGGTTTATGTAATACAATATTTGCAGCAGTTGTAGAGCCAAGGTAAAAACAGAAAAGATAAACTTGTGTAAGAAATAAAAGCCTTAATTTCTTCCCCCCATAGTGTCACTGTCAGTGTGACTGACTGAGACACCCACTTAATTCAGAGCAAGCTCTTTTTGTCATGACACTAGCTGATACATTATCCAGCATTATGATCAATACGTGAGTGGGATGATGAAATAATGTCACTGTTTGGATAACATACTATGTAAATGTCCTGCTCCACCCCTGCTGTTGATGCGACAACATGTCTGCTGGAAATGAGCCAGAAGATGCACAGTGCCCAGACTGGTTCTGAGGCAGGGTGTGGGAATTTACTTTTCTATGACACCGGGCGCACCACGGGCTTTGGCAACACAGCAACCACTTTGCAGAGAGTAGGAAATCCAAGGAAACCGCTTGCCTCGCAAACATCCCTGTCGACAGGGTAATTCCCAGTAGCTCAGTTCCCACTGTGCCACAATGTACTCTTCATCCCTAAAATGCTCTCTCTTTCCCTTTTAAAACAATGCACAATATCTAAGCAGAGCCCAAAAAAGAGAAAAAGTTTTAGCTGCCCGATTATGTTTATTGCTGGATTTAGTGCCGTAATGATGACACGGTTTGAGAGAGACGGGGCAGAAAGAGAGAGAAGAGCATGGCACATAAAAAAAAGATAGCTCAAGGAAGAGATTGTTTGGGTTCAACCAAGGCAGTACTTATCCACATTCCTCCCTATGGATACGGTGGATTATTCATGACACTTCCACAGTGTAATTGTCAAAGAAGATTTTCAAAGTGACAAAAACAGAACGCCGGGCATGTACAAGCATTCAAAGATGTATTCACTATGATGTGCAAAATCTCCTACCGTGACCTACACATGTCACTCTGTGACTTCCCAGGTAGAGTAGGCATTGTAGGTGAGGACAGGATTTCTTTCAAGCTTCTTTCAGATGGATCAGGTGTTTGTTTTTTATGTGTTTTGGAAGAAGTTTGATTCAACACAGTTATTAAAGTATTCCATTCCATACATATATTTAAAAGGGCTGGTTCACCTGAATTCTAAAATAACTTATTTTTTCACATACAGTGCCTAATGGTATCTAGAGTAACATGCAGTTCTGAAATATTTGCTGACTTCTGCATCCTTCCCAACTGAATGGAAGTTAAGGAAGAAGAAAAGTGTGTTTGAGAAGAGGGACTACCTGTTTTTAAAGAGTTCTTATCTCTGGCTTCACTGCATTTCACTGCCATGAGGCAACTTCCTCTGAGCACTGCCAAATATTCTAATTAGTGAATACACAGGCTGAGTGGGCTCTTTATAAATAGCTTCCCTGTAGATTAGAATGGGGAAGTACAGAGCAAGTACAGTATAGTTAGAAGAAAATGATATGTACTTCATCATAATTAAATACTGTGCCTTTCAAATGTAGGTATTCTTCATGAGAACAAAAACTGTCAATGTAAATATAATTCTAAAAGACACAAGATGGCCAATTAAAATATGTACTTTAACAGGTGACTTAAAATGGCTCCAAGGTACTAGAAACCCAGCGATCACACGGAGGAGTAGACGTTTTCTCATCTGTGACAAAACTTGAGTGTGCCACAATTTAATGGATCAGAGTTCCGTGCATGGCAACAGATGGGGGTCTAGCTGGCGTACTCCTCATTATTGAGCCTCCCGGCCCTCCTCTCTCGCATAGCCACCTGTCCGGCAGGTCTAATGTTATTCTCGCACCTGGGCAGGCCATCACAAGCTCTCATCAAAGTTGTGCTCTGAGGGCATCCAGTCTTTCTGCAACATGTCACAGCAAATAGAAAGAGAAATGACACACATTCACCTTGAGACTGCACCATCCACAGATTACAGTTACTGAACGGCCATTCAAAGGAGTTATAAAGCCTCTTTCATGAGGATATAGTATTGAATGACCCATATAGTTGATGAACAGAATATGTATTTGTTCAGACCACAATCTCCCACACGAACCTAAACTTCCTCTTATATCCCAGCAGGAGCAAAACTGTTCCAATCACGGGAAGGAGCAGCTGACAATGATTCAAATGGGCTTGAACAATGCTCTAGGCAGCAGCTGAGAGATCCATATGTATGAAGATAACCGTGGCATCAAACAGCTGAGTCCACTTGTTTTCTTCTCTCCAAACAGGAATGTTGAAAGGAGCTAGACATGTCTGCCATGTCTCCATGAAAATCATTGTATTTTCCTTCGTAAAAATGAAAATGAGTCACCAGCTAAGCATCTCTTTCTTTTTGAAATATTCCTTTTGTTAAAATGTGCCCTTGTAGTTGCGTCATCCTACTGCATCCCTCCTGTATGGGAGTGCTGTGGCTTTGCTGTAATAAACGTACATTGAAGATATTGTTTTTCAAAGTATGTCACCATATGATAAGAAGAGATTTACTGAATCCTTGTGAAATGGATGTCAGCGTTGTACTTATTCGACTTTTTGGAGCCTGCACTAAAAGTGGCAAGTCAACTCTTTTCATCCATCATGTGTAATCTGTTGTCTTTGCCTAGATCGCCACAGATAACTTCAGCTCAGAACAAACACCTCAACTGTCATCGGGGCTGTGTTTCAGTCTGTCCACCTCAGACGATGCCAAGAGTATGAGGGGGAGACATAAATTGTTAGGATGATAGCTTTGCAAACATATTTCGCAATGTGTTGAAGTGTCAATCCTTGACTATGAGCATAGAGCATGTGCTTCTTTATTGCTTTCATTAACAGATCTCTTAAGCTACTGTTCAGCACAAGGTCTAAAAGTTGATTAAAGGCATGTTGGCTTAGAGGCAGGAAGAACAAAGGTTTCAGAGTGCTGCACAGAGAGCACAGTATCTGTACGGCTGCCATTAAAAAAATATCGGTTTAGCCTCCCGGACCTCAGCCATCAGTAAGAAGGTCTTCGTGACTGACAAAGGCAAACAGCAAACAGCTCACAGGCACAATCCCACCTGATAAGGCTCATAACCTCATTCACTCTTCACTAGAGGAGTTAATCGAGTCAGGCTGACATCATGAACTGAGATAATGCCAATAAATACCTTTTTTCTCACACCATGCTTGATAATTATATCTCTCTAATCCACCAATTGCCGGGGTCTAAGGGTGAAGACACTGCTTTAAGATGAGGCTCGGTATGTTCATTATTGCAATCACATGGAAACGCTTACCTTTTCGTGCTAAAGAATTTGATCCAATTTTTTCTGATAGCGACTTTCTCCTCTCAGAGCATTTCATGTTGCCACCCTATCTTATTCCCCATGCAGCGACATTGAACAGAAAGTGGAATTAGTTTTTTGGTCCAGCCCAAGTGGCTCATACTAATGGGGTTTTTGTTTGTCCTGGACTATTTCGCCTTTGTTCAATTATGTATTTATGGCTTTACTCTTCACTCCAGAGAAAATAGGAAATATATAACTGTTGACTGCTGTTGCCAGGGCAAGCTTCTCACATTCTCAATAAAACTTCAACATGTTCTGGTCTCAGTCCCCTGTCCAAACAAGTGTCTGTTTCACTTGTTTCTCTGCCTCCTGTGCAATGTGTAATTTAGCACTGTCATAACTGATATCTATGACAAGTTTGCCGAGAGTTCCTTCATAGACTAACAATCATCAGATTTGCTCATGTCCCCATGTTGACAGAAAAACAAGAGCTTCAATTTTATCAGCATTGTCAGTTCAGCAGTCATCCCAGTCAAGGCACACTGAATGCCCTTGACTACAAAACGCTCTCTCCTGCAGGATATCATTCATGTGTTTGTTTACTATATGCCACAAGGAAAAGGCATGCCGTGGCATTTACCCTTCTTCTATTAACCCGCCTTCCAAGCAACCTCTCCGCAATCAAAAATAAAATCCCCTTCGACTAATGTGTCTTGATTGCTATGTGTCTGAAGTGATGGATGCATGGGCCGTTCACACACCATTACTGAAGTACCATTTCAGCCCCTAGAGAGAGGGCGGAGTCTGGGTGGGGCGATGGCTAACTGATGTCCCTGGCTGAGCCCTCCATCACACCCCTCACAAGATGGACAGAAAGAATACTCTTCCTCCGCAAAGATTGATTGCCCGCAGTTGGCTGTTGGGACAGATTCATCTTGTGAGATAGGAAATGTAAGGTTCCATCTGTGTCCAGAGTAGTTTTGATGTCAAGTATTTACATCAAAAGTGTTAAATCGAATATGTACGGTATTTACAATATTAATGTTCAGGGCTAACATAATAAAAGTCTGACATGTCTTGTCTATTGGTGTAAAAAATACAACAATACAACAACAGCTGAAAAGGCTCACTTGCTTTTTAACCTAAGACACGAAAAATAGATGACAGTAAATTACATGAGTAGAAACATGTTTTTTCTCCTACAATAAGCATCCTCTTATCCCTGAATTATCTACGTATGGACTATCTTATTGACCAAACCATTTTTGCATCAGTTTATTTAATTAAGTAAAAGAATGTTTTTATTTTATTTAAAGATTTCCTTCCTTTTGATCTCCAAATGCAGGAAATGATAAACTAAATAACTAACAAATGAAAAATGGTTAAATGTTAATTTCCAGGTATGAGATGCCACAGATTGTTTTGATTATTCAGAGTAAGAGTTGCCTTCATCATTTGACCACAGTAAAGGGTCAAACAGAACCTCATCCCTGCTATTTTGCGAACTGCCAATTTTCACCGAAATTCAACAGAGCATCATGAAAACAAAATCACCGAAGACAGTCTTCCATGTTATCATACTACTCATCTTGCACCAATTAAACAAGCCAAACTCCATCTGCTTGAGATTCATGTCATCTGTATTACATAATAAAAAACAATACTTGATTAAGGGTTCGTTCATGATAGCTTGTTATGTTGCTAAGTAATGGATGCCGTCTGCATGGATTCACATCTTCAGCAGAACAATAACTGTCAATGTCATTGCAAAATTTCACCAGATTTTACAGGCAGTTCCAGATTAGCAACATCAATTACAAATTAATGAATGGAAGCAATTCTTCCAATCATCCCAGTTTGAAGCACTTAAGCATTTACTCAGTAGGTTTACCTAAATCATGATGTGTGTATTGTCTGCCAAAAAGGGCTCGGCATTATTGTTGTTCTGGTTTAGATATTAATATAATTTCAATAAGGCAATTCAAAGTGTACTATGTTTCGTTGCAAAATACGATAAAGATGATTATTCTTATCCTGGGCCAAGTTTGAAAATACTATATTATTGGGATTTTAAAGTGATCTGAGTTTACAGAGATTAATAATTAATTATTATTATTCAGCTACACTCTGTGACTAAATCAACCCTTTCTGTGGCTGCTTCACCACTAAATCAACAAAGTTATCAGATGTCTGCTGTTGCTGGAATACGTGTGAGTATATACATATAATAAATGTGAGTGCTGAGGTTGGTTTTACAGCACATTTGCTGAATGGTTTAAAGGAGTGAGCTAAAAGAGAGGGATGGAGATAACTAGTTAAGCACTACCAGCGATCCACCCTCATGTTACACAAAGTCATTTTACTTATTGTTAATACAATATGAGTAATGGGGCTATGACGAACCAAGCCATCCAAAAAAATAGGGTGTAACATAAACTTTAAGGTAATGTTACTCAATTAAATAAAAATAAACTATATTAATCCATGAAGGCAATTTGATTTGGCAAACAATTACTGGTAAAGACAAGAAAAAAACAGACGTGCACAAGCAGACATGTACAATCAAAGGAGCTGATTAGGACAATATTTGGATGATGGTGCAATTATATGAAAAAAACAACTAACATGAAATAGTTTTAGAAGCCATAAAAATAAATCTCGAAAAGCAGTTTGTGCTGAATCTAATTACACATACTGAGATAGCAACATTCTCTTTGTTGAAATAGTGAAAAAACACTTTGTGAGCGCTCATGATTTGCAGTAGCACTAAATCTTGCCAAATGGTGAACATACGTATATATGTAGCTGATCTTTTGGGGCAATGCATTCTACTCTCAGCAGCTAATGGGGCTAAAATAACCAGATGCTCAAATGCCCAATTCAAGCTACTGCTTTGCATAACATCCAAGTACAAAAACTCAGATAATCATGACAATCTCTCCACCAAAGTTCTAATATGGTATATCATGGTTCAATTCTTAAGTGGGCTGGTCATAGATGATATCCTTGATGAAGTTAAGCGTGACTTACAAGGCCTCTTGTTTTATACCAACCTATAATACCGACAGCTCCCGTATCTGGGCCACATTACTGGCACATCTGTTGTGAGATGAACATCCGATTGCTGGTTTTATAGGGCAGCTGATATTGGACTGCAGATTGCAGCTCAAACAACATTTTACACATGAACTACAGTAAAAGTGAAGATTGAAACATCATCAGAACCCTCTTTTGATGGTTCTGATACTCTTATAAAGAGTGAGTTTATAATAATGTGTTGACACGGGTGGCAGAACATCAGTTTATGTGGCCACATGGGGTCACAGTTAGGGTGCTATGCTCAAGTAATCGAGATGGTGTAAAGGTGTAAAGATGAGACTGAATTTGTGACAATATTTCTCTGTTGTCTCATAGTTAATTCATGAATCTGTGTTCATGGTTTAGCTGACAGAGTTTAGAAATGTAACACTAACCAAGGACAGCAAGCATAACATATTTCATAGTCTACTATAAAGCCTGAATATCTATATTGTCAGCCTTTGGGGAATTATATTTAACTTTGATATTCCGTTGGTACATTTACACCTGTCATTGATATGATGCGAATAATGTCCAATTAGGTCAGACAAAAATAGCAGAGCAAATAAATCATGTTCTCTGCTCCTGAAAAAGGAATGCACATCACAGATTGTCAGGTGTGCAAATTAAATTACACCTCCCATGGGGAACATGGACCATGTACTTCATTATTCCTCTTTTGTAGAGAAAGAAAGTGCACTCACCGCACTTTTCTTATAACCATACACCTACAGTACCATTATTTCTGACACCAGCAGCTTGGCCTGACAGAACTACTACAGCATAAGCATCTGGCCCAGGATCCACTGTGAAAAAGAGAACTAATGAGTGTCTCAGCTATGCTGTAGGTAGGCTACTGGATTGGGGAAACACCAGATCAGTGTGTGTGTGTGTGTGTGTGTAAGGAGGGTTAAGGCAGGTTAAAAGTGTAGTCTAAGACCTGTTCATCAAGAATCATCCAGCAACATTTGGGAAGTAAAATGAGTTTGTTGAACCTTTGACAACATACACTATTGACAACTTAAAATACATAAAATGGGGTAAAGCTACAGTATGACTTAGACAAATGGAAGTTCTTTGATGAATAGTACGCAATCATTCTGTTTCGACAAGCGTTCTGTTCATTCAATTTCATCAGCACACAAGAAGGAGCCAGATTGAACAGGTTTCACATTGCTGAAAAGAATCAATGACTCATGACAGAAGGACGGTATCCAATTTTGGCGAGGAAGCACAGGCAGACGACAGAGGCACAAAAAAAAATAGCTGGAGTTGCAGTAGACTGTATCATCGGCTCAGCATGAACGTTCTCTTTCACCTAAACTATCGAGCCTTGGACTCTCAGCGGTGACTCTTTGAACAAATCCTCTAACTCTTCAGCCATACAGTACATACCACTCAGATAGCTTACATAGTAGGGCCTGTATGGCACAAGCTGACAGTATTTCCTGTAGGGATTGACAACTGTCCAGACTCCTTATCCAGTAACTTCTACTAACATGACTACTTCAACCACAAATGGAGGGCGCCGTATTGAAATCTTTTAGTTTAGTCAGTGGTTCTCAACGTGTGTGACGTAACCCAGAATGTTATATCACGAGATGATTATCGTGTTAGTTGTTTGTTACTAATGGATTAATGTGTAAGCAGCATTTGTATCCTTTCAGCGATCAAGAAGAGGCCCATTGAACTACTTATGTCATGTTGGGCACTGATATAAATAGCAATGCTTCATACAAGGTGAATACGTGTTTGGTTAGTGAAAACATAATTTGCAAAGAGACTTTGGCTGTCAAATAAACTGCATCAGAATAGTTGAGTTGACAATCAAATACACTAGTTGACAGTCGGCATCGTTGTAGACTAATACTGTTCGTTCATCTGTACTTTTAGCACGGTGCAGTAATAGAGCAGTGGCATTGCACCTACAGCAGATATGCAGCTGGGGGCACCGTGAATAGTTGTAGACACAAGTCATAGCTGTGATGCAAGACTTTAACACTGCAGTGTTAGGCGCTTAAACAGCAGCCATTAAGATAAAACAATTGACTTCGTACTTTCCACCACTCTCTACCACTACAGTATGGAAGGCTACAACTAATACTTTCACAACTCACTTGCAACTACAGCCAGACACGACAAACTGAGGGAAACTGAATTTGACGAGCCCAATCGCTTCAGCAAGTTGTCGCAAAGTTTGATGGAAAATGTCTGATTACCTTTCACAGATAATTCAGTGTGTGGATTGATTGAAACAAAATACAGAGTTATATCAAATCTACAACAGACTTGTTGTGAGCATTTGAAAAACTACTGATTGAACCTTGTGCAGACTGATCAATGTGGTTGACCTCACTTCAACACCTCCTTATAGTCAAATCCTCCGTCTGCGTCAAGAATATCCACACAGTCTCTCTCACACACACACACAGTGTCTTTCTATTGTATGAGGGGAGGAAGCCACACTCCTGAATTAACTGGTCTACTGAAGCAGTCAGGGATAAGCTGACACTCTTAAGAATTATCATCATTATGCTGCTCGGTCAAAAGTGGGTATCAGATTATCAGTGTTGAGAGTGAATACTAACAAATCTCCTTGCAGCCAAGTAGCTTGAGGAGCGCGGGGTGGCAGCTGTTGCCCTATAAATCTGATCATGTTTCTGCTCCCAGAGGGACCCAGGAGACTTCCAGAAAGAGCAACCAGAGCTGCCCAATATGTTGGCATCGAGTAACAGTGTTCAGCTGCACCGAATTCACAGATTCCCTTCCTTCTCCTCTTTGACCTTATATTTAGCTGTCATTCTCAATGCAAAATGCATCTATTAACTGATTATGCAAGGGATGAGAAATCTACAAATGGAAGAACCCTTGTGATTTTCTAAAGTACAGCATTCTTAATAGTGCTATAAAGTTGAGTGGTTCAATGAAATTGGACAGCAGCAAGGCAGCATCTTAAAAGAACAGCTGTGGCAACTTAACCGATATCACTGTTATTGTACATACAATATCTCCTGGTCTCATAAGTGCTTAGCTGAAGAGAGAAGCACCTCTTACACTAACCTCTGTATAATCCCTCACAGAGAGCTCAGACAGTCCTCTGGAGCTCTCAGTGATGCGTCCATCAAAACCATTTTTCTCTCCTTCTCTTACGCTATAGGCAAGGTGTTTGTCACCAGCAAGGGAAGACAGACTGTAAATACTACCTGCAAACAACCTAAATATATTGAACATAGTGCATGCTGTCATTACCGTGGGGCGGGGGGTGGGGGGAGAGACTCGAAATGTGCTGTGATACATTTTGTCTTTCATCACAATCCTGCAAACACACAATTTTATTTCAAAGAAACTGAAAGAGCCCGCGCACTTAAAAAGACATCAGTAAACCAACAATCTGCACTGTGAGATTCTAAAGGCTATTAAAGAAGGTCTCAGATTTCCACTCATTTTGAATTATGTACAATACATCACTGACAGAATGATCATAAAAGAAAACCCTGTTCTGTCTGTGCAGAACATCCTCAGGGTAAACTCCTCATATCACACCAGAACCACAGGCCTTTCTGTAATAATGTCCACTGCCTAGTGGTGGTCTGTGGTGCCATGGGGTCTGGTCATTGTGATCTGTGGCTCCATGACAAAGTGCTAACAACCAAGGGCATTATTTCATGCTGTTCCGCAGGCCCATAGCATGACTCATCTTTTCTGATATATATCTAGCCCTAGGGATGATGTTCAGTTTAATTATGGATACACGGGACATCAGTCAAAATTACTGTTGTTCTTGTTTTACACAGCCATCCATCCATGCTGCCTCTGCCACTCCGTGAACATCCCATAGAGACTTGAAAGGAGCGTCAATGAATCTTGGGTCCCGGAAGTGAGCAAAGAAGCCAGGTGAATCTTTGAATAATTGATACGGTCTAATTTTCAAACCAGAGCATCTCTCCAGCTGCTGTCATCTCTCCAGCTGCTGTCATCTAATCATCATTTCATGGAGAGCGCATTAGAGCTTTGCAGCAACAGTTAATATTATTGGGATTTTCCTCCGCCTCTCTGTCGGGGTAGGGATCTCAAAGCGGTTCTTATATAGGAGCCGTGACAAGTACTGAGCTCAGCCCTACTCTCCTGACAGTGGCCTCCGGCAAGACTCATCCCTCCCCTGGTAGAGCTGCAGGCAATATGGCCATTACCTTCAGCCCTGTGGAGCTTTACTTCCCTGGGCAGCCATACACTCAGATATGCTGATGCTTCTTATGAAGGCTCTTCTCTATGGCAAGAATATTAAAAATGTGCCTGGTGGTGCCCACTTGGGAAGATGTCCATCTTTATTGTGTGGGGATGTGAGCACTCTTGGATCTACTGCGCAGGTACTGCTCTCTCCCTGAGCTGATGGGATTATTGTAAAATACTGAATTAGACTGTTTCAATTGTCTAATACAGCCACATCTAAAAGTATGTGTTCAATTTATCCCTTCCTTCGTTTCAACGGAATATGCAGCCGGCTTATCATGGCGGCTTGTGAAATAACAAGCAGTGTAGATTAATTCCAACAGTTCCAGCAACAGAACAGAAGTGATTTCTCCAAAAATATGCTGCAAATGACTGTGGTGTCACCCTCCCTCTCCGTGTCTGCATGTGTGCGCCTATGTATGCGTGCCAGATTGTAACCAGCCAGTCTGATGCGATAAAGAACAGGGAGATGCACAGATGGCTAAGGTCAGTTCTTGATTGATTTCCACTGTGATTTGCATCGGTTTTAAAAGTGGACCACTGCACTCAATTTGTCGAACAATAAGAAATAAAAGCTTTCTCCAAGAGGAGTTAATGACTACCTTTTTATCTCTGTGCTGACATATTCCCCAATTACCTCCACGATTTCCAAACGGATGATGAAGACTGTCAGGTGCGAAAATGCAAAGTAACTCCAACATCGGGACCAACACATGCTCTCCACTGCTGGAGCCAGAGACTCTTGGCTCTGAATGAGAGCTTCCCAGCCAGCTCTTCTTGGCACCGCTGTCCTGGGCATACTGATTCTCATATCAGGGTTCATTTACATAATCCTGCCTGCGATTGGTCTCAGTTTAATGAAGGGTGGTAATGCATTTCTATAACAATGTTTCACCCCTCAACATGCCAACATAAACAGAACAGTGTGATGACATCTGGTGAAGCACTCGCTGACTCGATCATCATAAAGAAGAAAAGCCAGTCGGCCTTCAGTAGTGTCAGGGCTCCGGCATTTTCAGAGACAAAGGAGATGTCAAACTTTTTTCAGTGTGGCAAACTGTGACAAGTGAGCCGATCCAACCTACAGTGGTAGCCATCAACCAAAATTCCTTCTCTTCTGTATCTGTGCCGCAACGATCGGCCAAACAGTGCTGTGACTGGTACAGCAGCCTATACTCTGCAATCCTCTTCAATATTGTAGATTGGTGAAAAGTAAATGGTTATTTGAGTACTGCTGTATGTGTAGCTCATTGCTTGTGCTTTAACAGGGAACAACATTTTAATTTTCCAAATCATACCTGTCAGATGGGGAGCACAACAATGCAGTAAGAGGGATATACTGAAGTAAAAAAAAGCGGTTGCATTTGATTTTGTACTTTTAGATATCCCTTAACCTGGCTGATAAGAAAGGGTAAAAATACATTTCGTTTTTTACTATTCTCCAAAATTCTCCAAAATTCTCCAATACTTTCCCATCATTTTGTGCTATCAATGCTCCAGTAATAAGTTAAAGATCTTGGCTAGCTTGGAAAAAGACACACAATAATTTGAGAACTGCCAAAACAATTCTGTGCATCATCACCAATCAAAAAAGTCTAAAAACACTTAAACAACTCAAACTATTTGGACTGAACACCTAAACAGATGGCACCTTATGTCGGCTCTGTGACCTCCTGATGGGAAGTTGGGCTCACACCTCCAACCTCCCAACACAGGGTTTCTTCTCAAACAATGCCTCCATGGTGTGGAGATTAAGTAGGCTGCCACAGGAGTGCACAATGCTTCATTAGGCCGAGGAAGGAGGGATGTCTGTGCCCGAAGCAATCTGGGACCCAGTGAAATGTTGAAGGACCTCTAATGTAATCCTGCATAATACTCATTACTTCCCACTGTATTGACTGTATTAAGGAGAGCGAGAATGATTATTCAAAGGATCAAATCAATTCGTCACATAATGCCTTCACTCAAGATCTAATCACAGCATGCTTAATGTATTTAATGGTGCTAAGGCCAGCGGTGCATAAAACCATATATGTGAAGGTGGTGGTAGTAAGTAACTTGCGACTCTTAAGAAAATAATTTAACCAGTGCTACTGGGCTGAGACAGTGGAATCCTATCGAGAAATTTCTCAGAGTGTTAATTATTGCACTGAACAGATTATTCTGTCAGTCAAGCTGCAGGTGTACGACCACAAACTTCTGTCTTGGAGTCACAAGAGTAAATGTTAAATCAAGACTATTCTACAAAATGATATACAGTTAAAGAAGCAATGAATTGCCACTGCTATTAGGTTAGGAGGAGGAATGTGTGCAGGAAATGATGACAATTCTAGGGGATAACTCTGTTAACATCTTTGTTAAGTAACCTTCCAGCAATAGCGATACTATTTCTCAACTGAACAACCAAAGGTATAAATGTGTTGAATGCTAAATGCAAGCATTCAGGTACATTGAAGTTATTTTGCTATTTGCTTAAAATGTTCATGCTCATGCATCATGCATAAACCTTTGGACTTTTGATAATGAAAAAAAAGGTTGCAGTAGAACTTTTTGTCCTAGATTATGGTGATATATTTTAAATCCATGCAGCACAGCAACAGTGCAGTCCTACCACAGAATACAACTATATGTGTAGTTTCAGAAGCCTGACATCTCTTGAGAATAACACTTGTTTATGGGGCTTAAAAATAACACAATGTAGAGTAAAAACTGAAATTCATTTCTGTGACTGCATGCAATTATAACCACACAAACAACATACACAATTGTTATTGTTGAGGCTCAATGTGTTTTACCTCTATAACATATCATATATTAATATCTTTTTATTCAGTTCAATTATTTACTTTTGCTTATTGATTAACAATGGATCATTGTGTTTTAATTCAACATGGGATGAATATGACATTCTAGAAATGTGGGGCTTTCACTTTGAATGCATCCTGATGTAAGTTTGAATGAATAAAACAAAAATAAATAAGGTTGGAATTATTGGGATATCATTGTTCCTGTTTCCAAAAGTGGGCTCACGGCTCACACTGAAATGCAATCCAAGTGGAGCAATCTCTTGTCTTCATCAGCACTCTGTCGGCCATTTTCAGATCGCATTGAGCAGAGCAGATTGGCCTGGCTTTACACCGGCGACACGGTTGAATCATTTGACTCACACAGATGAATGCAAAACTATCTCTAATTCGTGCAGAACGAGGAACCATCGTCCGACAAGAGGCCGGGTGCAAGTTGTGGTTCCAGAATCGCCCGGCTTTTCACCTTTGCTTGTAGGACATGAAGGTCACGGCACACGAGGCTCGATGCGGGCCAGCTCACGGCAGCGAGGCAGGTTGGAGGTGCTGAGCTCCATCTCCAGGAGGACAACAGAGTGCCACTGTCACAGGGAGTATATACCCTCTCTGCCACCGAGAGCGGTCAAGTGGAAGGGGCCAGCCCTTGAGCAGGCACGCTTGTGTGCATGTGTGTGTGAGTACATAATGCAGAGGGAGCAATCTGGAGAACGCTGGAGGCTATGGCCTCTTTGACGTGATAGATTCCCTTTGCAGCATGCGAAGCCAGGAGGGAGCCAGTCAACATCCTGCCACATGCCCCGCTGTTTATCTTCCAAAATCTGGTGGCGGGTTGGATCCTCTGGGCCTGCCCCAGCCGCTCTCCCCTCTCAGCGTAATCACCATAACTTATGTTGACATAAATGACCATGCACCTTATAATGTTTTTGCTAGATTGGAAGACTACTGCACTGAAACAGATTTTTTTTTCCCCTTATGGATTTCCTGCTATTGAGCAGAGAACACGGTAACCTGCAAGTGGCATTCGTATGGGTATGCAAACGTTCGCTGAGCTTTAACAGATTCAAGCTGAATGAGGTTTCCCCCTGAAAACAAGGTAGATAGCTCAGAGCTCTGAGATCATAGCCTCTTACAGAAGAGAAAGAGAGAGCTGGGAAGGGGAACATTTAATTTCAAATCGGCAGCTTCAAAAGTGGATGGAAGCTGAATGCAAATAAAGTTCTGTTTCTCTGTGTTGTGATTTATCACTGTGCCGAGCAGTAGTGCCGGGGCAGGCGGTGTATTGAATGGAATGACTCTCCTCACATATTGGAAAAGCAACTCAACAACAAAGCACAGGAAAAAATGGAGCCAGACAGATGGATGGCCTTCAGTCCTCCTTGGTGGGAATAGGTGGAGAGCTTTCGAGAACTAATCGTTCACTCCGGTGAAATAATTATCTGGAGATACAACAAAAAAAAATCATTGACTCTTTTGAACAAATAAAACAATTAGGGGATGGAAGTAATGAATGATAGACCGTAAAAAAATGAAATAAATGAAGCAAGAAATATAGGTATATGCCATTTTTTAAACTATGTCTGTAAAGAATGAAAAAATGTTATCTTTCATGAAAAATTGTTATTGAATAAAAAGTCCCACAACAAACTCTGGATCAGTCTGAGTGAGAATGACAATACAAATGCCTTTCTTATCAAGAGCCACATTATGGATGCGCAGATAACCAAATATTAACACAGCATTTGACATTTCTCTGTGACACAATGACATTGCAGCACTCCACCGCATACCATGCACTGTTGAACAAGCCGGTTGTGGACAGCGACTGTGTGCCCAGAATTCTGTTTCAGCTTCTTTTTAAGCCCCTGCTGCTTGTTTTTCTCTGTCAATAGAATCTAACTAGGGTTTACTATTGCATATGGTTAGGCAAAATAGTGAAATTCATTGGGAATTTGGGCTTTGGTGTTCTGTGTTTAAGCCGTTCTTTTTTGCTGGTTTGTTTGTGAACCACTGGGATGCTGTGCTATTCAGCACATCAAGCAAAATTCAGTAAAAAACAAAAACATTAAATAAAAAAAACATCTACTGTGGAACGATCGGCAGCACTGTGAATAATAAGCTAGTCAGCTCCAGGCTTCCTGTTTTACTGTACTCTGATCCTCCAATTCGGTGCTCATTCGGAGTTTTCAGTAAACAGGATTGATTGAGTGGGGACCTTGTGTTTTCCATCTTCATATAATTCTCCGGTGATGAGTCGTGTCACCATTGCTCTGCCATGGGTGAACCTCAATCTCCGTGCCCAAATGACTGCACCAGAGAGCAATCTTTCAACGCAGCCCTGGCATCAATCTTGCTTGGAAGCAGTTGGCGATGAACCTGGAGTGCCTTGAAAAGTTCTCTGGCTGACAGCTTCCATGATCAGCCGTCACAGCTGGCTGTCTGATTCATACCTGAATGCCACATCAAGAGAGTCAGAGCGAGAGGTCACCCCCTGCTCTGCTTCCATGTTGAGTGTTCTCTACAGAGAATAGCACTTTTAATCCCCCTTCAGAATGAGTTACATGTAAAATGAAGAATATTGAAACCTGTCGAACAAGGGAAAGACAAACCCAAGAAAAAATATCTATCTTTAATAAAGGCCTTGTAAGCTATAAAAGCAATGTTGAAGGTAGAGGTACTGGATTTCGACTGGATTTCTCCACTTCTTGTAAGAGGAAACACAGACATATATATACTGTGCAATTCTGGTAAAAGTCATTGTTAAGACTTAACTACCCCTGCAGAGTCACAGTATTAAGGAAATTGTGTGCCATGGTAAAATAGCCCTTATTCCTAAAATAGGATTGGAGGCAGAACAAAACCAATGTCCTTGACTGTAATACTCTATTAATCTGAGAAGTAATCACAAAATCATAATTCTCACTCTTAGATGGCAATGTTTTTTTCAAACAGAGCCATGCAGCAGGACAGTGACAGAGAGCTAGCACGTGCTGCCCTGTATCTCGATGAAAAGTGTGCTGAAACAGACTAACTCCTATTTGAGCTGAGGGCTCATTGCTTCTAAACCTCACTTACTAATCTGGGAATATGATTGTCATTCACTCTCTTACAGATGTGCTCAATCCACACAAAGTCTTTAACAGGGGGAAATCTTCATGATCATATTAAAACTCCATTAACCCAGTTATCAGCTTTTAGTGGAGCTCAGTGTGAAAGCAAGGCTGCTCTGTGAGGCCTTAGAAAATGACTAAAACAGGTGGAACACGGCCATTTCTCATGACCTACTTAATACACCGAACACCAAGACATAAATAATTCTTTAATCTGGCAGTTACTTTGTTTCGATCATGACTTTTTATTGTTATTTTATTCACTGCTGTTTGAACCTTATTATAAAATGTAAAGTGTATATTCCTATATTATTATAAGGTCATGGCTGCAATTGTAATGAATTATTTTTTGGCCCACATTCATTGCTTGGAAGTGATGTTTAAGGAGCCAACATTTTGCCAAGGTATACTGTACATGACCAACAGTTACTCTTCCCTTGTGTCGTCAGGCTGCAGACTCTTCCTGGCTCCTTTCTAGAGGAAAAGAAAACGCTCATATTCGAACACGGCATTTACATGCAAGCAACAGAGAGAGTCACCTTTTCAAGAAAATACTTTGAGCGCCTACGGTTAACTAATACTGCAAGCAAAAAAGGTTATTATATGTCTGGCATAATACTTGTCCGAGAGAACTTTAGAAATAAAGTGAAGAGTAGAGAAATCAAAACCATGACAAGCTTATAAAGCGGCTTTCTTGTGTCTTCAAGCTATTATGCATTCTTTTGCCAGCACTGCAGATGGGAGTTGTGCTCTAATTAAACTCACCTCCAAATATCCTTGCCGACACATCCAGAATACTCAAAAGCTTTTAAAATGTGGCTGAGATGGGAATTTGTTATGCATGTACGCAGCATTGCTCATAAATCCCTGTTTAGACTTCAGCCAAGATTAGCTTTGCAACCTGCAGAACACATCTCCAGCGTGCCACTGAGTCACAGAGGTCACTATTCAAATTGAAAGACACATGAAAGCCTCTTGTGATTGAACCAGTCCTCAGAGGTAATGCCAGCTGCCGGATCAGGGCTGTGTGAACTGTTAACTACTGACTGCTGCTGCAAACATCTGCGTGGATAAAAAGATTTGCTACAATTCAACGTTATCAAAGCTAAGAAAACAAAGCTCAAACGACGAAGCGGTGTTAAATCCAAAAATGGTCGGAGGAAAAAAAGTGTCCCAACACAACATTGCAAAACAAGCGACAAGATAACCCCCCTAACTGAGAAAAGCAGATTGTACTTTTGAGAAACCAGGGAATATTATTCATTGTAGAACAATAGTGAAAACAAGGAAGTAATAAACATCGGCCTTCCACTGTTTAGGCTCAATCAACCTATAGCATTTTATGAGCATTGCTGCTCCGTGAAGAGGCTTTTAGAGCAGACAGGACCTTTGAATTGATGTTAAACAGTTGAGTAAGCACACGCTCGTCAGCGAGGAGCGTGTTCGTTAACAGCTCTGTCCTCACACAAAGAAAGGAACAAACCTCTGTGATAAAAGCCTATTAGCTACCTGCGAGGATTAAATCTGATCACTCGGGGCTGTCGCAGCAACAGTAAATAGATGTGGTCCTCCTTTCCTCTCTACTTTGTAAATCACATGCCTTTTGGTTCCATTGTAAGCCCATGAAGTCTCTGCCCGGCGCCAAATTTTATGCCCCGTGAAAAATGACATTGCTGTCACCTTTAGAGATATACCTTCAAACATGACTGCTAATCTACTGCGTTTGCTAAGTGCTTGAGGGGAAAGGGTGAGTTATTAAGATTGAAAGTAAAGACATCCTAAACGATTAAACACATAATTAACAGCTACTGCATGAAGGGCATGACTTGTCAAATCTCAAGGGATTCCTGATCGGCCGGTTTAAATCTCGCACAAGTAATTCTTCTGCTCAAAACACAACATCAGCTCAGACACATAAACTAAACCCTGAAGCAACTGAGAACTTCCTAAATTTTTCAAAGAAATATGTCGGCTGTTATTCTTGTGATAATTCCATCCAAAGTACCCTGGTATCCAACAGGAATTCATTTGTCAGCAAAAGCCTTCCAAAATAATTTAAATAAGCACTAGAGCTACATCTGGGCTTAATACAACGGCCCAACTAACAAGTAGGCCAAAGCACTGCTCCGAACAGAAATCAATGTGCTGCGCGCGCCCCCCCCCCCCCATCCAAAACAAGTTCAACAGTTACATCAGAGAGATAATTAGTCACCAATGTGCCAAATTAATCATTTTGTTTGTCCGACAACAGAGAATAAACCTCAAATCTTCCGTGACAATCCAGAACATCAAGCTGAGCTTTGGCCGCTGCCCCAGAACAAGCATCTGTCAAAACGAATGAATCCTGTTTTCAAAATAGATAAATAATTAAACAACTTCGATCCACGGATGAAATTAAAGAAGGAATGTTGACAAAGAACTGTGGACTCTCAACAGACACAACTGTGACACTCCTGGCAATTTAACTTTCGGGCAAAAATAAATAAATAAATCATTGACGGCTTTTGGCAGAAGAAATAATGGCACCATACCAAACTTCAAGATTACATTATGAAGAAAATAACCTTTAAGGATACTGATGTTCAAGCAATTCAAACGGTGACATTCATCTGTAGTGTTGAATTAATTAAGACATACATTATCTTCAACAACATAATCAACAGTTTCATGTGTGAGTGTATTTACACAAAACAAATCCTCGATAAATTCATTAAAAAAACGTGAATTACCATTCACAAATTAAATGGACCCTCAAACGACCCAGATCAAGGTCAGGGCTGAAACTGCTCTGCTTGAAAGATCAATCTTGTCACACCTCCACAGCTTGTTTTCTTTAGCATATTATTGAGATGTTTAATTTCATACCAACAAAAGATCTGGTGCACTATACAGCAGGTGAAGTACCACAAAGGTCAAACTAAATCCCAGAAGCTTACTTGCCAACTGAGACGTGGACTTTGGCTGATGGGATTGAAAGGGAAGCTACATCATTCACTGCGAGGATGATGCATCACGTCCAAAAATGCACTCTAGTACTCTGTACATAGCTGGTTCAATCGGATGTGAAAATGAACGATATGAGATGCATAATTCATTCACCCCCTTATTGTTAGTCAGAGTCACGGAGATAATTCGATCGTTGCGCTTTGAGTAAAAAGTTGGGGAAACGAACAGCTCAACAGTTAATCAGAGGGCTTCAACAGACAATCATTCACACTTCCATTCATGCCTAAAGGCAGCGGATGTGACGAGCATGTGCTTTCAATATATAAGGGGAGCACCATGGCATGATGTCACGCTAAAGAAGGTTACAATATTGTAACCCTAGTTCTGTAAGCTGAGGCGGAGCCTTCTATTTAAATCCTTGGGTAAAGCTCTCCTCCATCAGACCATTCGCCTTTTATTGTCGGTCTATTTGTTCTCTTCTACTGCACAAGTATTTAGCACCTAACACAAGAAACATCTCTCCATTGTTGCATAACTTTTAAGCTGCCGTATTAGAAGCACAGAGGCATATCCACAAAAGCCTCCACAGGGACACAATAGAACCACATCACAATGGCCACTTCAACTGGAAATGACGCCTACTCTGTGAGCATCCAGGTTGCCCGCAAGGCCCGATACTGTCTCCTCACAAATGTAGCCGCCATTTCCCCAGTTAAACACAATTCATTCAGAACTAACAGCAGGCCGCATGAGGTGATGTCAAACAAGGCTGTGGGTGGTTGTTAGGTGAGTGTAAAGATGTGTAATTCCCACAATCCCCAGTGCTCATAAATGGGATAGATAGCCACTGTCAGTCAGCATCACAGCCATTGTGTGCTGCTGGATTATTAGCTGCAAACACACACACACACACACACACACACACACTTTCTCTTCCCCGCTCCTGTTTTTTGTGTGCATTCTCAAGATTTACAGAAAAGGTTTATAATGCAGCACCTCCAGTGTTATAATTGGATAACTGCAGTTGAATTACAGATGACCTCATTTGGACAAAGCCTGATGATAAATCACATGCTAATCTTGAAAGATAGGATGTTGCATCAGTTCACTGCTTTGTCTGTGTTCCAGTAGAAATGTTATTGTTTGAGGATGTTTCCTCTAAATAAGTGTTTAGGTGAAATGTCTGTGTCATGTCGTATCACTCAGGGGGGAGCATTGAGGCATGAAGACACAGTAGGCCAAGTCTCCTCTCCTGTATCCATTTCAATGAAACACTGGCAAAGCGCGCAGTGTAGTGGTTGGTCTAAGGCACATACCAGCTAAATGCAGCTTCCTCAGTTCGTGTCCAGCCAGGGACCTGTTCCATATCAACCCCTCAGTCTTTCGCCATGTTTCTAGTCTGCTTTCACCACAAACTATCAAAAAAAGGCAATGATGCCCCAAAAGATCCAACAAAAAGGACAACGGTAATATACTTGAGTCATTTGTGCTAATGCCTTTTGAGATTCTCAATCTCATAAATGTCTCTTGCTCTGATACACTGCATTGCAAACATGAACAGCATCATGTGAAACATTTTGTCATTTTCTAAGGTTTTTTTCTAAGTTTTTCTCCATTAATTAAAAACTGAGACAAATACAAGGCAATACAATTTGTTTCCTTTCCTAAGATAACCGCTCACAGGGCTGTTCACCGAACACAACTAGCAACTAGCGACCTACATTCATTACCAGTGGATTCTCAAGTTCTTCACATGGGGGGGGGGGGGGGGGGGGGGGCGACGTGTTTCGTCTGCCATTGTCTTCTGACGCCCACCATGTGTTGAGCCCCTTACACTTTACTTCCTGAATCAACAGAGCAGCTTGTCAAAACAGACTGAATTTTTGTAAATAAAAGCTAATCAGTTGTTCTCAAAACAAATGACCCATGTTACATCGCCAGATGAGCAGAGCTCCATGATGGCACCCACAGGGGGTTCAAGATGCTTTATGGAGAGGACTCCTTTTGGAAATCACTTAATAAAAATAATGGTGGTTAACTGAGCAGGGTATCACCTCTTAAATCAGTCTGATATTCAAATATATGAGCGTGTCTGATAGGAAAGGTTTATTTTAGAGTCTTTCATCCTCAACTGTCTGAGTTTGTCAAAAGGGTCAAAAAATATCAGTAAGAACATTCTTTCAAACTAAGAGCTATTTACTCATATTTCTCGAGTTAAATGCTGATAATTTGTGCATTTGAGCTATATTATCATAAGCATCTATTACATTTATTTAAATAATCTCATTTTAAACGATGTAATATGCCAGGCCTTCTACAATTTACCATGAACATGATGGATTTATTTCGTGAAGTGAATAGATCTGCGTCACGGAAAACATTTATTCCAGCAGTTAGTAATTTTGTACCGTCTCCTCGGCTAAAATGGTGACATCCAGTTGTAATTATCCCAAAGTGAATAAGTAATGAGGGAGATAACAGTTATAGCACATAGCTAATGGGATGCTTCACAAGTTCCCAACCGTCTGCCATTTCATCAACCACTGGTTGGCATAATCTTCGGTTTATGACTCATATCCTACTGCCTAGTCTGAAAAGGGCTGCAGCTCTAGTGCCCTTGTAACTAAACTGCCAGCCACTGGCACCAAGTAGGAAGTGACACGGACAGATACGGGTTTCTGGCACGTTTTAGACAGTAGTAAAAATATAGATAGAGTAAAACAGATAATAAACCACTTAAAAGAGCAGAGCCTTAAAGGCTGAACTCACTGCCTTGCTAATGTCATGTTGCCAAAGTCGGATAGCTAAATTCAAAACATAAAGTGGTGGTCTGCACAGTGATCGTATCTCAAACCCGTTTGCTTTTATCACTGGACTGCCAAAAAACTGTCCAGCAGCAATAGAGACAGACGCCCATAATAAGATGTTTAAAAAATGTTTAAGTCAGTTACATATCACAAACACATTTCATGAGACAATGTGTAATCACGATCAATTAAATGTACACAATTCTGCACCATGTTATGATGTAAATATACAGAAACAACAACAACATCTTTGTCTAGAGCCATCATGTGATCATTGCATTGCTTCATTGCTCATATTTCAGGTCACTATGTAAACATATGTAGCTGTATACTTATTGAAATTGAAATGTTTAATGGTTCAGTTAAAAAGGTACTTGGCATTGTTTTGTAGGCTGTAATGTCCATCAGTGTTTAACAGCATTAAGTGTTACAAGAAGATAAAAAAAAAACGATGCAGCTCAAGTTGTCTGATTTTAGTCGTATTCCTTTTCAGTTCTGTTCATAAAGATCCACCTCAGCTGTACAGGAGCTGACTTCCTTAAATCACATACGATGTTATGGAGAGTTTTCTGAGAGCCCTCCAAACATGATTTTTGGTGATTTTCAGGTCAAACTGCACACTTAATCGAGACAGAGCTTCGAGCTTCAACACAAATCTAAAGTTTGCTCAATCTCCCTGATTATAATGGGGTCATTTATATAAGCCTCCCGCAATCAGGTAAGACAGATATCATCTGTTGTCTGCCACCACCAACTAATATCAGTGTTGTACTTTAATCAACGGCAATCATTTCCGCAATTAAATGACTATAGCCAGTGAAAACAGGCTATATGACAGACTTGATCAAGTAAAAAAATGTTTAGTTTTCCTGAGATGAAATAGATCCGTCAGTGTTAATATTTATCTTTTGTTGACACAAACGTAGCAATTTAAATGAGGTTATCTAAACTTGATAGAAGACAAACTGTGAGATTTTGCAGCAACTGACAAACCCATAATTGTCATTTTATAAGAAATTAGTATGTAATAGCCTGTTTTTTTTCTGCAACCTATTCATCTTCAGGACAACTTGATTATGAATTTACACAATGAGAAAGCTGAGTGCTCATGATGCTCATAGCTGCAATCTTGCACTCAGAAATAATAAATAGAAAAATAAACTTAATTTGCTCGGCAGAGTGCTAAGAGATAGCCTCGGAATGGGAGATCAAGGCCTGGATGCCAAGTGTCCTGTCTCAATTATAAAGGCAAATATCTTTTCAAGGAAGACAAACATGGCCAAAAGCGGCGCTTAAGTCAAGCAACAGGAGGCCTCACCAAGGGCAATGTGACTAGTGATAAACCCACGAGTCAACAGCAGATTTAATCTGTGTGTCCCACTTGGCACATAATGGGAGAGTTCAGACAGATTCATCTTAGTCAGTCTTTGCACCTACAATCGCTCCATTCCGGTTTTATTTCAAGTCAGCGGTCATGACAAGCAAGCCCAAGATCCCAACGCCACAAGCTAACTCAATTAGAAAGAAGGAAAGCAGTGCGGTGTACCTTCTGTTGTGCCTGCAGAAGAATTAAGACTGATTGTCACCCACATCATCATTCAGGCAACAAAAAAAAAAGATTCCCTATTAACAATGTGCTCACGCCACCACTGGTACAACCAAGTGACAACCTGAATCATAAGCAGAATTTAAAAAAGATTCAATAAAAAAACAACATGGAGTCTGTCGTGTCGGTTGAGGTTTCATTCAATCAAATCAGTTTCAAATCATCTAAAGGTCAGGACCAATCATTCCCATTCCCTTGGTAATTGCTCTTTAATCCACATTTTTATATATTAGATAATCCTTTTATTTTGTATTCATATTATTTAATGGTTTTATTTTTCACTCTTATTATTGTTGTTACAATATTATTATGTGGTGTGCTGAAGGTGTGGAGCTACTGCAAAATATTTCTTGGCTTTTTTTCCTCTCTTACAGAGATAGAAAAATAAATCATTCTCAACCTACAGTGTTACCAGTTCACTGCAAGGTAAATTCACAGTTAGAGAAGGATGGGTCAGATACATGTGGTGTGATAGTAATTATTTGATCGTGGGCTCAGAGACTTTGTCCTCCTCAGATGCTTTCCAATCTGCAAACCTCAACAGAATGACAGAAACAATACACAACCGGGCCCAGCAAACCTCTTTCACTCATAATAAATGCCATTAGCAGCTCTGCAGCGCACTTCACGCTTGTTGCTATCTATGGAGACTAGCCCAGCTTGCTACGAGGATGGGTTGACCTGCTCCATCAATTATAGTTCCTTGTCTCCTGGCCAACTAAATAACTGGAAATTACTCTGAGGTTGGCTCTGGTGATGCTTTGTTGTTAAATGATTGACATCAGCTTGAAATAAACAGATAATAAGATTGCATGTTTTTATGTTACGTACACACAACTGGAATATAAGTGACATATTCTATATGTGCAAATGAAACTGCAAACATTTGCACCCAGTGCTGCTTCATATTGAAAGCAATTCAAGGCCTCAATATGCAGTTTATAATTTAGTTTATTTTCTTTTAAGCATCCTGCTTGAGTAAGAAACCAGCGCTACAGCAGAAAATCCTGACAGCAGTATGTGTGTAACGATATTGATAAAAATGAAGGTGATCTGACTGAATAATTTAGCAGCCATCCATTGATGCCTTATCAACTAGAACCAGTGCTTTGCGGTCGTATGCCTCCGCCGTCATGTTGCAGTTCACATCCATGTCTGTCCAAAAGGTCATCGCTTCATCATTTATCCTGTAGCGTGCGGTGACCCCGCACGCTTTGTTAATTCAATTTTTAATTAATAATAATAATAAAAAATATATATATATATATTTTATAATTTCTTTTTATTTGATTTATTAAAAATGATTTCTGATCTAAATGTTTTAATTTATCAAAAAATAATAAGTAATAAACAAATAGGAGGCCTTTTGTTTGAAACGAACAAAAGTGGAACAAGGGGGGGGCCCTCAGCTGTGGATGAGCGAGCTGAGAGGACACTTGCCGGCGACGGACAGACTCGAGCTGCCGCCGGAGGGACCTCGGATCCCCGAGACTCTTGCCTCGCTGTCCGGTCACTCCCTGTGAGCACCCCTGATGCAATAAGAGACTGCGAGAAGGGGAAGAGAGGCGAAGTTCAGTTCTCTCTCTGTATGACTCGCTCACCTGACCTTAGGGAGGGAGTGGCTGCCGCTCACTCCTCCCTGCTTTGCCTCAATGCCTCCGCTTAAGAGAAACTCAGACCGGTAGCTGATTGCACTAAATCGTAATAAATCACCAACAAGAGCCCGATAGATCGCTCGTTTGCTTTCTTTTACGAATCGACAAACAGTGATATACTAAACAGTATAATCGGTCGCTTGAAATAGCCGTTGATCTTATAAAGTCTTTTATTAAATGTATTAAGGAGAATATATTTTCACAAGTCCGGAGACTTGCAAGCTGCTCTCAAAGTCCGGAGATCTGCAAGAATTTAAAGTTTCTCTACCTGCACGGGGTTCTCCCCAATAAGCTCTCCCCAACTAAGCCCTCCTACTGCCCAAAATCCAGGCTTTTTATACTGTGCTGCGCTAAGACAAAAGGACAGGCACGTGTTTGAAACACGCGACAACCTCAGACCTTGAGGCACCATACATACCATGACATCATGGCCACCTGCACTAACCCCCCTTCATGCTGCCTCTGTGAGTCATGACAGTGTCAAGGTAACCCCTTGCTCACTGGTTGGTAATAATATTCCGCTACTTATACATCAGCATATCTTTCAACAGGTTACAGGGATACAGGATAAACAATACATGATATAAAACATCATACACCTTTTTGCCCAGCGTCAGATTAATACCAAGGTATTCTCATATATATGTTTGACAAGCTAAAGGGTTAATGCAGAATGCAAACCTCAGCAGGTGCCTCCTGTGTGAACCTACGTGCTGTGAGCACACATCCCGTCCCCCTGAGGGTAGACCGCAACCCTGTATTACTAAGGAGATCATAAACCGCCACCTGAACAGCCTCAGGAACGTGTGTGTGTGCGTGTGTGTGTGCACGTGCTGCAGGTGACATCCTACAAGAGACACAGAGTCATATGCCTCTCTTTGTTAACACCTGACAACCAGGGCATGGCCGTGTAGAGGCATCACAATTTCGCAAACCACTCCAACATGTCTAACAATCCTAATTGACATTGGAGCATAATTGCCTATGAATTCTTGAGGTATGGCCTCAAGATTTCCTGAGATATTGAGTTCACAAAAATGGAATGGACCAGATGGACAGACAACCTAAAAACATAATGCCTCTGGCCAATGCGGTCGCCCGTGCCTAGGCATAATAAAATAGATATGACCTGCAAGTGTGTCCTCCTTGTACACACACACACACACACACACACACAATTAGACAAAATGGAGACTCAGACAAGACCTAATCAAAACGGGCCTCATCGATGGGAATATATCCTTCCCTCTCTACATGCATACCAAAGCTCTCCTTGCTCATCCTCATCGGCCTGCCAGCAACCACACCTGACTCCAGGCTTCTCTGTTTGCTTAACTATGCAGTCCTGAGGTGTACACTGAGTGGGCTGGGCCAGCTGTGGGAAACACAAGCTGATAATATCTAATCCTCTGTGTGAAGGACATATTTGTCTCCCCACCCAGTATCCAACATGTTTTGTAGAAAACATGCAGCTTCTCTTTGCTATTTGAACCTATGATTCATTATGTTAGAGATAATATACAGTAAGAGGTTTAACGTATTTGTGTCAGAACCAAAAGCAACCTTGTCGAATGATGCAAATGCGGACGAAGAATGGTGATTGTAACGGTATATTATACTGGACTATAATATAATGTTGTATCGGGACAAATTCTCCCACCTTCAAGGTCAAACGCAATTCTTTATGTCATTGTGAGTCTGCAAGTCGATCTCTATATCCTGGTGAGCCAGATAAGACTCTGCGAGTTCATCACAGCGTGAGCCGTAGAGATGAGGAGGAAGCAAGATACCGTATCTCTCCCTGGTCCTGTGTCTTGATATCACAACATCGTCACAAGGACGGCAGGAAAAACTACAGCTCCACAGTATTCTGGTGCCGAAAGGAAAGTGTGGGTGGTCTGGGCTGAACTGTTCACAAGCTGAGAATGCTTGTGGTGCTCTTACTAAAAGGTATGCCGTTGAGATTAAAAACGGTTTCGTGCCAGAACGCTTGTTGTCATGTTGTGACTTTTCCCTCCCATTTCAGCGATTGTGTGGGAGCGCATAAGCAAGTGAGCTGACACCCACTTTGCGAGAGCCACATTTGTATCTTTGCATATGCACAATCCTTGGTGAGACACATCTGGCCGCCATCTCCTCTAAAACAATTTCACCCCCGGGAATTTCCACCTTGCAATACTTGCATTATGCTAAACAGTCACACCAACCAGGCGGATGCATGCACTGTATGCAAGCAGCAGCTGCTGTAACAGAGATCGCTCTTCATTTTCATATTGACGGTTTTGTTTACCTGCCGAGGGCACTGGCTGCTGGATTGCACTCGTACCTAGCTTGTACTTAGCTGTGCAGACATTTAACTAACATATCAATCAAGGATTGCTGGTGCAATCACTTGGTCCTATTTATACTTATTAAATGATCAACTGATGTAATTGAAAATAATTCAGCTCAATGTAGCTGCCTTAGTTATTTATAACTCTGCTGCTGTCACATTGCCATAATCAATTGAATAACCCATGAAAGCGCCTCAGAAGATTTGCCTTGAAAACGGATTTTCAATGGGCCAGCTCCATGCTGAGACACTCGACAGCTTATTCAGCAGGATTTCTTATTGTTCCGATTGTAAACTATTGTGGCGGCATTACTCTCTAGACAGGTCACCGAGAAAGCTTTCCTCTCACAGAGTCTGAAACCTTCAAATACAGCTGCATGCAGTGAATCAAGAGGGGAGAAATGTATTTTGCCAACTTTTATCCATTCTTGTTGACGTCTGATGTGTGTAATTATATTTGTCGAGGCCAATCGAGGCACCGTCAATGTTTAGTAAACAGGCATTTACATTCTGATAAGGCAAGTATACTGTACCTCAATTTGTCCAAGAACAAGTGAATGAGAAAATCATTGTCGGCACAAACACAGCCTGGAGTTGTCAGCAACAATGACATGCATTTATCAAACTGCACCATGTGCATGTTACATGTGTCTATGTCAGTTTTCATATCCACCCTTTTGATGCTGCTTCCGTCTTTTGTTTTAATTCACAGCACTGCCAGAATTTGTGTTTGTATCTTCACAGTGTTGCTCCTTGAATTGTTCAGTATGCATCACAGGCCTCTGGCCATAGAGCCGTGGCAGAGCAGAGCCTTTACTATGTTCCAGACAACTGTAGTGAAATGGTATTAAGCTAACACGCCGGGCTTGTTCCTAAGACTGTAGTTTGCTACAAACTGCTTTAATTCAGAAGCTTTATGTGCCAAGGGGTCTAAATATGTGAATCACCATACTGTTATCTTTCTATTTCCATGTTTGCCAACATCAACTGTTCTTAAATCATGCTACAGTTTTCACTTCCGCTGGATATTACAGGATATGGACAGAAAAACATCACCCAGGGGGAGTAAAGAAGGCAGCCCACTCGTGCAGGCTTTGCCAGCAGTCAGCTTGTCTCACTCTTGGGCCCAAACAAATGAAAAAGGAAACCAGGTCTGTTTAGCTTCACCAGTTTTAAGTTGATAGCCAGCTCGCTGTGTGATATGAAATGACACCTGAGTAATGCTGACGGAACAAGATTCTCAACGAAGTGCAGAACACAAGGTGCTCAACCACTATACAGTAGCTGCTCCAGGGAGGTGGAGAAGGGAAAATGTTGACAAGCAAGCACCACTGGAGTGTGTCGAAGCAAACTGAGCAGCTCATAATATAATGACAATTATCGCTGCTGCCTTGGCTTCATCAAGCAGCGGAGAAAATAAATGTTTTCAGATTGTTGTGATTGGCACTTGAAACTTGAAGTACTTCACATTCATCAGCTGTGACTGCAAGTTCTGTCACGTTTCTGAACCATCACCTGCAGCTAAACAGTGCTGGAGCAAGATATTGATCACCAATCGACAACAAATCCGGGTGATTTATCAAGCAAAATGCCAAATATTTGTTTGTTCTCAAATGGGGTTTTCTCAATGCACAGACATTTGTTAGGCTAAACAATTAACTAAAACTTCAGCTATCTTGGATTCCAGCACAACATAAACCTGGTTCAAACAGCTTTAACTGGTTTAAGCTGTGTTCAACTGAGTGTTGACATTATGCACTGATACCATTTAATGCACTGATACCATTTAATGCACAACCTGGGTCAGAAATGGCCCATCTTCATGTTCAAAATGATTTGATACATAGTTGAATCTTTATTTGTAAAATATTTTGAACAAAACTATGTCATCTCCTCGGATTTTGAGAAATTCTTAATAGTTTTGTCAAGCTGAAATGTGCAGACTAGATGAAAATCAACAGTATCATTTGTTTTCTAAAAAGAGACAAAACATAATCATACTTGTGTCAAATTAACTGTTTTTGCAGCAGTTCAGACCATCTTTTTTCCCCAATTAACCATGCTCGAAAAAAACACAGCAGAAGTGCCCTCTTGGATGCCTGGTTGACAAAACATGATAAAGTGGCCACTATGGTGCTCTTCCAGGGGACAACATGCAATGCAGAGCACTCTAGGGTCCAGTTCTAGTGGACGAAAGGTGATGCAGTGCCATATAGGCTGCCCTGCAAAAAAAACTCTCTGCGCACAGGTGCTTCATCGCCTTTTAACTTTTTTTGCCCCTGCCCCTCAGAAACTCAGTAGTGATGCAAAAATGTTTTTATCATGCAAAAAATGTAATATATTTATTTTTTAAAACATTCAAATAAGTGTGTGTGATGTTAAAGAAACAACTTGTTGAAGAATCGATTCAATATTAAGTAAACAATTCATAACATACAAAGATATGAAAGAAAATCTTTGCTCGGGTCACTTTTTACCCATGTTGTCCATCCAAAGGGTTAATGTGTGAAAATCTTCTACCAATCCCGATAAGACAGTGATGTAGTAAAATGTCTTTATGTGAATACTAAAATATCAAGATACCAATGTGAGAGGAGGCAGAGCAGCTATCAAGTCATCGCTCTGCTGAAGTGCTAATAACAGGTCATCTTCACTGTGACTATATTAACACAATATATGTACAGTGTCAGCATTTAATGGTGTCCCTAAAAGTTTTTTTAAGGCTGTACCTCTCTCATGTAAAATGTCACTGTATGTGTACGTTCGATACAACATTTGCCTCTGCACCCTGTTAGACGTTCTGCAACTCTGCACAGCCGCCCTTATAACCCTACAGCCCAGTGTTTCAGATCTTGTAGGGCTACACCTTAAAACAAATTGGGGTGATGTTTCTTAAAAGGGCAGTATTGCACTTTTGTTGTTTTCTGATTCCTCTCCCTGCAATTCAGCAGAATCTTTGTGCGGAGTAGTGCTCCCATGCTCTTTCCAGGCCATGGGCTTTACAGTAATCAATGTTGATGAATGAGTAGGAAGGCTCTCTTTATTCCAGCCCTCGCTGAATAGAAAGTTTCCATTATCTCTCACAATGTATTCACTCTATCAAAGTGACAGGGTTGAGGCAACCCACACTCCATTGCCCTCACTGTGCCCATGCCTACCTTCATCCGTCTACTCAAAAGAACAGGGGAAGCCGGAAGAGACAGCTAAAATAACACTGCACGAACCGACTTCAACTCTTGCGTCTCATCCATCAAAGCTGTAAGGATACAATTACGTGTGTGCATTGTGCAAAAATATCCACTGTAACAGGAAATAATTCAAGAGAGGATGGAGTTCGGCAATTCTTTCTTCGAACCATTTGACAAAAAGTCGCTTGAAGTACATTTAAAGAAAAATGACGGGGGGGGGGGGAAATACTATTTTCCCACATTATGTTCAGGCAATATTTCACTTTGCTACGACAGATTTATTGTTCAGCACACTTTTGTTCCTGGTATGACTCAGCTAGCCATCAACCTCTGACATGACTCATACAAAGACATTTGTAATCACCACATGTCTCTGTATCATGTAAATAAATGAAACTTAAAAGTTACATTGGTTGTTGCTGTTCTACCGTTTAAGTAGACGATTGAGACTATTAGAATGCTTTCGGTTACATCAAATGTCTGTTAATATGGCTTAAAAGGTGCAATCAAGTGGTTCTTAACTGCTCTCCAACTCTGATCTAGACTTTGCAGTTGCCTTACAAATATCCACGCTTATGTATCGCTACGAATGCTGGATGAGACCAGCCTGGTTTGTCGTTTACGTTCATAATGATAATTGGGGGATAGCTGGCTTAGGAGCGGGGCCTGAAGGGACGGGCTGTGATCAGTGTTGCAGACTTTCTTGATTTAAAAACCTTTGGAGCTCGTGCTGCTAGCCATTTCCACTGGAAAAGAGTTGCCAACACTGGGTTGGGTTTCTCGGTTTGAGGATTTCTTTTAAATATAGCATACTCTTGCTAGTTTCTCAAGATTACCAACTCTGCCTTTAAGTGAAAATGAATAAATGTTTCATGTTAAAACAATATATAATTTACTACTTTATGGAGATCACTGTGCTTAGGCTCTAATTAAGTCTAATTCCATTGTCTTTATTCAAATGTATTAAAACAACCCAGTTGTTCATTCAACCATCTGATCACATAAGCTGGAGTCCTCCATGTGTTTCAGCGGACATGTTATCATAGTGCCCTGTACATCCGCTCATCATTCACAGTGATTGAAGGAGGATACAGAGGAGCGACGCTGGCCATAAAAAGCAGCCAGTGTGCACACTGGGCCCAGCTACTGAATCGTGATGTTACTCTGCTTTGTTTGCTTTTTTTAGAGGCTGAACTCATTATTTTTTCATGTTGTTGATCTTGGGACTTTACGGTCCCCTGAGAATAGGGTCATGCTCTTCTCCATTAGTTCTGTTAAACGGCCTGCACCTTCTATTGTTGCAATAACACAACACAAAATCAGGTAGTGCACAGATTATTGAGATGGAGGAAACAGTTTTCTTTATACTGAAAGGGTAGTGGAGAATTTCCTCCATGGAAATATGGAAATGTGACAAAAGTATCAGTTGCCTTTTTCTTACACATCGATCATTCACTTCTTATTGCATTTCTTCACAGTGCTTCTTCTAAGTGTGGAACATTCGGTGACCTGATGTCGGTTTTGAGAGAAATTCACGACTTGTCATTTTATTAAACATGACAGCTCAGGGCCCAGTAGCTGTAAAGATGAATATTACTATAGGAGTATTAAAAAAAATCAATCATGGATGCATAACAGTGTCAAAATTCAGACACCTTTTTAAGTCTCTGAATGTAATTATATTCGATATCCCACCTCTTCTATTTAACTTAGTGTGATCACACTGCTCCTCATCTCTGGTGCTAACTATTAAAGCCACTAAATGCCAACTTCCACTGTGCTACTTCAACTGCTTGCACTTCAACTGTGAAGATGGAATTATATGTGTGGAAGGTACACCTCAAACATTTGATTTCAGGTTGAAAAAACATAAATTAAAACTTTGGTGCAATTAGGAGTAAAAGCGGAGGCTTTTTAAATTGTCAGCCGTCTATGGTAAACTAATTTTAAAAAAGCTGTAATTATTCTCCTGGAACCTTCCTGCATTGCAGAAAAGTAAGCCGTTTAGTGTTTCCACACAACCAGATGGTCTTGCTCGCAATACTGAGAAGCATTGAGACCGGAGTAAACAAGATGAAGAGGCTCGGTCTGAATGCATCGAACAATCTATCAAAGAGATCCTTTAGCTTGATGAAGACATTTTCACTGTATTGCATGAAGCCTTAAAAAGGTAAAGCAACACTGTGCTTTACAATCAGAATAATAAACACAAAACACTGCAAACTAAAAGGGAACATCAAGAACACTTTGCATGCAGCTTGAAACTGCCATCCTGCAGGAGATGGATTTCTAACAAAAGTCTAATAAAAGATGAAATAAGATGAAGAGGTGCCTCGACATTTTAAATTTAAGTTATTCTTCACCAGGCTTGCATCACATAATGGGGAAAGGTTTTAACATTTATCCGTTAGCCACCATAAAGACTTATGCTTATTAGCATTTTCATTTCTAAATGAACATATTTAAATGCATATTAAATGTATAATCTGACATCCGTTTAAATGGTCAAGTCTGAGAGGTCAGTTTAACTGTATAGGCCTTAAAGGTTCCAGTTTACAGTAGCAGGGATAAGCCTCTATCCTTTTTATTGTAAACCCTGAACACTGCTGCATTGAATACTGTTGGCTGCATTACTTGCTAAAACTATGGCATGTAGCCGAAGCAACTTATCTGGATTGTGTTGTCTTTTGTCCAGAACATCCCGACTAACACCTGCACTGGAATAGTAACCAGTGCAATATTCAGAACACTGCATGAATGTAAATAGACTCAAACAAACCAGTTTACATTACCTCATATCAAGTAGAAATTAGCACCAATAACAGCGGACAAGGAGCTTGAAAAGCTCCTCAAACCTGAAGTGTGCACTTAGATCTTATCTACAGAGAGAGACAGATATGATGGGCATGAAAAGAGATGCGACAGCTCTTTGACATTATAAGGCCGCATGCTAATGCTCCTGATGGGCAGGACCAGAGGGCTTCCAAGGTGACTGAAAGGCCTTGTGTGATGTCAAATGAAAATGAAATTGAATTGAATTGTTTTGCGGAAAACAGAGTTGCATCAAGCTAATTATTTACATGATTGTTTCCCGGCCTGGGCACTGCTGGGCAGGCCAGAATGTTTTTCAGCTAAATGAACATGTATTCATTCATTAGTAGTTGCCCTTCATCAGTAAGGGCCTTAATGCACCTCAGGCAGACGAACACATAATATAAACCTGGAGGTTTTATCCATCAAGATGTTAGATATTCAGTGCAGCTACTCTGTGCCTTAGATTTAAAGCACCAGGTCTACCTTTGTTCTCCTGTAAAATGGCTTCATCGTTGTTTGTTGTGCTGTAATGCTGAGCTTTAAAGTTAAGGACTATTTTTCTGTTTTTCTGCTGCCATGGAAAGCTTGTCTCATTGCAGGATTTGTCACATGCAATTCCATCTAATGCACAAGACAACTGTCATCATCCGTCAGCTATACCACAAAATGAACAGAGTATGTGTTAGTAACTGTCAATTACTCTCACTACCACCCGACAGGGTGGAGAATCTTAAAATGATTGTGGTGTTGATGAGCAAGCAATGCACCTCCGCCTCTGAGAGCCTCTAAAGCCTCCAGAGCTTCAAAAGCCTTCAAAAGCCTGTGTTAACACAGACAACAATACACCGCGATTTGTTTAATTTCACACAGCGTTTTCAGTCTTGGTTCACATTGTTACCTGCCACCTGTGCTGTGTTTGTGCCAAGATCGGTGGGTCTACTGCACGAGCTCTTCTCCCGTGATCCCTGCAGACTCTCTGAGAGACTGTTCATAATATGTTGTCTTCCAACGGACCAAACTACAGCTCTCACAGTCAGTTGGTCAATTTAAATGATGCTAATCTTCTCACCTGACTGCCTTTTACAGCAAGGCAGGCCTTATCATAACTTACAGTTTCAGACTACGTCTGCCAAGTTCCAAGATAATTTACGGAATCCTTAAAAACTAAATTAGTGAGAAAATCCGACACTTACAAATCTCCTGCCTAATCACCTCTCGCCAGCAAGCCATGAGAAAGTAAAAACAAACACAAAATATAATGAAGCAGGCTGAGCACAAAACCCAAAATAATTAGCCAATTAAAGGTGTGAAACAACAAAGCGGCAGCGTGTGCAAAGTCTCAAGGTCAAACACATTTAAATGCAAATTCAAATAAGCGATGAGCGAGGAGGACATGTGGTTTAACGACCACATACAAAACAAACCATCTGCCTCAGTACAGCCGAAGTAGCTGAACAGTTTACAGGAATGTACTTACATTGTGCAGTAAATTAGCAAATTGCCTCGATGAGCTTATAGTGCAATTACAAAACATCAAGAAGTTGTATTCAAGTAAACGGGACGACACAAGCTAGTTGAATAACGATAAGTGCAATTTAGAGTGTGCAAAAGAGGCCTCGGCGGAGAGGCAAACTTACTTACTTTGCTGCAGCCCACATGTTTTTTGATTGATGGCATGCGCCAACACATAGCAGTTATTGATAAGTGATTTTTCAGGGCAGGCACCACGCAGTAGCAGGCAGGACAAGAAAGAAAAAAACACATTCGAAATGCCGAGGGTGTAGAAACGCGGATAACAGAATCTATACAACTAAAACCAATTTTAGCAATTTCTTTGTGTCAAACTTGTCGGATTTTTGAGAACAGACCCATTCAATTTTTTAAGACATATTCCACTCTCAGACATTTTATTGAATAAACCCTACATTTGAAGCAATCATCTCAAAATCTCATGTTGTGAAAAAAAACCCTGATGAACTAAATAATATAATTCTTGCAGCTTAAATCTGATACAAACAACATTTACCTTTGCTGAAAGTAAACTTGATCCTTGATTACGTGTTTTTCGCTTGCGTGTATCACTCATTATTTCCTGCCTCCTCCGTGAAGAACTACTAAATTAATTTCAGTGGACGCAGCCCCCACACACACTCAGATGTTTGCACACACAGACAGACACACACACACTGTCTGCACTCAAGTGTGAATTCCTCAGATTTAATTAGAAGCTAATTTCGAGTCATTATACAACTGCAAACAATATGGAAATGAGCTCATAGGTTCCTGACAGTTCGGTTGACTTTGACCAGAGAGCGGCACGACGAATTGAAGAAAAAAAACCATCTCGTCTATTAGCGTCTCTAATACTTGAACAGGGGCATTATAAGTGGAGAGAGGGGGCTTCACTGTGCAAACTTGAATCCGAAGAGTCATCTTCAAAACTTCTGCATTCAGACTGACAAGGGATTCTCTGCTCCAGCAGCTGTTTGCAGTCATATGCTTCAAAGATGAATCTTCAGGAGCTTCGTTATTATTAAAATTATATTTGTCGACTACACCCATGTATCCACTGATGCATATCCCGGAGTATAACTGAAAGTGCAATATGCAATATTCAAATAGGTTTGTGGTTATTTTGTGACTATTTGAAATTGTTGAAACTCCCAATCCACACCACTGTTTAATATTAAAGCAATGTGGAAAAGTTTGCTTCAAATTTCCACACTAGTCGAAACTCCACAGCCCAGAGAGAGAGTCTCCCAAAATATTGTATAATCACAAACATGTCAGTGCACTTTGTTTTGTTTTTTCACTCCATGGCACACAACTTCCAAAAACCTCCAGGACCAACGGTGCTGGAGGTGTAATGTAATCTCTGTTGAAGCTTATTTCCTTTTGCAGATGCAGCCTTCCTCTTCTACGATGCAACTGCTTAACATGCATCCAACCTCAGCCTGTACCTTTACTGTGTGCACCGAGTATACTGTAGACAGAGCAAACACACAAGATACCAACAACATATATTATGTGTCTCATATGTTCTTTTGTGTCTCCAGACGTTATTCTGATAACAGAACAACATTTCATTTTCACTTTTCTTTATTTTATAACCATAAATGTAAAATATGATTCAAAAACATATGATCTCTTCACATCTGCTACAACAAGCAAATGGGCTTATGCCACATTATTTAGAAAACCTCACTTTTCTGCCTTATTTGGGCATTTTAAGCTGTATTTGTCTTTACTCAGTTCAAGGTCAACCAGAAATGATAACTTCTTGTGCACTGAATATTGTAGTGTACTTCATAAATTACAGACTCTGGTCTTGTGTTTATTCCACTGCCATTACAATTTATTTGGAGACATACAGACATTCTTTTTAATGCAATGCTGTCAGTCATCATCAATATGAGAGTTAACTTACCGGTATTTTGATTACATTAGGATATGTATAATGCACAGGAAGCTGTAGAAATAACACCATTCACATTAAATCTAAATGCTAATGACACCTAATTGCAAAGCTCACCTGAGTTTCCAGCACAGACTAACAGTCCTTCATACAGGATTATTATTTGCTTCAGACATCATATTAAAAGTTGACAGTATGCGTGGGAGTTGTTCTAATGTTGCAGACAGTTAATATGATTTGCATTTGTGCTTATTGAACAACACCACTTTAATAGTTGATTTGATGTCTGATTTATTGTGTAGCCCTAACAAATGCTGTATATTTTCAGCGTGAAGTGTAATTTATTGAATTGAATTTCATGTGTATGGACTATAAATGCACACATTGCATTTGATGTTTCCATGAAACCAATATCCAGTGAAGGCTATGTAAAAATATTCATTGAATAAGGGAGTGGCTTCGCTCTCATGGGCATCTGCGTGAGCCATAGCGCCACGCACTACGCCCAATGTTGTGCGGTGAAATGTGAAATGTGAAAGGTGAAATGAATTGTAGGCGATATGGCCAAAATCTTCCATCACGATGTTGCTCAATACTTATCTTGATATTTATATATATATATATATATGTCATGAAATATGGTAAATGTACTTGTCCTTGTATTGTGCTTTTCTGGTCTTCCGACCACTCAAAGGGCTTTAACACTACATGTTCATTCATCCATTCATACACTGATGGCAGGGGCGACCATGCAAGGTGCCACCTGCTCATCAGGACAATCTAATAATTCATACCCATTTATACACCGCAGGAACAGCTTCAGTTAAGTGTCTTGCCCACGGACATGTTGACACAGACTAGCGGAGCTGGGGATCGAACCGCTGATCCTTTGACTGAAGGACGATACGAGCCAAAGTTGACCCAGAAATAGCGCGTTTTCTAGTAATTCCATAATTAAATCGTCTATATGAAATAACCACAAGGTTTGTGTGAATTAAATACTTGACAAATATAAAGTATTATCTTATAATTAAGAACTTTAGTGCAACATAAACAGATTTTATGAGAAATTTTGAGGTAGAATGTGCTTGTTATTATCAATTTATTTAAATTATGCTAAATGATTGCATTGAAAGACGATAAATGATCATACTGAATTATTGCCCAGCTCTAGGTGAAAGCAAATGTAAATTGAACTCTTAATGTAGTTCACAGCATCCTAGTTAGCTGCTTTGTATGATTATGTGTCATTTCCAATTTGCACACCACATCTTGAAAACTATTCACTCTCGTGCTTTGCTTAGCTGCCATTCCATTGTGTTACATCATCAAGCTAGTGTTAAATGTATCCTTCCTGCATTGTATCTTATTCCCCAATTCTTTTGGTGTACTAAAAATAAATTTTATAGTAATATTTGAAAGCCTCTTTGTAGAGGTTTGTTATGTTTGGAAAACATTCATTTACATGTCATTTACATGCCAGAAGTACAAAATCCTCATGACGTCCAGCAACCCAGATGAGGGCTAAGACTTTTGAAAGTAATGCTGTCTCAATCATTTTAAAACAAAGTGTAAACAATTTCACTCCAGATGATTTTTTGTAATCTTAAAATCCTATACTGCAGGAGAATATTGACAGAGAATGTCTGGAGTTCAGTTTGGCTCAAAGACACATAAGTGTTGATAGAAATAATACTTACCTGTTTGCTCAAAGGTCTGTCCTTCGCTTGAGTATGGAAGGCACTTTGCTCAACCTTCAGCATTTCTCTGTGCAAACTCCACAGCTCACAGCCAATGCTGCATAATGGGGACAAACTCACAGCTGAGGAAATAAAAGCAGCTATTTGTCTGACTTTGAAGCTTTCAACCTTGCAAGGATAAGTGTGGATGAGTGCTGGACTTGTTGAATGAGTACAAAGAGTAGTTAGTGGTTTCTCAAGTTCTCTGAATTGTTCTTAAATCTTAATGTATAAATCCCATATTCAACTGTCAGGTCTGCTTTGTTGTCAGACCCGCAGATCCCATGTTCCCTACAGCAGCTGCAATGTTCGTGTTGGGGTCTGACCAAATGGCTTCAACATGTGCTGTGAACAAAGAGAATCAGGCCTTCCCTTTTGCAAGCAAAGGTTTCATCCTGATTGTGGTTTGATGAGAGCAAACCTCCTCTGAAGGAATTTCACACTAGGGTGTGATTTCCCCCCCCCCCAAAAAAACTATGGTTCCTGAAGTCACCTGAATGCACCGCTGCAATCTCATTGGCCGAGAGCCAAGACAGCACCAGGACCCCTGTGGTTCAACCACTGTTCTACAAAACTGCCTGCAGCTCACACCTCAATGCTTTTTCCCTTCGACCGTCGTCGTGCTAGGGAGCACACAAACGCTCTCCTCCCTCTGGACTTCGTCCTGGGACCAGAAGAGGCACCGGGCCCTTCTCCCCCCCCCCCCCCCTCCAGCATCACGCTGCCGACGCAGCCACGAGGGCCGCGCGGCTGTTGGCTAACCGCCATTTTGGGTTGCACGCATGAGAGACGTCACCACGTCCAAACTACGTCACACGTCGCTGAGCTGTTCCCTCGTTCCCCCCCCTTTTTTGCTCACACACACACATCCTCATCCATTTTATTCATTCTTTAGGTATTAGGCATATAAGATTGTGTGATAACGTTTGTTGGTTGCAATATTAATTGATTTGATCATTTTCTATTTTGATTTAATAAACTCTGTTACACTTTAAGGAGCAGTCGTCTGTGATTACTTGTGCATATGTGCGTAATGAAACTGTATGTAGTAGCCTTGTGTAGGAACTTAACCCTTCACTGTCACTGAATGTGTAGTCGCACCCGACTATCGACATTATGAGTGACCACTAATTATGAGACTTAGTTTTATCGTTTGGTTATTGGTCCCTGTTCGCAGGGTGGTGCCCCATTGTTATTAATAATCATTAATAATTGTTACATACATTAATAATTCTATTGATGTCAATAATTCAGTTTCTTAAATGCTGATAACCCAAACACGCTCCTTTAGATTCCCAACATTCGTAATTGCTGGAAATGTCACATTTGACTGGATAATCATCTTTTATAATAAGAGCCTCTACACCCAAACTGGCAAAGAATGATTATCTTCCAAAATGTAAGTGATTCTTACAAAACACTGCTGGAGAATGCACACACAACATATTGCTGTAATGAGTGAGCGTGGGAGATCAGATTGAATTGATAATCCCTCCTCTTGCCTCCTCCGACACTTCCTTTTATGTCAGGGAGTATGTTTCTCTGTCGAGTTTTTGTGCCACATGGGGATTATTTGCAAATTTTGTTGGTTATCTTGTTTAGCAAATTTAACGAACCGACGGGGCAAGCAGAGGTGAGCAATCTAGATACATATATTATGAACTGTGAATATACTGTAGCCAGGTCTCAAGTGATTTAAATATCTGCAAGTAAAAAACCTTTAAGGGTCAATTCACTCATATTATGAAAATGATTGTATTCATTTTGTTTTTTATTCAGCTATCATAAAGAGTATCCAACCATGCTGATGGTTTTAGGCTTTATGTGAAGAAGTTTTGAGATACCCGTTTGTGAAACTGAAACTTCTGCTAGCACCCCAAAGTGGAGGTGAAAGTCATTTTAGTTTTTGCCTCTCAAAAATGTTCCTTTCCAAAAACAAAGTCCTAGATACTCTGAATAACTGAAAGACCTCACTTTAAACCGTTAACATAGGGACTATTTGTTTATGAAGAAATTCCAGTGAAGACTAGTCTTGGCGAGGTTTGTGGATTATCCAGAGTAACCGGGAAACTGTTTATGGACAAACACATGCTGTAGACGCTTTCAGTACTTTGAGCTTCACTCACCTCCACTGTATTGAACAGGCAGCAGGATGCTAAAAGATGCATGTCTCAACTATAAGCTAAAGCCCAGCACCACAAGGGATCAATGGAAGTGTATATAATCCCGGTAAACTGACCCTTTAAAACTCTATGGAATGAATTGGCAAAATATATCATGACACCCTGGAAAGAGGGTCAGAAAAACCAATATGACGGCATAAGACCATAAACCAACACAGTACTAATGACAAAACTGTCAACTAGTAAATCAATGCAGACTTACAAACAGAAGGTCACCTGTTCAGATCCACGTATCATTTGGGAAAATCTGTTCATGATTAGCTTAAAGCTGCCCTAAAGCAAGGTAAGTAACCTTCAGCTGCTTCAGAGAAGCTGCTCAGTGATCAGTAGTAAAATACTGCAGTTGTACTGGGCAGCTCCCAGGTGGTTGTGATTTGAACCTGAGGCATGGAGCGACTGGAGGTGAGCATGTGCGGCCAGCAATCCTTGCCTGAATACATTTAAATGAGGAAAAACTGGCCTGCCTGCAGCCTGAGCCACCACATCAGCACTACTGTACCCAAATCTAATAGGCAGTTTAAAGAAGCAGGATGGCTGATGTCAGCACATCGAGACTGCAAATGGTCAGACGGATACTCTCTTACTAGTTCAATATATATGCTTCTCAAAAGAAGATTATTTTCCCAAAGGTATCATCACACAACTACCCGCGGCACTGGATGCCTTTTTTATTCTCAACAGTCTAAAGTAACAATCTCTAACATGTAGACGTGTATAGAAAGTGTATAGAAAGACAACTTCTCCAGGCAGAGTCTTCCAACACTGTATTGTTTGCTCACAGACTACCACTTACTTTGTGTACGATCAATTCAAAGCCTGTGCTGTGTGTTTTCTATTCTGAGCAGTGAGAGTCACTAATGCAGGCGTGATTTCCTCCTGCTGTCTTATCACCTCAACTTCCTACATCCAGGAGTTTGACTATATACAATCATCACTTTACGTTCACAGCTAAGGCTTAGGTGCAAACACTCCAAAGCACGACCTGCTGATCAGTAGGTCTTTACTTCACTTAAGACCCGCAGTAGGACATTTCGCACTGTGGTAGCCCCAGGTGGCAGCAGGAGATAGCCATTTCAATTTTTGAAAGTTTGAGGGTCTTCGTTACCCGTTGCGTAGCATGACGTCAGTAAACTGCATATTACTGTGACCTTCCTGTTAGTGGCTGTTGGGAGTGGAGATGGTGAAAGAGGAATATTTTTTGCTGCACTGTCCACAGCTCATTCTCAACAGGATTCTCACAGCTGATCTAGAGGATCGAAATGGAGGTGTTTGTATCCAATGTTAACAGCACAATCGAGTCATCATTAGTTCACTCACTTGAATAATATTCTGCGCACTTTTATTGCTGGATTGAGATTTTATTTTGTATTTTGCAGTCAATTTGTCTGTCCTACCTACCGATTCTAAAAACATAGGACAAAAGAGACACAGGTCCAATATTTACTTTTATCAATTTGACATGGCTGCCATAAGCACTCCTCTATGAATACAACTTAAATAGTAACTTAACTGTATATGCTTATTTTTTTTAACTATGCCTAACGTCACATGCATGAGAATTGCAACATTCTTTAATCTTAGCAAATTATAAAAGTTTACGTTTTTCTATAGCGCAACACATTTTCTTTGGGGGGGGGGGGGGTTCTTGACCAACTGTATAGCAGCCTTGAAACTTTGAGAAAGGGGAAAGTTTAGTATAGTTATCTGAGGCGACCACAACAACTGCCATCCACAGGTTCAACTTCATTTCCTGACTAGCAGCGAGATCGAATGGAAGCAATATGGTTCACAGCGAGCTTGTTTTATCTCGGCTGCAGGCAGCCATTCCTCTGTCAGGCGCTTGTAATTGCATTGAGCGTCAGAGGGGATGAGATGTGTCCTCGCAGTAGATGTGTCTAGACAGATGGACTGAGGATCTGCATTGACCTCCTGATGGTGACAGGCCATGATACCACACACTATGCTGGCCTGACAACAAAGGAGCCTTCCACAGTGCAGTAATCGGACAGTCTGCCCAACAAGCTGTTACTGAGCTGCTCAGATAGCAACAAGCTTAGAGCATGACATACGGGACTGAACAAAAGTACAGACCTCCTGGCACCGCAGAAAGTTCACAAACAATAAGAGAGCATGACAAAACTCCTTCCTCTTAGGATAACTCTACTAAAGCCTTGGTCATTTTGGGATTCACCTTGTGAGCCTGACCATATTAACATGCAAGGTGTGCCAAGGTCTTAGTACGCAACCTTAAAGGTATGGCAGTTAGTCGATGCAAAATACTGAATAATTTATGGGAGGACAAATAAATTCCAGGCAACAACACAACACCGGACTCAGGGGCCGATTGGTTATTATCGTGAAGTTGGTCAGGAAACTTTGGTGCTGTTAAAAAGGGCAATGGCTGAATATCTTACTTGAGGAATTAGTATGGGTCTTGCCAGTGCATACAGAGGCCAAATCAATGTGTGTCAGGCAATGAATTTAAGCAGCAGTGGAAAGTAAAAATGTCAGGATGCAATTTGATAAAGCTTTTATGTTATTTGTCTAAAAATCTATCACGAGTAAGGGTTGCTGCACTGCATTGACAGACTTTAAATCTGACATTTGCTCAAAAGTCCAGACCCTGTGAACCGCCATGAGCCGCCATGAGCTAGCCAGTTGTGCACGCTCACATGCACCTGAAGCACACAAACACACGACTCCATTGTATCTTTACATAGGACATAGTTGTTTGCTGCTATTGTTAATGCTCTGGGTGTCAAATAAAGAACCTTTAACCTCCTTTCATGCATTTGTGTGGTGATGATCAGGCAGTTCATTGCATCACTGTTCAAATAAATCTATAAAATTCAGAGGAGCTCAGTCGAATTCTTTAAATGCATCATGAGATTATTTTGAGTGTGCTTGGAGTTGAAATGACAGTAAATTGACACATTGGGACCATGTAACACAGGAAGCTTTATATTAACTTTATATAACTTTATATAACTTTATATTAACTGTATTGTGTTACTGTATCGTACTGAAGGTAATTATCACAATCTCTCAACCAATCATGAGGCTTTTGTGCATTCAGTCAGGCCCGCTGGGATGAGCATCAGAAATGATTCACAACTTTCATGAGGTTTGACATTAAAGGCAACAGTCCATAGCCGTATTACAGGATTGTGGCAAATGTATATGCTTGATCAGAAAGCACGGCTAATCATCTGATATGATCATAATAATGATGATAAAACTCAGAAAGATGTCACTGTCAGTTACAGCTCCTGCACACAGTAGCAACTCGTGTTTATCTTGAAGAACAACTAACAGATGCCTTTAAGGGACTTTCACTTGAGGCATCTCCTTACCATCTGCTACATCACGGCTAAGAGATTAATACCCACTGTGAGAACACTGAAGAACCACATCAAAAGCCTTTCACTCATAGCTATGACAATTACACTTCGGGCAAACATTTAAATTCAGTCAGCTGACAAAAAACGAACTTTTGGAAAGTTAGATATTCACAAAGGTGTAAAATTAGAAACACTTCTGCTTTGCTTAGGTCAGCCGACATCATCCGTTCTTTGATGCTTCTGACTAACGTGAGATGAATTTGAAATAGTTTGGTAGTTCCACATCAAATAACAGCACATCTGGTATTTAATATCTAGGTTTCGTATTAACACTGTCAATTTCATCCTGCAAGAACAGATACTATGCAGAAAAAAAATCTCAATTCAAATGACTGGTGAAGCAGAAAATGTTCCCTCTGCGATAAGCTCTTTGGAATACGTGAGTGACAGATATCCGCAGCATGGGCCTTCCCTGCAGGCGTCTGCACACACACACACACACACACACACCACCACCACCACATCACTACTCAGACAACTGGAACACAGGACAGCAGTTATCCAATACTGAAGACACCGGTGCCCCACAATCATTACCTCCTGCTACAATGACTGCAATGGTAAACATGGAAAATAAGTCACACCATGAAATAAGTGCTTTTAAACAAGAAAGTCTGAAATTGGGATGTTCCAATACGGCTTTTCAGTCCTGATACCAATGTCAAAATTATATATAAAATTGTTAATTATTAAAATAATAAATCATATTATCAACAGCAACTTGGTGAAAAATCTTCAAAATAAACTGGAACAGTTCAAGTGTTAACCTTTTAATGCAGCAACAAATTGGTCAAAACTTAAACTGGAATTAAAATCCCAGTATATAATGTAATATATTAATTTAATTGATCTGCCCCATTGTCGCTGATACCTAATCCGGCTATTTGAGTCGGTATCGGCCCGATATCCAATATCAGTGCTTCCCTATGTAAAATAATAGGCTTGTATTCTGGTTCCTGACCTTGTCATCTGGTTTCATCTGAAGAGTATCTGATTCCACGTCATTCTCAACAGATGTGGAATGTGTTCAGAGTGGGTTTTTTTAAAGGCATAAATTCAGATTTATGTGTGGACTCACATTCCTAAAACAGATGCAGACAGACATCTAGTTTTATCTTCATGCAATTTAGTTTTGAATATCAGAGTGTCTCAGATATTGAAGAAAAAGAGCTTGATAGTGGCGATAGGGCTGAATAGTTCTGATAGTAAAAGAAGAGTTTAGCCTGTGCATGCATTCATAAAAAGATGGCAAACTGAATTTATGACATTAATTAAGACACTGACATTTTTAAACACTGCGAAGCCTGTTGTTTATAAACAACAGCAGCCATTGATGTAGACATATTGTATGTAGACCTAAATGCAACTCAAATTTTTTAACAATTACGAAATGCTTTCAGTCAAAAGTCCTACTCAAGCTGACATTTGTAACTCCAAACTTTCGAAGCTTTCAGTCATTTGTGAAAGGACAAAACGAAATGCCAAGGTCCACAGATGCCATACTGAGCCCAGAGCGCCAACAACCATGGCTGAATGTTGAAATGAATGTGGAAGTGCCTTAAGATTCAGCTCCCTGATGGCTGCTAGATGCTGGCTCTGAATAAAACTGTTTTGAAGTGAATGGGAAAACTTCCAACTTCTATCTAGAAATGCAAAGTCAACTATTTTTTGCAGCAGAAGTTAGGCTCTGAATAGCTAATGTCACTTCTTCAAATGCATCTCCTTTTCTGTTCAGAAGGTATTAATGTAAAAAGAGTGGTATGTTTGGGGTCGTGTTTGCTTAGCTGACAGGTGCTATTACACACAGCTGTGATGGTTGTTGGCTCACCTCAATATTAGCATCCGTTTGTTTTGTCCAACCAACAGTCTAAAACCCAAAGATATTAAATTTTAAACAATATAAAGATCTTTATATTTGAGAAGCTAAAACCAGCAAAGGGTTGCATATATGTTGCGTTACACATCCCTTCAGATAACTATTGACCATGTCACATATGCTGCATGTATTGTTTTTCCTCCAGTCTATGTACTGAGCTTGCATGCGTCCTTGAACCAGGCATAAAACCCAACCGTAAACCCAACAACCACTACACCTGGAAAAACACTGTAGTTTGACTAGATTGTGCCCAAATCTCAAAGTGCTCACTCAACTTCCTGGTCAAGTGATATTTTAAGCAACAGCCACAGGCTCGTGGGGCTGTACAGAGGATGAGATACTGCTGCCCCACCTCCTCCTGCTCAGCTCTGCAGTAAACATCTCAAGACATCACAATCACAGACTTACTGCTTGCTTTACCAAAAGAGTGTCTAGAAACCTGTCTGAGAGCTCACTCAGGTATAGCAGAAGGCCCAGCAGTGCCTCAATGCAAATCACCTCCGCACATTGGCAGCTCTTTTGTTGTTATCTCCTCTGATACAGTACGTCAAGTTCATTTAGGGATCTCAGAGAAGCCCGACCAGAAAGCATTTACATTCCAGGATCCTGAAAGTGCCATATTGGCATCGACTGCTCACAGCCAAGCTTTGCCTTTGAGTATTAGCATATGATTCATCACTTAAAACAGACTATCGCCCCTTTTTCTATCATTTATTCTCTTTCCTGTGCTACTCTGCAAGCCTTCAGACACATTTCAAGCGAGTCCCTCCTCAGCCCAGAGAGATTGTTATTGCTGGAATTGTCTGAGCATATACGAGAAATAAAATCCCTCTTCTATACTAATAAGAGGCAGGAAGGAAAACGTAAATAACAGCCACAGCCCACTGTAAAGATATTCGGTTCAGTTTCACTTTGAACCCGTAATACAAAAGGGTCAATTACAGAGAGATAATCCATAACTAATTTACTTGATTGATGGTCTAATTATGCCTGTTTATGTCATGCTTGATAATTCACTCTTTGATAAGCATAAGCACCCTCTTGAAAGTCAGAGCAGTGGCAATAATGAGGATACGGACATGGGTATTGCTTGGAGCTTTTCTACAACCCTCAATAGAGGGCTGCATATGAGCTGGTTTAAATCTTAGACTGTCTGTATCTCGCATAAGGATTAACAAACATTTCCAATGAGGATCCTTTTGGTTTGGTTACTAAAGAGTTGTGATCTAGATACTTACTGGCCGACACATGTGTTGAAACCCACATGTATGTGATAAGCTAATATTGGCCGATAATACAGGCTCTGCTTTGTCTCAGCTGTAAACATCCATTCTGTCCCCCTCCTGCTCTCCAGTGTCTTTAGAGTGTTTCAGTAACGCAAAACTTGCAAATGAATTATTCTCGTTGGCATATATTCTGATGCAATTACTGTTTTTAATTTCCAACATTCATTTCATCTCTCTCGCTGTATTTTGAGCCATCTCACCAATCAAAACAATGCAATACCTGCCACCCATGCATGAGCAGAAGTGAACCCTGTAGGACTCGCAAGTCTATGTCCAATGTACAAGTGACAATTATTTGTGAAATGTGAAGCTGTGGGTGTAAGCAGAGCACGCACATCTCCATCGTGACACGGTACCCAGGTAAACAGCATTTCCTGTGCTGCTGCAATGAGATGTCATTCAAATCACTATTTATTGATTGCCATGTTCTCTGACAAAAGACAACATGAACACAGATTAATGACACCTCCTGTCTTTCTGTATGTGATCGGCTGTATTGGCATGAGTGTTAACAGAGTGTGTTGGATGAGACAGAAAGTGGGCATCTTGAATTAACAAAAACACGATGAGGCCGGTATTTTCAGATCGATCCATTCTGCGGATCATTTTCAAAATAAAACTCAAGTCTGAAGAACGTCTGAAGAATGCTGTGTGAATAATTGACTTCAATGGAGAGACAACTTTTCTAGCTTGGTGTGTGGATGTGATCTAATCATCTGGCACATATTACAAACAGAAGCTATGAGGTGAAGGGTACTAATGTTACGATTATATAAATAGATCCGAATTGCACCTTTCATCAGTCTAGGACACAATTAAGAAAGCATATAACTTGATCATCACTGTCTTCAAGGGGATAAGAATACCGGTACTTTCTTACTCATGAAATATCTTCCTAATTATGATTATCATTCCTTTGAATCCTCACATCTAGGCCTAACATGCATTTTTGATAGAGTGCGAGCGAAAACGGCAAGCAACAGGCAAGCAACATAAGATTGTGAATGCAGGCCAATTACGTAAGCGCTGAACACAAACAGGCCTTTAAGGCTGCTACTGTGCAGCTTTTCAGACGGAGCAAGTCGGAGCGAAAAGCACTTAAGCGCCCTGGTTTTAAGAATAATGTAACAATTGTGAAGGTTATGACTATTTCTGAGATCCGTTTGCCACCATATATAACAAAGAGACTGTTTTTCCTTGCATGTTCAGGGTTTCTCACTTAACTGTGAGACAGTTCCCCAAGCGAATCCATAAGAAACTAAATTCCCCACATGCACCATGTGGAAGGCCAGTGTAAAGGTATGAAAGGATCAGGAAGTTGTTGAAAACTCCCCCCCCCCCCCCCCCCCCCCCCTAGTTGTACTCCATCTTCACAATTGACTTTTCTGCAAATGTCTCAACTCTAATTTGGGAAACAATTCTTTAATCAAGTGACAAAATCCCCTTCACAGTGACAACTGAAAGAAAGTCACTGGCGAGTACATTACAGTAAATGTATTTAAAAAACGTGGGGCGCTTCCAGGTAAATCTGTTTATCTTTAAAGTTTCTGATGGAGGATGGATGGAAGGGAAGGTGTAACGTGATAACTTGCCAAGAGATTGTGAAAATAAATCCTTCCCGCCAGCATCCTTAAAGATACAGTAAAGGAAATACATGCTTGATTTGATGATCATGTAACCTGAAGAAAAATTTGAGTACCCCACATTGAAGGAGTCTCCCGGAATTGCACTTCACACTGTGAAGTGCAATTCCAGTACAAGTGGGCAAAAGAAGAGGATTTGTTAGGTTTAATGCAAAACATCTTCTTCAGTTCCTACGTGTCACATGTAGAGGGGCTACCTTTAAATATGAATTAAATACCACGGTTATTTTCTAAGCTTCGTATGTGAATAATTTCATGTGTATATTAAATAAAAAAATGGAATCCATTTCCTGTATAGCGGAGGACAAAAGATTGCTGGAAGCTTCCATACGGTGCTACAGTATGTACACATAATCAAGGCTGATGAAAGCAGCAGACTGCAGCTCTTACTTGGTGTTTGGTTCAGGCCGGGGAAAAAAGTGTAAATGAAGGGATAATATAACAAAGAAAAAAACAAGTCATAAAAAATAGCTTAGGGAATGAATGCAACGGCAAAAAAATTGATTCATTAGTAGTTTCTAATGTTGCTTGGACATGCATGCCGTCTCTCTCATGCCCAAACTTAGTGACCGTCTTCCATCTGATAAGGGAAAAGCCTTTTGTCACTATAAAATGCGGCATTTTTCAAAAAGACACACATCACAGATAGTGTGCTGCTAACTAAGCAGTCGAGTCCTTGTTTAAACTCAAAGCCCTTGCCACATTCAAAACCTAAAACAGGAAACAACACGCCAATGAGGAATCTGTTAGTGCACATAAGTCCCTGAATAATTATGGACTCTCTATTAGTTAAATCAAAAGTGATGATCACATGTAATTCATACCAAATAACAAGAAATACCACATTAATACATACAAAGTGTGTTGTAATGAAAAGGGATTGGTAATCGTGCATAATGTGTTTTTCACAAGACCTCTCCATTTTCAAAGATACCTTAAAGCGCTGATTAATATCATGTACAAAATGCATTGTTTTGATAGTGTATGAAAAGGTTGACTGCCCGCCTCTAAATTCAGATATGCCCGTTGTGATTAATCTCGTGCGGTATCATCATGTACAACCCAGCGCTCACGAGACCCACAGCTGCTACATTTAACTCAATGTGGTGTATCAATTTAGAAATCATACTGTACTTACAAGAAATGAATTTGCATGAATTACACTGACATTACATATGGGTTCTGTCAATTGGAAGTGGAGGGGGAAAAAGTCATTAGGTAAAAGTGGCTTTTAAGTTTGTGGTTGCATGTCATCTATGGCACTTCCAGACAGCCCCTATCTACTGTTTTTCAAGGTGTAAGGTACATTAAATGTACGCAATGATTAAACAATCTATCAACTTAACCACTTTTGCCGTTATAGTCTCCCACACCCATCACCTTCGTTAATGCTATACATGTAAATGTGGAGGGGAAGAAAAGCACAGTTGTATTTTCCTCATCCTCCCTATTCGGGGGGCTTTGCTGCAGCTCTGTGCTTTTTGATATGATCAGCATACTCACTATACTGTCTATTCAAACATTTCAACCATAAGAGGTTCACTTTAAAGTCAATTTTTATTTGAATGCAAATTAGCAGTCTAACCAGTCTTTACAGCTTCTTACAGCTCGATGTCTCCAATTACTGAAAGACGGAGTTCTGCATTCAAATACATCAAATCTCAATATGAATTGCATATATCCTATTCATTGAAACACTGATTTGGTCAGTATAATATGAAGGTAAGAAGACCGTGAAGTCAAAATAATGGTACAGTGAGTTATTCAACGGAACTGTTGGTTCCAGCAGAAATGTGATTGTTGTTGTCTGTTATAAGGCGGAAATATTAAGCCAATTATTGGGAACGATTCTAAGAGATGCACTTTTTGACTTCATGACAGCATTGCAGGGGCGATTTCCATAAACATAATGTTCCCTCATAAAATGTCACATCATTATCCGGCATATCAAACAACCGGGAGCTCTGTGTGCTGCAGGACGAGGTCAATATTATGATGTTGCATTTGAGCACTTTCTGCTTTTGGAAACATTTTGCATTATTCCCTGAACTGTAATGCAATTAACAAGGACAGTACCTTGAACTACAGATATGTGGTATGAACGTTTGTGAAAGAAGTCTTGAATGGCCAAAATATATACTCCATTGTAAATAATACGCTCTGTAAGGTTTACAAGCAATATTAATCTGATCTATGGCTGAATTGGCGTAATACAAGCGCTGGTCACTAAAGACCAGAAAAACGACCCACAAATTTAAGTGTTAAATGTGTTGTCGAGATTTAAGTAGCATACGCTGAAGGGTGAAACACATCTGCATACTAATGATAATGTATTATGTATAGATATATTGTGAATATATGTTGAACAGGCGAAGTTTAGAAAAATATGTCTTACCTTACACACATGATGGTTTGAGTATAACATTTACAAATAATGTAAAGTATTTCCTATAGCTTGCTTAAATTTCTCTTTTAGGTTTTTTTATTCTTTTATTTTATTATTGTATTTGCCACTTGAGCTTTATAGGTCAGTCTTAACAATGATTACAACTCCGCAACATTAGGAAAAATGGAACGCAATGTAAAAGGGATTTCTTTAGGAATTATATGACTAACAAGGATTGTGATAAGATTGTAATACACAACAATTATTAATATTGTTATTATCATTATTATCTGGGTTTCAAGTCGTGTTGGAATGTTAAACTTTCAATCTGTGAGCCTCAATAAAGCGTAGGCAACTCATCAGATGTGTACCAGCTTTAAACCATTTTCTGAGGTAACTCTTGTCTCACATTGAATAAATGACATCGGGTTATAGTTTCAGTGTTGCTACTGAATGTGGAAATCTCACTGGAGCCTGTCAATCTGGGATACATTTGATAAAGACTTTGTAGAGCTAAGAATATCTTGAAAACCCATATTTCTTATTCCTGCTCCTGCGTTGCCATTGGCAAAAGAGTAAGTACTTCAGGATCAGCCCATTGTAGTGTTCGAGAAAAACATCTTAAAATATCCTGATTGTGTTTCACTGATTGTGTTTGGAAACTGAAGAAAGTAGAGCACAGAAGATGGTTTAAAGTCAGACACAATTACAAGTATCATCAGTTATAGTTGCACTGTGCACATTAATGCTTTTTTCATGTGATAAATCCAAGTGATGAAACATACGGTTTTCCATTTTCTTGTCGCTCTTTAGATACATTAAAGATTTGTCACGAAACAAACGACCAGCAGGGTTTTCCCTGTTAACAGAGCCAGAGTCCATTTGATTTATTGTTTCGATTGTGTGGTTTTATTTTATGTATGTTTTATTCTAATATTTTTTCACAATCCAATTCCAATGTCTGAATATTCCTAAAAAATGACTGTCATTGCTCTTTGAAAGGGTGTACATTATTATGCATTCATATGATTAATACATCTGTGACAATTCGGACAGTCACAATACATGTTTTAAGACAATATATCATCCAAAAGAAGAGATTGTTGCAGGCCTACTGACGCACTCATGCAATCACACACTGCGCTGGAGGCAGTGCATCTTCAAGTTCCAACAACTCCTCTGACTCTTTGCCAACAACAAAACATTATTCTCAGAGACTGAGGCCTGGGGTACACCTGGCTTTTTAAAAAGGGACTTTTGTGATCATATGCGTTGGATCGGAACTCAGCTGTGTCCGCATATTTGTGTCCACACTGATACCTCCATGCAACCTGCCTGATCGGTTAGTGGCCGGATATACATCATGATCATAGGAGCAGCTGCAAAATGGAGAAAAACACTTTTAATATCCCATTAATTCTGCACAGTAAAAGTTGCCAATTACTTTTGCTGCTTACTCTTCCTCCCTGCTGTATTACTAGACTTGTTTTATTGAAGAATAGTCACCAACAAAACGCCACTAATTTAGTGCTAAACACATTTTCCTGTAAAATATTCACAATAAAAGTCAACCATTGTCTTGTTATTTAAAACCTTTTATTTCGAAGCAGCAACATCAGGGTTTTGTTGGCTTTGCTTGTTTGCCTGTTAGTTTACCATCACCTCGCTCCACCTACCGTGAGATCCAATCAAAGCGCAGACAAAATCAAAATGAGCAAAACACTAACCCAGGGGTGGAATGCAAAGACCTGTGATCAGATGTCATTCTCCAGATAACATATCCAAATGCAGATGTTATTGTTAACAGGGTCAGAGAGAGTTTAGTTGTGGCACTGCTGCATCCAGTTTGCATTATGTTCAGTTGAGCACAAGGTTACATCAATAATGTAAGCTTGACTCCAGTCCCTGTGATGTTATCCAGGTGTCACATGCACGGCCGACGACACACAAACAGACACAAGTATGCGCTGATGTAGACGTCAACCCATGCAAACATGAGTCTCCTCTCTCTGTCCATGTCATGTTCATTCAATCAGAAGAGCAACAAATGTGCTGATTGTTCAAACATTACAATGAATTTATTTTTGTTGTTATTTTACAAACTTTGTTATACAGGCATTTCGAATATTATTACATTATTATTGTATTTCTTGTTTATTTATTCATTGGATTATTGTGACATGATTCTGTGATTCGTGAAAAACATTTACAAAAGAAATTATTTTCACACAGAACACCTTATAATTCACTTTGTATCACAAAGGACTTGGAGTCTTGAGAAACCTTGTTGATATGAAGCAAACCGTCAGACTGTAGATTGGTAATCCCTGGTTGAGTCATATCAGTGCTTCAAAACCAGCATCACAGAATTGGTTGGTGTGTACCACAAAAAGCAATCGTATCCAGAGAGACCACATCTACATCAAGCTACCTCACATAGAGATTGTTCAATCAGGACTCAATCTATAGACACAGAAAAACTCCATGCATTGTGTTTCCCTTTAGAAGGAGGAGGATAGGATTTTGAATCGTGTCCAAGCTCTGCAACTCCTTAGTGGTTTTCTAGTGACTAATTTGTTATATCAAAGCAACCACATCCTTCACAAACATCCGAATCATGTCCAAGGCTCACAGACCTATGGGCCATGTGTTGCTGTGTTGTCTAGAAACATGAGCGACATTATATCCTAAAAGCACCTTCAGTACCACATTTTTGGTTTCTAGACACCTCTGCTTTGTGAGTAATGTGTTAAAACTCCAATTGGTTAACATTTTGGTAAACTTACCTTAATGGAAAATAGAAATTCAAAATATGTTCCACAATAACCCTGAATTTGCCCTGAACATGGCACTTTAACGCTCCACAACCACAGATGCAGTCAGTATATCTGAACATAGTTTCCTTCAGGTTGAGAACACACTGACAAATTGCATTACACTTTCAGAGACATCTGCCATTTGGCCATTGTAACTAAACTACAGCCTCCACAAAACACAGTCTTCATGAATCTGTGAAAATGCCAACCAAGTCTTTTTCCACAGCACAAAAGCCTCCTGCATGTATGCGTCCATTTTAAAAGTGACTGTTGGCAGCTTTCCACCGCCAGTCCATATGGTCCCTGTATTTATGGGGTGATGAGGCCTGCTTCTAGGGTTCAGAGTGGTCATTATCTGGGGGATGCTACAGCTCCAGTAGTTAAGGTCACTTGGAACACACCAGGTGTGAGTCCTCACACTCCTGGAGTACTGGAGGATACTAAATGTGTAATCATCTCTGAGCCCACAAAAGACAGGGTCTATCCAGACTGGTCATTATAAGAGCTTATTCTAGGGTCCATCCTGGCTTTATTTCCTGCTATTTCAGCAGCACAATCCAAAATAGCACATCTTTTCCGATGGCATTTTCTAACAGATAGCAGATATAACCGACTATGGTGAAGGTAGCACTGTTATTGGGCTCAAAGTTCATACTGAGAGTAAAACTAGTGTCTGCTCTTCTCATTGGTCCCACTGTTTCCACGTTCCTATATCTGAAACCAAAACTTTTCTGACCGAATAGCATACTTCTCTTTATTTTCATTTGAAAGAATTGATCTGAAACACAAACAAATATATATATATATCGTAGATAAATGTAAAAAAAAAAAAATGGTGATTATCGAGAAAAGCTCCAACAAAGGTAAGGTATATGCCAGAAAAAGAACTCAGGAGCTGAAATGTTAGTTACATATTGTTACTCCAGATTCTATGAAAATAGGCGTAGTCCTCTAAGAGCTGTCACTTGCAGGTTTGATTTCTTTGATTTCTGTCATGTGCAGACTGACTTGAGAAGAAACTGCCCTTTAGAGGAAAGGGGGGAGCCTGAAAAGGACACCCGTTCCCCATATCCATCACTGCCACTGATGCTGTTGTTTTTTGGGGTGGCTGGGCTGCCAGGTTCCTGCTCCTGCTGATAGATGTCTCGACCTAAGAGGTCACGAACAGGAACAGGTTGTATTGCCAGCATCATGATGCCGCTCACATCTGCTGCCGTTTTTATGATGCCCAGCAGGTCCTGAAAAAAGCGGCTTAGTGGCGGTTAGATGAAGCGGAAAAGGAGAAAGCCACTGCTGCAGGGCTCCTGACCGAGGTGGGGAAAGACGGGAATGCGGGGCTTTGTATCCCTCATTGTCATCAGTCTATAGTGAGGCTGAAAGACAGGAAGAGAACCCACTATGGCAGAGGCTGAGCCAGCAGACTTGTGCTCATCACAATGGTCCTCATCTGGGTTCTCAAGAAGGTCGCAGGTGGAGATGTCCAGCTCTTCTGCCTGTAAGGTATCCTGACAATCTACCCAGCTGTCAGCCAACTTCAACTTGGAGTGCCATAAGGGCCTCCAATTATCGCCACAGCCCCTCCACAGGCACCCGAGCAAAGACCTGGGACAAAGACCTGGGAGGGGCAGCCGGCAGGGTAAGCACGAGCCTGATATGGACAAGGCATCTTTAGCAGTTGGGATGAAGGTTCAACAACCCGGCAGCTGGTACACATACGGACATCGCTAGACCTCTTCCATCTCCTTTACTTGTTAACTTGTTTACTTCTTCACTTCACTTGACAAAAAAATTGGGAGCAGAACTATGGTCCCACATTGTGGTGCAACGGATCATAAAACTCATGGTTCGGATCGGATCACGGATCAGAGTCTTGGATCGGATCAGCACAAAAGAAGGGAACAAATTGAACTTTTAGAGATCCCTGATCACATTTTTTCCCATCGTCCCAAACATCATTTCAACCGCTCTGTAGTCAGTGTAAACCATAACAAATTCTAAGTGTTCTCCTTTTACTTTGTTATAGTAATTCATAGTGTTTGTGCCTTCATAAAAACACATAATTCAAATTATATGGAAAGAAAAGATTGTATTTTTATTGATTAAAACAAATCTTGTCATTAGTAGCTTTAATGATGTATTATAAGCTGCTTAGTGCTATTGTTAACAAGGCATAATTCCCTTTCTAATATCTATTTTTGTTTTCGTGAAAACATCGCCTTCAAGTTCACCTTTTTTTCATATTTCTTGAACTAAGCAATCGATCATTGAGAAAATAATCTGCAAGTAAAACATTTCAAAAATAATCTTGGCAGCCCTATTTTGCATAAATAATATTATACTTTGCCACTTAAAAAAGTCCTCAATGACAATATTTTACAATTTATGCCTCGACCAACAGGGGGCAGTAACCCAGCTGATGACAGGGGTGCTGATAACTGATCAGATTGAATGTTGAATGTACAAGAGTAAGGGCGAGACAACCCTGTTACAAACACCATAGCAGACTGTGACACAAAGAGACACCTTTGAAGTTAAACTTAACCATCTTGATGCCTTTTTAAATTATTTACAAATTTGATCCCATTAGAGAAAAATCAACAGATTTGAGTATCTGCATTTAAATGAGTAAGCGTTTCGAGTTCAACACAGTCCATGTTGTCACAGGCATCGAGCATTGCTTGTTTCTATAAGCTCTGACCTTCACTATTCCGTTTCTTCTTTTATTCCCCATATTGGGTTTGGAACTTCTTTGGGTATTTTGACTTCAAGCTCTGCTCACAGTCACTTTAAAGGTGTAATTGCAAAAAGAAAAAGAGATTTGCCATGAAAACCATTTGCTAAAACCAGGGACACCTGGAGATGTTTCATTTAAAAACAGGGTCACTTACCTCATAGTCTTTACAATGTAAATGAAAGACCCTATAACGCATCGATGATAATGCCTGTTCAATAATTATACGGGAAAAAAAAGAAAAGAAATTAACTGCACAGGATACACTTTTTACTACAGAGGCCATTATAAATTAAACTCATCTGCAGCCTTTATTCTTTTTTCTGGGCACGTAGTAGGTCCAGTGTATCATTATGAAATGTACTTCACAGGGTGTTAGTCAGACTAAATGTTCCCCAAAGACCAAGACTGTTGAGCATGAGGCCGCATGAGCATGAGGCCGCAAACTCCACTGCGGACGCAATTATAGTCAGGGGAAGTCACACTTCTGCTGCAGTGAATTTTGGGAAATCGGGGGGAATCTCCTATAGATGGTGATATTGGAAACAGTCTCAAGTGGAATCCTTACATCTGCTATGGGACTACTATTCTTACCTCTAAACATCTTCGCATCACTAACTTTTTCCATATTTGTAGTGCTTATATTAACAATAATTTGACATGTATATTTTCGTTGTACTCTTCAAGAAAGGTCCCACCATATGAAGCTACTGGATTTATATTTTTTATTTCAGACTCTACTGGAGACACAAACTGTGTCAAATGTTTTTTCATTGCACTTAAAAGTAATTTTAAAAAAAAGCAGTTTGCTCCAGCTTCACAAAACTGGAACAAAACAGGTGAACATGTGCAAGACATCATGCTGTACGATGACTGCACCTTCATTCTCAGAGCGGTTATTTAACTTGCACACCTGCGGTTGAGAGGCACAGTCAATGCCTGCCAAAATAAACCACACTGAAACAATAATGCTCCAGGGTTTGAATAAAATGTTCCAAACATCCAAACTCGGTGTGAACACACCCTCAGAATGTCACGCTCATGCAGCAAGTCAGCAGGTGGTGAAACACTTTCCATAAAGACAACTCCCAATGCACTGTAGTCTCTACGAAGAGGAGGTCATGTAGCTTCGCTAATTGTAATGCTCCTCTGAACACAGGGAACTCACTGAAATCTGGATCATGCTTAATTCCTCTAAACATCTTTTAAGCTTTCTTTCCTCGCATTAATCTGAGGAAAGACAGTGTGCCACGTTATCTCACATGTAATGGTTTAACCATTATTTTAAAACTGCATTAACCCCTTTTACATTCCCCAGTCACAGCAGGAGAAGGAAATAGCAGATTGCATTACACCTACTTCTCTCTGCTGTTTCCAGTTTGTGTGCCTTCCTTCTTCGCACCTTCTCTTCCTTTCCCCCTTTTGCTCTCAGCTTAGCAGCTTTAAGGCTTTTTTTTTTCCCCCAGCAAAGCATGCACTCTGGCTCCGAGCACTGGCATCCCTTGCATCGGTATGCAGCTCCCGTTCAGACTGCTGATCACTCTTTATGAGGACATGAGTTTCAATGCTTTTCAATGCCCCACCTTCCCCTGCAAATATGCCTGCATTCAGCATCTACACTGCAGCTTTAGAGACCCGTGGGAAGCCTTTAAAGAGGAAGTCAATAAAAGGGTATAAACATGCATGAGCTTAAGTTTGTGCTTTTTGTGTCTTTATTCCGAAGTAGGCTTTTAAGGATGGCAATGGAGAACAAAATCATTTTTTGTTACACTGAAGCATGTTTCTGCTTTTGCATTGCATCTATTAACACATAATTTCTTCACTAGTTCGGGGACATTCATACATTAAGGACCTTTTCTGTGATATTGATTGCATGTTGAAATCAATTTAAAACATTACCCTTGCGATTAACATTTGTATAAGCATTAGCAGATCTGGTTAAAATATGCAATGAGAATATCCAATTCATTGCATAACTGATCTGCAAAGCATGCCATTAATTATAGTAGACATTGTGCACCAGGTAGACTTATCTGCAGTCCTCATCCTGTAAAGCAGTGCACATTTTAAAGTTGTTATTATACTGTAATATAGGCTACTCAGCATGATAGGGATGTGTGTTTGGCACACAAGCTTTAGTCCATCCATATATATGTGGTTACCAAGAGAGCGCTGCCATCGAGGCGCAACTGGAAAGCAGCCATGTTGCATGTGTAAAATGGTCCTAGGTTGTTGGATTCTTATTTTTTTGCTCGAACATCAACAATAATAAGAGGCAAAACATTACTAACAGATACAGCAGAGAACTTTTCTGAAAAAAACTGTCAGGGAGTTGCATAATGCAACTGTAACGATGCAGAGATTCAGTTGAATGTTCTACTGCCGTCAGACAGAGAATGGGAATTAGTCTATTGATAACAAGTAAGTTTGCGCAATAAAATTGTCAAATTGAATTGCTGTAGAAAACAAATTGTTAGACTGGTGCATTTTTTTCTGGCTGCTCTCAGGCACAGACAGTCACCTTACTTATTTTGCAATGATAACATCACTGGGGAATAGAGGGGACACTTTTAATTAGCCTCCTCTTTGTTAAGTTTATCGTATGTGCTTTTTGAGTTGCCGTGTTTACGAACGTTCCTGCGGGTTTACATACAACTTTAGAAACCTTAAAGTCTGAAGAGAACTGGAGACACGAAATTGCCTCACGACATGAATGTTATCGTCTGTCTGTCTATGATGGCCTCTGCGGTGGACAGGTGCACCTGCTTGCATTCTGCAAAATATATGCCCGGATAGGCTAGAGCTCCTTATAACCCTGAGAGGGATTCAGCCAGCTGAGAATATGAATGGCTTTTATTTGTGCCTCAACAAAACGTAATGACAAGCCTCCCTTCTCTTTCACAAGTCAAATCTGTCCGTTTTCCTTTCCGTCGTTTTTATTTATTTTCAGGGTCTTTAATTTTGCATTATGCACAAAGCATATCAAATCATACAGCCATAAAATGCTGAACATTAACTCGTAATAGATAACTAAATGTGCTACTTACAAGTCTATGAAAATGCGTGGCTTATTCCAGCAAGCTATCAAATTTCCAGAGACAGTCCAACAGAGTCTCCTTTATCTGGAGCTCAGACGTCCAGCCCCACTGCTCGACTGAAGGGGCTTTATGAGCGCAGCAACCCAGTGATGCAAAATCCTATTGACTGTGAGACTGATGGAATTTTTGTATTAACACATAAAAATAGAAACATTTAAAACCAGCGGCCAGCGAGTACATAAACACATTACAACAACCTATTTACAATATCAACGTTGAGCATATCATTATGCACGAACTCTGAAAACTCATTACACAAGAAGCATTTTCCAAGGCTTGCCCAAAGCTGCCTTCTCACTGAGGACTCCTGTTCCTTAATACTGAAGCGCTGTTCAAACAAAACGACAGAGCGGAAAGGTTGCGTGAACTGAATGCACATTTAAATATCTGAAAAAAGAATACTCCTCAGCGTATTGGCCTTATTGAGGCTTTGTTTGTGCACTTGCAAAAGGCCCTGACCTACGTAACGTAACGCAACACTAGTACAGTCTCTTCTAGTCAGGCTGCCAGGTGATGGGCTGCAGTGTGACACCTCAGATAGTCAATCACTCTTTCTGGAAACCTCCCAAAAAACAGAAGTGACAGATACAGCAAACAGATAATGATGCTACCCAATTGTGCACGGTTAACAATCTGCGCTTTACCCCTCTCTCACTGTCATAAAGCAAACTTGTGTTTTGTTTTGTTTTCTTAGCAGAATAAGGACCACTTCTGCGATAATTATCAGAAAAGCTCAACAGAAAACATAACGGCTAGGTGACATCCACTCTGGAAAAAAAAAAAAGAGACTAAAACAGATTACATGCCCGCTGGGTCAGGGAATGGTGTACGGCTGTCATTTCTGAACAAAAAAATATTAACTTTGTTCATGAAGACTGCAGCAAGAGGAGAAAAGGGAGATCATCACACAGGCTAAATGAGATTCAGAGGCTCGTCCATAGTCGGGCACAAAGCCCACTTCAACAGAGATGAGGGCCAAGAGAGATTGGTAAAGGTCAACACTGCAAAGGGGCATAAAATGAAGTATAGGCTTCATTTCGGGCATAATACTGAAAGTATAAGGAATGCATAAACCTCTCACTGTACATGTGCCTACCACCTTTCCAACAGCACAGACGAATGCCATTCCATTCTGTGCAGATTCTATTCACAGTCCATTTTTAGACTATTTTAGGCATTTCAAATGTTAAGACATGAACCCATTAGCACTTAGCAAACGGTAAGTCCTGGACCTCCAGATGTTTTACATTTAATACTGTCTAAAAAGACAAAGAACTGTCTACGCATGTAGGGTTCATTACAGTCATTTTCAAGCTTTGGGTCACTTCAGTTTGCACTGCAATCTGAACAATTTAATCATTTTCTATTTCTATTTCCAAGGACTACAGTGTGTTGTGTTGACTAATTGACTAATATGTTTGCAGGATTACCCAAAATAAATCTTTGTCATTTAATCAATCATGTATTCATTTCTATGAAAGAGTGTTTATTTGTTATTATAAATATATATATAAAATGTATAGAACTTTATTTCATTCTGTATTATTTTTATCCATATTTTTGTGTAGTGTAGTGCTCTGAAATGCATCAGCATATATATCATACACCATAAGCAGATTCACAATTAGCAGCATTATAAAGTACTTAATAAAAAACTGCTTTGCTTTAATAATCCGCCTCCATGCACAGCTGGTTATAATCAATGTGGTTGCAAACGAAAATACAAAATCCTACCTCAACTAAAGTCAGTTCCACACAGGTATGAAACTCGAAACATACAGCAGTCTCCTTGTGTTTTAAGTAGAGTATCTGCTGCTTGATGGCTTGACAAATGAAATACTTGGCTTTCGGCTTCGGCAGCTAGTCGTTCATGTTAAGATTGAGTTTTTTATTGACTCAGCTGTCCCAGACCACAGGAACACATGTAAATTCTGTTCTACGGGAGATTTCCCTTTCAAGATGTGTGAACGCAGGTGCCTCTCCAGGAGCCTGAGATTGATGTAAGCGCTGCTTTAACTACTTTTCAGCGTGACCAATCGTGACTTTAAACTTATCATGCGTATCTTGAGACAGGCTTCCCTGGAAGTAGCAAAATCTCTTCACCTCTTTTGCTCAAACTCGGGTCAAAATAATCTTTAGTACTATAATTGCCCTTACAGTCTACCGGCTTCATTGCTAAGCCTATACCCACTTGGCGGGGCCATGGCGTGTAAAAGCTCTATGACAAAGAGCATAGCGAAGAGAGACTGACAGCACGCGACTTGGTTGGGGAAGCAAGCAGCTAATCTTTAAGCCCGTTCCTCACTTGTCTGAGCACATTTGCCTCTGGCTTGAGGCTTATCCCTACAGATGTATATCTGTCAACAGAAGGCACGCAGGGCAGCAGCGGCTCTTTCAGAGCACATTTGTCCCCTTTACTGGATTATTCATTTGCAGTGGTATACATGAACAGCACCAGAGCCAGCACTTGGCAGCTGGGAGACGCTCTCTGCAGGGATAAGCTAACCCTGAGCACTGAGCAACGGGTATCCTTGACTGTAAAGCACCTTCCTCTGCCATACCTTCCCTTCAGCTCCGCCGGGTTGTTCCTGCTGCCTGATTATTCCAATCCACGGGAGATGCGCCCGAGCATACATTTCAAGGGCTCCCTGTGTCTCTCACAATATATGACAATTTGGGGCTCGCTCTCGCTTGGGTCAAACATGTTTTCATTTCGAGAGATGTTCGATGCACCCCGATCCAAGCTGGAAATTATATTGTGACATAAAAGACCTGAGAAGTGATGCACAATCCTGTACTACTCAAAATGACAAATGGACTGTGCAGGTAGGACACTTCTTCACATCTATGTCCACAGTCCCAGTGTTGCTGCTGCTGCTGCTGGAATCCTCACTCTACTGGATAATAAGCTGGTTTCGTACATACGTACTCAGAATCCTAACCATATGCATACAGACCAAATCCATGTACATTAAATGGATTTTGTTCTTGTCGGTTGGCATATCCATCCCGGGGAATGCAAATGAAAACGTTTAAATAATGGAAAGCGTTGTATGATGTGTTACGTGTGCATTAATATGCATGCATTTATTGTGCATACTTGTTTATGAAAGAGCTTTGGATTTAAATTCTAGGCAACGTTTCAAACATTGCCTTTCTGCTGATGCATTTTTGGTTGCTTGTTTATGATTCAATGACAAATACAATTTTCCACATGCAGGTGCTATTTTTTGGAAATGTATATGGTTTTGAGGATCATCAATTTGTTCAGTGGTCCGGCAAATGTGGAGTGGCATTTCTGACATGTTTTGAGATGCTTTTAATCTAACTTTTTAATAATAATTCTATAACTTTGTTCAACAATGTATCTCATATAATCACACAAGGTTGTAGGGATGACATGATATCCTGTTCTACCGTTCTCACTAATGTCACCAATCCAATATAATAATCACGGTCGTGGTCTTAACCCTCAGAAATGGATGGGTCTACTTTTGGGCCAATATTTGAAGGAGATATCAAACGTTGTACAAGGCAGTTTTGCATTTTTAATGACTTGCCTCAATTCCCTCCTTAATCAGGGAAGACATTTTTTCATTTACATTACGAGAGAATTATTCATCCTCAAGCCAACCTCCTTGTCTCTCTTTGTCTGTGGTTTTGTCATCCGTGGTTTTGATACCAGATAAAATGCTGTAAGAAAAAAAAAAAAGGCCAGCCACTTTCATTTATTCTACGCGTTTCATTACTGCCCCCACACATTACGGTCAAACACACACCAACGCAAACACATCACCTGCAGGTTGTACATGCCAAAATGCCTGACGAGATAAGAAATGATGAAAGGCTCCGTGCTCATACAAAAGAAAAGTTCCCTGGGCGGTATGGGAGGGTTTTTGGGCTCTGTGAGAAGAAAAGTGATGAAACACTTGTGTGGAAGGAATGTCAGACCAAACCACAGAGAAGCTGCGACCAACAAAGAAACGCACCGATGACAAAATGTACATGTCTGGCATAACCAGCCCACAGGTAAAGAGACCATATCCGACCCACATGGCTAATTAGCATTAATAATAGCTGGCTTGCCACCTAAACTGTTACCTAGCAGTCTGTCAGGTGTCAGCTGCCGTTCGGTGAAACATGTTTGTGTGATGACTCTGGTGCAGTGATTCAACAACACCTCACGGAGTGGCATACGTTATTACTGATTGCCCATACGGACATAGCAGGGCCTCACACTCAGAGCTTGAGCACAAGGCAGGATGCACAATAGAGAGGAGGACAATAGATTTACACTGACTCTACATATGAATTAATCGATTCTGTCACGACAGCATATTAAGCATTTAGGCAGCGTAGTACTCCATAGGCGGCTGTGCAGCTATAGATAAGAGTCCAGCAATGCATTTAAGCAAAAATACTAATGGTGTAGTTGTTCCAAGAGGGATGAGCCTGCATGAAAGGACTCACGGCATTATGGAGCATGAACAGAGCTGCTGAGGCTGAGGTCTTGTCCACAGTATCACTGCAGTGTGTGATGTGGCGCACTGCAATTTAACTGTCGATTAGGCTCTGATGGCGCGGAGGACGCATGAACCGAGTTACCTTCGCCGACGAGGTTACGTCTTCAGTCCCATTTGTTGGTTTGTTGTCTGTTAGCAGGCACAACATCTCAAACATTCATTCTACAGATTGTAATGGAATTTGCTCAGAGTTTAAGCCATGGCCTGAACAAGATCTAGATGCACGTCAGCAGTTTGTTAAATGGGCTTGTTAACGCCGCAAGACAGGGAATTCTTCGAATATTCGCCAGACTAGCCTACTACTCCCAAACTGCTCTTTAAATGAAAACAATCTGGCACATGTATTCAATCATTCTCCACCTCTGTGTATTTTGCAGCAGATCCTAATCCCAATGCAGATGAAACATGTATTTTTTGACCATTTTATTAAGAAATTTGGAGTGCAGCCTTGATGGAGGTGTGTGCTCGCCAGGAGCTTTCTCCACAGACTTTTGGCACACTGCCCTGGGTGCTCCTAGTTCATGTGTCTAAACTTAAGCCACATAGCATAAATAATTCAAGTAGCCCTTGAAGTGGGCAGTATCCTAGTAGAGCTTTTGGACAAGATGACAAAACCCTCTATGTGCCCTGTTCTCTCTGGCAGGATGTCATGAACTCAAATCTGTTGTGGGCTAGCAGTGTTGTCCACTTCTACTCAACACTGTTGAGTTAGCTCCTGATGCTAATGGTATTATTGCAACAAATGCTCGTCCTTCAAGCTTTTGAGCTTTTGCTGTACACGTTGCAGGATTTATAGATGGACTCTAAAGCAAGAAAAGCATAGTTTTTGCACAGACCTCTGATACAGCCAAATGTTGAAACAGCAATATAATGCAGTAATTTATCACTGAAAGAAATAAAGATGGTGAAGTGATTAGTTGATTAGTTCAGCCATAAACTATGGTAAGAGCAAACTAATTCAAGCCTGCAATAATGGTACACTCTCATTTTAAAGTCAAGATTTGCAGCTGAACATTTTTTCATGTTTGATTTATTCTTCTGGATTTAACTTCAGTCTAGATGAAACTGAGATAGAGCATCCAGGGCAGCCCACATCAAAGCTTAAATGATCATACTGAAGTTCCATATCGCCCTTTAACTACAACTCACTTGCAGAATATTACTTCCAACCATTTTCCAAAGCATCCAAGCAGTTTCAACTGTTTCCATTCATTTCAGCATAGCTTTAAAATCCTCCTGCAGAACCGTAACCTGAACATAGGTCATCCGGGTAACTGACCATGAAGTCCATCTACAGTTTTTTGTTCTTCTTGTGTGGTAATGCTCTGTAAGGAGGGGCTGTTTGCATGTGCTCACGCTCTGCTGACAAACAACAACCTGGTAATGCGAGATCCTACCACATTCACATTACCACCCTTAAATATCATTGATATTTACTTTGCATTACCTTACAAAATAACCCATCAATGCAATTCTCATATCCCAGATAACGGAGTATCATTGAATGCACCATCTAAAAGGTTTTCAAAGCGAGTTCCAGGTATCTGCAAGCTCACTTTCATACAATACTGACATGGTCAGACACAAAAGGCTGCCTGAATGGTAGCAAATCATCAAAAAAAAACATGCATAATCGTTTAACCCTAACCACAATCCACTCCACAGGAGGGGTGTTTTTCTGAACAGCAGTTTTTCCTGAAAACTGCTTTTAAACTGTGTGCACACGGTGCTCCTTCTGTCGCAGAGCAAACAAAACACAATGCTTGTCTTACTTTTGTCAGAGGGCATAGCTGAATGTGTCATCAGGCCACAGCTGGATATATAGCCACTTGATGACATCTCAAGTTTGACAACTCGCTGGGATTGAAATGACAAATGTGTGGGGTCAAAACTTGCTGCAGGGAAAGCAAAATAATAATCATCATGAACTAACTAATTAACTCATTCGATTCATCAGCTTTTTAGGATTAACACTCGGATCACAGGTCACTGTTAGTATCATCTGCTATTGTCTCCTCCCTACAGTCCTCTGAATAAGCAGTGACAAAGACAAATCTTCCCCCTGCTGTCATCTAGGACAAAATCTAGTGGAATTGGACTCAGTATGTTTTTCTTTGTTTGCCATACTCCTCTGCTGTAGGCGTTATGTATCTGCGCACTGGTCGCCTACAGGGCGGTGGCTGCGCAAGCATGTCCAAGAGCGGGACGGTGTGTGGGGAGTTGAGGGAGTTGTCGACACTGACGCCTGGCTACAGAGATGCATTACGCGAATCGTACCTTCGTCTATTCCCGAACTTTGAATGAGCGACTACATGGCTTGCGCGGTCAGTAGGCTAATGCGTATTGCCTGGAGAACGCGTCCGTGCGCGCACACTTAAAAACACGGTGCGCAAACTGGCCGCGCTGGAGACAAAAGCTCAACTCAAATGCAGCCACGGCTGCATCGGAGACATGTCCCCTCTGCAAAGTCACTGATGTTATGAGTGAAATGACTTCAAAAAAGGCCCAGAGAAACCCGACAGTTCGACTTAAAAACGATTCAGTCAATGACACCGCTCTCACAACAAACCAGACGCACGCCACCAGCTGCTGTAACCTTTCGTGCATCCCTGTGTCCGCTTCAGGGGACAGCACTGGACGAGCGAACATACAGGATGAGAGCGAAAGGCGACTCATCTACAGCTGGATGTTTTATTTGCCACTTACTACCAAAGGGAGAGCAACATCCAAGTTGTCTCCGATACAAAAAAAAAACTTGTGCAGCCGCATTCTGCTTTTCATTGCACCGCACAATTCAACTTCCAGGCATTCCAGCACACAACGACAGCCGTGCTCCGGCCAAAACTGCTGCGCAAACGCACATCATTTGTAAAAAATAAGGCAAATCAACTCTCTGTCTACTGTGTACTTGAACTCACGTGTGACATGAGCACATAATGGGCTTTAGTTCACGCAGCCGCCACCTCCAAGCACCACGCCCGTCTCTATACAGCCACATCCAGCGCTCACCTTTAAAGACGCTTGCACAGAGGCTGTAAAGGATGAAGATCAAGTGCCGCTTGACAATCATGTTCTTCTCTTTTCCCTCACAATTCTATTACGTCGACACTCCACTCGCGTTCGTCTCTGTCTCTCTCTCTCTTGCTGTGTCTTCTCCTCGGGATGGACTTATCCAGGTAAACGGCGCAGTTTCGGACTGACCGGAGTTACATTGATGAACTCTGCCTTTTCCAGAGAAGTCCCTGTGTATTTTTTTCTCTCTCGCAGATCCTGGGGGGCTGTGATGACTGTAGTCTAGCAGGACGGCAGAGATGCTCGTCGGCAAAGTGCAGCTCCTGCCTCCCTTTATTGCCTTTCTCTTTGACTCGCTGCAGCGAGCAAGAGTCCCGCCCACGCTTTTTGACTAATGAAGACGCTTCACCAATGGAGAACACCTAGAAATAGTTCTGATCTTTGGCAAACTGTCGAAACAATTACACCGTGTCACATACGGGTTACTTTCTTACAGCAATTTCGAGAGGGTAGCCTCCATCAGTAATCCTCTGATGAGTTTTGGAAGGATAATTTAGCAAATGTCAGAGCAGAGCAATACGCCTCTGCAGGAATAAGGTGTCAGTTTGGGCCCATCATAAAAAACACTAAAATATATAGTTTAATAAGGTCATAGGTGCCAGCCACACGCCCTCCCTAAGGCTCTAAAAGGAAATAATGATGATGCTCTCTCCTCCATGTTTTTGACAGTGTTAGCCTTAACTGTGAGAGAGCAAAAAATGCATGCCAGTGATTTAATGTATTCAAATATGCCCACAGCAAGCAGAGTTAATTTAACACTTTTAGACAGTGTCGAACACAGCCGCCCCAGAACCATTACAGCTTTATTAGCAGACACACAAGCCTGCAGTCAACATTAGACAACTCAAAATAAGTGGCACTGCAAAATTGACACTTATTATCACTTGGGGAATTCTAGAATGCACATTGGAGTCTTGGAAATACAATTTAAAAAATAAATAAATAAATAAAAAAAACAGGACAGCATGCAGTGACCAAAACAAGACCTGCCTATATTGTGTGAAATCACGGTTGCTTTCCCCAGAGGTTGTGACCTGGTGTCCGCACGCGTGTCAGGAATCAGTGGATGGCACAGGGGAGGTTAATGGGCTCCTGGACATCCCTCTTCCTTCAAAGGCTCCGATGATCGGTGCACATGAGTGTGACCATCCCTAAAGACAGAGGTGGGAGGAAAGGAGCTGCTCCAGCCAGGGATGGTTTTCTCAGCCCATCGCAAGGATTTTACACATGGTTTAACATGCTGCCGGTCGAATTTGGTTCAATTTTGCACAGTGGCCTTCCACGCCACTCCCACTTCAAATCAAATTGCTGACCTAGCCGTATCACTTTGGAAAAAGCTGCAGTGCAAAAAAATATATTCCAGGCTTTTAAATCATCAGCTTTTTTGTCAGTAGGAATACATGTAATTAACATGTGACGCTCATTGTCTAAACAAGCAATCACTTGGATCAATCGTTTTTATTGCCAACCAAGAAATGAATGTGTTTGTCCTCATGTTCTAATCCATCACGGCGTTTAATCAGAACAGGCCAAATGGGGGCTTTTAAGAGACGTGCGCTCATTTACTTGTGCATGCTGATGTTGCGTTTCAGCCTTTTAACTTGGAGCCTTGCACATCACTAATCCCTTGGGAACCATTGTTGCCTTTCAACAGCAAACCTTGAAAGACTGAACACTCTTGTGTGCCATACATTCTAAATACATAATGTAATTCAAAGCTACTATACAAAGTCAATTACCATGAGGATGGTGGTAAAGAATCAATCCCATGTCTTGAAGGTCAATTCCTCGTAATTTCATTTGATCTTTGAGAGTAGAATTCTACTCATGCGCCTTTTAAACAGCGAGAATTGATTGACCATGTGTGTTCAGCAGAAAAACCTTGAGGTGCTGACACAGATCTGTAATGCAGAGGAGCACGTTCTCCTTTGCATTTATCTCTAGGACGTTATACTGTATACTATGTGCTCTGCATCATTTCAAATATCGCGTGCATTGTCAGATTTAGCAAGGTCACCAGCCACAGTACCTTTTGATCCTTGAATTCCATTGACAACATGGAGTTTCCACTAAAAAATAGAATACGAGATTCTATGTTCAAGTCGACAAGAGAGGATCCAAACAAAGGTAAAAGACAATAGTTTAGGCTAAGCTGAGTTACATTAATATGCATTAACCTGTCACTGAAAGCATTTAATCCTCCGGGCTGATTGAAAAACAACTCATCCAGACACACTCGGTGCACAATCCATTTCAGGATGGGCCTGAATGACAGCAGTCGTGAAGGCTGAATGCTTTATGTAAATGTCGAGTGACGAAGTGCTGCACACAGGATCCGGATATGGGTTGTGTCAATCTTTTAGTCATTTAAGCAATAAATACACTACCATGTCCAAATAACACATTTAATATTTTGGATTAAATTATTCTTTAGAGTTATACATTTTTCAACAAGATAGACCTTATTAAGATAGACCTTAATAACAACGACGACTTTGAGTAGGAAACAGATTTTTCTTTTCTTTTCTTTCCTCGTATGTCCTGAAACATTACATAAAAACTCCACATTAATAATGTAGAGGCCACCGTCACAATCAGACATTGCAAATTATTGTATGTCCTCACTGATACATCAACTAAATATTAGCTTATTGCAGGTATATTGGTATTGGTGCCTGCGTTGATAGTACATGACTGAAGGTATTTGAGATAATAAACAGTGTCGCCATTACAGGTTGTCCATCAAAGACCATCAAGTAAAATTTTCAATTATATATTTATACACATTTAATTGAAACACTGAATGTTGGTGGGGTGTGTGAAACTACGCCCTGTACTCCTCCCGTGGCGACGGAATGGAAAATCAAAATGAAGAAATTGTGCACCGAAATGATGCTCTTGTTCACCGAAATGAAAAATATAGTGCACCAGTGCAAACCAATGTAAAGAGTTAGTCTGAAGTTCTGGTATTGGCCTCAACACACCAGTATTTGTTGAGCTCTAACTATTAATATTATTTCCTCTTCAGCTGACTTATTGGACAAGCAGAGTTTAAACCACCTAAATTGGACAGTACTGTTACACATTCCCATGACAAATGTGGCTTTAATTAGAGAGCACAAAACAAAGGGGTGAACCAATAGTGCATGAAAAGTTCCGATCTGGTTTTGGTTTACCAAGCTCTGCACTGGATACGTTTAACCCAACAAAAGGTCACTTTAAATGAACCTGGTTTCAACAAGATGTATACAACTCTGCATGTAACCACAGAAGAGTCGCACGCATTTGAAAACGCTGCATCAAACATTGCTTTCTCAGTATGCATGTGTGTTATTAGGATTCAGAAATATCATGAAAAAGCAATGAGATTTAAATGTTCAGGTGTCACACTAAAGAGCTCCCAAAGCACCCTTAATGAATGAATTCATCAGATTCAATTGAAAGTCACTCACAAAAGCGCACAAAAGCAAAGCAGTTTGCTGCGTACCTTGAGGGAGTAGAACAGGAATACAAAGACTCATCACTGTGGAAGCCTAGCCGAGCTCCCATCCCCTGGTAACAACATACTCAATACATAATGCAAATGTTGTCACTGAGATTACAACTTTTAATCCCGTTTTTCATCAGACACATGATCAAGCACTTCTGTCTCCCTCTGTTGAAAGTTGGGGGTTATTTAGTTTTGAAAGGTTTCCTGGCATATTAATGCTGCTGTGGGATGTAGTTTAGTTGCAAGACTTTTTCCATGATTATGTCATACTTTATCGCAACATTACAGAAAACTGGAACTGACATATGCCTAACATTCTACCTGAGACTATATACATTAGAGTTACAGTGGCATGTGTGGATGGTATGTCCCATTAGTTTATCGATCTCCACATACCGGTACTTTTTTCTTGATCGTGTAAAAGAGGTTACAAATAGCAGCATGTTTAGGAAGGATATAGTGTCTTTATTAGCACTACATAATCATAAAGAGATACACACCAATATGTCAGTCCACAAATCATTTTCATTATTCTGCTTCCTGCGTCTGTGTAATGATGTGCAGCATGTGTTGCAAGACAAAGATGAACAGGGAGCATTTAGAGTTTTTGCCATTTCTCTGAATGATGTGAAAATATCATGGCTTTCCTGCATCACTGCCAATTACTATGACTGTTCATGTATGTATGTATGGTGACTTTCCAGACTACAGTACAACAGTAGCGCAATACTTTGTATACTGCTCTCCATATGAGCCTGTTATGATCCAGTATGTCTAACACACAGTTTTTTGATGCCAGTGCTCCACTGGGAAATAACACCTGCTCTCAGCTTTGTACAGCTTGAACTTTAACAATATGTTATAATGAGAGCTGTGTGTTCCCCATCCCTTTAAGAATATAATTCCATCCATTTATTGCCTTATCGACAAGACATTGGGACCCGCTGCATTTGATAATGGATTTTCTGTACCAAAGTACATGCACGTCAGCACTCTTTGGATTTCATTATGTGCAGCAAAATAATTAATCCTTTATATACGTTGTCTGGAGATGTATGCACCTCATGTATTCTCAGCATCAAATATACACAAATATACACAGCGTGCCATGTGATTGTTTTACACGCTGGTTGTGAGGACTGTTTTCCAATGAAAGTGCAGCCATATGTTCGTCTAATCTGATCAGCTATCTTAACTAAAAAATACACTCTTGATATCAGCCATATGCTGCCAACAAGCTGAAGCGTTAGTCAGCTGGATGAGTGACAATAAAATCAAAAGTGATTCAGCTTTTGTGTGGCAATGTCACAGACAGCGATGAAGGGAAACCAAAGCCCCTTTAGTGACATTAGACCGTCATTACACATGTTGGCTTCGTCAGATGTTCATTTCGATAATGCTATAAATCCACCTGGTTTATCTAGTTGACCTATTGGTATATATTGGAAAATATTTGTATTGGTATGTATTGGTAAATATTTATAACGATATTTATTTTAAAGGCTACAGATGACAATTGTGTTCCTTACGCGAAACTTAAGGGATTTTTGTTTTGTTTTTAAGATAATCCATCAGTGGGCTGGTGCAGTGTGTGCACATATTGAATTGAAATATTGGTTTCCTTAAAGAGTTTAAGGGGAGGCTCAATGAATAGAATTGAAAACTACATCAGTCATCACATAGAATAGCCTAAATGTGTGTGATTTGGTTAAAGAGTTCAGACTTTCAGTAGTTTTGTGGAATTTTACAGTTTTCCACACTTTTCCAGAGTCAGAAACTAATACGAGCCATAGGAGAGACCTTTTTATGTATTTCAGTCTGAAGTGATGTTCAAGAAATATCAATTAACATAATCATGATCCCATGATTAAACTAAGCAAGTAAACTAAGAGAGGGTGCCTTTTAACTAGCTTTCTCTAAGGGGATTTTATGAAACACTGTACATATAAATTATACAACTAAATAACGAATTAATAACAATTGAATCTGTAGTGTAATATATCTTCAGGAGGACGAATCCTGAACGAAGGCCAACACATGATCACTTTGCTGAGTAACACCTGCTCTGTGTTTTACTCTGATACTCTTATCTGGGTTAGTTGAAACAGGCCCCAGGACAACAATGTCCTCTATTCCAACAAGTGCAGTACGCTTTGCAGCTCAGGATAATTGAGGATATAACTCGACAAACTACAAGGCAAAAACCTCAAACACCATTTTTATATATAATAACAGCTGAGATTTTTCTTGGAGCATACTATTGCATAAATATTTGCACAATAATCCCTAGAAGCCCCATTATCCAACATTGCCCTCCGTTTTCAAGTAATCTGACATGTATTACAGCACCGGCTGTGAGGCTTTGTGCTGGAGTAAAATATTTCAGCACAATTTAATGTGGAAGTGCTTACAAGGATATCCAGCACAGCATCACTGTGCACTGTTGTATTACTCGCATCGCGGCATTACTGGGTAGAACCCTAGTATATGGCTCATTAATTGCACATGAAATGTTAAATAAACACTGTAAGACAACAGACCGCCACCCTGTTTTCTAGAGAAACTACCAGTGAAAGATGAGTCACCTTTGAGCCAGGAGAGGAGCACGGTAATTACTGTATCCTTATTGCACCGTTTCAGGACTGTGGAGCTGTAATAATTCAATCAATACTGGTCTTTTGTCTCAACTTTACAAACCAAGCATCTCTTCAAGGGCACACTCCTCCCCCCGCAGTGGCATATTCAAGCAGACGCTCCCCTCTCCACCTCTCTACCTTTGCTGATACAAACAAAACCTAGTGCCCTGGAGATGCAGAGTGGAGTGCTTTGTGTTAGGGCTCACGTCCACGATAGCCCACAGCAGATGGTGTTCTCACAGACCACTGCATGGAAAATGGGCCGATTTCAGGATTTAGCAGCCCGTGGTGGATTTCTAACTCTGTGCTTATTGGGGCCAGAATCACTTTGATATGGACTTGCACAAGATTAACAGCGAGCTTCTAAGTCCCCAGTCTCAGTTTTGTTACGTATTGCTGCAGTTACTGTCATTATGCTTCGACAGCTATTTAGTGCTTGCATTTGAACTGACGATTCAAGCTCAAATGATATGGTATTTATGAAGTTGGGAAGGAAATGACATGTGGCTTCAAACTAGAGATGTGTTGATACCGACATCGTATATTGGTCCGATACCGACTCAAATAGCTGGATCAGGTTTGTTGCATTTTGTTTTGAAGAATGTTAGGAAAGCAATGTTTCCACACAGTCCACACAGAAAGGCATACATCATATTAATCACACTCTGGTATCAGATTGTTACTCGGTCTGCGCATATACTTCAAACACCAAGGTTCGTTGCATCACATTCGTTGAAAGTGAGGAAGGACAACATTTAGTAGCTCCAACACAAATCTGACTGAAACCCATATTACATGATGTACTACATCCAGATATATGAAACCTAAACAGCTCCATCAATCAAAAGGAAAACAACGACCACATCTGCTGTCTATCAGCTTAAATGAGAAAAGATGAGTAACAAGTTTGAGAAGCATTGCACAACCTCTTCGGCAGTCTGACACAGCAAGCGCCAGCAAATGTTTTGATACTTGGCTGTGTTACCGGTATACACAGAATTATGATGCCAGTGTCTCATAGCTCATCAGAACGCTCATCACCTCCTTTGCTTATCTTTGCATAACTACACATCCTGGTCATGTTTCCTTTCTCCTCCTGACCATCTGTTCCCTGCTGCCAATCTTCTGTGTGCCAGCTTCTGCCTCTATCCTCTCCCTACTGAGTCAATCTAGTATTGATATCATATTCTCCCCCTCTCCTACTGCCTCTGTTTCTGTCATCCCTCTCGCTTTCACTCACTCTCACACACACACACACACACACACACACACACACACACACACACACACACACACACACACACTAAAGTGTAATAGAGCAGAAAAACAGAAGTCCTGATAAGTATGACAGAATGTTGCACGCAGTTTGTGATTAGTGTCACACATCTTGCACATTGTAGAAATTGGCATGAGGCTATATCATGCAAATATGGCAACTCATATTCTTCGACATAAATAAGGATTCAAATTTGTTTCGGAATATAAAACTATAATTTTATTATTTTAAAGTAATAACGGAACACGTCAAACTACTCGATTACTTTCATGAGCGAGTTGTAATAAATTATGTTTTCAATTTTGTTAAATTCTGTTTTGGTTGTGTGTAATGGTTAAAAAAAACAGAGCATGCAGAGTCCATGCAGGTTACCAATAATATCAGATCTAATCATCATTTAGAGTCACATGGAAACAATGAGCACAACGATGTTGACTATCGCAATATTGATGACAATCAACAACACAAGTGGTCGTTTTCTGATCAATACAGTGTGTATCTATTATAATATGACGAGCAAATGCAAAACTACACGTAAAATAATAAAATGTATGTTTAAACGTCGAGCTATCATAGTTCTGCTCCCATTTTTTGTCAACAAGTGAAGAAGTTAGAAAGATGAATAGGCCTACGTATAGCGGTGTTTGGCAATGTACCGGCTGCCAGATTGGCTGCTTCCTCGTCAGACCTCCCACCTGCAAGCGGCTACCCCGCAGGTCTGCTTGCCAGACCACGCTTGCTTGTCTTCAGAGGAGCTCAACCCAATAGCGGCGGCTCTTTAAAGGGCGAAGCCTATTCTAAATAAAACATTCGTTACGTATTGAAAGTCTAGATTTCTATGAGTATAGAAGTAGCCCTCTAAGCTGTGGGCCCGTCTGGCTCCACCAATGCAGCTAAAGAAATGCTGGTTGAAATTGGAGCAGAACTATGACTACGGCTGTTATATATTGCAAGTATGGACGTAAGAGAGGGCCCAGCAGGCTATAAGGGCGAGAAGAAAGAAATCTTCAGGATTGCATAAACCCATTAGTGACAGCTCCTTGAGGGCTAAGCATATACTAACCAACATTACCACATTGTTACGTGTGTCAACTCAACACCATGTAGACAGTTTCCGTTGGCAAATTCCTCCAGTTTGTGCCAAAGAAGATTGCAAGTTGTCTCATTTAAAACACAACCTTATTTTCTCCCACACAGCACATTACTGTACCTGTTCCTTGACAGGCCTCTTCTTCCCATTTCCTCCAGCAGCCAGTGGCTGGCACCCACTCCTGTGTAAGAACTCCACCGCTTTGCCTCAGGCTTTGAAAAGGAATGACTAACACACTCTTTGCAAACCACTGAAAGACTGATGTAAAACATCTCAGCCTAAACAGAGTGATGTATGTGGGAGCACTCTGTGGTCAACACATTTAACCGATAGGTCTGCTTGTTCTGTAACGTAAGTAGTGTTTGCAAATTATATTATTATTATGGTGTTTGGAAAAGGCTTTCCGGCTTTCCCTTAGTTTGTTTCATACAAGCATCAGACATATGGAAGTAAAGTGAAGTTAAAAAATATATATATTTTCTTGAGTTTTGTTTTGGCGAAAAAGTGCAATTTGCATAACTAATACATTATTCATACCTGGATGAAAATTTCATCAAGGAAACATGATGACTGAGGTACACGCAATTACAAGCTTTGCTCACATCAAAGTGAAATTAACTGATATAAATAAGTGATACGTAAGGAAACATGCATTCAGGCTAAGTTGTATCATGATGTTTTTGGTCAAGCGAACCACACCACTGACAAATTAATACAGTATAAAACAACGTGCTGATGGTCAGATTTTTACACTTATCCAGAATTTGAAAGTGCACTTGTGCTGGTTCAAACTTTAAGATGCAACTCCCAAACAGCTTGTCAGACCACAGTAGGGTCATTAGAGTGTGTTGCTGCGCTGTGTGCTAACTATGGCTCGGTTTGCAGACCTGACAGGTGCATTAGGATGCATTTGCACCTCTCCTCTAAAGAGAGTATTTCAATGTGTGCTCTCTGGTCAAAACGAAGCTGCCCGGGCAGCAATGCCAGACCCCAGAGGACAAGGTGGTGTTCTGTCGAGCAAAAACCTCATCGACAATTATCAAGTGTAAGAAATTCTTAAATGGAATCTCTTTCATGTCCCCTGTAAATATATTAACCTGTATCACATATTCATCATCATTTCCCTTTATGCCTCTTGGCATGTAGGGCAGCAACAAAAGTCTTCCACTCCTGTCTGTCCTGGGCGAGTCGCTGGATGGTGCCCCATGAGTGGTTTAGGCTCTGCATCTCCTTCTCCACAGTTCTTCTCCCTGTGTTTCTTGGTCGGCCTCTTTTTCTTTTCCCTTCTGGTGTCCAATGTAAGGCTGTTCTTGTAATATCAGCACATGTCCTATCCATCTCTATCTTCTTCTTATGAGGATGGTCTCCATGCTTTCTTGTTGGCATTTGTCATACAGTTCTTCATTTGAAATGGTGTTTAGCCAGAAAATGTGCAGTATTCGTCTTAAACTCTTGGTGTGGAAGGTTGATAGTCTGTTGACGTCTTCTTGTGTCATTCTCCAGCATTCAGAACCGTACAACAGGGGGGATAAAACACTGCTCTGATACAATTTAAGCTTGGTCTTGATGGTGTACTGCTTTGACCTCCATATGTTATTCAGTACTTTGAAAGCGTTCCTTGCCTTATTAAGACGATTCTTGATGTCTTTATCTGTGCCCCCGTCGTGTCTGACAGTGCTGCCTACATATGTGAACTCGTCAGTTTTAGGGAGATCTTCTCCGTTAACCTGAATTGGTGAGGGATCGGGAATGTTCAGAGTCATCACTTCTGTTTTCTTTTTGCTGATCTTCAGGCCAATCTTCTGACCAAAATCACTGAGGCGGGATGTTTTCTCCTGCATGTGCCGATGAGTATGTGAAAGAAGAGCGAGATCATCGTCTAGATCTTCAAGTGATGAAAATATTGTCCATCGAATGCCTTTATTTTGGTCGTCAGTTGTTTGTCTCATTACCCAGTCAACAGTAATATTGAAGAGCAAAGCTGACATCACACATCCTTGTCTCACACCTGCTTTTACTTGGAATTTTTGGAGACTGTTTCCAACCCTACATGTGAAGTTGGTATAAAAACTTTAGATCACATGAACTATATCTTCAGGGATCCCATAATGCCGCAATATACGCCACAGGCTCTCACGACGAATGGAGTCAAATGCTTTTTCAAAGTCAACAAAGTTTATATACAGTTCCCTCTGCCACTCTGTGCACTGCTCTATGAAGTTACGTAACGTGAATATGTGATCGTTGCAACTTCTACCCTTTCTGAAACCTGCCTGTTCTTTTCGGAGATGTTGGTCGACAGCATCTGTTATTCGATTAATAATAATCTTCATATTCGTATCACATATTGGTACCAAATATATTACATATCTACTCAGAAGGGGAACATTGTTCTGTGGTTGTACTGCAACCTTGTACATTTACACATACACACTTGGGTCCAATCCACACATTTTCTCTCAGCACTTCTGTTGGTGTTCCATTTACAAATTCACTTTCACCCTCACAAAGACATCTGTTATAGAGGTGAATTAGCCTTTTTAGCAAATGGCTAATTCACCTCTAGAGTGTATTCGGAGGGTGCACTGCCTGCTGTTTCTCAAACTGTGCTGCTAATTTTAGATGACTCTCTAGTCGCTGTACATGTAATACAAGGTGAACCAAAGCACACTTAAAATAAACCCTGCATTTCAGTGCTACACGCAGACATTGGAAGAATTTTATAATGTCGATCAAAACAGATTTTCCAATTTGTAATTTTCGCACAATCAAAATGTTTCACATTCAAGCACCAGAAAACAAAACTAGCCTTGCAGATAATAATAATTTCCCCAGGGTAGGCTATTATCGCTCACTGACAGTGCAAGAAAAGAAAATCTTGATTAGTTCTCCTGTGATTTGTGTGCCGCTCTGATATATCTCATTTACTTGATAAATATTCCACAACCATTCCCAAAAAACTTTTGATTTCTAGCAGTTTCACATTTCATGCACCCTTTTCGCCGGTAGATTTTGATTGAGTCCTCCAAATGCAATGTCAACATGTCATGGATCAAACCAATTTCCCGGTGTTTCTATTGTTGTCTGGAAATTGGGGGGGGGGGGGGGGGGGGGGAATATCACCTGACAAAAAGAATGTGTTTCTATGCACGGGTGAGGCAATACATCAAAATGCAGCGATGCTTTCGCCAGACAGAAGGCAAACACTGATGCCGCTTTCAGCGTGCGCAGCATTCCATTTCGCCAAGAAATTTGTCAATTATCTCGATACACTCTCCGTCTGTGCAAGCAGGGTTAGATTCATGGTCTCGACTGTTATGAGGCAAAAATATGTTGTTTTCTGTGAGGTACATAGCAATGAGCCATTTCCAACTGTGCTTAAGTTTTTCAGATTTAGCCCGAGGAAATGAAATGCACCCCGTATCGCTTTGAATGCATCTCATTTGAAATGATGAATATTCAGGTGCTATCAACTACAATAAATCTAATAGTCTCATGCAGCTCTGTGGCGGAGAGGGGGAGCTGGTTACAGCAGCTAAATCTGGTGTGCGTCCCCCAATCAATTAGATCTGTGAAATCCATTTCTCTTTGCATGTTTGCTCTTGTTTGCAATAATTACAACCTCCACCCCAAACAGGCATGATAAACACCCCCTGATTTAGAAGTGTTTGTTCAGATCGGAGGGACCTGCTGCTTATCTTGCTGTTTATAAACCATGGAAATCTACAGGGATTACACAGGCTCATCACCATCTGTGGCATTACTCCAAAACAAGTCTGCTCGGAGAAGAGCCCTATCAGGGCGCCGAGAGGAGGAGGCGAAGTCAGACTGACATATAATGGGCTGCTCTCACCTCGTCTGCAGAACAATGCCATCACCATTAATTGGGCTGTTAGTGTGGACGCACACACATTCTCTATATATGTATTTGAGGGACTTTGACAGATTTTAACTCATACCTGTACATATAGAAACAGCTTTTATGTTTCATTTATTTTAAATAAAACTACACATTTTCACCTCTCACCACATTTAAAATCTAAACTGTGCCATAAAGGCTGTTTGCATTGTGTTCTTTCAACAATACTTCCCTCATAAAGAAGAAATTTGATCCATTATTGAGCAGTAAGACATTTTATTGTAAGCGAGGACAGAAAACGTGAACGTTTCAGAACCCTCTTGTCTACTTTATCAAAAACCCATTTTTCTGTTGGAACAACTGTGAGTGACCCGCAGGAATTTCAAAAACAAAATGCAAAGGCACAACAACAAAACTTCAGCACACTTCCTGCATCACAATGCTTCATATCAGACAGAGACCGTGTTGTGGTGATTTGATTTAAAAGAGAGACGACAAAAGAACATAACATTGCCTTTTGATTGAAGGATGTCACAAATCAGACTCCTAATGATTGACAAATGCTGTCAACGCATCTGACAGAGACAATTTTAGAGACATATGAAAAACACTGACAATAATAGAACATCTTGCAACAACAGTGCTCGACTCAGGGGATCAGCATCAACTTACAGCGTCATTGTAGGGCTGAAAAACTGGCTTACAGATTTGTGTGCATGTACGCATGCATTTGTATACAGCCTGCACATTAATGGGTTGAATTCGTATTAGAAGCGGAACTCTCCATATGAATAATTAATTGTCTTACAAGTATTCTCAAAAATGATGAATTACCATCTTTCTATATATCAAGAGTCACCATGTTTACACACTATTAGTACGATACTTCTAACAGACCCAGACCCTTTGTTTGGTTGTGTTCTTCCAGATCACTTTTATCATTGTTTTCCTGGTTTTGCAAAGGTCAGATTTGGTCAATAAATCCCTCAGCAGCACATAGCTGTTCACCTGGTGTCCATTTCACTAAATAGTTGGGAGATTCTGTACACAGCGGCTGCCAGAAATGTTGCTGCCTTTGACCAATGGTGCATTATCTCTTTTACATTTAAGTTGTTCAAATCTAAATATACCAATGACTCCTGCAATAATCCGTTTATAAAGGCTCACAACTAAAAGCGAGGGGATGCCTGGGACAATCAGAACGTAAGATTCCTTTTTCCAAATGAGCTATGACCCACAGATTAGTGCGCAGACCCAAAAACCAACTAACCAACAGACATTGTCCGGGTAATTTACCAGAGTAATTGTAAAGTATACTGTGGGATCTTAGCTACAAAGCCTTATAGCCTTATGTGCTGTTTTATTTTGTAATTAAACTTTGTTTAAATTAAGTATTGGATAATATTTTCAAGAGCTCATCCTTTTGCATCATTTCACATTCATTACCAATCCACAAACTCTTTGCACCTTTTTCAAGCGTTCATCACCTTTGCAATGGAGGTTGCATTCTTTTGTTCGGTTTGTTGGTTTGTTTGTCAGCAAGATTACAGATAAACTACTCGCCCAGTTTTCATTAAACTTGGTGGAAGGGTGAAGCACGAGGGAAGGAGGTACCCATTATATTTTGGAGAGGATTGACCTTGGCAAAGGTCTGCCATCTCGGCGTGCCCTTCTAAGTTTTTCTTTTATTCTGTAAACAGGCGAATACAATATCATCAGAAGATATATCATACTGGTAGGTTCTGACCTTTGGTCTGGGTATTGTTTAACCAGAGCATACTGTATGTGAATCTGAATACAAAGCAATTGTACGTGTTACTGCTTCACTTTACCTCTAAAATGAAGCAAATACCCTCTGTCACATATTTTATTTTCAGCTCGACCTCTGTGAATATATCCTCAGAAGTCTTTATGGCTTTCACCAGTTGCTATTGATGCATACTTGTTTCTAGAACTTATGTAATCAAAAATGTAATGCCTTTTTTCACGGCTGTTCGAAGCACCATGGGCATGAAAGGCCCTCCTAGTGTGGTCTCATCAACCACTTGGAAATTTTCAAAGAGACCTTGCAAGCAAATCATTGGTTAAGAGGGCAAAGAGGGAACGATTTAACTAATTCACCTTCGACAAACCGGAACCTGCAACTTGTGGAGGTAATCACATATCACTCTTTGTAACAAAGCAGCCAAGCAAATTTCAATGGTAGGACGAGGCCACAGAGGGAGGTCTTTAAAGTATAAGTGCAAAAGCTGAACTAAAATGAAGGGTAATCAAAGTGCCTTTCATGGCAGAACAAAATACTTCTTGAGTCCTGTTGAGAGAAACATACCTCATATTTAACCACTGTGCCCCTTTTGGCTCTGAGAGCTCACTAGTTTTATATCAAAGTTTGAAAAACATGTGGTTCTGCTCCTGACCAACGCTTTTCTATAGGAGGTTATTCTTTTCTTCGTTTTGAGCCAAATCCCAAAACAGCTTTTATAGTAGTGTATCATATAATATAAGGTTAACAACTTAAACTTGCATACAAAAGCCACTCCTACATGTGGTGCCGTTTGTTTATCTATTCAACTTTTCAAGTTTTCAAGCAGCTGTTAAAGCCATCCGACGACGCAGAAACGTGGCACCCGCCCTCTGACTCGCCCTCGGCTAAACACTGTCTGCGCTGTCAGCACCGTTAGCTGCGAGACGCAGGCTCAGCAGTCGCCTAATTGAGAGCCGTTGAGAGGCAATAGAGATTCTCCCAAACTGGTATATAGCACATTTAAATCTCCAATGAGATTTTAAAGTGCTATATAGCACTGAGACAGGCCTTCTCAAGAGCAACAAATGACCTTTTAATAGTGTATGCTGGGGAATGTTCGATTTTAATCCTTTTAGATCTCAGTGAGGCTTTTGATACTGTAGATCATACAATTTTAATTGACTGCCTCAAGCACTGGTTGGCTATCAGAGATGCAGCACTGTGCTGGCTCAGCTACTACATTTCCCAGAGAACCTTTTCTTTCACTGTAGGCAATTTATCATTCGCCAGACATACAGTTAATTGCTGGGACCCCCAGGGTTACATTTCAGGTCCTATCTTCTTTTGCTTGTATTTGTTCCCACTTGGCCATAACATCCGTAAACATTATTTTTTTTTTTCAGCTGATATAACTGAGGGTTTCTTAATTGTATTTCCCGCTTGATAGCTTTTCTTCTGCTATTTTTTTTAATGGCCTGACACAAACACAGCCATGCTTTCTACTGGCACAACTAAACTGCTGGATTTTCACCACCTTGAGCATAGGCTCAATATTTGACAATCGTCTCCTTGTTTCTGTCGAGGAAGCCTTGACTTCCCCTCACTGACGCTCAGCGGAAATTCGGCCTCTTCACCCTCTTTCTTTGGCGGCGTCCCTTGAGTCCCCGCTGCTCGGTTGAAACCATTTGGCCTGTTATAGTGTGAGGTCAGGTGTTAACAATCCACTCCTTCTGAAGGGGCTGACTAGTCTGAAATTCATGAATTAGTTTTGCCAAAATCCCTGAGTGTGGCGATACAGGCTCCGCTTGCTTCCTCGTGTCCTCAACCTCCACTTTGAATCATATATTTTAAACTCGCTCAACATATCCACAATGCTACTGTGAATCATTCAGACAGAGTACACATGCACGTTTGCGTGCTGATATGACATACTCTCAACTCTTTGAAGAGATTCATGGTGTGCTCAGTAGACGCATGCCTTGTGTTCTGCCTCACGCATACACACTGAAATCGCTGCTCCCACCTTCTCTGATGTCTCTCATTAAAGATCTCCCTCCCCTTGTCAGTCCGCGGCCCTTTCTGAGATCCCAGCTCCTCCATCCTTGAAATTGAAGGCTGGTGTGAATCTTATCGCCTCTCATTAGCTTCATTCCCATCCTATCTGGCTCCCTTTATTGCCCGGCGTTACCCTTCTCACTCCGCAGCATTCATGGAGAAGTGGTGTCCTTCTGTCAGAGGAATTATATGAGTTGCAATATTTCAGCACACTTATCCCTGACATATAGCTTGAACCCCAACAGAAAGCGGTTGTCTGTGTTGTGCCTGGATCATGTTGCTATACCCAATTTAATTTCTTTCAATTATCACATTTACATTCTGTGTCACTGAAACCTGTTACAATAGGAGCATATAAGCAGTATTTATATAGCTCCATTTTAGAGGGATCTGTACCAAGGAAAATACATCGTGAAGAGCATATTTTATATTGTAGGTGCTCATTGACTGTAAACCACAAAACTGTCTCAACCTAATTGTCTGATGAGGAATTATGTAACATTCAGTTCCTCACACTCTGAAATCAGCAGCAATTTGAGGCTCAGAAAATGTATACTAATTATGTTGTGTCATGGATGCAGCTCTAGAAACATTGCCTTATGCTTTTGTTTAGTTTGATAGCTGTATTTTGCATTGATGCAAATAAATTGTCCATTTTTTTCCCCCAAATCACAAACAGAAGAGCTGACTCTACTCCTGTCTGACAGCACAAGTTGGGAGACGTCTGTTGTTTTGAAAAGCGGCTCCCCTGAAAATATCTTTCGTCAGTAGACTGCTGTGAGGCAGCGTCCTGTCCACACAGTCACTTAAAAACGATTGCTCCCCCCCCCCACCAAAAATACATAAACTTCATCTTAATCAAGCAATGCGCGTACAGAATCAGAGTTGCAATGCTCAGAGACTGTTGTTGTATTATAATCAAATTTGCTGCAAATGTGGATAAGAATGAGAGACTGAGATGTCCACTGTTCTATCATTTTTCATTGTTGTGGAGTCTAAACTAGCCTTCTTTAGGAGCGGTTTAATAACTGCAATGTTTCGGGCTTGTGGGAAGACACCTGAGAGAAGGGATGTGGTTGACAAAAGTCAAGCAGACCCACAGAAAACAACAGTAGGACACATACCAAGCAAAAATATGTTGTCAATTCATAATGTCCTCCAAAAGTCTCGTACATTTTCTGTCATATTATTTCTGTTCCTGTTGACATGTTGAATCATTTTTCAGAGTTAACCGTTTGGAGCTCTGTTAGCTGACTTGCTCTGCTTTGGAAAATCACGTCAAGATCAAACTGCCTGACTTCTTTTACAGCTGACAAATGTTGCATTCAACCTCATACAATCCATCTCTGTAGCAGTGATTGTAATTGTGATATTCATTTAATTTCATCATTTTGTCTACTCCATGTAATTTGTTGTAAGTTACAGCAAGGTTGGTGCGGGTTTCTAAAGCTGCTGTCAGACTATAGTTTAGACTCTGAGTCACTTAGTGTAGAAGGATCTGTACAGTGTTATTTGGCTCTAGATTGATTCATAACAATCAATTTTATAAAATGAAATATTTGAGAGAAATATTTTTTCAGAGTGATCTTAACGTTTAAGGACAGACTGATAATCTGCAACAGGTGACTCGTTCTCGCTTTTTGTTGCTGCTAAAAGCAGGTAAACAAGGAGCCTGTGAAGTGTGCAGTGATGAAAAACAGGCTGGCAGAAATCCCACATCTGGTGGGAAAACAAATATTTCTTTGCTATTGCAATTTTAGGTGTAAAACATTTCCGTGTTGTCCATTACAGCTGAGGAAATCATTTAACTGAATCAGACAGATTGCCTAGGTAATGTAAGTTGCAGTGGCTGCTCATATTGCCATATTGCTTACAGACTAAAATCAATCAAGCGCTTCCTTCTGCTCATCAAGTTAACACCCTTCAGATAAAATCTAATGTTTGTGTCAGCTGTTGTCATTGGGTTGCCTATGTCTTTCCACATACCCCTGTAAATATTTGTTATTTCGCCATGAATCCCAGAGACAACATTTATTGGCATAACCTTCCGGGATGGACAGTAACGCGCTTGTTGTTTCCTCTATTAACAACAGATGGCTCTTTAGAATGACACTCCCCTTGTGACTTTTAGATGGGACAGTTTTATTTTGCGACAAGGACAACACTTTCACGAGCCGCACTATTTCTTCAGTCAGTGTGCATATTTATCAGTTTTTTTCCAAGGGGGATTTTATATAAACTATGGCAAGGTTATCCTTCTGGAGTCCATTAAGTTACTTCTGCCATTTCGCTAAAGTAGTTTGTGGCAGAACATATTGAGGCCATGCACAGACAACAAGATCAAAGCATTGAATTTTAGAAAGACATGCAGATTAAAATTGAATTTATTTATTGGTTTATTTGAACGGGACAGTGCACATTAATAAAAGCATTTCTGCAAATGTGCCAGAGTTAGTCAAAAGGCTATTGCGTGTGTGTGGTTACAGATGAAAATCTGAAGTCCCACAATAAGTAACCACACACACACACTGGTGCTTTTGTGTGCCAGGGAGTTTGAGGTTAAACAAACGTTGTCCATGTTTAACTTGGCCCAAATCAATGGGATCTTGCTCGATGACGTCCGTCTCGGTCCATGTCCTCTTTTTTTTTTTTTTTTTTTTTTTGCTGAATAACAAGCTAATTAAATCAATGCAGTTTGCTCCGATTACATTTTCATGGAAAATCTATGAAGGCGTGGCCAGTAGTAGTTGTCAGTGGTGGAAACTATATTTACTCAAGTTCTGTCAGCACAATTTGTTGCTACTTTATAAGTCTACTCTAAATTTCAAAGGCGGATATCTTTACTCCATTACATTTAGTTGACAACTTAAGTTACTAGTTTCTTTGCAGACTCAGATTAATATTAGAAAGTATAATCAACAAACATTATGTACTATTTAAGGTTAGCACGATACTTTATTGATCCTCGGAGCAAATTCAATACCCAACAAAGTAATGAAACTATAAGCTCCACCTTTATCAGCTGTCATATTAAATCGATGTACATATTAATGCAACACTAATTCAAATCCAATAATATAAAATACAATTTTCTGAAATGGGCTATTGTGCATAATGAGTAGCTTTACTATTGGTGCTTCACGTATATCCTGATGCTAATACGTTTAAAATGTTGAAAGTAGGGCTTTTACTTGTAAGAGTATTTATACACTGTAGTGTTACTTATTTTACTCAAGTTAAATATTTACTACATCCTTCATGTTAGTCTGACCTGACAGTGTTGCTAAAATAAAGATCACGGGGTCACCAAAATCCTTAGGAATCATCCTTTATGACAATGAATATTAATACAAAATGCACTGATAATACGGTCAGTATTTGTGGAGATAACAGACACATCATTTTATCTTCATTTTGAATTCATCCATTGAGCAGCAGCAACATTGAGGCCTACATGTCGATGCATTTGTATGTTTTGAAGCAGGTGGATTTTTTTTTTTACAACCACAAAGTCAAGCATACAAACAGCCAAAGCTGCACGTCTGCATACAAATCCGAGTCATGTTCCTCTGACGCTGCTGCTTCCTCTGCTGTCATCTTAAAGTTACACTGTGTCACGGCACCGCACGACTCGGCTCTCCCTCACGTCTGACCCGCTGGAGAACACAGGACAGCATATTGTGATGGGACGGGCTTGGCACAAAGCAGCATGACGCGCTGTTGTGTCCGGATACTATAAAGAAGCGCACAATGCGTGCGTGCGTGCCCCGGTGCTACACTGTCAGTGCGTCCGACCAGCAGCAGTCGGTGCTCGATTGGTTTCGTCTGGAGAAACCATGGCAGACTCAGAGGATTATGTTGCAATTCCTGACTTCAGCTGCCTTCTCCAAATGGATCCCAATCTCAAACCGTACGAGAAGGACTTCAACAGGAGGTAAAACGCGGTTTAACGGCGCTTGTGTGTACATATTTACGCCCAAATCAGTCCCCGGCGAAGCGGGCAGACGCCAGGTTTACGTCGGCATCCGTGTCTTGAAATAAACATGCACAACTAACAGATTAAAAGCGATGTTTGCAACACACCAGACAGTCGTCCTCTGCGTTGACATCAAGTGCGATTGGAGGTCGCCTTGAGCTGCGTATCCCTCTCACGCACAGCAGCTTGCCGTCCTCCCGCTTTATCCCCCCGCCCGCCGAATGACACGCGCAGAGAGGATGTTCAGTTTATGTACAATTAATGAACCGCTACCATTTTTATTTAACAAGTTGCCGAAGAAGGCGAGCCGTGTCTCCACTTCCTACGTTTGACAGTTGGAGGCTAGCGCATGTGTTTCGCAGTCAGGTGACGTCCACGTTGCGTCGCGAGGTGGTGCTTCGGGCTGAAACGCTGTCTGATCCTCTCGCCTGTTGTGTTCGCGGCTGCGTGGAGCCGACCGTGTGCATCGCTGTGGTCCAGCTTCACGACGGCCTTTGCTTTCCGCAGGCCTTGGCCCTCATCATGATGCGTTTTCCTTGTCACTGTGTCCGGTTGTTGTCGGGGCATCAGTTGTCCTGAAACGTGTATTTAAAAATGTGTATTTGTTGCAGAGTGAAAGGCTCTGCGACACAAATAACCTCAGTCATTGACTTTGTGCTGCACTCATATGCTGCAAATTCCAATAACGTTGTTTGTGCAGTTGCCAAAGTATGATGGTTGATGGTATCAAACTACGACTCCCAAGATGCTATGACCAGACTAGAAATGTTTCCATGATGCATCTTCCTAATAGAGTCGTATGTTTGTGCCAGCAATGCACCAACCAAAGGGGGAAGTTCTGATAATGTAAGGTCCAGAGCTGTGCATGAGCTACAGTCCTCCAGATGATAACTTTTGTGATTGAAACATGTATTGCACTGTTAAGTTATTTCAGAATTTTCTTTTTTGCCATTTTTAGGTTAATTGTCCTAGTTCCTAGTGTTAAAGTTAAAATGAATTAATAAACTTCCATTTTGCTAATTAGTCAATCAGCGACCATTGGGGCCTGTTTATTCTGGGTCACTTTTAGCACCAAAATAATACGGTGAATATTTACAGGAAATTAAAGGCTGAATATTTGCTTAATGTGAACACTGACCCACATTTCCAATGCATTTATAATACCTCACCTCACAGTGACCTGAATATACTAAACTTGTGTCCCTCAGTGGACTTTGTGCCTGCTCTAATCTCCAAAAGTAAATGGACTCTCTCTGTTACGCAATAGACTGCGCAGTCTCACAAATTATGTTCATTTTTTTTGGTTATTTTTTTTTAATTGCTGTAAGTTCTGGTTTTAACCTGATAAACAGACCGGACTGAAGTAAGGGTTGAACTTTTAAATACTATAATTGCGTAATGAATGAATGGCAACACAATGTTCCAGTTAATAGTAACACAACATTGTTTTCATAATTGTGTTTTTCTTGGAGAGGATCCTGGAGGCCAGTTTCTGGGTAGAGGGCCATATGGCTCAATGGTAGTATAGTTATTTAGCTCAATTCCACACCTTCTGTCATATTAGCCTTACCTGCTGGATGTCTTGATTAAAAAAAACGAGTAATGTTTTTTTACGTACAACAAGCAGACAGCGATAATGACCTGCAGCGCTCATTGCTTACGGTATCTGCTCACTGTTGGGTCATCCCCCAAGCTAGACCTGAAAACTTTGCTTAGGGGCCACATTAGTTTCATCCATTTTCATTACCATGTCTGATCTTGTCCCTAATGTGGCAGGTAAGGGACCACCTGCTTTGTATTTGAAGCATGTGAGTGGGTCTCTAGTCTTGCAGAGAGACGAGCGTGTCAGTTCCATCTCAGACACAGCTTGGGATCGCTCGACTTCACAGAACCCCAGACGTGTCTCAAACACCTGTCACGCTGATGAAACTGGCACATAAATTATTTTACATATAGGAGCACTGCTGTGTGAAGGTTAATTCTTGATAAGCCCCCGGTGTCCTGAGGCCCACGGCCCAAACACCACACCATGAGCACAGGCCTGGCAATCGAGCGCTTTCTCAGGCTGCGGTGTCCCGCTGGGTCCCCTCGCCGAGCTGCACAGTGCGAAGAATTCAGCTGGCTTATCAGGAAGAGACCTATGACCACGCAGGCTGATTCTTTCAATTGCACCGCCATGTCATGGCTCAAGGCTGCCCACATCTCGAGTTTGTTGAACTTTGTCTCACACCAGATACAGCCCGGCATGGACAGGCCGTTAGAATGAGTCCAGCAGATTTTGCAGGCCTCTCATAATGAGTTGTTCTTTGGGTTTGTGGGCAGTGCTCATTCTATTTCATCAGGATGCTTCTTTCAGAACGAATAGGGAAAACAACCATTGATGCTGCACTCGGGTTACAGCCCCAGTGAGCAGTGCTCTGTTGACATGCTTCATTATTTACCCTTCCTGTTGCGCAAGTCTGCAGGAAGTTCTGCAAGGATTTTTGCAGCTTGTGGCACCACGCATCTCCTAAATTGGACCAAATGAAAGTCGGGAGCGTTGGGAATGCTGCTTATTACGGCAACGAGTTTTTGCAAAGACTTGCGTGTGTCATCACAACTCATTTCAAAGTGAAAATACAGCAATAAGTCTGAGTCTTATGCTTGTGATGGTGATGCAATATATTTAACGCAGACCTGATAATTGAGTTTGAAGTGATGAATATGACTGAAAAGCAAAGAGCTACAATACGGGGATTAAAAATAAGCGGGAAAAAGGGCATCTTCCAGTTCCTCGATAGTTAATACGAGTTATTAAAATGACTGGATCACATTTCTGAAACACCCTTCGTAAAGGGCAGCATTCATTTCCCTGTCACCTTGCTTGAGGGTCAACAAAGGTATGAGGTTAGCAGGGACGTTTCACTGTCATCAATCAACCTCAACGTTCAGGTCTCTCTTTAGCCTCATTAATGGACTTAGTCAAAGAAGGACATTAATGGCGTGCTTTGAAAGTCACCTTGCCGCTGGGCCGCATGGAGGCCCTGTAGGCGAGCGGAGATCTGGAGGAGAGTTCAAGCTCTCAATACTCAATACTTGTGCTTTTACAGGCTGTTGTGGACGGTCTTGACACCAATGTGCTTCAGCTGTCACCATCAGTCATACACACAACGCAACAGACCTGAACACACTCTAAATTTAGATGCCCGATTGTCTAACAGTAAGGGAACGAACAGGTTACGAAGTTCAGCTGCTCCGTGGGGAGAATTTTAAAAAGCGGATTATAATCATGACTACAGACTGTGACTGTAATTTAGGAGACATGACTCAACCCATCTAATACATTTTTTCAAACTTTATATTAACCAGTTACAAATTCTAAGTTCATAAAGTTTCACAGTTAGTTTCAACTATTGGTGGTACTAGTATTGTCTTAACAGAAAAAAGGAACATATTACGTATGCGACTTGTTTTTAATATGCAGTAATGCGGCACAGCCTTTATTTGTTTGCACCTGTCTTCATCATTGTCTCCATGCAGCCGGTTAACTGTAGAGAAACTTACAGTAACACTTTCTATGATGCCTATGTCTGAAATGCATGATAAACATGCTTCTAATGCATAACAATCACTGTATGATTGTTGTCATAAATATTAATGCTTCATAATATAGTTATAACATATTATAAAGCATTGCATCATGACTTATAAGGTCACGCATCATAATACGTTTTTTAGCAGGGAGCATTTGTATCAGAATTCTCATAGTTGTACTGCATTGATATTTGTATATTGCATTGTGATGGGAACAATTTATTGCTGTAAGTAAAGTAAAGAAATATCATTAAAGAACACACCAAATGTAAAATGAATCTACTTAAAACAAACAATGACCACTCAGTTACTTATTGCAAAACAAGTCATAACGGTGATAAAATGCATTATAGAAATAAAATAATTATGTAGTCTGATACTTAACCTTATGAGTCGATATAAAATACTGTTGGGTTGTAGTTGAAGCCTTATAGATATTTATTAGTTTACGTATAACTATAATCACACAGTGCTATAAGCATACTATAAAACTTTACCGTACCAGTATGTTTATAATGCATTATAGACATGGGCATCATTGAAAGTTTTCCCAAACTTACAATTTCTACAGCAATGAAACAATGCAGGAATTCTTCAATATAAAATAATAATAATGTATTGAACTGTGGAATGACTAATCAAGTCAAGATTTTGTCAAGCCACGTTTTCTAAGAATCCAAGAAGAAACTCCCCATGATAAACAATATGTATGATGTAAATGAGACGATTCCTCAGGAGGACAACGCTACTGAAATAGTGCTACTGATCTTCCACTGGGGCCAGGCATGGAAAAAGCTTGGCTATCCAACGTTCCTTCTTGGATTTTTTGTCTGTGGATCATCCAGCTTGGACGTCATGCTGCGCTGCGCCTTTTCCCAGTTCAGTCTCCTGCAGGGTTTGTTTGACCTCCTCTGTGGCCCTGAGGAGGGAGATCTTCTCCCTTTGTTCCTGCAGATGATAGATATTCTGCTGCTCCTCGCCGTGCTTCAGAACCAAAGTCTCGCCAGCTGTTTTTGAGCCTCATTTCTCTTATTCAGCAGAGTGCGCCCCAGCTGGTGTGCTATGTTGAGCACTCTCTGAGCCTCACCGAGATCTTCACAAACCCACCTCCGGAACGTCTCCCGCTAACCGATTAGCTTTGTCTTGTGCATGCTGAGCCTAGCTTTTCCCCATGTAGGACAGCTTTCTCCACGCCGCTTCATAGTCTTAGTCTCAGTTTGTGAATCTGCGACGATTTGAAAGTTTCCTCTTGTTTGTGAATATCAACATGATCCAATTTGAAGTAGTTTCTCTCTGCAACATCTGACGATTTGACAAGTTCTAAGGAATATTGGGTTGACATGAGAAGAAGCAGAAATGTATCAGATGCCGTACTGAAGTGATTTGACAGGATGCTGATGTCTGTCACTCTCAATGTTGCTGTGTGCAGTGATATGTAAGTTTAATACCTCAGTTGTGCCACATGATATTTTCTCCAGCATATTCATAGATATAGATCCGCTGTCCAAACCGAGAGGTAAGCGAGCCAGGACTGTAATCTGTGACTCCCATCTATAATCTCCGGTTGCTCTATTACCACTGAATAAGATGCACAACAGGACTCTTGTAATTTGTGGCTACAGGGACTAGCAGAGTGATCGTCGTGGACAATGAGCAGCGGTGTTTTTACTGAATTCGAAATATTGCTTTGTTCCATTGAGAAGTGGTCGTCTTCTCTTCTTTCATGAAATACAGGCACGCATAACTCATCTTTTATGGTTGTGTATTTCATAAATCTGCTATACTTCACATTAACAATGGGTCACATGAATCTCACAGTGTAGTTCCTCTCGGAACTGGAGTGATTCAGCGATTTTAAGCTCATTGTTTTGGTTTCACGGCCGTACTGTAACCTCACTGTTCTGGTTCAGTCTGACTGAACTCATCAGTGTCCTTTATAGCCACAGCAGGCAGCTATTTTCAGTAAAAAAAAAGCTCTGATGAACTCGCTGTAGGCTCCCTGCCCAGCTCCGAGTGGCAGACAGACACAGTTCGTGACAATCTGGTGGAGCGTTTAGCAGCTATGGAGCCAAATATTTCCTTCAGGAGTTGGCGGAGAGAAAAACTCTGAATGTTGGACTTGTATGAGTCAGTTGGACAGAAACACGACTCCAGTGATAATGTTTCTCCATGTCTGCCAGGTGTGTAAGAAGCAGTTGACTGCGGACAAGTTCACCATATAAACTTGTGGTTGCAGCCTCCACCGCATTAACGCAGCCATTTATTACTAATATTATTGGAGAATAATGAGTAGTGATTGTACTTTAATGCAGTTCATCACTTTTTACTTTGATTGATGTTTAATTCAACATTCATCCAACACTCTCCATGAACTATCGCATTGAAATTTGTCTCATTTATTTAATTTGCAATAAAGAAATGTATTTGAAAGGCAACTGAAGCCGGGTATCATGTCAATAACTATTGATTCTCGCATTAAGATTCAAGGTGCTCCTCATTTTTCTGACTAACTTAAAACTGGGACTGACAGCAGTGCATACCCTATAAATACTTATGCCAGCTGAATAAGTCTGAAGATGGCATATTAAATCCTGAACATTTTGGCTTCAAGCCATAGCCAGAATAGAAGCTCCTCGACATATGATGGAGGCAGACGACTATCGCACTGAGATCTATTATTTCTTTTCTGTATTATTAGTTTGTCCGCCTAAAGATTGTGTTTTGAAGCGTGACATGTAGCGTAAACACATCGATTGGCTGTAGTTTTAGCTTTACTAGGTTTGAATGAGCTGGCAACGTTGCATTTATGGCTTTCGAACCTCATGACCTACCAAGAAATGTGATGGCTTCAACCGAATACAGGAAATTGAACGGTTAGAAGTTCATCCAGAGTTCTGCTATTCTAGCATTGACTTGCCTTTTATTAGGAATTCAGCACCAGGGGAATAAAGGCTTACCGTACGTGATGCAACGGTCACACTCTGAGACTCGGCTCTCTGCAGCTGGATGGGAGAGGGGTTTTACGGCCAATCGTTTCCTATGGACACCGTGTGCAGTCCCGTACTGGATATTGTTGTAAACTGTAGAAAAACCGGGGGGCGAGGTAAGCAGAGTGCCAGCATGGAGCAGAGGCAGAGTGACGACGTCATCAAAATGGCATTTGTAGACAAGGGCACACAGGACAGCGAGGGAGCTCGCACAGCTTCTCTGTTATTATCAATAACGGGGAAATAGATCAAAGTTTTGATTTTAATGACTTCCTGAAATGAATTGTTCCTTTTTACAGGCGCACAATTCATTTGTGATGTGTGGTCTCATCTCGCCTCCTCGCTGCAATCTCAAGTGGAAATAGACACAGGAGATGTGCGGTGAATACTGCATCCATAGGATTTTTTGCCTCTCTATTCCCGCCGGTCCAGCCTTCTGGAGCTCACTTGTTCTAATCATAAGCGTGACTTTCATGCCTATTAATATTGTGGCAGAGGAGCTTTTCCCCTTTGTGACATCTTCCCTTTGTCCTTCCTTTCAGCGTAATCTGGAAATGGAGGCATGTGGCATCATTGGTTGGACTTTAAAGGTTCACATTTGGCAACTGTCTGTATCCACTAAGCTCAACACAGACGGCAGCTGCTGAGAAATGGCGCTGTTACTTCAGCCCATCATCACCAGCCCCAGGGCATTCACAGGCCAGTCTGAGCTTGGCTTCAGGACTATAGGGGCGAGAGTGCACTTAACTCAGCTGGCTGAAAGAGGCTTTCTGTACCAGGGGGGTGGGTGGGGGGGGATCTGATATAGACACCAGCTGGCTGCAGGAACTTAAGTGAGATAAATTGCAAAGTAGTGAGTCTATCCTTCCCAGTTGAAGGTAACGGACAGAGGTTTATCTCTCCCGATATGCCTACAGTAACTCATTGTTGAGGGAGTGAAGCAGGTTTGCATCTCGAGGTTCAGACCTGAAAGATGCAGCGTTGGCATGGAAACATCTAGATGGAGCGCCGTCCACTGCTGCACTGCATGTGCTGCAATATTTTCGAAAAGTTGTAAATATGTGCAACTGTGAAACATTTGTAAATGCATGCGTTCGGTATATGCAAATATTCAAACAGTTGAAATTGTCTAAGAAATCTATCCTGTGTTTGTTGTTCTCTAATTTCATCCCCACAGACGCACAATCCCATTTAATAGTGAGCAGAATGACATGTTCAGAACTTCATTTATTGGAAATCTATGTTGGTTTTGTAGCTTGAATTGTCTGTTTAGAATTCCTGTTTCCATACATCGCTACTCAAAGAGACTGTTGGTTGACCCTTACTAGTTCCTATGTTTAAAGGAAACATCTGGACAACTAGTTCAATTTAAGATTGTTAATTACGCAGAATTAGTGAAAATAATGAATTACTCGGAGAAATAGATTTTGGATTAATTTGGAATGAATGTAAACACGGCCAATCATTTTGAAAATGACTTTCACCACTAACTGTGTGGTCAGAATAGTTGTTAATGGGTGATAAATGATATCGCTGACGGTATTACAGAGGCTGCTTGTTCTACTGATGAATATCTTCCTCCCCAGTCGTGTGTGTGTGTGTGTGCGCGCGCGGGGGGGGGGGGGGGGGGGGGGGCCGACATCAACTCACGCTGTGAGTAATACCAGAAGAAAAAGAAACGTATCATTTATTTTTTGAATTTCCACTTCCTGTGGAGTACAGAAGCCGTTGTTTGGAAATGAAGACGGGGTGTATGACGTTTTAATATGTAAACTATTACACTACATGAATATTTCACATTAATAATTCATCTTAAAAAGAACAGTCGAGGGGAGACACCCCATGAAAAGGGTTAAAAAAACAACAACTAATAGTTATCACCATGAAACTTCCCCAGTTGATTACTTCCTTCAAGTCAATAATTGTTTGTATGAAAATGTATTTTTTATATATGCAAATTAGTTTTTCTCCCATTTAAAAATCCAAACATTGGATTAAGCCAGGTTTAAAATTATTGTTTCTTATTGTTGAAATATTAGAATCAAAGGTTTTCACTGAGGGAGCTTTGGATTTCTCTTTTTATCATTCCATACGTCAGAAAATACTCTCAACAGTTATGAAAAAAAAATCTATTTTGCCACGTTTTATTAAGGAAGCTATGAAAGAAAGATGAACAAAGCTCTCTGCAAAAACCTTAAGAACGACGGGAATGAAACGGGTAAGTCTGGTGCATAAGTGCTACTGAAGTGGAGATTTCTGCCTCAGAGGATGAGAAGAACCTCATTTTGAAAAAAGGGCTTTTAAAGAAACGTGTACCATTTCGGCGGGATCTGTTGGCAGAAGACATGTAATGGAAGCAAAATGGCACAAAATCTCAAAAATGTATCGGTGAATGAAAAACAGTGTTTTTGCCTTTTTTGAGTTTCTATTACCTGAATCAAATCCGTTGACTCACTTTAGTTACTGTGACATTCAGCGGTCACACGGAGAGAAAGCTGTATCAACTCTTGCACGGTTGTCTCAGTATCTGCTGTTATTTCACTCTCCACCCACACGGAACAGCCAGACCTGAATGCAGTTGATGTTCTTCTGGGGGGGTTGTCAAAAAGCAAATGAGTGAATTCTATTCAACATCACCGACAATGGATGACATTGTATGTGTCCAACAGATTGTGTTTTCACAGGCGGGCTTTCCATTGGACTTATACACTTTTGTGTGTGTGTGTGTGTGTGTGTGTGTGTGTGTGTGTGTTCCCTGTGGTTTGAAGGTATGAGCAGCTACAGAAGCAGCTTCTCCAGCTGGAGGAGGCAGAAGGAGGCTTTGACCAGTTCACACGCAGCTACAACACCTTCGGTGTGCAGCGACAGCCTGACAACAGCCTGTTTTTTATGGAGTGGGCTCCTGCTGCAGAGGCCCTCTTCCTCACCGGTGACTTCAGTAAGTAGCCTGAGGTGAACTCCCATATCAGCGCTGTGATGTCCAGGTAGTTTCCCTAAAGCTTGCACTTGAACTTTAGTTTATTATCCACTCATCCATGGCAAGGTGTCGCAATTCTGACAAAATTGACCCAGTCTGGATGCGAACACCCTGGGGAATTAAAGCTGAAACTTGGCGCGTTAACCTGCATAGTTGTTGTTTTTTGCCATCTGTTCATTTGTACAAACTAACGAGTCTTTTGCGTTCAGCAGTGTTTTTTCGTTGTGTTTTAAAGAAGCATGCAGCAGGCTGATATAGATGAAAGTCTATACATTTTTGGATAAATGAAAATAAACGACACTTTAATATAAAGTTGCATTCACTGTTTGGGCCAGAAAAGGACCGCGAGATATCCGGGCTGGAACAGTGCAGGAAGGTTGCATATATTCGCGGTGCATTAAATAAGAAATGTGACATTCCTGCACTCTTCAACACAAAGGGGCCAGAAATTAAGAAAGAACTGCAGCACAAGGATAAGCAGCCCTTTTGATCAACTAACCTGGGAGGAGGAAATGTGGAAAATATTGATGACTCAGGATAAACCTGTCTACTGAAGAGGGTTCTTTTGAATGTGCCAGTGTTTGTTAATATTGCAGTAGCTGGTTATTTCATCATTGCCTGCAAAGTTGTTGAGAGAGTGCAACCTCTGTGTGTGCGCTGAAATCTCTTATCCCCTCCGGTGGCAACTTTGAAAGTAATTTCAGGTTAATAGTCTTTGAGTGTTTTTTTTCTGTTAATGTGGGCTGAGAAAATGCAGCAAGATTATTTATTTTTGTCGTCATTAACAAGATTAAATGAGACTTGCTCTCATCTTTCAAGCTGATATACAAGGTTATAGAAGCCTTCACTGTCATTTTCTTTCCTTTATCAAATCTATTAATGCATCTTTTTCAAATGCCAGCAGAAATATATTACAGACAAACAAAAAATGTAATGATAGAAAAAACCAAAACAAGAAGGATGGTGAAAGAATTCAGACCCGTGCACATAACTCCATGCCAGGCCACAGCACAAGCGCTTGCCTCTGTGCCACAGCTATTCTGAACTGACACCCTGCAGGTAATGATGAAGGAAAGCAAATGCTAATAGTAATACCCTCAGATGGATGCTGTGTGCAAAACTGGGGATTTGTCAATTTGTTTATTGTCCCCACACAGTTTCTGTGCTCGTAGGTTCTGTTGCTGACGTTCCCTCTTTCCATATTTCCTCCTTTTCCTTTTTTAAATTATCTTCCCAGGACCTTGGGCAGCGGCTCAATTCCAACATTCAATTCTGTGAGAGATTACATTTTGACACGGCTCAGTCATATTATTTGATTTCAGTTTCATAGTAAATGTGGAAACAGCCCAGCAGCCCCAGTCATGAATATGGTGCAGGTTGGATGCATAATGCACTCTTTTTTTACAACAGATTAAGCAAAGGGAGATAAATAAATTGTGAAAAAATATGACTTGGCCTGCCCTGCCAGTGAAAAGTGCTGGTGTTGTGCCCGGTCACTTCTGGAGCGTCTGCTGTGATTCATTTCCCATCTTGCAGTTGTTTCTGCTCATGAATAGCAAGCAGATGTGGATTACTGAATAAAAACGACATCCTAAATTGACATGCCACGGTGGCTGCTTTGTGTCCTGATATATTCCTGTCAGTCAATGACAATTGGTAATGTGGCATCAGCAGGTTATGAATGTAACACCTCTTTGTCGTTTTCTCAGAGGTATAATTCAATGAGCAGGGAAGTGGTATTCTATCAGTTTTTTTCCTTTTTCGACGACTGAGCCTGCTGCTTTTTCTCACAGCAGTGCAGAGTATGAAAACATCGAGACAGAATTATGCATAATGAGAGAGCGATATTGTGATCGCTTCATACCGAGAGAGATTCGCGCACTGACTTGGGCATCTGTGATCATATGGCTCTTCTTTGATCATTACACAGCTAATCAGAATGACGTCTGGCTCTGTGTTGTAAACCAATTAAACTGACGTGATTGAATCCTTGCCGTGTTCCCCTATAGATGGCTGGGAAAAATTCTCCCACGGCTACACCAAGAAAGATTTTGGCAAGTGGGAACTGACTCTACCGCCCAAGCATGACGGGACACCAGCTGTGGAGCATAACACCAAACTCAAGGTAGAGAACAGAACATCTTCATGCCTGTTTTCGCGCCCTCAGTAGGTATCATCTTGCCCCGGTACACTGACATGTCACTGTAATGTGCGAGGGAGATTCCCTGTTGTGGGTGGTGTCTTAGTGACGGAGTGAAAACCTGGTGTGTCGCCGTCAACAACATGTCATACTCTCAGCACGCCGGAGGGAGATTACTGTATGTACACAACCTGCACAGTGGAGGGTAGATACACCTGAGGAGCCCAGCTGATAGCTTTTATTTCAGTCTGTGCCAGGTATCCCGCAGTGTTTTGTCTGTGCAAAAAAAATCTCTACATTTAAAAAAAAAATTTTTTTTTTAGCTCTAGTAAATAATAAATCAGGGTTAAATGCAAAAGACGCAGCGCCCATTCTGCATTGTCTCCCAAGCAAATGGCGTGGATGAGAAATGATCCTGAAATGAGATGCCAGGCGCGGGATGGACGGCACCGTGGTGCCACTCTCCTTGGGACCGGGTCGTCGCTGGCACACTCTCCTGCGCCCTGGACAGGCTGCCCAGCTCCCATTGTCAGCGGAGGTCAGTCTAAGGACGATAAGAAGCAGATGGAAAAGCTGGCACCTGGCCTTTCCTTGTACACCCCCGCTGCCTATGAATGGCTGTCTTGCTGCGAGCTCCACTTCAGAATTAGTTCCACAGCACTCCCTCGTTGAAGCACGAGCCGAGCTCCAATCACTCTCATGGAGAGCAGCTTGCCCTCCTCTCCCCTTTGTTCAGGGCCCAATTTGTCTCCATAAACAAGCCGCGTCCTTTTGTGGGTGCAGTGCTTACAATGAGCTCTTTATGTTGAGAGTATGCAAGACTTTAGAGAAGTGGACGGAGGTGTGATCACTTTTAAAAAACGTTTTGAATCCACACCTAACTTCTCACATATTGCCTGGCTCTTAGTTGTTTTTCCTGCTCATGCACCCCCCTCACCCAGCAGTCAGATTTTTCTTTAATATTCCTAATGCTGCACAATTTGTCTGAAGGACCACCGCTCTCTCAGGCTTTATGCCAGTCCATTTATCCAACTATCTTTTCCTAATCCTATAAACTGTGAAGCATGTCATAGGGAGCCAGGCAGCTAACCCCTAGGTGGCCTGGCCATAATGAAAAATCCCCAGAGGGGGGTCTGGCCAACGGCTCGCTGGCAGGTGGCTTTGGAACAGTCATCACTTCACAACAGTTGCCAGAATTAGTTGGGTTCTAATGCCGGTTTCTGCAGGGGACAAAACAGGGCGAACACATACTGCGGGTAACACTACATGATTGATTTCTTGTTGGGTTTTTCCAACTCTCACGCTGGCTTTCTCCTTTGCTTTTTGACTGATGGAGGCAAAGTACCTTTTTTCAGTTAGATTTCCAATCTATACTTATTTGACCCCCTTCCAGTCCTAAATTGCAAACATAATAGATGCGAGGCGAAGGATAATGATTTAGATTTCCTATTTTTCTAAATTTCTCCCTGGCTTGAATCCCCTCTCAATATGGGCCAGTGAGTGGCTGTGTTAATACTAAGAAAGGGAAAAAAACAACACCGGATAATTACCATTGAATCCAGATTCACCACAATAACCTCTCTGTTCAATACTGTAGCTTATGTATTGTGTCTCTGGGAGCAAAGTATAATGGGTTTAAAGCTGCGATTTATTTTGTATTTCATTGTTTTGGAGAGCAGGGAGCTGCTTCCTGGAAGAGGGGCTGGTTTTCACGTCGACATGTTGAAAGATGTTTGGTTTATTGGTTGAACAATCTGCACCATCCTTTATGTCTAATGGATGGGAAGTAACGGCACAGTTTAATGATGTAAGCATTTCGTGGCTGGAAGATGTAAATAAATGCTGATGTTTAAAGTCGTATATATCCAAAGACAGGAACACACACAGAGTCACAGAAGACCCTGAAGCCTCCATTGATTTGTGGCCAGGCCTCTTAAACTTAAAGAGTTTTTTTCATTTCTGGCTAATTCTTTTCTTTGCAATGATGTCTTCACTTTTGCATCACTTTTTTCCATTCTAGTTTAGTTTGAAGACCGTGCGTGTCCCCTCTCGATGTCATTGTTTAATAGCCCTTGCTATAACCCAACACTCATTTGTCTTTTTGTTTTTTCTAGGTGGTAGTTCACACCAAGGAGGGTGACCGGCTGTACCGCATCTCTCCCTGGGCAAAATATGTGAACAGGGATGAGAAGTCTATTATCTACGACTGGGTTCACTGGGATCCCCCTCAGCAGTATATTGTAAGTTATTATTTCATTGTTTAATTTGAAAAACAAATCTCTGTTTTCCTTTCTGTTTTTGTTCTTATATTTTTATTGATTTATAGAAAGGTGAAAATAGGATTTGGTAAACACCAGTGCAGTGCAATCATTCAGAGACTGGTTTATTTTACCAAATGTTTTGTTGCTGGAAGTGTTTTCTGAGCTGCCAATATTGAAAGAGGACATTGTTTGATGTAAACAGCAATGATCTGTGTCTCTTTCCAACAGCACAATTCAACAAATGGTTGGATTTGGATGACAGGGAAGGTAACATTGGTGTAAAAGAAACTGTTTAAACGGAGCAGATTTTTTTTTTTTTTTTTTTTTTTTTTTTGGTGTGAAAACATTGAGGCATAATTCTAAAAGCCTCATCACAACTTTCATGGTTTGATGGTTAAAATGGATTAAAAAGAAAATGGTTTATCAAGCTAAACAGTGTCCGCTTGCAGCGTGAAAACGTAGTTACATCTGAAATCAGTCTTACATCTCACATCCGCAGCTGTCGTGGCCGTTGTTAACGTCGGTGCTTGATGCTAAGAGGGTCTGAATGCGTCTCAATACTTGATGCGCTCAGCAAAACAATAAGAGGCTATTAAAGACCAACTTTTGTTTTTTTTATCGCTTGTTATTTAGCACCATTTTAATTAGAGGAGCCCTCAGACCGGCAGGATATTCGCTTTATTCACAAGTGGCTCAATCATGCACTTCAAATAGTGTGTTTGTAAGGCCTGGTGGGTAGCCATCAGGAAATGTGTTCAATGTATGAAACAAATCCTGTTCCCATTGTGTAACACGATGTGAATCATAGAGCTTTTCATGTGCAGAACCATTATCTGCCTATGTGGTAAGATATTGATGCAGAGACCCGGAAAACCCACACTGTGTCTTTGACCTCATGGCTCATAATTACTCATGGAATGTACTGTATTTTTAGGAAAAAGTGCTTTCATGATTTCGTGTCGTATTTTTTTTGTTTCCTCTCCAGCAAATCCACCCTCGGCCAAAGAAGCCCACGAGCCTGAGAATATACGAGGCCCACGTGGGCATCGCTTCACCGGAGGGAAAGGTTGCCTCGTACACCAACTTCACGACCAACGTGCTGCCTCGTATAAAAGACCTGGGTAAGAAAACGAGGCCACATCAGATTATTCTCTTCCCTTTTGGCATCCCCTCTTATTTCGCTGGCTACTCAAGTCTGCAAAAAAAGTGCACAGCAATCATCCTGCTGTGATCCTCTTCATCCGAGTGTCAGTGAGAGCTTTTGTTGACTCAACTTGAGAACATTTTATATCTTTTCTCGCCAAGAACAGAGAGGAAGTGAAGCATTGAGGTGCTCCAATCCGAGCCAGCAATGTGGTTGGGAAAACACTAGTTGAGGGGTTTTTTCGAGAGCCATTTCTTATAACTGCCAGTGTCTTGTGCCATCACTGTCAACACTGGTCCGTGACTGTTCCTCCAGTAGCAGTGTGTTCAGTGGCAGACCTGTCACTCTGCGTTTGCTCAAAGCCGCATCAGCAAGTCAACATCCTGTTTACTGGCATGCCCTGGAGGGATCACTGACCGTTGGACAGTGTTTCGTAAAGAGGGCTCCACGACACTAGTCACACACCACACAGCAGATATGGCTCCGAAACTGATAACTTATTCCTGTCTCATTTCTTGACCTAGACTCCCACAGCCAATAAAAAAAATGTATTTGCATGTTGTATCATTCAGTTCAACAAATACCATAAAGACGACCTCTTATCGTATATTATCATAAACCGTCACAACTAGTTTGCTGTCAATAAATTCAACCGTATTCTTTGTACAGCACTATTATCAGCTGTCAGTTCAGTGCTGACTCACTTCTGATTTGTTTGTTCAGATTAATTCAGTAGAACCCTCGGAGGTTTTTGGTCGCCTGGACTCGACCGCGGGCTTATTGATCGTTTGAAACTCCGGTTAAATGTCAGTGGCCGTTGCAGCTATCTCAGTTTAACTAAATAGGACAATTTATTTATTGGATATTGTCATATGAGTCGACGTGGTAAAAGATTCACAACGTGTGTCAGTCAATAAATTTAGTTTAGCTCAGCCTTACTTGTGCTTAATATATGAACAGAACAGTCTGTTTTTTTTCCATAGGCTACTTGAATTTCCTGTGATGGTGAAACAAATATTCATTAGGTGACTGGCTATTAATTCTACTACATTTCCCTTCATTTCTAAGACAATATTTATCACATCTTTGTGTAATTAGTATAGCGGACAGAGGACATGTGGTAAGACTTGAAATTATGAGACATTTTGGCAGGATTTACATTTCTCTCCCAATTAAAAATAATAATAATAATTGAAGAGGTGAATTGCTCTGCTTAACAAAATAGTTTGCAAAACAAAATGTAAAACATTAATTATTTTATTAATAATTCAATTGTAAATGTTCAATACTATTGAGTGTGATTTTTAGCTATGCTAGCAGGGTGGTCTTTATTAAAGGAAATGCTGGAAGCCTGTTGGTCCAGCGCAAATTTTATTTATTTGCTTTACAAATATATATTTTTCCAGTTGGTCCGAAAACATGTGATTTGAAAAAAACCCATTCAGATTTGGCTACCCATCTATGTCACATGCAGGTTCATTCGAACCCATCCGAGTGTCTCAACCCACTGCCTGAGAACAACCTTTCTTTTTCTCACAATCCATTCAGAGCATACTGGGCTTCTTTCAGGAGAAAGGCTTAAAGGCGCTAAAACAGGGTTTCAGGCAGAGAGTCAATACAAGACTGTTCAAACAGACCATGTGAGAAAAGTAATTTGTTCTTTGAACATTAAAGCATGTAAATATGTAATGGTATGAACCCAAAATACAAGTATTCAACTGAAAATGAGTATATGTCCTCTTTAAAATTATACTTTTCAACAAATATTTAATTTTCATCAAATGCAAAAAATACATCTTTCCCTTCATGACTACATTTTGGGACTTGAGGATGATGTCCATATTATTGCGTACTGCTACGATGAAGATTACAGCTATGATGAAGATTAGTTCTACTCCAAAGAAATATCAATAAATGTGCTTCGACTTGTGAGCAACTTGCTCGTTCTCATTCCACATGTGATTTATTAACTGCAATGTGTGATGCATTTAACAGCTTAATTCATGGTAAAGAGCTCGATTAAAAAGTGACTTTAACTTCAAGGAACAGATCCCTGTGTCTGTTTGCAATTCTGCTCATATGAGCTGTGCCATCATTTTGCATTGAAATGCAGCCTTCTGCACGGCCATTAAAAGGCACAGATATGACTGGTACAGAAAACCAGGAGCGATCATGCTGTTTCCTTGGTTGTGTCATCATGTTTAGTGGAAAAGGGAACCGTCGGAGTGAATGCTGTCAAAGAATCTACCTGAGGGAAGCTGCACAATAGGGTTCTTCAGGAGGCTAAACTCCACTGTGTGTGTGTGTGTGTGTGTGTGTGTGTGTGTGTGTGTGTGTGTGTGTGTGTGTGTGTGTGTGTGTGTGTGTGTGTGTGTGTGTGTGTGTGTGTGTGTGTGTGTGTGTGTGTGTGTGTGTGTGTGTGTGTGTGTGTGTGTGTGTGTGTGTCACCCCAGTGCTTTGTCACACCCCTTCAGCAGCCAACATTTTTCTTTCTGCTCTCTCGCCCTCTCTCTCTCTAGCCTGAAAAGCAATATAAATAAATAAATGTGCTCCACACAACAGTGCAAAACTGCAGGGCTTCCCTCTGGAGTGCTCAGTGGCAGTTTAAAAGCCTGTTGTTCTCTTATTCATAGAAGCAGTTCTCGTAGGTCGTTTGGAAATGTTGTACATGACCTCCTGACTCTGATAGCTGGTGGTTCCCTGTAGCCAAAGCTTGTCTTCGGGTACTTGTGTCAAAAAGGAAATGCCTGGAGCTCACATATACAGTATGACTGACGCGGGTCAAATAGTATTGAGTCCGAATGTTTCCAGATGATTGCTGTAAAACAGTAGACTTTTTCAGGTGATGTTTTCAGTATCCAGAAATGTCGTCTTGTTTTATCCTGAGTTTCCAACCAAACCCACACATCATTCAAATATTACATTTTTTTTTTATTGATGTTTGGAATTGTGTACTAAGCAGCTGGTGTTATTTTCCGAGGAATCATAAGAAAAGAGAAGATGGCAAGAGTGAGGCAATCCAAACCGACCGGATGTAATGCTCTCAGTAACACAGAAGCACCAGGATGTCAGGATACGCTGTATCATGCTGCATACCTGAAGTGTTTTACATAAATTAGACAAAAGTCAGTTCAATCATCTGGTAGGAAAGCCAAAATATCTTTTTGAAATATCTCTCCTCGCTCTGTGTGCAGGTTACAACTGTATTCAGCTGATGGCAATCATGGAGCACGCCTACTATGCGAGCTTTGGATATCAGGTTACGAGTTTCTTTGCTGCTTCCAGGTAAATGCTTTGTCAATTTCACAGTATGATACATGTGTTATTACATGTTTATATAGAAGGCTCTATTGTTGGCATTTAAATTTGTGATCTACGGTTTTTCATTATACAAACACTAATTCTTGGTTGTATTATAGTCAACATATTCTCATCTTTAGTCATTCAATTTATTTGCACTCTAGTTATGTCGGCAACATTCAGAGTTCAGTATTGCTTTGCCAGAAGATATTGTTTGTGGTCTTCTTTAGTCTTTTATTGAGAAAAATGTGCCGCGATAAATCTTTTCAGCTCAACCGGGACCAAAATCTTCTGTGTAATCCCTTCTAAGATTAAAACTTGGAGGCATATTAATTTGTGTGTCACATGTCATTTACACTTCTTCATTTGCAGTATCTGTCCTTTTTTTAATGCAAATAGTTTTAGAGAAATTGGTGTTTGCTGGGAGGGTTGAATGAGTAACTTCACAGCATCATGAGAACAAAACAAGCAACTTCCCACTTCATAGAAACAGTCACCTTGAATCAGAGTTAGGAAGTCTGACACCAACAATAATCTCTCTGTAAACACATTTGCTGTTAATCCAGACAGTGGAGGGAGTCTTAGATAAAGGTGGACTAGTCTGAGTGTTTATCATCTCCTGGAGATCGCTCCTCCCTTGCTTAGAGTAGAGCATGAACCCAAAGTGTAATTTATACAGTGTAATTTCACCCATGATTGATCTCTCGGTGTCATTTAAAACCTGAGCGGTCGAATACCAGGAAGCAGGGTAATACTGTTGCGATGTGTCCTGTTTTGAAAAGGAAGCTGATATAATGATAGCAGGAAGGGCAGCTGGGACGTTATTGGACAATATGATGAGTGTACACAAAGATATGCATGTGTTTGTATACGGCGGTGTGTGTACACATACAAACAGTTGTCGTCTTTATGACCCTTTAAATGGTATTAAAGCACTGTCGAAGTGTTCGAATGTGATTCAAAACTATCAAATAACGAAATCCTGCGGTGTGGTTGGGACTGTATGATCTTTAGATAAATGATCCGAGAAGATTATGTTTGTGAAATAGTGTACCGCTCAATAGTCCTGTTGTTATTTAAATCACAGACACATTCTAATGCAAATGGTAATTCAGTGTGTGCCCTTGCACTTTCTCTAAAACCGTAGACCGGTTGTCACTGTGATGATAATTTAAGGTAAAATAAACTCAAAATCAAGGACGTTTTTTGTTCATGGTCATCACCTTGCACAAGTCACACGTTTTTCTTTTTTTCTCGTTTTTTTTTGGAGTGAGATAAGTTATGGTCTAGTTTGGGCGTTAGAAATAGACTGAGAGGTTTGTTGTTGTGAGGACAGTTGGTCCATTATTCCTCTAAGGGATGTTATGACATTTTGACTTGGGGATTTGGGGTTATCATTAGGATTTGGTTGAGTTAGATTTAGGCCATGAAACATAAAAGGGTTCAGGACTAATACTAATATGTGCGTGTGTGTGTTTCTAGTCGGTACGGTACCCCGGAAGAGCTGAAAGAGATGATCGATGTGGCTCATTCAATGGGCATCGTGGTGCTGCTGGATGTCGTTCACAGCCACGCCTCGCAGAACACTGAGGACGGCCTGAACTGCTTTGATGGCTCCGACTCGTGTTTCTTCCACTCTCCACCCAGGGGGGTGCACAGCCTGTGGGGCAGCCGCCTCTTCAACTACTCCAGGTACGAACTGTCTGGTTCCACTTTTCTGTGTTTGCATCAATCCATCACTCTGTGATGTACTGTATGTATGGATATAGCTTACAGTTATTGACAGGGTGTATCTTCAAAGAAAGATGAATCGGATATCTGTTAATCAAGATTGAAGGAGAAATGTCTTCATGCTACCACCTACGGTACCTCAAGGTTCAAGCTTATTTTATTGTCATTGTACAACTCGGTTGTGCAAAGTAATGTAGTTGTCCCTTGATGCTACGTAAGAAAAACTAAAAAAATAACGCTTTTTTTAATTTTTTTTTAATTTTTTTTTAAATTTTTTTGTTTTGTTTTGTTGGTGTCTGGCAGCCTGCGGAAATATGCTGCTCTCTAGTCTGGTGGTATGGCAGCGGATGCTTCTGTATCACTTGCCAGACGGCAGCAGGGTGAGCAGGCTGTGGCTGGGGCGGGTATAAACAAGTTTTAGCATTAAGTTTATTGGCATCAAAATATGTTGTGCAATGATAAACAACATATTTGTGGATGTGCATGATGCATATGGTCAAAACATGTTCAAGTCATTCAGGTTTACCTTTTAAAAACAAGGCTGATGAACGAGCACTAGGGTTTTAGGGGTTCTGAATTTGAAAGAAAAATGTATAAGCAACATATGAAGCGGTTGATAAATGAGGCCAAATGGGAGCTGACATACCGCTATTTGTATTTTCTCAGACCATCTGATACAGCATGATGTGCTGAAGGTCAAAAGCAAGACATGATCTCAAAATGACAGATTGCATCTCCCACCAAAATGGCCATGGAGTCAGGTTCACTGTTCATCTGATATTCCTAAGGCAGGGATTCCCAAAGTGGGGTGCGCGCACCCCTGGGGGTGCGCGAGCTGCCTCTAGGGGGTGCGCGAGAGGAAAAGTGTAATGGCGGTCTGATGGTGTAATAATATTAAATATTAAAAAAAAAATGTAATTTTAATTTTAAAACTGTCAGGTGGGACATCTGAAGCTATCAGTCGTAAAAGAGGAGAGGGACAGAGAGAGAGAGAGGAATCGGAGGCGAGGGGAACGGAGAGGTGCAGTTGGGGAGAGACCGGGAGAAGAAGTCGAACGGGAGTCAGAGGAAGATGAGACGGAGGAAGGAGGAAGGGATAGCACAGACAAATCGGGAGCACATCGGCCCATCGCGGAGTCAAGGTGAAAAAAGAGGAAACGAGAGTGAGCATCAGACTGGGAAAAAAGAGGAAATATGATGAAAAGTATGTGTGTCTGGGCTTCACTTGGATTGGCAACGCAGATTCCCCAAAGCCACAGTGCGTGGTGTGCAGTGAGGTTCTGGCTAACAGTCTGAAGCTCTTATTTACGTCGCCACCTGAACACCAAGCATGCCAGTGCAAGTCAAAAGCCCCTTACATAGTTTATATCCAAATTGGAGGAGTTACAAAACAGCCAAAACAACTGGAGTCTCATTCATGTGTTGGGTCTATAAATGACGCACTACGGGCTTCATATCTGGTTACAGAATAGCGAGAAAGGGGCTACCGCACACAATCGCCGAAGACGTGAGCTTGCCAGCTGCCAGAGAGATGGTGGAATGTATGATTGGGGAGAAAGAAGCAAAAAAGTTGGACATGATCCCGGTGTCCAACAACACTGTGTCGCGCCGCATCGATGCTTTGTCCGAAGACATCCTGGCTGCATTAGTCGCTCATTAATTGTAAATGAAATGTGATCATCTGCCTCTGAGCCTGTGCGTGTGTCCTCGCATCCTGATTGCTCTTTAAAAGTGACGCCTTGTGTCACTGAAAGTTATTGAAACTTTGTTGCAGTGTTTCAGGGCGTTTTCACACCTTCAGTTCGTTTGCTTTGTTCTGATTCAGGGATTAATATGATACAATGTTGCAGTTGCTCCTTTGTTCGGTTTGTGTTCACACTGCAACATTTAACAGCGGACTAAATCTTGTAAACAAATGCCACGCGCGAGCAAACTGTTCTCTCATTGGTCCGATTCTTATGCGGCTATGAAGGCTTAAAAGGCTCTGTTGCTTCTTTTTTTTTTTTTTTTTTTAAGGGGGGGGGGGGGGGGGGTGCGCGAACCCGGTCGGGATGTAGAAGGGGGTGCGCGGCCTAAAACGTTTGGGAACCGCTGTCCTAAGGCATAGAGTGGCCGATTAACGGTGAATGTAAGTTTCCTCAAATGCTCTTGATTTTACCCTTTACACATCCGGCCAGACAGGTGTTGAATTTTAATCGTTGTGAATAATGATTGGATGTTGCAGCGTTGGCAGGTTTTTGGTAATGTTCACATTTTCCGCTAATTACAAAAGTGTGAGGAAAAACATGAAAGGCCTGAAGTCGGCCGCCTCTGCTGGTGCTTAGTTTACACCACAACTATTGATTGGCGTTGTTGTTGTTGTTATAGGCTCTGTTAATTAAGTGTCTCTCTTCTTGCCTCTGTACCCAGAAAATGATCCCAGAGCACAGTAAAGAGACGCTGTTGAGTCTATCAAATGCTTTTTTTTTTTTTCCAACTGGCTTTTAATAACTGTGTTTCGGTGTGCAGCAGTTTCCAATACATTATACCATGTTTAGTGTCAGGCATGGGGGCTATAATAAGGGAACACGGTTCTTCTTTCATTACTTATTGAACTCGCCTCATATCCGCAGCACTCATTAGACACAGTGCAGACATATGCCAGGACTGGGAGGCATATGAGGAGTCATTTGTAAAAGCCCTAAGGAGCGCCGCAATGTCACAGCCGGTTCATTTGTCTTCTCTGCCTCTCACAGGTTGTTTGGACGTGTCGGTTTGTGTCGAGCTTTTCTGCTACTCCCTTAGGAAGGAAATGAACCTCGGAGGCAAGCCGCGATCCTGGTGTGAAACGCAGGCTGTTTTTAATCAAGCAGCCCTGCTATCAGCCATCGCAGTCCGACCGTGATGTTCTTATTAGGTTGACAGACGCTGACTGACACTGGCTATTGGAGCAGAGATGTATTTTCCTTGTTGCTGCCTCTTCTGCTCCGCTTGTACTTCTGCAGCTTTATCAGAGAGCACCCTTTTTCCCTTTTTTTCTAGTTTGTACGGGTTTCTCTTCAACTTTCCCTCATAAAAAATTCAGCTCCGTCTGAAGTGAATAGTGTTTAGATAGATGCCTGCTGTCCAGTTGTTTACTTGAGTTGCCTCTGAGTCATTGGCATTTGAAGACACGTACTGCAGACGCTTGCCCTCGCTGCTGGTGTATGTCGGGAGGTTCTTGGCACCTCAGTATTAAAAGTAGCTTGTACTTCCACTTACTAAGTAGCTTGTTTGCAATCATGTGATTATTATGACGAGCAATTTTCAGATTGAGGGCAGGAAGTGAAGAACCTATATACTGTGCGAAATGGAAATGGAGCAAGTTGAATACATAAAAGGAAATGATTCCTACAAAATGATGACGAGCAACATTTTAATTTTTTATTCCCACAACTTGACCGTTTTGCCTGGTGTGGAGGCGATCAACTTTACAAATGACCTCGTCCTCCAGACCTACTACACAGCTTGCAAGATGAAGGTGTACGAGAATCTGAAGGCTTACAGCTATTTCGTTAGATAGCTAGTTAGCTGCCGGGATAGCTAGCTAAAACTGCAAAACATCACACAAACGCCACAGGGCGATATTATCACGCGTGTCTGGCTATGTTTGTGTTTTTTGTCTGTGTTTTTATCATTATCTTTATGTGGGAGAAAGCTAGTTTGCTTGTTGTTCAATGGTACTTTGGTTTCATTTGGCTGTTCCATGGGCTGTTTTTTTTTTTTTTTTTTTTTTTTTTGGTTCAGTTTCAGCTAGCTATGTAGTTAGATCCCCCGATTTGATCGGTTGGAACAGCCGTAAACGGTGCAAACCATGGCCGTTATTGCTGCAGTATTGAACCTGCCTCCGGTTGCCTGCCCGCCATCTGGAAAGCCCGCCAATGTGTGATGTCTTCTGCAAAGAACCTACAGTTAAATTAGATGAATAGTTTGCGTATAATGGCGGGAAAGGTAATAAATCCTTTGCTTAAAGCTGTTTTCAGCTGAAACGTTCTAAATGCCCTTGAAACTTCAAAATATATTTTGCGTTTATATCAATTGACTGTCTGATGAAGAATTTTTAAACTCCTAAACTTATAGGGAGGTAGAGTTTAAGTGAATGTACAAATGATGCACGGGGCTCTCAACTGCTCTTGATGTGATAAGCAGAAACGAACCAGGGGAAATCTGAAATTATTTTTTTGCCGGCTGTTTCCTTCATAAACCTTTTTTTTTTTTTAAACGTCAGTCACCTTGAGACAGGCTCGTGGGCTCGGTCACTTTCTGCAGATCAGGGCCCTCAGATGTGAGAGTTCTAAGAAGCTTGATGTGGGCTTGTTCTGTAATCCCCTCCACCTCTCTCAGGATCATTTGCATCCATTTTTCATCAATCGTTGTGTGAATTCTTAAGATATGAAAAATAGGCCCAGGGCCAGGCTTTTGAAAACTCTTTTATTAACTCTTCTGCGTGTTCCCATGCTGAGAGACCGACCCTGTGTTTGAGGACCAAGGAGCAATAATTCTCCCTTTGACAAGATTATTCTATGCGTGTCTTTTTTATTGCGTTCAAATAATTGTTAATGATTTGTGCATGGGGCAATATAAATAGTGAATATTACTGTGCCTGTGTGCCGCTGATGATCCTAAATGAATGAGGACCAAAAATAGCTTATAGATATTCACTAAATGAGATTAGCACTGCTTAGATTGGAAGTATATTCTACACTGAGACCTCAAATAAGGCAGTGTCACATAATATAGGTTCTGTGATGTATAATGTAATGCTGAATCCATTGATCCTTTGAAGTATGCTTTTTTTTAAATAAATGTACTGTCACTCCCATTAAAAAACAGTTTATGCCATATAGGTTTCATTACTACAAACTACTGTCATGTATAGTCATTGTCTCATAGAATTCTATGCAACCGGAGGAGTCGCCCCTGCTGGCTGTTAGAAAAAAAATGCAAGTTTAAGGTATTTTCGCATTGGCCTCATTTTCAGAATCTGATGTTGCTGGCTGGGTTCATCAAACAAGGTGCATTGCTCACCTAGAGGCCGTTGTCACGCTCTGTGTGGAAATGGTGCCTGCTGTGGCTCGTCCCTCCTCCTCTACTTTAACAACCCCAGGGACTGTTATTCCCCTCAGCTAAGCCTGTAAGGCTGCATTTTCCCTCAAGACTCACTGCCAGGTTCTGGCCCACCTCTTTTATTTTTATTTTTTTTTTGTAATTAACCAATGCCAAGTGTGCCACGACTAAAACGTGGTCCACTGGCGAAAACTCCAATGGGGCAGAGTTTGTCTGCCACACAAGTACAAGGTGATACTAATTATAGGGTGCTAAACCTACAAACGGTCTCACAGGCAGCAGAGTATCTCTCCCAGGATGCCAAGCGAAAGCAGCTAGCTGCCAGGCAACCTAAGGAATGCCAGACAAACGGTAGATATCTGACACAAAGCACAGCAATACAAGGACAATCTGTCAGGCAGCTAGATGAGTTTAGCCAGCGAGGCAGCCAGCATCACCAGACTGCCTGGAGGGCTGCTCAACAATGCGGCGCGAAATATCAACACGTATTCCTTACACATGTCCAGCAAAAGGCCCACATTTGCATTTTAAGACCAACACTTGGCTGATTGAACCATGTTTTACTGGACAGTGGCTTATTTGATGAAACATGATTAAAATCTCTACCTGTTAGTCACAAATGTAATCGAAAATGCATTATACAACATCAAGTCTTCAGTGCATATGTGTATTTAATGTACCCACAAGCTGGATGAATAATTCCATGATTGAATAAATAAATAAATCAAAGCCTCAACCTAGAAATGTGAATTTATTGCAGGTGTCTCTCCTGTCAATGTCTCTGTCCTGGACGCATTCATGGCTTCGGGGATTGGAGAAAAGTTTGAATTGCGTTAAATGAGACTCCTTATTCGTCCTTTTTGGTCCAACAAATGCACACCATCAATCAGGCTGTCGAGCATTGTTGTTTGAGCATCACACTTCGTGTGGAATGACCTGTCAGCTCCCTAAATTTATTTGGTCTTATCTGCGGCTTACCTGTGATGTTGAGAAAACGGGGACTTAAATCTTTCTCTCTCCCATCGCGACGAGTTTCCTTGACCCCCTTATGCAAAGTTGACTTCGAGAGGCACGGCATGATTCCGTATCGGCTCTGCTGCCAACGGAACCCAAATACCATAATATGGGTCAGAGTCGTGTTCAGCTTGAGGAGGAAATAAGCTCTGATAAGGAGCAACTATGCGCGAAGCTGATGTAGAAAGAAAAAAGTCTATTATTTGAATTGACTTTGTAGCAGTGTGTTCGTGCAGGTAAAACAACAGTACGTCTGATAGATGACCTTATCGTACTCTACAAGCAGCAATATCGGCGCTTTACTCTGTTAGTGCTCCCGAACCAGGTGTCGCTGTCATTGCTGAGCTTTAGCATGAGGACGGTGTAATATGCAATTTGCTTTTGTATTAACACCACAGGCCGAGTGAACTTCATTGAACTGCATAGATAAGCGGTGTATTGCGTCTGGTATAGAGATCTAACTTTCCCACTGTAATTGGACTTGATGATTAATGGCATTGTGGGTCCTAATGTGGCAGTATGGTTTCATCTTGGGGCCTCTGGCTCTCACTGGCTATTATCTCCCTCCCGTGAGGATACATTGTGTCTGAGCCTTTGTTGGCGCTGCGCATTGGAGTGGAGGACCTAATCTATTTATCACAGGGTCTGCGTGACCACCCAGCCAGGCTGCTATATCGGATCATACCAGGCTCCCTCGTGCTCTTCCTCAAGGGAAGGAAGAAGCGCCGATGTAACATGCAGCTTCACACCTGTCAAACAATGCTGAGGTTGATCATCCCTGAGGAATGGAGTACAGAAGGCAATGCATTTAAATGTGTTTTTTGAGTCATGGCCTACCTGGACACAAATATCTGGGATTTTGTCTTTCACCAAAAAGGATGTAATCCTCTGAATTTTATTGTTTGAAGATTCAGGGGATGAAACAGATGTAAAACTTTAAGCAGAGGTATTGTTGAGAGCAATACATGTCTCGTGTTTGGATGGACTTATGTTGTTGAGATATTATCGAAGGGTCGTTGAAGCATGAATCTGGGACTCCTCACTGCTTCAACTGTTTTTTGACATGAGGAAATTGCATCATTGAAGCAAGAAATGTTGGTGTGTGTGTGTGTGTGGTCCCAACTAACAAAAAACCCCAAATGAAATTCAATGCCTAACTCTTTTTAATTCAGGGACTGAATGAGGTTTGTGAACTGCTACTGTAAATACAGAGAGAAAATTCCAAGTTACATTCCAGAAGTAAGAAAACCTCACTCAATATCATATTTACATTTTTAATTATGGAATTTACTAAAACGTCAGCCTTACGATTACCTTTGTTGAACAGGATGTTTTGCGGTCCACTTCATTTGAGATGGTAAATCTTCCAAATGTTTCTGTTCGTGTATTTAATCCACTATCGAGGTGAGACCAATGCGAGTAAGAGTCTCGCAGTAAGAGTGACTATTCTGATCACTGGTTACACTTTCTCCTTAAACTGTATGCTAGTTGACAACGATAGAATTCTGGTCTTAATCATATATAACAACCAAAACATTTTCAGATGGATTTTCCTCAAATGAAATCTTACCAAGTGGGAGTCCTAGTAGATAGACACAGGACATTGACTCTTTAGGGTATGGCTGGGAGGGGGCAGGGCAATGTCTACATAGACGTTCTATCCTATAGATACCAGCTTCTTGCAAAAATAGAAAATATATCGTGTTTCTAAGTATGGGATACATTCAGGTACACTATACACATCAATACAGTCATTGTTGGAGCCGAGTGTACAGAGATCATCTGAGTTGATAGTGTCAGCATAAGCAGAGACGGCAGTTCACATTTAATCAGTGTCATGAATGTGTCATTCGCCTCACATCCACTTCGCCTTTCTGCTGCTTTGGAGCATGGAATCGGTGGGTACAGTGTTTCATTCCGTGCTCATTACGCACACCGCATAGAGAACTAAATCCTGAGTTTAACGCTTCCATGACAACACGCCACTGAGCGGGAAAGAGGTGAGGTGCGTAGTGTACTTTGCCTTAAGTGGCTGCTCAGATCCAGATGACTCTCCCATCGCTCAGTCGGGAGCTATAGGGCCGTTTATGGAATCCACCTTCTCCAGCCTCCGTCAACACAGTCCAGCCAACGGGCACGGAGGACATTTTCATGCTTTGTAGAACACCGTGGGCAACAAAACCGTGCCACAAGTTCCGCTTTCATACTCAGATATTTTGTTGGTTTTGCTTATTTCTTTTTTTGAGTATTTTCTCTCTCGCTTGTAGGACAGAGGAGCTCGTCACATGTTGAATAGGGAAGCCAAAGCAAGTAGAAGCGTATGCTTTATTTCAATTCCCCTGCATGGTGTTTGTTTACCCAAGTGTAGCATGAAATCCTATCTGTTCACATACCGGGGGATGGGCCTGCCTATGCTAAACGCTTGCTCAGTGGTCGTCCAAGTGGTCCGATGGAAATCGGAAAACTTTGATGCGAACTGAATGCCACTGATTTCTCATCCTGACACCCGGTTACATGAAAGGCAGCGTCTCCTCTACAGTGTAGTTAATGAAAACACCATCTCATGTCACTGACACTCCATCTCCAACATAATGGAGCTTTGGGTATCAATATGTGAATGTCCTGTAGCGGTGAAAATGAATCTCTGGTGCCTTAAGTGTATGATGAGATGTGTGAATAATTCACAGCTTCTTGTCTATCTGACCTTGAATGTGTGTGTGTGTGTGTGTGTGCGTGCCTGTGCCCGTTTGTGTGTTTTACTAGCTGGGAGGTGCTGCGGTTCCTACTGTCAAACCTGCGCTGGTGGATGGAGGAGTACTGCTTTGACGGCTTCAGATTTGATGGTATTACCTCGATGCTGTACCATCACCATGGCATCGGTAAGGCTGGTTTGTGTGCATGTCATATTTCATATTGTGTGTGTGTGTGTGTGTAAAGCATGTCATCCTCCACTCCTTTGAAACCCACAGTACAGTATGACGCACGGACTCGTGTGGTCACATTTCTGATCTCGAAAGCTTGTTTCGATAAAAAACTAAATAGAGATCCGGCTTTTTCCTTCCCGATACAGAAACCAATACCTGGGCTTTGGGCCGATAATGATCCCACACCAGTGGTTAACCAATGAGCTGTATGCCTCACTGCGAGGCAATTTATACTGTGTAAAAAAACACAACAAATGAATGCATAGCTATAAATGTATTGAATTGTTATTGTTGTCTAAACATGAAAATGTTAAAAGTATTTGAGTTGAGTGAAACACTAAAAAGTGAAGTACTCACAGACAGAACAGCCACTGTAACTGGAGCCTGATTAAAACATGTTCCTCTACAGTATTTCAAATGAGGTCAACCTTCTGACTGAAGTGTGTCATTTTACATGCTACAGTGTTGTCTGATTGGTATATTTTTAGCAATTATTCAGCAAAGAGTGCCAATTAAATCACGCAACGATTCCACGCTTTGATAAAATGTTAACACCTTGAGATGCATAGTAATGTGCCAGCGAGAGGTGGGATAGAAGAAGACTGCGTGTTTCTGTTTAGCTTTGCGTTTGGTTTGTGAGCGGGGAAATGCACTCGACAACCTTCTGAATGCACACAATGCATTTTGGTGTCTGGAAAAAACGTTCACTACTTACACAAACCTTACGCAGAGAGCACAGGAACGAATCCACATGATCCTTTGCAATTGCTGTCGCACAGTGTGTGATATGTGTAATATGTTATTATGGATCTCTTTGAATATGCTACAGGTAATGGTAGGTGCTACTTTACAGTCTCTAAAGTGGCATCTTACTGTGTAGCTCATGTACTTGCTATCAGATAATGAGTCAAAGTGTCGGCACTAAACTGAATGAGCATTTGCTTTACACTTTTGTCTTCATGTCGAATACTGTTCAGAATGAAAGCCGTGTAGTAAAACGGCACCAGTACGTAAACACACTGAGGAACGGAGGATTTTAAGATTCTTAGTGGGAAACATGAGTGTTGACGCTGTGGGTGTTTACTCCTCAGGCTCTGGCTTCTCAGGGGACTACAGTGAGTACTTTGGCCTACAGGTGGACGAGGACTCTTTGGTCTACCTAATGCTTGCCAATCACATTCTCCATACCCTTTATCCTGACTGCATCACTGTTGCAGAGGTAAAAACACACTGCACAACACACCTTTTAGCTTCCACTTACTTTGCAATGACACTGCCCACAGCTATTATTAATTAAAAGCACTTCATAGCTTACTTGCGTATTCATTGGTATAATTAAGAGGTAATGCAAAAGGAAATGGGGTATCACTCTTTTTTTTTTTTTTTGGCCTGTGGTATAGGATTGTCTTAATATGCGAGTTGTGGAGTGGTACTGATGTGATCGTGGCTGACTACAGGGAAAGAAAGCTGTGCACCCAAAGGGAAAATGTGATCTGAAATAGTCTGACTTGTCTGCAGGATGTGTCGGGAATGCCTGCTGTCTGCAGAGGAGTGGAGGAGGGAGGGCTCGGGTTTGACTACCGACTGGGTATGGCCATCCCTGACAAGTGGATTCAGGTAAGATTATTTATTTCTTTTTGATCTACCGCTTTTTTATTTGTGCTTTCTCTGTTTTTGTTTTTTCTTCCCCCCCCCCAGCAGGTTTCACGGACACTGTGGGCCTCTGCTCACACAGAAATATATGAGCCTATAAATACAGTAAAGAGAAAACTAAAAGCAGCTCGAAGCAGGGATGAAAGACAAAGGGAATGACAGGACAAGATAGGAGGCCTGAATAAATACTCGCGCTATATTACAGCTGGGTCTGTTGCTAAGCATTGGAGTTTTTTAAGAAGCTTTCAAATGTGAAACTTGTCTAGCAATATAGTGACACAAGGCTCTTGCCCCGTGTTTCCCTGAAGGAACCTGTACACCGGTTTGCTCCGGTGTGACTTTAATGGACACGGAGGCTTAATACACCTGGACACTAGATGTAACCTGCAACATTACCAACAGACTTCTGAATTTAGGAGTAAGCTATACATGCTAATATCCTCTGAAAGGTTTGTGTCTATACTTGTACAATGCACATAATTACAATCACACAGAATATTCCTGGGTTAAAGAAGAGCTAACGTACTCATTTTTAGGTTGGCACTTGTATTTTTGGGTTTCTGCTACAACATTTTTTCATGCTTTAATGTTCAGAAAACACTTAATTTTTACTGCCTGAATGTACCAGTATTAATCCTTTGTCTAGAAACTCAATTTCTTTACTGTAGCTCTACAGTAAGGGCTGTAGATAGTAGTGTCTGCGTTACCGTAAGAGGTGTTTTGACAACATTATAAACGTTTCCGGTCGCTTAATGAATAGAATGCAACCTTCATTTAGAGATTCATATTATTCCACATTGATTGACCAATACTGCACTATAAAATCACACTGCTCCTAGAGCCTAGGCTGTTATATAATAGGAAACTTTACTTAAAACACTCGATTATATTAAACACAATTAAGTAGAATAACAAAAAGGTGCTCCAAACAGTATAGTCCAGACTACTGACTGTAAGGACTAAGAAGCATAACAATAAATAAACTTCTACAATCACAATGTCACATTCACGGTGAGACACATGTGCAAATGTAAACGGGTCACCCCCCCCCCTCCTTAATCCTACCCTATCAGAGCTGACTAAAATGACATGTGGTATTCCCCAAGGTTCAATACTGGGCCCTCCTCTGTTCAACATCTACATGCTTCCACTAGCTCAGATTATGGAAAACAACAAAGTGTGTTATCATAATTATGCAGACGACACACAAATCTACATAACTATGTCACCAGGGGACTATAATCCCATACAAGGGCTGGGTAACTGCATTGAACAAATAAACAACTGGATGTGCCAGAATTTTCTTCAATTAAACAAAGATAAAACAGAAGTAATTGTTTTTGGTACCAAGGATGAACAATTGAAAATCACTGCTCAGCTTCAGTCACTGATGTTAAAACCCACAAACCAAGCCAGAAATCTAGGTGTAGTTATGGATTCAGACCTCAACCTGAACAGCCATATCAAGACAATTACAAAATCAGCCGACTATCACCTGAAGAATAAATCAAGGATTAGAGGACTTATGTCTCAACAGGATTTGGAAAAACTTGTCCACGCATTTATCTTCAGCAGACTGGACAACTGTAACGGTGTGTTTACAGGTCTCTGTAAAAAATCCGTCAGAAAGCTGCAGCTGATTCAGAATGCTGCAGCTCGAGTCCTCACTAAGACCAGGTGGGTGGATCACACCACTCCAGTTCTGAGGTCGTTGCACTGGCTTCCTGTCCAACAAAGAATTGACTTTAAAATCCTGCTGTTGGTTTACAAAGCACTGAATGGTTTGGGACCAAAATAAATCTCCGATCTGCTGCTACCTTATGAACCATCCCGACCCCTCAGGTCGTCTGGGACCGGTCTACTATCTGTTCCCAGAGTCAGAACTAAACATGGAGAAGCAGCGTTCAGTTTTTCTGCTCCACATATCTGGAACAAAGTCCCAGAAAGCTGCAGGTCTGCTGAGACCCTCAGCTCATTTAAATCAAGATTGAAGACCTTTCTGTTTGCTGCTGCCTTTAATTGAACCACGTTCAATTAATATATTAATCAATTTCCTGCATTTCTGCATTTTACTACTGCATTTTATTTCTTACACTGTTTTTTTAAATTGTTTTTGAAATCTCCTTTTCTTTTGCCTTGTGTTTTGATGCTTTTAATGGTTTTATGTGAAGCACTTTTAATTACCTTGTTGTTGAAATGTGCTATACAAATAAACTTGCCTTGCCTTGCCCGCTGTGTAAATGGGAAGGTCATTATTTATCCTTTCAAACACAGAGTTATGAATAAATGATGGAGGAGAAATAATTGTGATTGAAAATAAAAGCAAAAGGAAGACTAACTTTCATAATGTTAACTGAAAGGTCATCTAGTCACTGATCCAAGCTGAAATGTCTTGTGTTGTGTTTTTTTCCTGAAGTGGAGCATTTGAATAGGCTGGCAGTCACCTTTTACGTTTCACTTTCATTCATTATTCCGTCTCATATGTCTGTCCTTGGGGTGGCTTGACATGATGTCAAAGCAAAGGTTATTTTTCTGTTAGAATTCAATGCTCTGTTACTTTTACTTTCCTAATAACAAACCTTCATACAAGCGGGTATATCACCATCTCCTCCTTCACAAGGCCACAGGATCATTTCAGCCGTAATGAATATGTTCACACGGTTAAGCTGTGAAGAAATATAAGAACATAAATAATGAATGAATAAATGTAAGGAAATGGCAATATAGCATGATGGTTTATTGTCCTCAAATCCAGACATTGTTTGAACACCGGGTTCCCAAACCAGATCCCTGATGCTTCAAAATATCTTAAGATTTTACAGTGGTATCTGTGTGAGGTAAAAAAATACCTTTACATATGTGTTCATTTGTAGAGATGCTTTTGCTAAACAAAGTGAGAAAGAATTGTGTGTTTATCATCGGTCCATGTTTACCTCGGTGCTTATTGTCTTCAATGCAAACGTTCCATTGAAAGCATGAAAACTCTGGATGGAGTTTTGTCTTGTTGGCTTACAAAGAGACGTCATTGCTCAACTTAAAGTTGAAATGTGACTTTGGAAACTTAACTGAGAAATTGACACGCTTAAAGTAGAAATAGGATATGACGATGAATGGTTTAAGTGAGGGTGTTGTGCTTTTTCTTGCTTTTCTTTTGCGCCTTTTAAATGCTATTTTCATTATCAATTAAGTTTCATTAGTCAGTAAAAATTATTTGGCACATTAACCACGTTTCCTTTCAAATTTACTTTGGGTTGTAGCATGGTATAATGTGGTTGGGAACTGGTTCTCAAGCTTCACCTCGATAAGCTGAGATATGCCGGATCAGAAACACAACTTGGTTATTCTGTCCTGAGGAGAAGCTGGTTTGGAAGAGTGAAGTCTTTTTGGGTAAAGGCCCTTTAGGGTGGACCAGGTTTTTTTTTTTTTTTTTTTGCCTGTTCTACGAGTTCTCAGTTTTCCCATGTTTCCTCAAGGTTACCACCAGTCATGCCAGACAGCATAAGATGCAGCTCTTTGCGCTGCTCTCGTACAGACATGTAACTAATGTGTACTCAAACACCAAAAGTTATAGAAAACTGCCCACGGAAGTAAAAGACATTGAAAAGCATCCGCTCCAACAGATGACTTTACAACACGAGTGTTTAGTTTACTGTTCAGGACGTGTATACTGTGTATTTAGAATATGCTGGTAATGTTAAGTCACATTAACATGTTGCTTGACAAATATATGACCTGCAGCAATGATTGCAAAGGTTATCATCGAGTAAGATAACGGATCTAGGTAAGGTGATTACAAAAACAGTAACTTGAATAACTTAATTCAGCAGTAATCGCTGCTAAAATTCAAAGAGGATGAGTAACCATTGCCAGCAAACGTAATAACATCGAGTGATATGTTGCCACCCGGCACCACTTCATACTGGATGTGAAAATTCTGGACGCCAAATATTCTCCGTCCTTCCACAACAACTGTTGAAGCACCCTTTAGCTCTCCACTTCAGCCCGAACTGCCACTGTGAAAGTACTTAATGGCCCGCAATGGGAAAACATTGTTTATAGCCGTGCAGCCATCAGGTATGAAAGTCCACAACTGTGTGATATGGAAGCCGAGCAGCACAGGGAAAGTGCATGCATACTCAGCCATCAATCCAGAGATAGATAAAGGTTGTTATGTGTTTCTTTCTCTGAGAGTTGCTGTCTGAGCTGATGGCACCATCACACACGGCCGTACAGCTTCTTTCAACCCTGTTTTGGAGCAGTGTTTGCCTCTTCTGGAGAATAGCTTCACTGTACTTGGGATCAGTGCATAACCCATCATTTATTTCCTTGTGTATGTTTAGAGCAAGTAGAGGTCTTCTTTGATATTTAAGGAATAAATACAGCTTGTAGAAGGCCTGAAGAGGTTATCTTTTGGAGGATTCATGTAAAGCCGTGACTTTTTATCCAGTTAGTCCACGCTGAAAGTTATATTTACTCATATTTTGGTGATAAAGCAAAGCAGAGTGTGTGACCTCGGCGCCACATGCATCCTCTCGCACTACGGTTTCTTGTGTTTCTCGATGGGGGAAGTTTATGCATCGTTAATCAAGTCTGTCTCTCACAGCGGTGGGTTTTACTCAGTAGCGACGACGGAGGGAGGAAAAGAGAGGGGAGGGGGAGAGAGTCCCAGACTTGACCTTCCTCAGTGATGCTTGCAATAGCTGTGCGGCAGGCTGTGCTGCGCCGCTAAAAACGCAGCCTCCTCCACGGTAACCAAAGGTTTTACAGGATTATCCTCGGGACGCCCCTGGAGAGGTGTTTTTTTCTTTCTTTCCTTTTTTAACTTTTCAAACTATTGCTTGCAATGCAATATTCGTTTAGATACTTCTTCTGGTTGCATTTTTTTTCAATTACATTTGTTGCCTCCCCGAGGAGACTCGACATCACATGAATCGCAAAGCTGAGGGAGAGCAAGCGAGCAGCAGAATTCATGTATTTCTGTGCAGGGAAGCGTTCACATGAACATGCCTTGGTATAGTCAGTGAAGTGCACTCGGGGCTAGCCTTGCCTCTCCTCACAGAGTGTCAATTAGGGAAGGATTTGAATGGACTGAAGTGGAGCCTCCAGTGAGGGGTGTGTTGTGGAGAAGGAGACATGGAGCGGGGGGGGGGGGTGGCAGGCATTCAGGAAGACAGACGGGCAAGAAGAAACGGAAGGAATGAGAGACAGACAGAGCAACATGGCTTATTTATAGTTTCACGTGTGCACCAGTGATTCTCTCCCGGTTCCTCGAGCGGGGCCTCACGCTGTGCTTCGTCCCCAGCATGACTGAGTGATATGACTCATTTACTGGCTGCAGAAGGCCGTTAGGACCAACAGGCTGTGGACAATTAAGATATCCTAATGAGGACCAGATAAGGCGCACAGCACAAGTTTGGATGATTCGATCTGATTATGACCATAAAATGCTGTCACTCCTAATGGATAATGTTACAAAAGCCCTCTGATTTAACAAGCACCCTTCCCTCCAGCTACAATAGATTGAGATGTAATTGAAAACAATTAGAGGCGGAGGCGGTAGGGGGCTCGCCGGTCACGGCAAGGAGAAGAGAAGGCGATGCAGAGACTTTTCAACGGCTTCTCTCCGCTCCACAACTTGAATGACCTCAGAGTCAATTGTCCCGATTTTAGTTTCTGTTCGTCCATTTATTTTTAATTGAATGCAAATATCAGACTGCACAGCTCTCTCGTCATTAGTTCAAGGGGGAAATCCATTTCTGGTCAACACACTTTGCTATGTCCATCATAAGGCAAGTTAATTTTTTTTGTATAGCATATCATACTAGAAACACTTTCAATTAACATGCCTTAATAAAATCCAGGCTACCGGCGAGCGATGATGGACTCTAGCTTGTTTATGTAAACATGTCAGCGGCTTCATCGCTGACCGGTGATACCCTCCTCTCGTCCACGTTCACATTTCAGCTTCATTCTACTTTTTTAGCTAATTGCACTCTCAGGCCTCCCTTGTATGGCGTTACTGGCGGTGTGAGATTTAGACGTTGACTCCTTTTATCAAACCGAGGCTAGCTAAGGAGTGCCTTTCAGCTAAGCCGGAGACATTTGTGTGGGCAGAATGTTCATTAATTTCAACAAAAACTGTGAAAGTATAAAAATAGGGTGCATTAACTTGATCCATGGGATTGAGTGTTGCACACCTTTGTTTCCCGCTCATCTCTGGGGGCGGCGGCACTGTATGTGAGAAGAGAGGATGTCCCCATAGCAACACTGTGCCAGTAAAGACGGGAGAGGCAGGATGCTCGGGCCAGCCACCAAATGTAAAACAAGAGCTTTACACTAAACACATCTAGCTCCTGGTCCTTCCCAGCATGATGGGATGGTAGTAGAGAGGCTCTAGAATCAGTCACTGCACGCTAGTGGCAGTGAGATGACCTCATCCTGCACCGCTGGATTTTTGTTTTTTCTTATTTTATTTCTGGCTCTGCCTAATTAATCTGGGCACTCTGGTTGGCTCCTGACAGCAGGCTTGTAAAGTAAGATTTGTGCACTGCTCATTATCATTGATGAAGTGGAGTGTCAGTGGTGCCAGGAAGCTCGGCTGGTCGGTGCTGATGTGGGTGAGCTGGTGGTAGGGAAGTCGTCAACCCAGTCACTCTTGTCTCCGCTCCGACAGCCCCACTCCCAGATTAATTGCTCCCAGACCACTTTTGCGGTCGACTTGAATTGTAATGATTCATAAGGAAGTGTCTGAGTGTGGAGGCAGACGGGATGATCTCTGGGGTATATTCTGCAGATTCAGTTGTTTGGCTTTTATATTGGAGCCGGTGGAAAAAAAAGAGTGCAGCATTTAGAGGATTTATTTAATTTTAGCTGGTGTGGCTTAGTTTAGCTGCAGGAGGGAAATTCATTTTTATACTTTTTTTTTAATCACTATTCAATTTATCCATAAATTAACTATTGTATTATAATATTCTCCATGATGCTACTAACCTCATCAACCTTAACAAGACACTGTCATTTAGAAGTGTCTTGAGAACAGACACCTGATAACTGTGACCCATCTGCCTTGATTGTTAGGAAATGTAATTTATTAGATATGCATAGTCATAACATTTTTCACACATGGTGATGTGTATGTACCTAATAATCTCCCCGATGTTTTTTCAATCGATTTTCCAGCCTTCACTCATATCCCGCTAGGTATACAAAGACTTTCTCGCTACCAATATGCAGTAGGCCTACCGCTGAATAAAGAGCTTGTACTATAGAAGCAAATAAATGTCAAACAAATGAATGTTTTTTTTTTTAAGTTTAATTAAAATAACACCAAGGCAAATTACATGCTTCATTTTTTTTGACCATTTATGTACATCTTTTATTCCTTTTTTCTTACTTCCTTACTTATCCATTTATTTTTTCAAATGTCTTTTACCGTAACGTCTTAATGTGCCTGAAAACTTTGCTTCATACCTCTCATTTTCCTCTAACATTAAATGGTCGTATAAATACACTTTAATCTACTTTAACAAAAACCGGACATTGACCGGTGGACATTGGATCAAACCTGGCAGCCACGGCGAGTAAATACAGTCTTTGCCAAAACCTGCTTGTTATTGCTTGTTGCATGTGATTTTAAAATGTAATCGTTGAAATTACAGTGATGTTTGTTTCCGAGGTATGAGGTCCTCTGCATCAGGGGCCGTGTTGAGCTAAACCCAAAGAACAGCCGGCGTGGCTTGGCTCATGGATCTGAGGCAGCGCACTGAGCTCAAAGGGAGTTAAAAGGTCTGAGAATCTGTAGCACATGCAGATGAGAAGTGCCTCACCGACGTTTTCTAGTGGCAGTGGGAATGACTAATACGGCCACACAAGGCTAAGGTTAGGAAGAGTGAATGTCAACAGATGGTGATATATAGAGCGGGAGAGCCTCTATTTAGGTGGACCAGCCAGTTCATCTCAGACATATTGATCGACACAATTACCTTCTTTACTCTGAGGATTATGTCTCTGTAGAGTAATATAAAGGTTTCCTGACATGTCAATCAGCTGCCACAGCAAATTCCACCCAGCAGACTTCAGCCTGTCACTGAGATGGGCTCTCCAACTCCCCCAGCATCAGACAGGCTGCATGTCTATCACCAAGAGTTCTTGGAGGGCATAAACTCTCTCTTTTTGTCCATTTAGGAGTGATATAGATACTGTGGCTTTCTAACATCTCTCTTGTTTATTAAATCATCTCCGTTGCCCACGTGATTATCTTCACTCTGCCCCTGTGCTCTCGTTAGCTCCTCCACCTCCTGAAAATGACCCCTTCAGCGGGAACCGTGCATGTAGGCAGGCCAGTGGCAGGGCATTGATTCCCTGGTTGGATTTATTGTTGAATCCCTCCGTTTGGATGAGGGGCTCTGACCTTTCCCATCTCAGGTGGGGAGGACTGATGCCTTACTACCCATGGGCTGTAGTGAAGTTATTAAAAACTCCATTACCGCCATTCAAAGGTAGACATAACTCACAGTGCGGATATAGAGATGTCAAAACAGAGATTGATCTGAGAAAGAAGGGTAACTCAGAGAAAACTTTAAGAAAGGTAGAAAGACTGCCAGAACTGAAATACTGAGCTTAGCCATCAGTCAGAGCGCGAATGGATCTCTCAGCTACACATCTATCACATCCTTTTTCAATAACTCCTCTCTGTCACCCTGTAGATCTTGAAGGAGTTAAAGGATGAGGACTGGGACATGGGCAATATCATCCACACACTGACCAACAGGCGCTATGGAGAGAAATGCATAGCCTATGCAGAGAGTCATGATCAGGTAAGCTATTCGCTACAAGATCCCACTCAAAAGTGTCTGGATTATCACGCTGTGGGTCATAAAACATAACTCGCCGTTCCAGGCTCTGGTTGGAGATAAGAGCCTGGCCTTCTGGCTGATGGACAAGGAGATGTACACCAACATGAGCTCCCGGATTCCCATGACAGCAGTCATCGACCGCGGCATGCAGCTGCATAAGATGATCCGCCTCCTCACTCATAGTCTGGGTGGAGAAGGCTACCTCAACTTCATAGGTGAGTGATTGTGGTGACGCCAAGAGAATCGTACAAACCTAGAAGTTGCCTGGAAATGATGGTGTATACAAGGATAAATACTATTGAGCAGTCATTAAGAAATGTTGTGTTAGCCTTGTTATGTGCAGCTCAAACGGATCCTGTGTTTTGATGGTGTTCTGGTGGAATATTTCAGTGTTCAAACAATGAATCCATTGACAGAAAATTGACCCAACAACAATTATTCTAACACATTGTAAATTACATAAATGTGGTTTTGGAACCATTGGTCAGATAAAACAAGCAATTTGACATCACCTTTATCTCTAAGACATTTTAATACTCATTGAATTGTTGAAAAGAATAATAGGCAGAAAAGTCTTTAACAGAAATAATCGACTGCTGCAGCCCTGCTATAATTATGTTTTTGCATAGGGGAGTTAATTTACACACATTCCAATTCAAAACTCTGGTTCATGATATACATAATGTATAATATTGTTGATTCAGCTCTCCCATCAAGTATCCTATCGCGTATAACACAGCATAACATTGCTTTTCATATCATCATTCTCTCTCTCTCGATAGATAGATCTATCTATCTATCTATCTATCTATCTCTAGTCGTCCTGCTGGCTTCAGTTTTTGTTGAGAGTTAATTCTAGATCTCTCTCGTGAACCGTGTTCATCCTGAATTTGAAGCTCTCCCCTCAAGCGGACACAACAATCGCTAAGAGTTCAATGAACGGATATGAATGCACATTTATTCTCCTGTCCATCAAAGTCCTCTACGGGCAACAGGCAGAAACAGGCTTTAGTGTACATTTTTAATTGATGAGCTATTCCTTCTGTGTTTATTTGCACTACTGTTTTGGGGTGTTTTGTGCATTCATTTTTGTACATATCCTTTTGCCATAATGTGTTTCTTTAGCTCCAGGGTAAAACCAACATAATTTACCTTTGCAATAATAAAGTTATCCGAATTCACTAAGGCTTGAAGTAGCCCTTGTCACTTACTTTCCATTCGGGATGAGGTGCTCGGTAATTAGATGTCTTATATTTCTTTCATGGATACATCCTCGGAGTAGCTCGCGACCAGTGAGTCAAGGCTGATGATAAGCATCAAAGGAACCTTTTGAAGTGGGTTTGACATTAATACATTCAAGAGCCGATGGGGAAATACAGGACAAAAGCTGTCTGAGATCGGATAGGTTACCGGTTTTCTTTTTTCCACATTGATTCCAATTCACAGTCACTGTTGAGATGCATCTCACACCATCTGAGCTTTATCGAGGCCTGCTGGTAAAGATAATAAAGTGATAATTCATGATGTTGGCAGTTGACCTTGGTTGAAGAGAATGCGTTTCCTCAGATGAGCCTCACTAATGTAAACGCAGCCTGCGTGGGGGGGGGGGCGGGGGGGGGAGCACAATCAAAGCGTCTGACAATCATAACAGCGCAGCTCATAATGAACAGGATGTCATAGAACTGACCCCCTGTGGGCTGTTGAAGGACAGTTGATAGTAATCACATCTCATTCTCTGGCTTAAGTAGAGCTAAAAGTCACACTGTGCTTTGTGTCTCATGTACTTTTACTCTCAATCAGTGCAGCATCGGAATCATCAAGAGATGGTGGAGTGGTTGAAGAACAATACTTGAAGTGGCTATTTGACAATGCTTTCGTGAAGTCGGCCTAATCCCTTATCTTTTGTGAAGATAGACTTAAGCTGCTCATTTGCCATCTTAACCTTTAACCCATACTTATTTCTTTGTGTCTTTTGATCAGATGTACTGTATTATTGCACAGCCGAACGCCATGAACATATACAGTAGCTCGAGGACAATCTTTTATGAGTGTCTTGTGTCAGTTGATTACTGAATTAGCCAGTCACTATTTGATGCATTGCAGATTGAAATGCTTCAATCTGGCTAAATAAGGCAATAATAAATGGGCATGAAAAGGGAATGCAACTCATCAACTCACTGTATTTATTAAGCCGATCCCAGCTGGCTACTCCTCCATGTTGAGTAGTTGCATTTCTCTTACAAAGCTACAACAGAATAGTAAAATGGCTTTTATTCTTTACACTTTCCATTGATTAAAAATGGGGATGATCATCTTGTCCAAGTAGTAATACGTACGATATATGAACCTTTTATACTATCTATACATTTCTCCATTCTTCCCATTGGCCTCCACTTGTAAATCCTTATGTTTTTATGTTCCGCGTCAGTCCTTTCTATGTTTTTATAGAATAAATCTTAATTAGAGCTGCTAAAATGACAGACAGAGATTTGGGTGTCGATAATAAATACCTGTATTTTATATTCACTTAAACTACAGAATGTAAATCAGTAAATTCCTTCAGAGTCCTCCACCTGTCTTGATATAATGTGGAAACATGTCCCTCACCGTTGTCTTGTAAAATCGGCCCTTAATGGCGATCTTGCTTCTGGCTCTAAGCAGTTTTTAACCTCGAGATCAATGATAATTCTTCTTGCTGATGCAGTTTTCTCCCGTCCAGACTTCAAGCCTTTTATTACCCGTTCTACTGAAGGAACAGATGGATACTTTATCACACGTACGACTTTCCTCCACTCCCTCACTTATTCTAATTTCTTCAAAGGGGTTGTTTTGATTTTTTCCATTTCTACTTTTGTTTCAACCTTTCATGCATCAGTAAATCTGTCCGTTGTTGTTTAGAGGTGTTGTATCATAGAAGCACAAACTCCATTGTAGTATTGACGGAGCCATAACAAAAGTAAAATCAAGTCCTCCATTTCAAGATGATTACCTCACAGTTATGCCTAATTGTGCTGCATTTCTTTAAATCACAGTTGGCAGAGTTAATCAGACAAATTATCGGTAGGCAGACTTGCATTTCAAACTTTAAAGTACACATTTTGTCAAGTAATGCTCAGTGGGTTGAAGGTAAGTTATGAAAAGGAGACCCGTATTATCGGCAGAAAAACTAACATCGTTCTCTTTGGAGATCTGCTGATGGCTGACTCAAATAATGGTGCTGTCATCTTGTGACAACAGTTATAAAGGATGAAAGTTCAAAGTTATCCTGAAGAACACAAAATCCGAAAGCTTCACAGTGATGCACCGCTCTAAAGTTCATCCCTGAGAACTTCCGCCTATCGGGCGAGCGTTGGGGGGGGGGGGGAAGAAAATCAAGTAGATCTGAGATGACATGTCGTGTCAGTAGATCAATGTCGACAGTCATTTAGTCAGTGCTCAGCAAGAGCAAATAGTTTGAGCAAGCAAATCAATTGAAAGTGTCTAACCGAGAAAAACCCATTTATTTACTCATGACCAACAGCAAACACCACACAGCAAGAGGGCAGAGGGGGCGTCGGCGTTTGAGAGGCCAGGAGATGGATACTGTAAAAGGATGTGGAGTGTCAATGATATTAAAGCACCGAGTGGCGTGGCAATAATGAAACGCCTCAGTGGTTTTAGCATTACATCAGCAGGGACAGAATGGAGGCACTTTCTGACTTTCAGGGCTCACAGAGACTTAAGATAACCTTGCAGATGTACAGTCCAAATCATTGAGCTAAGAACTTCTCCCAGCACTCCGTATTCATAGATTGCTACAATGCAACAGGCAACTATTATACTGCAGCCTTGGACAGTGAATTTCAAACCAGCGCTCCCTCCTCATACATTTCATGTAGATAATCTCACTGAGAGCTAACTGTGCTTGCAGGCTTGTGGTTTCGGAGGAACACGGCACTGACGCCGCTGCTTGTTGGACCAGTAATGCTTATTTTATGTGCAGAGTGCGAGTGTATGTTAACACAGTAACAGGAAATCAATCTAGCAAGTGCAAATAATCATTTGATCGTGTTTGCAGCCTCTTTTTTTTTTCTCATTGCATCTGAAACCTGTGACTCTCCCATCCCCTCTGATTCCCTCATTGATCTTCCTTTGCCAGAATCCCTCCAATGGAAAACGCATTGATCCTTTGCTTCTTCTTGTGCTGCTAATTACTGAGGGGACTGTGTCACTGTCAGGCCCTTATCTGATGCAGGGCTGTGTAGAGGAGTAATGGGATGTGCCAGCTGAAAAGCTGTCTGACATAACCTTGTGTAAACATGGTTGCCCCCAATTAATCATATATGTATTGGAACCACCGTCAATTTAAGCATCATCAACATGATCCAACAAACGTTTTTCAACTCTTAGCATGGGTTCAAAATCTTAGTGCAACTTCCTAAAATGAATGTAATAACTTTCTCTTATTTCGGTGTCTTACCTATCAATTTCTATTGGCTGTGATAACATTTAACTCAACACCCTAATTGCTGACATATGAGGATGTGGTGACTTTTCCAACAGGGCATGGTGTAATCTGAAGATCAGACGGGTTATTTGTACCCTAGACCATAACCTCGCCGCCTTGTAAAGTTGGTCACGTTTTCCAAAATACAAGTTTTTGATTTAGATTTCTTTACAAAACCGAGTCGACAGCCGTGCTAGCTGCTCTGTGAGGCTATATAGGCACAATGATGTAAATGTTATAACTTATAACAGAGAGGTTGTTATAATTTTATGGCAATCCACCCAGCAGTTGTTTCACTTAAAATCACAAATGTTAACCAGCTGGTGGCAGTAAAGGAAAATTCCGAGGATCACAATTCATCCTCTGGAGACCATGCACGTCGGTACCAGATTTCTTGGCGATCCATCCAATAGTTATTGAGATATTTCAGTTTGGACCAGATTAACCCACCAACACTGCCATGCCCAGAACCATGCAGCTAGCATTAATTGCTCTTTAAATCGGTGGTCTATTACAATTTGGGGATTTTACTTGTAAATGTGTAATTTTGGCTGTCAGCCCCATCGTAACATTGGACTCACCAAGTTCATTTCTGAGATCAAAGATTAAAAATGTTTAATCCAAGTCTGGAGACCCACTTCCTGGGTCCACTGTGTGTGTGTGTGTGTGTGTGTGTGTGTGTGTGTGTGTGTGTGTGTGTGTGTGTGTGTGTGTGTGTGTGTGTGTGTGTGTGTGTGTGTGTGTGTGTGTGTGTGTGTGTGTGTGTGTGTGTGTGTGTGTGTGTGTGTGTGTGTGTGTGTGTGTGTGTGTGTGTGTGTGTGTGTGTGTGTGTGTGTGTGTGTGTGTGTGTGTGTGTGCATACAGTGGTTAAGATGATCTGGATGTTAACAACTTAACCTTCCTGATTTAGTCGTGTTTCTCCACATGTCTGACTTCATTGTCGTCAGACATAGTAAAGAAAACGTCAATTATCCTTTCATGAATGTTCAAAAAACAAACTTTGGATATATTATACTGAAACCCCTCATGGTATTTTATCTCGGGTAACAGTGCCCCAGATATATTATGAGACATAAATGATGATTTTATTCATGTGTGTATTGTGGTATGAATCCATCATATTTTGTCCTTTTTACAGACTGTGCTATCTGGTTTATTTCAGCTGTGAGGAGGCAGAGGAAGGTTATTATCGCGGTGATTAATGCAGGCATATGGGAGGAACATTGCCGTGTTATCGTAGAGGAGAGGGAAATGATTACCTAATGGAGGTGTGTCCAATGTGTTTCTTTAAAGCCGAAATGAAAAGAAGAGTCAAAGACTTCCACTGAATCAACCTGAACAGGAAATCAATCATCTCCACTAGACTTTATAAAATAATAACATGAGGAAACTGAAAGCAAATACAGGCAAAAAGAGGCTGGTGTGCTTACACTGTTAATGAAGTGTAGTTCTTTTGAGAGCTTTTATCAAAGCTGCAGCCTGTATCTGGGGGCTCTATCTTGGACAGAATAGACAGATCAGTTTGTTTGTTTTTTCCCCCTCTTACTCGTGTGTGCGTGTGTGTGTGTGTGTCACACACACACTCTCACAAAGCAAGTGGATGATAAGGAACAGCTCATTAATGTGAAAGTCCACACTACAACATTTTCACACTTGCACACTTTGAATTTCTGCATGCATTTTGTTGTGTGGTGGAGTTTTTATGTGTGCAGGTCAAGTGTGGGCCAATAGATCAAGTCACATCGCGTTGAAATATCTCGAGTGCAGTGTGGAGTAGCACTTCCTTTATATGCTCGTTATTTTCCCCCGACAGTGTTCACGCCTGTTCGGTTCCCGCAGTCTTAAACCAAAGAACAAAAATGATCCATTGTTTGCTTTTGGTTCTAGCCCATTTAGGGTTCACACTGACTTATTACAAACAAAGCAAGAGTTGTAAACATGGACTGACGGGTAACTCATTCACTGGACAGTTTGGGTGACCTGTTCTGCATCATCGGCGCTACATGGGGCCTGTGGGTGGGTTATCAAAACAGAATTTATTTCAGTGACCGGCCACAGGTGACTCTGTGCTCACGGGTGCTTGAAGTCTTCACTTATTTTTCTGCAGTAGTCACAAAAAGCTCAGACAAAGAGAAACTGATGGTCATGAGCAGCGGTTCAGACTGTAACTGAAGGTTGGAGACTGCAGACAGAACTGAGCCGTCATGTGCGGCAGTGTGATTGGAAACAATTGTTGCCATAATCAGCACACAGATGCAAAAAAAAAAAGAAAAGTTTTTGAATTCAGCTGGTCTCAGTGCATTAGTTCGGTCAGCAGTGTTCGCACTCTCCTACATGAACCAGACCAAACGGTCCCGTACGTCAGAGTTTCTTTTCACCACAGTAAACAAGTTAACGCCTGAAAAAATCCCACTTGAGAAGTCGACTGCAGTGCAGGGAGGCCAATGTCTGGCCTACAGGGACGGGTTGTTACGGTGGATTTGGCAGGTGGGGGAACCCCAAGAGCCAGTGTAGCTGGCAAGACAGTGCTTGGGACGCTTTTGAACAGGTTTGGTTATGAGCAAATATCATAGATAATTGTTAATATTAATAGAATTATCAATAGATAATATCCATAATAACAGGGCACCAAAACTATGTAGGTGCAGTAGCTCAGAAAGGAATTGAATTGCTAAGTAATTATTAATTACCAAAAGTAATTATATTGAATAATATGATTTAAACGACATAAAAATCACCTTGGGGCGCCACCTTTCTTAACAAAATGTTAGCCACTTAATGTAGTCTCATAAAATAGTCTTATGAGACATACTAAGCACATCAATTTGGAACTCTTGATTAATACTTAGATTAATAACTGCAACTAAAGTGTGTGTGTCTCTGTGAGAGAGACAAAGAATGGTGTTCTGGCTTCACCCTGGACATAAACAGTTTGAGCCCCTTCCATCTGGTAGGAGGCTGAGGTCCATCAGGACCAAGACCTCACGACACAGGGACAGTTTCTTCCCGTCGGCAGTCGGGCTCATTAACAGAGCCCGGGATCCCCACTGACTCTGTCATCTCAGGACAAACTCCTACCGGTCACTCCCCCGCACATCCCTTCTATCACACTCGACACTTTCACACTACACTTACATCTCACTTGTTTATAGTCCTGTTATCTGTTCGTTTGTGCACTTTATTTTATACTTTATTTTATATTTTCTGGAAATTTAATATGTTTTAGTCCATGTGAAGCATAACTAACACATCAATTTTGGCAAAGTCTGTACTGGATCAGACCCAGTTGCATTACTACGTCCATGGAGGAAAACTTGCGTGATGCTTTTTGTTGCTTGAAAAGTCAGCTGGCGGACGTTGTTGTAGCTGCTGGTGCTAAACTTGTTTACTCTGGGTTAGCGGTGCGGCCTGGTCCGTCTTCCAGGTCCCTGCTGTGAAAGAACGGTTCTGTGTATGCCTGTTCAGTTAGCAGGCCATACCTAAGAGACGTGGAGCTCTTGCTGCTTACAAAGGAGAGAGAGAGGGAGAGAGGGAGAGAGAGAGAAGTTGCACGGAAAACAGCTTGTGTGTTTTATGATATTGGTTGAGCTCTGTTCGAAACATTGAATGATCTTAAATGAATGTTAAGCTGTGCGACCACAAGTTTTGGCTGGAGAAGCCAAAGCCAAATGACATACTATTTGCATACAGCATGCACTGTATACACATTTTATATATTCATTTATTTTTTCCCGTATACAACCAGTCAAAGCGCTTTCATTATTTACTCTGAGCCCATGCACAATGTGGGATGACAGATGCCAGTCAGACTTCAGCTTCGGAAAACTGCTGCTCATTAAACTTCAAGAGAATGCTTGTCCAGTTTTTTTTGTTTTTGAGAGATTTTCTGTGAGCTATTTCTTATCACCATCCACAAGTTTGGGGCTGTGAGTAACTCCACCATTTCCCTTTTGTGCCTTGCTTTTTGGGACTACAGAGGCCATCAACATTCAGTATTCCAATATCAATACACTGCGTCCCTTAAACCAGCTTAGAATGAGCATGTTGCATGGAATTGGGACACAGCTCTTAGTAAACTCGGTGCTCGTACACATGAGACGTAGCTGAATACCTGTGTAGCTCAGGTCGTCATGGATCTGTTGTCTGTGGCATGTAAAGTACAACAACCTCTGAGGTGGATCAGTGTGTGTAATTCACAGTTTGGATTGCAAAAAGCCATCAAAGTTCATTCTTCAGCATAAGATGTTGAATAAAACAGTGGTTGCTCTCGCTCACACCACCTACATGCACCCTGTGCAACACAGTGCAACACAGAGAACATGTCGAAAGTCATTCTGGGAAATGAAGGAACTCAAAAGTACTGCAGATGTTGAGCCAGACAGACAGAGTGAGGACAAAAATAGTAAATTATACATTGAAGATCACATATGGATGCCTGACAGAGAGATTATCTGAATGTTGTTTTTTTCCTCCTTGAGAATGAGCTCCCCGGGGTAATCGTGGGGCTTATTCCTTAGGCGCTACTTAAAGGGAGGAGCCTCGAGCACAGTGTTTTCTTTTATGCCATTGCTCCCTCTTGACAGGTCTTGAAATCACGTCAATGCTACCTGAATCCACAGAATGGTATGCTCGCTGTGACTGCCTTTGTAAAATGAGAAAGAAAGAAATCATCTTTCTTTTCTTGAAGGAAGTTTGTCAAATTGTAGCATGTCCTTGACCTCTTTCATTCAGATGTGGAGAAAACCTAAATGCCCGTTAAGTAAATTAGAAAGAAGAACTACAATTCTGTTAACTGTGTTTCCATTAATCTCCAGTGAATGGGACTGGATTTCTTAGTTTTAGAAATCAGGCTGCTGCAGAGAGACTTCGGTGCTTGAAAAGCATGCTGATATAGCCATATAGCTTCATATGGTGGACTGTGCATCTGCATCTTGTATGCTTAATCTGCACAACAGCCGTTATCAGTTCTTCACACACCCGTTTGTCCCTGTCAGGATGCAGGTTGGCCGATTGGGCCTGGTGCACCATGGCCTGCAACAATTTCCCCCCAGTGCCTGAGGTTGTCCATCACAGTGCTGCCTGCAGCAAAGTCATTTCCACATACCTCAGTGTCGTTCCAATGGCTGGATCGTCCAGGGGTGGCTAATATCTATGCTATTATAACGGTACATTGTATCGCTCAATACAAGGCATTCCGGTCAATGCACATTATTAACCAAACAATTCAACATTTGTTTTGTTCAAAATGTGTTGAACTGTAAAGTGGTGTCATTGTTGAGCGGGAGGATGATGAACGCTGAGGAAGGCTCTTGAAGTGGGCTATTTCATCCTTGAGGCTCTGAGGAAGCCGGGAAGATTGACACATTGGACAGTCCCTCTAGTGGCCGCAGAGCACTATCGAGAACGTCATCGTCTTTTTGCTTGAGGGCAGTGATGCCTACCAGACGTATCGAGTGACGTGGCCGGGGCCGCGACGTGGCCCACATCGGCTGGAACATCCATGGTGAAATTGCTCATTTGTGTCGCTAAGGCAGATACAAAAACAGCTCAGTCAAAACTGGCAGCCTGAAACTTCAAGAGACTCCTGCCATGATTGCTTGACACACACTCGTTTTCTTTAGGCACTGGAAGAGTAACAATGTGCCCTCTGGGGTCACAATGGTTACTCCTGATGGTCCGAGACACGGGCTTCAAAACACTGGGAGAGTCTCAACTACATCCCAGAATGGGCCGGACAAGACGGCATCGTCTTCAGTCCTGCCAGTACATCAGCTGATCTCCTTATTCAACGAAAAGTAACCGAGATGATCACTCCAAATGGATCCGAAAGCCATCCAAAGCATACGTTGTACAATAAGTTTCCACTTCAGGGCACACAATGTCCTGTTGCTTCAATGCGGTTCTCCTTGCTCAAAGGATTTTTCTTATAACTTTCATTCCTTGTTGGTGATGTGTGACCATCATATCTCAAAAATGAATGTCACATTGGAGCAAAATGTAATCGATTTCAAACTCCCACGATGACGAAATCTGAAGATTTAGTTGATCTTTTGACCTCTCTTGCACTATGGTAAGGCCAACCTTTTAATGGTCAACATATCTCTAAAACAAATACAATGTTACTGTTAAGAAGAATCATATTTGTTTTTGCTGACCTTATGACGTATACTGTTGACACCATCATCACTGGAAACTTCTCATCTCATGTCCTGTTCCTAACTCAGCCTCACGGTTTGCTGTTCTTACTGATTTCCCCAGGATTTGAGTCAAATGACCTGTTTGCAACCTCATATCTGTAAATTCAGATATGGAATTTTGCATTTATTAAGAGCTGTTAAATTCATGTTGAAAGGCATGTGGGGCCGCTGTGATGATGAGCTCAGTGTGATGAGAAAATGTAAGAAAGAAAGAAAAGTTTTCCGTTGACATTTAAGTTGATTATCGAACAAATGACCACTAGTGACACGAGGCTACAGTTACGCTGTTTGATTTTCTTTATGAATGCTGTAATGCCTTTTAAAAAGTCAAGATTTAACAGAAAAGGATATTCTTAACTACCATGTGACAGCCACGCTGGTGTTTGTGTGATGGTGTTACAGATGTGTAGTTGACATCAAAATGAAGGTAAAGTTTGAAGATGAGTGCGGCCCTCCTACTTTACCATCACAAAATGTTTCGAGTGTTTTATATGCGCGTGTGTGTGTGTACTTGATGAGATTATTTGCATGTGCGATATCAATACAAGACTTTCAGACGCACCATGAATGTGTAGTTTACACATTCTTCTTGTTGTAGTGCAGGGAAGAAAATCTGTCTTTGACTGCCAGTGTTTCAAGTCTGAAATGTAATTTTCTTCTTTACATTTCAAGTTCAGATGTGTAGGAGGCTCGTTATTCATGCAGATGTCCCAAGAAAAGGCTCTCTCTCTCTCGCTCGCTCGCTCTCTCTCTGTCTTTGCTGCCCTAATTCCTAAGCAAGTGCTGCAGTGGGCTTGTTCTGTTGCCAGTCCGTGCCTTATTGTTTGCTACTTCTTCAACACCTACATAATGTATTTCATTAGAATCTGCTGTCAGCCCGTCTGTTCCACTTCATCCCATCACTCTGATTTATTTATTTTTTCTTCAGGGGGTGGGGGCTCTTGGCACCACAAACAACTAGCCTGTATTCTTCTTCTCCTCCTCCACCTCCTCTTCTTGTCATGCATCTTACTCTGTCTCTTGTCTGTGCGTTTCTTCCTTTGCCAGGAATTCAATTATCCTGGCTGTTGTTTTATGATGTTGTGGTGATGATGATGGATTCATTGTCTCATCTCCGGGCGTGACAGCATTGTAGCAACAAGGCCGCTATTTCCTACTCTTCGGCAGTATGCGTTCAGCTTTGCATCGGGACTGCGTGACTCCTCCATTGATGCTGCTAGTCTGAAGTTGTTGTTGTTGTTTTTTTTATTCGAGCCCTCGCTGGCGTTCCCTCTCAATTATAAGATGTTAAAGAAAAAGGAACAATCTCCCTGAGTAGTTGCATGAAAAGTGCTGCCGTTCTGGTGGTTGTGAGGCTGCAGAAAAATTCAGATATTTAGTTAATGCTGTAATAAATAATGAATTAATCAACGCTGTGATCAAGAGAGATCTCCTGGAGAATTGTCTTCCTTATTTGTGTCGGATGAATGAAAAGCTCTGATCAGTTTCTCCCAGTTTCCAGCATAGGCTTGTAGTTTGCTCTTCGTTGCGGAGAAATAATATATAAATATATCCTGGTGAATTATTTTTGCATAACTTTGTTGAAGAAGTGAGACTCAAATGAAAGCTATGGGATTTGTTTGCGACGTTTTCACTGGTGTTGTCGGTTTTTTTTCAAGTTTTATTCATGAAAGGGCATGGTCCTGGGTGACAGGAAGGCTGGCACACTGTAGATGGTGAAAACATTGCAGGAGCATTGTGGCTCTGTTTTAATATGGAAAGTTCTAACCTCTGCTGGGGTTATACGGAGGTCGCAGACTGTCGCCGGCTCTGGTCGCTTTGATCGGTCTTCTTTTGTCTTGTTAAAAAAAAAAAATGCACAAAACCCCGAAAAAGAATCTCGCCCGATAGAGTATGCTAATTCACAGAGACTGTGCGCCTTTCCCTTCATTATGTACGTTCTTTAATAACTCACTCTGTGTTGCAGGGAATGAGTTCGGCCATCCTGAGTGGCTGGATTTCCCGAGAGAGGGGAACGATCAGAGTTACCACTATGCCCGGCGGCAGTTTAACCTATTGGATAAGGATCAACTCCGCTACTATCAGCTCTACGCCTTTGACCGGGACATGAACCGTACCGAAGACAAGTACGGCTGGCTGGCTGCCCCACCTGTAAGGAACAGCACACGCTCACTGTACAGTAGGCGTTGTGCAGACACTCTCAATGACAAAATCACATGACAATATAATGTCCCAGCACCATTCTTTAGTCTCATACAGAATGTTTGATAATGTCTAGTGTCCCAGCTAATTGTTCATAAAATGTTTTAGCTCTGATAAGATTATTTTTCAAGAATGAATGCATTTCCAAAGCCACCATCTTTACACACCTTTCCAGGTTTCTTCGTTCCACATTGGAGTAGTCAGGCAGGTGGTGATAAATGCGCCATAAGGAGAGTTCATTTTGAAGATGTCTGTTTCTCTGGCTGCTGTCAAGGTGAACAGTAATAGATTTCGCTCTCATCCGGCGGCCTCTCTCTTTGCCTACATTTGAAGCCCACGAGAGAGAAAAAAAGAAATTATGTTTTTTCTCTTCGGGGGCCGGTAGCAAAGTAATGGGATAATGCAAATGAAGAGTGTGGCTAAATTGACAGGGATTAGAAGTGAGTCTGTGTAATTGATTCAAAAATACCCTCCCTCACATCCCCGGGAATCGGTCGTCAGATTAGAGCTAGACCTTGCTGCATTACACTCTGGCCTGGGTATTTCTCCTCCACAGACAGACAACTGCAGCGGAGGAGAACGTGTATCAGAGAGCATAATTAGGGACACGTCTGGTTCACATGTATAATTTCTGTATATTGGCCTATCAATCAGAAGTGTGTTCTGACTCGGGGAACGTTTACACTCTTTACACCCGGATGAAACGGAGCGTTGGAGGGGAGGCAAAGGGAAAATGTCAGAGCCTGATTTCTGAGCTCCTTTGTGGGGGGGGGGGGGGGGGGGAGGGAGGGAATGCTGATCCCAAAGGATGCAGCTGGCAGGGAAGATGCATACATTTGGCACCAGTGCTGACCTGCTACACATTGGGTGCTGTTTTTCTTGTCTTTTTCAGTGCCTTCAATATGTGAAGCCACTTGGATGACAGCTCTACAACGTATATTTAAGACACTATCAAATTTTCTCATGTACAAAATGATTCTCTTATATTATATATTAGCAGGTTGTCACTATGCATAAAGCTCTTGGCTGCTGGGGAACAGGAAGACCATCCATCACCAGGACAATTCCTGAATATTGGGGTTTATAACAGATGGGTTGAGTTTACTCTTTTGCAGTGTACTTGAGAAAAACACTACATTCGGGCAGTAGGTGCATCACATGAAATGCCAGAGCAGATGTGCATGTAATTATTTATCATGTTTTCCTTTGCTATGATCATGAAATTATGTTTTTGGTCACGCAAAGTTCTGTTGTAATATTGAGCTGCCAATTGATTCTTCTGTGATCACTAGAAATGTTTTTACAGGATGTTATCAGGTTTTCAACAAATACTTTTTGCCTCTAAATTAAGAAAAAAAAAAAAATCTCACAAGAATACAAAATAATTCAAAAGCCATCCCAACCACTGCCTTTTTTTTTTTTTTTTTTTTAACAGTTTCAGAAATTTTTAACCAGATTCTCACAATGCAACTGCTGCTGCTACAAAGTAGGTCTAGAGTTGGATCACGTCTGAATCAAGGCACATTATTAAGGCCTATTCCAAAACCATTTAAAATGAGTTCGTCCTGCTTACAATGAGGAGCAGACAATACACAGACGGAACGTGACAGAACGTCTGTGCAACTGGTGTTAAAAGACTAGAAATGACAAGAGGGAAGAGGTGGAGTCAAAGTAGACTCATGAATCAAAATATCCAATATGTAAAGCCTAAACCAGACTGAAGCAATAGATAATGAATCAGTTTCCGTAGCTGACCCTTCGCTCTGGTCTCAGACAGTGCTCGAAAGCAGCGGAGACAAAAATGGCTTATTCAAGGATTGATGCAATATCACAAAAAAGACGTTGTAGAACATCGGTCACAGATAACGCCAATAACTACTCAGAGATTCTGCTATAATAACTAGATGAGAGTGAATCCTCTGTACAGCGTGTCGGTGACAGTGCCAATGTAATCGTGCTTAGAGGGAATATTCTACAGCTGGGTTCAATATGTCTCTGTGGTGGGAGCTTCCAAGGGCGTTTTGTAGTTTAAATGAGAAGCAGAGGATGTACCGGCAACGCTCCCAGTTTGTCCCATGGTGTAAGTGAACTAAGCTGAAATGGAAACATGCAGGGACTCTGCTTAAAAGTGTGATTTGTGCACGCCTCTTTGAAGATGTGCAGCTGTGAGCTTTTAAAAGGCCAAACTCTGGACATAAGCAGAAGCTCCAGTAAGTGCAGAGATAGCATCACTCGAGTTTTCCTCTGTGATGAAATGTAAATAAACCAGCACACGAATGACACCCAGAGTCGTCTGTGTTCTACTTATTCCAGCATTACTTAACTAGGATGCAAACCATTACAGTTATCCATTAGAGTATTTCATCTACTGGTATTATAACTTAAATCTATCTTCATTCGCAGTAGTAAAAGTGGTCTGCGTATATCAACAATCACATTTCCATTAAAAGGCATTAAAACAAGTATTTTCTAAATTGAGGTCTGTGCCTATTTCTCTATATGATTCGGTTACATAGCATACATGAAACATTATCCTCCACCTGATATTCAGCAAAGGGTTACGTCTTTAAATGTATGTTCGATGTCTCTTGTCTCCCCAATACATAAAAGATTTGCTCTGCCGAAATCGACGTTTGAAATACAGTTTTTCCACCAACTGTGCCGTCTGCACCTGCAGCGGACTTAACTTATATTCCAGTGGCGAAAAGCAGCAATTAGGAAGGTCACAGTTTGTGGAAATGTTTCATGTGAACGGTAGTTTCATTGCTGATGTCACAAATGGGGCTACTGTCGGGATTTAACCCCGCACTCATTGTCATTGGCTTAGTTTCTCCCAAAAGTCTTGTTTCAGGTCAGACTGCTGCTGCATGCAGAGACAGAAAAACGGAAACGTAACACGCTCTTAGGCCTAATGTTGAAACTATGCAAGTATCTTAGGGCGGCCTTTTTCTTGTCGCACACTTGAAAATTATAGGTTGGATAGTTTGTATTTTTCCAACAATAGATTCTGAGTATAATCACAATAATTTCATGATCACCGCCACGTCTGTTGATTGCATTTACATTTATTTATTTATAAGTGAGAATAAGTCGACTGTACTTGTTCAACGCGGCGGACGCAGGTTATGTTTCTATTCCGATGCTGAAGCCGTTGCAGGCAGCCAGAGGAAGCTTGACATTGCTCCAAATGTGTGGACTTCTCACGTAGAAATGGGTTCACTAAAAGACCCGTCTCCTCACTCCTTAACCTCCGTCTTCTCCGCCGGTCCAGTTGCAGGGGTGCTTATCTTCTCGTTCAGCCGTGAATATGCTTCCCTGAAAATTGGCTTTGGCGAACAAGACACTAAAAATAGGGGGGTTGGGTGACATTGATAATCTCTGCTAATGACACGTTAACAGTAGCTCGCTCTGCAGGAGAGTGGTGGCTTTATCATGTGCAGCTGTCTAAAGCTGACAGCGTGTGCTTCGCGCTATCCTGGGCCGCTGCGTTCTGCTGATGAGTGCCACCTGGAATGTGATGTGGGAATGCTCAGTCTATTTTTAAATGTGTAGTCCACTGATATAATGTGCCCCATTATAACTCTAAATCCAAGATGAGGAAAGGTAATGACTATTCATGAGGAAATATTTGATTAGCCTTTTCTCTCTCTCGCTCTCTCTCTCTTCTCCCTCCAGGCCTTTGTCAGTGCCAAGCATGAAGAGGACAAGGTCATTGTGTTTGACAGGGGACACGTGGTCTTTATCTTCAACTTCCACCCAAGTAAGAGCTTCCAGGACTACAGGGTGGCCGCAGAAGCTCCTGGAAAGTATCCTTTCAGGTCTCGTCTGTCACGTCACTGCTCCCTCCTTTCAAATCTTCAGACATTGGCTTTCCTCTGTCGCGTGCCACAGTGCACACTCGCACTGCCTCTCAGAGTAATGATGTCTTTGTTAGCTACTTCTTTCATACAACAACATGACTAATCTTTTGGGCTTGCCAAAACCACTGACTGTTGATATTTCAACAGAGGCAGTACACGTCTGTTAAAAGGGACAGACATGATGGGAGTTACATGATCCATGTGCACATTCACACTGTTAGGGAAGGTGTATGTGTGTGCAGCACTTTGGGCCAGAGTGAGGTGAGGCAGGTCATCGACTATTTGGTACATTCATGGTCCTCCGAGGATACATCTTATCTGCTTTGGTTGTCTTGTAACTTTATCTATCGCCACGAATAAGTCCAAATTTCCACTTGTCTGACACTTCATAACAGGATTGTCTAAAACAGGGAACCACATTCTCATCAGATCAGCTGCACTTTCTAAGTTGCTGTATGAATATTTAAAGCAATATTCAGTATTTTCTTTTTCTTATAACAAACCCCATGAAAAGACCAAAACCAAAAGCCCATTAGTCCGTCCTTTAATACGTTCCTACTTCCCCTGCTCATTTGGTTTTACTGAAAATGTTAATCTTGAAAACCTGTCTTGATTATATAGTTGTTTTTTTAAAGGCTAATTCATTTCTCATGAACAATAAAGAAATGTCCACTGTAGTTTTTAGCAAATGTTGCATTTGTTGGAGACTATTTTCAGCTGCGGATTTGTATTGCTGACCCTGTCACAGTGGCCGTGTCATGGAAAGTGCAGCACGGTGTCAGACTTTAGTAAATGTGATTTGTAAAGACCTGTGATTGTGATGGCAGAGACTAATACTTTTGTGATGTAATATGAGCAGTCACTGTTGAGAGGAATATGAGTCTGTTGTTTACGGGGGTGTTGGTGCGCTATTACAGAGAAGTAAAAGCAGAGCCCAGTGATTCAGAAAGCGCTCTCTTTAGAGGTGTTTGCTGTCTGTCTTCCCAGCGAGCAGCACAGAGGAATTTAATGAGTTCCCCAGTTGTGATTACAGCAGGTTTAATGATCAGGGATGCGAACGGGGACTGAAAGCTGACAGATTTGTATTTATTATAACGGGACATCACTCTCTTCTGGGGCCCGCCGGAGCCGTCGCCAACAGTTTGCTGCGCGGATACGAAGCTGCGTTGCTTCTTCAGCTGTGCCTTAAATGATGTGACGGCAAGCCAAAATGCAGACGGGGTTTGTTAGTTTTCTCTGGATGCCCGCGGTTCAAATCGCTGCACATGAGCAATTCGGTCTCGAATTATAATGATTCGATTGGCTGACAACGAGGCTGTTAAACAGCGGTTGTTCCTCTGATTTCTGCATTTGTTTTTTGTTTCATTTCGATGGAGAAGGTGATGCTTCTTTCTAATTATAGGGAAATAATAAAACTCCTACCTAAATAATAAAAAAAGGTTTTAACAATGATGTCATAAACAAGCAGTTTGTTTTATTACGCCTCAACTCATTTAAAGAATTCAGGAAAATAATTTGATTGCATTTTTCCTGGTTATTATATCATCAGGCAATTATGATATATAGTTTAAGTAAAAATGTTATAGACAGCCTGAGTAGCTTGATTATAACTGTTTATGAAAAACAATACAAAATTCTCTATTGCAAATGTTAATCAACAAGTTAAAAGATGAAGACAAAAAACACAAAACGGAACAATAAGCAGGTTTATTTGATTAAAACCCAGAAGTAATCTCTTAATATCGAGCGTTAATTGTAAGCTTGTTTGATGTGCAGTAATTGTCCTTTCTGCCTCGTGTTTTCGTCTCTGCCTTGATGGGGTGAATCTCGAGCGCACCACTAATAGCCCGACTGCACAGTGTCTGTAACACCGTTTTTGAGGGTTTATATTCATTTAGATGGAACCGCATCTTTTCCTCCTGGTGCTTCGTTTGATGTGTAAGGAGCGGCCTCAGACGCTTGGTGGGTTGAGAGGAAATGCAAATAAATGTGAGGGCAAAGCTCTGGCTGTCATTATACAGAGACGCAGTAAACTCATAAAGGCAAATGTGCTGTGTGTGTGTGTGTGTGAGGAAGGTAAATGTGGCGTGTCTATGAGGAGATGCAGATCCTCCGATGGGAATGTGTGCAGAGGATCCAATTAGGAGAGAAGACTGATGAAAGTGCCACTCTGAGCTTGTCTTGTTTACCTCCTCTGCCTCTAAGAGTCCAAAAGTGTTTTTTCATCACACTCTGCTGTCATATGCTTAAACTTTCTTCTACATATGAGGGTCAGCGATGTCACAGTAGAGCCCCACACCACTGCTGTATCTGGAAATAATGGCTGGATGCAGCTGACCATAGTGTGCGCCACCGAAAATGGATCCAATACAGGGTGTTACTTCAACCCGGTCTCACTGCCGACTCGTCAAATACCGATGGTTGGCCAGTGTGCCCTTGATACCACCACACGGGGCTTTCCTCTAACGCCGGCGTAAACTCATCCACGTCATGATTAGATGCTCGGAGCAACTGCGTAGTACAGAGAGGTGGAGGAGTCAAACAGATACTGGACTCGTGTCCAGGATACCGCTGTGTCTCATGCAAAACCAAAAGTGAACGTTGACATTTTGTGACGTCAGTCGTTGGTCACTCGGTAGTGACGCGAGTCCTTTAGTCAGTCAAGTCAACATCAACTGTGCTCCTTTCCTAAATCTAACTAAGTGGTTTTATTGCCTAAACTTCCTGTGAAGATGAAAGTTTATTTTGAAAAGACACGACGCATGAAATGAATAGAAAGTGACACGTCTCCCACTGACACTAGAGCGGTACCTAAAGCATCAGTCTGAAGTTTAAAGCCACTGACTGAGCGTTGGTTTTTCATAAGTTGGGAGCGAGAATGTAATTTACTTCTAAGAATGTTGCAGAACTGTTTGAAAATGTATCTAGTTCTGCATAATACTTCAGTATTAGTTATACAGAGAAAATTGTTGTCAATATGATGAAAATACCTTTCATGCGTCTGATGCGGTTCAGATGAGTTACAGCTAAAATAGCTGCTGGTTTTAGTGTTTGCGGTGTAAAACTGAAAGTATGGCGTCTTAACTTTGAGATAAATAACAACTCTGCTGCAATCTAGTCCTCATCCCTTGGTACCGGGCCTTCGTTGAATTCACAGCGACTCTTTGGCCTCTTCATATTTTTAGACAGGCCTATCTTTTGCTTCTCATTGTACTTTTCTGAATGTTTTTTTTCTCTCTTCTCCACAAGAAACTGGAGAGAAAGTGGAGCTGAAAATGTTGGCCATTAAAATGCACTCAACGTGAGCTTTTCGACAGGCACTCAAACCATCAGTTTTTAAAAACTTTTTTCGTTTTTTTCTCTGAATCGTGGCGGACACATTCTTTAGGCACCGGGCTTTATCTCGCTGGTTAGAGTATTTGAAATCCCAGTTGGATCCCGTCATGAAAGCTGTACCTGTCGGGGCAGATTGGTCTTTGATTTACACTGTGCCAAAAAGCAGTTGAGATTGTGTCAGGTCATCATTCTCCTTTTCTGTCTGAGCCGTTCCTTGAATGCCGTTTGGAATAATTCAACTACAGGTGCTGTGACACGAGCAAACTAGAATAAAATACACACAGTTGTGTGCATGGGTGGCAATAATTTACTCCGATATTATCTAGAATGTACCAGATAAGGTTTCAGAAAATGGAATGTGCATCTATTTTCTTTTTTTTTTTTGCCACAGCAAGCTGTAGGATGCATCGAGATGGATTGCTTCAACAAAGTTACATTACTTTTCTCTGCGGCTAGATATCCACAAACATCCTCATCAATCCGGAGGCGTAATCTGAATTCCAAATGTTCAATCGTGTTCAAAGGCTGTAGACGAATAGAGGCACTGCATTTATTTCAGGCAGTAAAGGGAAGTTACTGTTTATCATAACTCGGGTCTTATTTTTTGATAGGATTTCTTTCAATTGTGATAACACTGTACTCAGAAAAACAATTTGGGAACATGATGATATCGACTCAGAAAAACCTGCTTTATTTGGAGGTAAAATAAACCACAGCTCTGTTAACATCTACAAAACAATAAAAGACACTAAACAGGTAAAGTAAGATGTTACCTGGTGCACAGATAATAATCTACAGCTCAAAACACCCCAAACTCCTGAGTAAATAATTGACTTTAGGGCATAAAGCACATTACAAAAAACCCCATACTCATCAACTACATCAGCAGAGACAGGAAATCATGCTCCCTTTCTGAATTGCAATAATCAAGTGTGTGTTCTCATCACATCTCTAAGAGTCGCACCCCCCTCCCATCAATGAAATCCCTCACCCGAAACTAAATACAAGAAGCACACGGCAATGTCCCGAAATGTTGGTAATCCCCTCAATGCGCAGGAAAACACAAAACTACGACAAGTTTGGTCGGTCAAAGTCCAAGATGTCCGTGTGTAAGCTGTGATGAATGTCAACAACGGACTAATAATTAATCATTTTACACTTCTTTACACTTTGTTTTCTCTTCCACATGAATTTGGCTAACCCGGAGGTTTGTGTGAAACGTGTCTGATCATTTGTTGTTGCGCTTTTTGCTTCGTTCAGTTATTAACTTGCCAAATGCTATGAAAATCTACAAAAGTAAGACTCATTTTGTCATCATCCATTAGTTTCACCACTGATTTATAGTAGAGTATGAAATACTTTATTTATTGTGACATCTGAGCCATCTAGAATAATGTTTTTAGTTTTATTTTCTGGGCGTATGCATTAAGAGGATGCTCATCTCTTTTTATAAAGTGCATGACGATGGTCGCTCTAGATCTCTCCCAACGTGTTTCACAACTAATCAACACAACAGCGATAACCTAACAAAGTTATGCTGAAGGCTGTTAACAGCACTTGTAGGTGTCATGCTCTTCATTCGAAGTGACGGAATCTCTTTAATTCGAAAGGAATAGTCTTCAAGGGTTCTCACTTTACATCACTTAATGTACTTTTCAGCGGAAGGCAGGGAGAAGTCAAGTCTGAGGGGCGAAGACGCGGCGTTTAAAATGCTCGCAAGGTCATGCCGCGTTCTTCAGACGTGCACACGCATCCAGCTCGGCTCTTGTTCACCCACATCAGGTTGCTATTACTTTCATAAAGCCAGAGATAAAACGACAGGCTGACGCAGGCACTAAGTGGTGGCTCGGTCTGCTATCATGGTCGTGGACAGATTGTTTTCAGGTCATCAATGGCTCTAATCATCACGCTTCGGACTGCCGTCTTTTCTTTCTGCTCATTGGGCATTCCCCTTTTATTCACAAAGGCTTTATTGATTACAATACTTGACAGCTGCACTGCAAGCTGTTGTTGCCGCCGTCTGTAGCCACTAACAAAGACGTAATCGCTCAAAAGCCTCCCAACTTACCAATTTGTGCTGGTTCTCGCTTCCTTGCGGAGAAGTTTGCCAAGGAACTCTGAATTACTGTAACTATGCCTCATTTCCAGAGTGCTCTGTGTCACCAACATGCACTCTTACGGTGCACCTGCAAGCCACATGACTGGAAATGCACAACAAGCTGTGTGAAGCAGCACTGCGGTGTTACTTGCCCTCCAAATCGGTGATTGGAAAATATTTACAGTGCAGAAACGTATCCCAGGCACTGTTAGAATCGGTCAATGTCAAGGTTTTTATTGTTTGTATTTGCAGGATTAACCTTTTGAAATCACATACATGCTCAGCTTCCCAGAAGCTTTTTAACCCCTGGGAGGATATTTCCATCGTCGTCTGATAAATATCATACAGCCATCAGAGCAGAATGAGATTGTTCTGTCAATAAAACACCAGAGCAGTGGGAGATGTGGGGGAGGGAGTCTTCCTCCTCAGGAGAAACAATGCACAGAGCAGCACTTCCTTTTTGAATCATCACTATCAAAGCAGGCAGCAAAAGCGGAATTTCCCCGGCTCTGGGGCAGAATGAGGCAGCGTTTGAGGATCACGCTCCACAATATGGCCTACGGGGAAATCAGGTGATCATTCAGCCAGCCAATTAGGGAGCTGTTTACATGTCTGCTCCTCTCCCCTGGTGTTTGTTACAGTACCATCCCTTAGAGCTCCTGTACCTTGGAGACGGGAGTAAATAATGCACTGCGCTGTGTTCATGGGTATTTACATTATACATGGACATCAGGGTGTACATGTAGGCTACGAAGAACTAGATGGAAACTGCCTGGAGGCACGTCTTCTGCTTAGAATACGGTATATGTTCATGTACATACTTGTCAAAGTGCACTTTCTTGCATTTTAAATCGGGCTCTTAAAATATCTTCTCTATGTTTTCTCTGACATTAATAACGACCTTGTAACTATTTAGTTTTTTTTGCCAAGCAGCAAGATGGGAACTGTGCTAATGTCAAGCAGTTTGAAGAAACAAAGAAAACTCCTCCTGCCTTTCTTAACAATTTCGATATTGCATCAGTAGTCTGTATGTTCTTCATTTACCTCTGCTGTCGGGCATAATTCAACATGCGATCGATTTGATCCTGCACTTTTGGTGAAACGGTGAATGTATGCTGAAGCCCTCACTGGAGCACATGGCATGATTTACATATTATATTTCATGCAATGTCTTTCCATCTCGGTTCCTCCTCAAGAAGGCACATGTTTTATGAGACTGCATTAACGTTATTATGGAGGCTGCCATCAGTCAGCACTTCGGTGTCTGAGTATCCTTCAGAAGCACAGCGGATGATGAGGGGCGTTCGCTCGCCCACACACACACACACACACACACACACACACCTTTTATACATGTTCAAAGGCTGCTTACAGGTTTGTTTTCCATCTGTTTAACTATCTCGGTGCAGCCAAGAACCACCACCCTGTCATGTTTTATTGTTTTACAGCTTTGAATCAGTGGATTCAGCAAGCTTTTTTGACAGTGTGCATGATAAATATCAAATATATTCCACATAAAATATACAGTCTTTCTATCGTAAAAAAGGAGATATTTGTTCTGCAGTTTGTTGTATCAGACTTGAATGCAGAAATGCCTTCACCAAATATCCACCTCAACACTGTCATTTACATGTTCAGTTACTTTATTTGGCTCCATTTGTAGTGATTTGCTCTGTTTGACATTAATGAGTTGTTTTCCTTATTCTGTGTCAAAAAAGCTGAATTATACCAACGTGATTCAAATAACAAAACATGAGAAAGTTCTAGATGAGTGGATACTTTTTGGAGACTGTGTTTTTGTTGTTGGATCACTTTTTTTGATTAAATCATTATTTATGCAGTGAAGTGGATAAATTAGACAGGCAGGCAGGATGGCTGAGCCATGGCTGAATCACTTTTATATTTTATGTTCATTTCAGGCAGCGTTCTCTGTGTCTGTTAGGGCTCCGCTCTGTCACTTTGTAGTGCTGCGAAGGGGAGATGAATGCTGATGGATGCGAGGATTTCAATGAATATAAACCAGCTGAGCACTGCTAAACCAAGTCTGAACACCAAAAGCACTGGTGATAAAACCTTCTCCTGTGCTTCTTACGTCTTCGATCTTATAATCTAGTTTCCCACTGCTATTGCGCCTTAACGTCAGTCTTTGTCAGATACAAAATCAAGCTGGATTCAGATGAGGCTCTGTATGGAGGTCACGGACGGCTGGACCACAACACGGAGTTCTGCACAGATCCGCAGCCCTTCAACGGTCGCCCCAACTCCATGCAGGTAATTCTTCTTTTCAAAGGTCGTCTTTTGTTGAACGTCAGCGAGTCCGAACTATGGAGTGTACTCCAAACATGAGTCCTGGGCCATTGTTGTCGAGTTCAGTCTCTAGACCACTTTAATGCTGTATCACCATCCCACTCCGCATACTAATTGTAAACATGGTTGGAGAATGCATTACATTCACGCTGAAAAAAAAAGTGACAATATTAAGTATGCTCAAAAATGTCCGTATGCATACTAAATGATTTTGAAGTGTGCTGTTGATGGACACCATTGTCCCACAATGCAGTGCACATATGTAATGGAGGAGCTGCTCACGGCTACAAAATATCAAAAGCAGCTGTGGGTGGTGATGATGAGACAGCTCCAGAAGTATCTCTGAAAATACAAAGTGTGGGGATTAAAACTTTGGACAAACGTTTTTTTTTTCATTTTTGCTTTGTTGTGTCCAAATGCCTGGAGCATTACCAAGTCAAATGTCATTACGACATGTAGCTGCATTCATGTCTTGAGTACTAACTGCCTGAATACTTGAATACATGCGCTTTAGATGTAGGGCATAGCTTTGATCTTGCATCCTTATTTTCATTTCAGACATTTTGACTTGTCAGGTGTCACTAGAAAAGACGGATTGATGATTGCATTCTGTCAGAACATATTTGGACTTAACGTTGCAGGAAAGGCACATGGTGTGACTAATAGCCTTAGCAATGACTCCATTAAAGTGTCCCAGTAAACAACACCAACGAGTACCTGGATCCTGATACTGGTACATTAAAACATAATGCAGCATTCATTTGCTTGATTAGTTTCACACCTAAATCATTACATAAGTGTATCTGGAGGATTAATATGTATATCCACTCGTCAACGGATGAGTCATCCCTGGTCGACACCAGAATATCTTTCTTGAGGACTTCCACAATGTCAACATTCATAAACGGGATGGTTACTCTATGCTGACCTTCACATCCTGATATATCAAATGAATAATTGTATCTTGCGAACATATTGTTTTAATTTCTGAGGAGGCACGTAAACGACGCTCTGTAGAAACAGGCTTTACATTGTAGCCGTGATGAGGCTGTGACTTTCTCCTTCCTATGCGTAAAAATGTTGGAGTCAGCAGGGCCATGGTAGGAGGAAGGACCAGGGTCCAGATGAAACCATGCTCCATGGAAACCTGTGAGGAGAGGAAGCACAAAGACTCCGGGGAAGAGACAAAATCAGTACTGTGCATTAATGGTATCGGTAATAGGATTAATAATGTTAACAATGAAGATCGTAGTAGGTGTCAGCAGGGCCATGGCTGGTTGAAGAACCAGTGTCCAGATAAAACTGCGGTCATCCTGTGAGGCGAGAAAGCACAAATACTCCGGGGAAGAAGTGAAGTTAGTAATGAGCATTAATGGGACATCGATGCATACAGACGGAGGTGACGAAGAGGAGGAGAGAGGTGCTCAGTGTAGGAAGTCCCCCTGTAGTTTTTGCCTATACCAGTTTGTCCATGGGCCGGTCCAAGGCAAGCCAGAGCCAGCCCTAACTATAAGCACTATCAAAGAGGAAAGTCTTCAGCCTACTCTTAAATGTGGTGAGTGTGTCGGCCCCCCGGACTGAAACGGGAAGCTGGTTCCACAGAAGAGGAGCTTGATAACTGAAGGCTCTGGCTCCCATCCTACTTTTTAAGACTCTAGGAACCACATTAACAGTTTATAACTTGTAATGCTTGCCAGTTCCATTAATCAGTCGGATGTTTATGGTTTCACAGCGGTTTAGTGTTTTCCTTTATGCAGTGAAAGAGGTGTACACTCAACCTGCTTGTAGCAATTACAAAGTATGATGAAATAGCTGTCAGTGTATTGATGTTTCGGCCTTTAATGTTTCGCGTTTCATTTCACGAAATCAATTTAATGAGCTTGAAATGGAGTTTGCAGTGAGAGGATCCTTTCGAGCCAATCTAATGAGGTTTAAGTGTGTTGTCATGAAAGAGGGCTGCCTGTTCTGGCAAAAAGCCACCATCTCCCTGGTCTGGGCCTCTCAGCTTAACCACTGCTCTATAATTTAGTATCCTTCTCATTAATACGATTAGCTTTTAATGCAGAATCCAGAAAATGATCAAATATGCCTGCATAAGGCTCGCTAAGTCTATCAGGGGGGATGGTGTCCATTGTTTGTGAATGTCTTATTTGGCTTATCTGCATTTTACTCATGCCGGCAGTTGTCCTGGAGTCATTGAGCATTGTGTGAATCTGATATACACAGCTCTGTCAGATTCCCCGGCAAACGATGTGCATTATTCATGTTGTTAGAACTTACCTTTTTATGTGCACGCCTCTTAAGCTCACACGGCATCACGGAGGGGAGAATAATATCTGGGAGAATGAACCACTGGGCTTCCATCACGGCGATCACTGTAGGCTAACGGCATGAAATAGGTCGGTCCTTGAAATATCGAAAGAAGCACTCGTATGCATTTTCAGGAGAGTGCTTGAAGATCTTCCTCATGTTTGCCTCCTTTTTTTTTTTTTTCTTGATGTAATTTTTGCTCAATCAAAACACTGAAAGGCAATAGGATGTTTATGAATCAGGTCAGGGATAAATTAGCGAGGATCAGCGCGGATACCTCAGCTCTCCAACTGTAACATGGCTGATTGCGTGCGTTAGATCTTATGTTAATGAATGCAATTAATGCGTGAGGGCCGTGACGTCTGTGAAGTGGTTTGCACAGTCATCATCTCACTCTGGTTTTTCAGTTTGTTTAGTCAAATAATAAATATCTCGAGGCAGTGCGCTTCAGTTGGGACCAGAGATGACATAGCACCTGATAAGGTGCTTGTTTATCTGAACTCGACTTGAACCTCCTCACATCAATACTGAAAGTGTTGCAGTTAATGGACGGAGGATTATTGCTCCACATGTATATTAAGAGTTGGACGGAGCGCTTTAATGCATCAAAATGTCTTTGGAAAGACTCGCGCTGCCATTTAGAGCATCATTTCAGCGTTATTCAACCTTTTTTAAAAGCCTCTTCCTCCCTCATGCAGACAGTTATCCTCCATCGTATTAGCTTAGGTTTCGTCAGATGAGGACTCAACTTCCACATTCTCTTAAATCTCTTATTAATTCAAACACCTCTTGGCAAAAATGTGAAGTTTAGTTCACAAGTCATCTGCTAATGTTGGCACCATCATGGATTAATGGGGAATGAAAGGGAGTGAGAGGACCGGGGCCGACAGGGAGTCGGCAGGGTGGGGGACCCTTCTGCACACACAAACTCCTTTACAGGCTCCCTCGTAGAGATTGCACAGGGAGACTGTAGTCTTGCATAAGGATGCTTCTCCTCCTCCTCCTGCTACTCCCACCTACCTGGTTATGACAGGAATAATCAGAGAAGAGCCTCTGCGGGGGCTGTGAAAGGTGTCCACATCGGCCATGTTTTATTTAACAACTGTTGCTTTCAAAGTCTGCGCCAACTTCTCCTCTCCTGTCTTTTTAATGGGTTCGACGGTTCTCCGGCTTCCTCGTTACTGGGCGATAATAAACACTCGTATCTCCTCAGTCCTCAGACTGAGGATGCACATAATTGGATGAAGCCAGCAGAGTGGAGAGTGGCTCGGTAGGCTGCGGCGAACATCATGTAACGGTAACGCCCTGTGTTTACAAATGTGGCCCTGGACTGTTGTGTAACATCTCTTTAGCTCTTTCAGTCATGTCTTTCTCTCCATTATAAAAAAAATCAATAAAGAGAAAAAAATCACACTCCTCAAAACAAACAAAAATAACAACATGGAAGCTGTTAGAAGTGACACAGATGGTTAACGGGTTCTACAGTGAGTACAGAGGAGTGATGCATGTTGGCGTCTGTTGGTAGGCTGTGTCTGTCGGGCTGTTTTCAGTTGTTTTATATTTTACTGGAAAACAAATTAAACATTTACATGTCAGTATACAGTATATGTTGTGCTAAAACTGTCATTTTATTTCCCAGTTAAAAAAAATCTAAAAGCGGTTCATAAGTCTTAATAAGGGCTTCATTATGAGTTAATAAAACATTAATTGAATAATAATGCTATTACTTAGGACTTACACATTCTTTGATAAAAAAAGAGCCTTATTGGGAAGTGGTACCAAAAGATTCATTTGTGACATGATTCACATTTTACATTTTTTTAATGTTTGCTATTAATTAAGTAAGTGCTGTAAGTAGTTTAAAATACCATCTATACCTTAAATAAAAAATAGGACTGAATCTGAGCCCACCAGCAGAACTAAAATCACACTCTTTGCTAATTAACGGACAGGTTTTGGCTGCTTATGGAAAACTGATATCCAGTAACTGTGATATCTCGCGTCCCATATGTATATGCAGATATCATAATGTATATGCATATATCATAATGTGATGCGACAAAAAGAAAGCGCCTGTCCTTCAGACCTGCGGGTCAGACTCTGGCATGACCAGCATGCTCACGTGTCTCATTAAAATAAACATTTAATGTTTCGTATGTTTGTCCTTGCACACCTTAGATTTGCATTTTAAGAAATGAAATATTCTTACATTTAATCTGAATCTGCAGAGTGCCTGTTGGATCTTATTCTGAGTGATTGAGAATGGGCCTATTTTACGTAAAGCGGCTAATAATTGACAATAATGATACATTAAATGGAAATGGGAGAACAATGTGACAATGGGTCTCTTGTGAAGATGAACCTACTGAGAATTATCACCCAAATCTTTTGCTCCCCTCGGCTTTACGGCACTTTATAAAGAGCTCATTAATTGGTCCATGTCCTTCTATTCACGGTTTTCACTCACTCTTCAACACCATTGGTTGTTTGTAAGTATACGGTGTGTTAGTAGTTTCATTTCATCCACAGCTACATGAATAGAGTGAATGTTTGAACAGCTTGCCATGAAGCTGAATAAAAAAGCTGAAAAATATGCTCTTCTCTTTATGCAAATAAAAAAATGCAGCTCAGCCTTCATCTGAGTGAATTGACAGCTTGATGTACTCGGCAGGGCATTTCATGAGAATCTCACACGTCAAGGACTACCGCTGTTGAACGATTACAATTTATTCATTCAGCAGGTCAAAAACTTAGTGTAGTCAGGGACAACGACTCTTCATGTGAGAAAATGGGTTTTAGGTTTAACCTCTTCTGGTAATTGTCGCATTTACAGTTTTGTTTCAGTGTTATCATGTCAAAGACCTGTAAACTGCAGACTTTTGCACGATCGAACGATTCCGCCGCCGGATTGTGATGCAAAATGGCTTCTGCCGTTCCACTTTTCCGTATTTTGACGTGATAAACGTCACGTTAGGGCATCGACCCCTGTCAAACTATTAGCCATGTAAACCGCTTATTAGGAATATTGTCTTTTTCCAACGGCAAAAAACTGAATATTTGGTGCATGTAAACATGGTGTTAGCTCAAAATGTTGGTGATTATTAGTATGAGAGCATAATAGTAAATGTGTTGATCAGTGAATGTGGTGATCCTTATTAAGTGAGTAATGGATCCAAACGGAGATGTCTGGACACTGTAAGATCACAGAAGGTTGGGCTCTCTCCAGCAGCCCGGGTCAGGATTCAAAGACCTGGAGGATGATGTATTTCTGTGAAGCTCCTCATGAATCCTTCATCAGCGTGTTTGAACATTGATCATATTGAGTATTAGCCCGAAGGCTGGACTCTGCTCTTAAAGTGAGACAAATTCTAACATGAGTGTTATCCGAGATGATAAAAGTACATCCGTAAGAAAGAAAAACAAGTTACAAAAAATAAAATCAAAAAAATGGACTAACAACCTCGTCTAACTTTCTGAACATGTACTCTGCTTTACGTCCTCTTCATCTCATTTTTTATTTTATTTTTTTTGCAGCTCTGATATTGACACTTGGAAGAAATTGCCAGATTTGCGAAGGTTCTGTTGTACAGTAGCTGCTGTTGTATCTGGCTGCTGTAAGTAACTGCTGTTGTTGGATCTGAAATGTGGTTTGTGCGAGTCTGCCGGTGAAGTGATGAACACCTACTCCAAATGACTCATCACAAAGCAGCAGAGGCTTTATGGAAATATTCAGACAAATCCAGTCGGATGCTTGAAGACCAGGGTTGCTTGTTGTGCATCGCCTTCTAAAAACGCTGGCAGCAGAATGTGTGCTACACTGATGAAGATTGTGTGACATTAATATTGGGTGACTGGATGTGTGAGCTGAATAACATAACACTGTCGGTTAACCAGGAATGTGAAGTCATTAGCGCTGAGAGCAACGGTGGGTTTCTAGTATGACAATACAACTGGTATTTGTAACTGAAAGTAGTCAACATTAATGGATGAATTATGAGGGAGTGGGCCTTTGGACACGCAAAGGGTCCCCCACCCATCTTACATATAGGAGGAAAGACACATCTACACCGCTGTGTCATTCTCTTGTTGTTTTGTGTCTCATTCTAGTCGTTTTGCGTCTCTTTCTGGTTGTTTTGCATCACTTTGTGGTGGTTTTTGTGGTGTTTCTACATCTTTTTGTGATCATTTTGTGTATATTTGTGATCATTGTACGTCTATGTGGTGGTTTTGTGTCTCTTTGTGGTTATTCTGTGTCAATTTGTAGTTATTTTGTGGTCGTTTAGCTTCTCTTTGTCGTAATATAGTGTCTTTATGCTCGTTCTTCATCTCTTTGTGGTCGTTTAGCTTCTCTTTGTGGAAGTTTTGTATTTCTTTGGGGTCGCTGCTACAAAAGTTACAAGGTCTTGATTTAAATTGCATTACCACAAAAGGATGATGTGGCATCAACAAACAAATGTTGCAAACTTGATGTTCACAGTGATGGATTCCACAGCTCAAACAAGTTTCCGGGTGCTGCAAAGAGATTTTAATATTGTATGGAAAGAAGCAAATTGAATTCTGGACCGCAGAGAAAAATGCATTAAAATGTCTAAGACACATCAGAATAGTTTGCAAAATGGTTAGCTGAAATATAAAGCCATGTAAAATGTGCAAAGTCATCGTTCAAGCCCTTTTCACCATTCTGCACAAGCAAGCTACATTTAAACCATCTAGTACTGTGTAACCAGATCAGTGTCCTTGGATCCATTCTCATGGGTGGTTTTGTTCTGGCTCAACTCGATACAAGATTTCCTCTGTTTCATGAGAACGTTTACTAAAATTGAACATGATGGGAAATATGTGATCACTTTCTTCACTGTGTCTAGTCTGAGTCATGAATGTTAATGTGTCATTTACAGGAGGTAGTGTGTATCTAATCTATACCACATTCATGTCGTGTTAATTAGGATTTCCTCCGCTAATTGCAGTGCCAACATTTGGAACTATCTGCTGCTCTTTGTTCACAAATTGATTTAGAATTTGTCACGATTGATATCTATTTGGCGGAAATGAAAGCTGCTGACATGTTCCTGGTTAGGCGCAGTGGTGGCTTTTGTCTAAACCGGTGCAATGATTTATTCTGCCTTCCCCTGCTCTCTGCGGTGCTTCTGCATGGAGACTCTCCCACTGTGACTGTTTTAATTAGTCACCAATGTCTGCGTCAGGGTTTCAGTGCCGAGCTGCTCGACTCCCTCGGTGACAAACTGTTGCCAAAGAAACGCATCCGCAGCGAGCTCAGATCCACTGATGCCGAGGGGCGGCTTGAGGAGTTCAGGGGGGTGATTGAATTGTTTACAGTTCTGTGCTCTTTTTCAGTTTTCTGTTGGGAAATATTGCATCATTTATGTCTGCTTGGCTTTTCCTTTGGCATAAATCTGAAATGACTAATGGTACACTGTGGCTCCTTGCCTCCAAACGACACTGTGAATATCAAAAGGATTGATCAAAGACTTTATTAGCTACACCTCCAAATAGCACCCTTACCAAGATTTCTTTGTACTGTGTGTGTGTGTATATACAAGGAATCTGACATTTCCAGGCTCGGTTCCGTCTCTCTTTCTTCACGGTGTGCTTAGTTTTTGCTGACATGTTTTTTTTTTTTCTTTTAGTCCACCAAAACCCGGGAGATGCTCATAGCTCAGCTCATTCCCACTGGCAGATTGTATCTTCACAGGATCTCAAGTTTACAGTTGATGCACAGCCAACATATACAGATGATAAAACACACAGTAATTGCATTGATTGGAGAGTTCAGAAATTATAATTATTTTCTTTTTGGCCCCACACTCGTGGTATGATTGCTCATTTGGGGATTGTTCACTTTAACGCACAAGCTTTGAAACGAGATAAAATGTTAATGAATTTGAGACCGATTTTAAGTCACCGATCAAGAAATTTGCAGCACCAACTACGCCAGGACACGTAGTCTCCATCGCTCAAAGCTGAAAATGAAATTCTGGAGAAGCAACTCAGACACAACTTTAAGCTGCAGATCTGCTGACTCCAGTGCCACCCAGAGGCCTTAATGCAGCTGCAACTCTGTCACACTCTTGATTGTACCTCTCTAACCTTGGCAATCTTCTTCACACACGGCTGTGGTGTTTGTCTACCGTCTGCTCTGAAGGAGTTATTTTTCTGCTCGGATCTGAATAGCCCTCTGAAATACAAGCCCCATCTTCTTCTTCTTCTTCTTCCCCTTCCCGTGGCCGTCATGTCGACCTTGATTGTGAGAAGCAATCGCGCCCGGTTATCGAGGCACCACCAAAGTGCCTCAGTGTCTGACTTCTAAAGAAGGATAAACGTGAAGATTCAATAATTTCCAAAATTGGTGATCTTGTTAGCATCATTAATCGTCAATTGTCAACTCACTTTTCTCCCTACATGCTTCCCTCCCTTTGTCTCTTTCTCTCTCAGGTCTACATCCCCTGCAGAACAGCTATTGTCCTGGCCAACGAGGAGATGGATTACTGTTATTAGGGGATGATTGTCTCCACAGAGACCAGGATCCAGAATGGATTCCAACCTCAAACTGAGTGTTAACAATCACCTTCATCTTAAAGTGTCAACCTTGCACACCACCAAAACCCACTTTTTGTGTTTGAGTCTTTTTTTCTAAATGGGAGGGGGGGGGGAGAAAGCATTTTGAGCTTTTATGCTTTCAAACTCCATCTGCAACCATAGATGCTGTATAACCCCATTTACTTCAGATCGGTCCATTTGGGAAGCTTCCAACCTAACCAGCAGCGAGATGCTAAAAGTCAAAACCCTGCCGAGTCCGTCCACCACTAGCCAGCAGCCATTTATAGGCTCTGTTGAATTTGGCGTGCCATCTGAAGCACATGACCGGCGACTGTGACAGAGGGAAGCAATTCATCAAGCATTCAAACATGAGGACAGAGAACACAAGAATATTTACAATGTTATGTCTGTTGATAAACCGTTCACTTGGTTTAATTATTTTGTCATTTAATACGGATAGAATTATGCTCTCAGACGCAATGAGATTTACAGTATTACCATTTACATTGAAATTCAAAAACGTCCAGGTATTTAATCACCGGTGATCCATCGTTCATAATTTACATTTTGGGACCTTGTACGTATAAAAAAATATTGCAATTTGCACAAAGTAATAAGCTGCTTTGAATTATTATACTTTTAATGGGTATCTAAAAGAGTTGTGTTGGAATGTTTGAATTAATGCAGCTATTGGGAGCATTTACGTGGTTATTTATAGCCGTGTTATTGAGCCAGTAATTTGCAGCTAGCAAAGTGATGAAATCATCTAATTGGGATTGTTCACGGTGTGTTGCATAATGCACAAGTAACGTATTTAGCTGAATTCGTTTTTTCTTCCACTTAACAAAATGTAAAGCATGGTTTTCTCCCACAGTAGATCCCATTAGAGTAGTTTATGTCGTGTATTTCACGAAATTCTTCGTAGTCTACTGAAATAAGTTGGTACTGTAGAGAGGAACGCATCATTTTGTGTGGGTTTTACAAGCGTGACTCACACACACCAGACTACTTTAAGATACCATGATTCATGTGCACCACCTTCATTAAATTCTGCAGCACTCCTTTGGGATCATTGCAGGAAACGCAGGCTGAGCCTAAATCCACGCAAAATGACGTGTGCCTCTCCCAATTAGCTTAGCCTTTTGTGGCTTTTGTCTCAACACACTTTATTGAACAGCTACAATGCAGATCACTGTGCTGTTTATGTGTGGAGATTATTGATGAACTAAAGCTGATGATAGGTGACGGTTTGTGACTGCTGAACTCAACATGTCATTAAAATGGTCTTTCAAACCAGAGGATTCATTTTTTGGAATGATGTGCCGCAAAACGACTGTGATAATTGATCTGTCTCCAGCCTCACGTTTTTTGCCCCCGATTGCCACATGAATGGATGTCTATTGGACAACTTTCAGCATTCGCTGCACGTTTTATCAAAGCACTACCGTTATAAGTGAAACAAGCTGATTTTGAGCGTCCCAGATGAAAGCTAATGCTTTGATTCACTGCCATAGATGCTGTGAGCCACACCTACTGCATTAGCACCGATTCTCAGCCGTTTAAGCCGTGTATTGTAGCATATGGCAGGTTTTGATCTGCCTCCCCTGCAGCGGAAGAAAACAAATTCATATTCGAAACCATCCTTCTGTGTTCAGCCAAAAGTATCATGAACATGTCATTTCTTTTTGTGGTGCACTCAAAAATGCCTTTTTTTCCACCCTTCGAAAAGCACGGAGAGGATCACCGCATAAATCTCAAGCAACGAGGTTGCGATTGATGTGGAGTGTTTAATCATCCCTCGTCTGACCCAATGTCAGTGTCGTTTTACCACCGCCAACATGAATTATCTGTATTTGTTCTCAAAAGTAAAATTGATGACAGTAACTGTTGCTGCATATTTCTTTCATTATTACCAATGATAATAAATCAGTGCCTGTCCAGCCACAAGAAAAATGTGGATGAACTAGATGTGCAATCTGACTACTGATTCTGTCCCATCACACACTTCTGTGCGTATGTGAGTAGGAGAGTACTGGACCAGACTTTAAAATAAGGGAAGCCCTGAAGTGTTTGGTACGACAAAAGTAGGACTCTACCTTGCACTCTGCACTCCAGAACATAAAGTTTCAGTTTCCATTTGGTGGCCAGGGAAGCTGTGAAATGTTGTTACGGGACTATAGAACAACCGCCTCAGTGGTTCCCACAACCTGATGTAAGGGGGATGAAACACGACTCATCAGACCGTAATACTTGCATTTCTATTTCCTAGGCATCCTCACTCTGTTCACTGGCATCCATAAAAAGCAGCTTTTTTAGCAGCTGCACCATGAAAAGCAGTTTGGGAAGAATGATGTGGTCACTTTTGAGGCTGGATTTTTTGTAGTTTGATTTTTTTCTTCTCTTTTCTTACATTTTTCTTGTTTTTTCTGTTCCTGGGCGACTCACTTGCTTTAGGTCCATGTTTTGAAGCTGCATGGCGTGTCTCCTGCCACTTTTCAGTCTCTTCACTGTCAAGTATCTAATAAAGGCGAATGCCTAAAATACATGAATCCCCAACCTTCAAGAAAGCCCTGTGGCCTTTTCCAAAAATGGCTCTCAATAACTTTACGAGTATTCGTGTGCTACCACGGGGGATGTTTTGTACAATATAATGCAGTTCAATCAATTTGCATGCAAATTTGTTCACAATAGACAAAATAACAGAAACACCCTAGTATTTCGCAGCACACACAAAATATGTCCTCAACTTCCCTTGGTTAAATCAACACCTTTCTGAAACGGTTGCCGCTAACCAAACTGAAAGCTTCACAGTCTTTGATCTTGCACTGATATTTACAGTGTTTGAGTGCAACCCCTGTAGACTGCTGCCCTGAGATATCCAGCACATGTCAGATGTACTGCAGCGTATACCTGAAAATATTTGATAAGTAACCCTGAATGCACAGAGCGTATTCTGTGTTGTAACAGGTTGTCTGTATTTCTTATGGGCTCACAAGCATACAGATGCCTGCGGGGGAAGATCCTGCAGAATGCGATATTGTCAAAGTCAGAATTGGGGCTCTGACATGCACAAAGAAGATGTTTTCAGAGTTCGACCCAGGTGACTGCAAAAGGCAGGTCGGGATTTCACAATGCAGGCTGCTGCAGCTTCAATACAAAATGCCTGTGATTATATTATATTCCGTCGCTAGAGCTTTCCAGGTAAAAGCTGCCTTAGGTCTAGAGTCTGGAGACAAAGACTAAAGGAATTAGAAATGTAAAGTTCTTTATGCGACATTCAGAGCGTTAATATAGCAGCAAGCAACTATTTGCTGTGCAAAGGTATAGTGGAGTAATATCCGAGCTTCTCTGTGCTGTGATTACATAGCCAGGCAGTGCCTTATGTGCATGTGAGCGTGCCCCACGGCGGTTACAGCTGATATCACCATCCCAACCAACGGCGTTATCACGGACGCATAGCACCCACCCCACTGTTACCCCTCGGCTAAACACTGTTAACTCTGTCAGCACTGTTGCCATTGTTTGCACCACCAGCGTAACCGTCGCCATTTTGTTAAGAATGGTGGGGAGGCACGAGATAAGTTCTGAATTTCCAATTTAGCACCTTTAATAACATGAATAAGTGAACTGTTTGTTAGGTCATCTAGCAGGTTATCTGTTGGTACAATAGGAAAACAAGCAATAAATCATTTCGGGGAACACAGGGCAGTTTAGTATTGTAGTTCAAAGTCGAGTGTAAAGCAATAGGATTCAAATGGAAAATGTCATTAAATGCCATGATGAAAAAGGCTCTACGCTGCATATGCTGTCTGATGTTTTACTGTTCTTTCAGCGTGATATTAGAGTGCTCAAACCAGTTCTTTAAAAACCTTTTCAACAGCATGTACCCCAAGAGAATTTCTGCAAGGCAAGTTAGGTTTGAGCCTAAATGTTAAAGGAGTTAAAGTGACTTCAACCGTTGCTGTCTCTATTCAATAATACATTATTAATGTTGAGAGCTATGAGAGAGGTACGTTTTTCCTCATTCATTTTTAGCACATTTCAGGCTACTGTAGGAGACTGGAGAAGGCTGTAACAAGGGGTTACAGGCTTATTCTCTCGATCAGAAACATGCTCAAGTGATGACACTCGTACTGCACGTGCTCAGTTAGACCCCCCCCCCCCCATCAAGAAGACAGAGATAAACAAATATGACTAAATAAATAACACCATAATGTACAAATAAAAAATACAATATCATTGTCAAACAACATATTTTTCACAATATGAGTTAGTTAATTGGTGAAACATATTTCTAACATGTTGCAACCATTGATTGTGTTGCAACATTCAACATCTGACTTCTTTCATTCAAATTCATATTGTGAAAGATGTCATGTGTTATCATCAGTCCCCAGTCTTCTTAAAGTTTAGATAAAACATAAGAGAGCTTGTTCTTTTCTCTCGTGAATATGTGGAACAGTCAAGAAAAGAACCTCTCCATCGTTCTGTATGACGAGAGGTAGCCTGTGGTTTTCAGGAACAATCCTGCAGGATTGAATGCCTGGGGCACACAGTATGGTATAGCTTATGCTTTTTTGAAAAGCTTGTTGAATTTTTCTAGGATGGTAAAACACTATCCGCCATAACTTTAGCCTCATGTATAATCAAAGGCTTCCTTTCTTTGGTTGGTCCATGAGATTTAGATGGGACAAATCATTGGAGCCTTGAGAATCAGAACGCGGTAGTTTTATTATACATAGGAACATGAAAAGGGTGTAACAAACGGGTTCATGCGACATTTTTCAAAACATAGATCACATCCCAGAGGACACAAGTTATAAATAAGATTTGGAAGTTTTGAGGAGACACATTTTGTGCCTCACGATTTACAATGGATTCAGAGAGCTAAGCATTCTTTTTTTCAAAAAAGAAATGAAAGCAGGTCATTCAGCACTTACTACAAATCTGAAGGTATTCACATAGTCCTCAAAGACCCTTCTAACATCCAGATTCAATTTTATTTTTAAAGTGTAATTAAAAATGTTCAAAAACGTTTTGACTGAATTTCCAGGTATCGAGAAAGTACATGTCTCCTTGCTCATTTTATATGACACAAGACAAATCGATACACAACGTTAATACAAGGAAGACATGAAACAAAGTTATAAAACAGTTTTTTTTATTTAGAAAAGTTGAAATTCAGTCTATCCCAGGGTAAAGAAGCCTACAATGCCAACATTTTGTCTGGCGACTGGGTTGTTTTCCATCGAGATGGTAAGAAGAGTTATTGAGGATTTATGATTCATTTTTCTGGAAAAAGGAAGCTTATCTCGAATGTAAACGTTATAGCCTGCATCAGAACCACAAGACTAGTTTGACAGATGCCTCCAATGTGCGATAAGCAAAGCTAAATGTGTGACCAAGAGATCTCTTTATTGAAATCATGAAGATCAAATCCCTCATCTCATTGGAGTATTAGTATCAAACACTTTAGAAGGAGACATCCTTGTTCCTCCTGAGTCAAGCTGATTCAATTCTTTGCTTTTATTGCAAAGAAATGATTGTAAAGGTCACTGGTGCCTTACTGGAGCACTCTAGCATCAAGGAGAGGAGTTGGCTCTCTGCAGAAAGAAGAGTGTGCTGATATTCTTATTTTATTTTTGTCGTTGCAGTTCGTTTTTCATCTGTATGCAACACTGGCAGCGACTGATTTCAATGGAGATCTTTGAGACCCAAAGTGCCATTTGTTTTCTATTGTGCAAGGTAATTAAATGCATTATCCTGGTATCTCGTGTCTATTCAGTCCTCATTAAACAACTTGAATAAAAACCATCAGAACTCGAGCTCCTGAGGACCAGAGCTGAGAAACACTAGAAACTGCATTAATACAGAACCCTGAAATAAGTTCATGGGGTGGAAAGGATTCACCAGAAATGTACAGAAACTGTATCTGAAAGGAGCAAAATGCAGCGATATCTGATGAGGGGGAGCGTGTGTTTCTCATGAAGTACTTCCTTCTCCGAGTCCCATACTGCATTACCTCAGAATCACCGTAGAGCACGGACTCCCGTTTATCAAAGCGATCCAACAATTGGTCCACTGGGTGAGTGCCAGTCAGCCATAAATCTAGAAATGTCAGATAAGGGAGCGTCTACAGCACTTCTCCCACCAATTACGTCTTAGTAAGCTTTGCTGGATCGGCAAAACAAAAAGAAGGGAATCATGAAGCCGCCAATATCCAACTGATCTCAACAACCTTTGCAGCTACTTGCAGCAGGGGCCTAATACTTACTGGTGTGGTTGGGAGGAATCTCTCCACCCCAGGATGGATGGAGCTTAGTCATGACTGGTGTGGCCTCTTTCTTGCAGTCGGAAAGGATCCCGTTGCTTTGATAATCCCAAATCCTGGTGTAGATTTTGGGGCTATATATCGAGAGCGGGGTTGAAATAAGAGGATCACGACATGGTACCCGCTCCACAGCAGGAAGCTCAGAGAGTGGCGCGGATCAGCTCTGTTTCCCCCACTGAGACTTTTTTTTGCCACTGTTTGTATGCAAACATGAAAAGGAAGGAGGACCAGCAGGGAGAGATGCCAACATATGCATACTGATCTAGGGCGAGATTTAAAATGAAGAGATGCCTCCAGGATGCCTCAAAGAGGTCCACAGGGAGACCTGCAGGGGCATCCGCTTGTGAAGAGCACTATCTGGTGGATGCTCGTGGTACTTGCAAAGGGAAACAATTGGCATCTGATATTGTCTGATAATCGGGTGGAGCCACGGTCAGCTCGGCGGACCACCCACAGTCGGTGTGTCAGGCCTCCTGCGTGAGTCCTTACCAACAAACCAGCAGACTGATGAGAGCGTTTCACTGCTGTCCGGAGTTGAGTCGCGCAAACTGAAAGAGGCAGAAGCTGTTTTGGCGCCTTCTCAAATAAGGTAAGACGTTTTAAGTTAAATATTTTTTGACTATTACTTTTAAGTACACGTTGTTCTTTTCTGAACAATTGTCCGATTTATTCGGCTGCAGTTGCTTGTAAGAAAAAACAAAACAGCAACAACCTGGTTACTTCTCAGCCATGCGTATCCTGCAGTACTCCATAAGGAAGCAGTGGATATGATCTGAGGAAGAGGAGCAAACCATCCGGCTGATGCAATATAAACTGAGTGCAGCTGGGAGCAGCTTCTGCGCTTTTCTCTTCACACTGTACAAGCGGGAATGTGAAGTAGCAAAGATCTCCACTAGTGATACGTAGTCTATAGAAGTGAAGTCGTTCTGTGTGGAGGTTTTGCAGTTTGAAAGAATGCATCGGTGGCCGTGAGGAGGAACATTGCCTTTTATAGCGAGTGCCACTTCCACCAGCAGTGTGGGTGAACTCGTATGAACCCGCACTGTAAATAAATGGGAATTACTGCCCATTTTCCATCCGTGTTATCAAATAATCCGTCACCTAAATAACAATTCTGACCAATAATGTGGGGAGATAATGAAGGCTTTGATCAAAGATGTGTTTGAAAAATGCTTTCTGTTACTATTTGAAGCGGTGAGTGTTTTATTCACCGACATGGTTAAATGCTTTAAATATCTTTTTGATTACATTCTCATTCAGGCCCACTTTGGACTAGTTTGTTTTGAAACATTTGTCTGTATATGAAATAATTAGCTAAAAAACAAACTAAATCAAAAGAACGCGCAGAATATGTTAATCAAAATAAAAAAAGCATGTTCATCAGTCAACATTGTCCTCATGTGCAACAATATCATAAAATAGCAATGTTGACCTATGGCTGATTCCAGGCTGAGGAGAACTACATGAGTGTGATTGTTTGTGCTTTAGGCAGGTAATTGTTTCCGTTTAGTTTGGGTCCACATTTGTTCCTCACAGTACTCATGTACTAGTGTTGGCCGCTGTAATCATTCCTCTTGCCCATGATGGCTGGAGAGAGGTCCCTTTCTAATGTGATTGGAATGGAAGAGGCCGAGACAAAATGAACTTATTGTGCATAAATGCCTTTCAAAGTTCATCCAAATTCATTTGAGGCTTCAGAAATCTGAGTTAGTCATATCAAATTGGTATCTTTCAAAGTTACTGTGTTTTTATGATGTTCGCTCTTTGTGTTACTGCAGCGCAGCAAGTAAATACTATTTGTGGAAACACAAAGAGGAAATTCTTCTATAAAAACGCGATCACTATTCTGTATTTCTTTTAACTTCCTTTGTCTGGTCACCTGTATTTTTCATGTTAATTCTATAAAATCCCTAAAGACACAGAATTAGCTGAAATAGACGAAGAAACACGATTTAATTGAAGAAAATAGTGCCATCAAAAGCTGACCAGAATAAAATAGAAACCCTGTATTATCCACACAGCTGATATTTTAGTCTGATGTCAAATTTCACAAAGGTCAATAGTGCATCCAGTCAGTCCATCCGTCAGTCTGAGAAGTCTAAACAACTTCTTCATTTGACTTCACTGGTTTGAAGTGGGGTAAGGCCAGCATATTGTGCTGGTATTCACTAGATGTGGAAAGACTTTCATGTTTGTAAAACCTTAAGCAGTTGCCATCCAGCCAAAGAATTTGATTAACTTCAATCTGTTTGTAAATCTATTTTTATATCTGTGAAAGATTAGAGTTTAGTTTAAATGAGGCTGTTTAGTGTCCTGTGCGGTTTCCTTCTTTTTGTCTCACTGTGCAGTGACCATGATAAGACACTTTGTGTGAATGTATCAGACATCTGTAATGAGGAATGTTTTGCTGTAAATATTTTATAGATAAATAAACTATCTATTGGTTAAAACAGAGGCAGTGGGAAAGTTCCAAAATAAATGTAAATACTGTTTCTGTTTATTGTTCCTGTCAACCAATTAGACATTTTGCTTTAAATATAGTAGAATATTCAAATTAAAACGGTCATTGGAACATTTTAAATACACAGTGATCACCTGCCAAACAAATGTGAATTCATCAGTTTTTGGTAATTATTAGGGGCACAGTGCCAGCTAGTGGTCAGAAATATCCAAGACTGAGGACTGTTCCTATATAAATCAAGGACACCTTAACTATTAACTGAAATATATATGTAAAATACTGACATTTCTGCATACCATGAGGAGGGCATGAGACATAATATAATAAATACTGAATATGCTGTGAGAAGCCTACATGCAAGGCTAGGGTGTGTCAACATCTCTCAATCTACATCACGGATGATCCTATTGGCTGTAATGTGTGGTTTACATTCAGGCATTAATCCGGTAAGAAACTCTGATCTTCTGGCCTCAGTGATGATGTATCTGCTGTATAAGCATGTGACTGCTTTCCATTTCAAATTCACCCACTACGTCAGGAGCAGGTGTTGAGCTCGCGATTGGCTGAGAAGAGGGCAGGGTTCTGCCCTGCCCACCCTCCTTTTTGTTTTAGCCCAGCCACTGCATGCCACATCTTGTGAATGCTACAGTACGCCTCTTGCACAGCATACAAGGACATATTCGTTCTTGTCCTACACATTGACGTGAGAAGTACACAGTTGACAGATGCACCTTTCTTTTCTTTGGGTTTCCTTTCTAGCTTCAGCTTCATCTACATTCACCAGGGTTGTGTTGGTCTTATCAAACTGTTCGCCCAATGGAATGTCTGGCTCAAACTGTTCAGGTCATCGTATAGTCAGACAACACTAAAGGGGATAGGCATCACAGCTGGTCTGTCTTTAGCTCAGGGGCCATTGTGAGGGCTCCCTGTTCTATTTGTGAGCTGGAAACCTGAATGGTTTGTATACTAAGAGGCGTCTGTGTCACATGTCAAAGCAGCTCTTGTAAACGTCTCTCACAGCTCTATTCAGCCTCAGCTGACTGGAAGTGAAGTCTACAGCCACTCTCACTGGAGTACGTGGCTGAGTGGATTCATAAGCTGACAGAAGAAAAAACGCTGTATAGCAGTGAAGACAGCAGATCTTGTTTTGTGTTGCGTTGTGAAGGTGAGTGCTTGTGTGCATTGTTAGTCAGATCTATATCTGTCTCTGATGCGCTGTTTTAGAAGAGGCTTTGAAATTGGATCCCAGATTTTCAGGATTATGCCCGGCACACTATTTACAAAATATCACGATGTAATTGTTCGGCAGATAATGTTGATATGAAATGTCTGGCAACATCTTGTTTGAGGTAACCTTATTCTGTTTTATCATATAACATTGCATTATTTTACTGTAACTGAAAAACATATTGTTCATGTGCCTCAATTTGGCATGTTGTTATATTTGATAACAAAAATAAGTTGGCAAGCGTTTTATTTCCCTGCATAGGTTCATCCACAGTGGGAATCGGCTGAGATGAAGTGTTTACTGCTGCCTGCGCTCTAACCTGGAACAATGTGTTGATAACAGATAACTGTAATTGAGAAAGAATATCTTCTTGATGGACCATACTTTTCATCTGGAATGCAGAATATAATGCATACTATAGGGTGTGTCCAATCAGAAGATATGTTAGACTATTCAAATTAGACTAATGTTAGTATGCCAATTCATTCTTCACTTGAGTCATTTTTGAAGCAATGTGAAGAACAACAAAATAAGAGTGAGCAGCACTTGGGACCTGAGTATGTTTTTAGTAGTTTGACAGTTTATTTAACTCAAACGTTGTGTAAATGTACAGCTTGTAGTACTTTAATATATGCTCAGTACAAGCGTTTAGTTTGTACTGTACTAACTCATCCAAGCACTTTAACATGTTAACATGAAACATATTTCACCCTGTTTGTGCATCGTGTTATTAGGATTGACAGGTGAATGTGTTGTATTCATTGAATGTCAAGTTCATTTCACCCCGATGCAGGCTGTTCAAACGGCTTGCTGTGTAATCTGTGACTCATGTTGACATGAATGAAGTGCATGAAGTCACATTCTTGCAACGCTGACTGCAAGCTTGTTTATTACATTGGATTAATGCCCATCACGATGCAAAATAATGGAAACCAAATAGCAATGCTCTCTTTATTTTGTGACTCCTTTCAAATCCTTACTGCATATATCCTCCATCACTGGAGGTTTTGTTCTCAAAAAAGAAAACAAAATTTCCGATTTCATACGTCAGCACTTTGTAAACATTAGTTGAATCAACTAGTTTAAGCTATTATTTCTTCAAACATCAAATCAAAGTTAGAATCACAAGGAGCAGTTGATCCGGGGCTGGATCAGCACATATTTTCTTTTCCCTTGCACAGTAATCTCAGTACTCAAGTCAGTCCTGTCTTGTTTTGCCAACAGCTAAATTATCTCCTGTAGAGCTTTTGGTGCCAGCCAGGATGATTCTGGCAACATTAAAGGGCATTGGGAAGCAGCTCCTGCGGGTGAAGGTTGTCGACTGTAACGCAGAGGACTCCCGCTTGTCTCGATGCCTCAACACGTTTGACCTGGTGGCTTTGGGCGTTGGCAGTACGCTGGGTGCCGGAGTCTACATCCTCGCTGGCGCCGTAGCCCGGGACAGCGCTGGACCTGCCATCGTCCTCTCCTTCCTCATAGCCGCCTTCGCCTCGGTCCTGGCCGGTCTGTGCTACGCCGAGTTCGGAGCCCGCGTCCCCAAAACTGGCTCGGCTTACCTCTACAGCTATGTGACGGTTGGAGAACTGTGGGCCTTCATCACAGGCTGGAACCTCATCCTCTCTTATGTCATTGGTGAGACAATTTGAATGAGGAAGGAAAGGAGTTTGGTTGCTACACGAGATATTGTTCAGTTTACACGAACACTTTCCTCCACGCAGGAACTTCAAGTGTGGCCAGAGCATGGAGCGCCACCTTCGATGAGCTGATCGGAGGGCACATTGAGGAATTCTGCAGACGTTACATGACCATGAATGCCCCGGGCATCCTGGCAGAGTATCCAGACATATTTGCCGTCTTCATAATAATCGCTCTGACAGGTGAGGAGCAGCTCGGATATACAGTATCTCTGTGTGAAAAATGGTTTATCTCATTTTTCCTTCTGACATCATTGTCTTTCACATTGTCTTTTTTTTTTTAACTGCTTGCAGCACTGCTTATATTCGGAGTGAAGGAGTCGGCCTTGGTGACTAAAGTGTTCACCTGTGTCAACGTGCTGGTGCTGCTGTTCATGATAATCTCTGGCTTGGTCAAAGGAAACCTGAAAAACTGGAACTTGAAGCCTGAGGAAATCCTCAATTCCACCAGCAACTCCAGCCTCAAGTGGGTGACATGAAGAGCTTCATTTTCTAAAATGTTATGTGCCTAATAATATACCTGTGTGTTGTGTTTGAAATAAGCAAATGCCTTTTTTGTTTTACTTCCAGTGCGTCTGATTCCCTACCATCAGCAGAAAGTCTTGGTGCAGGCGGCTTCATGCCTTTTGGCATAAATGGAGTCCTCTCTGGCGCCGCCACCTGTTTTTATGCATTTATAGGCTTTGACTGCATTGCCACTACAGGTGAGAGGGAATACATTACATTGATAAGCGACACTCGGGACCCATATCCTCTCACATCTCCAGTTGTGTTCCCTTTCCCAGGAGAAGAAGTGAAGAATCCTCAGAGGGCCATTCCCATCGGGATTGTGGCCTCGCTCCTTATTTGCTTTTTGGCGTACTTTGGCGTGTCGGCGGCCCTCACTTTGATGATGCCGTACTACTTGCTGGATAAGAACAGCCCTCTGCCAGTAGCCTTCATGTATGTGGGCTGGCAGGAAGCCACTTATGCAGTGGCCATTGGATCTTTATGTGCCTTGTCAACCAGGTAAGAGGTTTTCCTCCTGCCTCTCTGCATGATAAGTTGGAGAGGACTTGTAATTGGTTACATGCTTCTTTTTTTTTAGGATTTCATAATTTTCAGTACCTTGAATATAGAATTGAATATATTCTATATTCTTCAATTCAGGGGAATTAGTTGTAGTATTGTTTTATATATTTGGAGCTAAACCTTTAAGAGTGAATTTTGTGATTATTTCTTTAACGGACATTGGTTTGCTCGTCCTTGATGGATCTGGGGTTGTTTTCATGGTTTGGGCTCCTTAGTTCCAGTCATGAGAAATCTTAATGCTACAGCAAACAACATTTTAGAGGCTGGAATCCTTCAAACCTTGTGGCAACAGTGCAATGTTATATTTTCTAACCGTGTGCATTCACTTGCACGGCATTCTCTCTCCCGTGCTAGTTTACTAGGCTCCATGTTCCCAATGCCCAGAGTGATCTGGGCCATGGCAGAAGATGGGCTGCTCTTCAAATGTTTGGCCAAAATCAGCCCGAGAACCAAAACCCCTCTAACAGCTACAATAACATCAGGTGTTGTGGCAGGTGAGCTCATGACCTAAACCTACTAATGAGTTGGGGTTCCTATCACCCTATAACCCTACAAGACGCGCTTGGCACACAAGGCCTCAACACAAGCACTCGGCCAAAAACCAAGATGACGATACAGCACAAATGTCATGCAAATGTAATGTTTCAATTATTGCCATGCGCAAAGCAGGCACAGGAACATCTTCAGTACAGCATCCCGTGCTGTTTATCAGGATGTCAGGCTGAGAATGGTTGAGGTTGAGGCCCTGTGTGAAACCAGACTTCCCAAATGTATACTTTAAGTAAAAGAAAATGTCTGCCTCCTCCTCCTCCTCCTTCTTCCTTCATCCATGGCTTAGTCTCCTCGGCTCCATGTTTCCACTCCCACGCATTATCTTTGCTATGGCTCGCGATGGGCTGCTCTTCTCCTTTTTGGCGCGTGTCAGCGAGAGGAAGACGCCCAACAACTCCACCTTGGTGGCAGGGCTTATATCTGGTAGGTAGCTGACATGAGGCCCAAGGCAACAGTGCCCTCTAGGGGAAGGAGGATGTTGGCCCTTAACACATTAGGTTGTAATTAAATGGAGCTCGACAGCAGTAGTTTGAAAATGTGTATGAATTATGTAAAAAATACAATATCTGCATTATACTGTGGTCAGTGTGCATTTTTTTTACTTTTAGGATTAGTTTGATGAAATCTATAATTTTGACGTGTGTTTTTCTCTTGTGTGTGCTGCAGCTGTGATGGCGTTCCTGTTTGACTTGAAGGACCTGGTTGACCTCATGTCCATTGGAACTTTGCTGGCCTATACTTTGGTGGCTGCCTGTGTGCTGGTCCTCAGGTACACCTCATCTCTCAGTTGACATATATCCAGTTTACGCTTGTCAGGACGCTAGAGGATTACCATGCTGAATCACTTCATATTTGTACGTCCTCTCACTGGTAAAGGAGTCCCCAGTCAGAGGCTTGGTCAGGCCAGATAGGTGTAGAAGTGTTTGAAGGATACGAGATTGGGAGCATTTCTATTGCCTCTAAAATGCTATCAACATGGCGACGGCTGAGCTGGTGGCTGGCAGCTAACGGTGCAAACAGTGCAAACTATGGCAACAGTGCTGACGGAGCTGACGGTGTTTAACTGGGGGTTTTAACCGCCGTATGAACGCAGAGCGGCGGCCGTGAGCTAGCCATTGAGGCACACTCACATACCCTAACATTCCATCCTAGATGACTGTCCTAAGCTGCCTCGTGATGTAAAACATGGTGTCTTCAAATTAAAATTGTAATGATTTCAAAGCTTATAATTTGCATTTGCCTACATTGCTCAACCTACTGACCTCCAGCTGTACTGTATTTTCTGCATTTCATGTATTTAACGCATATTGGATTACAGTCATGAATAATCCTTTGTAGCATATTCACTAGAGAGAAATATCTGCTTAACCCCTTATAATGAAGGTGGTGCTATATGTTATTAAATTCCGTTAGGAGTTTCTAAAATGTCCTCAGCCTTAGTGAACAGCAATTTTGGGAATCCCGCAGTTTTTCTAAGCGTGGTTTTGACTGTCTGTTTTTTCCATCTGAAGGTACCAGCCGGAACAGCCCAGTGTGGCCTATGAGATGGCCAACACTCAGGAAGAACCTGAAATGGCTGATAACGAGGGCAGCATCGACATACTACCACAACCAGACGATCGCTTCACCGTTAAGAATTTACTTTTCCCTTCAAACACAGAGCCGTCCCCTCTGTCCGGGTTTGCCGTCAACATTTGCACCAGCATACTGGGTGAGACACACAAAGCCCAGGGACTATCAGAAGATAGTGGCGGAATAACCCATCTGGTTACTGATACAGCACATCATCTTACAGTGTTATTCTCCCCTCCAGGTGTCTTGGTGTGTGTCTTCAGTGTCGTAGCTGTCCACGGACGTCTTGCAGTCTGGTCAGTGTCTGTCCTCGCTGTTGTCATGGTGGCCTGTTTGATTGTCATCTTCATCGTGTGGAGACAGCCGCAAAGCAAGGTCAAGCTTGCCTTCAAGGTAGACTTTGTTCTTTCACCAAAGAGTTTTCTCACACCATTTCTTGCTTTGTGTTTATTTGCATGTTATGGTTGTTCAGCACTTTGGTCAACTGTCAACTTTTTCAAACAAACATGGAAAGGGAGAGGAGAGGATTTGCTCTTTAGACTTTACAGTTGCCCTCAACCTGCTAAAGGACGACACATCTTTAAGCCAAACAAATGGAAACCGTGTGTTCTTAACAATATTTAAGGTTGTAATGTTAAATGCACACGTTTTCTTCTCACAGGTTCCCCTGCTGCCCTTTGTCCCAGTCATCAGTATGTTCATCAACGTCTATCTGATGATGCAGCTCGACAAAGGAACCTGGATGCGCTTTGCCATCTGGATGGTGTTAGGTATTTTGGAATTTTGACCTGCAATGCCAAATATGATCTGTTGCTGTGTACTTGTGTTTTGAAAATGAATTCACGTCTTTGCCACAATGTTTCCACACCATTTGTAGGTTTCTTTATCTACTTCGGCTATGGTATTCGCAACAGTGCAGAGGCAGCGTTGACCAGGTCCAACACCAACACGCCAGCCTGCGCAATAATGGGAGAGCCCATGGCCAGAGAGAAGAAAGCCTTTCTACACAACACACAAACCTCCACAGGAGACTATGAAGATTCCTAAGGAAACGGGAGGTTCACTAATCCACTTTATTTCTGTTCTGTTAAATAGCTGCAAATCCAGGAGAGAAATATGGAGACTTTCATGCGTCCTTCCATTCAGAGCGTTGACTTATTTCTTATTCCAGCCAAACATTTTGATGAGAGTGAAAAGGCGAATTCGGTAAAACATCTGAAAACCAATATATTTTTGAGCTGAAAAGTGTTTTTTTGTACGTTTTTGCACTTCGATAGGGTTTATTTTGTGAACACAACTAATTATGTGGAACCAAATCAACCAAAGACAAATAACAAGTTGTTTTAACATAGTTTTTTGAGACATCACGTATATCATTGAAAACACATCAAAACTTTATTTTGGTTCTTTAATCCACAGTCGGCTATATTAGAATGATGAGCCCCATTCTTTTAATTTTTCTGTAATAACATATTTGAACTTGACTTTTTGAAAGTTCAGCATTTGTTACTGCTCGTCTAGCTTGAAATCGCTCAACATTTTCACGTGGTGGCTGTTTACAGAAAAGAAATGATGAATTACAAAAGTGTTTCTTTTCTTTAAGGCAGATATACGTGCATTTGGCGGCTTTCCTGGTAAATATGTGTTACTCGTCATGGTGCATTAGGAAGCACAGTGCCGGCTACTGTGCCAAAATCCTACGGGAGGTTATTTTTTAAATCTACATCCCTTTATCAGATGAAGTCATCCAGGTTCACCAGAAAGCTGGCGCTCAGAAACACTACCACTTTCGTCCACAGGGAACGCCAAAATCAACACAAAATGAAAGTTCCTTGTAGGAACTTAAATTGAGAATAAGCAAATATTTCACTTCACTGTATCTTGAGTTCCTTTTTGTCTTGTAAGTTCACCTCAATGGTAAAACTTGTACATTGGCATTTTGACAAAATGTGCTGTACAGAAAGCACAACTCTGTAGACCTACCTGTGTTTTATATAAACTGTATAACTCATAATTATCATAATAATTCATCATGGTGCTCTGGATAATCAGTACATCTGTGTGACAGTGTTTGTCTTCTACAGTTCTATAATGTTTTCCTCAAGGTACACATTAAGATAAAATACAACAGTGTTGTCTCCATCAGGGAACTTGATTTTTTTTAAACTAGCCAAAGAAAAGAAAAGCTGCTAATGTGGAATGATTTATTTGACACGGCAGAGGATGTATTTTCAGTATTTCCCAAGTGAATGTTACACCTTTGAGAGGTCTGATATTGCTCTATCAACAGCTAGAATTGTGAAATATATATATATAGTATGTATATAACTTACACTTTGGAGTGTGAAAAGCGTATTTCTAGTTCACATACATCTGAACGGGCCGAAATATAATCAGTTGGTGATATTCAACACCGTTTGGTTTCCACAGAGATAGTTGTGTATATTCAGAAACAAACCAACAGTTATGTTTACCTCAAGCAGGAATATATCTGAGAGTGCCTTTGTTATTCAGATGCTATTTAATGATTAAGGAAATGAAAGCTGATTGTGAGAGTGTGCAGATTCCCAGGGCAGCTAAAACCCAAACGCAACATTTGTGCGTGTTCACTAAAGACTGGAAATGCAACAAAGTGATGAATCTCTCAGCCGAGCCTTTTAATTGAACACTATGATGAAATGTTTTCTTTTTTTTTTGCTATTTATGTTCCATTGAGAGAAACTATTGCTGTTGCCAGAAGCCGAACTCTGTTAGATTTATTTTGATAATGCGTCAAAAACAATGTTGCAATTCATTGACAGAGTTGCTTTCGATTTCTTAACGATGGCAATGAATTAGCGTGCAAGTTTAAAGTACTTTGTATCCATCAAGGCAAGGCAAGTTTATTTGTATAGCACATTTCAACAACAAGGTAATTCAAAGTGCTTCACATAAAACCATTAAAAGCATCAAAACATAAGGCAAAAGTAAAGGAGATTTAAAACATACATTGAAACAATAATTGATGTCTCCCTGAGACATTACGCTGCACGCAATCAACCATACACTGTCGCAATTCTGCAATTACTCGCACACAAACCACGTCTGGAAAAGATCTCTGCCGATCTGCATTTTATAGTGTACGCCTTGCACGAACTCGGTCCCGGAGGAAATGGCGATATATTGTGCAGTCCTTTTAAAACCATTAAAAGCATCAAAACATAAGGCAAAAGAAAAGGAGATTTAACAGCAATTAAGGTATGTAACTTTGCTGCATTTTGAGATGATAAAGCAGCATTGTCAAACAAGATTGTGCTGTAGAAAGTTGCCGTTTTCTGTCCGCTACTAGCCTTTATCTAAACTGTCTAAACTTTGTCTAAATGTTTGAATCAGTGCGACATTATCTCGTATACATTTTAACATGTAATGTCTGTTTTTGGAAATACGGTTTTGATTTTGCTTTGACTTAGTGCCCATATCACAAGTTTCCCTTATCCGTCGGTCATATCACCCGTCAGCTTTAATCGATTCAGTCTTTTGTTGCAAGCATTAGGTAAAGTAAATAATTGTGTCGGGAACCCTTCAGGCTCATCTCCCTTTTGAGTTTGATGTTTCACGTGAGGCTTCATTTAAAGAAATCACAAACAGTGCATTGTATTGTCCTTGACACTGTTTTTAATTAAGCATGTAAACATTTGCATGCTGCACTATTTCAAAACTTTATGAAGCTTGAAAAAGCGATTTAGATTTTATAGTTCTGCTAAGTTATACAGGTGTTTACAGTGTCAGAGTGGTGAAGGTCAGCTGTTCAGCATGTGTTGTCTTGATATTGGTTGCGGTTTGTATTGTTAATGCTGTAAATAAATTTAGCTGATAGGTAAACACAGACTTTGTCTTTATTTTTCTTCAGCTAATTGTGTTACGGGTATTTTTTTCTGTTACTTTCCACTCTTTTATGCATTCTGAATTGTGTATAAATGACAATCTATTTAGTTTGGATTGACTAAAAATGTAAGATCATTTAGCAGCCGATGTATAAGTAATATTTATTATTATTATTGTGGATTTTGTTATGTTAAGTTTTGCACTTGCATCAACAACAATCCACTTTCTACTAATGATACATAGAAAGCTCTTATCAAGGAATACAACTTGCCTTAACTTTGCTCATGTTTTGTATTTTGTGTTGTCTCTTTCTTGCACACGTGGACTGAGGCTTTTGGAAGTATGCAGCTTTTAAAAAAAAAAGAAATTGATAAAGGGAGAATAAATGGACGATCTCACCTGAAGGGGGCGACGTGAGCCCGTGTTGACATGGGCGTTGAGTCTCCTCTCTCCTCTCGTCCCTGTTTTCCAGCGATGGTGCACACGGTGTCCTCCTCATCGTGCCTAAACCTGGACGGGTCCCTCCTGCTGCTGCTTCTTCGTGTCTTCACTGACGAGCTCAGCGGATTACCTGAATCTGAACGGTAATTCTTATCGTTTCACACCGGGGGCGGCGGGCGGTTTGTGTTCCTCTCCCTCTCAATCGCAGATCAACGGCGGTGATAATTGGATGAATTGGCACTAATGCATCTGCTGGAGAGACTGCGGATGATTCCGTCGGTGCTGATGTTTGTAGGAGCGTTGTTATTTTCAAGTCTTTTTCCAATTGTTTCCAGGAGCGCAAATTCTAATAGCTGTTATACATTCAAGCTGAAAAAAAAACAACAGGTAAACTCACCTCAGTGTGTGCAGTGGGGTCAGAGCCGCATGCGATTATTCTTTCACCTCCATCTCATGTTTGTTTTGTGTCTGTCCTAAAAGCAACAAATCCTCCTCTTGCCTTCCTGTTTGCGGATCATGTGTGAATTTATATTTAGAAGCTGAGACATGAGGAAGAAGGCAGCATGAGCTGAATGAACGTCAGTCATGGAATCGGTGAAGGGACAGATGTCTGCTGGTGTGCTTTGAGTGACCACAGTTATTCAAAAGGCCTGATTTGTGTTGAAGCACTGAGGACCACCGAGGCCTCAACTAGCTCTGTTGGTGGTTATGTTCAACATGAACGGTGTTGATGTTACTGTACATATCTGTCCATTTATTCAGAAAGAACTTACATTAATTTGCATGTCACATCAATGCTTTTCCTCTGCACCCAGTGTGCACACACACACTTTGTACACTGTGTCAATGTGCTTAAGTCACAGCAACAGAAGATCTTCTTTGAGCTTTAGTTGGTGACACAAAGAAGTCAGGGCCACTGAAGCGTTAAAATGGGAGGGGGACTGGTGTCAATATTTTATGATTATTCCAGTTTAAACATCAAGTGCAGCTTGGTGGACAAATGCAGGCCTTGATCTGTGCCCTGCTTCAGATATAGCAGTGCTAAAGCTGAAGGAGCACCTGTGCTACTGGGAAGATCAAGTGGTTTGAGCGCACACTCGCAAGGATGCACTGATTTCATAAGAGGCCCCCGGGTGAAGGTCTCGCCATCATGCTGCATATCAGGAGGAAGGTGGCGGCGGGGTGAGTTGCTGAACAATTGGGGGATGGGGAAACATTCGCAGGGAAGGATGTTGTTGGTGCGAGCATAAATTCCCTCAATCGCTGTCGCAGCTGTGTGAGGAAGACAACCAGGGAACGTAATTGACGTTCAATGAACACAACACATTCACCTGTCAATCCTAATAACACAATGCACAAACGTGTTGATTGAACCTAACACACCGACAGCCTGCATATCTACAGTATAGCAGTATGTGCTATGGGGTGGGAAAGGAAGTGGAGAATATCAATTCAGTCAGTAAGACTAGCAGCATTGCACGCTTTCTGTAACGCTCAGCTCCCCAGAGGATGTTTTGAAGGGAAAGACGTTGAAATGAATTAAAATGTTTAATTATCTCTGTAATGCTTTCATTTCAACCAGCACAGGAGACCATGAAGCAGAAAATTATGAAATCGACAGCATGAAAAATGTTAATGTAACTCGTAGGTAAAAGTATGGCAGGCAAGGTTAAAAAAAAAAGGAAAAAAAAAAGATTCCTGAAAGTGAGCAAGAGTGCCTTTTGGGGTTCTGAGAGATGTTTATGTTACATGTTATATATATATATATATATATATATATATATATATATATATATATATATATATATATATATATATATATATATATATATATACTGTATATACAGTACCAGGCAAGTGAACTATATCCATCATGCCACCCCTGTTCAGATGATATAATATACAGTACTGTTACATCTGCACTGCATTGAATTATAGTTGGACATCAATTAAAGAAACTGTCTGCAGCAGAAACAATCCCGTTCCTGCAACCTTTCTCTTGAAACAAGACTTCATCCATCCAGTTTGTCAATTGTTGTCAGGCAACATACATGTAAGAATCTTAACCACAGCTTCATTGGTTGTCTGGTTACCCAGAGGGAGTTTGTGGCTTCATGTGGTTGAACAGCAGTGAAGTAAGCGTGTGGTACAGACCTGATAGGGAGGCGAGGGGAGAGGCAGGTAGGGAATCTCATTCATCGATTTCTGTCCTGCATTGCAGGTGCTGAGACGGCATTTAGTGTAGTGTGTTGGCCTGTACTTCAAACCACACACTGCTGTCTTTGGGCACTCTTTTTAAGTTTAAAAAAAACAACATACATGTTTTGTTACCATTACTACCCCCCTCCTTGTTCGAAACATGCAGCAAAGTCTATTATAACACAACCGATTTGTTTTCATAAGGAGGGAAATGAGATGCTATTTCCTGCTGTGTAAGTGAATTTGTTTGGACGTACAGGGAACAAAGAGATGAGGTGGAGCAGTGGTCAGTCAGGTGTCATGCTAATCAGCTGATGAGTTTGACGAGGACAAATGGAGAACTCAGTTTAGCTGTTTTTCGCTTCCATTTTTAGTCATGACATCCCTTTTAGAGACAAAATATATTTGATTCTGTTTGTGACTTGAGCAGGAAAACACAAAAACTATCAAGGCCCTATGAACCAGGTATGACTACATAATGGAAAAACATGATAATAAAATGTTTTATTAAAAAAACAATGAACTGATTGTACCTATAGCTGTACTTGACAAACGGAGATAAATAATGGCGAATAAGTGGCGGTGTGCGAACTTAATGTGCAAGTGCTTCTGAGGGTCTGCTAAAGCTCTCCGGACTGTACAAGAAGCCACTCAGGAAGGAGGTCAAACGCATGTGCCTTTGGATAAAGACATGAAACGGCAGGAATGGACCACTGGGTTTTTCCAATTTATAGTACAATCCAAATCAGAGACTCTAAACATCAGAACTATAGTGACCACACCTGCTTGCTGCTAATAATCATTGGGTTGTTATATAGATAGTAGGGGTGTCACGGATCACAAACCTCACGGTTCGGTTCGGATCACGGTTCAGGAGTCACGGTTCAGATCATTTTTCGGATCAACAAAGAAAAGGGGAGGAGACAAATATAACTTTGCTTTCCATTTATTAATTAAAGAACTTCAAGAACACTTAACGCAAAGAACTTTGGGCTATAGTCTTACAATAAATAAATCAATAAAAATAATACATTCAAGAATTCTGTTAAGTTTAAGTGCAACATGAGGTATGTTGATTCCCTCGTCCTTTGATCAATACTGAAAGAAAGAAACAGCCAGTGGGCTAGCTTCCACTGTTTACACTGAACTGAACTGCTCAGCAACAACTTGGGTCTGTTTACTTCCTGTCAGGTCATTCAAATACACAACAATGTTTACCATTACTGTGACCTTATTTTCAAAAAGATGAGAATATCTCCATTGTCTGGGGAGAGGGTCGACCTTCCTGTGTTGACTGGAATATTATTGGGACTATCTAGCTTCACTCTGATACTTCTGTCAGCACCTGAACCAGGTGTGTGTCTGTGTGACTCTCACAGAGGGGCGTGTCTACAGCACCTGCCCCAGGTGTGTGTGTGTGTGTGTGTGTGTGTGAGACTCTCACAGAGGGGGCGTGTCTACAGCACCGGACTAAGAATCACTCCGCCGTGGTGAAAGCAGTCTCTGCAGTCTTGTCCTTCTCATAGAGGTCTGGAACAGCTTCACACTGAAGTGGGTGCGTGAGTGGACTTCGTAGCGTGGCTCAAGCATTTTAACCAGATTTAGAAATCCTTTGTTTTCTACACCGGCGTGTCCCCGTCGCTGACATGCCGATGTTTTGCCGTTGTCGCGTGTCTCTCTCTTTAAATAACGCCTACATACCGTAACGGTTTCGTCCACCACCCTCATCCGTCATTATACGTTACAGGGAAGACAAAATGTTCCCAAACTTGCGACTTAACGTTAAATGACGCCGCGGCTTCTGACGTTCCTCCGCTCGCCATGACGTCACCGTTAAATGCTTCTAAGCTGCTCCGTTCACGTGAACACACTACTGCTTTATATCTGTTCACTGACACTCTGCATTGATATTCGGGGACTTGTTACTTGAAAAGGAACAGCAGCAGTAGAACTTTATTACACACTATGATGATTACACTGTAAAAATAAAATTAAAAAAAATACTCTTGATCCGCGGTTCACGAGTGATCCGAACCGTGAGGGCTGATCCGAACCGTGAGGGCTGATCCGAACGGATCACGGATCGATCCGTGATCTGTGACACCACTAATATATAGTAATTAGTAAATCCAGCCCTTATGATCAGCAGTGACTGTGAGCGGCCACATTGTGGTACCATGTGGTACTACAAGACGTATCTTCTCCACACTAAGAGTTCCACATCAGTATCCTTTTGTGTGTGACAAGTTCCTCATGAACAAATGGAGAACTCCGATAAGCACCAGTTCAGACATGACCTGTCACATATATGCTTCCATGTAAACACTGTAATTGTGTACCCATTCATCGCTAATGTGAGAGAAAACAGACTTAACCGCCACCTGTTTGCCCCACAGCTCCTCTGCAAGAATAACAAAAAGATGCTTCTCGTCATGTCAGTGACAGTGACGTGTTGTTGTTGTTGTTGGCTGTTAACCAAATGTTCTGGGATTGGTAACATTGTATGTGTTTACAGGAGTCTTTCAGAAGATAAGGGAAAAGTAAGCGACTGATGCGGAAGGAAAATGCTTTGGGGATTGTAGAAAATAACAGTTCCCGCATTATATAAATGATCTTAATAAAGTTGCTTGAGACTATTCACAGTTTGTTTGAAGGAGGCAGTCTTAGAAACTACAATGAAAGGCTGATTGTTGAGCAGCAGCATGAAACGTCATGTCTGTTAGTCACAGACACAGGTAGGGACAACAGCAGTGTCCACATATAAATGATGATATCATCCACATGTATTCACTAGCAAGAGCAACATTTATTTTGTTGGCTATAAAAGGAGGACTTTTAACAGACAGATCATTCAATATTTCCCTAGAAGCTGTTCAAAGCAGTTCAGTGTTGCTGCAAAGATAATTAGTCAAATATAATTAGCTTAGTAACTTCCAGTTATAATTAATGCAGTAGTTATAATGGGAATGTCATAATATGGAATTTCTTTTGTACGTGAGAGGTCAACGGGCTCCTGTTGGAAGTCTTGTCTTCTCTCTGCCCCTTTTAAAAAATGATGTTGTTCTTGTTGACATGTTGCCAACCTTTATGGTATTCTCCAGTTGTGATCGATCAGCTGTCGGTCAGTGGAGAAAATCATTTTGGCAAATAAACCACGAGTGAAATATGTCCTAGTTTTAGGTTTAGCAATCAAGCATGAATGGATGGATCCTGGAACCGGATGATCTGAGAACACGTGTTTGTTCACTGTGGAGTCAGATCAGTCTCAATATGAATGAATGCACACAGAAGGATTCATATAGGTAATGGAATGACCATCTCCACAAAAAGAATTTCAAAGCACATAAAAATAGTTATTGTTGTATATAAATGTAGAAACAATTCCACAGACAATATAAAATAATAAGGTTTGCAGATGTCTGATGCACACACAAATACATCCTGTTGTTAAATAAATATATTATAAGGCCACAAATATGTCATCATAAGTATTTGCAATTTTCATCAAAAACATATTTAGATGTTGTTACCTTCATTTACAAACCGTCGAACCTGCATTTACAAACTGCTTATACTTTGTGAACTTCACTGCATGTGTGTGTGGGAAGATTAAATCCAAATGCACATTTTTGTTTTGATTGTTTCTGTTCTTCACAGACTTATCACTCCAAAGTCAAATGTTTGGACCACGTTGCCAAATAGCTGTCTGAAGTTTCTGGGAGATTTATTTCCATGTGATCGCTCATTAGTTGATGTTCTAATTTGTCATCTTTTTTTCAATACAGGATAAGGACCCCAGATTTCAAGAAGATTCATCCTCCAAATTCAACATGATATTAGACATTCTGATAACTGGCATGCCGGAAAGAAATGTGAAAATCAATTCTAGCCTCCTGCTGTGCCACTAAGAGTCTTTGATGGACAAACAGACTTTTTTGTAATTGATGCCATGAATGATTGATTTTCAAAGTGCTCTTGGGGGAGCTGTAAACTTTATTTCCAAAATGAGCGAGCGAGGAGAGACTTTTGGTGACGGGGAAGTAAGGAATAACAACCAGCAGTGTGGCGTGCTGGCTGACGGTGATGCCAACGCCAATGAAATCCAGACAGAGGATGGCGGGATGGCGGGCGATACTGGCACTCTGTCTGGACTGATGACTGAAACGCCACAGCAGGACAAAGTCATCATCTGGGGTACAGACTCCCAGTGTGACGACCCCGATCTGGCTGAGTTTGAGATGCTGGAGTGTCGGGAGCTGGAGGCGTACCTGGTTGAGGATGGAGAGGACAGTGTGGGGCTTGTAAACCGTAAACAGCGGTCATCATGCAGCAAAGCTACAGTAGAACAAGTAACGGATATTAAGAGCAGGGAAGAGAGAAACTCTGTTCAGCATGGCGCCAGTGAGCAGGAATCCAGTGCCTCTCATGTCTCTGAGAGCAGAGAGGCGTCCAGGACTGAGTTAAGCTCAGAAACTGATGTTTTTGTAACCTGCCTGTCCACCATTTCAAGCATGGACACTGCTGGCAGGACGCAGACTACAGACTCCTGGAACATGGCCTCTGGTCCTTACTCAACCATCTCAGAAGACTTGACTCTGGTCTCCCTGAATGGCAACACCATCACTGAGAGCGGCAAGGCCTCTCAAAAAGCTGATCATCCTTCCCTCTCCTCTGGAAAAAGCACAATACACAGGAACGATGTGGACATGAATTTGAATTCAACAGTTCACTCAGAGGATGTGGTATTACAGGCACAAGTGGGCAATGGAGTTGATCTGTGGGAGGGTGTCATTGATGAGCACAGGACGAACAAAAACCAGAGAAATAAAGCAGGGAATACCATTTCAGAGGGAGAATGTTATCGAAGAAGTACAGAGCACAAAGGTTCACACGCTGCTAAAACATCTCGTGAAGAAAGCCCTAAAAATGATAAAAGCACACAAGCTGATGAGGCCCCTGTTGTGACCTGCAGCCTGCCAAAAACAGGTACTAAAGGGACTCAATCATCAATTGAATCCAAAGCCACAAAGAATCAAGGATCATTTGATAACTCGTTGAAAAAACAAAACTCCTTCGACAAGAGTTTCAAAAAGCAGCCATCGTTTGAGAATACTTTAAAGAAGCAGCTTTCCTTTGATAACACCTTACAGAAGCAGGGCTCCTTTGAGAAAACCGTCACCTCCAGCACTTCAAGTCTGGAGAGGAGGAAGCCATGGGGAAGTCCCAGTCGACCCGCCACTCCTACTTCCCCTAAAACAACCTCCTGTTCCCCCAATAGACGACCACCTGGTTCTCCAGCCAAGGTCCAGAGCATCAGGGCACTGAGCTTGGAGCGCGGTGACTCCACTCAGAGAGGTTTAAATCAAACAGTCAGACCACCAAGTAAGACAAGTTTGAACAGTTGCATCCCCAAACCTGTCACGTCTCAGCAGAAAGAGCCTGAACCCAGGAGGACTTCTCCTCCCCAGAAGCCTAAAAATGTCCGACCAAAAATCATCACCTATGTTCGTAAGAATCCTCACGCAAAACCACAAGGGACAGATGCCCCACTCGAAGCCTCTGCACTCCCACTGAGACTATCTTCTTACTCCAGCCAACCGGCTCAAAAAGATCCACAGGTTGGTCCTCAACCTAAATCCACACCGGTGCTATGTTCCTCCAACCTGCTGTTTGACAAATATCGACAGGAGATGCAGAAGGTGGGGTACTATCCTCCGGGCATGGTGAAACCTCCAAGCAGCACCATCCCTCAAAGGCTGAGTGGGAAGTCGTGCAGTTTCCATGAGGAAATGTCTGAGAAATATCTCCAAGAGGTGAACAATGGTCTTTTGAATTAATATCATCTAGTTTGTCATTGCATGCCATACATATATATATGTATATCATCGTATTGCCAGTCGTGAAATATTTGAAGACAATGATTGACTGTTTTTTAATGTTTCTCCCCAGCATGTTTCCCAAGAAGGAGGCAGTGTCTACCGCTCACCCAGAGCTCTGAGGCCTCAGCTGGGGTTGGGGGCAGTCACCAGGCAGCCTGAAGCCAAGACAAGAGTTCAGCAGACAGGTCAAAGGTCAGCCCCAGTCCCAGGCCAGTCTGCTCAGGCAGTCGGAGCGTCCACCCATGGCTACCCGGACCCTGCAGGTGAGACGCTTTTGTTGCTGGCAAAATCGGTTCAAAGTGAAAAAGTACATGTGGTGTCAAGAACGTTAAATAACACAAGAGCATATTTAACATGCTGCATAATTACGTGCTGATGTTGCAAAACAAATTGTGGTTTTAAAACATGAGGACCATTGTAGGGAAATTATCTTTTGAGAGCTTTCTCATCTCCATACTTTGCTAGTCTGTGCACATCCCGTCCTCTCCTTGTCGGGCTGCAAATAAACCAGTTTTAGCCAGTTTTTGCATATGGTGTGGTATTATGTGTGAGTCATTTCATCACTGAATGTAAATATGTATTCACGTGCCTTTATAGCTGCCTGGGACTCTGACATGAATCCTTTTTTTTTTCTCATCAGAGCAGATGTGATTTGTGAAATTGGTGGTGTATTTCCTGAATATTCCCTCCCAATAAATCTTGTGCCAATATTTATATCGAAGTAAATAATCATTTTAGTTTTAGATCCACACACTGGTACTGTCTTATTGCATATTTTCCCATCTACCTCCAGGAGAGCAAAACAGGTCAGGAGAGAGAGGTCCAGAGACCGGCCCCAAGAGTGTCCTGCATAAATCAGGCCGGTCTTGTCTCCGTCCTCCAGGCTTCTCCGGCCTGCCAGCTGCCCGTATGGCCACCTTCGGCTTCGCCCGGACCTCCAGCATCTCCTCTGTGTCCAGCAACCAGTCAAGCGAAAGCTGTCACAGTGATCCCTGCCCACCCTCTCAGCGTGAGTCACCCTCTCTGCATACATTTCCTTTAAATTGGGTGATAGAGATTTTACTACTTTGTCTTAACATGTGAGAGACTCAGACACAAATATTTCAGACATCAGACAGACAGACAGTGCTCTGTTGAATTTGTCTGCCTTATATTCCACTTTTACATTTTATTGCATTCACATCTCCATGTTAGTTCACCGGTAGTCCTGGCCGCCCTTGCTATCCTCAGTTACTATAGTAACAGCCGCTCGCTTCCTTTCATTTTTCATTTATTTATCACGAGTAGGTGCTGAAAGCTACTGCACCGCAGAGGTTTCCACGTCTATAAGTCACTCTGTCCGCCCTCTGCTGGCTCCGCTCAGCCTGCATACTGCAGCATTTAATCTGGATCGGATCCTGGTGCTGCAGTCTTCGTTTAGAGAAATCAATGCTGGTATAATTCACTTGACATGCTGATTATGTGAGTGTAGCAGAGATGTAAGAATGTGTTCTTTTTTGTGTGTATCCTCCTGCGTTTTTACATTCATCCTATGATCCTGTTTGAGTGAGTCACAAAATGACACCTCAAGCAGCTGTACAGAATCTTTACTTTTGGCAGCTATTTATGATCTCTGAAATGAAAAAAGTGGTCGTAGTGTGTCGAAAAGGAGAGAGTCAGGGTGTGAGATGACAGGATAATCTGTGATGCTGTGTTTACTCCGACACCTCCGTCCAACCTCTTTCTTGCCTTTGAATCTCCTCCTCAAACTTTCACCACAGCCAAGTCAGATAATGCTCTTTCTTTAAATTTGTACTGTAAATACTCACAGTAGTAGATGTTCAGCGAATGTGAACCTGATGATCGCAATATCTTCGGAGTTTACTTGGTGTCACACAAGACAGCAAAACTAACTGAGTATGCGGGCCAGGGCCAGAATGTTCATGGAACATTGTTTTGGGGTAAGACAGATGGAGTATTATTTTCCATCAGTTAATCAGTTTGTTGATTTTTGGGAAACTGTATTGTTTCGTAAAAGTTACACAACAACGTTTGCACTACAATGTGTTTCAAGGCTTCCACATGAGATGTTATTTGCGCTAAAAAGAAAGTTGGATAAGAGTAATGTGAGCCCTGGTAGCCTCCATCAAATAACTAATTATTGAGATTGTCTATGACTGGAGAGTTCTGCATTATACTGCACCAGCATGTTGTTTTCAAGGGATTTAATGAAGGTGAACACAGTGAACGCCGTTTAAAGTCCGTCTGACATTTGATCGAGTGGTCAGTTATATGATTATGTATGTAAACTTTCACCTTCCACGTCATAGGTGTGTTCTGGTGCTTAAACAAATAGCATTACATTTGATATGTACATATTGGAGATTTGGACATTTTGTAGACTTGGTAGCTACTTGTGACGATACTTTATAATCCAACTTTGTACTTAGCGTACCAGTTCCAAGTGAGACTTCAAAGCAGTTGAAGCAGCACAAATCTCTGTGGATTAGTCCCTCAACCCTGTCATGTCCTGCAGGAAAAAAAGACCACCAGACACAATTCTCTTCAAGTCAGACAGCATTTTTCGGTTCTATCTTCTCAAGAGGAGATCTGGTTCATGCTACTTTTGATTGGATAGGATAAAAGAATTGTATCAAACTAATCCGACCAAATGAAAAGAAAAGATATGGCAATTGCCCATTCAGCGTTATTGCAAATACAATGCGAAATTGCTTTGTTTTTTTTCTTAACCTGTCTGTTGTCACATGAATTAGTGACCAGCAGAGTCCTTCTTGCCGGTGTAACACTGATCAGTGGATGCTTACAGCAGGGGATGGATTTGTACTGTACACGCAGGTTAGAAACAAGCATACAGCAGTGTGAGTCAGCCTCCAACCGACTGCTTCAACCGATCTGCTTCTTGGCTCAGATTTTCAGTCAGTCGCCTTTGGAAAGAAAAGCATCCGCTGACTCTCCCAGGTGAATCCGTTGCAGTGAGGAGAGCTGCTGTGATCCCACTGGAGGTTGCATACAGGCCCCGGGCATTTTGACATCAAAAGTGAAGTTCATTTATTTTGTATTCAATTATATTTTACTACAACAGCTTGTTGTTTCATCTGTGATTTCAGGCTCCTTGAACCATCTTCTGCTTCATTCTTTCTCAGATCAGAATAATGATATTTTACTTCAAGGGCACACATGTGTCCTCCTTTCCTCTCTGAGAGTGCTGATGCACCTTTAGGTGCCGCATTATTGATTGAGGAGATGAATATTTCACAAGTAATTGGAGCTACCTGGTTTCACTTGCACTGACGAAGTAAACGTAAATGATGAATTGTCTGCAGTGCTGGAATCCAGAGCTCCTGATGACATTTGATGAAAGAAAACAACAATGTCTGACAATGTGTAACAACCGTGAGGATCTCCCTGTTGGTATGGTGGGGCTGTTTGTTCTTGGTGATGTTTTTCTGTTGGACTACTCCTTACAGCCTCAGTTTGTCTATGAATCAAAGCCTTTCATATCCGCAGAAAGCTAGAGGTGTAATAACTGCTGTTATGAATAATTAAGATGTTTGCAGCGTTCTGCTTTTCCACTAGTCTTCGTGAATTTCTGCAGGTTAGAAAAAAAAACTACTCTCCAAGGAAAGATAGTGGTCTGCTGATACTTGATGCAATAGATACAAAAGCAATGGTACATGGTAAGTACTGTATGAGAGATGATCTACAGCATTGCTACTGATGGGGACAAAATATATGCTTTTAATTACAGCAGAATATTGATGCACTGGCACTATTGTGTGTATGTACAAATTATGAAAGACGGTAAATGCTTTGTTCATAAGAAACAAGACTCAATGTGAAAATGCAATATCAAGAGAGCATACTATACCAAGCCAAGTTGCATACTTGTTTTTGCAGCATATTGTCAGGAACAGTTCAGAAGGATCAAATGTCTTTGAAGTTAGTGTTGATTGCAGCCTGGTATTGATAAATACGTCTTGATTCACAGTAATGCACTGAGATGTACAACATTTCGACCATTTTATTTTCACAAACAAAACATGAAGTGCAAACATGGAGGCACTGAACGTGGATGCCAGTGCTGTGTCCATTTATCCAACCCTACCCATCCCTGTTCAGCGTCACAGGGTTCATAGATCCATGTAGATTGCAACCTTTCAAAATCTGGACACATTCACGGACTACATTTCTCTCTTCTCTGACATCCTTCCCTGCCCTGCAGATCCCGGCAATGGCAGCGATGACACACCTCTCCACAACGCCACAGCGCCCCCCAGTGAAGCCTCCCACGCGCAGAGCCGGCCTCCGCCTCCCAACGCCCCCAGCCTCCAGCGCCGCAGTCTGCCGCCGCAGCGCTGCTCCCCGCTTGGTAGGTGGCCCGTGGAAACGAGCATCCACTCCCCCCATTTTTTTTATGTGTACTTGGTGTTGGAGCTATCTCCAGAGACAACATCTGTGGTCACATGACTTTTGGGATTGGATACGTGAGCGAGTGGTAGAGGGAGGTGGCAGCTTAGCATTGGAATGTAGTCTCATTCCAATGTCTTATTCATTCCCCAGTAAGAGTCAGTGGGAACTCCCAGCACTGTAATGAAAACACTGCTTCACCTTCAGAAAGGACTGTTTTCTATGCGTCATTCTTCTCTGTTGAACTGAGTTGCATAAGGGAGACAGGAAGACATTTACCTATGCAAGGTAGTTTATACATGCTGGTGTACTGTGTGTAAGTGGACTTGCGTTCTGTACCTATTAGGCTTTCTAAAAATAACATTGTACTCTGTTCAAAATTAGACTGACCTTGACACTGTTGGCCAGGCGGAAATAGTGGAATTTCTGTATGCAGTTCAATCTAAATACAAGATTGTGTCCCATTAAAAATATTACTTAAGTTCCAACATTTCAACAAGTTATTTGTCAGGGCATTTTCCCTTTCTTTGTTTGTGTCTGAGATGCAAAATGATGTTATCAATGTTACACTCAGTGGGATCGAACACAGGATGAAAATAAATCAACCTAAAATCTGAGTCCTGCTGTAATGTTTCTTAGCTGTTGCTTAGCATTGCATCAGAGCAGTGATGCAGTGCCAGCCATGTACTCCCTCTCTACTGATGTAGGTGTTCTTTGTTGTTCGTCTGTGCATCCTGTGGCTCCTGTTGAATGTGAAGTATCACCGCCATCCAGTGGTCACACGAGTGTACTTCTGAGTGAGCCAGAAGCAGCTTCATCTTCCTGCAACAGAACATTGTGTAAACAAGCGGAGCAGCAACTCCAGCTGGCGGCCACTGGCTGTACCACACTGTCGCTTCAATGCTTCCTCACTTTTTTTAATTGAACGTATATTTCAAAGTTTGATTTTCCCCTCTCAGATTAATTCATGAGAAGCCAGAATACATTTTCAAGAAGGTTTCTCAAGTAAAAATCAAATATTAGAAAAAACGTCTGAAAATAAAAGCGTTTTTTTCTCATTAAATCCCAGTAATCATCTCACAACAGGGTGCATGTGCTTTACACAATACACACAGACAAACATTTACAGTTTACAGCAGTACAGTATGACCTAAAAGTACTCTTGTGTGTAAATTAGGGACTCTGGTGAAAGTATTCAGATCTGTCGCCTCGTTAAAATGACAATGCCACGGTTTCTAAGATAATTACCAAGACAGCATTTCCATCACTGTGTGATGCTGAAACTGTAATCCATGCATTACTATCCTCCAGTCTTGATTATTGTAATGTCATTTTCTTTGGTTTTCCTAGTTGTGATACTAGAAGTCTTCATCTTGTTCAGAATGCTGCAGCTAAAAGATCAAAAACCTAAAAGAAAAAACCTAGCAATTTTCAAGATATAACATCCAATCTGCCCTGGTTACCAGTGCAAGCTAGAGCTGATGTTAGGGTTCTTCTTTTAACTCAAGGCCTTGCGTGGTCTTGCAGCGCTATAACTATCTGAGCTCATGACACCATACACACTGGCAAGCTGTCTTCTCTCTCTATGCTGGTCATCCCTTCAGTTAAAAACAAATCAGATGGCTTCAGAGCCTTTGCCCTCCATTCCCCTGATCTCTGGAAACCATTACCTTCTACATTTACTTCTGTACAGCCTGGCCTAGTACTTAGTCGGGTCTAACGTTGATGTTTTTAAAGTAGTTATTTTTATCTGGTGTATTATTTATTTTGCTTGTTTTGTCCCTTTGTATTTATTACAGCCTAGCCTGAACTGACCCTGTCGAGTCTGTTGCCCTTTTAACATCCCTTTAGTTGTTTTTCCTTTCATTGTTTGTATATTTATATATTTTTTGTGCTTGGTCTGTGCTTTGTTCTAATTGCAAAGTGTATTGTGACCATGCTGCACAGTGATGCTGCACTTTCAACATAAAATTGATTGATATAACTGGTGCATTAATGTTGAAGCAGCATTGTAATGCTGTAGCAGGTCATGGTGAACCTCATTTGATCTTTGCATATCGGCGTCATATTTATTTTCATCATTTTTAAACTCATATGTTGTGTATGTAAGCAAAGTAACTTGTTACCTTAACTGTTATTTCAATTGAAGGGGGAAGAGTAAAGAAGTAAAAATGTTGTCCTGTGAAAAGGCGTTGCAGTGCTTTAGAAGTAAAAGGTAGTCGATAGTAAAGGGAGGTATAAGGACAGCACATGTAACTCTACACCACTATTAAACCATGAGTATTGATTGGAGAAAACTAAACGTGTATTTCTTGTGTTTCAAAGGTATGCATTATTAAACATACAAACATGTCTCTTTACTACACAGCCTCTAGGAGAGAGATACAGAGGGACATAGAGGCTGCGGTGCCACCAATGTCCTCACCTAAAAGATCTGCAGTGGTTTCGCCCAAGCCACAGTCCCCCGGTGAGTGTTATGTGTGTGTGTGTGTGTGTGTGTGTGTGTGTGTGGGGGGGGGGGGGGGGGGGAGGGGGGGGATGTAAATGCATATACAGTATATATAGGATGGTATGTTTGGTTTGTTTGTTCCAAAATTGCACAAAGGGAGAAGTCAATGGTGCCTTCTACTGTACCTTTAAAATGCTTTTGCTCTCTCTCTCTCTCTCGCTCTCTCTCTCTCGCTCTCTCTCTCTCCACACTTTATTACAAGACCCATGGCAGCCTGCTGTTGTCACAGCAACAAGCTGCAGGAGCTGTAATGCTCGGACCGCTCCTTCAGTAGCCGTCCTGCGGGGTCAGATTACCACAGCAAGTCAGCATTTTGTCCTTTTCTCAGACAGCAGACAGACATAACATCAGCAGGGTAGAGTTCCAGTACAGGTGATCAAAGGTCCGACACTGCAGACATGATGCGCTAATATATTTCCCCACTACGAGTGTCTGGAGGTGAGAGAGGAAACTGCAGCTGATTGGTCGGAGCAGTGAGAAGACTTGAGTAACAGAGAGACCATTTGTCCATGTTGGACGATATAAACCACTGTGGTTCCAACCAATCAGCCATTCATTTTAACCTGAGCTCAGAGAGGAAACTAACTTCTCATATTATCTGCACCGTCTAAGTCTATGAGTGAAAACCTTTCAGTTTAGTTTGTTCATCGTTCTGCCCTCTGTTGCTATATAGTTGGTGGGTGGACAGCAGCAGCTGACAGAGCTGTTCAGACTGAGAGGGCCCAGGAGTTGGACCGGATTCTGATCCAGCAGCTGCGGGAACGCTGTGAGCAGCAGGACCTGCAGTTGCAGAGCCTTCAGGCCCAGTTAAAGAAGGCCTCCCTGTGCCTGGACGTTTTCAGCATCACTACCCAGCACTTCTGTCAAAAGGTAAGCTTCAGCGCAGTGCCGGGACCTCAGCACGGTTGACGGGCAAGCGAACTTGGTTTTGCCTCCTCTATAAGAGCCCCATAAAAGGTTTTAAAGCCCAAATTAGACAGTGAGACAGGGCTGCAGCAGGTGTCACATCCCCATTCATTTAAAGGTCTGTTTAAGGAACCTCTGACATCCAAGATTTGTGAGCATTGCATTCACACAGTAATGTCATCAGAAATGAATCCCAGGAGTTTGCAATGGCTGTAATATCTGATAAATTAGCTGATGAATGTCATGCATTTTTAAAATCTTTTATTACATTAAAAAGTTGGATGTTCAGCAGGGATGAAAACAGCCCTTGCTTGCAGCTGCATTATTGTGTAACAATAACATAACTCGATGAAATGAATTTGACATTCATTTTGAAGGATGGATAACTCATCTCAAGCAAGTTTCAAATCTCTGCACGTTGGTTTTCATGCCACAAGGAAAATACAGAAAATACAGTAATGTATATTGCATATTTTACCGCAATAAAAAGCTTGCATCGTGGTTCATCTTGTGATCAATGCATTTGTCAGCCTTGTCGCAGGCTCATACACACAGGCCTGCTGTTAAACATCTACAAAGGAAAAGCCCTTGCGAGCTTCAGAATGGAACTACAAAGTGTGACGCTTCTCACCAGCAGAATGATGACACCTGCAGCATCTGGCATTTGTTGTCAGCATTGCTTTGTTCACAAAGCTTTCATTTGTGATTGTTGTGGCTTTTTGAATTTGTAACTCTGGAGCAATAGGATTTGTCAGTAAAAGTTGTGATGCAGTTTGGGGAAATACTGAAGATTTCCAATGTGTTTTCCAGTAGTTTAAACAACAGGAAATGATTTGTGAAGTGTATAAATTGGCATTTGATGAAACTGTGTTGTACGTCATGTTGGGTCTGTCGCACAGCTGCTGGATGATTGACTCAATGGGATCTAAACGCATTTGGTATTTATTTCAAATAGCTGGGTTGATGGGTCGCATTAATTAATATCCTCCTGTTGTGTCAGATAATCACTGGCAACAGTGTCAGAATGGCCTTCACACAGCTTCTGAAGGGACAGCAAGTCTGCTTGCACACTGTGACTGAGTGTGTTGTGCTTCTCAAACCTGTATTAAGCGCTTTGTTTCTTTTCCCTTTCCGGGTCCTCTGCTAGCAATTCATCCATTTCCCAGCCCCACCCACGGGTTCTGCTGTACAGTGGGAGATGATAAATGAGATTAGAGCTGCCTGCCTGGGCCCAGCTGGGCTTTTAGTGAGAGTGATTGTCTCTCGGGCAGAGTACACCGACTAAGGTCTGACTGCTGGAAGACTCTGAAATATGTGCCTCTGAGACATATCTAAAGAAGGTTTATTGTTTGATTTACAATCAGAAATTATGACAAAATGGCAATAATTTACAGGTGCAAACTACAAGTGAAATTGATAGACAAGTTTAAGTTTTGTTCACCTCTAAGTTCCTGTCTATTTTTGCGATATTGGCCAAGATATTGTTGTGATGGCTGAGGCTAGATTCAGATCTTCCCACCATGAAATATAGCATACGGTACATGCTCTGTCCTGGATTTTAAGATGTCCACAAACAGTGACAACATATGCTGATGATGTTTTCGATGGCTGATTGAAAAATAGACCAATGTTCTTTTGCATCAACATAACAAGATTTAAAGTGCTTTATTGTATATAAATGGGCAGTTTGGACATCATTGTTTCAGTCAGAGCTATCTAGAAGAAATGATTTTCCATGAAGCGTATGTATGAGTTGAAATGCCTCCATCTAGTTATTTTCTCTGAGCTGAGTTACAGAGCAAATGATTGGCCGCTTATTGATCATCTCCCTCCCCCATCTTCTCCTACTCCACTCTTTTGTTTTTTTCTCAAAGATGCAAAAGGCTGCACATCGTGTGTGTGTGTGTGTGTTGCTCGCTGCCATGCGTGTGAATGTGATTCGGGGCGTGATGGTGGGGGCGTAAGGGGAGGGCAGGCGTAGCTGGGCTGGGCTGGGGGGGCTGGCAGTCTTTGTTCCTGCAGGGATAAACGCCGGTCGCAAACCAGGAAACGAGGTGAGTCTTCGGTCTCCCATCTCTCCTCCCCTCTTCTTCCTTTGCCTGTCTCCCCCCCCCCTGCCTCTCTTTCTGTATCTCTCTGGCTCTCGCGTCTGTCACTGCCTCCCCAGTCGGCTCAGGGATGCTGCTGTCTGCTAGCCTAGTATGGACCACTGCTGCTGTAGGCTCCGTTTCCTCCCTCTGTGCTTTCTGGACCAAACGGTAAAGACAGTATCTCCTGAAGGCAGCCAGCCTGTTTCAGCTGTGAAGATTCATTTCTGCTTGTGTGGTTCTGCGCATGTGTGTTTAAATGGTGGGGGCTGAGTGTGTCTATAGGAGCTTTAGATTCACTCCTTTCCTAAAGACAGGGCTGGTAGAGTGTAAAGCTGTGCACGATTATGCTGAGTCAAAGCAGGCTTGTCCGTCGCACTGTCCCTCTATTGCTGCTTTGCTATATTCTTACACGTGTGTCTCTATTTCACTGTGTACATTTTGTCCTGACTGTCTGTATGCTGGTGTAAGTCTGGGTGATTACATGCCATTGATTGTATGTAGAAGAACTTTCGTTTACAATGTGTTCGTCTCTTCCAGAGTCAATATTGCTGAATGTCTACAAGAAATGGCATGGATTTCTTTTCATAACATTCATGCCGTAGTTGCAGCTTCCTGTGTATTGGAGTCTGAATAGCTTCAGGCTAAAATGAACAAACAACAAAGCAGCTGCACATCGGAAGGTTTTTATTGTCCCACTGAAACTGGATTGATGACATGGATGCAGACCTTTGAGAAGTTAATTAACTCATTACAGCATCTCGCTGAGAATGAGCATCCGCACTATAGAGAGACATATTTACTCTTTTCCAGAAGGTAAAATGAACAGTGCTGAAATGATTGAGAGAATTAAAAAAAAGAATAATCTGTTGATTATTTGTGATGTATCAAGACAATAAAATGCCAAACATTAGCTGGTTCCAGACTGAATGTTAGGATTTGATTATTTTCTCTGTTTTATATCATTGTCAGCAGAATATCCTCGGGTTGTTAGTTGGACATATCAATTGTGATGACGAGCATTTTTCACTGTTTTCTTATGTTACAGACCAAACAATTGTTTAAAGAATCACAAAAATAATCAATAATGGGAACAATCGTTGCAGACCTAAAATAGATTAAGTTGCCTCGGTGAGGGCTGAATGTCAGATATGAAAATTTGAATGCATGTCACATAACTCCCTGGAGATCTAAGTAGGGGAGGGGGGCGTTTGGGCAAATAATGGGTAGGAGCAAAGGTGGAGCTGAGGAGCAAGAAAGAAGCTGCTGACCATCCTTCATCCCTCATGAGGTCACGGCAGTCCCTCCCTGATGACTGTACGCTCCAAGTAAAACCTCTTAGAGGGTGACATCATTGTTACCGAGACATGCTGTATACTGTCTCATACATATTTAACCCGCTGCTCTCTGACTCTCTCTCTCTCTCTCTCTCTCTCTCTCTCTCTCTCTCTCTCTTTGTTCCTCGTAAGCACTGCTTTGTGATTTCTGATTCGTCTCCGAGCAACAGTGTGCATACAGCTGATCTTACTGCATGTTTGCAGTTGTGATCAATAGTCTGGTGTCTTGGTTTGGTAAAGATACAAAATGGGTTGTGGTTATGGAGCTAGACTTTTTTTTTAGAGGGCTGATGTATTAGAATGCATTAGTTATAGCTTGATGCACCTAATAACATTATTATAAACAGTGTCAGTGAAGGTGTTTGTACAGTACAGAGGTGGTCACTGCTGTGTGTGTGTTTGCATTTCAGAGCGAGAGTGCCATTGTGAAGGAGAGGGAACTGTCCCTGGAGCTCGCCAGAATCAGGGATGAAGTGGGTAAGTGGGATACAGGGTGATAAACACGGCAGCACAGGGACTCCCTGCTTACTGCATATCATGTATTATACAGTGTACTACCACAAGGAAAGGAGGAATCCACTCCGCTGTGGGAAGTCTTTATTTAGCCGGATCGTACACACAATTTAGAACAAACTCGGACTCCTTTAGGATTTTTTTATCCATTTGTTTCATCAATATTTTTCAAATAAAAGGGCATACATTTAAAAAAAAAAGAAGAATTAACCTATCAAGTGTTAATCATTCAGACGTTACAATGCCATGATAACAATATCAATGACTTAATAAAGTGTTTTACTTTGCCGTATCTTCTTAGTTGCCGCTTTTGTCTTTTGAGCGTGACCTTAATTTGGATTCTGTGAGAGAAACTAAAGCTCCATGTTGTGTTCCAGCTTTCAGTGTTGCACACTGGGAGCAACTGCAGCAGGAGAAGGAGGAACTGGAGCGTCGTTTTGAGGCCGAGCTGCAGGGATTGCGGTCTCAACAGCAGAGGGAGCTGGGAGTGCTGGAGGAGCGGCTGAAGGCGCAGCACGTGGCCAAGGCCAAGAGCCTGCAGGCCCAACAACGAGCCGAGCTGGAGGAGCTTCGGGTCGAACAGCAAGAGCAGGTGTGTGTGTGTGTGTGTGTGTGTGTGTGTTTGGATGAAGACTGGTTATAAACCCGTCTGTTTAGTCCACGTCTGATATGACAAGTGAAGATGTGATGCCTCTGAAAGGGTCTGTTCACTTAAATTACAAGAGAAAAAAAGGAGATAACTTCTCGCTTACCTTCTCCAGATTGAGGAGATGAGTGAGGACCATGAGGCTTCCTTGATGGAGATGGAGACAACTCACGATGACACACTGGCCACTCTGCAGGAGGAGCACGCCCGGACCGTGAAGAGTGAGCACCGCGTTTCAAACCTATTGCTCTCCTGTACTGGCTCACTCTGCTGATGAGATAATGATGTGTTGTGTCTCGTGTCAGATCTGAAGATGGCCCATGAGCAGCAGACCAAGTCTCTGGGAGAAGAGTTTGAAAAGATCAGACTTACACTGCAGGTAAATCGCTCTCCTTGAAAATGTATGTGTTTTTTGTTTTTTTTAACAGATTCATGGGATGATACATTTTGTTATCGGAGACGGTTATTCACAAGTTGATATCTGTCTGGTCCCCAGGATCAGGTGGACACGATGACGTTTCAGAATCGTAGCCTCAGAGATCGAGCCAAGCGCTTTGAAGAAGCTCTGCGCAAGAGCACAGATGAGCAAATTCTGGTAACTGCTGCACGATACAGTACAGGAGCATTGTGTTGAGTGCTTTGGTGACAGCTTGATAGAACTTGTTGGTGTTGTTTTTTGGTGATAACGACTCAAAGTGGTTTTCACTACTGTTATCTGTTCTTGCCAGGATGCTTTGGCACCATACAAACACATTGACGAGGACCTGAAAAGTCTGAAAGAAGTTCTGGAGATGAAGAATCAACAAATTCACCAACAGGACCTGAAGATCTCAGAACTGGAGAAAATAGTAGGCTTCAAATTTCTGCTTTTCCAAAAATACCTAACAATGAGTGTAAGCTAATGACGGCCTCGAATGACAAAAATGGACCTACGCACCCCCAGTATTTTATGGGAGAAGTTTCTCCTTTGTTACATGTCAATTGTCATATTGCCTGTTTTGCTTGTGATATAATGTCATACATCATTTGAAGAATTTAATGTTGTGCACTTTCCTCCTGTGTTTTTGAGCAGGCTGAAAAGAATGTTTACCTGGAGGAGAGAGTACAAGTGTTACAGCAGCAGAACGAGGACCTGAAGGAGAGAATAGACAAGAACGTTGCTGTGTCCAGGTCAGATATGTTTGAATGCATACTAGTACAAATTCAAAACCAAGTTCAAACCAGGGCTGCATAATTAATCTGAATATTAGCAAGATTTCAATATGGACTCGTGCAATTTCCAAATCCCAAGAGGCAGAATATTTTTTGAAAGGCTAAATATGGGTCAAAACACCATTCTGATCCAGTACTGTGGTGCTGCAGAGACGTCCCAGCCTACAAATTATATTCTACCGACTTAAGAAAGAAATCTTTGTCTGGCACAAAAATTCACACCATGATATATTTTTATATATTTGATATACACATCATATATTTTTCAAGAAAAATTTGAATAACTGTACAATATTGTCATTCCCTCCAATACCGTGAATCATATCACAATTGCAATACCAGTCAAAAAAACAACAATCTGATTTTTTTTTCAAATCGTTCTTCCCTAGTTCAAACCAGTCGAAGTGAATGTCCGTTTTCTCGCCACACATCCTCTGAGTCTTTTTTCGACCGCAACCTCTCCTTCCAACACCACATCAATCACATCACCAGGATTGCTTTGTTTCAACTTAAAAGCATAGCTCTCTCCTTCCCTGCTGCCCAAACTTTGATCCATGCCTTCACCACATTCAGAATTGAGTACCGCAACAGTGTTTTTTTACGGCACATTATCCAAAGTCCTAAATAAACTCCAGTACATTCAGAACTCTGCTGCTCGTCTGCCCACTCCTACCCCCCGCGATCACATCACCCCTGTCCTCCAGAACCTCCACTGTCCTTGTCCCACAACGGATCCAGTTCATAGTTCTTCTCCTCACTCACAAAGCCCTCCTTAACCAGGCCCCCCAAGGTATATATCTCAAATACAGAAATTCATTTCATTTCCAAAGGTATATCATTTGCCCCAATCACCATGGTAAACAGTGATGCACACACACACACACACACACACACACACACACGCTGTCAGCTATGTGTTTCTACAAAGCAATAGCTGCTCTCGAGTTCAAGACTGTCGATCACAAATACAAGATTCAAGCCAAGAGTATGAATCTAAAATCCAGAAATGAGAAAAGCGATATCTCAATTGAACCTCAATGATACTACTGGTAATATTGGCGTATATATATTTTAACGTCTTCAGGCAGCAGCCACACTGTCAAAGTTATTATTATTGAGTAAGTGGGTGAAATATAAAATAAGAAATTATAATACATATATGCAGTGTAGTACAGTACAGTGTAGTGTAGTATAGATCGATGATAGGCTTTATATTTTCTATGCACATAGAGAGATTTTAAGCAAGCTCTGCAACACTAGTACATTGCATTTATGTTTTGACTTGTCCCTTTTCCTCTTCGTTCTCAGGCAACTCTCCGCAGATAATGCCAACCTGCAAGTGAACGTGGAGAAGGAGAGCAACGAGAAGAAGCGGCTGAGTCGCAATAACGAGGAACTGCTGTGGCGTCTTCAGACAGGCGAGCTGAGTCCTCGTATGTCCCCCAGCTCCTCCCCCCTCCATCGGCCCCCCTCCGGACCAGGCTCTCCAGCCCGCCCACACTCCTACCATCAATGACACTCTCAATGGAAGTTCTTGTATCAAACGCTTCCTTTTTATCTGGCATCTGAAGCCCTGGTTTTTTTTAACTCTTTGCTGAATGTTAGGATTTTACGCCATGTAGATGAACAGACACATTTCTTGGCAAACGTTGAGTACCACCAATACCGTGCATTTCCAAAGCCAACCTTTGACCTAAAGTATTGTATGATCACGCCTCATATTGTTCAGAAGGGAATTCTCTGCCCTTTGTTTTCTCTATTCCACCGGAACTCCCCACAAAACAGACGTGCTGCACTGCTGCAGTGGGTGGAAGAGCTGCTCATCGTAGACTTCAGAGAGCAGGATCGGAGTCACGGTGCCTCATTTCAATTTTTCCGCCTCACATTCTACACCACTTTCTCATGCGGCGCTCAGGATGAGAGACATAGCAAACATCAGAAGTGCAACAGCGAACACAAGAAGCGCCTTTGCCGCCCATTCTCTCTCACCAGCAACGTCTGTCAAGGCACAGGCAATAGCTTGAGTAAAATCATAAAACTAACGACAGCAAGTTACTCTCAAAGTGTGGATTCTTCTCTGGCGTACGTTCACCTTTTCATGCTGAAGCATTTCCTATATCAGGAGTGTATGAATGACTCGTCATATAACCTCAATCATCCATCCGACGTTCTCCTGAAACAACTAGATGTCAGTGTTGACATGAAGTTACGACAACATAACTCGTAAATCCATCGAACTGCCAACACAGCATAACTATAGTATTGACAATTTTGTAAAAAACTGTACATATATTGCTCTCTTTAAAGCATGTTCTGTCTTCCAGTAATGAATTTAGTTTTAAGATTACCTACAGTGTGACTGTGGAGCAGAAGGGTATAGGCCACACAAGTTACCGCCTATTCCAAACAGAACCGACCAGGATGTATTCAAACGATACCAAGAAAAATGTAATTATTATATAATAGTAATAGTAATACACATGGTGCCCTCTCACCTTCAGTCAGGTTAAGAAAATAAAATAGTTTTGTGCGGGATCTGTAGAACACGGTCATATTTCTGGAGTTAAGCGATGCAGAATCTGCCATGAATGGTGCAGACACTGCAGTCTAAATGTATTGACCTGTACACATGTAAATCCAACATTTGGTCATCATGTTGCATTTGCTCTTTCTTTAAGTGTACCTTATCAACAACGCTCCTGCAGCTGACTCCAATTGTTGCAGTTTTCTCTGTTGCTGGTTGCTTTCTGTGTGTTTTTGAAATTCTACCACAGAAACTCTCGTGAGCAAATGTGATGGAAGAATCTATTATGGCTGCAGAGCCTTCATTCTCCATTTAAACCACATAATGACTTTTGAAAGCGTTGATCCAAAATTTTTTAGAGAATAAAAAATGATTGAAGCAAGAAAATCCTGAAAATTTGAAAGCTGTTACCTCATGTCTCATTGTAGAGAATAATCTCAGGTCTCAAGGAGAATTATGAGTCAACAAAGGGAAAGTAACTGCCATCTTTTTGTTTTTATTGAAGCTTTTGTTCATGTTTACATTACCACTCAGCTCAACTGTCTGTTTTGCAATATATCCTTTGTATAACATGATTTGGATGTACAGAATATGTATAACTATTTTAAAGAGCATAGTGCAGACAGCAAATATATAAAAATACACTGAAGAAATGTTGCCTCATTATAATATGATATAATTATCAGCTCCCCCAGATACATCTGCAAGGATTTTAAGTTGAATATTTTTGACTTGGTGGGCTTTACTGTGGGTAGAAATGATATTTCTCTCCATCAGGTTGCACTGATTGCCTCTGTGTCCTGTGGACATGACCCTGTACTCATCTACTGAATGTTTGTTTGACACTAAAATAAGAGGGATCTGTTTACAGTTTACATCCAATGTCAAAGACGGTTCACGTGGATGTCAGTTCTTCTGTTGACCGTTTACAGGACTTCTGTTCTGTCCGGTAAAGATTGTATTTCAGAGGTTATTCTCTGGATATGGTTTTATCAAAGCATGTCTTTATAAGGTTGTCGTGCACGGTTCTTTGTTTTACTTTTCTTGTGTATTTCATCAATATATTTATTTATTTGTCCTTCTCCAGAACCGAAACTGTAGCTTGGCTGGTAAAACATATTTAATGGTTATAATGTCGAAACTGTATATGTTGCACTTTGTACTTAAGTATTAAATCACAATAAGAAAACAATTGCACACGCGAGGCCTCTTGGACCACATTTAAAAGAGATGCCACTAAAGCTTATAACAGTAACAATAACTTCATAACAATAACATAATTAATCCCTCTTCATAAAATGCTGCAATATATCTATGGGCAGAGGAAAGATGATGGTGGAGTTCTTCTCTGCTGCAATGCTGCTGAGGGTCTGCAGGTATCGCAGCTGGAGACCAGAGGGTGACTCTGCAATTATCAGGGAGGCTTCTTTCAGAGCCCTGGAAGCGTTCATCTCTCCCTCTGCAGAAATGATCTGAAGCACGGACAGAGAATCGTTATTTCTCTGCGTTAAGAGGAAATTCAATTCAATTTCCCAACGTCCTCTTTACCTTCGCTCTGGCCTCCCGAGTAGCTTCTGCCTCTGCTGCCATGGCTCTCTGCAGCTGCTGAGGCAACTTCACATCCTTGATCTCCACACGCTCCACCTTAATACCCCACGGATCTGTGGCATCATCCAGAGATTCCTGCACGGGAATATCAAATAACACATACTCCAGTCACATAGAACCACCATTAGCTCCACTCATCAGTTAGGATTTAATCAAATAACTATAATACATAACTACCCAACTCCTCAGCTGGTGCTTTTTAGCCTTTATAAACACATTTTTGGGGTTTTGTGATAAATTAGTTCGCTGGTTCAATCTCAGCGCGATCATTACCATTTTAGCAGAAGCAGAAAGCAGTTTTATGCAAGGTTCTGAAAAACAACAGACAGAGTTCAAGACGGCAGATGAAAAAAGGACCAATTAAAGACATTTAACAGTCATACTTCTCTTGTGCCCTGCAGATCCTCATTAATTATCACCACACAGCTCACCTGCATGCTGAGTGATATGCCCTCTCTGTCAGAGAGCAGTTCTGCAAGGTTTTTGGTACCAAGTACATTCCTCAGGGTGGTTTGAGCCAGCAGCCGTGTAGATGAGTGTGCGTCGGACACATTGGCCACGGATGAGATGGGGCAGTTTATGCGGAAGTACACCACGCCGTCCACAGACACCGTCACTGAGTCTCTCGTTAGGATCTGTAAGGTAAAAATCAGCTTTTACTCAGGACGATGACAGACAGTTTTCATTGATGACAGAGACGAGCTGTGATAAAGGAGAGACAAAAATGATATTTACACATTTTCCAGAACAAATGCAAAAGAAAATACAACAACAAAAATCGTACCTCTTGTGGAGGGATGTCAAAGGACACAGTTCTCAGATCGACTTTCACAAAGGTATCAGTACAGGGCAGAACAAAGAAAAGTCCTGAAAATAAATAAAGTCCCTGTTTAGTTTCTAGTGATTGTGGTTGAAGCCTTTTAAGTGACAGCTATTTAATGGCAGAAAACCCCTTTATGGACATTTTCTTTCTCACAGTATAATGCACAATGGTATGCCAAAATGTCATCAAATATCATAGTAGATTATGCCATAAAAAAGTCTAATAAAATGTCATAAAATAGTATGTCGAAAAATTCATAAAAAGGTCATAGTATAGTATGGTAAAAACTAAATGTTTGTCAAAAGAAGACCTTAAAAAAGTTTCAATGTGGTATGTGAATCTGTCATAAGAAATCCTAATATAGTACGTCTTAAATGTTTTGTTTTTTTAAAGACTCATGTCATGGTATAGTAAGTTTAAAAAAAGTAAAAATGTGTCGCATTGTATGAAGAAAAAATCCATAAAAAATATCAAAAAGGTCATTAAACCTCATATTTCAAGGAAACTCATACCATACTAATCTGGAAAAACGTCGTAAAAAACTCATGGTATACTATATCAGAAAAAAGGTCATGAAAAGTCATAGAACAGGGGTGCCCACACTTTTTCGGCTTGCGAGCTACTTTTAAAATGGCCAATTCAAAATGATACATTAAAAATAATGAATATCTATTTATTTATGTCTATTTATTTCTATAAAGCCCAGATGGACGAACAGAGAGCGGAGACAAACAGGATCGCAGCAGCTCTGAAAGAAACACAGGACCTGCTGGAGACTGAGCGTCACGTTCAGTCTAAAACTACCACCGAGGAGGAGGTGGAGGTATTTAACTATTATCCACCAAATAATTCAGTTCAGAACAGTTGTAAGGTCTTAAATCCATCAATTGCCTAATTCCCAAACTCAGGTGCAGGTGAGATTTGGGTGTGGCTATAATTACCACAGTAATGCAACATGCAACATATTAGCATTTGAATATGAATTTGCAAACATAGACAGCTTAACAATGTTAAAAGGATAATTTGTGGAGTTACTTGCAACAGCTTAAACTTGTGTTACTTGTTGCATGTGTGATTTAAAATATCTGCGAAGCAATAGACACAATTATTTATTTTAATATACAGTGTTGTATGAGGAAAGTGGGAACAGGTGTGTAGGTGGGAGGGGATGTCATGTGACCAGGACTGAAAGGTCTGGGGGAGTGAGCAGGGGCTGGAGAGAAGGACAGAGAGCCAGGACGGGCAAAACCACCAACCCACTACAAAGTCTCTGCCCTCCCTCGAACTTCTCAGACAGTTTAGAATCTCGAAAAAAAGGTCACAGTATAGTATGTCAAAAAAGTCATAGTATAGTATGTTGGAAAAAGACATAGAAAAGTCGTAGTTTAGTACATTTTAAAATTGTCATATAAAGTCACAGTATAGTATTGTAACTGCACCCCCCACAGGGAAAAAACAGGACTGAAAATCCCTCCTCAGAGAGCAGGACTAGGTGCAGTTGAGCAGTCTTTACTTTCCAAAACAGGTTTGGTACCAAGGAGATCCGTCAGTTAGTCAGGATAATGTAAAAAACCAAAGTCAAGAATAACAGGTAGAGATTAGAAAAAAACAGGAGAACTAACGTTAGGAATTGCTGGAATACTTGACTCAGGGAACAAAGACAAACTGGGGAGGATCAGACACAGGTGAAACCACCGGGGCTTGCAAAACAATCACACAGGCGGGAAACACACAAGGGCAGGCAGGAAGGTATCTAAAATGAGAGGGGAGGTGAGTAACACAAAATAAAACAGGAAATGATGGGATGCTGGGTTAAAAGACACACTTAACCCAAGTAGCTGGACGAGACATGACAAGTATGCCATAAATATGTAAAATAAACAATGTGTTTCATTGTATTGAATTCCGTAAATAAAATAAATCATAGAACAGCATCCCATAAAAAGTGTCATGGTCATATAGTATGTCATGAAGTATGTCATGTGCATTATGTCATAAACTAATAGAATAGTATGCTGTTAAAATGTTACATAAAGTCACTAAAGCAATCAATCAACAAACCTGGCCCTTTAGGTTTCCTGTCTGTGATCCTGCCGAGCCTGAAAATGATGGCTCGCTCGTACTCCTTCACTATCTGGATGTTAGAAACATGGCCGGCCGCACAGAGAACATAGGAAAGACCAAAAAGAAATGAACCTTAGACTTAGATTAAACTCACTTTCATCTATACCTTATACCTTATATAATGTAGGTTTCTCAAAGACCACAGTCACTGTGTTTATTATAACATCTTCACATTTCATTCACTTGATTGGCCGTTGTATAACCCGGAACCGATGCATGCACTGCTCCAACTGTGGAGACTCGTTTTTTTACGAACACAAACTTGCCATCTGGGTAATTTGAATAATTCTGAAATCACAAAAAAGTCTCTTTATATTGGATGCAAAGATATTAACTTGTAAGCACAGAGACCTGGTCACAGAATACATTACGTAGTTTTGCAGGATGGCAGAGAGGAGGCGACTAAATGATCTCGGTTCTGTGTGTCACCTGCCATGTGAAGCCCCCTTTATGAACAAAGGAATTACATTTCTGCATCCCAAATATGCTTTGCTCCAACTCATTGAAAGCTAGACTGATGGAATTAGTTAGTCTTTTCTGACCTGCCAAAAAATCATGAAGGAAATTGGTTAGACTTTGTTGGAATTTAGAAAATGATAATAGAAACAGTCTAATTCCAAAGCAGTAAATACTGACTGAAGCCCGAGCCAGTCCAATACGAAGACGCTGGTATCCGTATACAGACAAGTACTGGCCTGATCCTACAATCAGTAGTGTACATCTATGAGCATATACTTTACCTTAACACACATAAATAATGTGATCGGGAAGGTCGCTGTTATAAAGAGGAGGGATATGAGGACCAACAGCCAGCCGAAACATCCCAGTCTCCCTGAGTGTTTATCTGTAGAGAATGAAAAACACTTTTAAAGGCTTGCATTGGAAAGTACAGAGAGGTGACCTATTTTGCACATTGTCCATGGCATGTCCTCACTTGTGAGCACCTGTGACCAAAGATTGCCGTGGTCATTTTGTTCACTCAATTCAACAGTAAAATGATCCAGTGGGACAGCATCTTTTATCAAAGATGACACAAAACGCAAGCGAGCAGTGAGGTGAAGTGGATCCACACTTCTAATTTGTCGCTAATGGTGTAATTAATCTCTGAGGGAAGTCACGTTACTCCACATCCACCTGAGTCACAGGGTGTTGTGTAAACTGCTACATTATTGATGTACCGTCCTTTGAATGCTTACACTGTGATCTAATGCACTGGCATCTCTTTTTTTATGAAGCCATTTTTGAAGATCTGCACCTTAAATCGTTGGTCTGGACCTCTGGACCTTATCAGACCAGTGCTTGGCTGGCACTTAAAGCCCTCAGATGTACTACAAATAATTTTAAACATTGTAAGCAAAAACCTAAATTCCTTGTAAATAATTAACAAGGACTCCGGCACTCTGAGAGTTTCTGTGTGCGTTAGAAACAGGGGCCCTCAAACAACATCTATTATCCCTGGCATGTTCACCCTGAGTAGTTCAGACTCATCCCTCTCGTTCTGCTTCCCTGTCATCCGCCAACAGTCAAAGTGCCCGATTTTTTAAAAGACCATGAAAAGTATTTACCTTCGATGCGCTCCTCGGTGTTGATCTGAAGTTTACCCTGTGTAACCATCTCGGCCGTGCTGGACGTGGTTGAGATCATTAGTGTTGGTGTGATGGAGCAAGTGAAGCAGTGCTGCACTTGTTTACCCGTCTTTTCTCCCTACGGGGTGTGGCCTGTCCCCTTCCCTAGGCGCCTGACACGCCACACTTCCACTCCCACTTGGTGTGTGACTCTTGGACTCACCTAGTGGGTACCAACAGGCAACATGAACCTCAGAGCCTAACCAGTTGCTATGTGGCTCCTGTATTGGATGCCTTACAATGCAGCTCTTGTGCTTTTCCATTATACTCTCACATTCACCCACAGTAGTCTGACACCTGTTGCGCGAAGGGTTATGAATAAACAATAGGTGGCAAGTCGTGAAACATGAGAGCTGGTGCAGACACAAAGGCGATGTGATCATGTGCACATCAGCTTATGATGGAAATTGACCCACATTGGAAATAAAACCAACGATCCAAAATGTATTCAAATGTTTTCAAACAGGAGAAAGGCTGAATAAAGTGTGAGAGAAGGAGGGAGATGGAGGAATGTGGAAGTAAACACATAAGAGAAAATATGATTCATTGTATTTAATTAATTTCAATAACAGTGTAGTGTTGAGCAACTGAGAGTATGCAAATACATAATTACAGGATGTAAAAGAGCCTGGCTACACAGTAAAAACCAAGTCCTGTCTGTGGTGAGAAGATGCACACAGTGCACAGTATGGCTGTGTCCCAATCCAGCGGCTGCATCCTTCGGAGGACGCAGCCTCCGCGGTCCACGTCGGCCACGTCCTTTGAGGACCGCGAAGGCTGGACCGAGCGGTGTCCGACATGAGACGGTCTGATCTACAGAGGACCTTCTATTACCCCCCCCCCCCTTGCTGCTCCCCTGCCTAGAATCCCTGCTCAGCAGGATTATACATCAACCCATCAATCAATTATCTTAACTACGTAATCCCTTGTAAGGTCATTCAGCATAAATTCAGGAGGACGAGCAAAGGAAAGTCAAAGGAACACAAATGAATAAAAGCAAAGTTGTCAATATCTAAATGCCGTTGAGGCAATGACAAAGACAACACTGCAAACAATGGAGAGATGATCAATACGTGGAATTGGAATCTATTGCTGAAGCAGCGGTTGGGTCAAAGACTTGAAGCTGGATTGAGATATTTGGATCTGACTCCTTTGAAGTTAGACCCACACGAGATACAAAACAATCTGTCCAGTCAGTGTTTTCTCCTCAGAATTAAATATGGCATCTCAGACATCACCAGTTGTTTGCGTGCTGCAAAATGCGACCCGACGCAGTACATCCTGGTATTTGTGGCAAACTGTATTTGATATACTATGTATTTGGACACACTAGATATTTGTCTGGCATATTAATAGAATGGAGATATGGTTATTGGAACACACATAAACCTTCACTAAACCACTGAACTGATCAGTGTTTAGGAAAGAAATGCAACACAAATGAGCTTTTATTTTGGTGGTTTGGGAGTTGACCAACAAATCCACTAAAAGAGGAGACGATGGTTTCCACATCTCTGCACTACTAAACGCATGTGAGATCAAATAAACCCAAGTCAGTGTGCAACAAAGTAAAGCACATGACGACGCTCAAAATGCTGTGTGATTAATTACAGTGAGCATAACATCATTATGATCTTCAATAGTAGCCAGTCACATGTACCCGTTTGAAAACATGATTGTGTGTGAGCCCTAATAACTGACACGTGAGCTGCTGGTTGCCATCATCATTCACTGAGGTCCCTTTAATTCAATGTCACATGATACTTGGTCACATGACAGCCAGCTCACTACGTGAGTGCATGTGAATCCCGGTGCAGTTGTTCACAACACTACACACAACAGGCTATTTTAGCCCTTTTTTAAATTTCATTTTGTTAGTTTCAGGGCTTGTTGTAAATTGTAAAAAAGAAAATGATGCGTGTGTACTTAATCGAAAACAGTTTATTCCACCATGCAAGACTGCTCATAATTCCTAGCAGCTGACATTTTCTCAAAATGAAAGAATTAACTTCCTCTTATTAAGTGGTTCTGTGACTAACTCCATTCCCTTGTCCAAGATTATTTATTACTTGAAATTTAAAGCTTCAAACTAAAAAAACTACTATTATGATATAATTTACAATCAGCTTTCTTTTAACAGAATATGGTTTTCAAGTGATTTTAAATCCTGTGCAACAAAACATTGTCTTTTCTGCTGCAGGTGGACACAGCAGTTGAGTGTGAACAGGACTTGTGGTGAGGCAGGCAGCTAAGAATGTGCTCCAGCAAACACAAAACAAAACAAAACAAAACAAAACGAAACAAAAAAAGAGAGGTTTTCAGTCTAAACATAACCGTTTGCACTGCACATGCTTTTATAATTAGATTTTTGCAGCTTTACTTTAACCGTCCACTTTTCAAGAGTTTTTTTAGAACAGTGAATTTAAAAGTTTCTGCAACTTTACTACATGTTGAAAATGGTGAGCATTCAGATGGGTCAAACGAAATCTTCTTAAATATCATTCTTAGTGCAGCTGAGCAGATGAGCTGAACTGCTTAAAACTGCAGAGAGGGCAGGTTGAGCTGTCCGTTTATATTCCACTCTCTGAGTCCTTGTTGTGATTTGACTGGCAAAACTCACTGAAAAATGAGTGACGAGGTAAAACCGAGGCATCTTTCGACCGTGATGAAGTATATTCACAGGTGAGTGTCACCCCTTGACATACGGATGTTAAGATTCAGACTTTATTTCAAATCGCTGCGGCCAGCAGAGCACCATGTGTCACATCTCATCAAACTGTCTTCACGTGTCAAGACGCTCCACAGTTGCCAGCTGTCTCCATCATAAACTTGCGACTCATCTCATAGGCCAGGAAGAGGGCTCCGTTGGCAGGGAAGGTGCGTATCATGGTAGGAGTCAGGCCCGAGTACAGAGCAGTGATCCCTGTGGGACAAGAGAGAGTCACGCAGGTACACAGGTCATTCCCCACGGGTAGGTCAGGCCCCCAGCTTGGGCCAATTAGCAACACGATTCATCCACACTCTGCTTCTCACCTAGACCAGCAGTGGTGCGTTCAGAGCCTTTCAAAGTCAAAAAATTTCAGCTCCACCGTTAAAACACTCAGGGCCTCTGTTTAAGTTTGCGGTACACAAGTTCACATTGAAATCCTGACATTTGATGGTAGTGTCCTCCCAGGCTCAATCATTGTGATTAGCTTCATTTGTGACATGTCAACAAACATTTACAGTGTCAAGCTTTGGCAATTTTGAAATGATCATCAAATGTTAATGGTTAATAATGTACTTCTAAAGTGAAATTCTACAGCATTAGACCTGTTCCATACACTCTTACGGCCAAGTTGTTCCGTACACCTCCCCATCGTGCCAACAGATGTTGCAGATGGTGGGACATCTGGCTATGACTCAGTGCATTCAGCATGTAGACAGAGATGAGATGTACAGTTGCCCCGAAATAACCATATCTCCTTCAGCGCTTATTTGGCTAATTTGAATAATACAGAATAATTGTGTCTTATTATGCACATTGACTGGCACCATCAGACAGAATAACTACAAACAAATACAGTCTTCCTTCCTGATGCCTGTCCCGCTCATCAAACAACTGCCAAAAGGGGTTTTATTCTGTCACTATAGACAGGAAGGTGAATACTGGATAACAGCCATGGTGGCTGCAATACCACAATGTCTCACTGTATTTAAACACGACATGTTCGTTTTTTTTGCAGATGTATAAGAGAAAGTTAGAAAACATACAATAACAAAACAAATATTCTTGGAGAATTCCTCTCTTCAGAATTAACTTGAGGTGAGAAGTGTGTCTATGAAGATTTTTTACTGATTTGAACGTCTAAACTGGTTTTGAACAACATGAGAGAGTGAAGTCTAGACAGTAAGTGTGTGTTTGAGTCAGCGCCGTTCTCGACTGAACCAGGGTTTTTCACAAAAAGCCAAATTATACAGTTGCTGTTCTTTCGTTTAAACTATGATTATATGGTTGTGTGATGTAAGCCTGTCAGCTGTGCTCTCATGTTGTCACAAATAAGGTCAGGAATGAAACATTGTAGAGGCATTTGAGAAGACAACAACAGGCAATATTTATCCTTTTTTTAGGTAAACTGTGCTGTTGAGAGCCATACACTCTCTGGGTGAATTTTAATTTTAAAATGTATGTTCAAATCTTACCCTCATTACGTACGATACCCTTGAAGGTCTTCATGAAGCCCTCTTGCCTCCCAGCCAAAGAGTACACCTGGATCCTGGACTTCACACAGTCTATGGGAAAGACCATCAACCACAGACAAGCTCCCCCAAATCCACCGCTGAACATGAGCGGAAGAACACCTGCAAAGACCAAAAATATTGTGTGGGAGTGAATCACAGAAACAAGTGCAACATCCTAAACTGCAAAAAAAACAACTCATTCAAAATAATAACCATACCTATACCGTCCTTGTCCGTGCCCATGTACTGCGCAAATTTAGACCGACACAGTTCATAGGCCCCGAAAAAGCAGAAGTATCCTGGTATCTCCCTGGCCATGGTGGATGACAGTCCTTGGTAGAAACCCAGGGGGCCGTTTGTCTTCAACACTGTCTTCACTACGGTCCACACTGTGCTGAAGTCACATCACAAAACACAGTCAGAAATGTGTAGACTGAGTAGATGTTCTGCGCATTCCAGTGTTTTTCTTTTTGGTCACACTGACCTTCTCTGTCCACTTGCGATCTTGCCAGATGCTTCCATTTCGTGCATGGCCTGCATGCGACATTTCACCAGCTCGGTTGGACATATCACCATGGAGGAGAAGATGGAGGCTAAAGACCCCGCCGATGCCTTCTGGATATCACTGATGAGCAAAGAAAAGAAGGACAACAGAAGAAATAAACAATTAAATGTATTTAGTGCGCGTAGAGGAAGACTGCCTACCTCAGTGTTTAGGATTACTCAGGACATTTCTATTCTTAAATGAATAGGAGGTCATCTGCTGAAGTCTGCTGACACACAGATGGCATACTTTATTATATTTTTAAGGAACGTATTTTAGACATACTATACCACGACCTTTTTATGTTTTTTATGACTAGTAAAATATAGTATAATCGTATACCATGTTTTATGGTAAACTACACTCCTAATTTTCTGTAAAATACTTTACTATAACAATATTCTGACTTTCTAGGACATTTCGTGACATACTATACAATTATACATTTTTCTGAGACGTTTCTGACATATTATACGATGACATTTTCATGGTATACTATGCTGACATTTTTTGTGATTTTTTATTACGGTACTAATTAGTTTTTTATGGCATATTATAATTTAAACTTGATTTATTAAGAAATACTATCCTACAAGAGATTGGGACTCTTTCATTCCATTGTTTTTGACAGACTATACTGTGACATTTTTATAACATTTCAAGACTTACGACACCATACATTTTTTTACAACAGTTTACTATGAACATTTTAATTACTTTGTATTATACTATACAATTCATTTTTTGTATTATTTTTACGACATCTTTTATGGCATAATATATCATGACATTCTTTGTGAAAGCCTTTAAAGACATGATATAATATGACATTATTGTATGACACACTATACAATAACATTTTCATTCGTTTTTATGACATACTTTCCTATGACATTTCTTCGGACTTTTTATAACATGCAATACTTTGACTTTTTATGTTTGTTTTTTAATGACATGCTGTACTATGACTTTTTATACTTGGTAATTTTTCATGACTTTGTTATGGTATACTATACTATGACATTTTCATGACATAATACCCTATGACGTTTTTATTTACTTTTTTACATATTATACAATTACATTTTTTATGACATACTTATATGACATGCTTTATCCCTTTTTATGACATACTGTGCTATGGCATTTTTAATGTTATTTTTTTACATTCTATTACACTGATCTGTCAAAATGTTGCTCCTCACCCCATCCAGCTATGGAGCTTATCATAGATACTTGAATAAATACATGGAAATGTCACTGTCAAACCTGAGATCAGCCCCTTTATCCATCCTGGACACAAAGCGGATAGCATCCTGGCAGAGACCATAACTCAAGAAGAGTACAGCGTTCTCAGTGATGTTGGATATGAGAGCTGGGGTCGCTCCTTTGTAGAGACCACTTAGTCCCACCTGCCTGTAGGTCGATGTGAAGCAGTGGATGAAGCTAGGGTACATGGTGGGGAATGTCTGCATCTTAACCTTTGTGGTGTCAAACGGCTGACCGCTCAGCACACAAGCTGCACCACCTGAGGAAGGATTTTAAGAGGCATCTATTTCAGATTCAATAAGAGAGATGCAACTGATGTCAGAGCAAAAGCGTCAAAGCAGAGTCCAGGGAACAGTTTGAACACTTATTATTGTCATGTTTCTGCAACTAAATACACATATAGTACACAGACCCAGAGTGGGTCTGATTTTGACTTCAGAAAAACATCAAGACAAGATAAACATATTTGTCATCATTAATCAATTTAGCAAGAAAGATCCTCAGTACTACTCTAATAATAATTATGTATGAAAATGAATTCAGAGACGGAACACTGCCGTCTTTCTTTGAAAAACTCTTTTAAAAAAAGAATGTATAAAAGGTGTTTAGCTTGTCAGTCAGTCAGACACACTCACAGACAGAATAAAGAGAGAGAGACAGAGATAATAGATCAGTAATCTGAATAGATCCTGTTCACTCACCTATTGCTCCAGCTGAGAAGTCGATGATTGCCTGGATTATGGGATGTGGAGGCATGATGATTCATATATATAAGTTCTGTGAACCTGAAAATTGAAGCTATTTAAGTACCATGTCATCATCTCTTCAAGTTCTCAATGATTCATATAAGTTCTGTGAACCTGAAAATTGAAGCTATTTAAGTACCATGTCATCATCTCTTCAAGTTCTCACACAAACACATTACAAACACTCAACGTACTTGTACACGTTGCACTGATCGACTAAAATATTAAACTACAAAAAAGAACAATACGGTCACAATATAGCCTATCTGACTTCAGACACAAGGGAGGGAAACATATATTTCTGTAAAGCAGATCCGGACGCATTCATGCTCACCTGTATACTCCCCGGTCTCTTAATGTTTGTTTGTCTCCCTCATAAACTCTGAAAACTTATAATACACTACAGGCAAGTGTGCGCGTTGCACCAAAATAATCTAGACCAGGCTCGCGGGGACCCTACCTAAATTCATACTAAAGTTCCGCATTTTTCGCAACGTCTTGTGAAATCCAATGAGGGATTGCAACAAATCGCTCCTGCCGTGCGTAAAGGAACGCACAAGCGCACAATGAGTTGCGTCAAGCTATTCAGCGGAAGCCACAACAATACAGGAAACTATTTATTTAACACCAAAATGTATGTGTAATAATTATGCTTATAAGTGTTAAATCGATTAAAAAAGAAGCTTATTTTATATCTTAACATTTGATTTGAAAAAGCGCTCAGGTGATAAAAAAAAATAAAAAAGATAAATAAATAAAACGTGTCTGTTGGTAAATTGTCAGTCTTTGTCACGCTGACTAAATACAAATAGAAATGCGGAAGAGATTACATGGCTGTGTCTGGTTGTTATACTTCACAATTGCCACACGATGTCGATAAAGTCCACAGTGGGCTGAGGACACACAAGCTTCTGATCCAACAAACCACCGAGGAGCAGTCCACTTACAGATGAAGACGGAAACTGTTTGGTTGCAAAATATTCTTATATATTTTCTAAAAACATGTCTGTGTTTTTATTCGGCTATACAGAGTTGGTATTGGTATAATCAGTATATATTTGTACATGTCTTATTTATGCAGTAGCCCTAATTTTGAGATTTGGTATTTGATTGTAGGTTTTTTAAACATTTTGATCCAAACGCAGTAATATAGGGAAAAGTAGGTCTAACGGATATGATCACTACTCTGTGGATTAAACGTGTACAATCCTTGTCTGGAGTCAAATACCGGTGGGGTGATAGAGAGAGAAACACGGTTGACATAGACGGATTTTTTTTTCTTTTTTGGTGCCCAGATTATATGTTTACTAGACGAAAGAATGAAAACAAGGATTTTTTTCATCCAACACTTTCTATGCCATTCATTGGCGCTCTTCTGGTGTCAATCAAATGTGGGCGGTGTCAGCTGACAAATGATACTTCCAGTAAGTCCTCACATGCTGTACAACACAGAGAGTCAACAGGCTGTGCGGGGCGCACACGGAACATCACTACTACGGGACAACAACAACAAAGCAGCGGGTCAACACATTGTGCACACTCAGACAACTTTTGTTTTTCACAGGAAAAGGATTTTTAGAAACATACTTTTTGTTATTGTTAACTCCGAATTATTATTTTTTTACCGGCTTGGGATGTGACTTTCAGTGTAGACTTGGCGCCCAGGCGGAGCACAGCATTCCCGGACAGATTTAACTTATTCGCACATTTCAAAGGCGAAGTTGCGACTTTTGAGGGGCGACAGGTTCGTCACACTTACATGACATTGTAACACTTGGCTCCGTCACCTCTCGACCATGGCGGAAGCGGCCCAGCAGCCACACCTGGTGGAAATCGACCCGGATTTCGAGCCCCTGTCGCGGCCCCGGTCGTGCACTTGGCCTTTGCCCCGGCCGGAGTTCATCAACCCGGGCGACTCCAACACGTCCTCTCCGGTGCCGTCCGTGAAGCAGGAGCCCACCGGCAACGAGTTCATCAACAACCTCAGCCTGCTGGAGGAGACCGAGGACTTCACGGAGCAGAAGCCTGTCATCCTGTGCTCCGACTTCCAGTGTCAGGAGAACTGCGTCCACCAGCAACATCATCAGCAGCAACATCAGCAGCAACATCAGCAGCAGCAGCACCCGAACCCGCAACTCCCGCATCAACAGCAGCAGCAGCAGCAGGTGTCTCTGCTCTCCTCCCCGGCGGGCTCGTCGTCCTCGGCGGCCGCTGCCGCCGCTGCCCAGAGGAAGAGCAGCTCCTCCCGGCGAAACGCATGGGGGAATATGTCATATGCAGACCTTATCACCAAAGCTATCGAAAGTTCTCCCGAGAACCGACTAACTCTGTCTCAGATTTACGACTGGATGGTGAAGAGTGTGCCTTATTTCAAGGACAAAGGTGACAGCAACAGCTCTGCGGGCTGGAAGGTACGTTTGTTTTCTCGTTTGGTTTACTTTTATCCAGGAGAAGCAGTGTGCGAAGCAGTGTGTGTGCGTGTGTGTGCGTTTGTGTGCGTGTGCGTGTGCGTGTGTGTGCGTTTGTGTGTGTGCGTTTGTGTTTGTGTGTGTATGAGCCCGATAAACCAGTTCTCGTAGCCTGCAAAGTTGTTCCAGTTCTGGCTGTGGCGCGTAACAGTGGGTTCACACAGGGACGCAGTGCGTTGTGTTGTTTTTATCTGCTGTGGAATCACTGTAATATCCCTCCAGTGGTGTCTTGCTTGTATGTAGCGTTTAATAGCCAAGTTACTGTGACTATAGGCTCATGTTTTTTGTTTTGATTTGCATGGAGTGTTTATTTTTGTCTTTCCCCCACAAGTGTTTCTGCATTGACAAAAGAGCATGCATCAATATTTAAGTGTCTGCTACGTTGTTTGGAATTTGCTCACAGTCTGGTCTTATGAAACCATGCCCCCCCCCCCCCCCCCCCCCTCATTGTGACCCATCCAGTTCAGCAATTCAGTAAACTGGACAATTTGCTACCATGATCTTCAACAGTCATCTGACTTCTCCCTGCAGTATGTGATTTATATGAGTCTGCTGACTCAACAGGGCTTTTTTTTCTTCTTCTCTCTCTCTCTCTCTCTCTCTCCCTCTCTCTCTCCCTCTCTCTCCCTCCCTCTCTCTCTCTCTCCCTCTCTCTCCCTCTCTCTCTCTCTCTCTCTCTCTCTCCCTCTCTCTCTCTCTGCCTTATTGCTTCCCTCAATGTGCTTGTCAAAAGTGCTGCGAGTTCTGGCGTGGTGTGTTTGAGACAGCCCTCCTCTCTCTGCTGGTATTTTAAAACGTACGATAGATTTTTAAGGCTAAATCAAAGTTGTTGTTTTCCCCCCCCCCCCCCATATTCGAGTGTGCGCCTTGAATGAAGCTGCGTTTTGGACGTACATGCCGCGAGGAGATACCAGAAGCATACATGTGTCCTGGAAGCCGTCCAAAACATTACACAAGAGGGGACTTAAAATTAGTGATGTGGTGTGGCAGGCCCTCCCACTGAACACTATTGAAGGGCGTAAACCTCCCTTTTGGAGACAGTGGTGTCTGACAATAAATTGATGACAGTCTACTCTCCCAGCGGGAAATCATATTGAGCCCGTAGTCACACATTGAGAGATTTATAGGCCGTCTGGGTTGCCAATGAAATATAAAGCAGTCGTGGAGTTTTTAAAAATGTTTTTATAGTCTTCCCTTGTCACAGCAGTCTCCCATGTTTGAGTGATGTGCTGAGAGATGACACACTCATGTCAGGCACGAACGCCTGCATTGTTATACACATAAAAAAATCACAATAATAATTCAGTCACAACTTTCTTATTTTGCCAAACACTGATTTTAACCATTAACAAAAAAAGAAAAAAGAAGTTGACAAATCCAACAAATGCAGTTACCAACTCCGTATTTCATCCATTTCACCGCAGTGTTTACAAAAAGACACAGAACTCATGTTAAGCTGTCAAATGTAGTCCTGTCAGCCAAATTATATGGGAGTCAAAAAACCCCTCCGGTGTGGTGGAACACGCACGGGCTCGTAAACAAGGCAGATACCGGGGCAGATGATATTGTGCAAGGAGGAAAAGCATCATTTCCCTCCACTCATTCATCACATACAGTACATTAGTACTTTGAAAGGTGCAGCATCTGTCCTACGCTATGGCTGTGTGTGTGTGTGTGTGTGTGTCCCATTCATGAACATCAATACAGGGTCGCTTGTATGAACTTGCCCTCCGCTTTGCTTGGAAAGAGCAAAGACGTCATTGAGTAGTGAATAACACTCATCCCAAATACTTAATCCAAATGAAGAGGGGTGCATTCATGTGGGCGATGCATCCATGAGGACCAGTGGATACTTATCAGTCAGTCTGTGGAAGCTAACGTGGAAGAATCGATAGGCAGTGTGTGGTAAGGTGGCCCCTCGACGCACAAACACGCAGGTTATCATGTTGTTGGGATGTTCTAGCAGAGTGTAGTTAAGACACGGGAGTCCAGCATCTTCACATCCAATAGTAGATCATTTACATTTTTGCAAAGCATGCAGCAGAGTCACAGTGCGAAAGACTCATTAATGTACCTAAATCAACAGGAGTCTCTCAGTGCTGTTCGCTCCATTTAACAGTTATTGTGTGCGAATGGCGGCTTGGAGAGGGGCGCTCAGCCACCGCCTGGGCTCGCTGCTTGTCCTGCCGTGTTGGGGGTGTAGACTGAGTAATACTGTGGGAAAGCAAAGTGCCATTCACTGCTGCGAGGGGAGTTATTCATGGAGCTCCCCTCGGTTCCACACAGGGGGGCTATCACACATTGTCCGTTCAGTGTGCGAGCTTACTGATGAGGAGCCGTGGCCGGAGGGGAGCTGAGGGAAAATGACAATGTAAAATGGTAATTTTTTGTGGCCAGCCATGTGATTTTTGTGTTGTGTTGTTTCTTGGCCCTCTGATGTAAATATGAATTCCCAAACAGTCAGATTCATTAATCAGTATTTACCTCTGTGGTCCTCTCTCCATTCAATTTGACTATATATAGTCGCCTGAGGCGCCGTGACTGATTGGAAACACGGCAATATGTAAATTGCGTGGCAGACCTCATGCGGAAGACGCCAGCTTTGCAAAGTGACTCTACACATTGAAACAAAAGCACTCAAAAACAATGATCACACAACCTTTACGTTCCAACTCTGTCGACCTCCAAGAGAGAACAAAACAAGCAGACTTAAACCTGTACATGTTTTGTGGTTGGTGGAGATATCGGGCGGATGCGTTGGTTGGGTGTTAAGTCATAAGTGAAGTTTGTGGCGGTGCTGTTGGACGGTGATTACGATGGCTCGCGTCACAAGCCAAAGGCTTTGTTTCTCTTGGCACCGATGTCTGCTGGGCACCCTCAAACATTGATTGTAAATCACTTTCGGTTCGGTCTGTTTGAAGGTAACAAGGGATCATTTCTCTCTGTGACTGATCTCTCTGAACAGATGGGGCTCTCATGAAGGGAACAGGCTGAAGCGCATGAAGTTTTCATTAATCTATGATTAAGGCTCTCTGCTCTGTAATTGTTGGAGGCCGAGCTTGTTTCTCGACGCCGCTGATCCTTCCACAGTCGGTCGTGTCTGAACTGAGTCACGGCAGCCTCCACACTCCTCGGGCCGTCTGCGACAGTGTGAATTTCGAGGACAGTTGTGCCAGGTGGGACCAGCTTGGAGAGGCTCTGCGAGCGGACTGGACACTGGGCCTGGCACATGATGCCATCCAACAGGAAGAAGAACAGATGGCACAAATGATGCATCACCAAACCTCTCAGCAGAGCTGGTTCTTTCGTTTTAATAATGTCCCGTTCACGCTTTTTTAAATTTCACTCCATAAAATGTATGTAGTTCAAGTATTACAAATAGTGTTTCAAGCTGCAGCACACACACACACACATAGCATTTTTACAGTGCAATATATGCAGTACGCACACATCCGTGCCTGCCAAAAGTCTGTTCTTTCTTGTATTTCGCTACTATTGGTACGTCACCAGAGGATAAATATTTGTTTTCAGCCAGTGGAGCTGGGTGGCTCGGGTGCTCTTTGATGTCAACATGGAGATCAATTCGGTCATAGGTTTCCTCTGTACACGGCGCTCTCTTGACCTGAAATTCCTCAACCTACGCTGGTAAACACTCCCACGGATCTCCAAACAAACTGCGCCGGAGCAGGCAGGTACGAGCAGATCGTACAGCATGTGACACCAGGGTCATTACCATGTAAATGCACCCATCGACTCCAATCCCCCTCAGTCCAGCTGTAAACACTGTAGGCGCAGATAGGCTGTGTCGTAAGTCGGCATTACAAGTGTGTGTGGAAGACTGTGATTTGACATCATAACGCATGGATCCCAGAGACGTGACTGGTTATTGATATTCAGAATGCAATTTGTGTTTTATTGATATCAAAGAGTTTTTAAAAATCCACTCAACTTTTATCTGTTGTCAATCATTTTTTCAATGTAAACGCAGAACAAAAGCAAACAATCTTGATACGGATCTCTTAGGTTTGTTAATATATATGTATATATATATATACATATGTGGATAAACTTGGCGACACTGTTTCTAATTTACCCCCAAACCTTGTCTTCTATACTGCAATTTAGTGTTACTTATCGGCCGACACTTACACCAATAACATATTGTGCGTCTTTGCATTGAGTGTAGCTGGTTACTTGTATTACCAGCCATGTTTCCAGAGACAACCAACCAATCTGGCCATTAGCAAATAAATGCAAAAGAAAAATACTGCAGAAAAATGTAGCTACATTATGCAACAACGCTTCAGCTGAGGTTACTCAGGCTTCAACTGTAACAATATTTAAAATATAGATAAGGGAATACAGACGGAATCTTGTGTTAACTTCTAGAGATTTCTGTCGTCTTACGGTGTATATTGCGCAGCCTTAACTTACTGTAAACATCACATTGAAGCTCACTCTAACACTTTGAATCCAATCTAATCAAATGAATTGATAACTTTGTGTCACTTTGTATCCGTTTTGTTTCATTAGCTTTAATTTGAGATGGTTTAACTTTCCCGACAGTTCATGCAGAGGTGTATGTAATTACAGTGCTATCTAAAATGTGTCCCCTCATAAACCCTCGGTATAACAGTATGGCTGAAAGAAATACAGAAGCTAAGAATTAGAATAAGCATGTTAATCCTGAGTTAGCACAAAGCCGGTTGTGCTTTATCACCGATCACAGACTGCGTGTTACTCTGGGTCTGAATGTGTACTATTAGTAGGACAAGGAGCTGGATGGAACAGCAGTCCTCCTGTTTCTACTGGTTCAACACACACACACACACACACACACCCCTCTCACCCCCCTGAGGCAGTCGAGGAGTCCAACCCTGGCATTGCCCCAAGACATGAGGGGCAGCTGTGTTTCTCAGGCAAAGAGCTGGAGGAGCTCTCCTCACCCTCCTCCCCATTTCCTGCCTGCGCCGGCTGCCTCCCCATTCCTGGTTTTCTGCCTCCGCACAAAAGCAGAGCACACTTAATGTTGTGAAGGGTTACTGCCCCCCCCCCCCCCCCCCCCTTTGGTAAAACCATGAAGAAGCTAACCGCTTACTGTCTTCAGAGAGAAAAAAAGAATATTACAAGATAAAGAGAAAGAAAGAGAGGGAGCAGCAGAGACCCAGAACGCTCTAAGTTCAGACTGGGTGACACTTGTTAGGAGTTGCATAACAAGACATTTACTGGAATCAGGGAGCCGCAGGCCAAAGTCTGGTGCCACTGGTTAGTCAGCGGAACTGTGAGGCACTGTGTTAGAGATATGTGGGACGCTAGCCTCCTCTGTGTGTGTGTGTGTGTGTGTGTGTGTGTGTGTGTGTGTGTGTGTGTGTGTGTGTGTGTGTGTGTGTGTGTGTGTGTGTGTGTGTGTGTGTGTGTGTGTGTGCGCGCATAACCTGGGCCTCATAATTAAAGCCCTGCTGCTGGCAGATGCACAGACACGATGGCAGACAGACAGACAGGCCGACACAGGGAACATTCCTGCACGGGGCTTTTATATCTTTTTTTTTATTGTGGTGTGATATTTTGACTTTCCTTCTCTCCCCAGCTGATTTTAATCCAGTATCTCCTTCCAGTGGCTTTTTTTTGCCCCCCTTTTGCTTTTCGTATCACTTTGTGCTTTGATGTGCCGAATCACCATAGCTGGTACAAAAAGCAGCTGTGAGTGTTGATGAATCCTACCTGTTGGTCTTTGATAGGAGGAGTGCAATGATGAGTATTTTCATTGTCAGTGAGAAGAACCGGTGAGTGGTGTTTTCAATGAATGGTCTTAAATGATCAAAATGTTGCTGCTAATTCAGTAACAGGTCAACTGACTAATTGGTTCAGCATGAGTAGACCCACCTGTGTTCGGTGTTTTTGGCTCAGCGTGGTATAGAAATGTGATGACGATGAGTGGAAAATACTGTGATGCTGAAAGTGATGTAACTGTGCCCGTCCACACTGATCGGATTAGGCAACAGTGGGGAACGACAGTAGCCCCCGCAGATTATTTCACAACCACATGTTGTCCTTCTGTCCTGTGTTTACTTGTTTACCTGTCGGGCCCTCGGCTTCAGTACTCCCTGTTGTTGTCTGTCTCTCATTTCCTCCAACAAGAAACATTTTAGGATATTAATGACTCAACAGGCTGAAATAAATAAAAAAAAAGAGGTGAAAAAGCAGGTCAGTGTGGCGCAGCAGGGATATCGAATGGTGTTTATGTCTGCGTGTGGTACATGCTTGTTTATTGATGGATCTAGCCGTTCTCTAGCTATAAAGTTGCATCACTGCAACAAGTTTTTCCATAACAGCGATGGTCCGGAATGCCATGGGAGGAAGCCACCGGGCACCGACAGAAGCTGTGAGAAACACATACCACACACAGGGCATCATGTCTGTGTGTCTGCTGGTCTGTCTGAGTTGAAAAGGCTTCATCGTTATTGTTTGAATTTGACACATTGTGTAATTTGAGCTTGACTGTATGTTTACTGAGCTGAGGAGTAATGGCCAACGATGCTATAATTGATATTTTCAGCCTAAGTCAGTGACGCAGCTGGTGCTACGACTGGTAACTTCCCACTTATACAGCCGATCTCATTGGAAAGGACCCAGGCAAATCCCAGCAAAGTGCCCCTTTCATTCAGCGAAACGAAACAAATCATGTGCGGTGTGTCCACCCACCCCAGACACTGGCATCACACAAACCCGCAGCAGCCCTGCCAGAGTTTTGTTTTGTCAGTTCTTCTTTTTTTGGCTGTGGACCAGAGGACAGATCATTCAGTGAGTGTGGAGTTCAGCAACTGCACAGAGAGTATAAGTGATTTGGAAAAAGATAGCAGCAGAGCGGAGCGCCTCATTCAACAGGACAGAGGAAAGGTGCCCACGCATGCTGCTTTACTCTGGAGTGAAGAATCAAAATAAGGGTTGACGTCCAGCAGCGTGGTCAGGTAAACAGTCATGTAGGATGAGTCAGATTGTTTTGTTTTTCTCAGTGCGGGTTTGGTAGTAGCAGGCTGAGAGCACGTGATCGTTGTTGGCAGAGGGTTTGCCCAGGCACGGCTTGTTTGTGTGTCACCGAATACGCTGTTGCTCTGTCTGCCGCCACAACTTCTCATCAGTCAGAACATTTGGAAAATTCTCCTGTGGGGTTAGCTGAAGGACCTCTGTGGTGTTTTGCAGTGTGTGGATTTCGGATAATTTCACCATTTAAAGGAAAAGTGAAAGCCCTCAACGCTTCTTCACCCATGGCAAATGTGGTGTCCTATCAGTTTCTCATAGCTTTTGTGTTCATGTGAACCAGCTGCCAGGAGTGAGCAGAGCAACACTTTTTACGGGACCGCTCGCTGCTGAGGGCCCCAAACCACAGGCATTACCCAGACCCACATTGTTGTGCAATTCCCGCCCTAAGGCGATTAAGCACGGTGCCTGTCAGACTGGCCGGGCATTATCACACAATCACACATGCATTCAGGCATGATTGTGTTCACATACATGAACGCTCACAGGAGCTCTGTGCAATGCACACTTTCAATCAGAAGTGCCGTCACGAGTGTGCGTCAGAGAGCAGGTTACCCGCTTTTGTTTGTTTGTAGCCGCCCTCAGGAGTGTTCACTTTAGGTTTGCATTGGTGTAGCAACAATGCGGCACTATTGTCTGTGTTGTACAGCGAGGCTCTTGGATGACGTAGTTTTTTATAAAAGAAACACCTCACGGGGCGAGGAGCGAGGAGATCCTGTTCGGTTTGAATGTGGCATCTTTAGTTCCCATTCAGGGTTCCCGTGTAGGAAATGCAGCAGTGCCAGTCAGGCAGATTCGTCATGTAGCCACACGTGGACTAATTTCTTTCTCTCAATGAATCATCCATCTCCTGTCATTGACTAGAGAGAGAAAAGGAATCTTTATCCGCTGACGACACTGTGTTTTGTGTCTCATTGTTCTCATTGTTTTAAAGACTCTGTCATTTGGAATTTTACTTCGCAAAAGGTGAGAAATATTCGAAGAAAACAAATGCCATCGTCTACCATGGTGCCATTTTTGCATCTGTGCATACACCCACACATCTTCCATCCAGCATTAATATTGGAGATGAAATACTGTTGTTGAGCCGATATTGTATTTCTAATGCAACTCACCATGTTTCTCTATCTCTCTCGAGATAAAAAACAAAATCCTATGATTATGGTTGTGATTATACGATATGATAAATGTAATGTTCCACATGGTGAACGTAATAAACAGTTGGTCCTTTGCCATTACTGTTGTGACCAATATCTGTTTATTACCTATGATAGTACATCATGGTGATAGTGATCAGCACATGTAGTTGTCTGCAGCGATTGCATGAATTATCTCACAAATTTCTCGGGAATCTGTTACTTCTATCTTCCTCCACCTCCTCCTCTAATTTGCAAATTTCAGCCCCTGGCTGACAGGAAGTGGGTGCTAGGAAAGAAGCGCAACGTACGCAGTACCAGGGCGGTGATGTCACGAGCAGAGGAAGCAGCGCTGAGCGTGACGCCAGATTCTGTCGCGTCCTTCTCTTCCAGTGTTTCACTCAGAGCTGGGAAATGAAATGAATCAGTGTTATTGCTTATCGTTCCTCTAAAATCATTGCTTTAGATTCTCATACTGAGACATTGTGGTTCACACTTGTCATAATCAGCTAAAAAATACTGTACTGACATCAGTTAAAAGTAAATGCTGGAGTGAGGCTTTGGTTTGCTCATGTATGGCTCCTGCCCTGACCTGTACTGATGCCAGATTGATAATGGCCCCTTTGACTAGGATGCCATGTCCAGGTCTCAGTGCCCTGGTTTAATGTCACACTTGCTATCTACTGTCCCTCAGAAAAATGTGCGATCCAAACCATGAACGATAAGGTTTTTTAAAGTGTTCATAAGATATCATTTTGAGCATTCCTGTAGTCATACATGTCAATCTACTAGTTCCTAATTGAAACAATAACGACACCTTTTTCATCTTTTTTTTCTATGACTACTGAGGACTTCTTTCAACAAGCAAAAGAAACACATAGTAGCACAATGCTGCTGTTCTCATTTTATTCATGTGTTGAACGTGTGTCATCGAATGGCGTTGGTGTAATAGCAACAAGGCCAAATAACAAGGACGCTGGTGATAATTAAAAAAGCAAATAGCAACAAGTGTTAATCAGAGCAATGTGTTCATGTTAAACACACTGCTGTGCATTGCACGAACACACAAAGATCATTCTTTTAAAGATAGCCGTGAAAAAGTCTGTTTCTGTTAAAACACTTGTTGAATAAAGCTGTGAGCTTCACATATACGGTATTTATTTATTTTGTGTTGTGTCACTGTTCTTTCCTTTTCATAATGAGCTTGTGAAAAAAGGAAGGTGATCAAAGGACTGTAACGGCGCCACTACATCTCATAAGGTTTCTCTAAATGTTTTTAAAATTTCTTTTCTCAGACAACATCATGGTTACTTGTGGCTTCAGGCTATCAGTGTCTCATTTGGGAACATAATTGACGATAATGTGCCCTCATTAACACTTTTTAAAGTTCTAACCTGCTTGTTTAAATTCGGTGACATACGGTGCAGGAGTGCACTTATTTATGTCAGCGCCTACAGAGCAATAAAACAATACAGAAACTCTGTAACCCGTCGGAGCGTTATTGTTGGAATCAACATCCATCCATAAAAACAGCTCGGGGATATCCCCGTGTTTGCCAGGTTGAACTGGCTTGTAAATATAAACGCTCCCCTCTCACCTGTGGTGGGTCAGGTCTATGGATGCAGGCCGCCACACAGGCCCCCAGCAGTGGTCCACACACTGCATCTTTATCCGGGCAGAGCATGCAGGCAGCAGCAGGCCCAGCCCAGCCGCTCCGCTGATCAGAGGCGAAACATATCCGCGCTCCACAGACACAGCTCTGTGCATTTACAGGCTCACATTGTGTTGCACATAGCAACACATGTGCATATTTCAGCATGGTAAGCTTGGCCAGCACAACCCGGTCCCTGTCCGTACACATGAGCTGTGTGCCGCCTAATTCTGAGTCAGGATTGCCCATTGCCGTTAACACGCTGCTACTTGAAAAGTATGTGCAGCAGTTATCATGAGCAGCTTATGAATAGTCTGAAGAAAATACGAAATGTAATGTGAATAATTCAATCAGTCACTCTCTTTCTTTGCAGCCAACGTTTATGGACCTTGCAGGTGACATAAGAGCAGTGTGAATAATCAATAAAACACCATAAATACATTTCTTATAGCATTGAATGACAATTAACCGAAGTGAAGTACAAACATTTGAAACTTCTCACGTGTTGAATTTTAGTTGAAGATCTTTTTACTTCTGAGAGTTGAAGTTGAAGCACTGAAATGGTTTGAAGTCTCACTTGAAGCGTAAGCATTAAAAGGAGTTGAAGCGACAGTTGAGTTAGTGATGATAAAAGCAGTTGATGTGTCAGCTGAGGGTTAAAACAAAACTTTCAAGAACTCATTTCGTTTATAGTTTTTTGCTTGCTTAGTTGTTTGCTTTGTAACAGAAACTTGTATAATGACAACATGATGTGATCAAATTGAAGGTCAATAAGTGATGATATTGAATTATCACCACGCTGTGTGTAAGAGACAATAAAGTCCACAGTTGTCATTTTTTTAAACAACAGTACCTTAAGCTGCTACATGCAAATATTCAAATTGACTCCTTGGACATCGTCATGACGTAAGAAGATATTTGATTTCTGTTAGCTTTCTGAGATGAAACTTAGAATTTAGCAAACATGAATTAGATATTATTAATGTCTCCTGCATCAGTCTTGTAGATGTTAATTGCCGTAGAATTGTCTGTTGGCATCTTCATCTCCTTTTCTAATTGACCTGGTGAAATGAAACGGGGAAGAGCAAAGAACAGATTGGATTTAAGGTTTACAGCCAAAGAACACAAAACATTCTGCCTTCCTTTCTTAAACATGAACTGTTTTTGAAAGATACGATTTACTTACTCACTCGTTCAGCCAAGTTTTCTTTCGGAGCGATTTGGCCAAATGTCAGACCTTGGCCAAACGAGAGGAAATGGCAGATGATTTATTAATCTCTCACCGAGTTCTGTTTGTTTAGATCCATAATGGGGGCAAGTCATAAGTGGGGAAGTGTTTCTAAGATGTACAGTAAGAGCTTTATCCGCCATTGTGATCCTGCTGGAAAAGCCTACCTGAACAAGGGCCCCCTCTTTCCTTTTTCCTCTTGTTTGCCCAGTCAGACTACAGAGTTCTGATTAGGAAGTACTGGCTCTTGAACCCACTGTTTGCGTCAGCTAGTCCCTTGCATTGCACCAACCAGGGCCTCATTTTCCGCGTTTTGCATAGAAACCAGAGGCATCAATGGGATCAGTATCAGGACTGGCCAGCTCTTCCTGTGCGGAAACAATGCAGCAGGAAGTTCGCTAATAGCCCCTCTACTGCGCCACTCGTGTCACACTCTCATCCGGCGGTGAAAGATGCTGGAGTGTCAGTGGCTTTGCTGCTTCTCACCTTATGCACAGAACCACTCAAGGACTATTTATCATTTGTCTGCAGCTTCTGTGTGACCGATCAATCCTCAGCTTAACCAATCATCATCCGCTCAAGCTTCCAAGTTTAGCTGAGTGTGTGTGTGTGTGTGTGTGCGTGTGTGTGTGTGTGTGTGTGTGTGTGTGTGTGTGTGTGTGTGTGTGTGCGTGCGTGTGCGTGTGTGTGTGTGTGTGTGTGTGTGTGTGTGTGTTTTGGGGGAGGGCGGTTGGTTCCACTCAGATTCCTTGCTGAGGATTGTGAAAAAGCGATCCGGCCAAGAGGCCGTCAGTAAATACATTTGCAGACAGATTTGCGTCTGCATGACTTGTGTTTTCTGCCTTTCCATCGGTGCTGTATGATGGTCTTGTTACTCAGCATCTCACAATGGCCATTTTAACCATTTTAAGGGAGAACCTTCCTGGAAGTCATAGCCTGCCCTAAAGTGAATTTCAGGAGATTGACACTGAGCACTCTGTGTTCCGGGCCTCCACTCTCGCCTCTCTTTGCCAAATTGAATAATTGGAAGTTGACGTCAGCGGGTGAGAAGGGACCCATTTTTGCTGCAACATGAGTGTGAGATCAGCTGTGGCCATTAGTGTACGACGTGCATGATGTCCCAGAGGAGCACGTGGAAAGGACAAGGGAGGAATAGAAGACTGGGAAGGGGGCGGGATGGAGGCCGAGGGCAGAGATGATCTATTCCTGGTTCAAACCATGTCCTGGGGTCAGATTCCATTTTTAATCCGGGACTGCTTTTAAAAACAGAAATTGTGGCCAAACTGACTTATTTTTATATCACTGCGAACAGTGACACATTTATGCGTTCCCAACCAGATAAACCCGAGGCGCCGCCGCTGTGTTCGCTGCTACGCAACATTAATGACAACAGTCATTTCCTTTTCTACAGACTGTTTTAATGAAACCGAGGGTATAAATCATTTTTTTTAAAGGCCCGGCGCTTTACATTTCCTGTGCTCTGCTTTTTATTTCCACTGCCTTTTATGATCATTGATGTATTGACTTTAGTAAATAGGTCAGTGATTATCACTGGTCAGTTCAATATTGGTGCTGATGATAACTTATCAAACTGCAAACACATGAAGTCATCGCAGTCTATTCAGATTGCTTGGTGAATGTGGTAATGTGAAGGTGGATTGCTTTATTTTCCATGTATGTGTGTGTGTGTGTGTGTGTGTGTGTGTGTGTGTGTGTGTGTGTGTGTGTGTGTGTGTGTGTGTGTGTGTGTTAGAGAAAGAGACAGCCAGATTTCTTGTGTGTATCTGATGATATATGAAGATCAGACTGTAACAGTTTCCTTTTATTTTCAATAAAACAACAGTAAAATGGCAGTAGCTAAATACTGTTGAAGCTATACCGGCTCAAACTATTTCCCCGGTGACCACATATGCGATGACTCAGCAAGGGGAACTTTAGGTGCAGACTCTTGCAAATCAAGTTGTTTGATCTTGTATTTATTGACCATTGTAACAAATAAATAAATCCCCCAGTTAAACAACCAGACAGAAATTCAATAAAGCAAAAAATCCCCCAAAAAACAAATTATACCTGTAAGTTGGTCTAGAAAGCTTTCCGAAAATATAGTTGAAGTTGGGTCGACTCATGGTACTGTATCTTTAGCCAAGAAGAAGAAATGACTCTCTGAAAATAACTATTACCTCTTGCTCATGTTTGTTGTTGGCTGCAGGGGTTTTCCCTCTGATCAGTCTCTAGCCAGTTCACCACAATGCGCCACCTTTAGCTAGCGCACCTGATTTCCTAATCTATTGGAATCAGTTGTAACGGACACTAAGTGTATCTGATATGAGGGAAAAAAACCTGCCGCGGGTGTGTCTTTCGATGACTTTGTGATTCCAGTGAGTGGTAGTTCCCCGTCACCGGCTCACCTGGAGCTGTGTGCGCTCAGCCCTTATGCTGCTGTTAAGCGGGCAGTCTGCTGAGCTGGTGTTAGGCTAATAACGGGTTTACGCGTTTTCCCTCTCAGCCACATTGCTCAAACTCAGCCAGACTCAGCACAAGGCTCCAGACATGACCAAGCTACAGCTTTAGGGACACTTACTTTGGCGGTTAGAAGTGGTGCACTACACACTCTATAGGTTACCCTCTTCACACCCGCAGACATTACACAGAAAATAGCTAGTTACAGTGCAGGAACACACCTGCCGTTTAGTCGGAAACGTGGGTAACTAAAGGTGAAGAGGCCTGTTCAGGACGGCACCGTTTCTCTGATGAGTTCAGTGGAAATAGTGCAGGGAAACCGCATTTTGTTTTCACTTTCACTGGTTCCATATCTCTGGTACATGTAAGTGAAACTTCTCAGAGAACTGCTGGCGTGTGAGCTCGTATCTGCTGCTCGCTTTCAGTCAGCGAGGAGGGCGCATCGCTGCAGACGCGTTATACCTATAGCTGTATGGGCTTTGCAGCTGAGGTTTCACTTGTGGCTTCACTTGATTCAAAGCAGGCCTGCAAGTAGGTGGTGTTCGCTCATCTGGGGATTTTTTCAGTCGACGAGTTGACATTTGAGCAGCTCTTGAGAGCGGCAGCACCTCGGACAGCGTGCCAGCGTCTGTCTGGCACGCTGTCTCCAGGTTTTTTGCAGGTACTTTGCGTCTGTCTGCTGGAGAAAGTAGAAGAGGACAGGGTGAAGGAAGGGAAACAGAGGAGAGGAGATGAGGTGAGAAGAAAGGAAACAGGATGAGGAGAGGAGAGGACAAGGGAGAAAACAAGATAAGGAAATGTAGGAGTTGGAAGGACAAGGAAAGAAGGTGAAGAGGGAAGAAGAGAAGGAAGGAAACAAGACAATGAAAGGAGACGAGAGGACAAAGAAGGAGACAAGAGGAGAAGAGAATAGAAGAGAGGAGATTAAAATGAGTATGAAGTGAGAGCAAACCAGGCGAGAAGGAGAGAAGAGGAGATTAACAGAAGGAAAGGAGATGAGGAATAAAGAGAAGGAGAGGTGGAGAGGGTGATGTACTGAACACTGTGGCCTTTCAGTAGTGCTGCCAGTGAGGGAGCTTAAACCAGCACAGTGTGTTCTTTACTGATGCACGCTCACTCTGTCACACACACAACCCCTCTTTCTCTATTTCTCAAATAGCCTACCCCCACATTCTCTCACACACACGCACTCACACCACCCAGACGTCCTCACTGCAGCCACTGGTTGAGTCATGGCGTATCCAGTCATGTAATTCAGCTTCGGCAGTCACACGACAAGGTGAACGTTACTTTTCATATATTGTGACATCAGGGATTAGTGGCTGTTGCTAAACATAAACTCAATGGGGGGGGGGGGTTAGAGGAGGGGGACCAAAGTCCCCCTCCTCGACTGTCCACTCGGCTCACGCCGCTGTGGCTTTCGCATTCCATGCCTTTTTTCTCCGCCTCGTGACCGCCACGTTTCCTGTGAGGCAGGAAGTCAGCTCTGTTTCCTGTCACAGTCCTCTTTCATGTGGCCACTTCCTCGTGTTTTGCCAGCGCCGCTCTGTTGACTCAGAGAACAGAGGTGGTGCTCCGTGCGGTGGGCTCAGGCAGAACAGAGTAAAGTCTTTTTTTTGTTTTTTATCTCTGGCTACATGAACTAGCCTTCAGAGATAGCGTCAGGTTACTACCTGTTTTCCAATGATTAAATTCCTCAGTGCAACAAAAGGGGTTTTATTCACATTACTATGTAATAACTGCAAGCAACATTATGTATTGATATTATTTTGCAGGCTACTTCATCTCCATGCAATATTTTATGTCAAAACTGCCAAAACTGTCTCCACCGTCTTATTTTTTGGTGGGAAGAAACAAAAAACAGTGTATTTTTGAGATGGGACGGTGTTATTGTCATATTTTTATATAACACAAGATAGGTCCGTCCTCGTGCGACGGTAATCAGAGTTCAGCTCTGTGAAATGGTGAGTTTTGTAACCTTGCTGAGGAATGTTGATTGTGATGGCTGCCTGGCTGGGAATCCTGCCTTTACTGTTTCCTAAGAGATACTAACAAGTTGGCTCTGATTACGATTGAACTTTGCACACAGTGATTAGCTGGAATGTTAAGATTCCTGTGTACTGCAGAGATAAATCAGTGACACATACAGTCCCTGAATCCGAAAGAAACAGGCTTTTAATTTGTAAATGTCTGTGTGTGTGTGTGTGTGTGTGTTTGGGACATTAAGTGTAGTATGACTGTGTGTTATGAATGTGCGTGTGTTCATCCCAAATCACCTTTTCAAACCACAACAACACTGGCTGCAGTGAAGAGAGTAAGAGAATCAAAACCATACCACGCTGCTGTTTGTCGTACTGCCAGTGCACTAAAACCATGAGCTCTCTCTCTCTCTCACACACACACACACACACACACTCACACATTGGTAGACGAGGCTTTTCCATTGGCCCCACCAGACACCCTCAGCCACACTCCCCACACGGCACACCGAGTTCTGCCGAGTTCTGGTATTTCCCATCAGAACAGTTTTTATGACCCCTCACTTGTACTCCCTCTATAGCATCAAGACATTTGAACTGGTCCTTCAATGTTCTCCAGAATCACAGCACACAGGGTATGTGACTCTGACGTCAGCCAAAATAGAAAACCAAAGCCTCCGAAGTGGAGACTTTAGCCGTGAGTTTCTCCTTCCTGTCATCGGGAAGATATAGGGCTGTAACAGGACATCCTGCGCTCACATTGCAGTCATTCCTTGTTGCAGCACAGCTGAAATTACCAGCGCTCTTAGCGGTCATGGAAAGGAGAAGCTCATGACCAGACTTTGCTCTTCACATTTTGTCAGCGATGTGCACGCGAAGGAGTGGGGAGAAAAGCATTTGTTAGGCTAATCAGGGAAGGGCTGTCAAGTCGCCGCTCCGATCATGCAAACTAGCTCGAGACTATTGGCTGAGGCAGCCGGGTCATTTGATTCAGAATTTCATTCATTTGTGAAGGACCAGTGTTCATGCGGGCCCCCATGTGCCCGAGCGCCTGACGTCCTCCAGAGTGGAGCGAAAAGAGGTGGAGAGAAGGAAAAGGAGAGACAGGAACATGAAAGAGGATGTTATGGCTGGAATGGAAGATAATAGTCTTTGATGCAGCAGATTAGTCACATAATTGATCCGTCAATTGTCTGAAAATGACAATTCTGTTCATTGTTTAAAGGGAGGCGATTTCACTCGTGGAGGTCAGTTTACATATCACGAGGAGTCCTACTCAAACAGTTAATCATGTCTTTGGTGAATCTGGAGGAAGCTTTTCCAAAAATTTGAAAATACTAAAAAAAGATGACATCAAATTGAATTGTGGGAAATGGAGCGTTTTACCGGCTTGACCCACGGCCTCTTCTCTTTCAATTCATCTTTTCAAATGTGTCTCTTGCAAGTCTACCAACTGTATGCACGTGTACCACTGAATGGCTGGAGAGCACCTCCTTCATCTTTGAAGTCATTTGCTCTGTGTCCCAGTTTTATATCATTATAAAATGAATAGCTTTGTTTTTGGACAACGTTGGACAAAACAAGCAACTTCAAGACATCTTTTGAGGCAATGAAAAACTGTGACTGTTCATGAATTTCAGATTTTTTTTGGAATGAACAAATCATTGAATACTTGGTCAAGAAATGAATCAACAATGAAAATACTTAGGTTGGAGTGGGACGAGATTTTTGAGATGGTAGAGATGAGGCGAAGCAGAGGTGAAGGCAGAGCAGAGGGGCCGACTGTGAACCAGATGTGAAGCAGTGACTCACAGCAGGAACAGGCTTGATGACGTCGGCCACTATGCACGCTAAGCTCTGCATGATTGTGTGTGTGCGTCGGGAGTTCCAGCCTTCCTTCCAAAACAACAAGCTTTACACATACACAGTAACGTCTGGCCAAGGCTCATTACTTCATGTTGTGGCCCGGACGCACAACGATCCAGAGCCAAAGAGTGTAAATTATCCTCTGAGGGTTCACTCAATGGTCACTTCAATAACAGTTTGCACAGATTAAGTGTTCGAATATCATAACAGGAAGAAAAAAAACAAATGAAGTGTCCCAGTACAGTAGTGGTTCCAGTAAAGTAGGAGAGAAATGGTGTCTCTATGTCTGTGGTTTGCTTAGCAGACGTTTGCCCAATATTCTCGCTCTTGTTTGCGGTGTTTTAATACTGCTTCACAAGCTTCCTGCACAAAAATTACTTTTTCCACTGGCGGGGTGTCACTAAGCAACGTTGGAGCGCGGTATTAATGCGTCGCTTTTACTCCATTTCATTCTGTGCTGGTTCAGACAAAACACATAGTCAGGCGGAATGTGCGTTGGTATAATGGTGTTTTAAAATGAACCCCTCGGTTTGTGTGAAGGAAATAAAGGCCCTCGTGTAGATCAATCCTTGTTCTGGTCAGGATGTATTGCTCATATTGACATCTATCGTGTGTGTGAGTGTGTTTGTGCACATGGCATTAGATTGTTGAGTGACCTTAAAAAGCTCCCCTTTCTCCTCTGCAAGTCAGCTGCCAAGCCAGGTGTGTTTCTAAAAAAGAACCACCTGTACGGACGGATTTGCACTTGTATGCTAAAACGGATCTGAGGCGTTCTGAGAAAAGGGCAAACTCAAATCTGTTGTCTGCTGTCTGGTTTGTCTGCCTCTCACCCAGCCTCCCTCTCTTTCTCCCTCTCCCCCAGAACTCCATTCGACACAACCTGTCGCTGCACAGCCGCTTCATTCGCGTGCAGAATGAGGGCACGGGGAAGAGCTCGTGGTGGATGCTGAACCCGGAGGGCGGCAAGAGCGGCAAGTCCCCGCGACGCAGGGCAGCCTCCATGGACAACAACAGCAAGTTCACCAAGAGCAGAGGAAGAGCAGCTAAGAAAAAGGTGGATAAATAAATAATCCAGCTAAAGCCTTTGTGGCCCAACATCGCTGACTTCAAATGTTTGAACCGTGCCAAGATTTTCATCATAATGTGTCATGACAAAGACCAAAAGGGTTTTGGTAATATTCTGACCCTACATTGGTCCGTCCTTGCTCCTTAATGGCTACATTACAGTTAAATACAATGCTCTGGATTTATTAGCTCAGTAGAGTTAAAGGAAAGTCAACTCAGATTAAATTCGGTCATATTCACACTTCCAACCTCTTTTCTTATTGTTTCTTAAAGTCGTCATGTCTGTAAACATCCCTTGAAAAGCTGTTCTCAAGATATTATGACTTTATTGATACGGTGTTTAGCGAGAATACTTATACTACTGTATACTATACGATACTATATCATCTTTTTTTTAATAACATCCCTTTGTCGTGTTGCCAATGGTATCTGCCCAAAACATATGTTGCACTGACTGTCTCTGGCACTATACAGTACACTGATAGTCTCCTTGTCTCCCCACAGCTGTCCCTACAAGGCGGCCCTGACAGAGGCGCAGACAGCCCGGGCTCCTACTCCAAGTGGCCTGGCAGCCCCAACTCCCACAGCAACGACGACTTTGATGCATGGAACAGCTTCAGGCCTCGGACCAGCTCCAACGCCAGCACTCTGAGCGGTCGTCTCTCGCCCTTCATGCCCGAGGACGACCTCGGAGAGGCAGACGTGCATATGGGCTACCCGGGAGCCCCCGGGGCCAAGATGACAGCCACCCTGCCCAGTCTCACAGAGATGACAGTCTCTCTGCGACACGGTTCTGAGAACGTCATGGAGAACCTTTTGGACAACCTGAACTTGCTCTCGCCCAACAACTCTCAGGTTGGAGGAGGGGCGACGACCCCTGGCTCCTCCCAGTCCTCTCCCTCTCCGATGATGCAGCCGAGCCCTGGGTACCCGGCTTACAGCTCCACCAGCATGTCCGCGCAGCCTCAGCAGGAGTACCGCAAGTGTGTGTACGGCCAAGCGGGGATGAACACCCTGTCGTCCATGCCGCTGCAGACACTGCCAGAGAGCAAGCCCAGCTTCGGGCCCAGTATGGGCCAGTACAGCTGCCCTGCGGGTCTTCTGAAGGAGCTGCTGACGTCAGATACAGACCAGCACAGTGAGCTCATGCCGTCTGTGGACACCGTGGTGTCTCAGTCCAGCGGAGGCTGCATGCTGCCGCCGTACAGCAGCAGCCAGCATGCAGCCAAACTCATGGGTGGAGGGAACGGTCACCCGCATAGTCTTGCTCACACTCACCCCCGCAGTGTGCACAGCCAAGCCCCGGTCACGTCACAGGCCATGAATGCCCGCTTGCTCATGTCCCTGAGCCACAGTGGGGGTCCCACGCGTTTGCCCGCAGCCAAAAGCCATATGCAGATGCCTTATGGCCTCTCCAGCCACCTGAGTGCGGGAGGCATGCCCGGTGGCTTCTGCCCTCTCAACACCAACGGATACGGCCGACCAGGCCTGCCACAGCCCTTGCACCCGGAGAAGCTGCCCAGCGACCTGGACAACATGTCCATTGAGAAGTTTGAGTTTGACATGGAGACGGTCCTTCACGACACTCTGATGGACGGGGACTCCCTGGACTTCAACTTTGAGCCGATGGTGACCCAACAAGGTTTTTCCCACGGAGTGAAGACCACTACGCACAGCTGGGTGTCAGGGTAGAAGCTGCTTTTGCTGTTTGGCAACAATCGGAACTCATTTGAGATAACACACAAAAAGTGTATCTTCGGATAATAATCCTCAACCCAATTTCACCTGCAGTCCATGTACCATCCATTAACATTTCTGTTTCAAAAATACTTATCACTTCAGCAGACTGAGGCTGGTCGTGATCAGCTGAGGACGCATCTCCATTAGAGCCCTTGAACTGCTGGAGATGATGTCATGATTATCTTTGAAATATCAAATAATTTGTACAAACTAAGTGCCAAACAATTTGCCTTAACATAAGAGCCAAACTGAAACACACCTCTCTGGTTTACTCATCAAGGTTGCAGCGATTTCTTTTTTTTGCAAGTGACACTGCCAACTACATCTCATCAGCAGCAGCAGCGGCACGATCTGTAGAAGTGCACCAACTCGAACCGTGATGTTTACTGTGTATCCACAATCAACATTTTTGTATGTACAGTGTGGTGATAATTGAGTACCACTGCGGAAGAATTATGAAGGTAATGTGGCTCATGGGTTTGTGGACTGACACGATGTAAAGTGAGAGACTTCTCAAGGGATCCTCGGATCATGTTACATAACAACTCATTTTTGTTATTGCCTGAATGTACATAGCGTCATCATACAGTTTGTCAAATCAGGCCTCTTAGTGTATTTTTTAAGAGTGTAAATAGTGTTTACAGAGCGGAAGCAAAAGTCGAGGCAGCAGAAGTGAGCCCGCGTTGAAAACTGGATCAGAATCTTTTAAAACACACGTCGAGTGGACAGATCTGTGCTTTAGGAATTCTTCTCAATCAGGCTGTAAAATGGTAACACACTTTCTGATTTCTTGTACATACATTTAAGAATGTATATTAAAATGATGTAGTAGATGTTTACTGGATTTAGTATATATTTGAGACGTAAATTATTTGTGGTTGATATAGATTTATTCTAGTGCATAACCTGCACTTCAAGACATCAGAATTGTTCTGAGTCATTCGTCACTCTGAACCTTAATTAACACCACAGGGGCCTATTTATTGTGCCTAACAAAGTAGATATCGACTGCAGGCTTGAAGGGTTTTATATTGTAAATGTCTACGGTCCAGAAGATACTCAAATCCAACAGTCTTGAAGAAAAAGTGCAGTGAATTCTTCATTTCCAGTTCCCTGCTTTCACTTTTTTTTTTGGAGAAGTCAAGAAGAAACGAGTGACTGTAGATTGTTGTTGGGCTTTCCTGAAAGCTTCGCAGCGTTGTGAATGTTCAGAGGCAGGTTGGTGGATAAAAAGATGTTCTGTGCTGCTGTTGTTTTCACATCAAGGCCGAGTCGCCCGGGATTGTCATTAAAGACACTGTGAGTATTTAAGCAGCCTGTCCCCCTGTATAGTTTCAGAACTGACCTTTGTCTCTAACGGTTAGTGTGACCGATTCAACTGAGTACAGTACGACAACCTTTTATCAAAAAAAGAGCCGTCTGACGCTATCGATAGGATCTGCTTTATTCTGCTTTTAACGAGACTCCGCATTCACTCTGCCCCTTCTACCTCTACCCATCTCCAAGTCAAATATTCGACAACATAAGGTTTAACATGTGAATTTATAGCTCCGATCAGCTTCTCAATAACAAGTCTATTTGCCCCTGAAAAGCGCCACTAAGTGTTAAGAATTTTATCTAGCATGTATATTTGCATTTGCAGTCTCGCTTTTCCCACTTATCGCTGTACTAACAATGAGCTTGTCGGCCTGCCAGTGACTTATTACGCTGAGTCAACGAATAGTGTATAGGTTTGTGGTTACCTTTGTGAAGATGGTGTCTGTGAACACGACTGATGAAGTCGCCTGGTTCGGTGGCTGAAAGACCGGCTGCTTTCGAGATAGCGAACGTTAACTGCCTATGCTACCTTCATGTTGATAGCATTATTTAACCAGAAACCACATATATCAGCGTGAGTCTGATCATGTGTTGCAAAGGGCCTTGAGTATGCTACTAATGAGTTCCCCTTCAACCAGGGGGAATGCTCATTAATTAGTTTGGGTGTTTGGTGGAAATGAAAACTTGCATACTCCAGATCACTAATGCCACATGATCTGACGCCGCAGATGTCGTTTGTTTTAAATAAATCCAGGGAGCGGGGCAGGTTTAAGAAGAGTAAAATGAAATTCTTAACATTTCAAAAGGCCGTTAAAGAAGCTGCTGTTTGGCTTTGGTGCCAGGTGTTGCCTTTTCTTACCCAAATATACCATAGTGTACGATAGCCAAATTTGCCTTTTGAAGTCATAGTGATATATTTAGCCTTTTTATCATGTGATATGTTCAGAATGAAATATATTTGTGCCGGTCACTTAAGTCAGGATAAACTAATGAATCCATGTCGTCAGTGTCACACAGGATTCACTCTAAAAGTAAAAGAGCTGTACTAAGTAAATTATATCTCTACATTTTTAAATGATTGAATCTATGCATTGTATTCCTTAATTTCATGTCGCTATTTTCCTTTTCTTTGAACTTATGACAGAGATATTTTATTGTAACATAGCGCTGTGAGATATTATGGTGGTGTTGTTGTCAAAACTCTATGTTCCAGATAGTTATATATATATTTAGAAAATAGTATGATGCAGTGATTTAATATGCTAAGCTTTTGTTAACTGACAATGTTGTATTTCTTGTATTTAGCTACAGTTTTTAGAAAATAGCATCGAAAAGCAAATTACTGAGAAAAAAAAAATGCTAAGATATATTGAATTTTTAAAATGGAAAACACAATATTTAGTCTGTTGGAGAAGACCTGCTCAGAATGCAGTTTCTGGACCAATTTTTGTAATTTTATGAGTAGAAGGATATTGCACTTTTACTTACATATTATGAAAAAGTGCTCCTCGCAACAAGAGGAAGAGTTTCCATTACATATTTTAAAATAAAAAATCTGTTACATTGAATTTATATACAGGAATAAATTGGAATTTTGCTGTGTGATTTGCAATCAATAGAAATATGTAACTTGTTCAATATTAATGTATTAAGACCTGAATAAATGTTCTTCTGTGTTAAAGATGTGTCCGATTTGTCATTCAACAATAACAAAGATATTGCATGCAGAAGTTTTGGGTTTGGTACAAACATGATCAAGAGACGTAATCTGTCACCATGTGTGCTGACGAAGGCTGGGAGATGAGGTGGAAGGCTAGTAAGTGGGCTATTGAGCTTACATTACCTTGTCGCACAGAAGCAATCTACTTGGTTGTCTGAAACATGCCTGAAACACAGTTGGTGGAACCAAATAAATTACATTTCAGAATAAAAATAAGCAAGGTCAGATTTTTGAATGCCAAAATCAAACGCGCAATACATCTTTGCATAAATTATGATTTATTCAAAATCTATAGCTACTAGCAAGAGCTCTGTCATAACATCAGCCACTACTACTACCACTGATTCCTGCCTCCAGAGCAGTCAGCACCTGATTCACTGGTATACCATTGCTCTTCTTTAGCACTGAGTGTTGTAATATCCAAACTGGAGAGCGGCTTTACAGGAGATGATTGTCTGAGGTTGTGTGGCCTCAGGTCACATTTCCATCCCAACTAACGAGCTATGTGACATTTCCAGGTCAAAGTGACTCATGGGTGTCACAACACCTACAGTACTTGACAAGACGTCTATTAAAAGGTGCAGAGGGTTATTATCAAAGTGTAGTAGGATTTTGATATAATGTAACATTAGTTATGTTCGGAATAGAAAAAAAACTAAAGTCAAAAAGCCAAAAGGTATATACATTGTCAGCCATCAACCTTTTGCTTGACAATCAAAGAGTATTGTCTTTTCATGCAGCGTCCACACTGGAACTAACAGTAAAGTAAGCATTGTCACAGGAGGATACAAAATCCTAGAACAGGAGGTTCAAGGCATGCACAGAGGCTTGTTTTATAAAAGACACTGCTGCACTCCCAGTTCTGGCATCTCATTTCTTCCCATTTCTACAATGATTCCTCCTGGCTTTTTCTTATAGCCACATTCCACACGATGCACCCCCTACCACTGAACCCAGTCACCCCAGACAGCAAACTGCACAGTCTCCCCGGCCCCATAGTGTCTTTGACTTTGACTTGAGAGTAAAAGATAGCCTTTAACTAGACAAGCCACTGGGGACTAGTCTCATAAAAAAGCACCCTGGCTAAGAAGTATTCTTAAGAAGTTGCAGACTAGACTGACTCTTTGTCTCTTTGTCTCACTTTAAAATGTTTATCCTCCTGCTCATTCCTGCAGGGCTGAATTTCACACGAAAGAAAGTTTCCGTGAAATGAGAATAAGCATCAAGGTACCGTTGCTGAAATGAATCCTATCCCAGAAACTGCACGCATAACACTCTGTTTAGCCACGAGCATGTAGAGAAGAGCTTGGAAGGCCCAACTTAGTTCAAGAAGTGGCACTCAGTATGTTTCACCCCCCGTATCAAGGGAGAAAAAGTAGTGTTTGCAGTTCATTATTTCATTACAGTGCGCAGCAATGTTGGCCAAGGTTTTGGTGTCAGGGCGAAGTAGGAGGGAGAGGGTAAGGGGGGGGGGGGGGCAGAGAGGACGCTTGTGAGCACATAGCTGAGGAATGTGGGTGTGGCGGTTAGACTGTTGGGGCCATCTCAGGACACAGGCGCAGTGAGGACATATGCCATGTCCTTTGCCATGGAGTTCATTCTGCATTTGAGAGTAAAAAAGTATTTACAGATTCCTTAAAGTGGGTCAAACTACAGCATAAGTGTTTTGAGGGAAATAAAAGTTCTAATTGAATTGAAATGATATGTAGTATTTACTGATATTTACAAAAAAAAAACAACAGGGCACATCTGCTAAGTATATAGGCATACACATTTTCCTCATCTAAAGAGAAAGTTGTTAAGGGCCAAGAGTTGTACATTGGATTGGTACAGTTGTGAGTAAAAAAACAGAAGAGAAAATGAATAATTTGACTGGAACCAAGAATAATCAGTCACATCCTGGACCAAAACCAATAATAGTTCAATCACACTGCCAGATTAGTCTGCAATTTACAGAGCTTTATTGTACAAAACATCTTTAAATGTTCAATCTGAATTATATTGGACTCTGACTGTGTAATTGGGCTGAAAAATAACATTCATAACTGAACCAGTTTAAAATGTAAATAGGAAAACTCACAAAAAAACATTTGAGACTGTATCTACTGTACTCAGCTATCATGCAAACCTGTGTTTGTGTGTGTGTGTGTGTGTGTGTGTGTGTGTGTGTGTGTGTGTGTGTGTGTGTGTGTGTGTGTGTGTGTGTGTGTGTGTGTGTGTGTGTGTGTGTGTGTGTGTGAGCGCTGGAGGTGTGTCTCCAGAGCTCTGTGGGTTTGAACAAATAAGTCTCAGAGAGACTCGGGCCCAAAAGACACCAAGCAATGGGGCCTGTATCTAGTGCTGACTTGAATGGTAGACCCATGGGTGGTCACCAGCATCAACTGAGCCTGCATTATGCTCTTTGGGAATTGAACCAGCAGTTGTTTCAAACAGTATTTCTAGTTGTTATTCAGTTCATCTAGCATACATTTTCTTTTTACCATTTGAACTGCTTGTTACACCGATATTCATCGTCTTGTTTGATAAGAAATTATAATTTTTTTACCTAAAGGCCCTATGAACAGAAAAGTCATGACTGCAATACAGCACTAAAAATCAGAACATTAGAAATGACTGCTCAGTCAGCCCGAATGCCCTCTGGTTGTATGTGCTACTTTGGTTGGCCCAAGTGCCCATAGTTTGCTCACAATGTCCCTTGGGTGAGTACCCTTCACCCACTGGTAAACTACAGAGCCTATAGTTTACCAACATGGAACTCTGGTTGGCTCCAATGTCCATCGGCCTCTCCAACTGAGCCCAGTGCCCCGTTGGTTGACCCAGGTGCTCCACCAGCTCAAGTCCCATTTGGTCTGGTTCAGTGACCCCCTGATTAGCCCTTCTTGTTGGCCGCCAATGTCCATCTGGTTGGCCCAAGTGCCCCTCTGGTTGGCCACAGTGTCCCTCTAATTGACCTAAGTGCCCTTATGGTAAGCTCTTGTAGTTGTCCCAAGAGCCTACATTTTGTTCCGCATGCCTCTCAAGCACCCTTTTGGTTTCTCCAACTGCTCCTTTGGTAAGCCCAAGTGACTATTTGGTTGGCACGAGTGCCCTTTTGGTAAGTCCAAGTGCTTCTGTGGTTGGCACAAGTGCTAATCTAACGTGACCTTAGGGCTAAACAAACCATAAACCCAACCAGAAGCCTGCCCCCGAGAACCATGGAGGTACCACCACGTCATCCTGTACCAAAGCAACTCCACTTTTGGGCCAACAAACATCACGGTGAAACGACACACTTCAGGAGTGGGAAGAGAAAAGAGAGAGACAGAGAGAGAAAAAGAGAAGCAGATGGAGCTCAACTGTTGTGTAAGTTGAGAGGAGACTGACGAGCTCGGGGGGTGTGATTTGTGTCCTGACTTGACCTCTCAAGCAGCACTGATAAGACACCCAACAGGCAGGACACACATAAAGATCTGATTCGCTCTCTTTTTATCTTTACTGTCTCTGACCGTGTTGCTGACCATCACTGTTCCACCTTTTTGTAATTGATGCATCACTGGAACTGATTAGCCCCATATGACTTCAGCTTCCAGGGTAGTTACATTCCACATCAGTCTTTGCTCCTTGCAGCCTTTGTACTGTCACACTTTCCTGCTCAAGGAGCCCTCCTGACGTTATTTATGTATTTATCATCGCAGCACCAGATACATATCCCAGGGAGCTCCTTTTATCACGTCATGAAAGTGTTTTGTCGAGGACCAAAGTTCATTAAGAGAGTTTTCTGTCACACTGTCAAGCCCTGTGGTGCTGGGAGGGGGAGGACTGAAGTGAAAATGATGGGAATTTCAAGTTTACAGAATATATTCAAAGGTTCGCTTCTGATGCCTGGTGGATTAAACCTGACAGCATCTCAGCATCTTATGACTATCTCAGAAATGCACAGAAACAATAAGAGCCCTTTTACCCAGCCATACCATAGGCAATGGTTGCTACAGTCTGCCTTTGTGTTGCTCAAAGCTGTTACTACATGCAAAGGGAGTCTATTTATGGCTGTTCACTCAGCCTGGCAGTGGCTCGCTAACAATCATTTTCCATGATTTGTATGAAAAATGCCCCTCTCCACCAAGCTTGGGTTTGTGGTTTGCTGCGACTGGCACGCGACTCATAGTATTTCCTCCAGAATGATAGTACGAGACTCCCGCACTGGCACTCTGAAGAATAAACAAGATCTTCTTGAGAGAGACAGGATGTAAACACGGTCGTTTCTATGGTAAAATCACAAGAGGACAAAGAGGGAGAGGAGAGGAAAGGATATGAAAAGTAAAATATCGACAGGCAGAAGAAAGAAAGAGTTAGGTGAGGCACATTTATTTGTGGAGCATCTTTCAAACATGACTTGAGGTAATTGCTTTGCATTAATGATACAAATGTATTGAAACTGTTTAGAAAGACAGGACAAAAAGAAAAAAACCACAGTCGTCAGGATGAATAATCGACAAAATAAAAGCGTAAGAGAAAGTAAGACATCACAAAGCACTTAAGGGAAAGATGAATGCATCAATTTGCATGTTACCATATTTGTTCAATTCATCTTACAGTACAGTACTGTAAATGAGCTGAATATTTCAAATTTTCAAATTCACCTTTTCCCAAGAACTATAGCATGTAGTGTGTCATGCGAGAGAGACAAAATAAAAACAAACGCTCCATTTCATATACATCAGTCCAACACTGAATTATTAATCTCTCTAAACAGATCGCAGCTGTACACTTCCACCGAGACTAAACACAATACGCTGAGACTGTACTTTGCTGGGTTGTGACTAGTGGTACAGTACATTTTCTGGTTTTGGAACAATAGCGCTCATTTGCATGTTAAAGTCCCAAATTAATACCCGCAAGCCCACAATGATTGTCTTCTCTCTTGTGGACGGAGCAGCCCCAGGATGTTTTACAATGAGGTGTGGTTCTCTGGTTTTCCATTGAGGGAGCTGGTCATCCTAACAAATGCTGAATTGGTCACTTTAGACCCTGTGAAATAGACTTTTTTGGGAGTTTGTTGTTATCGAGATCTCATTTTTATTTCGTTAAAGGTCACATGTTTTTATTATTCATTACGAGTCGGCCCTACCTTGCCATAAGGGTTTCAAAGTGTGACTCATCAATGGCAGGGAATGAGAAAAGATGCAGCAGTGGCTCATTCAACCACCGATGACATTATTCATCAGTGTATTAGATTCTGTGTCCGCTCTACTCATGCGTGTCATAATGTGTTTCACGCTTGTTTACGTTTTAAACAGGAACATATCGGTTACCTGAGCCCCGGTCAAATAATCTGCATCCAGGGCACATGTGGAAGAGAACCAATGTCCAACCAGGACGGGTAAACAACACCGTCAACAACACTGAGTGCGGCTGACAAACACCGACCGCGGATCCTAACACAGCAGCATGTGTGTTTGTGAAAGTCTGGCAGGTGTTGCAGGTGGAGGCAGTCAGCCTCCGTGTTCCAATACACAGGATTTGTCCCATTTCTGCTGCAGTCAAAGATTTGTCTTGTGATAACGGAGTCAACAACAACATCATTGTCTGCTTCTTGGTTTTGGGGATGTTTGCTTGGCCTCTGGGCTGTCCCTCACCACAGCACATTCACTCGACAGTGTCTTTGTGAATTTACATACGCGGAGTTTAGCTTATTGTTTTGTCAATGCAAGTTTGCATTAAGGGAAATATTTCAGCTTGTTTCAAGCAGAAAGAGCCACAGCTAGTTTGTTAATTACTTCATCTGCACAGAGCTGAGAAGCGGACATAATAGAAGTGAAGAAAATCCAACCAGTGATGCACTCTTCAGAGAACAAAGCAAAGGAAATGGCAACCAAAACCCTCCTTTTTTTCAAATTTAGAGCAGAGATTCTTTTTTTCCTCTTTTGAGCAACCAAAAGATCTTTGTTGTGCCGTAGCTTTGTAGTGGTAAACATTCTTGCATTTTCGTTCAAGTTATCAATTATTTAAGCTAAAATGCTCCGTTTGTAACCTCCCCTCACTTTTTTCATCCTCAAATTTATTTTCTAAGCTGTTATTGGTTTTATACGAATAAAGAGGCTATAAAACGTGTTTATGCTTTGTTACACACATAAACACTGACACAAAATGTTCTCGGTTCAGTCAGAAATGTTCCATTTACAACTCCAGAATATATGATGTGCAGTTTAGGGTCATAATAGACCTGTTTGAACATTGGTTGGTCTTTGACTTCTTCATACACATCAGCCTATTACTGAAATGATCTATTCTGTTACTCCTAAAATACCGCTAATTGTTTCCTTATACACCTTTCTTAATGCTTTAATGACCTTTGTTAACTGCCGTGCACCTTTTCTGTTACAAAACAGGTCTCAACACCTACTGTTGCTATGGTAATATCACACAGTCCTGTCTTTTTCAACCAATGACTGTTAAAATGGACATTTCCTATGTCTTGCCTGATAAAGGGAATAATGTGAACCATCACGTCTTATCCTCTATGAGAAAGCGGTACATCTTACAGTGGCTGAGGGATAATAATACTTCATCAAAGAGATAATGGCAGAGAAAAAAAATAAATACATCTAAACTCTGTGAAACCTTTAACAGTGAGCAAGACAACAAAAGTGTTCCGAAAAAGCCAAAGAGCCACGGTGGACATGGCCCAGTCTCTTTTTGTTTTCGGTCTCGACTTGGAATGAACTGGAGACCCCCGCCCTAGAATCACACAGTGTAGTTCATGGAGGATTAAACGGTCCTGTATTGGATGACCTCTTGATTCTTTCTATGTGCTTTTGGTATCGAGTGGTAGTCTCCTTTTGATAAGGGACTAAAACTGCTGCTGATACTCTCCAAGCCCTTTAACTATTGCTCCTAATAATTTCATTATGGACTTAGCACTCTGAGGATGTCGATGGCCAAATGTGCGTGTTCTGAGCGCCTCAGTTATTGACTCAGAGAGTTCAGGGAGGAGCTCGTGTCAATAAGCTGGCCTGCCCCATGCTGGCTGCACCATACGGAGAGGTCTGGTTGTAATTCGTGGGACAGGCCAGGGCATAGTGCCAGGGAATTAGAGAGGCGGGCGGCAGGAGACATTTTAATTTGTGCTGCCATGTGCAAAGGCATGCACCTCCAGCCTGGGTCGGTTCCTGTGATTAGGCCAGCCAGCGTATTCCTAGAAGAGGGGAGGAGCGGGAAAACATGGGGAAATAAAACAAGACGCAGGATCATCTAACTGTCTTAATATAACGATGTGATGGGAGCACCATCCTGACTTCATCAAAACATTAGATGTGCAACATAAGAAGTACATTTCATCTCTACCATTATCAGATTCTAACCCTGTCGCCTAAAAATGTCGCTCCCATATGAGTAAACTGCGTTGTCAATAAGGTTTTGAGGGAAGCATATTATATATATTATATATAATTCTACGGTTTTTAATACGTTGTTAACGTTGTGAATTGAAACAAAACAAAACAAAGACGCAACAAAACTACTTTGTTATGTTCAGGCAATAAAACTACTTGTTTAGGTTCAGTAAAAGATCATGATTCAGCTCAAAATAACTATGTTTGTTATGCAACTCAAGTTGGGTATGTTAAAATAAGTTAGCAACTGGCTAATGAAGAAAGTGGAGCATTAGCAGCCAATCATTTAGCTCGGAGGTAAGTGGAGACCAAAGCAGAGCTAGAAGGAGAGTGAATATTGGACTCACATTGGTCTCATTCCTACTGTGTTGTAAATAGTGACACCTTTGTTAACATGTGGTTATCGCTTTAGCGTTTTGCACCCTATGTACTGCCGGGCCAGGTCCAATGTGTAGAGAGAAATAAGGTACTCGGTGAAACAATATTTAATCTTCCACATATTGCGGCTTCTAAATCCACATTGCATCCTGCAGGAAAGCATTCATCCCATCATCGATGTTTCATGGTGCCATCATTATTGAATGTTAGGCTATTCCTTAGCAGAGGAGACTAATAATGGCCACTTGTTTAAAATGCTTCACAGAATGACATCAAAGACTTTATATATTTACTTTTCTTTCTAGAAAGTCTGCTTCTGTGGTTTAATGTCAATATGAAGTCTGTTTTACTGTTTTTTATTCCAGTATTTTTGTGATTTCTTTTTAAATTAGAGGCAGATATAGAGTAGCAGTGTCACTGATTAAGCTCTGTCTCTGATTATCTCATCATTAAGTGTCAACTGGTGTAAACCTGACGATGGATTTTGGTCCTGCGGGATGTGTTGCTGTCTCCCCTGGCTCCGGCAGGGAGGGAGCGCCTTCACATCTCCACGGTGACAGATTCCCATGAAAGGAGCAGAGCAGCACACTCACAACGCCGCTGGAGACGAAGAGCTTCAAAGTGAGGCATTCGGGATTTTAAAGAGAAAAGAAACAACTTTTCTTTCCACTAAAACTGAAGTCAAATTGTGAAACTTGTTAAAAAATGGTGGGTAAAACAAAAACTTGCCTTCAGAATAGAGAAAGTGTGCCTTGAAAATATCCGTCCATATAACAGGAACATTGAGTTGGCCTGAGAAGTGATGTGTGTTCAGTAATCCCGTGTATTAACCGAGAGCTGGTCCAATACACTGGAGGCTTGTCAGGTGTGGAGCTTTAAGCATTCCTCTGTTTCCTAGACAATGAGATTATGGGATATAGACAGTGAGATATGTCCAAGCCGCGGGGGCAGCCTGGGTATCGCTCTCATTAGCGAGCTGGGGAGAGGATGGCAATTACCAGCCTGAGCCCCACAGGAAGACAGAGGCAACTCTAAAGGGACTTGTTAGGTGTGTGTGTGATACACTGTGCATAAAAGGTGTCACCTTGTTCTACATGTGAGAGACTTGGCTGTACCTCCTAAAGAGCGCTGCTAACTCCACGCTAATCAGGAGAATTAAAAATCTTACAGAACTTGAATTTCTCATATTTTACATTCTTAGTTATAATTCACCAGGTCATATGAGGGATTGATTGATGAGTGAGACCACGAATAAATAATGAACTGACAACGCACTTTTTCACGCATAGTTTGGCATAAAGTTAGGGACTGGTTCATACGTGTTATACGTTCAGAGATTTGAACACTAAGCTTATGAAAGTCCTGGACCAGAGAGGACTTGTTTTGTTACCTACTGTATTTGTTTCCATATCATAAAACTTGCAGTTTTACACATGCTTTCAGAGGAACAACTTTGAAGAGTGCACATTGCTCCGTAAATACCATTTCCACCCACAGTGGTGTGATGTGCATTCAGGTTCAGTGGTGAAGCATTATACCATGCATGCCTGTGGCAAGTGCTTGTTATTGATATCGGCCATCATTCTCATCGGGGATTGGCATTATTTGAATTCTCTGGGATAATTGCTGAGATATGTCGCAGTTAATCAATAGTTTTACAACAGACTGCTAGGACGAACAAGACTCGTCCAGAATACCAAACTACTTATTTGGACGTCAACGTCTTTGGAAGTTAAAACCACAACAATAACACAAACTTTAAAGTTATACAACCAATTGTTGGTGTTGACCTACTGCACTTATCATAGCCGTGTGTGCATGATATTTTACAATACTATAGATATTAGAGTATTCTTCAAAACAAACGGCATACAGCAGATGAGATTTTAATAGCAAGTTGTCTGACCACTCCTGTCGCCCTATTGAACTCTGCTGCAAATCTTTATCAGCTATCATCACATCTTCAATTAGTGAAAGGGATGTTATTGTCGTGTTTCATTTTCAAAGAACGATTGCAGACCAGCGATGTTTTTTTGCTCCGCCACTGACATGTAACAACACTCAGAGAGAAGGTGCTACAGACCCAAGAAAGCTAGTATTTTATTTATAATTATTTTAGTTTAAGCCTTTCAAAAGATTCTTTGTCTTGAGCAACATTTACAACCACAATAATAAAACACATTTTAAAGTTATACTACCCAAATTCAAAAGGTTCTTCATCTTGAGCAACATTTAAGCCATTTCTATTCAATTTAGTTCAACTTTAAACAAATTAAATTTGGTTTTTGACAAGAAGCAAAACAAAACGTGTATTCCGCAGATATTAATCTCAAATTCAAAAGCAATTTGCGAGTGCCTTGCTCAAGGGCACATCAAAGATGAACGAAAATGCCTCTTTACAAAGTGTGCACTGTATTACTCACTACAGTAGTGTTAGTGTTACTCAGGAAGAAAAATGTGTGCCTGTGTGTATGTTCGTGAGAGAGAGCGAGAGCGAGGCACTGTGCATGTGTGTGTGTGTGTGTGTGTGTTGGGGGGAGAGCCGATTCAGTGTTGCTAATGACTGCCTTCCCATGAGCTTAATCAAAGATTTGTACATTTAATTGCTGTCAAGTCAGCGCTCACCACCTGCCACGTCTTGCCACACACATGCTCACCCCCTCTCTGGGAGCGCTTCCAGCTCCATCCATCATCCCTGGCTGAAGGCTGAGACAACACAGCCTGCTGGGCAACCTGCACTCAGCCGTCCAGCCGGGCCGGCCAGGCCTGCACAGCATGGACCCAGAGAGCCCGCTCAGCGCGTCGGGAGGTCTGTCAGCACCTGGGCCTTCCAGTGCCAAGCCATTCCTCCCGTTATTAAAAACAGAGGAGCCTAAAACTGACACTGACTAAAGCCAGCGAGATGAATGTTTTTTATTTTCTTCTCTCACCGAGGCGTTCACGTGACACGTAACCTGGCCGTGACATGAGATACATATCAAAGCAGAGGAGCTCTGTGAAACGCCGCCAACCGTGCGCCTCTGCAGGCCTCACCCTTTCTCCCACGCTAATCGCCATCGCCGTGTGTGAGAATCGGTGGTCTGCTTTGTCCCTCAGCACAGCCCAGGGTGGAATGTGGGCCCGGTCTGTTATCAGTCTCCGCTTGTTTTCCCAGCTGATGCCCACAAGGCCCGGTGTAAAGCAGCCACACTCTTGCACAAGCTGTGTTAAGCTCTGTGAGGACTGCTCGCTGTTGCCTCTCACCTTTTGGATTTGCGGGGCCACAACAGCACGCATGACATTATTAGTCCCCAGAGGCCCGAGGCTCCCAGTGAGCTACCGTGCAACACATACTGCAGCATCGAGTGGATTTTGAAGTTTTGGAAATACTAACAGAGTGCACTCTGCCAGACAGGTTCCACTATGTGGGTGTCGTTTCATGGACTGTGGGTCTGCAACTAACATGAACAGCTAAATTACATTTAGAAATGCAGACTTGGTAAATTATTAAAATGTTAACTATATTCAGTCATCAGGTCTGCAGTTATGTTAGTACGGCATTAAGTAATGACATGGCTATCCTTATATAGAGCCTTTACAAATGACTTAATAACCATAAATAAAGCCATGAAAGACAAGTCGTAAACCTTCTATAAATTGTGGCTTATTAAAATGTTTGATTTTGGAAATTTGTGAGATCTAAACCCCAAAACACCAGCATGTTTCAAACCACATGGAGGCAGTCTAAGCATTTTTCCTAATACAAGTTTTTGATTAATAACCATCTAAAGTGATATTAATTTCCACTCTGTCTGTTTGAACTCCCTTTTCCAGTTATACAAATTGTTAAATAGACCTGTACAGTATTTGTATGACAAAAATCAAATAGGAAACTTGAAAATAGAAGTACAATGTGGCTCTGGAAACAGACGTTGGACCAGTTTCACACAGAACCAACCTTTCCCACAGGATCACGTGGTGGTGGCTCAGGTGTTACAGTTAATCCTAAAAGTTAGCATATTATCCCCTACACGGCTCCAGGCTAGACACAAGAAAACAGGTCTGACCTGTACGGTGGGAGTCAATGTGACTGTGAGCTGGCAAGTCTGGACAAGGCCCTCTGTAGCCTGGCATCTCCTGGGGCCAGAGCACTGCCTGCAAGGTGTAACCCAGACCTGCTCCCACGGGTGCCTGAGCCAGGGAGCAGGTGGAAGGATACCGCTGAGCTCATCAGTGGCCCAGCCTTTTCACTAGAGGAAAGAGAACAGTCGACTTGCCTCTGTTGGCCTTCCAGCGGGAAACCACGAGATTTATTTTGATGGACTGAAGATATTTTCATACTCTTGATATACTGAAATAGTTAACTATAACAAATAAGTGAAAATCAATCACCATAGCTGATTTTAAATTGTTGAATGAATGCTTGGTTGAGTACATGTTTTTTTTTTTTTACAAATTTAGATACTCTAGGATTTTAACCCATACTCTTGTATTTGATTTTCTGATTGCTGATTCTTGTCGTTTTTTTATCCTTTTCCCCTTTTTTACAATTGCAGCTTTTGTGTGTTGCTTTTAAACAAATACTTGTTTGTACTTAGCCATAAGTAGCTGGAGCTTAAACAAACTAGAAACAATGTGTTAATTCGTGAGCTTTTGAGGTGGTGACAGGTGGATTGTGTTACCTTTGGTCAGAGATCCTCGTTTCCAGTCTTCATGCAACTCTAAGCTAACAGGCAGCTGGATTCAGCATCAGATCCACCAGACAGATGGGGGTCAGTGGTGTCAAGCTTCTCATCTAACTCTCAGCAAGAAAGCCAACAATCGTAGTTCCCAAAATGAAAGCTTTCAACGTGTTCCACTTTTGTGATCTACTTTTACAGTCCTGAAAAGAGTTAACGACTCAATAAATGAAACATCCCACTTTTCTTTTTTAATGAAGTAGACTAAATTGGGTTGTATCATATTCATTTCTTATGAATCGAAACAATACTGGAAGACAAATACAGTTGTATTGTGTTAAAGATAGAGCTTTTTGTCACAGCAGATGTTTTTACATGTCAGAAGGAAAAGCACAGGTGCACTTAATACCATGAGTGATTGCAGCATTCCACTCGGCGGAGGTCCTGGTATTGTGCCGGCCGGCTCACTGGAATAGGCGACACTCGGTGGAACTGAGCCATCGTTAATGTGATCAATTGCACCTGTGCCGACAAGTCAAAGGTCAGTCGAGTCGGACCCTGCTGCACTGAGTCCAGTCTCACGTTCAACTCTGTCTGCTCGTAACAACAGGGGAGACTTTAAAAGCCTTAACTGGGATCCACCTGCTCAGCCTCTTTCACTGAGCGTTTTAATTATTAGAGTACACCGAAGCAGCCAATGCAAACGCTTTAGCACGGCAGCAATGCGCACCTGTTGTTCCATCATATTGCATAACTGACATATTGCTGCTCCTGATTCATTTGACATCAGCATTTCTTGAGCTGTAATCTGAAAAAATGAATAAAAATAAAAATGAACCAGACAACCTAGTTTGAGGATTGCACCAGCAGAAAGAAGGCTTGACCATATGGCCGCTCTCATCAGGGAATAAGAAAAGAAATAGAGTTCACGATCCCTCTCGTATCGTGACAGCAGATGCAATCCGAGGGGTCTATTTCGCTGACTCACATGTTGGCCCACCCACGAATGAGAGCGCCGAGCTAAAATCACACTGTTTCCACGACAACCATAATTTATACCTTCAAAACAACATTTTTTTCATCCCCACACACACACACACACACACACACACACACGAGTGATTAGAAAACTAGCTCCTGGACTGTCACAAATACTGCTTTTTTTTTTGCAAAGTTTGAGAAAAATGAGCAGAAGGAGGTCATGTAGACTTTGCATAAGCTAAACTGAAAAGATAAGGGTTGTGAGACAAGCAGATCTTTTTGATAGTTTGGCATGTCTTTATGGATGTTGAACCCAGCCAAAGGCAAAAACAACTCCCCATAAATAACACCGCAAGAATTAAGTGGAAAATTGTTTTGTGAAAGCCTTGAATTATATCTAACTTCCTGCTGTGATTTCCTAGTTCGGGTCAAACACAGCTTCCTACTTCTTCATCAATCCGGAGCATTTCATACGGCGGAGCAAAGATTTCACTTAAGAGAAAGTCAAGACCTTTGGGCGTATGAATGGGAGGAAACGGCTGAAGCGTTTACCCACCATGCCCGTCATTCAATAACAACACCACTTCTTTGCTACTGTGCACTCGGGTTAAATACCAGCACCTGTTTTTCTCTGCATGGATTTGATTTGCCTCCATGATTTTGAAACTGAATGTTTAAAAAAACATTGTGTGGAAAGTTTTCAGATCCCTCCCCCCTCCTCCTCCTCTCCCCCCTCCTCAGTGAAAACAGGGCCCGATCTGGCCCCGGCCCCCGGCTTGTTGGGACAGCTGCTCAGATGATCTGGGCTCACTGCAGGTTCCATGATTCATTTTCTGAGTCAACACCACCGACTCCAGATTCAACCTCAATGCAGTCGTGATTCACGGGCAGATTTGTAAATTTGAATGATTACTCAATTAAATGTGTACAGCATAAATACTCAACGTGTATATCACACGGAGGCTGTGTTAGAGACGTGACCGTTTTAGGAAAATACTAATTCTGTTTCCAAAACAAAAATGCTGCACAGCTTTGATAAACAACAGCAAAACAGTTTGTCTTTTCCAACTTGCTCACAAGACATATTTTTGCTTCTGGTTTGTTGTCACGAGATTTTAGTTTTACAAATCATTTTTAGATCACAAGGAATTTATGGCACTGTGTGGTGGATTTCTGCTCTTTTCTTGTGACAAGAGAAGAGCAGCTGAATCAGTGCCACAGCTGACAGTCATGCATGCGAGTTCTATTAGAAACTGACTATTTGTGAGGTCTGTCTTTTTGTCTGTTTTCCACTAATGCCGACATAATTCACATTCCTTGATTATCTCAATCATGGTTTGCAACGTTCTTCGTTAGTATGTATTTGGATGTTTGCGTCTTTAGCACATTTTTCTGTGTGAGGTTTTCACCAAGTTGAACCGACGCCACGCTGCTGGAGACACAGGCTGTATAGCTGGGCCTGCTGGAGGGAAGGGAGACTCAGGAGAGCCAGAACCAGGGTGGTCAAAACATGGCTGTAGTAATATTAAGATTTATTTTAAAGGGACACTACCACTGTCGTCCACAGGCGCCGTCAAAATCAACATATAATTCAAGTTCCTCTTCAGGGTTCCACTGATGTGCAGATTGTTAAAAGACAAATCACACATTTTAGAGCTTTCAGTAAATGAAGACCGTCCTCCGGACTTCTCATTCCCATCACACTGCTGAACAACATGTGCAGCAATCTCATAGACGATTAACAGTGACGGGCAAAAAATCCAAATTGCCTAAACACGTAAGATATAGTTTTACTGTCGCTACATTTTTGCATATTTCTGTTTTATTTGTGACACACCATATTTTTCTACACATTCTGCAAAGTCTGTGTGTGTGTAGTGACTTGGAGAAATGCACTTTTTTTTCTCTCTGACAGGACATTACCAGAAAATGTCCCAGTCACACCCTTCTGATGAGGGAACGGGCGAAACCTTCAGTGTGGCTGATCTGGATCGCTCTGGTTCTGCTCCTCACCCTGGACTGAATTAGCAGCCCGTCTTTCAGCCGGTACCTCCCTTACCAGTCTGGCGTGGAGAGTGTGTGGGCTGGGGCGGATTAATGATGTCAGGCCAGCAGCCACTCCCAGTCTGCGCATGAAGCCACTAATCACCAATCTACCTTCTGCAGAAGTCAAGAATTGACTTTAAAATCCTGCTGTTGGTTTACAAAGCACTGAATGGTTTAGGGCCAAAATACATCTCTGATCTGCTGCTACCTTATGAACCATCCCGACCCCTCAGGTCGTCTGGGACCGGTCTACTTTCTGTTCCCAGAGTCAGAACTAAACATGGAGAAGCAGCGTTCAGTTTTTCTGCTCCACATATCTGGAACAAAGTCCCAGAAAGCTGCAGGTCTGCTGAGACCCTCAGCTCTTTTAAATCAAGATTGAAGACCTTTCTGTTTGCTGCTGCCTTTAATTGAACCATGTTCAATTCATATATTAATCAATTTCCTGCATTTCTGCATTTTACTACTGTATTTTATTTCTTACACTGTTCTTAATTGCTGTTAAATCTCCTTTTCTTTTGCCTTATGTTTTGATGCTTTTAATGGTTTTAAAAGGACTGCACAATATATCGCCATTTCCTCCGGGACCGAGTTCGTGCAAGGCGTACACTATAAAACGCAGATCGGCAGAGATCTTTTCCAGACGTGGTTTGTGTGCGAGTAATTGCAGAATTGCGGCAGTGTATGGTTGATTGCGTGCAGCGTAATGTCTCAGGGAGACATCGATTATTGTTTCAATGTATGTTTTAAATCTCCTTTACTTTTTACTACTGAATTTTATTTCTTACACTCTTTCTTTAATTGTTTTTAAATCTCCTTTTCTTTTGCCTTATGTTTTGATGCTTTTAATGGTTTTATGTGAAGCACTTTGAATTACCTTGTTGTTGAAATGTGCTATACAAATAAACTTGCCTTGCAGACTGCTCCGAGTTTCCCGCTCCCGCTAAATATTATTGTTGTGAGTTGTAGGTCTAGTGACTCATACTTTCCATTGACATCTTACTCATTCAGCAGCTACAATGGGAAGGAGTGGCTTTCTGCTGACACAGTGGGGCACACATTTCCACACGCGTCTCCATACCGCCACATTCAACTGTAGTTCATGCTCCACAGAGTTCAGTTACGCCTTACTCTAAAGCAGCGTAAGCCTTGCTCAAACTCTGCCAGTGACGAGCTAATTAGAAAACACAATATTAAAATGCATTGCATTCACTGGAGAGATAATCCTGCTTTGTCAGACTTATTAACATTCACAGCTGTAAGGTTTTGTGATTTCCGTCCCTCGTGGCAATCTGCCAGACAACCTGAACGAACTGGCGCTTGCTAGAAGTTGCACTTGAACACAGCAAACGCTACAGCCAACGGCCAGTTTACATGCCTTCATGCATGTATTGAGCATTCAAGAGAGGAAATAACTAGTCAGTAGTCTGCACGTGCCCTCCAAAAACATTGCGGTCTAACAAAAACAATCTCGTCATGTGCTCAGAAGACCAATTGTGATTCCGCGTGATAAAAAGATGAATCGAGCTAATCAAAGCTTTGCTTCGCAATGACTCTGTCAGCCCGAAGACCAGGTGAAGGCGTGACAGAGGAACTTCACTAAATGCTGAGGTCAGCTGCCTCCGACGTCAGTTCAGAACGCTCTGTCAAATTACGGCTGATGAGGATTGACTAAAGCCAATTGACCTTTTCGCTAAGCCCCGACCCCCGATGCTCCTCCGTCATGCTGTCAGAGCTACCGTGCACTCCCTGCATAAATATATCAGATTTATTTGAAAAACGGAACGCGTGAGAGAGAAGCAGACAGACGGGTCTACAATATCCACGATATCAAACAAATTCAGCCGCAAAAACAAGTTAAAAGATAGAAATGGAAGCGAATGTTACAGTTAACTGTGTGAAAGTGAACCACCTCATCACCTGCCGATCGAGACAGAAGACAATGTAATTAAACGAAATCAATTAACACCGTTCCTGTAAAGCTGGGAAGATCTTTACCACTGTTACAATCATTTAAAACCAAACGCAGCATGTGTACACACTCAGTATAGCTTCAGCAACTAGCGTAGCATAGAAGCGCTTAAAGCTAATGATGTGCTAACCTACTCTGCAAATGTTAGCTCCACAGCTTTTTTTTCTCCTTTCAACTTCTCTGGATAATGAGCAACACTGTTGCACAACGTTTTAACCATGACTAACTCCAAATCTACAAAACTAGCCTGAAAACGTGGAAAATCTGAAACGATTTTAACGAGTCTTTGGAGCAGAGCACAGATTCTACGCTACGATTCTGCATATGAGGGCGGGACTTAGCGAAAGGGACAGTTCACACAATGATCACACGGCAAACACTACAGGTGACCACACATGGCCCAATGGCTCACCAAGCACTCTGGTCATTTTGTGTTATGGGACAGTTAAAATGACACACATTCCCCCTTTATGCTGCTGCTATTCTACTTGTTCTGCTGTCGAGGTAAACTTCCACTCAATGCTCTTGTGAGCTGCCGTGTTTCTCTGTCACTGGCTAAGCTTTGGTGGTTTGTCTGTTTGAGTGCACACTGTGGGGAGTCGGCATACAGGCCCACTTCACGTGGTTCGGAAGGTGAAGTATGGGACTACGCCGCTGGGTTACTCAGTAACTGGGGCTCTCTTCTTCCCCTCTCAGGCCTCTAATGCTGTTCCTGCAAAACCCCCCCACACACCTCCTACCACACACACACACAAGCACACGCATGCACACACACAGTGGATGTGTCACTGTTCTCTCTTTACTTGCGTATCTCTTTGAAAGAAGAAATAATCCATACTCAATCCTCTATTTCCCATATACATTTCCCTGTTGTTTATGTGTATACATATCTGTCACAGACTGTTCCATCTGAGGCATTTCTCTTCATTACTACCTCTATTTGTGGGATTACTGTATAGTCACTACATGACCCGTATACTGTATGTGTATTTGAAGGAATTTAGGTTACTCTGCAATTATTTGGTGTGTGAGAAGAGAATGCATATGATCTGAGTATAAGATACAGATGCTCAACTTTAACCTCACACTACAGTTGGAGTACCTTTGACTGGGTCCCGGCCTGCTACCGCTGCATCGCCACTCTGGCACCAACACAGCCAGTGCGTAATGCAGCTAGAGCTGGTGCTCACAGCCATGTTTGTTTTCTGGCCCTGAGCAGGGAGACATGAAGGTGGGGGTGACCGGGTGTGTGGCCGTGACCCGGGGTGTCAAGGACGACCCCTGTCGATATATAACCGTTGTCTCCCTCTCCTGCACCCACCGCTAGCTCGGCCCTGGTCGTTCAGGACGGGAGTCACGGGACTGTGCTTTGAAGTAGCGCACAGCGGGGCCACATTCGGACCAATGACGGCGGGGACAGTGTGAGTAATTATTGACAGAATGGCGGATTACTCACAGAGGTATTAGTCATGGTGAATTTGTTACGTGTTCTTGTTCTCGATTCTGTAAGTGTGAATTGGTCTGTTTGTCGGGTTCATGGATTTGGTCGTGTGCTGGCGGCAAACCTGGTGAACTTTAAAATGCTAAAATAATCTACAATGTTCTATAAAAACATCTATAAGTACAGTAAATACACATCTCTGACTATCACCAGGTTTCAATAAATCTCTTTTGTGGCGCACACAACTTCGTAAAAGATATCACGAAAACAAAAAGACAGCAGAGACTCAAAATCCAACAACACAGGACAGATGTGGTCATTGGTGAAAGAATTTGGAAATCACTGAATGTGCTTGCGCTCGGCCCAGGACTCTGTACAAAGTGTTCATACCAGCAAAAGCAAACATGTTTCTGCTGGGAGGAAAAGCTTACACAATGAAGTATCCCAGCCACACGCAATACTGTACAAGCATTCTGGGGCACCATCGGGGGGTCCAACCTTTTCCAACAGCGCGAGGGCACGGCCGCTCCATCATTGGCTAATCTCTGGCCGGAGAGAGCCAGTCATCTCTGCGCTCCCCTCTCATCCCACAACTAACCAAACACTGTGCTTGTTAGTGTCTCTGATATGCTTTTGTTTGTCCAGGCCACCTGGACATGCATCTGGTCAAGCAAAGGGAGTATGCCGGTCAATAGCGGTGACAGATGGACGTGCATTAATAACTCTGTCTTATGTGGCAAAAATAAATCACGAGCTGCAAAATGCTGACTTTTGAGGCAGTTTTTGGGAGTTTCTGAAACCCTGCGTTGCGTTGAGTGCACTGAATGAAACGCTGATTCGTCTGATGGGAACCGCAGAGAATCAGAAAGGAAAATGAATTACTGTGCACGAGTGTTTCAGGTCAGTACTTCAGCGTCCCCGTTTCCTGCGCGAATAGAAAAATTACATAATAGTGTCCAAAGAGAAAGACGTTTGGCATGAGGTAACATTTTCAAATAATACAAGAGATGTGGAGAAATAATTAGGAGTTGTAATGATATGAGGCAGGAGATATTTGAGCTTCATAATAAGATGGATGACAAAGCCCCCGGGCTTGAAGCAGCTAGTGCACAAAGCATGGAGAGCACGTTACATAACAAACGTCTTTTTTACCCCCGAATGGCTTTAAATTGGGTATGTTAGGGCCGAGGCGGATGAGCGGCTCAATTCATACCAAGAATTTGGTTTGAAATCCTGAAAAAAAAGTGTTGACTAAGACCACGTTACGCATAATAACCCATAAATTAGACTTTCGCAGATAAACGCATCTCCAGCAGAAAGTTAGTGTTCAATGTTTAACACGGGGGGCCGGGGCGTGACGCAACCGTCCAAAAACACCGTTAACGTTGTAGCTACACCTTACAGTGTTCCTGGGTTGTAGTTCAGTGGCACAAAGTCCATCATTTCTCAACAACTTCCTATCGGGCAGGACTCCATCTGTGAGGGAAGATTAGAGCTGGAGAGTAGAAGAAGGCTTTTCACCTGAAGCATGGCGTCAAAAAACAACAACTACATACCAGCAGTGATAAAGTCCTTTTTCTAATCACCAGAGAATGCCATTCATCATTTTAGTCAATCTGTGGTGACCAGTTTGGAGATTGTATTGCTCTATATTTTTAACTTGTAACATTCTGTCCATGCTACTAAGACGTAGCTCGATCAGTTGTCCTGGGTTCTTCAAGAAATGTAAGAAAACTGTGTCATTAACCGGATGTCATCAATATCAATGTCATCAATATGTTCTTTTGAAGAGGGTTTTAGATGCACATTATAATTGTGGAGCTAAAATAAAAAGCCCTTCCTGCATTTGTCCTGAATTTAAATGGCATTAAAACAGCAGGACTACGTTGTGACACAAGACAAACGTTCATTCCTCCTGTTCAACAGGTTACCAGATCCTACTTTGAGGAGCTGATTATTCATTTCCGAGCAAGGAAGCAACTCACAACATTTGATCACGACACTCACAACGCACGAACATAGAGAATGAGCAGCATTAGTTGAGTGAGATGTGCATTTGTTTGACTCATTTTCCTTTCAAAGTTTCTGCTGAGGCAATAGATAACCCAGATTCCTGCTGGTCTCATGCTTCAGCGGGCAAAAGCTCGGTGGCCGCTGTCATGTGGAGCGGATGATGGGATGAATGTTTGCCACCCTGCTCACCACTACCTGCCTCTAAGTGGTGACTCCATCACCTCTCACATCTGCTAACTCATTAATACAGCCACCGGCAGGAAAAAGCTCTCACACGCTGAACTGTGAAAAGTGATGTGAAGCTGAGTAAGTGAGGGCGTACACTGTGTGTATCGTTACACATGAACAATAATGTTGTTATTCAAACATCATCCCACTTTTTTTTGCCAAAGAGTGCAGAGTGAAAACACTCGAGAATCCAGCTTGTATCTGAGCGGAGCCAAGCAGTACTGGAAGAGCGAGCTGGTCTATTTAAAGGATTTAAGAGCACCCATCCAGATGCTGAACTTTGCGGTATTCCATTTATTCCCAGTACTCAATGTCCCGGCCAATGATATCCGAGTTACATCCGGTGAGCTGGGGAAATCCTGGGTCTCAGTGCTGGCAGAGCTGCCAAGATCAGGCCTGCTGCCATGAACCTCGATGTCAGACAGCAGGAATGAAATGCTGCCTCTCAGGCCAGATACCAGAACAACAGGCGGGATCAATATCCACATGTTGTTACTGTTTCAGTGGTGCTGGGTGGTGTCGGATCTTCAATGGTATGATATCACACGGCATCACGTTCACTTTCGAGGAAAAGGGCACACTATTGGGGTCAAATGTCCCAAATGTGCATTTGGTTACTTTGCAGATAATATCGCAAATCAATCCATTTGGATTTTATAGATTTATATTTATGAAAGACGGAGATTATCCTTGTGAAACTAAAGCCTCTTTGAGTCTTTTATTCATACCTTTATTTTAAAAAAGAGCAATAGATAATGCGATATTACTTTATTTTGGTCACCACTGCATGATATAGAGAACACTTGTCGTACACTAAAACATCACTTTATATGTCCAAACTAGAAGGTTGTATACCTCCGCCAACCAGTCATATTGCAGTTTACATCCATGTCTGTCCCAATTGTCACCACTTCATCATTTCAGCCCATTAAACACTTTTGTCATAATTAGCATATTAATTCTTGAGTTATGGCCCAAAACTGCTGTCGATAGCACAGAGGCTTAATGTGCTCATGCTCATTTTTGTTGTCCATCTGAAACACCATCATGCGTGTTATAAGGTCATTTAAAGATGGAATTTGTCTCGTTTATACATCTTAGTCAGCATGGACATTTAGTTGAAAAGCCAGACAGACGGTAAGACAGACTTTTCCATTTCATCCCAACAACTCAAAACAGTTGAGATGAACATAAACACAACGTTGGCCCTGAAGCTTCTGAGGTTCCTCTTAACATTGTGGCTGAGTTTTCCCCTGACCTCTCTTTAAGTGTAGAAGAATAAGACGAGTCTCTTGGATTAAGCGTACCCTTTTGTTTTTATATAATGTTCAACGTTTTCAATAAAAAATACATTATTTTGTACAATTATGGACATGGTAGAAGAGAGTACATGGTGTGAAAACAGACAGAAAGACGGACACACATGTGCTTTACAGAGGGAATAACAAGCAGACTGTCCACAGCAGTGAAAGTAAATAAGATCATATACATATAATATTCTCTCTCTCTCTGAGGTCAGTGACCCACATCCCACAAAGAAGAACCCCACCTTAACGACTACTTTTTAGATTATTGTATATGTTATTATGCTGTACAAATTACACCGCTCCTTAAATAACCTTCACTGGGGCTCACCTCGTGCTTTTGAGATCAACCAGGTTGGGGTAAAAAAAAAAAAAAAGGTGTCTCTCAGGACAGCAAGGTCTGAACCTGCTGAGGTGATCTGGGAAGCAGGTTCTCTGGGTCTTTGTAGCTGTTCGCTGGGCTGGTGAGCACGGTGTGAACCTCCACATAGGCTCTGCACACCAGCTCTGTGGACTGACGGAAAATCTGCTCCCTGCGAACACAGATGAGAGCTCTTTACATTTTTATACTCAGAAAAACAAAGTACCAGCAGTGAGTGGGCCTGTCAGGTCTAAATCAGACAAGCAGAGCTACGCTGGAAGAGCCGAGGACGTTAGCTACAAGTAAGGATTTTCTCTGAATTACTTTTTCTTTTTTTTTTATTATGTTCAGTGACCGCTGTGTGAAAACAATGGGTGGCAGTATGTGGTGCACACTGCCATCTATGGATGCATGTCACCGCATAAATGCAGAAGCATCAGGTGCCACAGCAAAGAAAAGAGGCCATTGTATTCCCTCTAATCAATATTTGCAGCTGTCTTATAATCTAAAAATGTAAAGTACAGTTTCGTGGATTCCTGGACCCATCTCTACAAATGCTTCGAATCAAATTCGGTGATGTCATACAGATTTTTGTATTCTTTTAGTGCTGCAAAAAAGTTAGTCAGCAACTTTTTGGATCATCGATTATACTACATTTGGACAGTTGGTGAGTCACTTGATGACATTTTATAGACAAAATTATTAATCCATTAAAACAAGATAATACTTACATTGCAGGGCTATATTCTTTGTTGCTTACTTTAAGGCAACATGGATTTATAACTCACTTGGGGCATTTTTTATATCCAACATATCTTGTACCGTTTCTTATGATTTTGTTCATCATCTTAGTTCTAAAGTTTGATTTCCTTTAAAAAAAACCTCTTTATATACCTTTTAGTGAAGGACATAATGTGACTACTTCTTGCAGTGGAGCACAAATGGAGGATGCAATAGTCGGACTGAAGAGCCCAGTGAGGAGGACACAGTGAGAGCCTCGGTTGTATCCAACTCAGGCTCTTGAGATCCATATTTTTAATTGGCCCACAGAGGACACAGTGCATTTGGTATGGAGTCATGTTTTAGACGCAGCACGATGGTTCTAACGCGAACTGTGAAACGATGGGAGTCTAAAAGTAAATTCCCATTATTTGTGAACTCCAGGAGCCTTTTCAGAGTAATGGCGGGTGATTTTGTGTGTTTAGGTGAGCAGAGAAGCAGACTTGAGGGATAGCGAGCGAGAGCGAGAGAGAGAGAGAAAGACAAAGAGGAGGAACGATTTCAGGGAACGAGTGTGAGTGAGAAATGGACCAGAAGCTAATTAATGGCGTCCTGCCCATCAGTCCTCCCATGTCCATTAATAGAGAACATTAACCTGAGGTACAGAGTGCTCCTCAAGCCTGCTGCACTTCCCAGTAAACGTGACTCATAGAAAGAGCCCTCCAATGTAGCAGCTGGATTGAGCTAAAAGCATATGAATTTCCTGATCAGTAAGACAAATACAGGCAGTCCTGCCGACCCCTCTCTCAATGTTTTGGTGGCTTTAGCAATTTAGCATCCGAGCTCGGCGTGCATTTGTTTGAGTGTTTCGTTTGGAATGCAGTAATGATCGTATTACATCGGGGAAACTAATGAATGTTGCGCCGACGCTCCCGCTGTATATTCAGCACTCTGAGGTTGCTGTATACCTTGCTGAAGCACCATGTTGCAGACATTTAACACGCCTGATTATTGCATCGTTTGCTGTTCTTCCCCCGGACAGAAAGAGCTATTGTCAACAACCGGGATAGGAACTCACTTGATGGCCGCACTGAGCAGGAAGTTGAGCTGTGGCATCACCAGAGTGTCAGGTGACGACAAGTACCGATCGAACTGGACCTGTTTGTGGGATGATTACAATCATTAAGTTTATATTTATTGATTTCTGCAGAGAGGTTTGCTTCATTAACACACACACACACACACACACAGTGAAACTCACCATCGCTGCTTTCACAGAGGAGCTGTCCATGCTGGGGAGTAGCGACAGAGGACCCTGAGACAGAAAAGTCAACATCAGCTTGGAATCCAACTCGAGGTCGCGGTGTTTGAACAGTAACGATGCTGAATGTGCAGGCAGTGTCGAAAGGTTTTCTTCCTTTCTCATTTGTGTACTACCCCTCAGGCAGAGTATATGATGATGGCTGAATGAATGACCACACGGGCCATAATAAGGATCATTTCTTTTATTAAAAAAACACACATCTTCAGTGTGTCTTACTGCTTCCTCCCTTTGATCCGTCTCAGAATAAAATGTCACATTTATCTCGATGACGATAAATAGTGCATGTGCATCAGTTCAGGACACGTCCTTTGTCATGCTGGGTTGCTTTTTAAACGGCCGATTGGTTGGTTACACATCTGTTTGATGTCATGGGTTGTTGGAACAAATTTATATGGGATTCAGACTATTCATGCATTGAAAAACTACTAAGAGTCAATTTAAGTAGGTAAGAGATTCATAACTTCCGTTTATGTTTAGCCCTAATTTACAGTACAGAAGATGAAGAAATATATGTTTTTGAATACACTGAACTTGTACTTTGTGAATCTTGATTTGTTAACAGAGGAAAGAAGAGAAATATCCTCCCTGACTCTTGATCGCTAACGACATGACTGACTTTGTGTCAACACAACAGCTGGTATCTTTAAGGCAATTAGTTGACACTGATTGTCCAGAATGGCAACATTAAGTCAAGCTTAAATGCCTTAATTGCAAACATTAAAAGCAGCAAATAGAAGGCAGTGCAAGGGTCGAAGCTAGAGCGCAGTACCGAGAGGGAGTTTATGGGGATATGGGCACATCAACAAACACACTACGAGCCTGCAAACTCATGGGCTAGCTACGAGCCAGTGTTGTTTTCATCACGTTTGTATTGTGTGCGACTTGTTCATCTGATGTATCACAGACAATAACAAGGAGAAAATGTCAAGCAGACCTTGAAGGTAAAGCTGAAAAGTCTAAAATAAACTTATGGGATTCTTTTCAGTCGTTGCCATCTGGTATGCCGTCGAGTGTGGACAGCTAGACTTAATCGCTTCAAACAGAGGACTATTTAAAGCGAACCCGAGACAGGCCACGCGAGGAGAGAGAGGTATAGTCTGCGAGAAGAATGACGGTTCTTCATTGAGCTTTGCGTTGGAGCTGCAGCAGCAGGGTGTGGTGTGTCCTGACATGACCCAGGGTTTCAAGACTCGCATGCTAAACCACAACTATGGGCCTCGGTGAGCGCAGGGTGTTACAAAGAAGGCGGAGCGATCCAGGGCATCGGCTCTCTCATTTGCACAGGACGCTTCAGGAGAAGCTGGTATATTTGTTATAGAACATAATGCAATCTGCCTCCCTCTTTCCCTTTTTCTCATCTGAACATGTGATCGAAATGCTATTGTGCCCTAATAAAGACATTGGTCATGTGGTAACCATAGCAACAGCCAAAAGAGGTAGCGTAAACAATATGGTTAGGGCCTATAAAACACAGAAAAAGGAGACCATTAGGGACTGTAACAGGAAAGATGAGAGAGAGAAAAAAACACAGTTCTTCACAGTTCTATAACTTGATGAGTGAGAGCATGTGAATGTGGAGTTCATGCGAGACCTGCTCAGCACTATGCTGCTGGACACAGCTGTAGATGTAACTCAGTCCGGCTCTGGTCAGCACGTAGGACGCCTGCTCGTTGATCAGGGTGTCAAGGTGAGCCTCGATCTAGAAAATGTGGGGGAGAGAGAGAGAGAGAGGCTTAGGTACTCGTGGTTGATAAGAGAACCACTGCGCTATTGATAATGAAACTTCCACAGGAGCTCTTGTGGTGCTCAATTACAAAAGACGTGCTAAAAATAGAGTCTAGATGGCACGTTTGAGCATGAACAACAATGCATGACGCACACGCTTTTATTAGATCGCAAATTGAATCTTTTTAATAAAATATTTGGGCTCTGTGGGCTTTGATGAAAGGAAGGCGAATCATTTTCAATGAACAATGCCTCTACGCACGGACAATGTGAGAACTGTAAGGTGAGTGTCAGTGTTGGATGACATTCGTTTCAGTTGTCTCGTCTGACTAAGGTTCGGTCCATCATCGTCAGCTTCATGCCCTTGACTAATCGTAATGAAATTTAAATGGCTAAATACCTCCGACATGAATGAACTCATTTAATTGTCTGACTCACTATTAATAAGTAATTATTGTTTACTATTAGGACAGACCTGGAATTCGAGCATCTCAAGCCTCTTGTCGGTGAACTCAAAGAGAGCCAAGGTTGTCTTCATGACATACAGGGAGTTGACCATGTAGGTAGCCATGTCAGCAGTGCCGAGGTTACTGGCAGACACGGTACATAACTGTAGGAGGGGATCCAAGATGCAAGAGAGCACCTGGGAAAGATCAAGGAAGAAGAGATGAGTGAAATATCATTGGCGGATGACCAAAAACAAATAATAACACATTTATATCAGATAAATTCAGAGCAATTGGTTCACTAGGACTGTGAAGGGGAGACGCGTTTGACTTTTTCTACCGTTTGCATGCGAGATCACCTGAGCAAAGTCGGCCTGGCGGGCATCCAGAGGAACCACCGACGAGTCGTGGGAGGCCAGCACCTCCCTGAGGAGGGAGAGGGTCTGAGTGAGGGAGGACGTGGGTCCCAGGTCTGCAGGTGGCAGCTCCACCTGCCCAGGCGGACACGGACGGAAGAAGACAGGATATTAGACGGTGGTGCAAAAGGGGAAAAAGTTATTCTTGCAGAGATAAGTTGTGCGTGTGCTGTCGCCGCCTTCACCAAGACAAGCGGTCCTCGTAACGTGATCAAAGCATTAAACTTCCCTAATGAGCAGCATGACCGATCGAGTATACGACTGCTTCCTGCTGCTACTCGGAGCCTCAGCTTGTTCGCAGTCAGTAGAGCTTCTTTTTTATGAATGAAGAGGGTTTTGATTTCATTGGCTGCTGGACACACAACACAGAACTGAGCCCAGCCACCGTTGTCCACCTAATAGAGCAAATTATGAGAAGGCTGTGTTCCTGGCATTAGATGGGATTGACACCAAAACCCTGAGGGCATCCAATTTGATTAACACCCGAGCTACAGGGATAATTCTTGTAACTGCTATTGATCAGGACACGGCCAGCATGTTATGGGGAAGAGGTCCCGCCCGTGCCAAGGTATATTTGGATGGCAATTTACCTAAACCGTAACAAGTTCGGTGTTTTTTGGCAGCGAGCACCATTTGGATGCTGTGGCCAGCAGGCTGGAACTGTTTACAAGCACAAGTGCTTCAGAAATAGCCTTGTTGTCTTTGAGGGTTTCGACGCAGAGCTGAAATACACACAGAGTGTCCGCAGGGTTCACACTGAACTTCTGCACAATCATTTAAGCGTTTTTAATGAAAGAACGAGGCGAAAAGCCTGCATTTTAAAAACTTCTTCTTCTCTCTCTTCTCAGGTGGTGGCATCGTTTACCTACCAGTCACTTTCTCGCATCTGTATAACAGAAAACAATATTGTAGGATGATTTCTATTTGAATAATCCACCCTACTCATACTGTACCTTGTCCATGAGTCTGCTTGCGTGAAGGCTCAGGCTGTTGAAGAACATCTTTTTGCTGAGGATGTGCATTTCTTCAATGGTGATGAGCAAAGAGGCCACACTGGTCCCAATGATGGAACTGGACAAAGATCATTGATTATTTACATTATGAATTATACGTGTCTTTTGAAAACACAACAAAAAATGCTCATTGGAGCTTGTCCAGGAGCCTAAAGTGGCATCTTTAAATTGCTTGTTTTCAATTTACAATAAATCAAAAAAAAAAAAAGAGGACCAAATACCCAAAAAATGTTTCAACGTGTGTTTTTTGAATGATTTACCGGTAAATTATGAACTGATTCTGAAAGCTGTTGCCCACCGAGTGAGTTAACATACCTGATGGTGTGGTGGTAGAACTTGAGCAGGTTGGACAGCTTGTACAGCAGGACAGCGCCTGGCTCAGCCACTATGACCTGCTCTATCCGCACCTGAGGGACAGATCCACAACACGCCGAGTGAGGCCATGAGCAGAACACGACAGAAAACAACACGCATTCAACAGAGCTGTGCTCACTTTCAGCGGCCTGCAGACTCCCTCAGTGATGTGTCCAACCACCTCCTGCATGTTCTCCTCCACTCCTAATGAGAGAGGAACGAACACACACACACACACACACACACACACACACGCACACGCACACGCACACGCGCACACGCGCGCACACACACGCGCGCGCACACACACACACACACACACACACAAAACAAAAACAAATAGTGCACAAATTAAAATATAGGAATAAAACACATGATGAAATATAATTGAGTATAAGATATAAAATAGATATATGTGTGATACTTTTGCTTTGTAATTCAAGGTGTGAAAGAAGTGCAGCATGTGTGATTAGCATGCAGGAGACAGCATACCTTGCACAGTGACTTGTTTCAGCAGCGCTTCCAGGTGTTCTTTCTCTGAGGCGGTGGCTTGGTGCAGCCAGGCCAGCATGTCCCCAACATACCTGAAAGAGCGACAAAACATTTTGTACTAAACAAGACGTCAGTGAGGGGCCAACCCGAGGGCGAAACGCACCACAGCACATCGTGTCTCTCTCTCTCTCACACACACACACACACACACACACACACACACACACAATAATTCAAGTTTAACCTCGGTGTGTGTGTGGGTGTGTTTGTGAGCGTGCAAGGACATAGGGAGGTGAGAAAGAACTTGATGTTCTCAGAACTGTTGATGCCTCCCTATAAAGTGGAGGTGATTTTGTGTTCCACACATGCCTGGTATTCTGAGAAAATCTCCCATTTGGCTCCGGGGCACAGGAGGAAGAGGGAAGAGGATGTTGTACGACAGGAAGCACAGACACACTCAGACACTGATGGAATAGACATTTAACATCTTCTTGAATTGGATTTTGACAGTTAAGAACCTGTTAAGGGACAGCTGTGTTTTAAAGGAATAGTACTGTATTACTTCAATATATTTGGACAGAGCCATTGATTCCATTTGAATGTGTTTGTATATAATGTAGTTGGAAGTTTTGCAGTTTATAATATTTTGAGAGTACGAGAATTGCTTTCAAGCTAAATCTTAACAATTGCAAAACAGCCTGGCATTAAGATGAATTTTACAAAAAATGTAAACTGTATTTGTATTCATCAGCTCTGGTTGTGGCCACATGTTAACTGGAAACAGATTGAAAGTTAGATATAATCTTAATTTATTTGTTCAAATAAAATTAGATGATATCAGATGACATCATTGGAGATGTGTTACTGTAGATGTTCCTATTTTTAAAGAGGAGATTGACTTAGATTTTTACAAACACCCCCTAATTGAGCAAAGATACAATGAACTTACCGTTTGATCGAGAGACATGAGTGAAAGTATTCACGTTTTCTATCGCAACTAACGCTTCCTCTGGATTATATGACGATTATATGACAGTAAGGAAAGTCAAAGTTCAGAGATGTACCTCATGGGGTCGTGTGAATGCATCTCTATGGGCCGAGGAGTCCCTCCGAGCCCGCCGCGGGTGAGGGCGTCGATGAAGCCTCGTACCACCGCGCACCTGCGCGCAGTCCCGAACTCGTCCAGAGTGTACCTGGCCAAACAGACGAGACAGAAGGCAACATTTAGCTCCCGAGCCTCTTGGGAAAAGACGGTGGCCGCTGCGTGTTTTCGTGCAGACCGTGTGGCGGAAGTCAGTCGCTGACGCACGTCAACAATGCAGGCAGCTTTTCCAAAAAGGAAATACTTTGGGGTTGTTTTGATTATTTGGTGGTGGCGGTCTCTGCGACAGACTAAACAGAAGATAGTGCTAAAGCATAGCCTCAACATCCCACAGATGGCGCCAGACCTTGAACACTCACTGGGCAATGAGACAGGTGCGTTTAAAAATAATGCAGACAAACAGAACGAGGGTTTGACATTAGAACATGTCGTGGGGTAACGTGTGAAACTTTCCTTTGTTGTTTTGTTCTTGGGACAAATTTTAACTCAGTGAGCTTGAGGAACTCTGTGAGTCTTTGCTCTGTCCTGTACTAGATGGTATAGAACGAGGTTTTTCTTCTTCTTCATTATGCATTAGTGCTTGCCTTAAATGTGAGCAATGGGCATTAGTCATACTTCTCATATGTACTTCAGGCATTTCAAAGCACTTCAAGATTATTAGGACCCATAGTGGTATGTATTGTATTATATGATTCTCAGAGTGACTGAACCCCTTTTTATAAAATAGATAAGATTGTAAAATATGCTATAAACACACAGCTGTGACCCAATAAGCCGATTAGTTACCTATTTCAAAAAAATTCCTGTTTCAAAATGTCAGATTTTGCCATATTTTACTGCAAAGTGTGGATAAGTGGTGGAAGGAGTTGGACAGGATTGAGGAGGAAGATGAAAAAAGAAAGGAGACACGCGGAACTTACTGAGAGAGAAATTGAAAAACAGGGAAAGCCAATAAACGATCGCGGCAAATGACAGTGAATCACGACTCCTTATTATTGCTTAAGTTCATCCCCTAACCCAGGGACTCCCAAAGTGTGGTGCCTCTAGGGCAGGCATGTCCAAAGTCCGGCCCGCGGGCCAATCACGGCCCGAGGTCAGACTTTATACGGCCCGCGCCTTCTGTCTTAAAATGCATTATTTATGGCCCGCCAGCACAGTCAAAACGGAATGAATAAATCATACAAATTCAACATGCAATTCCTATTTTTACCTCATGGTGGCAGCACCACTCTGTAACTGTCTGGCTGTTTGAAATTGGCTCTGACCCTTGAACTGTCATGGCTACGGCAAGTAAAAAAAGGAAAGTCGATAATGAGGGCCGCCGCTTCCAGGAGAGGTGGAGATCGCAATATTTTTTTCACCGAAAACCGAAACAACTGTGTCTCCCTAATTTGTCATGAGACTGTTGCCTTGTTTAAGGAGTATAATGTAAAGAGACACGACGAGACCAAACGTGCTAATGCTACAACAAGCTATCAGAGAGCGTCCGTGCTAGAAAAGTGAAGTAACTCCAAGATAACTTGGCCACACAGCAGCGGCCCCTTTCACATGAAAACATCATCAAAGTAAGCTGCGGAGTGGCCGTGGTAATTGCTAAACATGACAAACCTTTTACGGAATGTGAGGTTATCAAAGACTGTGTTATGAAAATAGCAGAAAACATTTGCCCCGAGAAGAAGACAGAGTTTGCTAATGTTTGCCTGGCTCGTAACACTGAAGAGCTATCATCAGATACGAAGAGACAACTTGATTTTTTTCGTGAGCCTGTTTCATGTGTGTTGAATTTAAATGTTAGACAACTTTTCATCACCCTCACTAAGTCATATTTAAGATTGTCTTGAGGTGAGAATATTGATCGGTTTCTATGTAATTAGCTTTTAGATGGCTTGTTCTTTGTTATCTGACTTTCATATGTGAAAGAAAGGCAGAATAGTTGTTGAGATGTGTTCACACATGAATGCTTACATTTGGTTACATTGCTATTTGCTGTCATTGAAAATAAAATGATAAAATAACAATGTATGTATAGGCTACTTGTATTGTTTAAAATAATGTCAGCAGGGACTGTTGGCCCTTGGGCATTTTCACATTATCAAATTTGGCCCTCTTTGAAAAAGGTTTGGACACCCCTGCTCTAGGGGGTGCGCGAGAGGAAAAATGTAATGGTGGTCTAATGGTGCAGTCCTGTCTCCTAAAAATTGCGTTACCCCAAAACTAAAATGCTTTGCTACGTTTGACTATAAACGTATTTTCTCGTGTCGCCACCCAAACCGAGAGTCACGGTTACTCCCGGATTTTACACGCGGGCCTTTGTGGAGGTATTGTAGCCGCGTAATGTTCCTCGTTGCTCGGCCTGAGCGCGTTTCTGCCGGAGACAGGCGGCGTGTTGTGGTAGTATTCTGACCGCGTAATAGGGAGAAGGAGAGGCGGTTAAAGTGTTAAAATGTTGATTAGAAACGTATTTGTAATAAGTCAATGTAATAAGTCAAACACAAACGTAATCAGGGAGAAAATATGTTTTTGGTCAAACTTAATTGAGAATGCATTTTAGTTTTGGGGGAACGTAATTTTTAGGAGACAGTGCAGTGAGGTTCTGGCTAACATCTGTCTGATGCCCTCTTATTTACGTCGCCACCTGAACACCAAGCATTCCAGTGCAAGTCAAAAGCCCCTTACATTTTTTTGTCCCAAAACAACTGCAGTCTCATTCATGTGTTGGGTCTACGAAACAAGCACGACGGGCTTCATATCTGGTCACAGAATAGCGAGAAAAGGGCTACCGCACACAATCGCCGAAGACGTGTGCTTGCCAGCTGCCAGAGAGATGGTGGAATGTATGATTGGAGAGAGAGAAGCAAACAAGTTGGACGTGATCCCGGTGTCCAACAACACTGTGTCGCGCCGCATCGATGCTTTGTCCGAAGACATCCTGGCTGCATTAGTCGGTCGCGTGAAGAAGAGTGAGTTTTACTCTCTGCAAGTAGACGAGCCTACAGATGTGGCCAATCTGGCCACTCTTCTGGTGTACATCCGTTACCTTTTCAAAGGCACGGTGCAGGAAGATTTTTTGTCTTTTTTATCTTGAAAACAAACGCCACGCGCGAGCAAACTGTTCTCTCATTGGGCCTATTTTTATGCGGCTATAAATAGGCTCTGTTGCTTTTTCTTTTTTGTGTGTGTGTGTGTGTGTGTGTGTGTGTGTATGTGTGTGTGTCGGTTACTTGTAAAGGACAGGTCGGTCCTGTAAGGCTTCCATGGCTCGAGTCAGCACAGGGCAGATATCACAGGTCTCGTGGGTCAGTCCTCTGCATTCATCTTTGCAGAGAGAAGGAGCATAGGAGAAGTGCATCCTTAAGAATAGGACAGCATCCTCCATCCAACTAAATAGGTGCAGTCTTTCCAGTGACTATGCTTGCTGTGTCATGCTCCCTTCATTGTTGCTAAATGGTTTGGGCCATGGTAACCTTGTTGGCAAGAAGAAAATCAAAAGCACCAAGAACATTTTTCAATCACATTTTCCCGTGAGCTTGTACCAAGAAGTCAGTGCTTTTACTTGTGCTTCAGACAATACAAACAAGGAAGAGGCAGTGGAAAGCATGCGTCAACACACTCCACTCGAGTCGGACCTGGAAATAAAAGTAAATGCTCTATTCAAACAATCTGCAGGAATATTTTGTTCTCCCTCATACACAACTGACACAAGCATATTAAAAAAAAAGAAAATGATGAAAAACATAACTTACAGCCCTTTCATTTGACTGTTACCAAACATTACAATTTCTGGATTTGGGTCCAAAGCACAGCAGAATAAGCGCCTGTAGGGCAACTCATAATTTAGTCGATGCTCTATATTGGGTTCTGTGGTGTCGGTGATCCGAATGGTTTATTTCCACTCCAATTTCAATGACAAAACACATGGCTAAGCTGAGGGAAATTTGGGTTTCTGGCATTCTTTTGGCAGAACTCAGTCAGGGGTTATGAGTCACATAAGTCCTCAAATGTGTCCTACGCACGCATTACTTGCACATGAACGAATTTCGAGTGCACAAACTATCAACACAGTAGAAAAGACAAAAAAGCGGAGTTAAATCGGTGATGATGGTGGTGGATCAGTGTGAGGGTCACAGTGAGTCAGCGTGTACTGTACTCACTCTGAGCCCAGCGGTAGAGCTGCTCATATGAAGTCTCCTGTAACACGGCCATCTGCTCCATGATCTCTAACCTGGAGCGAGCACACAGACCACATATTACATACTCATAACCTGCTGCATAGTGTCAGATCGCAGGCAGGGACAGAAATACCAGACCATGTGTTTTTTTGTTTTTTTTCCCCCACTCATCTGTTCCACCATTCAGGTCGAAAATGAATTGAACAACTAGAACAGAATCACTGAAAAAAAAAAAAAACGTGCACCTTACCCCGCAGTTTGCTGGTTGGTTCGCAGGAGGATTTTCACATCCTCGTGGATGTGCTTCACTCGGCTCAGAGCTTTGAAGAAATCCTGGGAAATGGAACGACACGTGAATATTTTAGGAGCAACGTGGGGCGCAGGTTTGGCCAAATGCAACAAAAAAAGGTTTTCTGGTGTGACCGCATTGTAGCTGATCATGCAGTATTGGTTGATACAACCTTGATTTGAAGCAGACAGATGTGTGGTGTTGTTTCATATGCTAAATTATTTATGCGCATATCATAAGTATATAAAAAATGAAAAAGATTTTTAGATCATTTTGTTTTGTGCATGTATATAGTATAAAGTGATGGTAGGAAAATCACCTCATATAACAAAATAAACAGTTCATAACAATGGGATGTCTTGACAGAACTTATTAGATATTGTGGCGACATGTGAGAAGACCAAACACCAGAGGACAGAAATAATGGAAGAGAAGAAGACACAAATCTGCATCCATCTTCTGGGTGCAGATGGGAGGATTCTCCACGGGACTTCATTAAGTGGTCTCCAGTAGAATAGAGATTACCTCAGTGATGGGGGCATCCCGAGCCCCTCGCAGTGCGGCCGTCTCCTCATTAGACAGTTGGAACTTTGCGAGGAAGGCCTGAGCAACCTGAGCTCTCAACTCCAGCCGGTGACTGAGGAGGGGGAAGAGATACATGTTGTGATTTCCTTCACCTGCCATTGTTGCGCTCTGATATCTGCCTATGGAGAAATGATTCTCTCCTCATGATGTTTTTGTCATTTCTGTTTATTTCAGTCTTCTCTAGTCATCACAACTTGTTTTGTCTGTCTTCAAGGCCCTGGAGTTTTGTCACCTGGTGTTTTCTTGCTGTGCAAATAAAAAGAGCTGTCAGTGGAGGAAAACTGGAACAAAGTTGTACGCTTTTATTTCACACGGGGAAAAAAAAAGAAATGTTGTCAACAAGCTGTAATGTTTGACGCCCTGCAGCAGATGGCAGTCATACTCCTCACACGAACCTTTGCTCACAGTGAGACCACAGGATGGGACACACACACACACACACACACGCACACACACACACACACGTGAACAGAATAAATAACAGCGGAAGACAAGACACACAATAAGAATACAGAGACAGATACCAGCCAGGTTTTTGTCGCCACCATCAATAACAGCAGAGCGATCGCTATCCGTGTCACTAGAAGTGTCTCAGCACAATAGTGTCCATGGCAACGGCCCCAGTCAAACAGGGAACTCTTGTGACGGGACAGCAGGACAACAGGGAGCGCTCCCTTCTGTCCCCCGTGTCTCCACCCAAACCACCTCGGCTATAGTCTCTCCTCCCGTCTGTGAAAAACACAGGGCGGGATCGGTAAATCACCAGGTTGAAGAAGCCCAACACTATCTGACCATTGTCTCTCATGCAGCCATTACCGGCGCTCAGCCGGCTGAAAGTAACGGGCTGTAAATCTGTAAGAGGGTTCTGTGATTTAGTATCTCGGTGGACGGCTCGCCGACGCCTCACACGCCGGACCTCGAGGCACCTTTGCCCTTTACGTGTTCCGCGGGTTGAGATTTGAGGAAGACGACAGCTTGGCTGTCCCGAGCACACACACACACACACACACAGGCATAGTGTGTCATACTTTTAAAAAAAAGAAAAAAAAGAAACTCGTTACAGCAACCTGGCTACATCAGCCCAATTGTGAGGAGTAACAATACAAAAAAAGGCTGCATTGTCAAAAGCAATATTTTAGCCTGTCACAAATATTTAGAATTTATTATTATTTATATTTAAAAGGTATCAGTCACTGCCCGACCCTGCATGCGTGACAAAAGGGACTGAATGGATGAAGAGAAAACACACCAAGCGACTGAGAGAGAAGTTAAAACCAGAGGCACTTCATCTACCTGATAGACCATTCCAATTATAGTGATATATATATATATATATATATATATATATATATATATATATATATATATATATATATATATATATATATATTTTAATAACAAGCTATGCTAATGAGGCTATTAATTAAACAAAGTGAAGCATAGATTAGGGGAACCATTTCCATGCGAACATGCTTGTCTTAATTGAACACATGAGCAACATTAACATGAAACAAGTCTTGTGAAGAGAGAAGCTACTGTTGTCTCAAGAAAGGAGATTTTATCACTAAAATGCAAATGTGTGCAGCGAGCTTTCTATCTGTTCTACGGGGGGAAACTGGTGCAAACAGGGAATTTCTATCATTAAAGCACGAGTTTTATGAGACATAAAATTAATTGGCCCTCCGATCCTAATAGGCCTCAACTAAAGCTTCCCAGGCCTCATCCGATTGGTCACATTTAACATGCCATAGCTTGGACTTTCATTCATAAAGCAGTTACCGGTAAGTCACAGACTGCATTCCAACAGTCGGTGCCTTCAAAGCAGGGTGTGTTTATGAGGAGTGACTCACTGATGTTGGATTCATGACATTAGAAGATTAAGCTAAAGCGAACTTTGGAATATCTTTTGTCAAATTAGGCCTACTTGACACTGAAATGCAGAAAACACTAAATGATTTGCAATTTCTGACTTTTTTTTGTTATCGTCACCTTGCAACAGTGTTCTCAGGGTTACGCCACTTGACCGGCAATTATATCATTGACTCAGCTGACCTGGAGAGTTTCACTGTCAGGCAGCAATTGTTCCCGATCACTTATTTATAAAGGCTTCCTTCCGTCTACGGACGTGTCCAGCTTCACAGACACGGGAGCACCAGCGAAAAACTGTACAACGGATTCACCTCCACAAACTCGTGTTCAGCCAAAAGTGACAGACCTGTTCCACCAGGACGTAAATCACAACAAAGACACACCGGCTGCACACGGAGAGGAGGAGAGAGAGAGGGGGGCCGGCGGAGCAGCAGGATGGTTCTCTACGGCACTGTCAGGACGTGACACGTTCTTCTCCCGGTTGCAATTATCGAATACCGGAGAGCGGAAACAATACTTGAGTGAATCTGCGACGTCACACACCGCACTGCCAAGCATATGCGGAGACGCTCCGGGCTGGTGGTTCAAAGACAGAACTCAAATGAACTCAATACGCATGCTTTTCTTGCAGAATATGTGGAAAAGTGGAGTTAGATGGAGTTTACATAATGTTACATGATGGAATGAAACACAGTTACAGTGTTTGTCTCTTTGTTTGTGTGTGATTTTTGTGAATTTATTTCTCAATTGATTTAGTCAGTCCAAGCAGCGATATCGTTGAAGCAGTCCAACGTCTGATGAACGGCTTCGTCAAACTGAAACACTGGAACTACCGATGCCTGTTTAATACGCTGATGGTGCAGCACCAGGGTTTATGAAGCATGAGAGCTTGATCAGTGAATAACCTTAATGTATTTTTAATTGTTTCATGTGATTTGCATGAAAAGATTTACGGGGTTTTTTTCCTTTTTATTTCTGACTGATAATCCATACGGAATGAGCGATGCGGAGACTGAGTGTTCTCTCTGTAACAAAGCGAACGTCCCGCCCTCATCAATTGTAAAACCATGTGGGTCGATTGTCCATTAAAATCTATTAGCCGCCGTTCTAAAAGGCCTGCGTGAAAATTTGGCATTCACAACGCCGTTAAGTTAGCCACGCGCCGATGATCGCAGCCACATCAGACAACACAAAGGCACACTCACACAGCCGTGCACTCATTAACAGCCAGCTGGGCCCTAATAAGGCTCGAGTGTCCCTTTACACAGGTCGTCATTAACACTTTGATGTCCCTAATTGTCCTCAGGAGGGTTTCAGACCTCTTGATGACCCTAAGCAGACATCATACTGAAAATATTTGCTTTATTATTTTTTGGGGAAAATGGTCTCACTAACACACAGGGCTCCATGTGTGACAACGCATCATAGGCTGTAGGAATTACAGTGGTAAATGCAGGTACCGGTACATCTTAGTTTCTTTAGGCCTTCTGTAGCTTTGTGTAGTTCAGTAATAGCTGGAGAACTAAACCAACAGCTCCGGCTGCTTCGTGAGGTCACACGACATCCGTCGGTGAGACGTCTCGACTTGTTCAGCAGATGACATGTCGCGCTAATGCAGAGATCACACGGTGCGGGACAGCTGGCTCGCGTCACGTTTCATTATGGAACAACACAACACCTATTGAGTGATCTCGCTGACAGCGCCTTTGAACGGGGCCAGTCCAGAACAAAAGAGCAGACAAACACGGGGTCGCCGGCTCTCATTGGCCCCAAGCTGTCACACCTTTGCTTCTGCACACTGTAACACCGTTTCATTAAAAGCTGACAAATGACACAGTGCCACTGCATGGCAGATAAGACAGCAAACAGGTCGGGACGAGCCTGCTCTGCCAGGTAAATACACATCAGGCTTTGAAAACGCAGAGCTGCCCGATAACCACAGAATATGAGACAATGCCGCTAATGTAGCGCTGCTGTAATAACAGTCAACAGGACAAAGCAAAAAAAAAAAGAAAAAGACGAGACTTGGGACTGCAGAGGATTGTGTGACCGAGAAAAGTGGTGTTGTGGTGCAGAGGGCTGACTGGAGGAGGACAGCTTGACTGCACGCTTCCCCTGGCAGCTCTTCTGAGACAAAAATCGCTAAAGACAAGGTCGAAGCCCCGCGTGCAGACACCAGCCCATCTGTCTGAGGGGGGGGGGGGGGGGGTCATTGCGGCTCCACCAATGAAAATGTCACGCGGACGGACAGCAGGTCCCAATGGGACCGCTGTGCAAAGATGGGGCACTCAGAAGGGCATCCGTGTGAAACCTCTGACCAACTACCTTCATAAAAATAAAGAAAGACCCCCTTTACAAAACGATACGACTTGTATTAACTCACTGCCGTCAGATTCAGAGCCCACCCCTTTCCTGCATCACCTGTCCGACAAAGAGGTCCTGGAGCTGTGCCAGCGGAGCATGGAATTGCCTCGGAGCGTCACAGCTGTACGCAGTGTCTTTTGCCAGAAATCGACATCATCTTTGCCCGTGCCGCTGCCTCCATGTCGGCTCACAAGGTCACCGAGCCCCGAGGTCACAGTCGCCACAAAATGCTGATGGTTCAAATCCCAACCGTCCACTAGGAGCTAACAGTCCCGTCTAACACTCTGCAGGCCAAATTCGTAGATTTAAAGCTGGAGTGTGGAACATTTGTCCCCCCCCTCTGACACTATAAAGGAGCTGCGTTTCACAGACTGGAAATCCACTCTTCAACTTATTAGCGGTGGCAGGTCAAATCTATATTTGTGCAAATATTCAAATGATCCACATGTGATTCTTAATTGAACTGCTTGGCTCTAACTAAATGGAAAAATACCCTTGGGTTAACAACTTCCAGAGGCAAACAACACGTGTGCATTAAAAGCGTATCACTTGCAAAGTGGACCATGTTGCTCCCGCAGTGTGGTTTGATTGAAGTGCTTTTTGTCTCGCCTGAACAGAAAAGAGGCGATTTCCCTGCAACAGAAATGAGACTACAGAGAGAGTGAACAGATGGAGTCTAGCTCTGGCGAGATGAAGATGGTTATCAGCGACGAATGTGACTCGTGGTCTCAGAACAGATATGGGGAGAATGGCAGTACGGGGTGTCTTTGTAAATTTCTGAAGATATTTCAGAATAAAGTTGCCACCTTATCGCTCGCTGATATTCTGAAATGCTAGTTTAAAAGTTAATTTTGGTGATTTTGTTACAGTGGGACAGACACAACTTGTGCTTGCTATGACTAAATTAAATTGTGTCTCTTGATCAAAGTAATCCTTTTTATTATGGCAGCCCTACAATAAACAGAAGAGCTCACTTCATCACTGACGGGTTTATACAGATGAACATTGCTAAAGTGTTGTGCAGTAGACGGCATGACAGTAAAATAACATTTTATCCTCCAGATTTATGGAGCAAAATATCAGCAGAACGTTACAATATAATGCAATCCAAATCAGGAGTACCAAACTACTCCCACAAAGGTTACAGTAGAGCTGAATTAACTTCCTGACACATTCCTGCATTTGTTTTAATTGTTTGATTGTGGTAGTTAATGATCACTGTTTATTGGATTGCATTATAGTGCAAAGAGGCTTCTACTTCCCTGGTGTATCTCCTGGAGCCACAAGAGGGAAAAGTAAATATGTAACCCAATAACTAAGATATATGTATTCTAGAGATGATTCTCAGTCAGCCAGTTAGTAGGACTTCAAGACAAAAAAAAATCAAAAGTAACTGGATTTGCCGTTTTCTCTTTGTCTATCTTCATCAAATATACATGGATATGTCAAGGAACAAGGTTAACTCTGGTCCGTTAAAATGGCCATTGTGAGATGCTGAGTAACAAGACCATCATATAGCACCGATGGAAAGGCAGAAAACACAAGTCATGCAGACGCAAATCTGTCTGCAAATGTATTTACTGACGGCCTCTTGGCCGGATCTCTTTTTCACAATCCTCTGCAAGGAATCTGAGTGGAACCAACCGCCCTCCCCCAAAACACACACACACACACTATGTTTGCCTCTTTAGACTCACTTTTCTCCCTGCAGCTTGTTGGTTTTCACTATCAGGTCTTGAGTTTGCTCCTTCGCCGCCTGTTGAAGAAAAGTTGCTGTTTTTATGAAAGCAAACATTATGCTCTCAAAATGAAACTGAATAAATCTGCTACATGAGGTGATTAAAGTCTTATATTACACACCATATACACAAATGTACTAGCTTCTATTGTTATGAGGAGTTTAGCTTTAGTGAGTCATTATCTGGGCAGGAGAATTTTCCAAAGACACAACGTACCTTTAACCTGTTGGTCATCTCGTCAGAACACGTGCTCATGGCCTGAACATCCTCATGAACACTTTCAAGCGCCTTTGGAAAACACGAAGTCACAGTTACAAAAGAACTGAGGCTGATACGGGCCCGTTCACACAGGCAAAGTCAAACACTACTGTTCAAATAAATATTGTGGAGAAGCACGCTTCAATCTCAGGCTTTCAGATTCCCCACTACAGTCTGTGGTCCTGGTGAGAGTAGCTGCTCATAAATTATCACAAAAACGTACACATCTCCTTGAACTTAAAACTCCATGTCACTCCCTGAACTTCAAAATGCACTTCCTAAACTAGATCTGCTGTTCAACATCACTCTCACAGCTCTGGTAACAGAAGACGTTTCTTTGCTGTCTTGTAAAATATAGTTATTCATTTAGAGATGAACCCACGCAGCATCTTCTCCATGTGAATATTTGTAAACAAACTTCAGTCAAATATAATAAGTCAAAATTTAAACAGGTTTTTTACCTGGTTAAATTGAGTTAGACTCGAGTGCTGTTTAATGGTGAATAAGCTGTATTTTTCTTTAAAAACGTACCTCTTTTACATCCTTAAATATCCGTGCAAAGTCCTCGTTGATTGAGAGGCTTCGTCTCTCTATGTCACCGCGAAGATTTCTCCTGGTGCGCAGACTGTTGTCGGTGAAGAACACAGAAAGCGCCTTCAGAGCCTCCAGCATCTCCTGAAAGCACAAGCAGGATCCCACTGAACCCAGGAGCAGTCCACACTGAACGACTGCAGCAACACATTAACGTCAACTGTTGTTAAATGAATGGCGGGTTTTTTGGACGTTGTTACTGTGGTTAACCACAGCCAGTCAGGAATAATATAGTTTCCTCCCAACAGTCATCCCTGGGTGGGTGACACTATCCCCCAAGAGCAGCATTATGTCCAGCTATCTTGCAGGTTTAGCTAATGATAGCTAGCTAGCAGAGCTAAAGCCTTCCACCTTACCTTGTCATTGTCGAGCCTCGTCTCCAGTATTTTGTTGAGCTTCCTTGACAGCGGGTTATTAATATTGGGCTGAGAAGACGCATTTGGGTTCTGTAATGCAGTGGAGCTATCAGTTGCAATTTCTAGTTTATTATCAGCCATCGTACACGAACACCTCCACGTCAACTTTCGGAAAGATGTTTTGGTCCGTCTGAAATTAACGTCCGGTCGGAGGACAACTATACACCGTTCCGCAACGCAGTTAATTATTTTTGCTAAAATACTTTACAGTTTTTTTAAAGGGAAGAGGCCACTGGACTGATGCCGATAATAACGGTGATGACATCATACAAATATAACTCTCAACTTTAGACTTCCTCACTTCTTGAAGAAGCTGTGTTATTATATAATTCCAAGTACTCAATAAAAACGTTGATTCCGTGTAACAAGATATTCAAAGTTATTCTTCACATGGATTGAGTGAGAGGCTCTTTTTGTCAGTTTACTGGGTCGATATCTGAGTCCGATTAACTTTGAAAAGATAAGAGAGACGAGACCACAATTACAAGAGATCCCAGATTTAAAGCATGTTCAGGAGATGCTGCTTTCATGTACGTTTGGAAATATTCCACTTTGTCTGGATCCTCCTTTGATTCTATATAATGTAGATAATGGGGATAGTGTGGGATGACCTTGTGGTTAGTGAGGTGATGTCCCATCTACACAGGCCTGAGTTTAGTAACCTGTAGGCTAAAGTATGTGACTATCGGTGACGTGGTTGACTTTGCACCCCCCCCCCCCCAAAAAAGGGGGGCTTTTACAGATACACAGATTTTTCTGCTATTTTGACCTGTAACACACTAATTATAAACAGCTGATACAATTTTTTATTATCTTGCCTCAATATGGTGTAAAGCAAATTAATATGTTTACTTAAGTGTTGTTTAGTTATGGTTTTCATACTCAATCCTTTTCTGAGCAATTTGGTATTCTGTAAGATCTTTAATTACATGCAGAAATAGTGTCTATAAGTTATTAATAAGTAATATATGCTACGCTAATGTATACTTGTTTGCACAGGATGTAAATCAGTATCCTACAGTATAAATGTTAATAAATCACGCTTTTTAGACTAAAGTCAATCACCTAAGTCTTCCAAAAATATTCCTTTAGTTGTGTTTATTGATCTACAGAAAACATTGACTCCAAAAGGTAACACGTTAATGTGAGAACACCTTTCTAAGTCTGTCTCAGGACGTTAAGATACAAAGGCAGACTAAACATGCAAAAAAACAAAATATGATGCACAACACATGAGCTCTGATCTGGTCTCTAAAAATCCCTGCTGTTACAAAATCCGACATGAAAAAGATCTATAACTTGCAAGTATTCACTGATTCGATTGTGCGAATTATACTACAGGCCTACTACACTTAAAACGTTCATAACCCAGCTACAATTGCTTCCCTGTCTTTCATCGCCACGGCAAATCAATTGAGGTTTACTCGAATCAGGATGGTTGTTTCCAAGTCTAGCAGTTTACGAGGCATCCATGAATGCATCAGGAACATGAGGAGAATGATAGTAGCGGTGAGTCCAGCCTCTGGGTGGGGATTTGTGTGATTGATGGTCGCCTCCCGAGAGTGTTTCATGGACTCGCCCCCTCCCTCCCTCTGCCTCTCCCTCTCTCTGCCTCCCTCTCTCTCTCTCTCTCTCTCTCTCTCTCTCTCTCTCTCTCTCTCTCTCTCTCTCTCTCTCTCTCTCTCTCTCTCTCTCTCTCTCTCTCTCGCGCTCTCTCCCTCTCTGAGCAGGAATGTGGAAACGGGGAGTTCAGTCAGTCAGCGCTGCACGTTTCTGCACCGCACGGGAGTGAATAATTGAACTCGGTTAAATATATTGATGAGGAGGAAGTGATTTGTGAACTGATTCTGCGGTCACTTTTTTTTTTGGAAGGTGGGAGGATTAACATTCTTCGGTCGAACGCATAATTCCCCTTCTCTTTTCCTCGACTGGAGAAAAGTTTGCTTTGAGACCCAACACAGCTGGAGTCAGCGGATGGGAATAACCTCTCAGTGGACACCGAGCGCACCTTTATTCCGGAGGTCTCCCAACATGTAAGCGGTCTTTTTCCCTTTTCTTTATTCTTGTTTTCATGATTTACATTCCGGCGGTGTGAGCACTGCGATAATACAGCGTGTCCCGCGAGGTCACCCCTCACGAAAAATCACTGCGATGTATGTTCCTGTAGTCGCTGCTTCTGCAGGGAGTGTTTCCTCAACTCCAGGTCCGGTTACTGTTGCACTTAATGGGTATTGCATATGTTATTATAGTCCCACAGTTGTTATAGTTTCGCTCTGATATGTGTATACTATCGTAGTAAAGTTTATTATATGAATGATATTGCTGTTCTGTAGGAGAGATAACGTTGTTTTGAAAATGAAACTAAATTCACAGTGTAGCCCCACCTGATAATGTTCCATTCATAGGCTACCTGTTGGGATGTACTGGTTGCTATTATGCGTATTCAGGGCTGCCTTAAAGGTGCGGAATTTTGTGAACTAACTGCATTCCTGTGTGATTATAAAGGAAACAGAGAATAACTGTTCATCTCATCTTATCATACTTGAGTTTGGTAATTGATTCAATTCAATACATTTTTTTATAGCCCAAAATCACAAATTACAAATTTGCCTCAGAGGGCTTTACAATATGTACACATTTGACATCCTCTTGTCCCGGAACCCTCACATCGGAACAGGAAAAACTCCCCCAAAAAAAACCCTTTAACGGGGAGAAAAGAGGAAGAAACCTTAGGGAGAGCAACAGAGGAGGATGGACAGAAGTGCAATATATGTCATGTGTGGATAACTGAATTACAACACATTCAATGTAATTACAACACATTCAATTGTGATGAATTGTGTTTCTGAATCGTATTGAAGATATTGAATAACTGTGCCTCTTATTAAACAAAGCCCCGTTTTGTTTAGTCTACTTATCTGCTTACTTCATCATTTAGGAAAAATCTTTGAAAAAAATAAAAAAAAGAATAAGATTATTCCAAAAGCCAACAACTTGTTCCCACAGATGACTTTTTTGTTTTGTCTTCTCTGTGTCTCTTCCTCCTGACAGGGACCGGGAGTCACTGAGAAGGTGAAGGCTGCTAGTGATAAATGCTCACCGCGAGGCTTCCCTACCACACTGCGACTGCTCATATAACTGCTGTTAGTTCAGTGTCTGTGTGAACCGCTCGCAGGCTTGTTTACCATGGCGTCTAGTCTCACATGCACAGGCGTTATCTGGGCCCTGCTGTCCCTGCTGTGCGCTGCCGCCTCCTGCGTCGGCTTCTTCATGCCCTACTGGCTGCTGGGGACACAGATGGACAAGCCGGTGTCCTTCGGCACGTTCCGCCGCTGCTCCTACCCGGTGAGGGACGAGGAGAGGCAGGCCACGGTGATGCTGGAGCAGTGCGGCCGCTACGCCTCCTTCCTCGGCATCCCCAGCCTGGAGTGGAGGATCTGCACGGTGGTGACGGGCGTGGGCTGCGGCCTCCTCCTGCTGGTGGCCCTCACAGCTCTCATGGGCTGCTGCATCTCCGACCTCATCTCACGTACGATCGGCCGCGTCGCCGGCGGCATTCAGTTTGTTGGAGGTGAGTTTATGTTTCTGTGTTTGTGTTCCCCCACCACTAGTGGGTGATTATCATCCGACTGTGGGTGTGCAGAGCCAAGGCTCTGGTTAGAATTACGTGGCGATATGGGGGCTATCAAGATCACATGTGTCGTGATGGCTTTGCTTTGCACTGAACGATTCTATGTAACTCCTAAGATGCTGACAGAGAACTGTGAGGGTTTTAATGGTTGTGATTAACTTCTCATCAAACGTGATTTGTTCAGGAACACAAGATCACATTCACGAGGGAACAAGGATGCATAGAAATCTTAATAACCGTGAACATTTCACCTCGGGCTCCCGTTTTCTTGGCCAACAAACCTGCGGTTAGCCCAGAGAAGCTGTCGTTTCCTCAGACACTTGGCTCCACAAGAAATGGAGCCCGGTTGAAGACATTGGGTCAGTTTACATTTCTTAACTCCTGACTGCAGTTTAAACATAGCACGCACGATTCTGCATTCCGAGTCAATATTTGAAAGAAATATAACACATTTACAAAGCGAATTGTTGATTTCACATCAAGTGTGTTGGTGCCAAAGATGTGTCTTTGGTCTCATTTAAGAAAGCATGGACTATTTTTACTTATGCTCTTATGTGCGGCAGATTTTGGCATCAATTCAGATCTTTCGTTTTTTTAGTTCGACTGATGAAATGATTGAAAACCGAGCCAACGTGCCCAAAATATGTCAGCTTGGGTTTTCTGTTCTGGTTTTGATCCTTTGGAGTTGAAAAGAAACCCACGCCCTTTCTCTTTCTCTCTGTACAAATGGAGTCCTGTCCACGCTGAAGCCATGGAAAATGCCTTTTTGTGTGTGTGTTTGATTGCAATAAGTGTATGCGGCTCCGCACGGCACCAGCTTTGTTGATGTGTTTTTGGCGTGTTCTCCCGGGGACGTGACGTCTGAGCGAAGGCAGCTGCGGTGCTCCGGCCCTCTCATTAACTCATAAAACGTTTGCTCGCATACTGTGGCTCACCACTCTGCTGTTTGCAATCCCCGTCACTTCAGCCGGGCTTTAAAAAAGTGATGTGACAGAAAAGCAGGTTGCCTGCAGATTTGACAGAGCTGCCAGGTTTTTTTTCCCCAGAAGGATAAATCTGCAGAGGGCCACCACAACGTGTTATGTCCTAGTTCTTAGCTGATTTGGAACGTCAGTATTAATGATGTATAATATGGAGGATGATGAAGGTGACGGCTGGTTGGCTAATTCAGAAATGTGCACTTTTATGTAAGGAAAGCTCCTTTTAAGCTCCAAGCAACCCCATACATAGAGTATTACAGCAAGATGCTATTTTTGGTTATAGGATAAAATTTTTTTTAAAAAGTCCCTGTCTGTCTTTCTTGCAGTTTCTCTCTTTTCGTTGACTAACAAATCCAGCACCGGCGTGAATTGAGATGGAGGGGAGAGCGAAGGAAGGCGGGGTCCAATAAAGGGGCACCGCTCGGTTCTTTCTTAACTTGAATTCTGGCGAGCCAAAGGGCAGAGATGTCTCAGAAGGGCTAATTGGAAGTGACACAATTGGGAAGCTCAGTGGGCCGCTCCGTGCATTGTCTTCCAACGCTCGCGAAGAGTGCACAAATGTCAGGGTGCATTGGGAGAGAGAAGAAGAAAAAGAAAGTCCTGATCATTGACCTGATCATTTATTTTTTATTTTATTTTATTTTATTTTATTCTGTGTATGTAATTTATTGACCCTGGGGTCACATTGTGGTTTTTTATGCTTTTAAATTTCTGCTGTTAAGCACTTTGTGATGTCATGTCTGTGAAAAGCGCTCTATAAATAAATTTAATTTCATTTCATTGAAACATTCTGCATTCACTTGTTATTAACCGGGAATCTCGCTGAGAAATGCCTGGGGGAGGGGGGGGGGGGCATACCGAAATGTGTGCCGAGAGATGTGATCAAATCTCAGCGATTAGCGGGAACAGTGACAGGAAGTAAACGAGGAGGAACAGTTGGCATTTTGCATTGGCCAGATGTAAAAGAGCCCCGTGGTTCACCGTGTGATGCCGGTGTCTTCCTCCTTTTGTGTTTCCTCTGCTCCTATTGTCGGCCACTAATGAAGAGTGTCTTACCAGAGAGGCCGGGGGCCTCTGGGCCGCCACGAGGAAAACATCCACTTTAATATCTTCCTGTAATTTATCTCAATCCCAGGGATTAGATTAGAGCAGAAAGGATTTATCAGCGCTTTACCTCACGAGCTGCAGCCCCGGACCTGAAAGAGTATACCTTTTAACAATAACTGTTATTGTTTCTCGTCGTTGTTGTTGTTGTTTACCTCTTGTAATGCTGCTTTCTCCCGGTTCACTTGTGGGCAAGTTGCTCCAGAGCTTGGTTAATTGCTTATGGCAAAGGCCCAAATGTCCTCTCCGGGCCAGAGCGCTTCGGTCTGAGTATGAGACTATGAGACGGTTCTGGCTCATAAATCAAAGGCCTGAGCACTCTGCACTGCTTACACTAAACAACCGCCTGTGCGGTAATTTCTTGTCTTAGTTATGCAGCGGTGCGAAATCCGAGCTGCTGTGGCACAGACGGGAGGTTCAGACTTTAAAAGATTTTTGACTTGGATTTGGTTGTTAGGGATTTTGATCCACCCCCTGCAGAGCCTCGCCTTGTCTTTCGGGTTCCTCATGCACAGCGGGAGGGAAAGCTGTTTAACGTTTGTTTTCCACGGGCTCGATACAAGACCTCAGTGTACCTTTTTAAGTACTTTTTATCTCCCCTCGGCACAATAAGCTGCCTTTGATTTATTCTTTGGTGTCTTTTTCGCTGTTTATTTCCTCTCTTTCCTCTCTGCGCCTGACAGGTGATTTTGTTTTGACATTCTTTGCTATTTGATCGCCTCCCGATGACTGACACTTTGACAGGCTCCGGGAGTGGACGACGGGTCTGCTCCATCCCCAATTAACTATAAGGGATAGTGATGGGAGCGTGGGGGAGCTTTTTGTAATACTGAGTTGCTATTTTCACTTATTAGCACAATAATAATACACAATAATAACACAATAATATTTCTGGAAACAAACTTAAAATGTGACTTTCTGAAATGACGGCGGTGCAGTTGGAGTTGGGGGAAGAACACCGTGCCGAAAAAAGGAGACAGTCACGGCTGGATGCCAGATTTCTAAAAGAGAGTGCTTTAAATTGCTGTCTGTGCTAGAGCCAGAGCTAAATTCAAAGGCACGTTAAAATAGCAATTTCTTCACTGTGCACTGATCTGATGTCATTATATACCATTTTTTATGGAGGGCTCTGAAGTTTTGGTGATGTCCAGTTGGTGGCACAAATTGCAAATTTGGACCCAGTTTCTACACCCGGTGCCATTTTCAAGCCAATCAATCAAATACAACTGCTGTGATCCCCGAAACCGAGTTTCCAAAGGTTGATTTGCAGCATGTGAAGTCCAAATAACAACACAAGTCACATTAGGAGAGGCAGTGATAAAGCATTGTTCCAAAATATGATTTAAATCTCTAAGAGATATTTCCTTGACCCGCGGAGAATGTCAAATGGACTGAGATCACTTGAGCTCTTGATAAAAATGTCAGGAGATATAGCTGCGCAAGGCTGCAGGAGAAATGCTATATTTGTTTTTATTGAGAAGGTGCTGAACCGCCGCGTCCTTCAAATTGAAGGCGAAAATAACAGGACAAACAATATGATGCATTATGGGCTGCAGTTGGCCTCTTTCGGGCAGTTTGTTGGGGCAGTTTGTATGGTGCAGGTCAGAGGACTTCTGCAGTTTCAGAGGAGGTGCAGACCTACTGCATACGGTTTCTGTCCCGAAGGGATGTGGAGAAAAAAAGAAGAAGTTTATAACGAGCCCAACACAGCATATCACTGCCATACTGCCATAAGGTTTTGGCATTCTCAGCAGGGAATCCATACAGTCTAATTTTGTCTGTCATTGTTGGGAGAAGTGCCGAGAACTCTTTACAGTTTTAGCAGGAATTTCCAATGCTCCGGGATGGGCTAAAAGCATGTTTTATTGATTAGAGACATTTAATGACTATTCCATTCAATATTACCCCTGGGTTCTGACAGTCCTTTGATGAAATGAGATGAGAAAAATGTGGGTTTTCTTCCCCATGCATCTCTGCTTTGTGACGTCCCAACGTAAGGTCTTTCAGAGGGAGATGACAAACTCGCAATTTATTTGACATGCGTTTATGCCTCGAACCGCTTTACATTTAAAGACATGGAAATAAATTACAGATGGGCTGCTATTTTGGCTTTATTTTGGCTATGTTGCCGAGGGCTATTTGGCACAGGAGCGTGTTGTCCTGTTCGAGAGCCATACCAACACAGCCGGGAGCTTTGTCCTTGTGTCGGCTTTGTGAGCTCTTGCCAGCTGGATCCCGCCCAGTCCCAGAATGTGTGCTTCCACTCCCCTCTCACTATCAGCACTCATTTTCGAGAGGTACAACCAAATGAAATCCGCATCCGCACGAGGAAGGCTTCGGGATGAAGAGCTCATGTGTCCCGGGGGGGGAATATTCTGTCTGGGGCAGCGTCTCTTGTCAGTCATGTCGGATCGCGAGACATTTCCGCAGCGATGGATAAATATTCCCCGACACGCCTTTTTATCCTTTTACTCCCCAAAACCTATCTGTATTCCTTCCTCCTCAAAGGCCTGCCAGTTTGATGTGACGATGATGGACTACACTGTCTCATCTGCCATGTAGGCATTGCATAAAGCTAATGAGATAGCACTGGCCCATATGTTTGAGACCCTTTTCACTACGGACACGAGTCTTGTGTCATGTTTTTGTTTTTTTTTGGAACGCTATCTTGCTCTTCATCGCTCGCGTTTCCGGCCACTGATGGTTATAAAGTGGACGTCTCTTCCTCCGGGTTGATTGATCACCTACAGTGCAGACCCCTTTTGCAACACTGTAATGAGCTCATTGAGCCTGGCAGCTATTTTCTGCTCAACATACAGTTCCTTAAACCCCCACCAACATCACCACAAGGGTGTTTGGAGTCAGAGCGGTGAAACGAAGCCTCTGCACCGCAGGCAGTGTATTCTCTCGAACACCCTCTATCTCACCCCCCGCCCCCCCCTGTCCTTTTTCTAGCCTTTCGGGTTACAGTATTATTTCCAATGCTCTCACTCTTTAACTTTCTATTCCAGCCATGTTTCACTTTTCACCTAATTCTGTTGTCTGTCCACCCCTCTGTGTCCTTCCTCCCTCCTTCGCCATCTCCTTCCCTCACTCTCCTCCTCCTTGCAGTGGGTGTGTCTGTCATGAAGAAAAAGAAAATAAATGGATTGGGCCAGTACCCAGTGACCCAAAGAGTGGACCTGGGATCAGCCACAAAGACAGAAAAAAGAAAGAGTGAGACGGAAACAGAGAGAACCAGGGCGGAAAGCCCAGCATCAACAGGGATTTAGTTTTGTCAAACAGGAAGTCTGGGCAACCAAAGGACAGACAGAAGGGTTATTTCAGTCTGTTCCTCTGTTAAGTCATTGTTTTCACTGCCATAGTAGCAGGCGTGCTGCATATCGGGTTGTTTTTGTCACTCGGAACAAAACTGTTCCAGAAAACGTGTCTGGTGTGTCTGCATTCGTGCCCGGCATTAATTTAAAAAACACGCCAGTTGTGGGGAATAAATTAATTTGGGAAATCAATTTGATAGTGCTAATTGGTGGTTTATAAATGATTGCCAAGCAACAATGTCAAACATTTGCTGGTTCCAGGCCAGCAAACCAAATGTGAGGATTGTCTTTGTTCCATTTATCAATGTAACTAAAAAAATATTTTTCGGTTTGTGGATGTTGGTTCGACAAAATCAGCTCAAAGAGTTAGCCGTGCTAGCGGCTGAATGCTAACACCAGCATGCCTACACGATCACAATGACTTTGCCAGGATGCTAGCTGTTTAGCAGGTATCAAGGTAACCACGTTCACCATCTTAGTTTGGTTCAGCGTGCTAGCGTGCTAACATTTGACTGACATATTTATTGGAACTCAGGAAGCTAATTCACTTCCTTGTGAAGAGTTTGTTTGTTTCCTCGGGAGATTACCCGCGATGTTCTTCTCTGCTCTAGCAGACAGGGCGAAGCAGTCAGAAAAGTAATTGCTAACACATATCACGTCTTTGCCGCTGACACCTAAAACAGTGAATACGTGTGAATCACAGCTCAGGCAGATGCTTAACAGATGGTGGAGGCTCCGCTCCTCTGTATCACTGGTGGCACGCTTTGTGGAGGCCATGTTTGGTGTCAGTGCCCTAGCCTGTACCTGCAGTGAGCAACACTTGAGTCACAGGTAGGGATACAAGAATAAACCTCTTTCATGTAGCCTGAGCCATCTTAGTCCTTGTTTCTGTGGCAGATAACTAAACCCCCACTGTGTGAACAGAAACACGAAGAGAGAAAAAGAGAAAGAAAAAAAGCAGAAAAACAGTTTTCCTTAACTTCCCCACATGTTATGTCTCATTGGAGATGAAGAAGATGGAAAGCCCACATTTGACCTGTTAGACATCTCTGAGGGAGTCAGAGGCCATGAGTCTGCTGAATAAATGAATAAGTATGGATTGGATGGATTGGGCCTGAGTCCTGCGGGATAAAGTAGTTTGCTCAGTATGCATCCCCTGTTTTACAGTCTCAGAGGCACCGTGCCTTTAACACTACAGTTAATTATACCCTGTTCCTCCTAGTGAGGGGGAATACTGGGTCAATACTCCTTTTGTGCTGCCTTCTCGTAGGTCAAACAGCGGGCCAGCAAAGAAATAGAATATGGGCTGGATTTGCGAATACAAATGGCAGCGTATAATAGCCGAGATAAAGTCTATTTTTGGCAAAAGGATCCACAGTAATTGCCTGTCTTTAGTTTCTTTACCCTCAAACCAAAGATATATTATATTTTACACTTCCCTGTCCCAACGAGCCATTGCGAAATACCCTCTTAAGAACGAGGAACTTTTTCGCCACTTTGACTGACAGGTCAGAGGAGGGGGGGGGGTGTCCGTCACCAGTGGCCCTCAGTCTGTTGATCACTTGGTGGCGGCGGTTGCATGTGTGAAAGGGACATGTGCTCTTGTAAAGTGTGAAGTTGTTGCTTCCTGTCTCCATTAGTGTTTCTTTTCTTTGAGAGTGCTGGTAGTTTAGCCTGCATGCGGCCGAGTTTATTAATGTCCCGTGTGGCGAGGCCAGGGGCCTGCCTTCACTGTCTGCCTTAAGTAATGCTGGGAATTTAGGGTAAATATATTCTGGTGACCCCCCCACCCCCCTTCCCCTCCACCAAAACTCCCCCATCCTCACAGCCAGTTTAATTTGAGGCTTTTAATGAGTGCATTTGCATGTGTTGCACAAGAGAAAGTGTTAGAGTTGAATAAATTCCGCAGCTTTCCTCTTGTTGTCGTTGCAGCAGCGGGCTACAATCTATATTTAGCTTGTGATCGTGCTAACAGAGGCAAGGATTTGTCCATTATGAATTCATCCCATATAAATTAGAGGTGCCAAGGCCCTTGAGAGAATGAGCGTTTGTGTGTTTTAGTGATCAATACAAATAAGAATTCCTGTGAAGGAACGGTCTCTGCATTCTGGCTTTTTTGATGCCTTGCAGAAACACACCATCAAAGGCACCTTGGTGTAGTAATAAGCAAAATGTCACTCCCGTCATTATCATAAAATGACAAACACGTAGTTGTGCCGCATGGAATTATGTCTCAGGAAAAGAAAAGAAAAAAGTGCATGGCTCAGTTTTTATCAGGCTGACTCAAGCTGAACAATAATCTCCATTTTGTGGCCCAGGCCTCTGCTTGTGGAGACTAGGGAGGGTTTAGAGTTTGAGTGGAAGGCGACACAGTGTGATTCCAGTTCTGTTTTGCTTCCCAGACTCTCACTCCAGCTGGTCAGCTGCAGTTGGGTGGGCTCTCCCCCTTATAGGATCTGGTTTCCACAGCGGCAGGGGGTGCAGACCCGAAGCAGAGAGCGGGAGGGAGGGAGGATCAACATTTGGAGAAATCCAAGAGTCTTGTAGCTGTCAGGGTTTTGTTGCTTAAGATAAACAAGTTAAGCAACAAGTTGCCTTTAGATTCAAGAATACAACACACCGCCACCATTCTGCTGATTGGAGTTTAGCTCAAAAAGCACATTTTTAAATTTGTACCCCATCTAGCCAGCAGACAAAGGTTGTGAAAGTGCTCTGGAATAAGAGGCCCCCGAGATGAAACGCCCGTAAGACAGACTGGCTGGATGTATTTTGAGCCGCTCCGTCCAAAATGCAGCCCTGTGAAAGCATAACACAGGGTCTCTGGAATGCTCCAAGAGAGCTCCATCGCAGAGAGAGCCCGAGGAGGCTATAAACAGGAGAGCAGACGTGCTCTACCCATATTTGTATGTGTTTGGGTAGATCAGCAAGAGCTGAGGGCCTTATATAGGGTTGTTGTGGAAAAACAGCTTGGTGGAAGAGCTGCGCAGACCTGTCTGAGGTTTGGGAAGCGATTGTTAAACGCCATCCAGAGACAATTGTTAGACATGGAATAATGTCGGAGTTCAAACCTGAGGAACGTGTTCTGACAAGTTGTGTCAGTTACAAATAGCTGTTTGGTAGGTGGTGATAATGATATCAGCAGCGATTCTAACACCGTGCCCAGGGACAACGGTTGAAAATTAGCTTTTTTAGCTAACACTGTCACATTTACAGTCATGTTTTTATTAATGTGTGCTGTCGATTAATGTGAACTGTCCCTGTACAAATAAAATCTTAATAATAATACCTTATCTCTTTCCTCCCCTGCCGCTTCCATGCCCTTTATTACCGTGAGTCACATTATTCTCTTTCCTGTTTTCACTCAAGTCTTGCTTGACTCATGTGTGTGTTTCCTTTGCTTGAACAGAAACAAAATGACACAGAACACTGAAATGAAAAGCTGCAAAGTTACGCTGCTTTCCAAAAGGGGAGCACGGGAACAAAGGTACTCTTTGATCCAGCCCGGTGTGGTTCTCCCAGGCCTGACGAGCCAACTACACCCGGTCCCTGGCCCACGGGCTCGCCGGGGGTCACCATGGCAACGGCGACCTGGCTCTAGTTACCGTCTCATCGGCGTACGACCGAAACTTTTCACGGGAGTGATTGAGAGTCACACTGTGACCGAACCCCCGGGTTTTTTAATCACATATTCCAGCTATTGCTCGAGCTGGCTCACAAGCTGCTCTCTCTCTCTCCAGCGGGAGAATCAAAATGATTAAATGTGACTTATTCTCTGGCTTTATCTCACCAACATATTGAAAACAACAATCATCAGTGTGTAGCTCCAAGATAATACAAACACTCCACCACCGCCATCATTTGTATGCTTTGTCTCATTTAAAATACATCGTCGTCAGAAAGAGTAATCTAACTCCATTCAGAAGCGAAAATGGGATCAAATTATTATTATTTTCTGGCAACGGTTGTGCGGTTCTAGTATCCAACATCTGAAAGAAGTATTGATTTTTTTCTTGTGAAACATATTCACCTCAATTTTTGTCTCTACAACCAAGTGCTGTAGCATGTAAGTGCCATTGCATGGGGAAATTGGAAGAGAACCTCAATGTTTGTTAACAGACACAACTAAAGACAAAAGGTGTCACCTGTTCGGGTGAAGCAGAGGGGAGGATTTGTAATTACAGAGTGATTCTACGTAGAGCCACGCCCTTGGGAGCGTACTGCTCCGCTGCCAGTGATATCACTCACATCTACTCATCTCCAGCACCGCCAGCTAAGACTTGATCATTAGTGAATGTGTCGCTATCGTGCCCGTCCTGATCGCGCTACTCTAATGCCGGGCCTTTGTTGGCATTCCCCTCAGGGCAACTCCCTTTCCTGCTTCCCGCTGCCTCCCGTCTCTCTGCTAGACCACGTATAGAGGCAGGAAACGCTAAAGATACGGCTCGCATTAGAAAATTGTCAGGGGTGGCTGCTCGAATGGAAGTTGGCTCTTTCACAAGGCACGTATTCATGTGATCATTTCAGACAAATAGGAGGAGATTCAGCTGATCGCTTGTCATAACAACGTAATTTCAGAGGCCGTCTAGAAGTCAGTGTTATTTTTCCCAGCATTGCTGGATCTCTGCGAGATCCGCCGGATCAGGAAGTGAAGTCCTTCAAAAGCTGTTCTGCTCAACATGTTCCAGCCTGACCGTGATGGGCTTCGCCATCTGACATTTGAAGATAACCACAGAGTAAGTGGTTGGCCGGAGTGTGCATTTTTTATTTTGTTTTTTTCCAAACGGGAAGCACTCAGCCTCACTCGTGACGGATGCCGAATGGGTCGTCTTGTGCAAAGAGGGAGATAATAGAAGCGGAGAAGTCAGGCACTCACGGCCTGCTGATAAAACAGCAGCCACACAGCAGAGTGGACAAAGAGCAGCTTGTATTATTTTGATCGCCTCCATGATATCTGATTTTTGATTTCATGTCACGTCCAACGTCTTTCTGTTGACCCGCCCAGAAATGAAATGTTACCCAATGTCTTGCGTTTTTTCCGCCTCGGTAACTGCATCAGCTCTCTGGAGTGAGGTGGCAGACGTGGCTATTATAGAGGGAGGCGACTTTGACATCCGTCATCCAGTGGTTGCACTGCCCATCACCCATGAACAGCAGTGACATCAAGGTCAGTCTGTAAGCCATCTGGTAAAACGACCCAGGCTGCATGCACAAAATGTCAATAAAAGCAGAGACACAGAGACCCCGCAGTACCCTTCTCAGCATCTTCCCCTCCAGCCAGTGTCCGGAGCTCTGAGATCATTTGGCTTCCACTTCCATCAACAATGCAGTTGAAGATGAGTTATCCATTCTTTTTTTTGCCTGTCAAAAGAGATGAGAAACAGCTGAAAAGCATGTGGCCCTTGTTGGCTGTAGATCCGTGCTGGAAATGTCATCTGGGATACGAGCAGGATTTTATTATGTATCTTGGCGAATGCATCCCGTGTGATCAACTTTTTGGATCAGACTGTGAAGCAAGAGCTGCACCGTCTTATGGAGATTCAAGTGGCTGCTCTGCAGTCTGCTCTGCTGGAGAGACTGGTTTATCTGTCTACTCTACAATGCAGTTTGATTATAGGGCTCCACTGACCCGACTGTTTCAGTCGAGATACCGATAGCCATGCCTGGGCTATCGATACCAGTGTCTCTCTAAAGTCTAAAGTGTAAGACAACATCAGGCGTGGCTTAAACATTGCTTCCTTAAATTTGTAAAATAAAATGAACTGTTATTCATCGTTGAAATAATAAGTCATACAACAGTAACTTGGTAAAAAAAAAAGCTCCAAAAGTGTCAACCTTTTTATACAGGAATTACATTTCCAGTATATAATGGATAGTATATAAAGTTAAACATAGAAGTGAATTGAGTAGATCAGCCCGTTGTCATAGATTTCTGATCCAGCTATTTGAGTCAGTATTGGTCCAATATCCGATATTGGTATTGGCACATCCTTATCGACTAGTTGATGTAATCGATTTGTTAAACTGAGTTTTACACACACATAAGCACCACTTTAAATCTTGTGTTAATTAGCAAAGTGCTCATAAGATCCTCAGAAATAAATCATTCAGCGTGAAAAGGTTTCTCTCTAAAGCTGCCAGCAGTCATTTAACTGTAAAGCATCAATATAACTATATTATTAAAATATGTTATAACGAGACAGGAAAAAAAGAAGAGACAAACAGTCCGAATAAAAATGTCACAGTTTTCAAATGAAATTTCAGAAGACTGCTCCCCCAACGGTTTGGAGCTTTTATGTGGCGGTGAATCTCACAGTCTCTGCCCGTTTTTCCGGCTCGCAACCCAAAGGAAAGGGCATGCTGAAGCAAAAATGGCAAATATATGGTTGCTGGTCAATCCACAGCTTTGCTCTCCATCCTCCAGAGACACTTAGAGTGAAAGACTTGAGAGGAGCCGAGCACTGTCTTTTCCTTAACAGTTGTCGGCCGAATACTGGCAACTGGCGCGTGGAGATTTCCCCGGCGACATCCATTCAGTTTGAGAAGAGAGCATTTATACCACACGTACGCCACTCCAAACTTCAAACAAAAAAGGCTCTGGTGTTTTACAATTACTTCCAGCGTAGTCACTATGAGATCGTTTTCCCTGCTGTACCGTGTGATGGAGGGATAGCAGCCCAAAGTAAAAACCTACATGGGTTGATAAGAAAAAAACCAGATTCACAAATGTGATGAAGTAACTGATTGGTTCTTAAATACTTCTTTGGGCAAGAGTTTGTGATTTCCTTGATGGAAAAGAAAGAGTTTTCCTTCTGAAATCGCGTCAGAAGCTCCACTGAGTTTTCACAAACATCCTCTTTCTTGGAAGGCAACTGAACAAAAACAACATTTCAAAGGCAGACAGCTCCCATCATCTGGGATTTAAAGGTGTGATGTCGTTGAGCCAAAGTATTCAAACAGTCATCCTTCCCGTCAGGAAGACACCTGCCCTAAGAGCCACGGTGATCTGTAATAATCATGATCAAAGCTCGAGATCTGTCAGCTGGGAGCCCGGCAGCGTCCTAGCTCTAGGAGGCTTTGTTGTTCTGAGCGCGCTCTTCTACCTTTTGACGAGCCCCGCAGGCAGTTACACAGGAGGCGGCTGGTAGGACAGTGCAGGGTGGAGACTCCAGCAGGCACCAGGCCCGGGGCTTGTGACAGGGGCGTGTGCAGGACTTATTGATCTGTGAAAAGAGATATACATCCTCTCCGTAGCTACCGACTGACCACTACTTGGCACTTGATGATGAATGGCTTTCGGCTGCGTGCTCTGGATGTGTTTCTCCTAACCCTTTTTCTTTTTTTTAATCTTCTTTCTTCACATGCAGCACTTTGATCTTCTCTCAGATTTTGTCTTCTGCCTTAAACCCCCCCCCCCCCAAATGATCGATTCCACGTCGCACGTCGAGCAATTAAGGACCCCCCCCCTTCCTCACACTCCAGCTAAACATACCATCCTCCTCCATCTCACCGCTTTGTGGTAATTACTCCGCTGTTAGACCTTGAGCTTGAGAAGTAACACCTAACCAAGGGCAACGTGTCGCGTGCAGAGCAGGACTGTGATTCATTGGCATGTATATGGCTGGCTATATATCTTCAGGAAGCAGTAATGGGTGGGGGTGGTGGGGTGAACATGGGGGTGGGGAAATAGGCTGTTGTCGCTTGAGTGGCTGCTAATGTGGTTTGGCCAGTGATAATATGAAACAATTGGAAGGACGATCTGTTATTATTATGTTCCCGGGGGCCTAAACAGTACACACAAAGTGTGCATGATCCATATTAATGCGTACAGGGGTGCAGTTCATTTCCTTGAGCCCAAGGTGACGCCTTCAAATTGCTTGTTTTGTCCAACCAGCACTCCACTACATTAGGGTATTCAAATGACTTGATACGAAACAGTTACATTTGAATTTTCTGCCGATTGAATAATTGATTATTTGGCTAATTGTTTCAGCAATAGTATATCCTTTATATTACTTTGTAGAAATGTTCTGAATGTCTCACACGTGTTGGCACACGTGTTGGATCACATGTTGGCTGCTCCACTGTTGAAGTGTAGAGAGAAGAAGCACTCCACCCTCTCTCCCTCTCCCTCTCCACCATCCCACTGCTTTCTGCTGTGGCACGTCATCTGTGATCCAGACCTAATCTACCAGCCCAATAGTGAGGTCCCTGCAGGGAACCAGGGGGGCCCCCAGGCCCAGCACCACTGCCTCATCCGTCTTCAAGACAGGCTGCAGGCGGGGGCCAGCCTAGAGCAGAGCTACAAGGGGATGCGGAACCCCGAAGCCTTCATCTGATCACCAGGTGGGCACCGGAGCGGCGGCCTGGCCCAAACCCCCCCCCCCCCCCCCCCCTCTAATTTCCGTCGGTGAGCGTGTAAATTAAAATGCGTGAAGACGGCCCTTTTTCCCCTGCGGGGAGCCTCCAGCTTCCTCGGAGGCAACAAGCATGCGTGACCGCGCTCGCACTCAGAGGTGACGGTGAGCAAACAGCCCGGGAGGTTAGATTCACTGGCTCTGCTGTTTGTGCCGTTTCCTGTTTTCCACGACGGGCTGCATTTCATTTTGGAAGCTGCTCACATATCGCACATAAATATTTGCTGAAACAACTTCTTGTATCTTTGTCCCCCCCCCCCCCCCCTCCTTGTTGCAAATTTCCGTCGTAGCTCTGTCACGTAGCCAGATTAGAGCAAGCAATCATTCGCGCAGTTATGCAAACATAAGCACATGGTGCAGAGACTGCTCCCCATCAGTGTGTTTGTTCTCGGCTGAGCTAAAAAGCAGGAAGACAAAGAAGTGTTTGCAAGTCATTTGTGTGCTTTTTTTTTGGGCTTGTGTTTTGTCACACAATGCATCCGCCTGACTAGTTTGAGGGCTTCACAGTCTGTTTGAGCAGCATTGTGTGAATCTTTAGGAGTCAGTATTTGGCTTATTATTGTGGCTCGTATATAATTCAGCATTAAACATTAAAGCTCCATCAGACAGACGGCCGGCCGGCCTCATGGTGAGTTATTTACTCTGGCAAGTGCACGCAGAAAGTCTTGCAATCGTGGCAAAGTGACTGACAGGTTGCCCCCGACCGAGCCCCTTGTTTGTTCCTTTCGAGAGGAAGTCAAATACAGCTTCAACAAACTGCCAACGTAACACTTCAGTGAAGGAGGCAAACGGCACGTTTCAGCTGAAGCCAGATGCTGATTAATCATCAGATTAGAAATTACCCAATTTTAAAAGTGTTGCAGTTTTTTTTCCCAGCTGAAAAATAGCCCATGAAATGAGGCATTTGTGATAGCGGCTCATCTTTAGCCTTCCCTTCCCTCATTTCACCCACTTCTCCCTGCACCAGCGCACTGGGTAAAGAATACATTAGAGTGTAATGAAATAAGGGCTTTTAAAGAAAGATCTGAATTGAGTGTCAGTCACCGGTAGACGATCACATTACCAGTTGTCCGTTGCAATGACTTTCATTCCCATTAAGGGGTATTCTGATCTCCTCTGAAATATAATTATAGGGGAAATGGACTCGTGTCTGTGCTGCTAAAATGTTCTGGAATATACAGAGAATTTCACTTCGCTGCTCTCTTTCTCGTTGTCGACGCCTGGGTGTTTTTTCTTTTGAGGCTTCATTAGATCAGAACATCTTCTTTTGGTAGCCTTCCTGCCCTACATTTCCTGTGCATTTACACGAAATGAAAGACACTGCCACCTACTCTGGCTCCATTTGTAAGTACGAATACTTGAAAGCCCAGCTCGTCTTTATATAGAGGTAAAAAGAGATTCAGACATGGAAGTCAGAGGGTAAGGATGGCTTTTAATCAGCCTCTCCCTCCTCCGTGCCCCAAACCTCAGCTCCGTTACCTCCTCTCTGTTCCCCTCCCTTTCAGCGGCTGCTGAAGGTTGATGGGAGCTGAGGCTGGGGGAGGGTTGTGGAAGGAAAGAGGCTCTGGAGGCCGCCTGTGGACTCTGCATTCCACCAGAGAAAGTGGGAGGGATTTTTTTTTTCACCTCCGCAGGCGCCACGCCCGCCCCCCCCCTCTTCATCCCAATGCCTCCCAGCCAGCATCAGAAACTGTGCAGCAGCAGCAGCAGCTGGTGACAGAGAAGAAGACGGAGAGAGGAGCGACACCCTGCTATCTCACTTACCATCTTCTTTAAATAAAGGCCTGTAAGCAGAGTGTTGGGGGGGGGAAGATTACGCTTAAGAGAGCGGACGATGTGGCACCCGTCCCGACAACCAATCACCAGATGCAGCAGATCTAAATCAAGCGCCCCCCCCCCCCCCCCTGCTATAAATACAATGGGAAAACAGGCAGACACATGGAATAATAAGCGGCAGCATATGCTGTGGTCAACCTCTGTGGGTGCTATTCCTCCATACTTTGCATTTCTCCTCTGAATTCATCCATGAAGGCGCTCAGTTTAGCACGCACCACAGCAGAGGAAGCCCAGGCAGCAGGACATGCCAGTCAGACCGGTGGCCTCTATTTTCATGTTTTCTCTGCTGAGGAAAAAAAAAAAAAAGTTGCACCCAATGAAAATGAAGTTCAGCGATAAAACGCAGCATTCACCTTTACGGTCCAGCAACTGCTCGATATTAGAACAGACTCGCTATTCTGTAATTGAATGTTGAACAAGGGCCAGTTGGGTTAAAAGCTGCTCTGGTCTTTTCTTTTTTTTCTCCCTTCCCCTCCCCCTCCTATCGGGTATCATGGTCTCTGGATGGGTGGAGGAGCATTCACTTTGTTGGCCCACAAGGATCAATTAAGCCATCAGGAGGGAGAGACAGTGATAAGACATGTAATGGAAGGCTTGGGTTCCTTGGGGAGCGGCGTTAAATTCATCACCGCCTCGCTTCCACACATTTATCACTGGCACATTACAACTTGTAATCAGTCACAGATGTCAGGGGTGGTGCCGAGTTGACACTGGTATCAGTAACTGCGTAATGCTTTAATGTACGTCCCATGCAGAGCGCTATATGTGAGCATCTCATGTGGACAGATAGATTTCATTCGATAAACAATTCGATAAACACACAATTCATTTACATTATTAGATGAAAGATTTTCATTGCAAAATGGGTAAAAGTTTCAGTTTCCTTACAACATGATGCGGTGCATAAAAAAATAGAGTGGTAACACCTTCTCAACACAGGAAGTGTGATCCTGGGGTACGAATGCTTCGCCTACATAATTGTAACACGTACTCCACATGTCTGTCTGGCGCCACAGTTTGGGAAATCAATTTACAGCTCTCTCTCCAGATTTGCTTTTCACACTTCCTTCCACCGCAAGTTGGTTTCAGTCTAACACTGCTTGGTGGCAAAAAATGCAAAACAAAACAAATAAACGCCTTTTGTCAGAATACACAAAATGATTGTTTGAATTCCTTCCAACCAAATCACAACACAGCCCAACTCCCACGCCGAGGAGCTAATGGGCGAGTTTACGTGTCGTGACGCCAAGATGAAGTGCAACGACAGTGTCCGTCCAGCGGTTCAGCGTTTGCTGACCAGAATGCTGCTGCACTGCACCTTGTAATTTCTGCGTTTTGGGTTTGCTCACACTGCCAACCCGCACATTTAACTCATTGTGGTCCGGAGAAGAATTCCACCACACTGTACAGCAAGTGACTGACAGTGCTCTCGCATTATTATGAACCGTTCCTGCACCTGACTGGAGGAACACGCCGCTCACTTGGCTGTCCCCGCAGCTTTCCTTGTGACTTCCTATAATAGGTGTGAAGAGTTATCGTTAACATCGTCATAAATCATCCAGGAAAACTGGTCAGAAATGAGCCACGCAGCTACAGAATCACACTTCGTTTTACATCCACAACACCTGGTGGAAGCAGTAATTCACCAGGTTTCGGGGGTTTGGACTCATGTCATCATCAGAATTGCTCCCCATAGTTCAGTGATTGGTTTGCCAGCTGTCAGCCTCAGTCCATTCCCAGTGGATGTTTTTCTGTGTTTACAAGCCGTATGGTGGAGTAGAGATGAGGATTTTGGGGGTTGTTAGCCTTGCAGGCAAGCTTTTACCTCCTACGATATTTTTTTTAATGATGACCTCATGGTGCACACGGAGGCGTAAATAAAAACTCCACTCTTCTTCATCTGGCCCTTTTTTTGTCAAGTGAAGGAAAGCTGTCTCTCATACACAAGAAGCTTGTTTACATTTTTGATCGAGTATGCACATTGTCTGTAGCTTTATTGTATCATTTTAGAAGAATAAGGACCGAGAAATCTCAAATAAGCGGCACTGTTTTTCAAAGAGGCTCCTGTAAACCCTGCTGAGGTATACATTGCGTTCTAATTGCTCTGCTGCCTTTCTGTGCTCCGATTCTTTACGAGTTGGTATGCATGTGTATTCTACGCAGCAATAACCATCTGCGATCGGATCCCTCATATAAAACAGGGATAACGGAGGCGCTGTGAGAGTCTTGCGGAGCGCTGCCTGTCTCATTGGCCTTGCCATATGGTGTCGGTGAAGGAGCCAGTGCCTAGGGAGGATGCAGCCGTATGGTGGCAGGAAATGCACAGACACAGCAGTGTGGCAAAACAAGACGGAAGAGGAATGCGAGTCTCCTTGCTTGCGATGCAAAAAAAACCCAACAGACCTAGCGTTAGCTCATGCGGTATGACAGAGACGAATAAATGAGAGGGAGGAGAGTGGAAAGGGTCAAAACTGACCTTCAGACTAAATCACAAGGTGCAAAGCAATTAATTTGTTCCCGGCACGGCCATAAAGACTAATGTCTTCTAATACATCACTCTGGATCTCTTCCCTCTCCCTCTCCTGTCCCATTAAACATGGGAACAAAAGAGCTGGTTTCCCCCCAAAACGCCACATTGCCACGATGTCGTCAGGCCCGCCGCCGTGTGACATTTTCAAGGCATTTCTGTTCTTCTCCCACGTTACACACTTGAAAAGAATGATGGTGGAGCATTCAGAGGATTGACGAGGGGCTAAATGCCCCGACCCGCAAACCAGCCCGAGGAATCTGTTCGCGGCGGTGGACGGGCGGGTGAGTAGGAGGCTCCCCTGTGTTTCGTGTATGACCTTTTCACAGCGACTCACAGGATTTAGGTGCCATCTGTGCCCTCCGGGTACCAGTAATCCCATCGCTGCTACACTCAGCGCCAATGGCTACCTTTGCAACAATATCGCGCACACACTCGCATGCACAGGAACACACTCCCTTCTTTGTTGCTGTTTCCTGTGGAATACCTCTCGTATATATATATATATATATATATATATATATATATATATATATATATATATATATATATATATCTCCCTTTGCAGTTAGGGATTAGGGATTAGTGTCACTGTGTTATAGTGTGAGTTATAGCTAATGCTTACCATCTGTTTTTCTGTGGACATTTTGTCAGAACAAAACAGTTGTTTTTTACAAGGGAGAAAGAAGTAATAAGAATAAGTAAGAAGTAATATACTGTATGTCATGTTGTTATTCTGCAGTGTTTACTCTTCAAATACCTGATCCAGCACACAGAATGGATTAACATAGAGGCACGATTTAGAGATTTCAAAATGCATCAAATGGGTTTTTCCTTCTTTTGACTTGAACTTGAATGGAGTACAGATGTGTTCATCGTAGCTGTTGCCGTTGCTGCGGTATCAGTTCCTGTCCATCTTAAAATGCATTTACAGCCAGCACAGATTCCCCTTCATTCTTCTGTATTTTCTCTGAACCCCCGTCGGCAGAATTTTTTGAAAGCACTCCCTCCTTCCTACATGAAAGCAACGCTCCCTGGGTGTGTTTATCGAACCCGCTCACGTTTGTGCTTATGTGCCTGCCATGCCTGGGCTCCAAGAGGAAATATTTTGAGACAGAATACGTTGGTCCCTGCTGAGAGGAAGCCCATTTTAACTTTGGCTCCATGACAAAGACTGAACGTTGTGCAAAGGAATTCCAATCGCTTTTTGGACGAAGAGGCCGCAAATACCCGAGCATTTATGATTTAATTCTCAGATGTGAACAGATACCTCTTGAGCTCACTCATACACACACACTCACACACACACCTACACACACACTCACACACACACCTACACACACACCACCACCACCATTAAGTCAGAGTTAATCCTGATGTTGGTGATCCATCCATGGCAGTCTCTGTCCCTGGCAACTTCATTTCCACTCTTGTCGTGACAATCCGGAGAGCGCTCTGTGTGTCGGGAGAGGATCAGCAATTTGTTTTGTTTGACAATTGCTTCAGCAGCGTGGTTTGCTGTCAAGTGCGTTACAACGTTTTCCTCTGCTCTGCATTACCCTCTGTGGAACGCCCAGCTGTTATGCGCTGACTCTGTTTTTCCTCTTCTCCTGGTGAGTGAGATACAGTGCAGTGGATGATCAAAGTCTTGCTTCCTTATTGTGGTGGAGAGAAATAGAAATAAGCTCCAGGATATGGCACAGATTTCTCTCTGGAACGAGAACTGTGGACTGCCAGGGCTGCTCTTCGTATTCTTCTCCTTTTGTTTTTTTGTTTTTTTTTAATGGTAATTAGTTTTGTTGCGAGTACCTTAACACTTGTGCGGTTAAACCATCAAGAGATCACTCGGCGACACAGAGAAGCCTGAATTGCAGTATTCAAGTGTTTTTGCCTCTGTTTGATAATTCCCTCACAATTCCAAATCATTTTCGGACGCAGGAAGTGATGACATAAGGATTTGTATTTGGAGCTGCAGGTCAAATTGATAACGAGCTGGGTGGAAGAAACACACACGACTGACAGTCCGGCAGCGAGAGGAGAGTTAAGCCAAACTCTATTGGGTTTGTGCACCGTGGCCGTATGCAATATTTTTCTCCTCGCCAGTGATTTATTATTGTGAGGCTTTCATGCAGGACAGGTTTTTTGGTGTTTTTCATTAAACTGGCTGAAGTGTGTAAGTGCTTCCCTGAGGAATGATTCATCACCGTTTTTTTCCGGGACGAGACCAAAGCTCGCCTCCCTAACTTATGAACCACTGGAGCAGCCGGAAGAGTTTTCTACCAGGTGCCCCCCTCACCCACACACCACCACCACCACCACCACCACCACCATGCTGTTCATTCATCTCCACATTGATTTTAATAGTTGTGGGGGTGTGGTTGCCACCTTTGAGGGATGGATGGTTTACGGGCTACAAAGTCTGATCTCGTTGATGTATTATTATTTTTTCCAGCTTACAAGGACAAACACTATATTATAACGCCGCACAGCAACACTCCCTCCTGGGTGATGAATTGTGGGTGATTACCTTTGGGGACAATCAAGCCAAAAGTCACACTCACATTTACCGTTTTCTCCGGCACGGTGCGGATCTTTGCATGCTGGCAACAACACAAATAAAGAACCTAACGCAGAGCCACACAACTGCTGTCAGCCTGTGATCATCATGGTGACCTTCAGGTTTGGGGGATGGGGCGTTTTTTTTGTGTTTTTCTTCTGTAGAGACTTACCCAGTGGGCTGAACTCAGCCTCTCCTCCATCAAGAGTTCCCATGTTCCCAGACACCAGCGATTGTGTCTTAATGAATTCACTGAATGCTAATCAGGCAGCCTAAGTCCAGGGGGTGGGGCAGGGTTTAACACGGACATGGTCCTCTATTAATATGCAGAGGAATTCCCCCCCCCCCCCCCCCCCCCCCTGCCGTCATCACATTCCTTCTGATTTAGGGAAAAAATGTAATTTCTTGCCTTTGTCTTTTCGTCTAGTCTGTGTTGTGTTGCTGTCCTACTTCATCTGCCTGTTAATGCGCTTGTTTGCCTCTTTATGGAGTTGTGACAATTCAGTTTTGATTGCGCTCGTCTCCCGGGATGCCCTGTGATTGTTTCGTCCTCACTTGCTTCAAATCGCTCCAATTCAGTGTGCGTACACTTCGCTGACGAGCCCCTGTTTGTATAAATATTTCAGCACCACTGGCCAGAGGTTATATCATCTAGCATTAATCAAGAGTCAACGGACTCCTAATCTTTTATCCGAGTCCTGTTGGCCCCACGGACAAACACATGGCTCAATCCATCAGACTGACTCGCACTGAAATGTCCAGCGGTACATTCACAACAGCCCTCGTCAGGCTATTCAGTCACCGCGATGCGACAGTAACGGTGCTATGATCAACATGCAAGAAGACAAAAAGATTCATCCATGAGGATAAAGAGTTTGCACATGCAATGACCTGTGATCTCGGACTGTTCAGTCGTAATTTGAGAGCAGGAACAAGTCCCTCTCAGAGCCACGTGCACTCGAACTGATTCAACGGAGACGCATTGTGGCCCGGGCTCTCATGACAGTGAATGGGAGCCTTTGTGGACACGTGACATTACACTGCAGGCGAACTTGTCTGCCTCATCACCGAGAGCTCTTTAATGACACAAAGTTAATTTGGCTGCGAAGTTTCACAGTTTCGTCCCACAAAGTTGATCTCTAATCACCGTCAGCGCAGCAGACCGAATTTTTATCGAATTTTAAGCTTCTGAAGAAGAGCCGTTCATGTTCATGAATACTGATGGAACTTTGTAAAGCTGTATTTGCACGAACCTGATAGAACCTGAGGTTGGGAAGTGATTTGTATAATTGAGGGAGCTCCTAGATGATTTTAATCCCGATGTGAGTCTGCCACGGTCGTAATTTAAGCAAAAAAAACAAAATGACCTGCCACATATCACGATGGAGTCAGAGGTCCCCGAGTAATACGTCCTAATCACATGCAAATAGATTTTGTTCTTGGCTTTAAAAGGTGTATTTTTCTTTAAGGAGGCAAGAATGTTGCACTTCAAAAAACACTTGAGGCAGTAGTGGAAACTGTGTTACTTGGTTTTGGGAGGCAATTTGGAAGTGTAGCTTTGCATAGTGACAAACTTTTAAAAAATTTAAAAAAAGGACTCACTTTACAGACTTGTATCCAACGTTTCATTTCCTGGTCCTGATGCTTTGAGGCATGCTGCTAATTGATGAATTACATGAACATACTGTGCTAGTAGTCCCGTGTGAATTGAGCGTGAAACAATAGGAGTGGAAACGCACTTGAACCAGCCTGGCTGCAGGACGAAAACCACTGGTGCTTAAATAGCAACTGTTCCTTTCTTCAAATATATATATATTTTTTTTTTCTCTCTCTTTGAAACATCTCAGTGAGAGGCAGTTTTGCAAAGGACTCGGGGAACTATTGATTTTCATTCGTCCTTGCTCCCATGCTATAATCTCTGGATTCATGCCAGCCACTGACTCAATCCCTGCAGCTTGATTGAAGCCATGTGTTTGTACGAGGCTGGAGTGTAATAGAGGTGTTAAGTCAGAGTTGTTTGAAGCACAGTCAAAAGAAACCAGGGCACCATCCTGTTTTAGTTTAAAAAAAAAAAGTTCTCATTTTATTAGAAACACATCATGCTGGATAGCTGCCCCGTTGTTCATTCTGCATTACGTCGTGGTTTTCCCACATTGTTCCAAAGTGGACACAGGAGTGAATAATGGTAATTATGGTTGTTTTTCTGTATTCTCTGTAATTACCCATATAAACTGCTTCATTTTCTGCCCACTAACCCTTTTGGTTCACATTTGTCATGGCTTCATATACTGATGCAGCTGGTTTTATTTCTTCTCCTTCAATGTTTTTGACTTTGTTTGCCTCTGGGCTGAACAAAAATACAAACTGTTAATCAAGATGATGCTTTAATGGGCGTGCCTGTCGAAACAAGAAGCAAGTCATCACACTTAACCAGTGCCCTGACCAAGTGGTAAAAATAATCGTCAGCGTGGAAAAAACCCTGAGGCGCATTTCATCATGTTTCGCCAAACCAGGCATTTTTACCACCACGGACAAATAAACAAATGACACTGTCATGTGTCTTTTCCACACAATCAGCGAAATGACAGTTTTATTCTCGATGTTATTTCGTTACGCGTGGGTTGAAAGGACTCCCGAACAGCACTGTTAAGAAGACAAGGATTCGGCATCACAAACGTTTATCTCAACATAACAGCATCCGCTTCTGTTCACCTCATTTCTTTTCACTAGCCTGTCAGTGATGGCATGGCAACATAAAAAGGGAAGACATGGTAAATCTTCATGTGAAATGGAATTGGTAGCCTTTTCTTGACATCTGTTTAGATTCAATCTGCCGAATCAGCGGGGCAGAAATAGCTTTTCATCCTCGAGCGGACAGACTAAACCAGATATTATGTGATTATGTGGGATCACAATACCAATTCAATATCATACAAAAACATCAAAAGCACACGCAGCCCGGCACAACCTGATCTATGCCTCTCTATTGTAATGCCCTATTGTATTGCTCACAGATTACTTGACATGTTACATAATGTGCTCTCATTTCCGCTGTTCTCTTCCTCTCGGCCTCTCAAATGTCACGATAACAGCATGTGATGAGAGCGGAGCCACTCCAGCTTCATCATGTAATATTTATCTTTCTACATATATAGAAAAGTAAGAAGAAGAACTCTAAAACAGGAGCCTTCATGATTTTCAGAAATGTCTGAAAATGTCCACCTAAAAGAATAGTTTGACATTTCTTGCAGCGGGTTGGATGAAAAAGATCCACACTCTCGGGTCTCTAAATATAGAGCTGCTGTACAGGCATACAGTTAGCTTAGCTTAGCATAAAGAGAGAAAAAACAGCTAGCCGATTGTTTATGGTAACATCCTCCGACTAAAATCCACGAGTCACTACACAGCAAACAAGATAAAACATGTGCATGAGTGAGTTATCTTTGGACAGAACTAGGACAGATGTTTCTCCCTTTTACTAATCTTTGTATTAATATGTATAGCTTCGTATTCACTGTACAGAAATCAAACTGGTATTGATTTTCTCATCGAACTCTCAGCAAGAAAGCAAATAGGCTCATTTCCCAAAACTACCAACATTTAAATCATACAAAATTGAAAATGTACTTCTAAGGTTGGTAAAAGAAAATCTACTCCTTCAGATGTGCTGCTTTGTTTTGAGTGTTGTCGTGTCTCAGGTTATATTCTGGCGGGATTACTACCTTTGCAGGGCTTTAGAATGACAACGGTTTTCACAGCGCACCCACACAATGAAACTCTGGGAGCACAAGTGGCCTGTTAGTTTAGGGAATGATTGACTTCTGGGAGTTTTGGAAGTAAACTCGCTCCCCAGGGGTAATAAGCTTGCCTGCTGTGTGTCCCAGAAGACTTGCATGGAATGCATAGGGCCGGCGCTTTAAACACACGCTATGGAGAACTTTGTACACTTGGCAGTGGGAGTCAGTTTTTCCTCGATCCCTGAAGCGTTGCATTGTCTTTTGAAAGGAGGCTCTTTGTGTTTGCAGTATGGAGCCGCTCACATGATGAGCCCAGTGCTGTCAGAGAGGGATTTTGATGTCTGCCAGCATCTGTGTGGAAGATACTAAAACATTCATCGCACATTTGGATGCTATTAAGAGGAATATTAAGATTGCGGTGTCTTTGATTTCCCCTCTTCTCCCAGAAGGCCTTGTGTTGGCATGCTCATAAAGGGTAATGAAAGCAGGAACGCACCGCTGTAGATGTATGCTGACTTTTGGACACGTGGCCTATACCGTCGTGCTTTTCTGCCAGTGGGATGAGGAGGAGGAGGAGGTGGAGGAGGAGGAGGAGGAGGAGGAGGAGGTGCTGCTCAACACATCAGACATGACCCAGTTAGAAGAGCTACACTTGTAGGACCATATCAAGTGGATCCTACCCTGAGGAGGATTTGGCTTTGTTCGCCTCACACTTTTTCCTCTTCACTCGCCTCTCTGATGAATTGAACAGCCCTCACTGTTTTTACACCGGAATTCCAGACGAGCATGCTGATTTGTGTCACAGTCTGTAGGGTAGACAGTGCTCATATTTCCTTTCAAGCATGCTTTTAAACATACTTTGATTTTTCTAAATGAGTGAAATTCTGGACCAAAAAAAACTGTTGGCTTTGGCTCTTTGTCATGTGCAAGTAAAGTAGCTTATTGTCACCGCCCTGCCGCCAAGCCTCACAATGATAATAAGTCATTCAAATATTGCAAGATATTGCAAACGCTAATCTTTCCCCCTGACTTGAGTGAGAGAAAAAACAAGGCAGCAAATTAACACCAGAGCGGAAGTCAGGTGGTCTTGACGTGGCAGAACTTCTCGGTTAGCCTGCAGACATACATGAGCTCATTGTTTCTGCTGTCTTGCACAGGAGTGGCGACATTTACAAGAGAAAGATGAAATTCTTTTGGAAAAGCAAGAGCAGGAATTTCCCTCAGATCCTGCTGAATTCTTTCCCTTGCTTTGCCCCCTCCCGCCTCTTATTTGACTTCTCGTAACTGAAAGGAGGGGGAAGAATGTCCAATCTGCAACATGAGATCAGAGGCGCCATGGTTGAGGTCGCAGGGAGGCGTGGGTCTGTAGCTGGAAAGAGTGAGACATACAGGAAATATCTGCACCCTCGTGCGAAGAGCTTATTCTCCCCACACGTCCAGAAGACGTTGTCTTTTGAAAGTTATTTGCCCCCCAGTTTCATCTTTATGCAATGTGCTGTGCTCCTGAGCTGTAGACCCGTCGTTGTTGGTTTTTTCCTGCTCAATAATCGGCCACTGCTTAATGAACCAGAAGTTCATTTTGCTCTGGTAATTGCTGTGTTTATTAATTACCAGCTGTAGCCGGAAACTGTGTGACAAATGAACGGTGTGATTAGATAAGGCCGGCTCCTGACAGAATTCCTGTAGCGAAAGCACTGAAACAGATCAATACAACACAAGCTGCTCTTTCCGCCCGGGGGCCAGGGAAGGTGACTGATGGGTGCACATGGAATGAAGTGAGACCGTGTTACAGGAGAGTGGCACAAGCCAACAAACCAGCAACATACTGTACATCACTTTGTCAGATTATATATTCCCAAGGAGCAGGCCAAGAAGAAGGCCAATGTAATATTTAACATAGTCTCACCTTTGACAGTAACCTTTCCACAATCGGAACTTCGAAGTGCTGCACAATTAATGAATTAATATTATCGCGATCACGATTTTGGATTCCTACAATTACATAAACATGATGGATTGGATATTGACATTTGAAATGTGTGCTCCGCTCACAGAAAACACTGAGATTGAGATGTGTTGGCTTCACTTTTGGGGAGCTTCCATGCCGCTGTGAGCACACTCTGTAGCGGCAGCCTGTGACAAACTTTCCTGAATCAATATTGATCAAATTCTCCAATCTAATTGTGAGCATCATTTTGGCCATAATCATGCAGCCCTAATGCGAGGTTCCTCTTTGCATTTCCATTGTGTTTAACTGGGATGGTGGTCCGATACAGCGTCCAGTGCATTGCATCTCGTCATGTTTTCCAGTTTGCTCTGCTGCTCTCCTGTGTTGCTGTGTTGAACACCCCAACCCTTTGATACAGCTTTTAAGCGTTCACATTTTGTCGTCGATTAACATTCAGCAGCTGAACGCACCTGGATTTAGCATCGCCTCCTCAGCTAGTTAGTTAGCCACTTCAAAGCGTGCACGAAACAATTGCAATAAAAGCAGAAATAACAACAAAAGCTTAAGTCCCTGGAGTGAATAAAGGCTAATAGGAGATCTACTGGTAAGAGAGAGATGCTTTGTTCGAGCCAACCCTAACCCTGACATAGCAAAACTTCACAAAAATGTGAACTTGATGGACCACAACACTACGCCTAGTGTGCTGATGGCTGTTTAAAACAGTTAGGTTCAGTTTGTTATTAATTAGTCCCAGAGGGAAACTGATAATACAGATAAAATAAGACGCGATGCCAAAACGGCAAGTGAAGAACACGACGGTCTGTCTGCAGGATGACATGTAAATATTACCATGCAGGCCTCACAAGAACACGACATGAACAATGCGTCTTGTTAAGTCCTTTGACGGCTGCTTGGAATAAAGGGACTGTTTGTAACTGTCTGACCTTTTCTCGGGCCGGCGGTAGCAGGTTCCAGAGGGAAGAGGCAGACATTTGTCACGGAGAGGGTGGTCACAGTCCGAATGAAAAGTCAAAGCATGGTGTGGAGCCGGTTTGTCACAGAGCCCTGCTCTCACCGGCCTGGTCAGTAATACACTTTCACTGTGTTTGATATTCAACGGGCTTCACTGAAGACTGCAAGACTGGAAGATCTAATGTGTGGGTCACCCATCACACAGTGGGAAACCTATCTGGAAATTTCACAGTTGGGAGGAAACATCGTTCAACCAGAAAAACCTCTTCACCATGAACACACCTCTCGTTCAACTGGATGATTGAGGTATTATCTGATGGGGAGGGCTGTGCAGCAAACCCACAGCAGTTTAGAAAACGAATACTGATAAAAAAAAAACAAGTAGAATCTTGGCTGAATAACGCTTGAAAGCCAGCCACAGGCTGCAGCGAGTATTCATCTGCATCACTTTGCACATCACATATCACACGTACTCCACATACTCTCTTTAAATCCCCCCCATCCTCCATCTCTCAGAGCTCTTTCGGTTCAACTGAATCTCCTGATGCCCACACGAAAACACCGAGCTTCGACGGCGAAAAGTGCTCACACAGGAGTAAGCCCGTTTGAAAAAACGACTGCAGTGATCCGACCAGAATGACAGAGAGCGGCAACACATGGCAAGAAAAGCAGGAATGTGAGCGGCACATGCTGATGTGTGCCTTGTGTTTCAAGTGAAGGGAGAACAAAACAAAATAACATGCCTCGACATGCAGGGATGGCGCTGTTGACAGATCAGTCACATGGACTGTTTGGGCTGAAGCGACACCGTGGGACTCAGAACCTGTCGCTTCCTCGAATTAAATCTCAGAATAACATAAACATGTTTACAGTGTCATGTTAAATACATCATATTTATGCATCAATTACATGCGAGGAACCATATAACGTGTGATAATTGCACAAAATGTCTTTTTTGGGGGGGATTTGTAATCCATATCGACACCCACGGTAACCACGGTATTAGCAAGTGGGGTTTAATACGACAGCAAACGCTGCTTGAGCGGCTACTTTGTCAGAAATACCACAGAAGAGCAACTGGTAACTGTGTACAATAATTAAAACTGAGCACTGAAACAATGTAGGTTCATAACTCAAACTAGCCATTTAGTATTCAACCATTTCCTTGTGATATTAACACGTTTCTGTAAAACCGCCTTCCCGGGTGTGGGTCTCTCTGTCAGCTGATCGTCCAATAACCAAAAAGGGAATGTCTTACATGAAGCCGGCCCCTTCAGGCACATCCCCGCTCAAATTCCCCCGGCCACCAAAATTCTCTCCAGCTTAGCGGCGGCGGCCCTTTCTCCCCGTCCTCTTTGGCCTTCTGAATGATAACCTTGAATGTTATTGTCTCGAGGCAGGAGGGGAGGGTGAAGAAATGCCTTGCTTCTTGACAGAGAGCAGGAAAGCATGACAAAAGGGCATCAGCACTCCCTAAATCAGAGAATGTGGGGGATATGAAAAGGGGGCAGTTTTTCATTCAGGTGAAAAAGCGTCGACAGAAGAAACGGACGGGGGAACAATGGAGCAGCTCCGAAGGAACAAAGCATTACTCTGTGGGCTTTTTAAAGCCATTCCAAAAGTGAGCTCAACTACGATGATGAAATACAAGGCAACGGTGCGCAGAAGAAAGTGCACTGTGTTGGAGCAGATTCTATGGATTGAAAACATGATATGTGGGATTGATTGTATTTGGTTGAGTCCATTCATCTGAACTATACCCCAGTTCATAGAATAACCCTTCAGAGGAGCTATTAAGCCTGAGATAGTCGTCGTGATACAACTCAATATGTGAATAAGTTGTCAGGCCTCTTAGGTTCTGCACGCGCTCTCTGACCCTCATCCTGCTCACCTCCTCTGTCAGAGAAGACCATCAGCATCAGCTGGCTGCCATAGCAACTGAAAGAAGACTCCAGGAAAAAGGTTTCACAAACAGCGGCTGTGGGGCAGAAAGCAGCAGAGTAAACAAACAAACCTCCCTGGCCCGCGTTGACAGAGCAGCACTTTAACCTCTGCCGATCTCCCAGAAAGACCGGGGGGCATCTTTGTGTTTGGCCCGAGGGCGCGGGCGATGCTGTTAAAGGGAAACTTTGATTCTTAACAACATCCGTGGAAGGCGCACGGGGCGGATGCAGGCGTCGGCAGATTTTGCTCTTTTCTGTCCGTCTGTTCCACAGTGTGATGTGGTCGCTGCATTACTGCCCTGCAGTAACAGCCTTGTTGAGACTTGTTTCACTACAATCCTCATGGCAGCGTAAGTGGAGTTCTGCAATGATTTCATCACGAGGCGGCCGCCGTCTGCTCACAGGAAAGTGGAGCCGCTCGTTGAAGTTGATCACGTTGTCTGCAGGAGGAGAGAGAACCTCTCTGAGGTTTGGGTAAAGCGAAGAAATTCGTAAAACGGATTTGTGGAAGCCAATATGGCTGTTTTCGTTTGGGCCATTTGCACGTCACTGTTTTCCGTTTTTGACATAACATCCAAAAGTTTTATTTGTCAATTTCCAATTGCAGTGTTCTCATTGAACTCGTGTTCTTGCTCTTCTCTATATTCAGCTGCAGTGAACCAGTTTTTCCCCAAGGGGATCATTTCTTGCTTATCTTATGAAGTCTAGCATGTGGTTTAGTGCTTGTGATTGTAGCGTGTCTGCTAGCAGTGGTTTTCAAGTCAGGACACCAGATTTAGGTCAATACATTTGGGGGGGGGGACAAAAACACATTACATGATACAAGTGTCTTCACACTGTGACGGGAGGTCAGGAGAAGGCCTTGGTCTAAGAGGTCACAAGCCAAAAAAGGTTAAGAAGCACTTCCGTAGCCGACAACCGTGCGCTAAAGGACACAAATCCCCAACTGACTGTTTGTGCAGATCGGGATGCATCTGTGTCAGCTCAGGAAATGAGGAGGAAGTATCCGTCTCCAACAGCACGCATGGTGAATCAGAGCCCGAGGTAAAGCTGCCTCTCACCGGTCCACACTTCTCTCGAGCAGCTTGCCTCGTAAACATTGCGTGAAAGAACATTTTCCATTCTTGATAATCTGTGTCCCACATCCCAGTCACCAGCCTTCCTACCTCTGGTTCTCAATAACCCACACAGTGAGTGTGGAGGATGGGATTTGATGGAATTAACTATCGGGACACAGCCAAAAGAGAAATGTAGGGCCACGTATGATACGGTATTGAATTACACCTTGGCGATGTGTTTATATATTTTGTATCTGCTCCCACAGTGAAAGTGTTCGGCAGTATCTGTCTCCACAGTGTCATAGTAACATGTGAGTGCTCGCATTGATTTCACCCACTGCAGTGTCGCAGGCTCAGTGAGTCTGTCCCCCAAAACAACAGAAAAGACTGGCAGTTCACCCAGACAGACACCTTTGATTCTGTTTGTGTCGTCGCACAATGGAACTGAGCCTTTGTCTTTGTTATGGAAGCATTTTCCCTCCTGTCTGCAAAGTCTTAGATTTTCAGCGTTCGATGTCATCATCATCATCTTCATCTTCATCATCATCATCATCGGACCTGATGTGGAAACTATTCACTGAACTCTTTCCTTCCCCCGTTCTTCTCTCTGGGGTGCTACAGAGCAGCAGCTCTTTATGGTTTTCGTCATTTTAACAAATGGGTTCATCAAAGAATGACTGTGAATCTGAATCTCTCTTGATTTTGTCAAATGTAAATATTACAGTTTGCGGAATAGAATAACAATGTCTTTGGGAAACAAAGCCACATTCTGCCCTGCATTATTCCCCCTCCCGTGTGCTGCAGGGAAATTCAATTTGATTGCATGCTGCTGTATCTCTCTGCATTACACTTGAAAGGGAATTTTTGAGTTGGTTAAAGATTAATCATGAATACATTATCATGCTGGCATGCTTTACAGTCTTTACTGTTACAAATTTGAATCAAAACACATTCGATAACATTATATAACTTAGAATATTTTTTAAAGACTGCGTGTGTGTGTGTGTGTGTGTGTGTGTCTGTGTGTGTGTGTGTGTGTGTGTGCTCGCTTGCTTCCGAAACACATTTCTGCACCTTGTAGAATCGTGTTTCTATGTTCGTCAGAGGTGCACGGTGGCTGCTTGCACAGGGACTGACATCAAATGCCCCCGTCTCACTTAAAGGTTGTCATTTTGGGGTCTGAAGCAGAAACTCCCCTGAAGTTTTCTCAAGGGGCTGAAGAAGAAACTGCAGAGTTGTTACATTTGACAATCCCTGGATCCTGTCTGATCCTGAGCTGCAGCGACAGACTTGGTCAGAACCTATTTTTTTTATTAATATAATTTTTTTATCCCCTCATGCTCATCAACATGCCAGAGTTTCACCGAATTGATTTTCTATCACAGGTGCCATAATCAGTCTATTTTCTCCCCTGAAACGAGCGGATGACATTTTCCGTCCTTCTGGCCGCGGCTGGGGAACAACACAGATGTCTTTTTCACTTTTCCAACTCCACCTCTGATGTTGGCCACTTTGTCTGGCCCATCTGCATTAGCATATGGATTAATTCCTGCTTGTTATCTTGGCCTATATGTAATGAGTCAGTCCTGGATGGCAGGGCTAATCAGGTTGGAAGGCAGAGCTTTTTTTTTTGCCTTCTCTTCCTCTGCTGCCATCCTCACATCCCAAAACTGATAGCAGGGTAGACACATCGGAGGGGATTAAGCTAATGTGATGGCAGAGCCACCTACAGGGTAATTTCAAGAGACAGGCCTTGGCATCCGGGGAATAACTTGTCAAGACCCAGCTGTAGGCTAATATTGTGGATATTAATCCTTAATGTGAATGGCCTTGACTAGATTTTACTCTTGTCTCTGTGTGCAGCTTTAAGCGCAGTCATAAGTCTCTTTAATCACTGACATAAAGCAGTCCCTCAAGGATTTTCCAGAGTTTTACAGTAATTATTGCGCTCCAAAAAGATGCTTGTTTTTTGTTTTTTTCCCGCCGTTGCCTCTGTGAGAAATTACCAAGCTATTTGCATATGTTCCTTGTTCATTTACAGCGGGGGGGTTTTTTATGAGCTGCTGGCTAAGGAGTGCTTTATTTCGGCGCGGTAGAAACACGATGGAGTGTTAGAAATCACAATCCGTGTCATTTTACAAAGGGATTTGAGGCTTGTTAGGTAAAACTGTTGGAACGGGTCAAAGCTGCTTCTGCTGCCCCCCCCCCCCCATCAGTATCTGCTGGAAACGGTTGATAAGGTAACAATGAAAAAAAAATCACGGCGGTGAGGTCGCAGACATCACTCTATTTGAGAGCAGCAGCTCGTTGTTTTTGTTGTCTTTTTAATCATTTTAATTAAAACATAAACCAAAGAAGGAGGGAGGATCCACACGAAACCCCAGTTTTTAATTAATAAACAGCACACTGCTTCGCATTTTTCTACCTCATTAATGAAAAGATTCTCAAATAATGAAAACCCACCTAGGCGAGGTCTCGTGAAAAAAACCCAACAATGCAGACCTTCCTCAAGGAGCTGAGTGAGCACCTTGACGGGGAGAGTTTGTCCTTGCTGTGTTGTCAGCCTCCAGTCTTATTTCGCTGATCAGTCAGGATGGTGATTATTTCATCGCTGACTCTCTCGCTCTCTCTCTCTCATCCTCAGGTCTGCTCATAGGATCTGGCTGTGCACTCTATCCACTGGGATGGGACAGTGAGGAAGTGCAGCAGACCTGCAACAACAGTTCAGACCAGTTTCAACTAGGTGAGATGTCCACACACACACACACACACACACACACACACACACACACACACACACACACACACACACACACACACACACACACACACACAGCTACAGCACACACCCCGAGGCTTCAACCGTGACTGTGTACATTTGTCTGTCCCAGAACTGATAACTGATTTTGTGGATGAAAAGGCTGAACACTGAGAAGACTTTTATTTCCCGATGGTAAAAAGTCAACAGGACCTCCAGCTGCTGTCGATTTCTGCAGAGTTTCAAAGCTCTAAATATGTGTGTATTCAGTCTGCAGCTGCTTTTTTTATTTGATGCTAATCAACTAGCGTTTGATCCTCTATTTCAGTGATTCTTAACTGGTGGGTCGCGACTCAAAAGTGGGTCGCGACCCGTTTTCAGTGGGTCGCGGGCCTTTGCCTACCAAAAAAAAAAAAAAAAATTGTGATTTTATTTTGAAGGGCATTTTTTATGCAGCGGAATTATTCCAGCATTTACGGCACTTGTGGTGTGGGTTGTGAAAGTCAAATCATAGGACGATCTCCAAAAGAGAGAAATGTCCAGAGAGACCAGAGTCATGAGACTCTGACTGGACAGACTCATAGAGGTGAATTCTTCAAACACTAATTTCTCTTTTTGGAAGATGAGAAAAATATAATATTGTGGATTTTTCACTTCACCCTCAATGGACTGAATTTAAAGCTGCGGGGCAATTCAGTGAAAATATTTTTTCTAAATTGAATTTCATTTCGTAATTTATTTTTTAATCCAGCTGTTATTTTACTTGAAATGAGAAGAACATGTATTCATGTATTTCTATGTATTTATAATCCATCCAGTTAAATTTGAAAAATGAGAATAATATTTGTTAAAATATAATGTGTGCTTTCTTTATTTGATTTGACAGTTGTTTACTACACAGAGACGTTACTACTACTAGACGTCTTTAATATAGATATAATGATGTAAATGGTATATATAAATGATTATTTACATATATATATATATATATATATATATATATATATATAATTTGGGTCGTGGGTCCCGGCTTGTCATTAAGGGGTGATGGTGGGTCCCGCAGCCAGACCAGTTGAGAACCACTGCTCTACTTAACGGAGAAAAATCACTTGGTGTGATTGTAATGTTTTAATTAAATGTCAAAGGTACATTTTTGATAGAGCTGTTGAGACCATTACTTATGTAATCAGGTATGTACAAATTTGCTTTCTCTTTCAATTATCATCAACGTCCGCCATGCCAGAGTTTCTGCCACTTCTATCCTTTTTAAAGAACGTAGACCTATGTTCTTCTACTTTCTGCCTCACACATTAAGATACGCAGAGCTTCTGTGTGCTCATTGAACCGGGTAACTGCAGAACGAATAAGTACAGCTTGTTACAAAACAATCAGTTGGAAGAATACATTTTTACTATATGCTTCTCAGGGACAAGTTATGACTTGACAAGAGCATCAGCAGTCAATGAATATTTGTTTCATGACAATCAAAAAAAAAATCAAAAACCAAACCATCACCAAGGCAAACACAACAATTATTAGTAATATTTAAGAAACAGTTAAGAAATACTTGTAGATGCACACAGATTAAAGCTGCCAATATGTGAGCAGATGGATGACGCAACACTGAAATCCAACCCGTGTCCATATAAATCTGCCAGATTTAAATTCCCAAACATGTCATCTTCATTACTGGAATTTCAGACCGTGTCATCAGAAGTAACGATGTTGGATATCAGGTTGTAATCTTTTCATTTCCTCTTTGAAGGAACAGGCTCTTCTCAGTGCATGGGAATTATTGTTAACAGGTGCGTTTCGCTTCAGCCTGTTGTTAAGCTGCAACGCAGTTGTTTCAGCTTCACTGCTTGTCTTGTTTCATGACAAGACTGACATATTCTGCCGCGAGAGCAGCGGATTTCACACAAAGCGGGGCCAGAACGCAGACTCCGTTCATTAATCATGAAGAGAGCAGTCTGTACTTTAGTAATTCAAATGTTTTGAGTGTTGCTGCAGCCAGGACACATTAATTGCATGCATGTTGAATATATGAAGAAGAAGAAGAAGAAGAAGAAGAAGAAGAAGAAGAAGAAGAAGAAGAAGAAGAAGAAGAAGAAGAAAGAGTTGGGGAAATGATGACACCTATGTCCTACAGAACGAATGCATGGAAGATCCAAGTCATTGCTTTGACCTGGCATGTTTTCAAATGGAATACTCCACATCATGTTAATAGTTAATAAACTACAGCCACGTTTTCAAGCTCATTTTCAGTAATGCCGACAGTGAGAGAAATTTGCAGCAGAAAAAAAATGGGGCTCTGAGAAATAAGTGTTTTCAGTTTTGCCTGCTGAATCAGGTTTCCGCAGTGAGAAGGCAGCTGATATGATTCGTTAATGAGACGCCTCTTCCTCCTACCAGCCCGGCTGCTAATCAGACAACTACATTCAATCACACATTCTCCACAAAATTTGATTCTTAAAATGAGAAGTCTCGATGGTCATCTCAACATTTTTCCAAATTTAGCGGCAGATTTAGGTCAGATCCTTCTTTGATAGTGCACATAATTCCCTTTTTTGAGGCTAAAAGAAGGAGGCCCTTTATGTTTTAATTTGGGCATGCTTTTGGCTCACTTTCAGCACATTCTGCCTCTGGTGTGCTTTCCAAAAGTCTGTGTGATGTGAGAGAGCATTTGGCACAGACCAGACTTGTCTGTTGAACTATGTCCAGTGCATTTGTTTCAGCAATGCCAACCCTTTTTCACAAGAGGAAGGGAAATGTTGTGGCTTGAACAAAGATGTTAAGCAGTTCACAACATTTTTTTCTGCTCTCAACTCAGTGGGAGTTTTTCCTCATCTGAAGCGAGGGTCGGAAAGGACAGAGGGTGTCATGTGCTGCATTTGTGATTCATGATATTGGGCTGTATAAATAAAACTGAATAAAAAATGTTCATGTTTGATCGAAAGCAATAATAGCGATATTGTATCCTTATGATGCAGACAGTGCAAAGCCTTTCAAATGAACCGACATGTTACGTTATCAACTTCACATACACACTAATACACAGCACACACACACACACACACACACAACTAAAAGACAAACATCTTAACTTCCACATGCTGTCATGTTCTGCGAACATTTAACATCTTTGAATTTAGTAAGAACCTTCTTATGACCACAAACATGTATAAGGGGGGGACATTCCACACCTGGATCACCATTCAGTTATCCATTCATACACTATGGTCCAGTGCCATTGTTACCACGTTTGGACGGGCACTCTGTGTACATAGGACAACAAAAGATGCCGATATTACAATTATGAGCACAACCAAAAGAAATAAGCCTTGTTAAAAACTAAAGTGTCTCTAATCACTTCAATGTTACCATTGCAGGTACATGACTTGAATAAGAAACAAGTATTATATCCTCCTGCAGTTTATTTATCTCTATGGAGTAAACAGTTGTAAACTTGTTTTCCCCGTTTATCATAGAAGTGATGCCAGATTTATGAGCAGTACTCCCAAAGTGTAGAGTAAGCAGTGCAGGACTCTTCAGACATTCTGGTGAAACCAAAAATGGAATCAGTTGTTCCCTGGCCCAAGGCTTATCCGTCCCAATTTCATTGAAATACATTCATGGGTTTTTGGAGATCCCCTGCTGACTGACGGACGGAGAAATACCCCAACGGTGGAAAGACATCACCCTGAATCCTCTGCTTTCCTCTTGCAGGTTCCTGCCAGATCGGCTGGGCGTATTACTGCACAGGGGCCGGGGCGGCGGCTGCCATGCTGCTGTGCACCTGGCTGTCCTGTTTCGCGGGGAAGAAGCAGAAGCAGTACCCGTACTGACGGGAGGGACACGGGGCCAGGCAGAGACCCCGGACGAAACGAGGAAAGCGAGAGGACTCCGACCCTGCGGACTCGCACCAGGACAGCACATCGGGCACCAAAGACACCAAGTCGTTATGGTGCGTCATGGGACACAACTCGTCTGACAACTGCAGGGACTGTTTCATAATGCAAGACACATGGCTTTGAAAAACGTGCTCGTCTCTCAAGAGCTGTTCTGAAATGAAAAATGTATGGACCAATCCTATTTGTAAAAATGTTACATTTCTTGAAGAGTATTCTCGTTCTTTCTTTCTTTTTTTGTCTTCCTCCTCCTCAGTCATTGATGTTTATGTGAATAGTGTTCCCTGATGATGATGAAGAGAAAAGGCATCTTGCTTCGTTGTTACGTGACGTGTTTCCGTGTCCTCTTCATGTCTCATCCTTGCCTTAAACACAAACTGAAATGCAATAATCCCTGTAATGTAAAGCAATCCAACACTGGCTGCCTGCTTCCTCGACTCAACCTGCTCAGATCCCAAAAGTCAAAGCATAGTTTATTTAACACATTCATAAGATGATATATACGTCGTGTACGATAATGTATTTTATCATATTAGCACATGTTTTGTATCCACTCTTCGAAGTATTCTTTGTCATTATTTTCGTTTTGTAAATAAATGTTTATTGAAATGTTGTATTTAAAGTTATTTCGGTCGAACAATCCGCCCTGAGCTTTACTGAACAGTCCTCGTCTCACATTCCTGAAAAGCTTTTCCCATGACCTCTTGATCTCCGTAGTGTTCACTACAAGTGGGAGTCCTCCCCTCCTCAATCGATGAAGAGGATAAGGACGGGTAGTGCTGGTGAATTTAACTTTTCCCTTTTCTTGACGAGGTAAATCCCGTGACCTCGAGTCAGATTATTTGCCTTTTGATCAGGTTGCTCAACTTCAAAGCGTCAGAGTCTTCCAGACAAAGCCTGATGTGCAATCACGCCCTGGGACATGAAGTAGCCGCGCATCCATCAGCTTAATGTCAAGGGCTATCTCCGAGTCCCTCCACCTGCCTTCACAGTGAGAATAACAATAATGGTAACCTTTTCATAGCAATTACCACAGCTGTATGTGAGCTGCTCCCAGCTTTCCAGTCCCTATTTTCAGTCATTTTGTTGTTCCTCTCCGTTTTACCTCCTTTGATTAACAAACAACACTTCAGAGATTCATCCGAGCTCGAGTGTACAAAGTCAGCTCATTTATAATGCAGCTGTTCTCCAACTATTTGGCCCTCATTATTAGCATGGCCGTTTTCTCACAATGCGCGGCGTCCCCAGATACTGGAAACACCGCTCCCCCCCCCCCCTCCTCCATCCTCTCTCTCAGTACTTGCTCTGTTTAATATGTTAGCATGGCTCCTTTGCATTCCGCTCTCACTCTGTCTGATCTGCCGTGCTGATTGATATCACCCGCAATTGTTACAGAGTGTCAACCAGATGCCTCATCAGCACAGGCTGACACATTGGGGTTACGTTGGAGCGCTCCCTCCTTTGCATCAGTACCCGTACCTCAGACTGACAGACAGGCTGTACGATGCAATCTTACTTGTTACTCGCAGGCGGCTGATTGTCTTAAAACATGCAAGATGTGTGGGAAGTGCATGCTGCTCTTGTCAGCTGCTGAGTAAAAGGGATATTACAACTTCTGTAAATGATTGAAGATGACTTGAGCTGCTGATCGCGCTGAGCACTATTAAGTATAATTATTAAGTATAATTTTTAATAGAGTGAGGACCACACACTGGTTTATAATGACCAACACTATATTGGGGTAAAGGCAGAAAACTCTGACAGAGGAAAAATAAAAGCAGAACTATCTACATTTTCTTTTATAATTTGGGTGAACTGGCCCTTTAAGAGCATCTCACAAACCTGCATTTGAGCATTTAATACAAGAAATACTTCTAGTCAAAATAACAAAATACAGTATCATGACATAAAATGACATGGATTACCTTTTTTCCGTTACATTTCTGATTTGGAAGACCAGCAGGATTACTTCCTGGATTAGCTCTTGAGGCTGCAAATTAGCAGCTGGATCCAGAAATATAGCCTGCAAAAGAATGTTCTTTTCTTACTTATCCTAATTGATTTTCTTTAATCGTGACGGGAAATGGCATGAGAAGAATAAAACATATGGAAAACCAGCAAGAAAAAAAATCATACCACAAAGTGAATGCTGCTGAAATTACAGGCAACACATTCGCATGGCGTCAGTTTAGAAGCCTTAAATTGTGCTCTGTCTGTTTTAATGTTATACTAGTGGGGATTGTTTTAGGAGAAAGCACCTTTATAGAGTTCAACCAGTTAAATATTCTGCCTCAATTAATTTCTTTCTAATTAGTTTTCTTTCCTCGACAGTACCCTTGCGAGATAATTACTGCCCTTAAGATCAACTCTGCTTAAAAAGGGTTTTGTTCTCCTATAACAACAATCTCCATGAAGATATTGCATTATTAATTGATAATGCTGCAGGATAGCAAGATAGTGAGCCGTGACTGCTGTAATATAGAGCCTGTATATAGCAATATAGTGGTCTGTCAGCCTTGTGTAATATACTATGTGAATGCACTGGCAGTGGAGGAAATAAAATAGTTTTTAAGGGCACGCGTCTGCAGCACGAGAGCGAAGACAGTCACGCAGGTGTTTCACATTAACGATCAGTGTTCCCCAGAATGTGCAGTGGTTTGGGCCGAAATTATTTAGATTCACTCAATCTTGGTGATTAAAAATGTATAACTCCATTTTTGTTTCATTATGTTCCTTACGTGTACCCACTGCAATTAGGAACTGCCAGTTAGTGGCATGTCAATTGTCATAATTCTCTGTCCGCGCGATGGGAATTCATTAAACATACACCAGACAATCAAAGCTCACACACAGGGAGAAGCGATACAGCGATACAGGAGCAGGATATTAGCAGGTTGTTTGAACTCAGAAAAAGGTAATCTCCGTACTGGGAGGGTCATATTTTAATAAGACAAAATGTCAGTCTCCTCGATATTAACAGTGCCACGCTGTTTACCTTCTGAAGGGCATACACACCACACAGGTGTTTCCAGTTCTGGCTGATTACACCTCAGCTCAGGTTCAAAGAGGGCAGTTATTGCAGGCTTTTTTTCAGAGCAGATGTTTTCAATATGTCATCGTTGGAAAAGCAAAGGTGATCATGATAACATTAACGAGGGCTCGGTTCTATTCAGATGTGCCAGTAAGCCGGGACAATGGTGCCAGGGAGCCACTATTCGCAAAAGCAGGACCCTGAAACCAAACAGAACGCCGCCATCTTTTCTTTCATTTTTATTAATTTACCCCTGTCAGAATGTCTTCCGTGGAAAAGGCTTACGATAAAGATGTCATTTGTCCCACCTTACATTGTGTGTGCAGCAAAGAATGAGTCAGAGAGATGCAGTGTCTGTGCATGCTCATCCTGAGGAGAGGTCTAGTCGGCCAGAGTAATCAAAAGCCCCTGTGTGGGTTTAACATGGGTTTGCAGTGCCTTAGAAGTAAAATGTGAGACAAATTGGGGGAAAATGTGAGGACGTAGCACAAGGTTATCGGTCATCTGCATGCAGGATGATAGCTCCTTACTGAGATCTATTTTACTATTTGGTTAAAATGGGCATAAAATCACACAAGACAGAGGACTACTTCTTTAAAATTGAACATCCAAATCCCAAATGACCTCCCCGTTTTCTTCCTCCTCCTCTGTACCACTTCATTCCATCATCTCCAAGTCATTTTTTCTCTGGTAAGAGCACAGTGGCGCCGAGGGATGGGAGGAAAGAAGCAAGACTGAAAACGTTCCGGTATCCTCTCAAAGATGTGTTACCTGACATAGCATTAATGAAAACATGCAGGATGGAGGCTGGCATCTCCTTTCAAGCCACCTCAGTTAAAGTTCAAACTCAGGCAGTAGCATTATTTCTAAGGCGGGTGAGACCTGGCTACAGCAATGTTATACTTTCTAAAAACCAAAAGTAACGCCTCACAAATTGTCAGAGAACTGAAATCATAGCTCTCAAAAAAACATTGTGCATATTCTCAAAGCTTGGAGAGATGGCACAGTTCACTGAACGGAGCTCTGTTGAACAATTTAAACTAAAAAACAAAATGCAGCTTCACAGCCTTCTGTTTACTTGGGGAACATAAACCCCGATAGAAATCGAACATCAGAGACTATCAACAGAGTGCAAATATTCCAGCACCCTATGGAAGACCTGCTGTAATGAGAGAGATATGCAGAGAAGATGCAAGAGCAGCAGTCGCTGAGCTCCTATCTAACATGTTGTCGTAACACTGTTCAGTGGAATCAGCTCTGCTATCAGCACTCTGCCGCACAGAATCCTTCCAGGAGAAACAGATTCTTTTATCCTTCATCAAAAGCTTGTGAGCAGCCGGTTACCAATCTGCTGCTGTTTTGAGGCTGTTTAGAATTGTCTCAAAACCTAAACAGCTCTCTGGTCACTGGTATTTATGCAGTTTCAAGTTTAAGAATCCAGCCTTGATCCCTTAATCCCCAGTAACCATACACCTAACTTTTAAATGCTGTTTTCATCAAGTTACTTTGAGCCAACTGATATACCTGTTGGGAAATTAGAGACCTATTTAATGAAGACAGCAGATGAAGATCACCCCACAACCTTTGTTGTTTGACGTTTCATGATGCATTAAACGTGCGTGCAATGTTGAAAAGAAAATAATTATCCCTAACCCTGCAAACAAGCTGTGATAAAACTCACTGCATGCTTTCAGTAAATAACACGAAATAACATAGCATGGCATTTAAAGAGCTAAATATTGTTTGTGTGGAGACCAAAACAAAACATCCTCAGTGGTAGAATGTCACATGTTCTGCTTTGTGTTTTCGGTAACTTCATCTGGTACTTTTTTGTGTTCCTGTGACATTTCCCTCAGGTATTGCTGTGCTACTCAGAGGCTTGTGTGGAATTTTGGGACATCTACCACAGGAATGTAGCACATGTTCTGTGGTAATTCACCACATGTTCTGCATGTGGTATGGTCCTGTGGTAAATCTATCAAAAATACCTTACAAGTCTCCGAGGACTGGAATAGGACCCCTGGAAAACATCACGTGAACACTTGATAAATATAGGAATTGTGGTACATGGGGTACCGGCATATGGTGGTTTAGTGACTCTCTTTACACAATGTCAAAAATGAATGTCTCATCTTTATTTAGGATGTGTTCACATTATGCTTATTCTTCCGATCTCATCACTCTTTCGTCAGCTCACCTCATCATCCCTCAAAGGTCTGATGTGCGCTTCTAAGCTCTCTGACACCGCTGTAGACGATGTAACACTAACATCTAGTGTTGTGATGTCATTGTTGGAATGCTGTAAAGCATTCCAACTATTGTTATCCTGTTTCTTTATTGTTGGAATGCTGTTAAGTCTCTGTGTCTCTCTCATACAGTCATTCAGGTCTTAGGGATCTTCAGAGGTCTTTCCCCCCTCCTCCACACACACACACACACACACGCCATTTTAAAATAAAAGCCGCACACACATGATTTGTTGCAGCTGTTACGTGTTGCAGCTCGGCCAATCAGAAATGAGGATTCTGATAAGTTTCCTGATTCGAGTGACATTTACACACACCGCGACACAACGGGAGAGACGAGGAAAGACATGGCAGAGCAGGACAATAGTCATGTAAGCTGTAAAAGATAAAACATAGTACAATCTCCAAATGAGAAAGTTTGCCAGAGATATCAGAGCCTCTCTCTCTCTCTCGCTCTCTCTCTCTCTCTCTCTCTCACATATTCTTTCTTCTCTCTCTCTCTCACTAATTCTTTCTTCTCTCTCTCTCTCTCCCTGTCTATGTCTCTCTCTCATACAGTCATTCAGGTCTTAGAGACTTTTAGAGGACCCCCCCCACACACACACACACACCCCCCATTTCAAAATAAAAGCCCCAAAGAGTGAATTCTAATTGAAATGCTTGTGATGAAGCCAGGCATTTAATAACCTCTGTTTATGTGTGTCAAACATGATGATTATGTCTCCTCTCCCCCTCTCCCCCCCACCCAGCACCACCCTTTCAAAATAAAAGCCCCATGGATTAACTGTATTTAAACAAGCTCAAAATTAGGCTTTTTTTGTTGAAATAATGAATGCTCTTACTAATACTGCGACAACTACTACTACTGCTAATATTTCTAGTATTACCACTACTACTACAACTTTTGCTGTTGCTACTATTACTACTACTGCTACTGCTATTACTGCTACCATAAATATTATTACTACCACTACTGCTATTACTACCACTACCACTACTATTATTACTGATACCACAACTGCTAATACTGCTATTCCTGCTACTACCAGTACTAATAACCAGTACTAATACTACTACAGCTATTAGTACGACTGCTGATACTACTACTTCTACTACTTCTTCTAATTACAAATACTTCGACGACAACTTCTACTACTACTGCTACTACAAATATCACTACTGCTACAACTAGTACTTATTCAAATGCTACTCATACTTATACTGCGAATAATACTTCTACTACTACTACAACAAATATCACTACTGCTGGAATTCTTTTAAGCTACAGAAACCGTTCGAATATCAAAATGTTCAGCTCTTTCAGGAGAGGGGTGACATAACTTCATATTTGTAATATTTCAACTTTTTGAATTATTCAGCTTTTTGCAATTTTTTTAAAATTGGATATCTATTTTCAGCAATGTTTTTGAGATTCATTTCAGCTTTCAGCATTCCAACGCATTTTCAGCAGGAAATGCATTTTCTAGTTATATTTGTGAGTACATAATAAAGCTGGCAGGTTCCCTCTGTATTAATAAACAGTAACTGCTGCCTCTGAGAAAAGAAAGGAGAAAAGGATCCATCCCCAGAGCCTGTGAAGGATAAACCTATTAACAGCACTGCACTGAAAAATATAGGGACAAGGTGACGGCATCCATGGTGATTATGTGGGGATCAACATATGCTCCCAGGTTAAGAATGGTGATAAAACCTCCGCTAAGTAATGCTCAAATGGACCTTAAAGTTTAGATAAACTTTGGATCGTCCCACAGAGTGACCTTCACCATCCACAAAGCGGCCATTCACGCCACAACCGATGGTAGCTTTGCTTCTTTGATGGCCGTCTGTGATAGCCTGCTAATCAAACTCAATTGCCAGTTTGTTTCAGCTCATTCGTTCACTCTATTTGAATGACTGAACAATATTAAGATTGTGTTAAATTCCTCCTCTTTATAGTTTTGGTTTCTCCCAGGACATACATTCGAACATTTAACACTGCCGTCATAATTTGCCGTATACGTTAAAATGTGTCACCATTTTAAACAATCCCATATTCTATGTCTATTTATATATATATATATAAATATATATATATATTGAACCACCAATTATTTTTTATTGTCTTTCTCTGGTTTTTAATGGCCTCTGAGGGTCTTAAGTGTTCACCTCCTTAGGCAGTGGATGTCCTGTCCCCATGAAGGACCTTCTGATAGCTTTTTAATATGATGTGAGCCTAAAATATAGAAATGGCAGGACACCAAGATTTTTTTTATGTTCAGAAAGATGAATGAAAACCTCAAACATAAAGATTTAACCGAAGCTTTAAAATGACAGATTACATGACTCAAGCAACTTTCTCTTTATAGTTTTTTACATCATAGGAAGTCATTCACGCAGCGTTTTTGACTCTTTTTTTGGTCCCAAACTTGTCATTGCCCCAGGAGCTAGAGAGTTATCGAGCTGCCACCTGAATAAGTCATACATTTCATATTCTCTTTCAGACACATATCAATAAATAACTTATAAATCGCTCTATACGTCAAGGAGGCCCGCATGAGGGGCCCGATCCCTGGATTGAGAAACCTCCACACTAGAGGCTCAGTTTTAATTTTGTATTGCCCCACAGCTGCTTTATGTCAGTCTTCTGTCAGCACAACCTCAGAGAAGTGACTCAGCCTCTGAGAGATACGTTACCATTCTGAATTTAAATGCTCACCCAGCACCACAGCCACTTACAGAAAAGCACGTTCCTGGAGAAACATGATCTTCATCTCGCAGGTCTCTCCTCACAGATTAAATATGATCAAATTTGTTGTAAAGGCTCTCTCGCTCACACATACTGGCACAGCTTGGTCCCTTTGGTTTCCATCTTTAATAACCAGTGTATCCTAATGAATGATTAGATAGTTGGCCTTGTGAAAGGAGCAGAGAATACTCAAACGGACAGCCTGACAGTACTTTACTTGAGCCAAGTATACAAACACTGTCTTGTTACACCTCACCAAGGGCCAAGCTGCTATTTGGGGTTACAATAAGTAGTTTAGATACCATGGATGACACAGAGCATGCCTTCTCTCTCAGTCCATTCAGGTTTTATTTAAACAGCTTTTATAGATCTTTTGGTAGAATCAACTATGAAGTTTTGTATGAGGAAAAGAACATTTAGCCTATTTTTCTCTCATGAAAATCACCAGCTGGAGGTGTCAGTTATACTCTCTGACATACTTCTAGACTGGTAGCCTATTATATAATACCAAGAGCTCATTGCTGTCTTGTCTGTAAAAAAACATTATTGACCTTTGTGTTGAAATTCTGATTATATCCTGAGAACAATCAATATAAAAACTCTGACAAAAAAAAAAAAAATTTAAAAAATCCTGCATCTGTGGCTGTTTCAGGACTGTGTGGAGCCCGTCCAATCATTTCATTCGGCCTGGATGTAATGATTATATGTAATGATTGGACGAGCTCCCTGCCTGTCTACATACCTACTTATGCATATTCTGCACGTGCTAAAATGACCGGTGCACTCATTGCATGTCAACAGAGTTTTCCACAAGCTGCTAGCTTTACAATTGTGAGTACCAACAACAGCCATGTTCGCTGTTTACATTCATTATGATATGTTTACTTTCATAATGATTATTTTGTGGGGAGGGTCTTTGGCCTGAAGTGGTGCCTACTTGGCAACTATATTGCTAGCTTTAGCAACTTTTGGATGCTAGCTACTTTCATTGGAAAAGAGCTGCAAAACTGGGTTGGGTTTTCGGTTGGATATTTTTTTCTAAATCTAGCATACTCTTGCTAGTTTCTCATTATTACCAACCCTGCCAGGAGTATTTCACTCAATCAAAACATATTTTAAAGCAGTGGTTAGCCTATCATGACTGTGATCTCTATGTGTCAGGCGGTGATTGAGCGGCTCCCTGCCCAGGGTGTGGACCTAATTTACTGCTCATCACACCCAATGTCAGCCTGGATCGATTCCACCCCGGCGATCCCTGCGTTCATAATAGATGGACCTTTTTCAGCTCCAACAAAACATAAAGTGCCCATCGCATTTTACAAAACAGCATGTGCAGCACAGTCGAGGAGCGGCAGACAAACTGTTGCAGACATGCCAAATATTTACCCAATGATTGCTTTTATTTCCCCCCTGTGGAAGAGCACTGCCATTCGAGCGAAATGTTGGAGGTAACGAGGCAGATATTAGACATTTGGACTCTGCACTATGCAATCGTTATTTTGCTGTGAGGCACTTGGTTTGTGCTGCACAAGATGTTTGGGGAATTCTGCTGCACACTATCTTCCTGTGTGTTTTTCAGGTTTCAGCCCCTTACTACAAAACTTGTAGCATACACTTTACATTTGTGCTGACCGTTTACAATTGCATTGCATGTTTTGGTGTGTGATGTGAAAATTATCTTGAAAGATGCTGATATTGTGTAATCCGCCACAGTGAACGTCAAGTCGGCTTTCATTTTTAAACCAGATTTATATTATCGTTGCACTTTGATACAGTCGGCACAGCGTAGTCTCATACTGTGAATTTGATTCAAATGTGAACGGACTTGTGTCAGATCAGGAAACAGGGTTTTGTACCAGTTCAAGTCACAGATCGCATTCTGTCACTCCGTCAAGTGGTAGTTAGTTTAAAACAGGAAGGTACTAAAGAAAAGTGAAAAGAATGTCCGCCCGAACAGGGACTTGAACCCTGGACCCTCAGATTAAAAGTCTGATGCTCTACCGACTGAGCTATCCGGGCTCTGTCTGCGTGCTGACGTATGACATATAAAGATCTTCATCGTAATAAAGTAGAGCAGTGCATACAGTGTAGAGTAGACAGGCTGTGTAGGCTGTGTCCCAATCCAGCGGCAGAACATCAAGTGATGGTTTGGAAAACAAATATTACAAGAGGAAACGGTAAGAAATACATTACATAAGCAGTTCAAAAACGGAACACAATATGAAACTATTGGACGACTGTGACAAATTACTATAACGATATTATTATTATATATATGTTATTATAATATGAAGGATTTAGAGACTGTACTCTACCGCCATCGAGCGGCCACGCCGCGCACTACAGGTCTATATCTCCTACGTCATATAATAATAAGGAAGTAGCGTCTAAACGAACAGCACGAGTCGGGTAGATTTTTTTTGAGGGCGAATTTTTCTTTAATGAAACGTTTTAAATGTCTTAATGTGAGCACTGAAGACCAAAACAAGACAATCGTCTCGCCTCCGCCGGCTCATTATGTTGTATCTCGATGAGTTGTTATCCTTTGTTGTGCTCTCCCTGTGATTTATGAAGGAGCTCTATGGAGAGATACTCGCTCCAGGGAGTCATCGGTGAGGGGTCCTTCGGCCGGGCTTTGTTGGTCCGGTGTGAAAGCAGTCAGGAGAAGTATGTGGTCAAGGAAGTCCAACTGCCAAAGGTTTGTGCAAACAGAGATATAGCTGCTACTGTAGCTTTCCCCTCACCTGTGAAGTAACTCAACTTGAACAGAATCCCCCCAACGCAGCAAGCCTTTCTGGTAACAATCATAATAAAATAGTGTATTAAACAGGGAGGAGATGTTGGATTTGTACCACCCTGCTGCAGACTACTTTATTCCAGACCGTTACGTCCCTGGGGTAGGATATGGAAATGTCTCTGCACTGATAACCTACCAGATTGTGGCCTAGCGCAGAGACATGGAGGCTGATTGTTTTGGCATAATAGAGAATGCATCCATGCTTGTATTTTGCATTTTTATAGAATCCCTCTAAATTGGAGAATTCGAGGAGGGAAGCCATCCTGCTGTCCAGAATGGAACATCCTAACATTGTGGCCTTCAGGGAGGCATTCGAAGGTATTCACGGCGCTAACTCTCTTCTAACAAGTCGGTACAGTTATTACGGTTCGGACTGCAGGATAGACGGTGTGGTTGTGTTTGTTTCAGCTGACGACCTCCTGTGTATTGTTATGGAGTACTGCAGCGGAGGAGACCTGCTCCAGAGGATCCGGCAGCAGAAAACTACGCAGTTCTGTGTGGATGACGTAAGCCTCGACCTCCTGCAAATATGCTCACTGTTTAATGTTTCCCATGATGTTTAATGTGTTCCGTGTTTTGTTTTATCTTTTCTTTCCAGATCTTGAGGTGGTTTGCTCAAATGTGTGCTGCCGCGCTGCATATCCACGATAGACGGGTCTTGCACAGAGATCTGAAGTCCAAGGTGCAGTAGTTTACAGCTACTATATGTCTAACATGGTCACCACACAAAGAACTGACATTACGAACTCATGAGGAAGATCAGATGTTCTGTGAGTCGGAACAGGAAGTCGATAATTAAGTTTATTGCTTGGATGCATGTTGATGAAATCTCATTAGTGCGAGCGCTGTGGAGTGGAATGAACGACGGTGAAATTGCTGATCGAGATAAGATCCCAGCATCGTCTCCCACTTATGCATAATATCATCATTTTAGCTGCTCTTGTTTTGGCCTCGTGTCAAAGTCATCACTTCTTTTTCATTTCCGTCCTCAGAACATCTTCCTGACGGATAATGGGACAATCAAGCTCGGGGACTTTGGCTCAGCGTGTATTCTGAACAGGTACAGGAAGAGACGAGGCAGCGATTTATAGTTTGCCACTTTGCTGCCGCTACAATTATGCTCTGATCAATTTCTTTTTGTAATTGTGTTGCAGCTCAAAGGCGTACGCTCGCACATATGTTGGGACACCGTACTATGTGGCTCCTGAAATCTGGGACAACAAGCCATACAACAATAAGAGGTATCTCACCGTGTTCTTTGACGGGTTCCTCCGTGTTCTACACACGTTCAAATAGTAATAAGATTCAACCTTAATGACTTTGTATCCATGCCCATTTGAGGAAATTGTGTGGGGAAAGCAAAAAAAATAAAAAAATAAACCCCAATTATAGAACAACAAAAGAAAAGCTGAGGGATAAATATGATTGGTAAAATGTGGTACGGAGGGCCATGTACATAAACGCAGAGTCCAGGCTAATGTTGCTGTGTTGATGCACGCTAGTATATTTATATTGATGCTTACAAGGTGTCTGCAGAATGTGCACATGTTATTTACGTTATTGACCATATGTGCACAAAATTTGCAATATTAATTCCCAGAAGGGAAATTTAGCCTTACAAGAAATAGAAGGGGAATGGAGCGAAAGGCTCCTCCGTCTTCCTCGGAGTGACATTGAACAGGAAGTATCCACCTCCTGTGTACGGCCGTGCCGTCCTTCCTCCTGACTGAGGCTGCAGAGGAGCCTTTCAGGGCTGACTGGAGATGAGCTACTGCTCGTTCTCCCCATGATTGAAGAACGTGGCGGGGACGGTACCGATTACCTTTTGGGATCCCCAGCTGGCATCTGTTCCCACGGGGCCGTTGTGCTTCGCTCTGGCTCCATCTCCTGTTGTCTGTTGACCCGAGGTGTGAAACGGCACAATAGAAATATACTGTATACACTCGGTTTTCTTTACACAATCACTGCATAGCTACTAGCACTAGCAATTTCCAAAAATCCAGTCATTCACATTTTAAAGGGACAATTGAATGTACAGACTTTTTAGCAAAGAACAAAACTCCTCATGATGTTTCTAAAGTCTGTTCTCAGCTCGGCGGTGATTATGCAACCCGTGCGTGGGCTAACCCGTCTTGTCTTATCTTCGTGACCGTGCCAGTACATGACTAATGTCTAGAGTGAATGAATAACCATCTCTGTGTTTGTGTGTCCTGCAGCGACGTGTGGGCTCTGGGCTGCGTTCTCTACGAGCTCTGCACCCTGCAACACCCGGTACCTCCCCCTCCCTCCCTCCTCTCTCGCCGTGTTCCACGGCTTTGACTGTGGGCCTCTCTCCAAATATTGTCAATGACTCATTGTGTGCGACATTCCTGCTGTCATCTCGCATCACAGCGAGACACTGTAAAAGCCTTGTTGTGGAATGATGGGAGGCCCGGTATCTTCAGCTGATTTCCATCATCTGCTGTGTATTTTGTTTTTTAAACATGGTTTGTTGTCCCGGAGATTCCTCACGCCTCCGCTCATGTGTCCAGTTCCAGGCATCCAGCTGGAGGAGCCTGATCCTTAAGGTGTGCCGGGGCGCGTACCCTCCGCTCCCCAATCGCCTGCCCTACGAGCTGCAGTACTTGCTCAAGCAGATGTTGAAGACGAACCCAAAGGACAGGCCGTCCCTGCACAGCATCCTGACCTCTCACCGCGCCGCCAGACTCCTGCGTACGCACCTGCCCTCCCAGGTACAGACGCAGAATTTCAACTCTTACACAATTTCCCCAGCTGAGGTGACCCCCCCCCCCCCCCCCAGTGCGGAATCTGCCCTTTGACAAGGCGCTGTTAGTTCAGATGGCCGCGGCGCTCATGTTACGTGTTGTGATTTACTGCAGCGCTTTGAACCTTATTGCAGGCGCTGGAGACGCAGGAGCAGAGGAGGCGCACGGGTCGATGGAACAGAGAGGAGGGAAAGAAGGCGGCTGATCTTCTGGGAGAGAGGAGTTTAATAAAAACGTCGACGTGTGAAGGTAGTTAACAGCGTCGTCAAGAAAATATGATTTACTGCTGCGATGCCGGGAGAGCCACATCGCAGACATTTTTGTGAAGACCGCTAGGAATATGTGGTTGTCAGGACCCTACTGAAAACAATAAGTGTCCTAAGTAACCTCTTTCCTCAGGAGTGGGTTCCCCCGAAGCCCACTGTGAAAGCAGAGAGCCAGGAGCTAGAAAGCGGTGGGCCGCTGGGCCGTCAGACACTGTGCGGCAGATGTTGGCCAATGCCAGCCTCGTCTCATCATCTGACAGCATGGCATCGACCGACCGGGCCTTCGCAGCTTCCACTCACGGAGGTATGATAGCGGTAGCGGCGTTTTCACTTCCTGGAAGCTCGGTAGAATGACGTGCTGTATCAGCTGTGTGTTCCTGTTTGTCCCGGGTGTTGTCAGAGGAGCCAGAGGACGGCAGGCAGAGGAGACGATGGGACAGGGATCCTCCTGAGAGGCTTCTGAGTCTGTTGGAGAAGGCCCGGCTGAGCAGAGCCTTCAGCACCTTTTTAATAAACACGGGAGGTCTGTTGAAATCTGAATACGTGTTCATCGGTCATTTCCCTCTTGATAGGAATACGTTGTATGCCACCGTCGTGGGTGATATAAACAGTCCTCTGGGGGGGGTTCTCTTTTTCAGTTGAGGACCCTCTGGTGGGACCCCTCTCCCAGCCACAGGGGGACGACACTGACGGTGGTGAGCCTGAAGTGGGCGTAGACGAGGAGCGTCTGCAGTCGCGCTCTGATGACGAGGACACGTAAGTAACTCCTCTTGCTTACCCTTATCTCCTCTGTCTGGTACAGTAGCTGTAGGCTTCTGCTTTCATTCTATTCTAATATACATTACTCACAATGACATTCACATTGAATATCAATGTACAAAGGGAGGTTTGTCTGAATCTGTTGAATGTACAGTTTTTTTGTATGACTTCTAATATGAAAACACAGTCTAATTGTTTGTTCTTCTCGCTTCACAGAGACTTCGAGGAAGAATCTCCGTGTGACTGGATGGGTGAAGCTGAGAAAATGTTTTCAGAACACTAAAGCCTCATTTGTGCTGAGCCGACACGATCGCAAAGGTGTTTACATTCACTAAAGGCGCTAAATCATTTCACATCACGTACACAAGACCAGGTCTTGATCCGATAAACATTTATAGCATCTTGATATCCAAGTTTACAAAAAGCCAGTGACGCTCAGACAGTAACGGTAAGACCGTAGTTTCTGCATATTGAACGTTTCAAGCTCTGCAGTGATCTGTGTCAACCTGATCGCACTGCTGCAACAAAGCACTACAGTTTGAGTTGGATGTTGTTGTCTTTTTTACATAAAGATGTGTGTGTGTGTGTGTCTGCCTCCCATTTGATTTTGCACATCTAGCGCGTACTGGTCGAGTTACCAATGATAACATTCCCAGTAGATTGAGGCCGTCTGGAAGCTAATGTTTGCCTTTGCTTGAGAAGCAGGAAATATTACTCAGAGCAGCTGGGTCTCCACGGGGTCACGAGCCCGCCCACACCCTCTGATGTCCATATCCCATGCAATATGATAAGTACACGAAACATGACCAGTGCCTGGTGTTCTTTGTCTTTTACTCCTTGGCGAGACAATAACAACCCCATACAATAGATGCCCGTGGCTTACTGGGTAGAGAGGGTTGTCCGCCAACTGAAAGGTCACCGGCTCGATCCTCGGCTGCACCGTGTCCCTGAGCAAGACACTGAACCCCTAACTGCTCCCCGGGCGCCTGTCATTGGCAGCCCACTGCTCCCTATATATACAGGGATGGGTCAAATACAGTTTCCCCACTGTGGGACTAATAAAGGAATGTTTCTTCTTTCAATGGTGCAGATGCTGAGAGGTGGCTGCTGGTCTATTTATCAACCACTAGGTGGAGTTGAACTCACTGATGTGAACCGTTTGTAGTGGGTGGGAGCGAGAAACGTTAATATAACTAAACCTTTTGTTGAAATCCGTTTTAATGTTAAGAATCAGATAGTCAGATAAATGTGGGAGTGCTCATGCTGCCTGTATCTGAATTAAAGGGACTAAGTTCTTAGTTATTGGAAGCATAAAGACATTTAATAAAAGGGAACAAGTCGTTCCTGTCTTTGTTTTGCCAAATTAGAAGCTCAACAATACGGAGTAGGAGCGGACAAGAGCTTAACCGCATGTTGGTGAAACCCCAAAACGAGCCTCGCCCATGACGGTTCGGGCTCAGCAGGATATACATGCTACAGACCCTTGAGTCAACAAAACCATAATGGTGCTGATTCACCACCAACAGTCACACCAGGGATGGATTATCCCGCTGCCAAAATTGAGGCTGAGGCCTCCCATTGGCTGACAGGAGGACTCCGCGGTACATAATCTGCCCACGATGTGTTTTATTGAGGAAGCCCGGGGCGCAGCTCGGCCCTTATCTTGAAGACACACTGAATCCCCCTCCAGGCCTCACACCCCAGCCCTTTTCTTTTTTTCTTAATTCTTACTTTATTTCCCCTTGTACCTCCAAAGATGTCCATGTTTAGTAAGGATACAGATAAAGTGGTGTAACAACACCACCATACTGTGTGTCCTGCAGATAGGAGGGTCTCCCATCAGTGTCCACCACAAACCAGACTGCGTCTTCGTAGTTCAGCCATCTAATGTAAGCTGAGGAGTCTGTGCTCCAATGGTAGAATAAGGATTGTGTTATTAACGGCTGCGATCAAGTTGTTTTTGGCGGTTTGTTGACGCTCGGTACTTTTTGAGACTGAAATCTGGACTAGCCTTAAGTATTAAAAAGTGTCGGATATTATAAGTGTCTTCAAATGCTCTTATGTTTATTTATTTAATCTTTGATCAGATGTTTTCTGATCAAAACAGGAATCTTTTCAATCTTTAAATTGTATTTTAATCAGCAAAATTATGATATCTTTATGAGACACTAATGCGTTGATCAATTTGGCATATTGTGTTGAATTACAAAACAAGTAGTTTGTACAGGATACATTTTTTCTTTCTATGTGCTATATTTCAATTTCCTCATTGATTCTTCACTTTTTTTCCTCCCATCTTTGTTATTCTAATTATTCAGATTATATTCATATTTACATAATGCTCAGTCACAGCATCTGCTGCGGGCATAATAAATTACAGCAGCTCACACTATATTGCTGTTATATAATGATAATTAACATAAGAAAAACAACATGAACCATTATAAACAAAGATAGAATGTATTGCAGGACTATTGCTTTGCATGGAATTGTGCAGGTGTTCATGTTATTAACTCCACTCTCTTCAATTATTGGGTATGTGGGTGCTTGCTGCATGGAAGAATCGAAAAAGGTCGTGACTGAACACTTTTCTGAGGTTGCACTTGGAGCCAAACAAGCTGTTGAACATGGGCTTCCTCTCGCAGGAAGGATGTGAAGTCGTGTCTGTTGTATCTCAATGGCTATAAATGGGTCAAAAAAGGAATTTCTCCTTGAATGAATTGCTCCTCTGTGCAGCACTCCTACACCGAGTGTTGACAGCAGCGCTGTGAGGTCAAAGGCCAATGAGTTTGATGATACAACCCACTGCACTGACAAGTGAACGACACCATCGTTTCACTTTCTGCAGGAAGAAAACCTCTGTGAACTCGCCGCGGTGTTTTGGTTTTTGGGACAAGTACACGCGAAACCCACAATGCCCTTGGTTTGAGAACATCGAGCGTCAGCTGAGCAGCTCACGAGTGAAAGAAATCAGTGGAACTGAGGGCCCTGATAGCGCTTCCTCTCTCTCTATCTCTCTCTGTTCAGCTTACCTTGAAGTGTTACTCATTTTAAAACAGGCAACATCCTGTACTACAGTAGCGCTGGCCCCTGCTCAGACATCTAATCTGAAATGCTTCATTGATTTTCTTCCCGCTACATCCTGGTGACCCGACAGCGTACAATCAAGCAGCTTCCCCTCTTATCAAAGGATGCCCAGAAGACCTTTTCTTTTTGCTTGTCTGCACATCTCCTTCTGTCATCGCCTACGATGAAATATTGACGCTTGGTGTCTGCAATAATCTCTGTTCCTCTTCTGTCACGCTTCTGTTTTTGTGATGTCCTGCATTCTGAACCCTACACACACACACACACACACACACACACACACACACACACACAGTTTCACACAGGAAGAGTGCTGCAGATGCTAGATGACCCAGTGATCTCTGTCTGGCCACCGATGCTTAGAAAGGCATTTTCTATCAGATTCCTTTCTTATTTACAGCAAAAAGTGTTGACATTTTTGAATATATTTGTATTTAGGTGTTCAGCTACATTGGTTTCTGTACTGTATTTGAGTTTTTATTAGACGCTTACAGCCTCAGTGGTATCAACCGCACAGTGAGGGGAAACAATGAAACCTGCTACCGTGACTCACCCAGTAAAGAGAAGTGCTGTTTATTCTTCACGGGGAGCAGCTCTTCCTGTGAATAACAAAGCACTTAGGCGCTGCAGTTGGAGGTCTCTTTGCAACTATAAATATGGGAGCTGTCATTGTTATGATTATTTCAAGCCCTCTGCAGTGACCCGCCATTGTCTCCCGCCAGCCTTTGCATGCTTCTTGTATCAGACAATAGGCGAGCAGGGGTTTGTCGTGGAGCTCCACAATTCATCGGCCGCTCAGAGTAACAAGGTCAGGAACAGTTACATTTGGAGCCCGTGTTATGTGAGGTGGGACAGTGCGGGCTCTGCGCAGGTTATCGGGCCATTGGCACTTTGAAAGGAGTTTGAGAGGCTGCTGTTGTTTGTGGCTCACACACGCCTTGGTGACTCCTGATGGGCTGGTCCGACTTCAGGCAGGGTCACAGGCTCTGCTGGCCTGTCCCTTTGCCATCCTTCCTTTGAGCCAATGATCGATCGACAGCAGTCTTTACAAGACTTCACACTTCATTATTTTATGAAGTAAGAAGTACATCATTCCATTCAAATGTATCACAACTTTCTTCTTCCCCTTTTTGTAGCCCCCACAGACTGTTACTGTGTGACGTTGGCAGCAGCAAATCTTCTGCACTTATCGTCTCATGCTGAAAGATTCCAGCCTACGGAGCACGGCCTAATCTTTTCTCCTTTTTTTCAGCGTAGATATTGAATTTGAGCGCTTGCGCCCTTATCACTTCACCGATCTACACACTGATCTACAGATGAATCTCATGTCCTCCCACATCTTGCAGCATTTTCAGTGAAACTTCTCACCTCCGCCTCTTTATTTCTGATTATATCGTGTGAGAAGCAACACTCTGCATTTTGGTTTTGAAATTAGTCAGATTTGGCTGCACGGATTTGATGCAGAGAAACTCCCCCGATTTCACTTTCACAGTGAGGAGGCCGACAGTATTGCTTTGCTCCTCCGTTTGAAAAAGAATAGCAACAAAGTATTTGTCAAAATAAGCCAGCATGTTGATCTATCAATGAGGTCGACACAGATTCATTCAAACTCCAAACTGCGTTGTATGCAACGCATGACAAAGAATGGTGCAGTGGTTCAGGCCCCAGCATGAATCAAATATTTTCAGTATCGATTCCATGTAAAAGCACAGCCAGCATTTATCTCACTGATCTGAAACAGTGCAACCCCCACTGCACAAGTTCAAACAGGAAAAAGGGACGAGTTAAAGATTAACATCTTGTCACTGTGCCGCCTGGACTTTCCAAATACTGACACTGTTTACATCACTGGAAAGGTTTCACACGGCGGTGAGATTACAGGGAGTGTACTGTGAAGGGAAACAATGTTTCAGACTTATGCGTTTTGTCGGGGAAAGCCATCAGCGTCAACTAATTTCCGTGTGGCATGGAAATCATTTCATAGACTCTTGAAGCTGAGACGTTGTGTGATCCATCCATCAACTCAGAACGTGAAAAAGAATCTCACACGCCAGAGGATGGCTAGCAGAACAGTTCATAGCAATAAATCATATACCTGTGTTTTGCTAAATGTTACTTTAATGTGGTGTAAATGGAAAACAAAGGTACATAGCACAATCAATATGTGATGAATCTGTGCAATTATCTTGGTCTTTAAGCATGTCATCTCTAAGCCTACTTTCTACCCTCATGCAACCTTAGCCTGCCCACATTACTCACCCTCAAAACTTCCACCACCTCTGTGCCAGTGCAGCGCGTTTCCATCCACCCTCGTCACGCCACACAACCCAGCAATCTTCCTTCAGGGGGAGATAAATCCCAAATTGAAATAACGGTGCAAACCATAATGGTGATTAAGTCTCAGTAAGAGCTGTGGCTTTCAGACAACAGCGGGTTTGAGAACACGAGGACGTCGCCTCATTGGGGAATTAAAGAGTGATTTTCTGTGCTTAAAGGAGACAGGATTCTGCTGAGGAGGAGAGGGATAAGTATTGTGTGGTCTGTGGAAATTGCTCATGGGGAACATGCTGACCTCAAGGCTGACCTGTAAGCGTCAGCTTTTATGTGTGGTTGTGTGCTACGGGCATTTGTTTTTGAGCCTGTACTGTAGCATTAGCGGGGCGCAGGTTTCACTCATCCTGCCATGTGCTCAGTGGAGCCCATGTGTAAAACTTAATAGGTGGACTCCAGGCTTTATTACGTTCATTGTATTTTCAGGCTTCATTACAAGTTGTGCTGATCGGCTCTTAATGTGGGGACTGTACAGTTGAGTTTAAATCGGAGGTATTTCTTTTACAATGTCAATAGTACGGTGAACATGCAGATAAGGATTCAGCATTTCTCAGAGCTGAACAGAAAAGGCAGCAGCTAATAACAAGATAGAAACTTTGTGACAGTGTGGCCCTTTAAATGAGTCCAAAGCTACATAAACCTGTTAGTGTGATACACTCAACTCAGAATCATAGATACGTTTTCACGCTGTTTGACAATATCGTTTTAAATGCAACTTAAGTTTTCTTGAATGCATTCATGTGATGTTACATGTAGCAGTGTATCACATTTGATTGTCTCAAAGCAAGTTTTACAACATTCGAGTGAGTTTTCACGTTGTACTGTGACATGGGGGCATGTATGGGACATGTGGCTGCTGTTGGGTTTGACCCGGTGACCCTTTACTTTCTCTCATGAGTCAGTGGAACCAGTGGGCTGTCCTCTCTGGTTAGAAGCTGTGGCTGCTGGGGAGGATTAATGTGTCCACATTGGATGGCCAGACATTGTTCAAATCCACAGGAGTTCCCAGAGGAAGGACTCCCAGTTAAAGAGCCCAACCTGTCCCATCAAGGAGAACACACCTAATCATGACGTTTTTTTGGGGTTTTTCGCCAACAGACTGTAATACTGGATCCAGTCAGGCTGAAACACTCAGACCGAAACAAAAGGCAGAATATTGTGTGTGCTGTTGGATCTGTAGATTTCAGGGGTAGAGACAACCTTGTGTTTCCAGGAAAATGAGAAATGAGTGCGTCAGTGGGAGTTTTCCCAGCTGGACTCATGGGAAGGATTTCTTCAGAACTTGTTAACACATATTCCCATAAAGTCACGGATCAAGCTGAGACACGTAGGGAGAGTCACATGGTATTATCTCGTTTGCTAATGACAAAATCCCGCTGGTATTTGTTCTCTCATCTTCTGTCTGATCTTTGTTTCTATATCTGTCACACATGGCACAAACAGGCTCCTAATTCTTGCCTGAAGGTAAAGAGTCATCCGGTCGATGGATGGAAGAACAATAACGGGCTTTGTGCACACACCCTTTGTGTAAAAGCAGTTGAAATGCCCAAATTGAATTTCCTGTCTGCGTTGCTGAAATGCATATAGAGACAAGCATTGGCTTTCCTGTTCACTGCACCTTTTTTTTTTTTGTAAACACCACGGCACCCAGATGAAGGGAGTGTTTCATCAACATTCTCTCTGCGCTTTCTGTTTCATTCCTAAGATGTTACGCGACCAACAGCTGATCTGGTCAAATAACTCCTCCAGGGATTGATAAGGCCTGTTTATGGTCCGAGGCCACAGGGAGGATTACACGGGACTGGTTGGTGCAGTTATTTAGCCTACCTCCCTCCTTGCGGACACTGAGCCCATTCCACCGCTAGTTATTAGCTCAGTGCTGCTTCAGATTTCAGAATGAGTGAGGCTGTTGTGCTAGCACAAGCACAACAGCCCTTTTTCTTTTCTTTTTGTTAAACCACATCCTGATGGGTATGCGATGTTCTGTCTCCCTCATTGTGTGTTTTTATTGCCTTCTTCTTTCCCAGTAAGCAATCTGCCCCCCTCCCCTGAGGGTGACAAACATTTTACCAAGCGATAATAATACCTGTTTACCCAAAAACCAAGTTGGGACTGTAAATACCAGAGATGTGGAATGTGATTGTAATGTCGGCCTAATTGTGGGAAAATGTTGCACATCTCTAAATGGGCACTTGGCTAATAACAGCTATTTCCTCTTCAATTCATCCTGTGAGCCATGCACTGGGAACACGGTGGATTAACCCTTTGCGGAGCGGCATTCAGTGGGACAGGCGCTGCCCTTGTCATGTGATCCGGAGCTGTGGAGTGAAGACCTCTCCCCCGATCCCACGTCAGACGGAGAGAGGTCCTCGTTAATGCCCCAGCGGAGATGACTCCTGACACGAGTGCTCAGCACACCAGAGGATCTTGGGTCAGATGGGACTGACAGAACTTCAAAGAAGCCATTAAGAGGGTCATTGGAGAGAACATGCTGGGTTCACCAACAGGGGGAAGAGAAAGACCTGGAGGGAGACACTCAATGACTATCTGATTCTTGCAGAAGACAAACGTTGTTTTTGTTTCAGTTAAAACAAATCACTTTATGATAGATTCTTAAAAGGTTGAACAATGCGAAAATCCTATTACTACATAAAAGCATTGGATGTCAACCTTTGAATGTCGTAATGTTAGAAGAATACATCTTTATGAGTGTTTTATAGTTTCTTCGCATCACTCGCACAATAACATTTCCCAGATCCCCGGATCTGCACGAGAAGAAGACTTTGATGCGCGCTGCCGTCTTAGAAATGACCAGAGCAACACGGAACAGTGTACGTGATGACACGCAGTGTGGCGTCTGTGTTTTCTCTCCCTGCAGCCCGCTGTGAAGGAAAGGTCAGGCTGATTAGATAACTGTTGTGTATATATGCAGGGCAGCCTGCTGGGCTCATGTGAGGGGGGGGGGTGGGTTCTGATCCCTGATACAGAGAGCTTACACAACCACAAGGCTTCAGGGTATACACAACTTCATGTCATGTTCAACACTGTGAAGCGGGAACAATTAGGAAACGTCTAGCAGTTACATCAGTCAGCGTTTATCAGGAAGGGGCTGGTTTCTTTTCTGAGTAAATGTGGCTATAGTCAGTAAGAGCTGTATTTACTTCCTCCATTTAGTTTAGAAAACCAAACCATTGTATTTACATATCTCAACTGCATTTGTACTGTGATTTCCTCTGCTTGCTCCGGTATCTCTGCCCTGACCTTTGGCCCTGATGACAACACCTTGTGTTCAGATAACGGTCGTGCGTGCTGACTTCACACGGCCTGACTCATCCACGCAGAGTGGTGAAACCAAAACATCCTCTTGAAATGAACAAGCTCGAGTTCAAGATGCTCAGTGTAAGCATGTGGGCAAGTCGCGGCTATACTCACACGAAGATGGCCTCCAGTGCAGATGACGCGAACCGCCTCCGAGTCAAAGTGTGCTCGTTTGTTTTCATAGCGGCCCGGGTCTTTGACCCCCGTCCTTGAGTCGCTCACATGGCTCCAGAACTAGAGTTATAGGTGTGAATAAAGTGCCGCTGCATGGCCTTCAGGCTATGTCAATAAAGCTAAAGTACCATGTTGCTTTCTTGCTCTTCACTCTCACACTGCGTTGACTCCTCACCGATGCCATATCACCACAAACAGGACACATATCTCACACGTATGTTTTTTTAGAAATCTATTTAAATTTGATGTCTTGTTTTCATATATATATATATATATATATATATTTGAATTCCCTGTTGATCAAAAGACCAGCCTCTTCAGGGACGACAGTTAAAAACAGCATGTCCTTGTGGAGGAGGAAAACAAAATGTCTCGGGAAGATAAAATGGAATTCCTATCGGGGTTAAGTTAAACATAAAAGACACTGCACTGCTTTCACTCCTATCTCGTACCAAACCGATCCGCTCACTATGTTTAAGCAGACATCAGAATGGCACACAAGTCAATGCTGTTTTAGACCTGGTGGTTCTTACACCACACTCTCATACACATTTATTTAATGTTTGGCTGAAAAATGTGAATAGTCTGCTTTTATTAGTTGCCAATAATAACGACTTCCTCTCCTTCACTGCTGATTGCCACACAGGAAGCTGCCTGTGGGACTCAGACTCACTTACTCCATCCAAATTTCTACTTCCATTTATTTGCCACCTCATTTGCATTCGGCACAAACATCTTAGCCCCTGTGGCAATGCTTCATAACTGGTAGCTAGTGTGCACTAGAGCCCGGCATATTAGTGTGCACTGAGGCCCCTAACTACCTTACGCCACTGCTACAATCTTCACCTGACTTGTGCAAACGGTCATAAGGTGTAATGTTGTAAACAAACATATTGTACCAACATGTCATTTTGGTCCATTAGGTCCAAGTTCAACATTTAAAATCATTCCTATTCCAGCATCAAAAGATAGCATCTTCTTCATTCAAATGACAAAAAAGGTTTCAGGTGCAATATTTTGTTTTAAACAGTACATGACTTTTATTCATTACTGTGGCATGAGTGCAGTATGTGAAATTCTGTGTCAGTGCATTTAATGGTCAATAAAGACAGAACAAAAAAAGGCACTTATTTTTGAATTATTTGTAATTCACAATTTTAAAAAAAGAAGCCCTGTACAATCAATATCTTGATATCACTTTATGTTAATTTAATGGATGCTAATCTAAAGTTAGCACCACAACTTACCACAGAAATGTACAAATATACAGGCACGAGTAGCATTCAATATCAATATCATAACTGTCCTCCTGGATCACATTCCCCTCAAGATCACATGCAGAGCAATTGTGCTGAACACAATTACAAAATACTCCACAGGAAAGGGAAATGAACGAGTAGTCATAAGCAATCCACAGAAGCGTGTAGCAATAACACTGCAGAGCCGAGGCCGTCAATGACAAGTCCAAACATTTGCCCTGAGATGAAGATTATACCTCTTTTGGCAGGTGTTCCATAAAGCACTCCGAAAACAAACAACCTTCCCATTGTCTCAAGGAGGTTAATTTTTCTAAGGAAAGATGGATTATTCATGTTGTGTGTTGGAACCCCGCCATCACACTGACGACTCATTGTGGAAGACTTTAGCTTTGAGGTTCCGCAGGCTACACTGCAGGTTGGAGCTTGTTTCTGACTGCAGCGCCTCAGAGAACTTGACGTCATACAAACGGTTCACCTGAGACTTCTTCTTGATGGAGTTCTGAATGGTCTCCGAGGTGAAATAGTACACAATGGGATCAAAGCAGCAGTTGGACACAGCAATGCAGAGGGCTATCGGGTAGATGGTCCGCACCACCGACTCCATAAAGCAGCCTTTTAAAGTTTCAGTGCGGACCAAAGCGTAGAAAACCAAGTTCACATTGTAGGGGATGAAGCAGAAGCAAAAAATGAAGAGATGCACAATTATCATGCGCAGGATCTTTGTTTTGTTCAGCTTCCCCCCACGATTGATGGTCTGGGGCCGGCGCAGAGTCTTCAGCACCATGATGGAGCAACACACATTGAGTAGGAGCGGGATGAGGAAGCCTACTGTCTCTATGAATATAACCACCTTGGACAGGTGAGCTTTCCACTGCTTGGAGGAGAAATTCTCAAAGCAGGAAGTGGCGTTAGTCTTGTTGTTTTCGCGTGAGGTGGTCTCCAGCATGAACCCTGTGGGGAGACTCCCAGAGAGCACCAACACCCACACGGCGACGCACACTATCTTGGCGTTGCGCTTGGTCCGGAGAGCCCTCGAGCGAAAAGGGTACACAATGGCTAGGAAGCGATCCACGCTGATGCAGGTGAGAAAGAGCATGCTGCCATACATGTTGGTGTAGAAGAGCGAGTTGGAGACCTTGCAGAGCGTGTTTCCGAAAGGCCAGTTCCCGTTGATGAAGTAGAAGATCCTCAGAGGCAGCGTGAAGACAAACAGCAGGTCAGACATGACCAGGTTCATCATGTAGGTCGTGGTCTCGTTCCGCAGCTTCAGGGAGCAGGTGAATATGTAAATGGACACAACATTGGTGATCAGTCCCACCACAAACACGATGCTGAAGACGGTGCTGTACAGCGGGTACTTGAACCCATCGTTCTTCTCACAGGTAGAGCTGTTTGCTGAGATATTTTCAGCCCAGCGCTGGGTGGGAGGGAGGGTACTGTTATACATTCTGAGAGACTGAAAGGCTATATAATGAAAGGGCTGCCCTGCACAATGAATTCACCATGAATGGAGAGTAAAGCACAGAACAGTCCTAAACCAGGATACATTAAAAGACACTCTGTCATCTGATAATTCAGGCCATTGGTACAAAGGTTTCTTTCCAACACGACTGCCCCATGTTAGAGAGCACTGCTGCACATGGTCAACATGAGTCCCTATCTGGATGTAGCTATCATGGGGGTTACCTCATATTGAAAAGACCCCCCTCCCAGAGGACAGAGAGACTCAGGCAGGAGCGTCCTCCCCTCCCCCTGGCCTGTCCTGTCTCCCGAGCGGGCTGCAGCCCACAAGTTGCAGACTGAGCTTGACTTACTCACATGGATCAGTCCACACAAAATGTGTCTCCTTTTCACTCCAGACGTCCTCAATAAGCACGAGCCGCTGAGTCCACAAAAGAAATGATGGTAAATCCACATTCAGGCCCCACACAGACAGATGTCCACATGGCAAAATCCTTTCTCTTTGTCAAAACTCAGTCCGGTGTTTTTGTTGTTGTTGTCCTTTTCAGTTCCAAAGCAGCAAAGTTGTTGTTAGCTCTCCACCTCTCTCACAAGGTCCTCACTACAAACCACCAGGCTCATTCAGAGGAGCTCTGGAGATTTGAGTGTGTCACAATGTGAGTGTCTCACTGGTTCCCTCCTCTTTCTTTCTCTTGCTACCTAACTGAGTCCCACAGTAGGTCTACTTCTCCTTCTCACTCACAGACTTCTCTGTCTCTCTCACTCTGACAGCCTCCCGAGCTTTTGCTCAGCACGCATCACACTCAGGCAGAGCTCTTCTTCTCCTTTGTGCCGGTATCACAGGCAGTTTTTGTACTTTGGAAGGGTGGTGAGCCCTCCCACTGCCTCCCATCTAACTCCTCCTACTCCTTTGTCTGTGCTACAGTTGGGTGTAGGAATCAACCAGCCCGCATGGTGAGGGAATTCATTGAAAGTTTACAACACATGCTCATCATTTGCTGGAATGCTGTCACTATAAAAACATGTTGATACATCAATAAATGTAAATGAAATAAATATTTATAGAAATGTTTTGAACTATTCTTACTTGAGCAGTGAGAGAGCAAAAGTAAAAAAAATGGCAATATTAAATGTAATACCACCAATATTGAGCTTATTATTAAGCAATAATATTCTGTATCAAGTAGAGTTTAAAAGTGTGCCTTTATAGGGCCAAGAAATATCAAAACATTTTTAGATATTAAAGCAGAACAAGTGCTTCGAGCTGCATTGGAGTTGAAACATAACTGAATCATCTAAAAAGACCAGCTCTGACTCTAAGCTGTGATGTACTGAGCAACGATAAAAGGCCTCTTAATGTATTTATTCATGTTTTTGTGACTTCTTAAACCCCGTACAACCCCTTACACTACAGCATCTGTGGTGGAATGTATCGAAGTACATTTACTCAAATATACTTCTCTACTTTTACTTCTACTTGATTACATTTATTTAGCATCTCTAATTACTAGTTACTTTGAAGACTATACGTTATTATATCACCTATATTATTAAATTATTATAATTATATGTCAATTAAAATGAGCTCCATCTCTGCATCATAAAATGCTGCTTACAGCAGTAAAAGTCCAATAATATGATACCGTAATAATAGAAAACTGTCAGGAGCCATTGTTTTGCATAACAAGTACATTTACTTCTGACGCTTTAAGTACATTTTACTGCTATTACTTCACGTAGCATCCTGAATGCAGGGCTTGTAAGGGAGTATTTCTATGTTGAGGTGTTGCTTCTTCTAGTTAAATAAAGACTCTGAATACTTCGTCTCTGTAAAGCTTGAGAGAAATGCAACAAAACAATCGAGACAATTTAATTCCTGGATTGCTGATTGATTTGTTTTTCTCATAAGTCAAGCTGTCAATAAAGACAGGAGGTCAAACGTGCCTGGGAAGTTCACCAAACCTCTGTAATTGCAGGGGATGAAGGCCTCCCACAGGTCTGATGGGCGGAGCACCAGAATTGAACTGTCTCCTTGTTGTTTTTGACAGCCTGTGTGGGCAGCAGCTCTGCTAAAGAAGCACTGTTTTATTCGGCAAGGGACATAGAGAGAGACAGAACAGAAAGCTTTCTCTATTCAGTGGCTTTTCAGGCGCCCATGTCTGCCCATGCCCACAGCTTTCTCTTCACATGTGTTGCGAAAAAAAGCATTCAAGTTCTCCTTTAGTAGAAACTCCCCACTTGGCAGCCAGTAAAAACATTGAGGCCTTTGTTGCGAGTGAAGTAGCTTAGCAGGGAGGAATGTGAAGTTTATCAATAATTAGTCTCAGACAACTTGAAAGTGCTCTCAGCTTTGTGATAGGCAGCGCGGTGAGTGAATACTGTAAACTGTTTGAGTGTGTTTCTGCTGACTGTAACTGTGTCAAATGGGATGTATATTACCTACTGGGGGTTTTCCCGTCTGTAAACGAATGTGTGTCCTGCAGCTAAAACAAGTGCATCGCTGACAAAAAACCATGCAGACATGGGGGAACTTATCCAGCGGTTTGTTATTGATGAGAATAATATCTCCCCACTTGTAACTGACTCCAGTGATACAAGCGTATGTACTCTAGTTGAGCAACATGACACTAATTCCACAGTGGCTCATTTTGACTTCACAGAGTTACCAACAATAGCCAAACAAATGAAGGGAAATATTGCAGAGAATCAAAGAGCCGGTGGGTGTTTTATGGCCACTGTGCCTCTCTTTGTCGCTCCACCGCAAAATAAACACCATCAAGGCTAGAATGAAATGTTCAAGAAAAACCTGTACTATTGTCTTTCGCTCGCAAAATACTTCCATCCAGCACATAAAAACAAGCTCTTCACATGCGAGTGTGCGGTCGCTAAACAAAAACATGTGCCTGAAATCCCTTGACTGGTGCATTTCTCACAATGCCAGGAAACTGTCTGGCACCTCCAAGGCCAAGACTGAAGGCTTTTAAAATAGAAAAGAAAAAAAAGGCACGAGAAAGATAGCAGGTGACAGAATAACTGTTGTGTAAAGATGATCAGAGACGGTCTTCAAACATCACAAATATCGTTTGAAGAATGCAACAGGAATGTGACTTCACACTAAAGGTTTGTTGCTCAACGTAGACTGAACCTTAATATTATACTTCTGATACACACTTGAAACCTGTTTTAGAGACAGACTACACTTAGCTCACTGGTTCTACTGAACAGACGCCTGGAGCACATTTGGGTCAGGACACCAATACAGCTGGTTAAACGTGTCATAGACTAGAACTGTAAGATGAAATGTGCTAAAATATGGTAAACCTGCAGTCAACAGGTAACCCCTTTGATATTAGTCAAAGGGGGGGGGGGGGGGATGCATTGTTTCTGCTGCTGGTGTTCGTGAGGTTCAGAGGTGCTGGTAGGTGGATGTTGTTACCTCTGGACAGAGCCAGGCTGTTTCTCTCTGTTTCCAGTCTCTGTGCTAAGCTAAGCTAACTGGGTCGAAGCGGCAGCTTTACGTACATAATGGAAGAGCAGAGTTAATCTTCTCATCGAACTCTCAGCTAGAAAGGGAATGACAGCACTTCCCAAAATGTTGAATAATTCATTTAAACAGAAATCAATGAGTTACTTGACTTCACTTCACTTTTAATGGCCTATAATAATGGACTATAATTCGTTTTTGGCACAGCATGGAAAATAACGCACCCAGTGTAGCTACCCTGTCAGTAAATAGTAATAACAATATTACTATTAGCTAAATAATATGAGGTTGTGTATCACAATATAAAACGTCATCACATTTGATGAAACACAAGGACTTGTTTTGGACTCTAAACCCCAAATAGGTTGGATTTGGGGCTCAACTTTGGGATTTCGTAGATTTCAGACTTGACACTCCCACGTGACTTTGAAAACAATGATTTAATCCCACCTCTTGAAGAAGATCGAAAATAACACATCCGGCAATACAAAAAATGAGCAACTCAAATGAAAACTGCTGAACAAATGTCTAACTTGGCAAAAGAAGACATTCTGGACCACGGACAGCTTCACTGCAACTCAAAGGGATTTTCGGCTCATTCCCTCACGTTCACCTTGGAAACAGAGGCCGCGCAAAAGTTCTGCTGGCGTTAACAAATGACGTGCGAAACGGACACAAACCAACAGAACTGCAGTTTATACACAAACCGCTGAGGTCAAGGAAGTGTTTCAGGACTGACACACTGACACATCTGGAATCATCAAGAATAGAAAATAAAAATGTTTCACCAAAGAGACTTCAAGCTTTAAAATGTCCAGAGAAGGCACCAAAGGGAACATATGTTCCATCAGCGAGGCTGTAATACCCTTCTCCGGATTGAATACAGCTTTTCATGACAGTGGGAATTCTAACTTTTTCATCTTTATCAGTTACCAGTTGCACCTACGATCACATTTTTTTGTCTTGACATTTGAAATATAAACACAGAAGAAAAGCGTGTGCTGCTGGTGCTCTCCCACACTGCCTCAATCTTTTGACTGTTTTGTAAAACAAATACTCCTCACCCACAAATACTTCACTCTCCCCCACTGAAACCACTGACTGCATATAAACAGTAGTATAAAAAGCCTTTTTATCACGTCTTATCTTATCATCTCGGTGTCAACTTGTCTTCACAACTTTCTTTCTTTTTTAACTTAACAGTCTCTGTAGCTCCAAAGCCCAGACAACTAAACCACCAACAGCACTAAACTAACTCATTTGCAGGCTATATTTACTGTGGGTAGGTAAAGTGGTTTGGGAATCAGGAACTAGTGATTTTGCATGCTGCGTAGCTTGTTATAAAGCATGACCTACAATATTTGTGCCTTAGATTCATCATGTAGTGTTGCATGTCAGTAAATGGCATGCACCTTAGACGGAAAGTCTTTAGTTAAGCTCTGCTTCACTGAAAACAAACATGAACGGGGTCGTCCGGCCTCCTGGCACCATGTTTGGAATCTAAAGACCTCGCCTGTTGTTTCCATTTTCTGGATGAAGCTCGGCGTATTCGAGCAATTCTTCACCGGAAACAGCCATCCAGATGCCATTTCATTCTCCTGCTACATGTACATGTTTTACTACATAATGTCATCCTGAGAGAGCCGACTGTGAGACCACTGATGTTAATGTTGTCTCGAGGGTAAAACGAGCCGTACTGCATGCTTGAGTAGCAATGCAGAGAAGTGTTTAGGAGGGGAAAGAGAAGCCAGTCGATGTTCGATTACAGATTTCACAGAAACTGTTGCATGAGACTCAAAAAAAAGAAACTAACACACTATTACAGCCAGAAACTAGATGCAGTGTTGTGATCACGAGCGGTGAGTAGAGCAGCCAACCACACCGCAGACCCGAGCTGGCCCTGAGAGAGAGCAAAGTTACCAACGTGTTGTGGCATCACAAGGGGACAGGTTGCGGAGGGGCGCTACATCCTCACCCAGGATCAGGGCCCACAACCCAAAATGGCCGCCGGGCTCGAGACTACAGCTCCCAGACTGCCTCATCATGCACCCAGCTGCAGGTGCTTAAGGCCCCTAACTGAGGCAGGGCTGGGAAACGGAATAAAAGGGGAGAGCACCACGGCAGAGGAGGGGGGCCGGGAGTAGGAGAGAGGACGCATACCTGGAGGAACCGAGACCAAGGACTTTGCCGGGTGGGAGTACTTTGTTGGATGAAGAACCCCCTTTCTCCTCCGGGACGCTTTAGGTTTATTCATGGGCTTTTTTGTTTGAGGTGTGATTTTTGGAGTTAAAGGAACTGCCAGTGAAATGGGCCAATAAAACCTTTATTTTTGTTCATCCGGTCTGATTGTGCCTGTTTGATGCTCTCTTTTGCACTGCCCCACCCTAGGGACAACTCATGACACTACAGTGTATAAACCAGAATGCAACGCTCTTCTATCAAACCCACAACTTCCTGTCAACACAGAGGATGCTTGACATTTAGCCCAGACTGAACTACCACCCCGCTAAGCAGAAGTTCCAGGATTCTTCATCTCGAATAATAGAGAATGAATTTGGTGGTAAGCTTACTCATTGCAGTACAATTTTGAGGTAGTTGAGTACAGTCATTTTTTTTGTGACATCATACTTTTACATTACAGAGGGAAATATTTTTTCTCAACTACATATTGTCTGGTGGCTTTAGGGTCTTTGCAGATTAAGATTTTACGTACATCATGTATGACCATCTTATAAAATGAACTTCATCCCGACCGGGAACATTTAAATGCTTCTTACACATCAATCCATGTGGCTCTGAATAGTTACATTTTGAATGCCGTCAAAGTCATTTTCCAATCAAGTAAAAGATCAGAATTCTTCTTATATGTTTTCTTAGGAAAGCCAAAGGGCTTTATTGGGATCAAATGAATCCATAATTTATGGCATTTCTGTCAGTGTCAGCAGGGTTCATTTGTGGCAGAGTGCCAGTTACCGTTGGCAGCTGAGTGCAGTTCCTTATTCTCTTGGAAAACCGTTTAACTTGCGTGCCAGCTACGTCGAGTCATTTTCTGTGACAATTTATCTTGTGAGGTGTCCCTGTGCTTCAGACCACACCCTGAATCTTTCTGGCAGGTATTTGAAATACTGGAAGAAGTCTGACTGGGTGATGCAACACCGTAACAACAGGAGCTTCCTCTCGCAGGAACACTGCAGTTGTCACATCTCAATGTGCAAACAGTTGTCAGATTCAGATTGTATTACACATGTTCAAATCATTGCCACCGCTTCCTCTATGCAATAACGCAAGGTGTGTGTGTGTGTGTGTGTGGTAGGACATATCTTTTAAACAGCTCGTGTTGCAAGCCTCATGCATTGCACTCACCGGACACTACTTTAGAGTTAAGGCAACTACGGTAGATAAGAGACGAGTTGATTTCTTTGGTAGCAGAGTGACGCAGGTGTGAAAACCTCAACATGTACCTTTGGGTACTCCGCAGGCTTTGTAGCAGAAACATACAGAAGTATGACAAGATCTTCAAGTGAAACACACTGCCCCCTGATGTCTTAGAGCTGCTACTGGTTAATCACAGGGTTCTCACAGTAATGTGTTTGTAGCTAAAAAAACACACATGTGAGCTAAATATTGACTCATTATACAGTAGTTAACACCGCGTATGCATATTTGTGAAGGCTGCAAAATATTCCACCACAGACAGACAACCAATTACAGCAAGAACACATACATACATCAAAGTCCATAGTTACTCAATTTAATATATTTCAAATTACAAATGTTACCCTTTGTGTCGCTGTCAGCAGATTACAGCACTTTGTTTCCATACAAAATGAGAAAACACAGGCATTTTCTTTAGTAATTATCAAAATGTTCCACAAAAACAAAATACAATAATTGGCTTGTTAAAAGTAGGAGTGTTTTGTTACATTTCTAGTTAGATGTATCTGGTGAATTATCTGGTGACTACGTTTAAAGACCCTGTGGTCTTATAGTCAGTTGGCGATTCCACCAAGCCGGCACTATTTAATACCCACAAGGTGCTACCGGGGGACTGACACACAGCAAGACTTGTCAAAAGATCCAGAATGTTGCTGCCAACATACAAACAATGATAATAAAATAAAAAAAATTAGAACAAAACTTTTGTAAACGGAGCAAATGAAACATCTGTAAAATCAGCTGCACCTACAGTGTGACATCACCCACAGGCTGCACGGGACTCAATATGCTCCTGTGAGTCAGACACTGTTTCCGGCTGCACACCGAGTGTAACCGACTGAACCTTTCTGCCAACTGTCGACAGCAGAACAGTGCAAATGTTAGTCGACGTTAATCAGTAACCGTAAGCTTGGATGGCAAAGGTGAACACTTACAATATAAAACAAAATGGCAAAATGAACTGGTGCAAGAGAACAGATGGTATCATTGACCAGGTACAAGCTACAGCTGTTTAGAAGAAAAAAAAAAAAAAAGGGTGTCCATCAGAAGTTTTCTCAAAAAGAAGAAGCGCTTGTGTTTTTCCTCATTAAACATTACTTCTCAATCCAGAATGTTTGGAGAATCAAGGCTTCGCAGAAAAGCAGCACAAGTTGAAGGGTCAATTCATGGCTACAGTGCGATATATGCGCATTGATCATTCGTCCCACACCTCAAACGCCAAACCCCTTGTAATGCAATGAATAGCGAGCAGCGTTTCCAGGCATTGTGTCTGATGAGCTGGCTGTAATGAGGCACCCCATCCGTCTGTTGATCAAACCAATCAGACACCTCCAGTTAGTCGCCCAGCCTATTGTCCGTGACACAAAGACCACTTTCTATTCCTGCCTCTGCACTGCCGGCTCGTGACTGAGTGAGTGGGGACACCCAATATTTACGCCCCGAGCAGCTACTGTGTTGGGGATAGTTTTAGGACGGCAGCACACGGACGCATCAGTTAGAGGGCGGAACCTAAAGCCATTTGCGTCTCCAGTGTTAACATCCCCAGCGACATTGAAGCGCTCATCAGCCTGGTGTTTACTTTGGTCTAGGGTCGACTCTCAGGGCCTCGGTGAACCGAGACCGCATCGCGTCCGTCGCTACGGGGGCCCTCTAGTCAGTTCTTGAAGGCCCCGTAGCGGCTGGCTTTGCTAATGAAGTTCTTGAGCAGGTCGTGGTCCATGTCCGCAAAGGCCTGGGTCTGCGTGACAGCCGTTAGGTGGTTGACGCAAAACTTGAAGCAGAACTCCTCCAGGTCCTAAAAATGAAGAGGGCTGTCTGGTCAGTGCTGAGGAGTATAACTGACTAGCTACTTGAGAAGGCCACCCCCCCACCCCCCCACCACGGTGTTTGACTGTGTGCCAGGGGCTATGAGCTTACCCGCGCCTCATACTTTACAGCGGCAGAGAGCAGAGTGACGGCGTTCTCCTCAGAAATGCCTCTCTTGATCGTTTCCTGGCACAGCCTCTTCAGCCGGGTCTCTCGGTAGTACGTGGCCAAGTCCAGCAAGCCTGCACACGGGAGAGCAACATTAGGGACTTCTGCACAGACCTTTGAGTGTGTAAAAGGACTGTGGTCCTTGTGCGGGCGTACCAATAGCATCCTCTGGTGGCAGGTTGATGGTGTCCGTGTAGAGGTACTCCAGAAAGGCTCGGTACACCAGGTATGAGAACTGGTGGACTTCTATGGCCTCCTCGTCGGTTTCATTCAGCAGTGCACGGAAATGCTCACACCTGGAGAGGGACGAAAAGGATCGGACTGCTCCGGTGACATGAAAGATACCACACCGGGGATTCAGAGAGTAATGTGTTTTGTAATGAATGTGTGCTTGACAGCAGTTTGAATTACTGCCGCATGAATCACTATCACGCAGTAGAAATTTAAAAAACAGCAGTGCAGTCTGCAGTGCAGTCTGCACTTGCAGAAAATTGCATTACCACCAAATGAAAATTAAATTTGCCGGAAAACAAATAATGAGATTCGAGGTTCGCTGTGATACAGTCACACAACTCAAGCAAGAACGTCCTAGTTAACGTTCATGCTGTATGGAAATAAATGGACTGACAATATGAATGAACTGCAGATAAAGACGGAACAATACCTGTAAAAACCTGAAACGCTACAGCCTCATTTTGGAAACATTCAGTAGCAACGTGAAGTATACGTGATTAGGAGATAAGGAAATAAAAGTGAATAGAACTCTATTTCTAGTTCACGATTTGTCTGAATTATAAGTAAATCGTGTTTCCTCTTCCACAGCATTATATCGGAATCCCAGCACTACCCCAAGAGTTTAAAATAAGTACGGTATGTAGCAACAGCTGTCGGTAATACACTGCTAATGTTACTGTAACATTGTAATGTCAGAGTAAAAAGGAAATATATTCCTGTAATCTAAGCTAAAGTTCACTCTTAATGCATACTTCCTGCAGCAAAGCTGAGGCACTTTGCCAACAACTACAGCCCACAGTATATTTCCTTCTAGTCCTCTGCATTATAAATACCGATTACCATTTTCTCTCGTTGCTAATCTCTACTGGCTCAAACCCCCCCCCCCACCCCCATGATTCAGTCTCAGGACGCGGTTGAGCAAACAACTGAATCTCCATTCTCGAAGTGCATGTCAGTTGCATGTGATGTCGCCGAAGCACGCGTCTGGCTCGGTTTGCATGCAGCTGCGCGTGAGCGTGTTGGCGCGAGGGGCGACGTCGCAGACAGTCTGGCTCCTTCCTACTGACGGTGCAAGAGACGGAGCAAGTGACTGGAACGCAGAGGCTGTGTGTCCAAGTGTGGTTATAAAAAGACGAGCAGGAAACAATAGGTCTGTCTTTGCGTCCCCGTGACATTAACAGGAAAGAGGAGGAAACACTGTCGCACAGAGTTTAAACACAGGCAACGCAGCATTCGCTCAGTATATGTTGAAGCCATTATCATAGGAAGGCCAGTGTGTTTGCTGTCATGATGGCTGCACGATTAACACAATTATTTCTTCCTCTTGATTTTATGTTTCCGTAATTAACAAGCACGTAATTCTGCAACATCGAAGCGTGTTTCTGTTCCTCTGAAAATCCCACTGTGGCATACCAAGCGCCTCTATTACTCATGAACAACCACAACCTCCAAATGTGAAAAATAGACTCATGTGACCAACATGAAAGTCAGGATGGAGAAGCACGATGCTCTGGTGAGTAAGAAAGGAAAATCATCTCTTAAAAACAGAGTCAAGCAAAGAAGAAAAGGAGCACAGAGGCCCAACATCAGAGAGGAGACCCTGGAGACAAAGGATGATTACGTGCATCCAAAAGTCATTCTTAATTTGTGCAAATAAGAACCAAAATAAGAAGACAGTCTAAAGAAAATGGTACACATTACCAGACACAGATTAAATGGGAACTGTGTTGTTTTGATTTGCTGGACTTCTAAATACATTTTTAAGGAGGCAATGTTGCACTAAAAACTAAAAGCTGCAAAAATAAGTTCACATTTTCACTTTGGACTCTGTGGCTCCTTGTTTTCTGTACCTGATTTTCAGCAGCGCTTTGTGAACATGGATGCACTTCCCGTCAACCAAGAACTTAAGGTCGGAAATCTCTGGGCAGTCAAACTCCCTCTTCAGAGACTGGGCAACGGTCAGGTAGTCATCGCCATCTGGCAAAAAAACAAAAACAAAGAAAAGTGAGTTCTTCCTTTAGGAACGAGTAAATAACTAAATGTTGCACGAGCCTATAGATATGACTCTCTCTGGCACACTTGCTCTTCAGTTTGAACAGGTGACAGACAGAAAGAGATAACACTCATGAGAGCGCCGATGATTTCAGTGGCTTTGCGAGTTGAGCAGATTACAATGCATCACAAAATGCAGTGTAAACAAAAAAAAGAAAGCTCTCAGAGTGAAATGTTCCTGCTCCTCAGTTTGAGCGGAGTTCAAAAGACATCAGTGGGTAAACATGTCTGTTTGATGAGCACAGGAAACAGACTTTCCTGTTTATTTCTTAAAGCGCTTCCAGGAATTTGTACCTATGGCCCACAGTCCCTATAACATCCTCAATTAGATTGAGGATGTTATCGGGAATCTCGGGCTCCGTTTAAAAACACCTATTTCCCCATCACACTCTTACCTACTGAGAGGAGGTGCCACGTGACCGCCGGCGTGGCGAAGCAGGCGAACACGTCGTCTGTGCTGCTGAAGTGGGTGAGGTGGGGGCTGGCCACAGCCTGACCTCGACACTGACCCCACATCAGAACCTGCCCGCTCTGTGTCTTGGCAGCTGACGTGTGGCTGGTGTGACATGCAGCCACCTCCACCATTCTGGTGGCAATAAAAACTGAATGTCAAACCTTAAAATACTACTAATGTGCAGCCTTCTCATGCAGGTTGTATGAGGAAATACGTCTCATGAAGAGGCAACGGAGGCATTCTATCCGAGATAAATAGATTTCTACAATGAGCGCTACTTCTCTAATACTTCTCTCGAGTCGGAAATCACGTCTTTTTTTCACACTATAATGTTAAACTATTTATGTCTTTGAGGCATTTAGCGGCTAAATCTCCGAGGATCTTGTGATGGGGCCCCTCGGTGACCTGTTGTTGTGGCAGGGAGGTGTTAGTGCTAATTTTGGACAAGGTACTAACCTCTCCTTGTCAGTGTTTATTAGGGTGGGGAGAGCTTGGTTACTCTTGTTGCCTGTTCCCAACTGCCCATAGGAGTTGGCTCCCCAGGCGTAAACCATCCCTTCGTCTGTGAGTGCCAACGTGTGCGCATATCCACAGGCAACCTGTGTACGCAAGGGATTACGCTGAATGTTAAGAGATGAATCATCAAAAACTGGAGATTCACGAGCTGCATCTCACCCTCGGCTCTTACCTGCACGACGTTGACACCTTGCAGAGCAGCGATCCTGCATGGGGTCTGCTGGTTCCCATTGTTGCCCAAACCAAGCTGCCCATTGCAATTGTAGCCCCAACCATAGATCTACACACACACACACACACAGGGGACACATTTAGAGGACGCACACAGCTACATCAAGGCATTGGTTGTTTTCTGTACGTTTCGGGCTAGTTGTTTTCTGCTTCTATTAGCTTTTACCTGCATGTATTCTGCATAATATATCTTTTAGTGCATACATTCTGAGATGAACACGGTCTTCTTGGTGGAGAAAAACATAACTTCTAATGAATCTGTATGTTCCTAAAAAATATATACATAAGAACATAAAATGATTAGCCATGCCGTCCTATGTTAAGGTGTGTTACACGTTTGCATTAGCCAACCCCCGTCAAAATAAGAGGGAATATGCCCACCGCCAATCAATTGACCTACTGGTAGCTCTGACTCGCTTGCTGTTCATGCAGACTGACGTGACCCGTTACCTCTCCGTTGTCCAGTACAGCCATAGAGCAGAGCTGACCACAGGCTATGTTCACCACCACTTTGTTCTGCAGGCAGCTGCTAACCCGCCGCGGTGTCGGCTGGTTGGCCGTAGACCCCGAACCCACTTGGCCCGAGTTGTTGTAACCCCACGCGAACACCTGAACGCAGAGAGGAACGCTCACCGTCACACCGAGACACACGCAGATGATGAAGCAGAGAAGAAACTCGCGAGAGGACACAACCGGGGAGACAGGTTACCTCTCCATCAGTCGTGAGGGCAATAGTGTGGTGGGAGCCACAGGCCACCTCTGTCACTCTCTTGCCGAGGAGGTTGGTGGAAACCAGGGCGGGGGTCAGTCCGTGGTTGGTGGTGCCATTGCCCAGCTGGCTGTAGCCGTTATGGCCCCAAGCAAACACCTCTCCTTCTACGGAGCAGCAGGCAAACTTGCACTCATGTTGTCTCGATGGTTCATATTGTATCATTAGATCATTAGATGATTTAAAGACAGCAGGATAGAAAGTATTCAGGTTATACTCATAGGAATACAAGTTATTAGACTCTAATAATCTACTATGAATATATTTACCACCGTTTTGTTGTAATTGGGGGATTTTTGACAGTGTACTGGCAGCATTGACATAAAACCAGATTCTAGACATTTGCATGCATCGTCTTGTTGTTTGTGATGTCATACCCGTGCACCCCTCAGGGACAAACACAGGTTTTCTGGACTGGATTACCTGCAGTAGTGATAACCACATGTGGTCCCGTTCCATAGCTTAGGGACACAATCTTCTTTCCACACAAGACGTCAATCCGGCGCGGCTCTATCGTGCTTTGAAGGTCTCCGAGGCCTAAACAGCCGCTGCAGTTGGTGCCCAGAGCAAAGACCTGAAAAGACCAAAACGTCACTGATGAAATGGTCCCAATATAAATAAAATGACACATCCTGTTGTTCACTGATACATACAGACACCACAGCAAACACGAAAGATTTGCTGAGACAACATACTTGGGAAGACGCTGAATAACATCAAAACTTTGTATTATATTTATGATTTGTAGTTATAGAAGAGTCAAAAGTGTGACAAGTGTGTTCACAGTAAATTAAATGTTCAAATATTTTTTTAACTGTCCCACTTGAATTCTTAAATATGCAACTGGCCAGCAACTAATTATATTTACACTATTGCTAATCCGTCTATGATGTTTTTGATCAATTGTGTCAGAAGTCTCCAAAATGTCAGAAAGTTTGAAATGCAGAGATTTGGACTTTGTGTCAACGGACTAATTAATTAATTAATGGACTAATCATTTCAGCGCTATTCACACACAGGTAACACTACACCTGCAAACAAAACGTAATCTTTTGTGAGATTCTGTTTTCAGAAATACTTCAGCATCTAATTTCCCAGAATGTTTGTGTGCTATATAAAAATAAGATAAACTTAAGAACTAACTGAAATGTACCCTACCATTTTAAGCAAACCCAACAAAATATACAATTTATATTCCGCCACCAGTTACTGCTCCGAAAACACAACCTGCTTGGGCCACAGGGACAAACAAATGAGCACGGGTGGCAAGAAGGGACGCGGCCTTTACCTTTCCATAGGATAAAAATGGAGCTTGCTCGGGTATTAGGCCTCTAAGGATAAAGATAGCCTCGTTCTATCTGCTTATCTCTGTACCTGGAACTGCAAGCTGCAGTATCAACCACAGAGAGCGAGGCCTGCAACACTTTTCATGTCCACTTCTAAAATCGTCAACAATCACACCAATCTGTTATGAGAGCAGGTTAAGTCCATCAGCAACACATCTTCACGTAAACAGGAGGATTACAGCACCCGGGCTTAAAGCCAAAGTGTTACCTCATCATTAACTGTGACATAGAGGGCTTCATTTGCAGCACTGCCAAAGACACAAGCCTGCCGAATAAGCCGTAGCTCCTCGGGAGGAAGGAGCGCAAACACAGGCCACTTCCCCACCTCCAGCATACTGCTCAGCTGTGCAATGAAGAGAAAACACAGTTAGACAAATGTGAATACGAGGCATGTGGAGATTTTGATTAAATCTTCAATGCACACAAATTCCGTGCTGTTTTTTTTATTTTTATAAATTGTACAGTTGTCAAAACTAGACCGTTTAATAAATATGCCAAACTGTGACTACTGTAAACTATTGTCCAGCCTGTAGCAACCGAGAGGAGGTTTTCCATGTCTCAAAAGTGCCCAACGCAGACGGCAAGTGGGCACTTAGTCCACTTTTGTAGACAGATTAAAACATGTATGCCTGTTAACCGAGGTAGCCTCATTAACAGCGCGTTTACTCTCAGGAGTGCCACCAGATCTACAGCCTGATGCAATACTTCCCAGTACAAAGGAACCGAAGTCAGATGTGAAGGGTGCACTCTTCTTTTGAATTTACATCATCAGTGTTCTCAGGGTGGTATGTATGTAATGGAACTTATTTATCATCTTGACTACAGGATCAATACATGCTCATAATAAAAGATCACTGGTAATGAAAAAAAACTAACGGTAATATGATGGAGTCATTCTCAGCTGATTCACAAGCGCCAAGTGCGCAAAATTCGACTCTTTATAATAATTAAGAAACTTCAAAGTGAGCCTTGCATAGCTGCGTCTCTCAATGATCAACAGCATGAACCCAGACCTCGTGAACACCACCCCCCCCCCCCCCCCCCCAAACTGCAGTAAGCCTACACACGGCTTTTAGGAGATGTCCAACACTAAGATTAGGAAACGCCAAAGAGGATGCACACAAACAACGCTAAAGTAACGGGGCGTGTTTTGTTGCATCCTGGGTTTTCCAATTTAGAACATCAAAGAGTTGCTAATGCGTACCTAGCATTAGTGGTGCCCTGACTATCAAACTGCCCAACACAGAACAATGAAGCTATTAATCGAAAGGACCGATGTTGCTGCTGGGAACAGCTAACGTTATAAGCTTACCTTGCTGTTGTCCTAGCTAGTGTTTCTCCCGCGGTGTCGTTTTCTAATCACTGAGCAGTGAAACATTGACAAGTTGTCCGACAACATATTGGCCATTCAAGTTGCAGGTGGAGTCATCTCGGCAGTCTGTTATGGATCTCTCCTCACATCACTTGTCACCTCGTTATAGTTTAGCTCTGATCGCTGCACCGCCGACTGACAAAAACACACCGCGGTACTTCCTGTAGTAAAATGGTGCGTTCACTAAAGTCGGAGATGGGACAGTCTGACGTTTGTTATGGGCAAAAAATATCATCACCATCTATTAGTAATTTAAAGCTAGTTGTAACATTTAAATCGTGTTTTGTGACGCAAAAGGTATAGCTATCTGTATACAAAAAGTGCGAAGCACATATAACAAATGTATTTTCTAATTAAAGCTCCAATATCAGTTTGATTTGAAAATCAAAAATGGGTGAAAACGAGGTTTTCAATCAATAAAACTAAAATACAAAACTGCAAGTAAATAAAGTCATTGTATTATAATTTGTATTGTATTGGAGCAAATGGAAACCTTTTCAACCCTGATTAAATAAAGATTTCATTTAGGGGATAAATACATTAGAGACATTTTGTGTGGCTTTTATTTGTATATACTTGCCTTGATTTTAACATTATACAATACAAACCCTTACGAAATTATACTCAATTTAATTTGGAAACGTATCATCATGTAAATATTCACACTGTCCTCAGAGGCACCTGATGCAAATGGATCTTTCATGACAGTATTCACACTTTGACTATTTATCTTAATGCATCTGTGTAACTTCCATTGTTGTTCACAGAAACAAAATACAGTGTGGAGATATTTATGTTTAATGTTGTCATCGAGATAATTACTAGTCCACCACTTATGTGACGATATAGAACCGGTACAAAACAATATAAAAACAGAGAAACAAAGGGATGACAAACATGCTTTACTAGTTAACTGAAATGTAAAACGAACAAATGCATCACTTAAACTGTATGTAACATACAGCAACCAGCAGGTGGAGCCATGGGTAGCATATAAATTCATGACTCATTGCACTTGTTTCTGCCAAAGCTTTACAGACTCTAATTTGACGTGCTGGTATTTTATTTGAAGATAAATTCATAGCCTATGTGTCGGTGAGTATAATTAGTGTCTTATAAATGACCTGTGAGGTAATATTTCAAATAGTACTTCCATTTCCACGTGCACCTTTAGACACATAGTCTATATTACAGATAGTGTTTGCACATGTTTGTTTATTGGGTAAAATAAAAACACTTTATTGAAATATTTCATTTTGATGCCACTCACTTTACATAATACAGCTCCTTAATATGTTGTTTGGCTGTACCACAGGTTGTGGTTTAACAATTGTTCTGCATGTCTAAGTTGGAGTTCAGCACTGTTCCATACTATGGAATGTAAAGGGCTGCACACAACCAAGACATGCTATGTGAATTTACTTAAAAGTATGTATGTGATACTGAGTTGTGATTGATTGATTGTGATGTTTCCTGTCAAACCTCAGTGTCAACTTCCTGGGACTTTGTGTCAATCGGGAGGTATAGTCATGGAAATGTTAGCATCCATATGCAACCACAATTTATATCTTTGATATATAATGTCACACATGGGAGACATTATGACTTAATATAAGATAGATGGATGGATCGATCGATAGATAGATAGATAGATAGATAGATAGATAGACAGACAGATGATCAAATATTATTTCGTAATGAATGAAAAAAATATGCACAAAACATACTTTCATTCATTTATTTCCAGTTTACTTATTGGTACTTAAAGTGAATATATTTTCTGTACAAGGAATGTGGAGAAAAATGGAAGATCTGTACCAATATTATCCTTTGAAGGCAATATGATGCTGTGAAGGTGGACCGGAGAATTCACTGTTCGGCAGGGCAGTACTGAAGATTACATTAACAGTTGAATGTGTTTCTGACTCTTTTGTTTCATGTTTATCTGCGAATTACTTGGTCAACAAACCGATCACGGACACGTCAACCTTTAGTTCCTCCTTAATTAAAACCCTGAACACGTAGACACACAGATGACGTTTATGAATTAAATGTGCGGTGTACTGACCACAACCACGACACAAGCTAAATTAAAACGGCGTGACAATATTATAAATGTTTCTCTTCGCTATCTTGGAATTTGGGATTCGTCATGACTTGCTGTACCACACGCATGCGCACACAGAGCCCCGTAAGCGATGGTGAAATTCCTGACTTTTTTTTGCGAGGAGCAGGGTTGGATGGAAAGTTACCTCGATAAAACTGTCAACCAGGCTGACATTACCGATGCTTAGCACCATCACCGGTGCTCGCTAGTAACTTCGCTTTGTTCTAGGTGCAGCCGATGCGAGCGGCCGTCGTTGAAATTACGAGAAAAAGCAACATCTTCATCTTGCTAACTGTTAGCTTGGTAGCATTAGGTAGCTCACGCTAGCATGTCACATCTCGCATTGTCTTGTGTTTATCTAGGTAGCTAGCGAGGTATCCGTCTCAGGTGTTGCAGAGAGTAGCTGGTCATCGGAGCTCGCTGACGTGAAACATTTCCGGAAGAGCTGCAGAGGAATCATCGCTGTGCATCGGCGTGTCTGTGAAGACTGCTACTGCTGCTGTGCCGACTGACAGAGTGAGTAACGCTAGCTGACAATAACCCACTTATGTTACAGTGTATGGTGCATTTTATACGAGGGACTCGAAGTAAAACTCTAAGGTTATCGTTCGTGAATTAGCTAACTTCCGTGTTATGTTGCAGTTAGATACCGAGCAGCTAACGTTGTGACATAACGTTGAGCACACACACCTGTAGCTAGAGTAAACACTCGTATTGGCTGCGAGGTAGCTAACCTAACGGTGGGTAATTTAACGTCAGCCATTGCAACAAAAAAATAAGGAACATTACCTCTGAACATTTACTTTAGTGTTACCAGTGCGACATGTTTAACATGCTTTTAGTTGATACAGCGTTACGTTGTAAGGAGGCAGAGATAGGTTTAGCTTCGTGGGTCAAATACATGAGCAGCTGTTACACTATGTGAAGCTGTCCGCCATAGAGAAACATGTCTCCAGGTGTTTAAAGGTAACCCGCAGAATTAGAGAATTAATCGTCACTAGAAACTGACGTTATGCCACTTTTTCTACTTGACAACAAGGAATAAACACAATGTGCTATTATTCTGCCCATTCGGGGTTGTTTTCTCCATCTCACCAAAACTGTAACTGAAAAACAGCTGTTGTGCCCTGGTTGACTCCTCCATTAGCCACAGTCAAATAGGATCTACAGTCAACAACAGATGTTGCCACAATTTCGATGCATAAGTAATGTTTATTGTGCTGCGACAGGAAAAGGCTGTTGCATAATATGCTTTAGTGAAAGGCAACTGCAATGTACTTTTAACACTGGAGGCTGTGGTGACCTGATTATTTATCAACTTTTATAGCCACAGGAGCAAAGATGGGAAAGTACCTCCACTGTGTGTTGTTAGCACAGGTAACAAGGCACTCATTCAGCCTCCACAGGTACTAAAAACTGTGTAAAAAAAAAAATGTGATACCACCCTTATGAGATGATGTAATTTCTGGGTTAATTAACCCTCAAATCTTATTTTCCACCACGAGTATCGAGTGCCAATTTGGAGTTTCATGAAGTGTGTGAACCGTGTGTGATCAGGGATTCCCCATTGTTGCTTCTTCTGTCACTAACTCCTCGCTAGCTGTTGTGTGAGCGGTCTTGGCAAACTTATTTTCGACTTGAGCATGAATCAATGTGTTGGAGAGTAATGTGCCAAGTGATTGACTCAGAGGGCCTCATGATATCACATGTCGGTCCCCCGCTGCGAGCAATGGTTCCCTCAAACCCATTATATTGACCATCGCCCGGTGAGCTGACTTTGTTGTTTAAGCTTAAGGATGGGAGGGGCTAACAGATAAGCCAGATCACCGGGCGGTTTAAGGGGCGCATGCGCTAGATTGTAATTAGGTTCAAGGACATATGTTGCATTTCTCTCGTGCTGTTCTGTTGTTTTTTTGACAGAATTTCTGAGAGCCAGAGTTCGTGTAGTTGTTTTTCACAAGTGATCAGTCAACGTGGCCCTTTGTTCGGCTCATGTCGTTGCAGTGTATTTAAAGGCTCTGTATCTTCCCTATTTACACTCACAGGGTTTGACTTGACATAAGCTTACGTATTATCCCTCTTTGTTGATGTGCATTTGTCGATTGCTTGAATTTGTATGCCTCCAGGGTCAGCTTTTGAATATTTGTGGTTGTTTATGTGAAGGATGTGAGCACACGTTGGACCGCAGTATGTATTTGTTATGTGGCCTGAGAAACAATTCATTTTTTCAGTAGAAGGGGCTAGCATGTTTTCATATGCAACGATGTATTTAAAATAACAATTAAGTGTATTTAACTTTCTTAGAAAGGGAGACCTTTCCTGTGTATGACAGGAAACGGGTGCATATCAATAACCACTTTTTAAATTGAGCTGTGATTTATTGTTAAAACAGAAACTTAGTTTGCGTCACATTAACGCAAATTGAGAGACACAAATTCCATGTAAGTGGAGCATGCAATAGACAACGTTGACTCCGTGTCAATGTTGTCTATGGACACGGTCATAAGGAAATGCATCTGATCAACCCTGTCTTTGGTTCTCAATCGCTTTAGTTTGGATGGAATATCTTTTTTCAGTCAGCTGAACTGGGCTGCTGTGCCAGAATGCTGCCGGTGCGTGACTGGCAGTGGAGAACGGTGGATGTACTTTGAAATGAATTATCATGTGCTCCAAATTCCCACTCAGTGCGGTTCAGCGAGTCACAACGTCTTTACGGAGAACAGTGCATTTAGAGGTTATTTGTGTCCCATTGCCTGACAATTGTTTACAAATAATATTTACGGTGTCTCTTTCATATTGTATTGTATATTGTCACTCTGTCACAGTTTGCAGTAGTAATTGGTACAAATATCCATCCTTTCATCCATCCATAAATGATCCTTCATTTTCATGACCTGCTTAAATCTTAAAGCCAATAACGGCAAGAATGTTTCTGTTTTTGTTGTATGATTAAACTTGTGAAACGTAAAGAAATCACACTTCAGAATAAGCTTAGTTGATCATAATTTTAATACACATATAGCGATTCACAATTTGTGTGTAGTTCACATTAAAGGCATTCACAACCCAACATTATACAGATAGGTGAGGAGGAGAGAGAAGCCACGTCCTGTGGTCATTCTGGGTAATGTAGTTCTCAGCACTGGTCTCATGACAATGACACCACATCTCTTGGTGGTATACGTTTGTGCATTTTCACTGATTGCATTGTCTTTGTTGCAGGAGTTCCTCTTCAGTGGTGTGAATGAAGGAGACATGGCAGACCACACCTCACCTCTGGAGTCCGGCCAGCTTCTCAGCCCTGAACTCCAAATGCTGGCCTCACCACTGCCCCAAGCCATGGTCAATGGGGAGGGCCCCCAGCAGGTACCGGTACACTCATGTCTCCCTGCTATTAGTCTCAGTCGCTGCATCATCAATCTTTAAGCAGTCTGCCTTGTTATTCCAGTTGAAGGAATTTGTTAGAAGCAGAGCCTCTGGCTTATTTTCTCTCTTGTTGGCCTTTTATTGAACAGTTCTGTGTTCCTACGATATAGAAGAAACAAAGCTATAATAGCTTGTGCTAGTTTTATGTGTGTTTGTCAGAGATATTTGAACAATTTAATGCATTACACGGCTGCTTTGCAAAACCATGAATATCAACGCATTAAAATGCACTACTTTCACAAACTTAAATTAGGAAGTTTCAGCACACTTGAGCACGTACTCCAATAGTAACACTAGAGGCAGTGATGCCGTGTATGGTTTGACCAGCGCAGCAGGGAAACACTAATGTGCTGTTTGGCCTGATTGTAGTGCAGCAGAGGATGGAGCCAGGGTTGTGTGTGGGTAAGGGGATAATGAATCAAAAGTCGCCTGCATGGAGAGTCTGTTAATATAATCACTGTAGAAAAATCAGATGCCGCTGTGTAAATTGGTTTAATTTGTTGATATTTAGCCTCAACTTACTCCAGCAATATTTTCAAAAACGCTCTTTTGACTCTTATCGGGCTGCTGCGAACTCCATCTGAGCTGTTGGTTCCATCCAACTCACTTTGACAACGGCGTACAACATGCACCTCGTGTGAAACCTGCTAAACAAAACATGCACATTTGGGTAAGTATTGAAACAAGTACTGAAACGGCCCAAACGGACCCGCTGTCCTCTCCCAGCAGCATATTTCACAGGCAACAGGTGCTCGTTAGTCAGGAACCACAACTCTCTCGGTTTTGATAGCAGCCTCGCCTGTATGGGTGCAGGATATGAGCTGATCGCCTCTCGTCCGTATCAGAGTGAGATTGAGTGGCCCTGACAAGCCCGGGCTGTTTCCCTGTCATTTGTGATGGTCATCTGTTCAATTTGCTTAAGTTTCCATGACTTCTTTCTGGAGACGGGTGGTACCCAACAGTTCCATCTTTTCCGTCATTTCCTCAGGCTTATGCAGTTCGTCTAGATAAGACTCGCTAATATTAGCTCTGCCCCACGGGCCTTTCCAGTCGTCTCGTCTTTTTCCTCAGTGGAAAAATCCCCCTGGCCTGAATCTGGCTTTGTTCACGCAGAGATCAGGTTTAGCTGGTTGGGTTGTGATGGTGTTGTTCTCATGGAATTCAGTTACCCCCCCCCTCCCGCAAAGGTTACCTGATTACCTGTGCTCGTCCTCTGTCTGTGTTTACAGTTTTTTATTTTATTTGTCAGAGTTATAGGAAAACAGTTCCTACCTGGCTCACGTCATTACCACCCTGCTGCCCGGACCAATTTGAGACGCTGCATGTTCATGATGGCTGAAATGTGCCACGAGGAGGAATAACAAGTGTCTGATAACAGAGCGGCTTCTGTGTTTGTCCACCGACAGCACGATGGCTTTGTTTATGCACCAGAGGTATTACTGTATATACCTCTCAGACATATCAATACCCAGCATACATTGTATACAATCGGATGCTGAGACAATTCATCGATTTGACGTTTTTAATTCCACATGAAATAAATTCTATGAGGTTTGAATTGCGGTAGCTTAAAAATAACAACAATATTATTAATGACAAAATAGCAATTGCGAGCAATTTCTCTGAAATGCTGGATATTATGCGCTGCGCTTCCATGGCCAGCGTCATCCATCTGTAGCCAGCATTTTCAGCACAGCTCTACGGGTGCATGTCCTTGCGCATATAATCCCTTATGACCTCAGTTTTTACCTTTTGACCGTGAGGAGCTGGGTGTGAGTGTCCAGTTGGCTAATGCTAGCATGGTTAGCTTGCCTTAGATGGACTTTCCCCTGCAGGTAGCGTGTGTACCAATATATGTATTTTATGGTCGCTTCAATTTTTGGCATGGATCTGTTTTTCTAGTTTTTCTAGTTTTTAGTACCTTGTGAAAGCCTATATGGCACATAAGGCGATCATGTGACTACTGATCGTGATAGGGGATTATTATTATTATTCGATATCGGGCTTTTTAAGGGCCGCTGTTTTGTGTGTCCCTGCGAATAAGACGGCACTCGTGTGTGTTGTGTGTCTGAGGAGGTGTGTAAATATCCTGACAGCTGCAGAGCGAGGCGCAGGAACCACTGGAGGGGTCTGGGGCCCTGACGGTGCGAGGCAGGACGGTGGTGACGGTGAAGAGGATTCACAGCGATGGCTGACCCCTCCCTCCTCTGACACCCCATTCGTTGTTCTTGGTTTCTTTCTTCCTGCCTCGGCTCGGTAGTAGCTCTGTTGGACCAATTATTGTGAGTCAGAGAGAAAACTGTTGTCTTGGGGTCAATACCTGAGATGATTCCTTTTGAGAGATGACTTTGGCTACAGTATGATTCACTGCTTCCATCACCCCCCCCCCCCCCCTTATGTTCCTGCTCTTGCTGTTTGGTTTGTAGCTATATTGGTAACGGATGAATCTGTCCGTTTCTGTCAATGTTTAAGCCCAGCTAATGGCTTATGTACTTACGGTAGCTGTTGTTTGTGCTGATGGTTATGTATATTTTCTTCCATTTTGTTCATTACCCTTTTTCATGAGGCCATCCATTTAATGTGTTCATGTTCTTTTGTGCTTGCGTCAATACTCAAAGTCTGTTTGTAACCTGAACGACTGGAAGTGATAAAAAAAAAAGAAAAAAAAACTTTTAGAAGTGGTTAATTGGCAGTTATGTTCCAAAGTATAAAATCTGGGGGGGGGGGGGGGGGGTGGTCACTCCTTGTCACTTTGTGCCGTGCAAACCCAGGAATCATCCAACATCTCTGAATATAAACTCAAGATTTTTCAAGAATTCATAGGGACAGCGTTGACAGAAAAGTGTAGAGTAAGTATTTTTCAATTGGTTTGAATTCCCGTTCTATTCTGATGTTTGTCAAACATAATCGTGTCGTTTTGTAAATCTTCCAAAAACATGAGCTGAGATTCAAAATACAAGAAGAAGCCATTTTCTCCAGTTGTCTGAGAGAACACTCTGCATTGAATAGTCTCTACAAATTGAACAGGGACCACACACAGCCGTGAGTCTGTGTGTGGTCTGCTCATGGCTATGCGTGGGCGAATGTTACTGTGGTATAGTGAGACCTCACCCGCGTCTCGGCCGTCTTTACTGCTGGCCTCGTACGCTGTAGCCACACACAGGAGACGGGGCCTTGGACATGTTGCCTGAGGACTCGAGATGTCGTGACAAAGACAAAAACGCCAAAACAAACGCAGCCCGCTCTGCTCGTCTCCTGGTCCGCCACCGACTGGTCTGTGAAGATGGGGGCGGCCCACTGTTTGTCACCTGTTGTGAGGAGGTGGACAGTGAGTGACTCAGTGTTTAGGACACTTTCCTCCCAAAGCCAGGGAGAATAACTACAACAGTGTTACTGCACTGTTGGGAAAGTAGAGGGGTTTGGGTTATCAGTATTTAAGAAACTGAATTCTTGACATTAATAGAATTATTAATGTAAGTAACAATTATTAATGATTATTAACAACAACGGGGCACCACCCTGTAAACGGGGACTAATAACCAAACGATAAACTAAGTCTCATAATTAGTGGCCACTCGTAATGTCAACGAGGGGAGGCCCATATGAGGGACTCAGCCAGCCAGGAGATGGCGCCAGACCCCAACAGCACCAATACTGAGAAGTGCTGCATATTTCATCATGCAAACCAACCGATGCTGATCTGAGCTCCACTCAATAAGCATTCAAGTAGATTCTTGCGTTGATCAAGATACGCACTGCACGCTTAAAGCAAGTACAACTAATTATTTCTGTTCAATATTGTAGAACATGGTCCCTTACATATTAAGTATAACGGGCATAACATTCGTCAAACAAGAGCCAAACAAGCAGAATGTTTTGTTGGCTTAAAATGGCGAATTATGTCATATAACTAATAATAAAAAGTGACGAAATGAGTAGTGGTGGTAAAGTGATTTTAATTGTAAATTTTTAGCATAAGAACTGTGTTCACATGTTTGTAACACCATCAATTGCTTTTTTCTTTTGCACTAAAATGACAAATATGTGTTCTCCATATCAAATTCTAAAATTTGAAATCCAAATCTGGTCATCTGTGTTTTACTGCTAACAACCTGGCGACATGGAGCAAGACAAACCTGGGAGGAAAGTACCCGTGGAAAAGAGTAAAACCTACATTTATGGAGGAGCACATAAGGCTTTATCATTAAAAATGACCAAACGTGAAACTACCTTGACTTTTCCCGAGAGCACGTTGACAAAGTGACCAAGCTAGAAGGACCTGAGCAAGGAGGCTGAGCCGGATCCCAAGGACGGCACCCGACATTAGTGAAAAGTACCTGAACTAGTCCTCTGGGAGGACTGCACTCGTGCAGCTCTTCACACGTCTGGAGCCAGATGAAAGGCTCTCCTGAGGAGAACAAGAGCGCGTGACTGCATGCCTGCTATTTGCAGAAATTCATGTGAAATTTTGAGAGGGCAAGAGCCAAAAGATAATGTGGTCTGATTGAAGAAAAAAAGAATATTTGAGCTGTAGTGGAGAGCTCGGTGTCAGGACTGTAATAGCCTCTCACCTCCCTGGACCGGAGGGTTCTTTTTAAAGAAGGGAGCAAACAGCACAGTCAAAAACACGCAAAGTCACAGCAGCATCCTTACTTATTGGACAATGATCCTAACCATGCAGCCAGATCAATACTGGAGTGTCTGTTATTGATTTTATAATGAATCTTATTTAAAAGGAGTTCAGTGATGTTGCGTCAAATTTAGAGAGAAGCAGAGACGTGACAAAGTCCAGATGTACCAAACTAATGACGCCATGAAATCAATAGACTGGCAGGTATTTCTTGTTTTCTTAGTACCAGACCTCACATAATCAAACCTCATTTAACACTAATATGTAACACTTTATGTTCGGCCCATCAGTGGTCATTTCCTACATTTGTCCAAGGACCAGAATTTTTGTAAGCTAAAATAAAAATCTTGGATACAAAATTAGCCTATTTTTATTAACTATCAGTGTGAACATAAAATATGTGAAATCCATAGTAATAGTTCGTAAATACTCAGGGAGAGGGAGGCAGTCTGCGACGTGCTGGATGGGAAGCTTCGGTGGGCCGTATGTGGCTGACGATCACTGCCCTTAGTCACCGTTGGTCAGGAGTGGTTGATGACGTGGTTTAATTAATACACATAAATATAGACCGACATAGGAATCAACATCGAAAAAGATAGTGGAAAAACAAAAGCAAGTGTAACGTATAAAACAGAAAGCTGAAAACAAAGGTCGTCTCTGTGCTTTGATAACATTTCCTCCGATAGATCCATAAAACACAATCTCTCCTCTGTGACTTAACATGGCTAAGAAGATACTATTTCTACTTACAAGGACTTGCTACCGCAGATACTTCTTACTCGGACTTGCTGCAGCATGAACACCTCACTACTTTCCTATCATGCAATGTTTCCAGGGGATCTTGGAGGGTGGAGGATCATCAGATTGCCTCGACTTATCATTGCGCATGTAAGCGTACACCATCAGCTGCAGGGAGACCGGGACCCCCCCCACCCCCCCCACCCCGGGGGGGTGGCACGGTAAACAATTAAGAGGAACAAATAGTGAGAAACCCGAGCTCTGAGTCACCGACGTCTGAGAAACGTCAGAGCTAACAGCCATGAAAAGCACAGAGCGGGCCCTTTTTCTCCTCCTCCGGGGTAATAAAACACAGCAGTGGCCATCTGGATTGATCCGCGCTCTTATTGCATGAGCGTCATACATACGGTCTTTACAGCGGTGCGAACGAGACACATTTCTTTTGGCGAGGGGGGACATACTGTTCTCTGAACCTGTGGCAGTTTATTTTGTTTTCTTTGTCCCTCTTCTCTTACTGCATGGTTTCTTACACCCAGCGCTCTGTTAAATAGATCATCTCTGTTTGTGAATGTGAGCAGGAAACCATTTCACATCACAGTGCTTAGTCATCTGTGTGAAAAGTAACCTTTTGCAGTATCCAAGCGCCTCTCTTCTGAGTCTATGCACTTCCGAAATGAAGTCCTCGTACAGTTTGTGACGGCGGCCACGCATCCAGTGACGCAGTGGTCGTACAGCAGCGGCGTGGCTCGGGCAGAATGCATCTGACGGTAGCAGCACTATACATTCAGCTGAGCCTCGGGAGATTTAAAAAGCTTGGTTTGGGATTAGTGCTGCAACGCATCATAAAACTCACGGATCGGATCAGCACAAAAGAAAAAACATGGCTAATATAACTTTTAGAGATTCCTGATCATGTTTTATTGCCGCCGATACTAATTGCTTATCATTGATGATCCACATCGATAGAAACGGATCCCTTTGTTGTTTGATTATACAGCTGCTCTACAACCGCTCTGTAGTTGATGTAAACCATGAAAAAATGTCTAAATGTTGTTCTTTTACTTTGTTATAGTAGATACACCGCTATTACGATCAAAGTCCTTCAGTCCCGAAAGCGATACCCGGGCATCGGCCGGTATAAAGTCCAGTGTGTGATTAATAAGCCGTGTGCCTTAATGTGTAAGGAAACCTCAAACCTGACTTAAAGATAGCTTTCCTAACTTTATCAAACAAGATGTGACCGTGGATATAAATGTATTTTATTCATTAAAATAATGGTGTCCAATACCAGATCAGCCAATTGTCACGATACCTGATCCAGCTATGCAATATGGATATCATCTGTAGTTCATGTATGGATAAGGGTTGTTGTGATCAGAAGAGGAACTTGACTAATCTTAAAACAATATATTAATCTCCTCCCTTTTTCCTGCCACTTACACACTTGCACTAAATATGTTGTAGACAAAGCTGCACAAAAACTGAAAAGAGGTTGTCTGACATTGATGTGACATTATGAGGCAATATTAGCAGTCTTAAGCATAAAATACCTGACAATACCTCGGTAACCCATCTATATTCTAAACTCCCAAAAACACTAATCACATCACGCAATACAAAACTATATTATGATGTAACATTGAAATCAAAAAAATAAATCTGAACACCATTTCAGCCACAACCTCATTGCAATTCTATTTTGTAACATCAGCCGTATATATACATGTGGGACTGGCAGCACGAAGCAAACATGGTGCTTGCTGCAACTGGTTGCTTGACTTTGTGTGTTGCCAAGTTGACTGCTTATTTGACCTATTCAGTTGCTGGGGGTGCGTCTACAGTTCAATGAATAGCAAAAGGGGGCGTGATTATCATGGAGAGATGCATCCTTATTTCATCACATTCTCAGCATCATGACCATAACAGATCTTTTGAATTCATCAATGCAAAGTCCAGCTGATTATCCCAGTGCTTTCTGAGCAGTCTTCTTCTTAAACATTAAACTGATTATTGCTGCGAGTGGCTATATTATTCTATTTACTTAAATTCCAGCTTCTTTTTTTTCCCGGAGTAAAAAGAAGCGTCTGTTTCTCCTGGTGGAGGCTGGGCCATAGGTGTACCACCCCGTGCGCAGCAGTATATCCGTGACGCAGAGTATCCGCTAACTTGGCACGCGCCGATCAAGTGGCGAGCGCTGTCCCTTTAAGGAACGAACCGTTTAGAATGAATGAGGACAGATGTTACAGAAGCACTGAATACTTTACGAGCTTTCTTGTTTTATTGTGTCGCCGTACAAATGGTGTCCCCGTTCTGACAGTCGGCGGTGCCGCTTTGTGATCTTTTTGAAGGCGGCGGCGGAGGACTCGAGGGTGCAATCGTCGCTGAACGCTGGCGCTCTGAAATTTAACTCCCACCACCTCGTCTCCTCCCACCATCGATCGGAGTATGAAGAGAGGGTGTATGGCATGTCACTCTGTGAATGGGGGAGAGAGAGAGAGAGCCAGGGAGAGTATGAGGGGGAGGGAGAGCAGCGGGGGGAGGGAGTGGGACTGTAGCGTAGTCGTATATGTCAGCCTCAGAGGCTGCGTGGGTCGCTCTGCTCCCTCACGCCATTATTGTTGTTGTGGAAAAAAAAAAGGCAGAACAAAGGACTCACCACGCTATGGAACCTCTATACCGGTGTTATGATCACGCCCTGATGGAATGCTATTTAAATGAAGCACATTAAGGAGCACAGCAGGCGGTAACGGAGCTGGCACACAGTCGGTGACAGAGAAGAGAACTGAGGGTATCATTCCTCTCACATTTGGTTCCGTTTCCTCGGGTTCATCCGCCTCCCTTTCCCCCCCCCCCCCCAGAGAGTGGCCACTGCTGATACGGTTTCAATCCCTCCTCTGAAGGTTTAGAAGCGGACATCGCCGTGGCTTATTTGTTGGAGGGGTTGCTGTGGATACTGACTGGTAGGGAGGCTGCACCAGGAGCCCAGAGGCAGAGAGTGAACCAGCCGCCCTGCTGCAGAGCGAGCGAGCGATCGAGCGCCGCCGCTACGGAGCAGATGAGACCGAGCCACGCTAAGCAAACATGAGATTCACGCCACACTTTCTGTGAAGGCTGCGTCCAGCGCAAGAGAGACCAAGCCCTCATCCGCCTACATAGCTCCTGCTGCACTCCTCCTCCTCCTCGCCTCTCACCGGCTTCTCCCTGGATTTCGTTGCAGGAGTTGATGGAAGTGGAGGGTGTAAAAGGATCAGCCCAGCCAGATGTGTTAGCATCGCAGGCCATGTGATTTCTGATGAAGTGGTGGAGGGTCTGGTTAGACCCTAGAGCATCTTTGTTGTGGTCGTTTTTTCTTTTTTTTTCTTTTTCTTTTTTTCTTTGACTGCGTGAATAGCGACGCCTGAATGAGAAAAAGCAATGCGGGCGACAGTAAGTACCAGTCACATCTTCCAATGCAACGAATGTATCTGTGTTGATGTCACTGACACTGCGAGGATTAACATTGGTCAAAGGGGAGGGATCGTCCTGGGAGGGGTGGACCACACACACACACACACCTCTGTTTGATTAGAAACCCCCCCCCCTCTACACTCACTGCTGACGCGGTCTGTGTAGGTGTGTGTGAACATACGAGTGTGTGTGTGTGTCTAGCGGTCAAAGGGCTCTTTCCGCTCCCTGCCGAGCACATGAATGGGAGCAGTGTCAGAGATGGAGGTGCTGATGGTTTCTGTGCTCGAGGAGAACCGTAGCCAGAGCCCTCTGCCAGCAGAGTGTAGATTCTATGACGGAGACTTCCACAAGACTGAGGTAACTCGCGCCCACACGCAGCGCCGGGCAACTGAAAACCCCTTAATAGAGTTAAGAGAATGACGAATCTCTGACCTGTTAGTGAACGGGGGGGGAAACATATTGTTTGTCTTTAGTTGTGTTGATTTCAGTTTTATTTGACGGCAATCGGAAGAAGGCGACGTTGTCGGGGATGTTGAGTGGTTTGAAAAGTTAGTTCCTCGGGCACAATGCACCTGTTCTTCTGAGGCTGATTCTCTTGTGATGACAGAAGCAGCATGACTCAGTGCAGGGGAGCAGTGTGTACCTGATGCTTCCAGTAGTCATGTTGAACTCTATGAATAGGATGGAGATATGAACGGTTTGTGAGGTTTATAGTTGAGGCTCGTAAGGCCGGATGACTAAAGTTGTTTTTGCCGCACATTACAGCTAAGGTACAAGGGAGAAGCAGTTCAGTTCAAAATCATGAATCCTTTGAAATATTAACCCAATCAATATGTTTAGAGATTGAAATAGGGATCAGCTTTCTAGTTGTTGTTTTTTCCTGCTGGCAACATCTGTTGAATGTTCCTGAGATTTACAGATTGTTGTTTTTACGTCATATTCACAGAAAGGTAAATGATCACAACAGTGAATGCATCGCATTAACACATACTTTGAAAGTTATCATGTTAAACATTCAATCGTTTCATCTCTTTGATTGACAAGATAAGCAGCCGTTTAATTACATTGTGTTTTTGAAAGAGACCCAAATCATAAATTCATGATTTCAACTGTTTTAATCATGAATTATGATGAGCTGGTAATGTTCTTGTGCTTTTTTTTTTTCTAGAGGAAAGGGTTGCATGCTAAACTGATACGTTTGTCTTTGTCGCCTTTAGATTTTGTGGATGACTTTAATGAACCAATAATGAGTCTTCTATGCTTTTTGCGACCAAAAAGAACCAGAATGAAGATGTGATGTGAAATCGAAGCTGTATTCATTACACTGCTGCTTATGAGAAACAGTCCCACACTCTATGTCTGGCAGTGAAAACTGGTGCAGAACATGTGTGTGTGTGTGTGTGTGTGGTACATTCAACACACGCACACACAGTTGTCCAGGTATGGCAGTGATTATTGGTGTTCACACTTTAGTCTCCCATGTACGTTCAGATGAATGAATGCTTTATTGTCATTGTAACGGCGAACACTGTTTGTGTTAACGACTGTTGTTGAATGTTGCTGCTTTGATTCATACCGGAGGAAGGAGTCCCAGAAATGTTACACGATCTCGAGTGTGAAGTTGTCCATGTGTGGAAGTTAACTTGGTCAAATGAACCGTTGCTTGTGTTTCTCCACAGGTAATCCTGGTGCAGGTAAACCCAGGTGAGGCCTTCACTATTCGACGAGAGGATGGTCAATTTCAGTGTATCACAGGTGAGACGGCTGCTCTGTTGTGTGGAAACCCTTTCACTGTCATTTAAATTCAAATGCATGTCTGAAAACCCAGTGGTTGATTTCAAAATATAGATTTTTATCATGTAATACAAAGAAAGTAAATAAATACCATATTTTTTTAGCCTTGAAGAAACAAAATGGGTTTATGTAATGACATCTATGATTCCATTTTTAAAGCTCAGCCGTGCCTCAACATTTAAATAGGGTTTGACAGTTTTAATTTCATACAGTTAAGCCGTAGCGTATGGTTCAGATACATGAAAGATGAATACAATTATTTGATCAAAGTTTCATTCTAGTTATAGCGTCACCTTCTCAACATGAAGACGCGCAACAATGTGCACGGGCTCATTGCGTTTAACAAGCACGACTGTTCCAGCAGAGAGTGCTCAAAGGGAGAGCAGACGACGCGCTGAGGGCGAGTTTCAGGGCGTTGTGACCGCAACACAAACGCCTTCTTGGCCACGCTCTCCACGGGGCTGCCTCCATTAAATGTATGGCTGGTTTAAAAATGCTCTGCTTTTACCTTGACATCTATGGAAAAGGAAGAGCACGATAAAATATGCAAAACCTCAAAGGTACAAAAACTTAAATAACTAATTTTGTTATTTTCTTAAAAACTTAAATTAGTTTTGATTCTAATGTGGTCACCTGTCAAAATGCACACCCATTCAAAGAGATTGTATTTAAAAACTAACACAGGCTTTTAAAAACCAGAGATGTTTCGCTTTCCATTTGTGTTTGGCTTATTAATAAAAATAATATTACCTGAACATGGGATAATTTTCCTTCTGAAATTGCCTCGCCTGTAAGCAAGAGCTTAGAATCTCCGTGCCTGCTTGTGTAGGTAATTATGTCGACTCAAGAGGCCCCCAAAAAAATTAGGTTGCGAAAAGGCTCTTGCTGCTCAGAGCAAATTTCATGTTAGCGCTTAAAATCACACTGACAAGTTTTAATAGGCATATAAGTATAATCTGATTAACTGAGCTGGAATTTTGCTTTCACCTCTTTTTATTTCCAGCGATCACCTTCACCCGGATTCATCCAGCTTTTTTTATTTTTTTCAGTGTGTGCAGTGAAAAGGGGGAGGGGCTTGGCCAGGAAGCGTTGACATATTTTTTTTACAGGAATGTCAACAGGATGACAGTCATGTCTCATAGGCTGCTCATAGCTCGATGCTCGCTCAATGACATAATCACATCTTCTGGTTCCACCCGATGCGATGGAAAGCATAGCTTGAAAGGATCTGTTATTTACGTGCATCAATATGTTTTTAAGAAATTTGATGTTTTTTTTTTTTTAAGGAGACAGAGCTGATGAAGCTTGGTCACATGGATTGACGTTACACTTGCATGCTGTAACTGACCAAAAACGTGTTATGATAATTATAGGGCAATACGCACAAAATGCTTCCTGACATCTTCATTCTTTAGTTCAGGACACATGAATGCACCCTTTTGGTTTTATGTAGTTTCTGTTACAACGCTTTATTACACTGCTCCTGTGTCATTTGGCACGCGGCTCTTGATGATGAAATGAGCTGCGTGCCGCCATGCTATCATAATGCAGAATAAGCATACGGTCTGATCAGTGTGTTGGTAGAGGAGTTGGGGCTGAAAGGCCGTGTTTGAGTAAGATGTGTTCCACATTCATCCCGATGGCAGTCATTTCCTTCTCGATTGTGTTGTGATTGCGCTGGCTTTGTGACAGCGACAATGAAGTCTGGCTCCAACACGTCGCTGACATTGCTAACGGAAGACAGCTGGAGTAGTAGGAGGTGGGGCCGTAATTGTAAATAATTATGGTAAAACGGGAGATCTGAAAATGATTAGCTTTGTTTTGTTGTGCTCCGTGGACATCCCTCCGTGTATTTCTGTGAACTCGCTGCCACGGTTTTCTTTTGGTTTTTTTTCCTGTGAAAGGTTTGATTTGATAAAGAAAGATAAAGGATCTCGGCGTAATGAAGGTTTGTGAGTGAATAATTATCGCTACCCTTTGTGACCGCAGTAGGCAGTCGCTCGACATTTCAGCATAAATATAATGAGTCATGTATAGACTTGTGCTTATTATCCCTCTTGTCCGTAGCCTTTGGCTATGCCTCGTGACGTACATGAATAACAATGAGACGATAGGCCTCGGGCATCCAGGTTTGGATGACAAAGAAGCAAAAGCAGTGATATGAAGCCATCATACGGTTTCCCAAAGCAGGGGCTCTTCCACCTACTCCTGTCTGCCCGAGCTCCCGCACCGGGCCCTCTCATCATGAGCCGAGTAAACCTCCCTAATGGGGAGCGAGCATACATAGTCTCTCCATCAGAGGAGAAACAAAGGGAGAGAGGTGCCACATAGATCAGTGCGACTGCTACTAACTGGCCTGTCACAGGGTGCACTCATCTCTCGGTGACGTGAATAGAGGGATGACTCACCGCTTGCGGTGCAAGGAGGGAGGAAGAAGAAAAAGAGTGTGTGCGTGCGGGGTTGGTCGGTTTGTTGTGTGGTCACAAGAACAGATTATCCTTGTTCACTGAAGTGTGTTGTGCATATGCATGCTTTCACCTTTTTACCCTAGTATGTACCGACAGAGACAGCGCGACACGGTTCCGGAGCCAGAAGGATCCGGTTTACACACACTTATCAGGATTTGCTCCCACACCCAATTTGTGTTTTCAATTATGTATTTCTAGCAGCTAGATGTGTGTAATTGCTTCGTGTTAACGCATGACAGCCTGCTCAATACAAACAGGCAAATCTTATAAAATGCAGTGCCTGGAAGGCAGTTGCCTTTTCTTTTTTTTTGTGATGCGTGAGGGGCAAGGGAGGCTAATTAGCGTGGCCATCTAGTCTCTTCCTGCTAGCTGTCGTCCATCGCCATACGGAGAGTTCTGTATGTGAGTGGACATGCCCCCCATGACCCCCAGCGCTCCACAGGTCGTCTTCTCGTAGATCTGAAGGCTGCATCACTGGCACCCAGCAATAGACCACCTGATCAGCTTGGTGACTGACGAGGCAAGTCAGCATCAGGACCACTGGGTTGATTAGCTCCACCTCTTTATCTGACTCGGCCTGCCGGTGATTCACAGCACTGTGGATGATTCAGTCTCTGGTTAATGGCTGAAAGCAGCGTCTCGTTCCACTCGGCTTGCTGAGCCTGATGGAGATGTGCCTTCTCCCACAAAAGCCAAGGCGGCCATTTCGGCATTTCGACTGAAATTGACTTTTAGGAAGCTTTCCTGCTGCAATAGACGTTTTCCATAATGTGTTCTGTACAACTTCAAGCATTGACTGTAGAGGAAAAGTGGACGTAGTCTCCGTCGTTTTGAAGCCTTGAGTTGGCTCACCAAAGACACCATCTTGGTTTTTGAAGTGACACGACGGCTGAAGAACGTCCTTGCAGGGACCTGTCAATCACAAGGTAGCCCCGCCCTAAAGCGTACCCTGCTTTATGGTCTATTTGACTCTAAATGGACCATAATTTACTAAATGAACATCATGCTGCATTAAAGACTTGAAGCTGGAGCTTGAGACCAAAAAGTCATGTTTACAATGTTTAAATCAAGTGAGAAGGAGTCATTTTCTTATAGACTTCTATACAACCAGAGGAGTCGCCCCCTGCTGGTCAGTAGAAAGAATGCAAGTTTAAGGCCCCTTCACAATGGCTTCACTTTTCAGCCTGGAGGATGCCGCCTGGCTGCAATACACATGCTCCATCACATGTCTGTTCAAGACGAGTTCAATTGTTACGATTGAGTGAAAGCAGTCCAAGTGGTGTCATTAAATTGAATTACTACAGTTGGGGCCTGGTTTTGATCGGAAATAAGTAGATTGTAGCTGTTACAGAGTTACTAATGTTTAAAATGGTTGCAACACGCATCTTCACACACTCTCTCTAGAACGACATTCGTAGAATTGCACTTGGTTGTCCAAACGAAAAAGTGCCACAAATGGGTGTTAATTGTCAAGAGTGAAGTTCACACCCTCACCTCCACACAGCTGGACAATCACAACAGGAAGTGGATGTTGGATTGTAGTTTTCAAAAAGGACGCAGCCCACTCAATCCCAACGTCGGAGAGGTTTGGGTGGTTCCTAAGCTGTTCGACTGTCCGTCATAATTCTCAATAGGCAGAGTCTTAATGACGAGAAAAATGTAGACATTAGTGTTTTACAATCGGTGGGAATTAAGGAGCCTTCATTTTTACTGAAGACTATCATTCAAAAATACATTTGCCATAAATGACCCCTCACCTGAGACACTCTGTAGTAGAAAGTATTTGCCACATTGACTCGGGTAAATATTATGATGTCAGAAGGAGTTGCATGAATGAAGCAAATACACATCATATAAAAACTGCGTGGGCTGCATCATTCAGATTGTTGTGGGGTGGTTGCATGTTTCCTCACACCCAGCACCCTTTTTTTTTTTTTTTTAAACAAAGCTCATCACATATGGTTCACATAATTCGACCGCAAACATCAAACACATTAGCCGCATGAGCACGTTATTTTTATACTCGCTACCTCCCCCACCGAACTCAAAGTACACAAACATGTGCGTGGAGACGCGCACACAGACGAGGTTCATTCACAGCTTCTGCAGTGAGTAGAATGACTGAGCTTGTGACTCATTCTCCCTTTTGCTGCGTTGATACGAAGGGGGGGGGGATAAAGAGGATGATAGAAGATGATGTGTTTAATCAAAAAACATTCTTCCCAGTGAATCAAGGGTGGGATGTCCAGGGGAACGGGGCGATTCCCCCGTCCACTGGGCTGTGTTTGTTAAATGATCCACGTCACTGGGTTTGTGAGGTTAGCTTCTCGTCACAGGAGGAGACAGCGTTTTTTAGAGTGGAATCGTCATATCCTGAACGGAGCCAAATCATTCATTATTTAAAAACCAATCCGGCCCCTGTGGTCATGGCTCTTCTCTCGCCCTGTGTTTGTCTGGCTGAGAGCAGCAGCAGCAGTGTGGCCATTTCTGTCACAAGCACAAGCATGAAGGTTACTGATTCCCTCCCCTCCTGTAAACGCCATTCATGCTGGTGGGTTTGAAAGAACCATGCGGATGCCTTTTTTTTAAATATCTGCAATTCAGACAAAGTTTCCCAAATATTCTTATTCATTTGTTCCATTGTCTACTGTACAGCTTCCTCCCTCAGGCTGTGGTTTGCACACAGATCAACACAGAGTGCCCTTTCCTTCCTTTTCCACTTGCCCCGGCCGAGGATAGAGCGTGTCCATCCCCGGCTTTGTAATCTGCTAATAGAACGGTACGGTTATTGCAAATTACCGCTCGCTTAATTGATGGAAGATCTTTCCTGCCGGCAAAGAACAATGGGCCGGGCCGTGCCATGCAAGAAGAGAACCATTCGCCACGGTGTCATCACTAAGAACGAAGGTTAGGTCGCAATTAGTCCTTTTTAAAATTTTTTTTTTTTTTGCTTTACTGACGGTTCAATACTTCGCCTCTTTCCTGTGCTTGGCTGTAATTAGTAACCTCTGCCAGTTAGTCGGCGTGCCTTCCCTCTCCTATCCTCTCTCCCTTTATTTGTGGATGGAGACAATGTATTAGCTCCAATTAATAATCAAGCCCGCTCCATCTTTATAGGCTTACAGTTTATCATGTTGCCATTGAGAGCTTATTGCGAGCTCCCATGTGAAACCTCTGTCTCGCTCTCGTCTCTCTCGTCTAGCGTGCCCTTCTTCAATTTTCACATCTTTCTCTTAACCCAGCCAGCCTCTATCTCGCTTGTCGTCTTCTTTTTTTAAAATTTTTATTCATCGTATCTAATTGAGGGTTCATTTGCACACCCGATTAAATCCCGACAGTTCCCTCGGCTTGCAGTATGCCTAAGAAGACCTTCGCAATGTCCCACTTGAATTTGTTTACAATCTCGATCCCTTTTCAGGAAACAGGTGGGTGCTTAAAGTGGCGTTACCACCCTAGCGTATCCGTTTACGTGTATGTACGCGTGTTGACGTGTGTGTGTGTGTGTGTGTGTGTGTGTTGCCCTTTGGTAAGTCTCTCCCCTCGGCTTTTTCACCCGAGCAATTCTCTCCCCGTCTCGACTCAGACACGCCACACCAGTCGATACCGTCGGCCCGCCCCGGGAGGCGTGGCGGTGAAAGACGGGTTATGCGAGGTTGACGGGAGACGATGGCGGTCCCAAAGTGTTGCCCAGCCTCTTGTTTACGCTGCCAGAACGGGCAGCTTGTTTGTGGCTATTCTTGGCTCAGTGGCCGCCTGCTGTTTCGTGTGGAGGAGGACTGATGTTCCCCCCCCCCCCCCATGGCCGCTGGCACTCCTCGGCCACGTCGGCACAACCGATGCTCCAGTTGACTCAGGCGGAGGGAAGGGGGGGCGATGAGCATGTGGCCTTTTCTATCTGATATCTGTCAGCACTCGTGCGTCAGCCTGATGTAAAAGAGTGGGTGTCTCTCCCCCCCCCCCCCCCCCCCCCCTACCTTTGCTCTCCTAGTCGGTACACACGAAGCGTCTCGTTCTAAACAGACAATCGCATAATAATAATAATGTGATTCATTCGATTTCCTGTTAGTCAGCATTGCCGTAATCGGTCATCACCGAGGTGCACAGAGGCATTTGGCTCAAGCAAGAGATCCTTTATTAGTCTTAAAAGTGAGTCGAGTGAACACTGCACACTTTGAACACCCACTCAAATGATGTGGATCTGAAATCAAAGAGGACTGAGTCGGTGTGACTGCCTTCATTCAGGCCGAGCTCTCCCAATGCTCCCTGGATTTTTTTTTTTGTCCTTGTGTTCTTAGGCAGTGAGTCACTTCCCCACCCATCAGTCTGCTGCTTCAGTGTACTGAAAGGGGCTTCAAAGCCGTTTGATACCAGGATAAGAGGGCCGACCTGCTAGCTGTCTTCTACAATAAAGTTTAGAATGTGTAGACTAATGTAGTAGACTTTGAATGTTTTTACTAACAGAGTAATAAATTGTGAAGCATTGGAGCGAAGAGAACCGTGAAAAGAAGTTTTAAGAGGAGCGCGTCCTCCGGTACACAGTACCTGTTATTTTGTGTGTTTCTTAGACGATTTTGACATTATCAGAGTATTGCAATCTTTATGATAAAGTACTTGAAGTAACTCAATTTTTTCTGTTCACTTCAGGTCAGCTCTGTCCACCTTATTCACAAATTGACCAATAAGATAAGATAATCCTTTATTAGTCATGCTGTGGGGAAATTCACAGGATCACTGATGCCAACCACTGCACTGTGGATCTGGTAGCGTTCATCCACTGTACCACGTCTTCCTTATTTGCTCAGTGCTCGGCAACATTGAAGCATATAAGGAATGAGTGTAGTGTTAAAAATCCAACCGGCTCTATTGCCTTGCAAACATAGCGTGTGACATTGTTGAGCATTGAGTGCAGCAGTAAACTCTGTACCCGAGTTGTTACGTGTTCAGGTGTAAACTCGGTTGTCAGTTTATTAGGTACACTGCGCTAAAATGAATGCAACCGCCCTACAGTAAACTGTATGATCATTAGGAGGGTGTTTATCCAGCTGCTGAACGGTGCTACATCATACACAACATTTACACATTACAAACCAACAGCACCACAAACTTCCACCTCCAAAAAGACGTTTACATAAATAAAAAGGGAAAACTGTATGCGCTTATCTGGAAACGTCCTTATTCCAACACTTGGAGAGAGGTGGAGCCTGGACTTCAGCACCTGGGGAGGTGCTACTAGACGTTTTAAATGTGTCATTACAAAGCCAGCCTCTGGTCGTTGGCCCAGTATGGCTGCTCATTTAGAAGTGTCTTCTCTCTGCTCACGGCAGCTTCGTCAAAATGAAGAGACACTCTTCCTCAGGCGGGCTGCTGGGAGGTCAGTACGTGTTGTGGATCCCTTTTTGCTCTCCTGCATGACATCTGGCGTTGGGGCCCCAGTGTTTACGTCTTAGGTCTGTAAGAAGAGAAATGTGCAAACTTGGCACAGAGGTCCCTCTCTCTCCCGCTCAGGCTTTCTGCTGAGCTGTCACTTCTCTGAGCTGAGCTAAGCCGCCGCACTGGCCCCTACAACAGAGCCATGCAGGGAACTTTGGTCTTTCTCAGCACTTTTATAAAGTGGCCTTCTTGCGTTTGCCAGTATTAAAACAAAAAAGAGAAGAAAAAAAGCCATTCTTTGCCTTTTAAAAAAATGAAATAGTCATTGAAAATACAGCTGGTTTAGAAGAGTGAATGGACTGTCGGGATTGTTCCCGTACTGAATTTGCCTCTGGCGAAAACCTGACAAGTGTTATATGCCAAAGGTGGCAAGCTGGGAGGAGTTATTATGGTTGTCCAGATATCCAGAAATATAATATAAAGTCCATTTATTATCTGTGTTTAAGACTGTTTAAGACTGTTTAAGGCAGTCGGAAGAAACTTACAAGTTTTGATTACAAAGTCAAAAGCACTGTCTGACGGGGCCGTCTATAAAAACATTAAGGGAGAAGTCAACAAAGATGTATTTTGGATGTATTGATTTATTCTGATCTGACAGTTCTGGTGCTTCCCCAGAGCCACTGAGACTTCTGGGTAGTACTGGTAGTAGTACTGGTAGTTTTTAGAGTAAGCTGCAGTACTAAGCTGATGGTTTGTGAAATATTTGAAGCTGACAGTTTGTTAATCATGCAACTGCTATGTTGAGCCACATTTTCAACAACACTCTCAAATGTTGGTGTGAGCTTCAACGGAGCTCTGTTTATGTTAATGAAACACATTTATTTGGGCATAAACAAGTTGGTATTAGGGATGCAAGATGATATCCGCACGTCATCGGTATCGTCGGAGAAAGGCCTTACAATGAAATTAACTTTTCCACCGATATGACGGAGACTGAAGTGTTACATAAACATAAATACGTTTACATGTAAATTACCGTAGTTGTGTTATGGCCAGTGATAACCGTAGACATGATATGTTTATTCCACTACAGGACAGACTTGAAAAATAAGTCTGTGCGATTAACGGTATTGGCAATCGGCCAAAATTTGCTGGAAATATTGGATAACAGCAAAAATCCAATATAGTGCATCCCTATTTGTTATGAAGACATTTGTTAGTTGGGGCCCAGGCTAGAGCTTTGATGATTCCAGTCAGACTGGGGCCTGCGCACCACTACTTTCAACACATCGCCCACAGATGAAACAGCTGTTTTCCCCCGGGGAACGTGTTTGATCTCGCTCCTTCCTGCTTCACAGGTCCTGCTCAGGTTCCCATGATGTCTCCAAATGGTTCAGTGCCTCCAATCTATGTGCCTCCTGGATACGTTTCACAGGTATTTATTCTGAACTATTTCCAGCGCAGTGTTTCCGACTGGCATCTGGTCGACCTCGGAGCGGCTTTGATACCGCGTGCGTGTGTTTGTGTGTCTCCTCTTCAGATCATCGAAGAGAACGGAGTGCGGCGGGTTCTGGTTTTACCTCAGCAACCAGAGTTCCACCCAGGGGGCCACTCCCCTCTCCACCACCCTCCGCCCCATGCCCACCTGCCTGCCTTCATTCCACACCCTGCCATGATGCCCCTGCCACCCCACCTGTACACGGGCATGGCGGGCGGCGTGGGCGACATGAACTCCCAGTACATCTCCCAGTACCATCCAGCCCACATCTACTCAGAGCAGGGTGAGTTGGAGCCAGCGGTGTCCGGGCTGTATTGTTATGTTAGACGAGTTTTTACAATCAAGGCCTGAGTCAAACTGCTAAGTCCTTCAGACTCTTTATGCGGCGAGACAGGTCTTTATTGTGTTCCTGTCTGAGTCTATACAAACTCTCAAATCTTGTCTTTTTTTGCCCCTTCAGTCTCTACAGATTCTCACTCCCAACACGGACGCCCGCCGTTTGTTCACAGAGACGACAGAACTAGCAAAACGTACGAGCGTCTGCAGAAGAAACTGAAGGACCGTCAGGGTGGTGGTAGAGGAGGAGGAGGAGGGGGAGGGGGGCAGGTGAAGGACAGCCCTCCGCCTTCGCCACAGAAGACCTGCAGCAGCCTCCCGACAGTGGACATTCACAACGGCGTCGGAGGGAAGGGGCCGGAGGCGGAGCCAGGGCAGCTCAGCCACGCTGTGGCCGGCCCCGACAAGCAGACAGGCAGGGGCAAAAATGGAGAGCCAGGAGGTGAGGAGGTTAAAGTGTGGAGGTTTGTCCAGGTTCACAATCTGACGTAAAGCACTCGCAGTGTTTTCCGGATGCGATGTGCGATCAGTGCGTTGTGTTGAGGTGCTGAGAATAGTGCCTCATTAGCCGCTGCAGCTGGTGGCAGTGAGGGATTAGCAACACGGCCAGTGTTATTCTTGATTGCGTGAACTCTGCTCATTAATCGTGGCGTTTAATACAGCTTTTGACAGTGGAGGGGAAAAAATAATTTCACCTCATGAAGGTTTCAAGAAATGTAGAAACACGAGCAATCTACGGCAAAATTGGAATAGGATGCTCAAAATCCTGCTGTCTTTTGCATTCTATTAGAGGCGGGCATACAGCTGTAACTAAGCTAGTTTGTGAACTTGTAAATTAGTATAACTGTGGCAGCAACCCTCTCAGGATTGTGTCAATTATTCTAACGATTTTGCAGAGCTTTGAATTTGAACGACTATCAATAAAACCTTACATTTCCTTTTGATTCATTGTAGATGCACTGAAATGTTCTCTGTGTTGGTTCAGATGGTTGGTATAGATGGAACCCGGCATGTTATTTATCACAATCCTTAATTTCATGAAGACGGGGCTGTTTTTTTTAATCCATATTCGCTTGTATTTCTCTTCTCAGAGCTGGATGAGGAAGCTCTGGCCCTGCAAGCATTATTGAGCACCATCAGTACCCCAGTGGTTCGTATTCACTCCTGATATCTTCCTTTTTATCTTAGCAATGAAATTTGGATGATGTTGTGTGACGCTATTAGCGCAGTGTTTACGAGAACCCGTAATGATGCGAATGCATTGCGTCATTAAACACTGTATTAACATCCATGATGGATTCTTGCTGACATCGTGCTAATGGAGTCAGGCGTGCTGACTAGCATCCATGTGAGTATTTCTATTCCCACATGTGCCACCAAACAACGATGCTAGCGTCTCCTAAAAGCTCTGAGCTCTTTGCGAAACAGTTGCTTAGCTCTCACGTCTTCACGGTAGTGTGCTTACAGATGACGATCACGATTACTTTTTGGCCAAATGAAATAATCGGATGGAAAGACACATGTATGCCAAAGTCCCCTTTGTCTTATTCTCTGAAATAACCAGTGGTATAATGATGCAGGGAAGCAATGAGGATAAACCGAAGAGGAGCATAGCTGTTTTAACTACAAATAGGATTTCCTTGACCTCGTATAAGATGGGATTTGTCATACACTGTCGCTAAGGTCTGAACTCTTTGTAAAAGGAGCAAACCAAACCTATCGTAAAGATGATTGATCAGGTTAAGGGAGGATGTCTAAGGGAAGCTTCTGATTTTTGCTGCCAAACTGCTAAGAATCACACTGTGTGAAGTGAGGGAGTAAGGTGGCCCCCTAGGGCAGAGGGGAGGAGGTGGAACAGACGTGACCTGATTGAGTTCTTCCACATATGAATCTGTGTTGCACAACACATCCCTGCCAAGTGCTGAAAACCTTTCCCAGAGTGGTATCGGCTCGAATATTTTGAGTCCCGTCTCTTTTCCACGACCCGGCAATGTGATTTTTGTGTTGGTTTTGGGATAATTAAGAATCCTACATTTTCTTAGAAACTTGATACACAACACGCGACCCCTCTTTGGACTCTGGTTTAGGGTGGTACAATTTAGAAAAGTGAGTTTATTTTGCCGTGGTTAGAGGGACAAAAAGCTCTCTTTCCATGCTCTGGTTTGGTTTGATGGTTTTAAACCTTCGCACGATAGGTATCAGACATCCAGGCCAGAGCAGCAGTAGCGAGCTGGGTCGCGCCCACCAGGCCAGAGAGTGAGAACGGAAGTGTAGAGGACGACCGGAGCCCCCCGGAGCCCCTCGGCTACGAAGTCTCCGTCTCATTCAGCGGCAAAGATGGGAAGTACAACAGCATGTACTGGTGAGCGTGAGTAGCGAGATGCTACGAGATTCAATACCAACTTCTCTAACAGCATTTTACACAGACACAGATTTGAAACAACACTAAAGAATGTTTTGTTTTTGTTTTTGACCAGCGGGGAAGAACTAAGTGCTACTTTAGAAGACCTTCGACCAGCAACAGAGTATCATGTCAGGTAGGCGTAACCTACTGCCTGCTTCTGTTTGAACTACGGCGTTAACGCTCGGCGGAACATGCTGTAACCGCGTTCCTCGTCTTTCCTCAGGGTCCAGGCTATGTGTAACTGTTTACAGGGAAGCCCGTCGGAGGCTGTGAGCTTCACCACTTCAAGCTGTGAGCCAGATCCGCCCAACGCTCCCAGGAAGGCCAGTGGGACCAAGAACACACTGGTACTCCAGTGGAAGGTAATCTCCCAGAAACCAACAGTGTCGGGGGCGGGTCCTTCACAATTAGCAGCCGTATAGACGTGACAGAAAGCAAGCAACAGATTAAGGAAACATTTAGACCACGATCTCTTGTCTGCACAGGTGAAATAAAATGTTTTTGCTAATTGGTAGTCAAAGCGCCTTTAATCTTGTTGTGTAGTTGATACCTGCCACACATGAAAAGGTGTTTCAGAATCAGTCTCCCCTTCTTCAACCGCCCCATCAGTGTGTTTACCTTCTGTGGCGTCATTAAAGTTGCTCAATTGCTAGCAGTTAAAGGCAGCGGTTACGCAGATCACCTCCCAGGTGTGCGTGTCAATGTGTGAGAGTTAAGCGAGGCTCTGCAAGAACAAATCGTGCATGCTCAGCAAACTTCACTGATTTAATTAAAACATAGAAGAGTGCGCACACCTGGATGCACGTTATTTGTTATGAGCATGGCCTGACAATGGCTTCTTCGTAATTAGCGGCAGTAATGAGAAATGTTTCGCACAAGATTTTAAATGAAGTGCGGTGTGACTCAAGCCATTCAAACATTTGAGTTTGGCTCCGTGTGCTCACATTTAAAGTCAAAGTAATGACTGGGTATTAGTGGTATGTGTGTTTTCTGCATGTGTCTGATTTGAGATGTAATAATCACTCAATGCACGGTTTGTCTACAGGCTCCGTGCGACAGCGGCTCCAAAATCCAAAACTACACTCTTGAATGGGATGAGGTAATTGTTTAGTCATGAAGGAAATGTTGATCACTGCACAGCACCCGCGTGTTTTATGTGCCACTAAGATTCCAAGTTACTTCGTATTGAAAGGGTTGTTGTCTGCAGGGTAAGGGCACTGGGATGTATGAGCAGTGCTACTACGGCCCTCAGAAGCAGTACAGAGTGACCAAGCTTTCCCCAGCTTCAAGATACTCCTTCCGCCTTGCAGCTAAAAATGACATGGGAGTAAGGTAGGCACTCCAGATCAAGCTCGATTTTATTTCCTGGATGGCACCCTCCCTGTTGTCCATTTTTATGTTACTGTTTCCTCCATTCACTGTCTCCATCTGTGTGTGCATGTGTGTCTCTCACTCTGTCTCTCCTGTCCCTTTCTCCCATTCTCTCCCATCCTCTGTCTCTCTTTCTCTATCTCTCTCTCTCTCTCTCTCTCTCTCGCTCTCTCTCTCTCTCTCTCTGCCCTCCCCAGCGAGTTCAGTGAAGTGGTGGACCTGTTCACCTCATGCAGTGTGCCATTGCCACCCTTCCCTCCAGAGCTGGAGATGGCGGGGGTGACCTGGCTGTGTATGAAGTGGCAGAGGCCCACTAGCTCTCCCAAGGAGGATGACATCTACTATATTTTGGAGATGGAAGAGGAAGGCTCGGTATGTCTCGCAGGCTCTTTTTCTTTTCTTTTTTTTTTTAATCGAAAAATCTGAGCTTGAGATGCACAAATGACACGGCAATATCTGCAACTGAATTGTTCCTGTCAAATATTCCACATTCCCCTTCTATGCAGTTGCAGGGCCATCACTTTTTTAGGGGGCAGTAATTGCCAAGTTTATCTCTCTGACTTGAGTCTATCTTCAGACAGCGTGAAACATCTATGCTATTGACAAAGTACATATACAGTTTTCACATTCATAGTCTAGTCTATAAATAACAGACGTACTTTTTTCCTGGTTGATGTGCATTCTTGCGTAGCTACTTGGTGTGTGTGTGTGTGCAGGCATTATTCATTTCAATCCAGCCGGAGAGAGAAAAATCAAAACACTTGAAAAAAGTTTGCTCTAAAAAGTTATGACATTTCTAGCTAGTTACTGTCACTTCTGTCTGCACCGCCTCGAGCAGCTACCTGCAGACATAACGCCTGCCAGGGAAAACACAGAAAAAAAACCGTTCCCCTGTAGCCGTTTGTCACCTGCAGACCGCTTTATTTAGCGTGCAACAATGGTTGTCTTGTAAGTCATTGCTCACTTGGTTGTTTTCATTCTTCCCTCTGTCATTCGTCTCTCTGTCCCAGGGATATGGCTTCCAGCCAAGCTACGACGGCGACGAGCTCTCCTGCACCGTCAGGAATCTCCACAGGAGTACCAAGTACAAGTTCAGGGTAAGGGAATCCTGTGATGTTTGCAGTCAAAGCCGGTGATCCGCGGCTTGCATTTGAGCTGCGGTGTGTGTGTGTGTGTGTGTGTGTGTGTGTGTGGTGGGGACGACTACACGCAGGATGGTGCTCAAGGCCCACAGTGGCCCTATGACTCATCTGTTTTTTTGCAGGATTTTGCCAGCAGGGGCGGTGGGTAACTGACAGGATAAACAGGAGTGCTCATCACATGCCTGGCCCCGATGAGAAAGCTAGTCGAGCAAAGCGTTTGAGCTAATGTGGCTTTGTGACCTGAGTTTATGGGCTGACAAGTGGCTTTCTCTCCATGTCACTGCGTTGCTCTCTTCTTCTCTCACCCTCCCTTCATTTCCTCATCTCTGTCTGACGTTCTCTACTAAATTATTGCTCTGCTGGAGGTTTGACTATTTACTAAATGGCATCCGTCACCTGTTACAGAGAGACCATTAGATGCTCCTGATAATGAGATGATTATTTGAACTCAAGGGAATAAAGTGTGCAGAGATTAATAGATAATCTACAGTATATTGAAGGCCTATATTACATCTAACTGCATGTGATTTTGGCTTTCAGTCATGGGATCCGTCCCAGGTACATTTGTTAAGGTGTTGAACGTCTTAAAATTGGCTTTGAGAAGGCTGTGGAATGTCTGCAATCAGAGTTTGACTCTGTTACAACGAAGTGGAAAAAGCACAACACATCTCATTACATTATCAGTCTGTGCTCTTAGAAATGTGAGTCTAACACTGCCGGAGTTTGCGGTTCAGTCCTCAGTAAGGCCATTCATGCATCATGCATATACAGTCATAACACTCTTAAGGCGCTGAGAATAAAAGTACTTTAAGGTTTGAACTCTGCCTGTGACTGGCTGACATTGGCATATTCAGAGCACGTTTGGGAGTTGTTCATACTATGGGTTGTGCTTGTGATATGATCATGTAATATTTGTGTTATAAATGTCTTAAGGGTTCAGTGTGTAGGATTTAGAGGGATCTATTAGCAGAAATGGAAGATCGTATTTCTAACTGTTTTCGTTGGTGTATAATCGTTGTTCTTGTCAGCTTACCGTGAGCACTTTATATCTACATAGGGAGCGTGTCCTCCTCACGGGGTCCTCCGTGTTGCACCACCATGTTTCTACAGTAGCCCAGAACAGACAAACCACACGCTGGCTCTAGAGAGGCCCCTTGAAGGCCACCGTAGTTCTCTAACTCGCTTGGAAAGGTCGGGGTGAGCAGAAGGGGAATTCAGTTTGTTGTAATCTGCAACCTCTCCACCAGACGGCACTAAATTCGGCACACGCTTTAAAGGATCAGGCTGATAACGTCCTATATTATCGCCCGTGTGTAGCCGTGAAAAGCGGCACCACAGAATTCCTCAACATGATACTGACGGAAAGGTATTGTGTTTGCCAAACAGACCACCATTCGCCCCAAATGATAGAGATGTGTGTTAGTCACTATCAAGACTCCCTCCCTCCCTCATTTCCAATTATCCAGTTGCGCAGTGTGAGGGGCGGCTGGCTGCTGTGCCGGTTTGTCTTGGTACAGTAAGTGGATGAGCCGTGCTCAGCAGGCTCACAGAGATTTCCGTATTATCGCAGATGTGCGCTGAAAATGCAAATGGTAGTAAAGCTCATTGCTCCGTTTTTTGATTGCACTGCTTGTGGTGTCTGGTGTCACTTTTGTTAAGTTTTATGTATAGATTTAAGGAGCCGAATGGCTTCGGATATTATGGTGTTTGTCTGTGGCCATTATCGTCGCAAGCAGGGAGCGTACTGCCTCCATTACGCTCCTCTGAGTCTAGTCGGGGCTTGTCATCAGGAAACGTAACGACCTTTATTCACTGCCCTCATCGACAGTCTATGCAAACAGTGGAACAGTATTCCAACTGAGGAATAATACAACTCCTCACTGCCTGCTTTCCTGCCATTCCTCCAGGTGGCAGCGTACAACTCTGAGGGGAAGAGTAACCCCAGCCAGGTGGTCGAGTTCATCACCAACCCCGACAGACCCAGCAGTCCCTGCAGGCCCATCATCAGAGGAAAAGTCCTGCCCAACAGCTTCAAGATAGCCTGGGGTGAGTCTTTTTCCTACCAATTATCTAAACTCCTCTGTCTGACATGTAGTTTACAATTACACTCTTCTCATTGAGCTCTGCCTGACTGTATATGTAAATCTGCTAGAGGCCGGTGACACCCCCTGTAGTCCGTACAGTAGATGACTGACAGTTCTCCCCTTCATTCAGACACCAGCATGAATCAGTCCTCCACCTCACTGGTCAAACGCATCGCTCGCTGCTGTACTTGGTCTGCAGCTCCGAAATCATTGTCAAATTTCTCTCCGTTTCCACCAAAATGAGTTTCTGAATAAATGTTTCAGGCTGAAAGAACCTCAGTGTTTGCAAGTCATCTACATTTACATTTATTAGTTGTAATACTTAATATTTCATTCTGAGTTTGGGAAGCTTTAAGAGGCAGCGTGTTCCTCTATTATCTCCCCAAATTTCATAGTTTGTTGATATGCTTCAGCACACATCTTACTGCAATTAATTGATTCCAGACATGGCATGAGTGAAAACGGACGCTTGCTGGCAAGTGCAGTTTGATAATTTTAGTTTTTTTGTTTTGCAATTTAGAACCGCCGAAAGATAACGGTGGAGCAGAAGTCACAAAGTATGTTGTGGAGCTGTCTGAGGGCTTAAGCGGTAAGTTGCTGATAATAAAAAAATTTTAAATTGAAGGGAAAATTGTGTTTTGGGCATTAAAAAGCATCAGTTCATTTACCTCATTAAAGATGATTTGCAATGCGTTTGTGTTGCAGGCTTGTCATGGGAGCTGGTGTACTCGGGGCCAGCCGTGGAGCACGTGTGTGAAGGCTTGAAGCCCGGCTGCTCTTACCAGACGAGAGTTTACTGCATGAGCGAGGGGGGGCAGAGCCCGGTGAGTCATTCAGCATCAGCACACGTACGCACACAGCCGCGCACACGGCCTTGTGTTTTGCCACAAGGAGTCTAAGAGTTTGCTGATCAGTTACAATTTTTTAGGTAGAAATAAATCCTGCACATGAATTCACCAAGATTATCCTGGAAATTAGAATCTGTGACACAGATTTGATTGGCAACGTATTTTGTTAAGTTGACTGAAAGGGATCACTCCATAAACACAAACGATATGTAAACAGACACTCTTGCCTTACTGCGGTCCACAACAACGTAGCTGTACAGTTTAATTTACACTGCTGGGGGGGGGCAGCCATGAATCTCACCACATCCCTCGGTTGTTCTGATAAATTTTACATGAATCATTCTAGATCGGCACTCTATTTCTGTTGAGTTTTAATAGGAAATTGTCATTCAGCCAGTGTCCTATGTTGGGATATTAGACGATGCTTCCTGGTGTGTAAGAACAAGACAAAGCCCGCTAATCGATTAACCCTCCCTGCATGTGTCAGAGGATGTTTTTCCTTAATTAGTCGAGTTCAAAGACGCTCGTCATTAATTTCTTCATCAGCTGTTGGTGCATGCATTTATTCATGATGCGGCTTGTGAAGAACCGTGACTGTTGGTGCAGCACAATGTGACATAACACTCACATGTTTGCCTTTTGTCACAGCAAAGTTGTGTCTGGTGGGGGAAACAAAAGATGAAGACCTATTTGTTCTCTCGCCAGACAATCCGTCTAACTTTATCCGGGGCTCTGCATGCCGGTGTTATTTAAACGCCGCGTTAGCATTTCTCTCCGTTCTGGTCTGAAAATGACAATTTGTGCCCACTGTGTTTTGATTGTGTTGGAGGGGAAGAGAGGAGTCAATTTGTTATTTGCGCCGGGTCTTAATTGGTGTGTTGTCTTCCCTTGCAAGCTGTCGGAGACCCTGCAGGTCCAGACTCTTGCGGTGCCCCCAGGGCCCTGCCAGCCCCCTCGGCTGGTGGGCAAGCCCAAAGCCAGGGAGGTGCAACTGCGCTGGGGTGAGTCATTCTTCCCCAACTCAGATCTGTGTGGGATGCATTCTAGGTGCTGTTGATGCATTTGTTTGTCGAGCAAACAACCTCAAAGCAGTGCGTTTTGATGATGCAGTTTGTATTATTTTGCCGTGTGTGTGTGTGTGTGTGTGTGTGTGTGTGTGTGTGTGTGTGTGTGTGTGTGTGTGTGTGTGTGTGTGTGTGTGTGTGTGTGTGTGTGTGTGTGTGTGTGTGTGTGTGTGTGTGTGTGTGTGTGTGTGTGTGTGTGTGTGTGTGTGTGTGTGTGTGTGTGTGTGTTATTCCTTCTTGGAAAGCCCTTTTTTTTTTTTAAGTGTATTGATTTTATAAACGCACACATTTCCTAGGTCCGCCTCATGTAGACGGAGGCAGCCCGGTGTCCTGCTACAGTGTAGAAGTGAGTGGGCCGCAGTCTGAGGAGAGCAGGGAGGTTCACCAGGGTCCAGAGCTGGACTGCTCTGTGGGAGGCTTAATGCCCGGCAAAACCTACAGCTTCCGGCTCAAGGCAGCGAACAAGGCCGGGGTGAGAAAGCCCGTCGGCGCTGATCCATCAGTATCGGGGCAATTGTCTTTTTCTGCTACATGCTTTCAACCCTCACTAAATCTGATCTTAAAAAGTCGATTACGATATGTATTAAACTGTTTTTGTTTTTGTGTGTGGATAGTTTGGACCTCTGTCGGAGCGCTGTGAGGTTACAACCGGCCCCGGGGCCCCTGAGCAGTGCAAGGCTCCTTCCACCACATGCAAATCCCCCAGCTGTGTTGTTGTGAGCTGGGAGGTAAGACTAGCTCCCCTTCCACTGAACACACATGAATTGTATAGCTGCATTATGATGAAACTGCGTCATCAAGTTAAGTGCTGGTCGCCATTCTCATCGGTGTTTGCCTTCCAGGCCCCACCTTGCAACGGAGCTCCGGTGACCGAGTTTCGTCTGGAGTGGGGAGCTGCTGAGGGCAGCATGCAGGTGTGCCACAGTGGACCAGGGCTCAGCCACGAAATGAAGGGGCTGCTGCCTGCAACCAATTACTTCTGCAGGATACAGGTGAGCACTAGTAAACACTGTATTTATTTTATGCCTAATTTTCATCCGGGGGGGGGGGGGGGGGGGGGGGGGTTCGTTGGCCTTCTCCAGATTTGGGGGTTTTGTAGATTCCTACCTTGAGGTCTTAGCTGATTGGAGAACATTTGTGAACTTTTTGACGTAATCTCCCATCGGTGCAAAGGGATGAGTCAGTTTGAATATATTAAGCAGCTGCGTAGCAGATGATGATTTTTTTTTTTTAGGATCAGCTGTATTGGTTGGCAGAGGTTTAATTCAGTGTGTCCCTGCCGGTTATGATTGGCTAACTAATGCTTGCTAAGAGCTGAATGATCACAGTTTATAATCTTAAATTACAGTTGGTTCACTTGTTACCGTATCATGATGATCGTGCAGCGAGTTAGACTGTGTCTGTATTGTGCTGTAGCACTGAATGCATTTTTAGACTGTGACCAAATGAGCCAGCGTTTTAGCAAAAACAGAGAGACTCTGGCCTCAAAACACTGGCTCTGTCCCTCGGGTCTGGCTCAGGCTGAAATTTCAGACCGTGCTGTACTCTTGCCGACACTTTTGTGCTCCGAAGAAGGTGGAGACACTGGTTACTTGTGGCTTATTATTTCCCCCACTACAAGACAGGTTGTACTCAAACTCAGACCACTCCTAAATATCACACTCTGGTCCAGCTATACAACCAGACTTTCATCATAGTCGTAGATTAAAAACATAAACCTTATGGTCCTAGTTTTTCAAAAATGTCGTCTTCTTTTTTTCACTTAATGGTTTGGCCAGAGAATAAAAACAATACACTCGTTAGGACTTTCGACCCATAGCAGTTCTGTTTACATTGGAATGCCACCTTGTGCTCAAACATGTGCACTACACGTGTCCTTCCTTGTCCCAAGTGAGACTAGACGTTTGCTTCATCAGCCGTCTCGTTTGTCTGCAGGCTGTGAATATGGCCGGCGTGGGGCCCTTCAGCGAGGCGGTGTTGTGCCAGACGCCCTGCTCCGTGCCCGCAGGCGTCAGCAACATCTACGCGCTGAAGGAGTCCGCGCTGCGAAGCTACGAGACCCCGGCAGACGACGCAGATGAAGACGAGGAAGATGAGGACGGCGGTACCCAGCCGCCGCCGCCGCCTCTCTACTCCCCGTCCACCTGCCTGGGCGTTAGCTGGGACCCGCCGTGCGACCACGGCTCCGAGATCACTTCCTACCTGATCGACCTCGGCGAGCGCCAGCCCGTTGTTGTCGGTCCCGTCACCAAACACGTCATCCAGCATCTGCAGCCCGACACCAGCTACAGGTCGGTGCTTCCTCGTCAAACTCACAGCGGTTACAAAGTGTTGCATTACGAATTGATTACACACACACACACACACACACACACACACACACACACAATTAAATTAAATGTCCGCCGTGGATTAGTGTTTTAATAAAGTCATCCACACAGGGTTGTATCTAATACTGGTTTGATTACATGAGGTTTATGTTTTAAGTCCACTCAGAGGTGTGACAGTTGTGCAGTGCAGTGTGGAGGCATGTTTTTTATTGTTGCAATAAACTAAAGGATGAGAGTGAATTAAAGTGCTGACTTTCAGCTTTTATTCAGGATGAGTGTTGCCGAAACAACATGAAATGTGAGGCTGAACATCAATATCTGCCAATGAAATAAAATGCCGTTTTATGCCACTTTGGCAGTCCCTGCAGTGTTTGTGCTCAGGTCATTTATGTCCTTGACCTCCTCCTCAGGATCCGAATCCAAGCCCTGAACAGCCTGGGAGCCGGCCCCTTTAGTCATACCTTCAAGCTGAAGACGAAGCCCCTGCCCCCACAGCCACCCCGCCTGGAGTGCACCGCCTTCAGCCACCAGACCCTCAGGCTCAAGTGGGGCGACGGCCCAGCCAAAGCCGCCACCTCAGACGCCCTCCAGTATCAGCTGCAGATGGGGGACAAGAGTGGCAGGTCAGTGGCCCCATTAGTCAGGACGAGAGGAAGTGACCTGACGAGAGATAACCCGATAAGAGAGGAGGCCGGTGTTTGAGCGAAAGCTTCCGATGACTGTACCGAGGAGGGGCACATAGAAAGTAATGCTCCAGACAGAGTGTCGTTACAGGGAGACGGGGACTGATGATGTGTTACGACTCTGTATGTTTCCTGACTGAGGAGTCGTTCGTCTCGTTTGCTTTTTGTCATGTTTTGCTCATTAAATCCTCTCTCTCTCTTTCTCTTTCCCCATGTTTCTGTCATTGCAGATTTCTATCCTTGTGTAAAGGACCATGCCACACACACAAAGTCCAGAGGCTTAATGAGTCTACCTCTTACATGTTCCGCATCCAGGCCTTTAATGAGGCGGGCGAAGGGCCCTTCTCCAATGTTTACACATTCACCACTCCACGCTCTCCTCCGGCCCCTGTGAAAGGTACAGTGGCAGTCCTTTCTCTCTATCTCCCTCTATATCTCTCTCCATATATCCGTTTCTCCCCCCCCCCCCCCCCCCCCCCCACCCCCCGGTGTAGATCAGCTCTTATTATCTTTACAAACACTCGCTGCTGACAGCAGGCGTGCTCCGCGTTTAACCTCAGTTGATCCGAGTTTGACTTGCATTTGATTAAGACCCGGCAGCCCCAGATTCACTTGTCGGCTGTCATCACGAGTCGTTCGGCGCTGTGCTCCGGTCTCAACCAGCCTTTGCAGAAGCCTCCCTTTGATCCGACACATTGAAGTCAGTAATGAGGACGTGGGTTTTATTCTCAGAGCGGCACGTCTTTTGATTCAAGCAGTAGTGCGGTGTTACTCAACAATGTTTGTCTCCCCACACAGTGAAGTGGACTCCCCACCATGAACCGTTTGAATTCGGGACAAACCGTCGCGACATCATAACGCCAAATAAAATCCCTGCTGCTGTGTTTTGTCGTGATTACCGCACCGGGGCTCTTCACTCGTTCAAACCAAACACTTACTGCTGCTGTTTTCACTTCAAATGCCACCCACCTAAAGAAGAGCGTGGCTCATAGTTCTTAGATGTCACTCTTTATTCATCAGCTGAGCCAGTGCACATATCGAAAGTGAGCTCTCCAGTATTAAAGCAAAAGGTTTCTGGAGCAGCTGCACTTAGAGAAAAACTCCCAAAGCTCTGATTTAAACCGACTGTTCACAGTACGTTTGCTGTTTATTTCGTCTGCCATCAAACCAAATGGTGTCTTTCACACGTCGCAGTGGCAGTAATGTGGCGCTGCCCTTCACCTGCACCACGTATACAACTTCAAACTTTACAAGCGCTGTTGTCGGCAGATGTTGGTGTCATTCATGGTGTTGACATTATGATGCATGAAGTAAAGAACCTCCTATTCCTCCGCATTAGAAATCCCTTCTTGATCAGATGGATCTCTTGTTTTCGAGTGGTGGATGTTGAGTTTACTGCACATGTCTCCCGTCTTCAGCACTACTTTTTAATCACATCTGCGCTCTCTTCCTCCAACCTCCAGTCCCTAAAGTGGAGCGTCTGGACGACAACTCCTGCGAAGTCGCATGGGAGGCCCTGCCACCCATGAAGGGGGACCCGATCATTTACACCCTGCAGTGCATGATGGGAAACTCTGAGTTTAAACAGGTACTGATGTTGCCGTGTGAAGGTTTGGTTCTCCCTCTTTTGTATTTGATGTCCTTACCTGCGGCTGACCTAACTTTCATCACAATGGCCTTTTTTAATGCCGATAAGGATACAGATGGACCCCGGGGCCTTAATGTCTTCACCGCGGCTTTGCGGCGGTTGGCATCAGTCACCGCTGGCTTTAAATTGCCCATGATGCAAAGGTCATTGATCTGTGAGGTGTCACAGGTGTCTAGCCCCTGCCAGCACATTCATCCCTCTCATTGGCCTGCAGCCATGTTAACCTGGAGTAATGGCCACTGCAGGCTGATGCTAATCTCACCACATCATACATGGCGATTGGATCAGGGAGTTTAAATATGTGGCTGCCATCCTGCATGACTTTGTTTCAATCCTTATTGTCAGTCCCGGTGGCCGAGACTCTGAAGGCCGTGTATGAGACAGAATTATTCAGTTATTTTCTCCAGATAGAAGTTTGATTGAACTGAACAGACTAGTGTCGTCAGGCTGCTGTATAAGGGACTTATATTTACTTCTGATAGTTTGAATTGGCTGCTTTTTTTTTACTACATTCCTTATTTATAAGCAATGTAAACTAGTAATTTGTTTAATACAATTTGAGGCTTACTGTCGCAATTTAAAAGCAACCAATCAGAGAGAACCAGGTTGTCTGAAGATGTGGGTGTGTCAGCAGAGGCAGATGGCTTCCCCCTTCATCCACGGTGACAAACAACATGACTGCAAAATAAATCAGAAAATAGTCTGTAAGTGAGGGATGCAGAACTGCTTTTTCCCCCCTATTATGTTTGCCACTTAGAGAGCTGCAAGGCAATCCATTAGGCAGAAGCAGTAAAGTGGAAACCATTTTGTCAGCAAATTAAATTCAACAAACCTAATTCCTCCAATATTTGTCACCAGGTCCTTAAAGCAGCTTAATTATAGCATTCCCTCAGTGACATATTATCATGAACATCGTGAATAAAGATGAGAAAGAGACCGATAATTCATCCACAATGAAATTTCATTTCACTTTTTGTCTCCGTTTTTGAAATCACCCTTCTTCTGCTCTTCCCTCCCGTCCGCAGGCCTACAAAGGCTCTGCCACGTCTTTCCACGTCCACAACCTGCAGCCCAGCAGCGACTACCGTTTCAGGGTGTGCGCCATCAGGCAGTGCGAGGACGCCCCTGAGCTGAGCGGGCCCTACAGCCCCACGGTGACCCTCTCTCCCCAGCGGACCGACGTGGCGGTGGGCGGCGGCGCGGCTGCCTCGGCCTCCAGGGCCGGTACGGAGTCCAACCGGGCCAGGCGGAGCTTGACGGACGAGCAGTGCGCGTTCCTCCTCCTCATGGTTTTTGCCGTCATCGCCATCCTCATCGCTTTTGTCATCCAGTACTTTGTCATTAAATAAGCAGTTTGCACCACCCAGCTGCAGGGTTATAGCTTTATTCTTTCCCTCTCTTTATGTTTTGTATTCTCCGTTTTGTACCCTTTTTTTTTTTTTTTTTGTGTGTGTGTGTGTGTGTGTGTGTGTGTGTGTCGTCGTCCCCCCCGCTGTCGACAGAGAAATCGCGTTCGCTGCATTGGGGTGCAGAGGAAGGGAGGGCTGGTGAGTACCTGCTCAATAGCAGTTAGAAATTGAGGATGTAACACCGTATTTGGTATCTGTGACTCCTTGTCACCCAGTCCCAACTTTGTGCTATCTGTTGTTCAGTTCACATTTCTGTTTCAGCATCAGCTTCCCGCGCAAAAGAAAGAGCAGGGAGATGGTTTATTTTGGGGAGGGGCACTTTGACTCATGTACTTGTACACATATATATCTATATATGTGTATAGAAATAGTCATTATTTATATTTCCATTTACGTATCTCGTATGAAACCGTTTTCTGATAGTGTTCCAAAAATAGAGTGTAGGTGAGTCTGTAGCCTCTGTGCCGTTTGATCTCGGGACCTGATGGGCCAGTGTTTGCACAGTGTGGGTGGGGGTCCAGATTTGTATACTGTATGTAGTCGGTGCCACAGAGGTGCACGGCTGGGAGGGCTTCAGGGCTAGATGAAGGGTCTTACCCCCCCCGGCTGGAGTTTAAGGGTTCTACTGCGAGAAGAAACGGGGAAAGAGAATCTTTGTTCACACTATAAAGCGTCCTTTTAGCACTTTCCAACCTTTTTGATGTTCAGAATGTTTAAGGATGCAAAAATGACTGGAGAGATGTTAGTATATTTTTGTACAGTGACGACACAAGGACCTGTAAGTTTGAAGAAAAAAAAAAAAAAAAAAAACTCTATAAAGTTAGAAAACAAACAAAAATCAAACTCACAGCGAATTCTAATTATTTTTACTATCATATAGTTATACTGCTGCTTTAATCCGAAATATTGTTGTTCAGCACAAACAATGTATGCTTACCTGTATGTTTTGTTTTATTTTGTCTCTCCCCCCCCCCCCCCCCCTCCTGTAATTGATTTTTGCACCTTAGTGAAAGAAAACCTCGACTGACTGCGTCTTGGTCTCGTGATGCATTTTATAGAACACACTTTGAGATTGTGCAACCCTACTTGTGTTTTTAAAAGTTGTAGTACCCCATAATGTGTCACTGAAACAGCTGATCTCAGCAAAAACAGAGGATTAAAAAAATAGAAAAAGTAAGTACCAGTTGTTTCAGAGGCCTTAATTGGAGAGGAAAGAAATCTCGGGAGATTTTTCTTAATTTCTCTTAAGTTTTGATGTTTTTGTTTTTTTTGTTTTAGTGTAAACTTAAAAATGTGTTTTATTTGCGGTTCTTTTTTGCAACATTTATTTGATGTTAGTAAACGTACGTAATCGGGAGAGAAATGGAAAGTAGTTCTTTGTATTGTGATTTCTTCAGATTTCTTTTTTTTTTTTTTTTTTTCGTCAGGTCATACATGTGTGAAGTATATTTTTTTTATAATATTGAAGTAATATAAGTTAATACTCTCCAGAGAAAATAATAAATCCTGAGTACTCATGAATCATGGAACGCAAATGGCAAATACAAAATGTGTTTATATCATGTACTTCCTGTGAATCTAAATTTGCCTTTTCTCTGTGTGTTAAGTATTCGTCACAGATTTCTGACGCTGACGTGTCAGCGGTCATCTGGCTGTAGGGTCTAGTGTTGTCTGGTTTTTTGGGGGCATAGAACTGCTGTTTGCAACCGTCAAAATGAAATACAGGTACCTTGCAAAAACATCTTGGATAATTACATGATTTGGTCCTTCAGGCATTCTGCAAATGTCTTCTCCTCGTCATTTAAAGAAATCAAATGACTATTTTTGATAGCGATTGCAACATGTGCCATTTTAACACCTCTCCATCCTGGGCTGACCGCCTTCGGTTGGGGAGATCAACAAAATGAGTAAAATATGCACAAAAATAGACCATTTTTATGTAATTTGAATGTTTGCAGTTACCTCATACACCGTACATTCCAAAATGAAAATTTGTTATACTATACATACTACCAGACATATCACTTTAAAATGTTCGTTATGCGAAAATGTATAATCATAGATCTGTATCTAAAGTGTATCTGTATAGCCATGATATCTACAAAGGATCCATGCACAATAAAAGATTTATAATTCTTAATCGTGTTTGTCTTTGCTCATCAAATATAGCATGGACATGAAAAGACTTGTTTTTGATTGGTTGCCAGGTAAAACCCCAAACGTGTTTCTGTCCAACAATTTATTAATCTGTCTATATCGATATCAATCAACAGAAAATAATAGTCAGATATTCTTAGAATCCATTATTTGTTAAAGAAATTAAAGTAAAACCATTAAACATCCACTGGTTCCAGCTGTTTTTCTTTGTTTTTCATGATTGTAAAAAGGCATATTTAATTTTGACTGTTGCTTGGACGTATTTACATTTTTTGATGATTTATAGACTGTAGATTGTCTATAGATTATAGACTGTTATATACTGTAAAGGTTTTAGTTGTAATCTGTTTTTCAATAATTCATTCAGTTATTTTCCATAATTTTTCTAAATTAATAATCAAATCAGTTGGTGTTAAATAACTAATTTTCAATAATTTACTTGTAAATAAAATGTATTTATCAATAACTTATTTCATTCACACACATACATATATATATTCATAAATGTACATATAAATTATATGAATTAATTAAGTTCCCTATTTTATTTACCTCAACATGTAATATTAAATTCATCAAAACAGCCTTTGAGTCAAATGAAAATTAAAGATAAAATGATCACTTGCACAATATTTATCGTATATTAATTGTCATACATTGTCAGATTTTTGAATTACATCAGAAATATGTTTCGAATACAAAGACATATTTAGAAAATATGGTCCTGTGGTCCTCCATCCGTCTCATCTGGTCCTCTGGTCTCTGTTGTCTAAGAGATCCAGGATGTTGCTTCCTGTGTTACAGCCATCGATACCTGAGTAAAAGAGACTTGGAAAACTTTTCTTAACGTTAGTAATTTTTACCATACCTCTGTCTGATACAAGCCAATGGAGGTCACAGCAGTACGCCATCAAGACCAAACTTAAATTGTATCAGAGCAGTGTTTTATCCACCCTATTGTATGGTTCTGAATGCTGGAGAATGACACAAGAAGACCTCAACAGACTATCAACCTTCCACACCAAGAGTTTGAGACGAATACTGCACATTTTCTGGCCAAACACCATTTCAAATAAAGAACTGTATGACAAATGCCAACAAGAATGCATGGAGACCATCCTAATGAGCAGAAGATGGGGATGGATGGGACATGTGTTGAGAAAAGATCCTGCTGATATTACAAGAACAGCCTTACATTGGACACCAGAAGGGAAAAGAAAAAGAGGCCGACCAAGAAACACACGGAGAAGAACTGTGGAGGAGATGCAGAGCCTCAACCACTCATGGGGCACCATCCAGCGACTCGCCCAGGACAGACAGGAGTGGAAGACTTTTGTTGCACACATTCCTGTCCTTTGTTCGTAAAATAAAATCTGTCTCCTGTGGTCTTGCTATTGGGTCCTGATCGTGAACTCCCGTGACAGAATCTTCACTGTTTACTTACCTCTGGTTTCTGTGTCCAGCATCAACCATTTTTCAAATGGAAAATCAACGAAGAGATATTTAAAAGCTCTGCTGCAGGATGCTGCCTATCGCCAACCCCAACCCCGTATATGATTTATACTAGTTATTTTTATTTTATCTTTCAGTGCTCTATTACCATGAGTAGCTACAGCTATGAGTTGTAAACATTACACAACCAGTCTCTGCTTATTCAACAAATCTGTATTGGAAACTAAATTGAGAGAGAGAGATTAAGTAAATATATATACATTTATTTATTTCTCAATGAATCTTTCTAAGACAAGAGCCTGGATTGCAATAAGGCAGAGGACAGTTAACAAAAACAACAGCAGCAAAACAAATGTCAACAAACGTGTTTATTAACTTGCAGTAACACATATGCACATACTTTATATGTTTTTGCTTGCAAGGCAGTCACCCTCCCCTGCAGGATTATTTTCTCCAAAATTTTAGTCTCAATAGACATTTTAGTCTCAATATTTCCCAAATAACAGTAGAACTTTAAGATGCTACATCATAGCGGTCACTTTATTCTACTATATGATGGTCTTGAATGAAAGATATGCCCAAAAGTCATGCATGCATACTAGGCAGTCACTAGTGGGGAGCAGGCTAGGTAGCAAGCTATGAAGAGTCTCAAAAACAAATGGGATTAAAATGTATCAGGCGATCATTTTGTATGTCGAAGGCTAAGCTACATTCAACAAGAATTTTGGCTACTTCTATGACTTAAGGTTAGCAAGCGCAAATAAATTAGCATGACTAGCGTAGAGTAGCTAGTGTTCCACTGCTAAAATCATCTGAGTCCTACTATGCCTATGCTACAGTGATATAGCAGCTAGCTGGGTACGCATGGTGTCAGTCGATTGGATGCAGAGACAGAACACTTGTTTGTCCACCAAGTGTTTCCTGTAGATTTAAAACACCGGTTTGTCTAAAGATGTTGCCTTATTGGTTTCCCATTTTTTTTTACAAAATGATGACCATGGCCAATGTGCTGCATTGAGCCATATTGGTACAGGAAATATATGACACATTGTGAGAATACAACAATAATTACGTTAAACTGAATCAAATCAAAGTACCGCACTTCCCGGACTATAAGCCGCACCGACGAATTTTTAAAAGAAGAAGGAATTTCTCCACAGATAAGCCGCACCGGACTATAAGCCGCGGGTGCGCAGGTGTCCCCATTGAACGACTAGATGCTTTTCACAGTACTAAAGTTGTCTTCTTCTCTGAACATCATAACATGTCCGACTCGCTAGCTTCTAAGCTAATTTTAACATTACCGCCAATGGGGAAATGGTAACCGCGATTAGCATTAGCGAATATAATATATCTTCGTAGCCTACATCTTTTCATGCTTCATACAGACATACTTACATTACAGACTAAGGTCTCTCAAGGCTACCAAAAGGAAGAAGTAAAACGAAGCAGCGTGTCTACATAGCTCGTAGCTCTGAATAGCATTTACGGCTAACTGGCTTGGCCAGTTGCTGCTAGCACAACAGCTATTCAGAGCTATGAGCAACAAGTTATTGCCTCGTTGCTTTTAGCTTCTAATAAGAAGACACGCTGCTTCGTTTTACTTCTTCCGTTTAGTAGCCTTGAGAGACCTTAGTCTGTAATGTAAGTATGTCTGCATGAAAAGATGTACGAAGATATGTTATATTCGCTAATGCTAATCGTGGTTAGCATTTCCTCATTAGCGGTAATGTTAAAATTAGCTTAGAAGCTAGCGAGTCGGACACGTTATGATGTTCAGAGAAGACAACTTTAGTACTGTTAAAAGCATCTTGCCATTCAACCTTTTTTGTTAACAGTCCTAGTGAGAGGTAGGTCAAACGTCAAAGGTACTTCATCCATATTGTAGCGACCCCGTCAGTAACAGCTGGTAGCTGAGGGGAGGAGGGGGTTAACTGTTCTGTGTCGGGAGCTAGTAAATGTTGTGTTAGACCGGAACCGGAAGTTGTGGTTGTTGTTGTGGAAAACACACTGTACGGATAATGTTCGAGGGAGTTGCTCGGCAATAAGAGCGACGGTTTCTGTGAATAAACCCCTTGCAAGGACCCTGTCTCCGACTCGTAAGTGGAACATTACAATATTTATGTTAAATGTGCGCAAAGCTACGGAAAAATCCGCATATAAGCTGCACCGGTGTATAAGCCGCAGTATCAAAGCGTGGGGAAAAAAGTAGCGGATTATAGTCCGGAAAGTACGGTAGTGCTCTATTGCACAGTATGAAATCATTACATGGTTAACGGTATCGTTTTTTAAAATCACAGACCGTTTATCAAAATACATATTGAATAGTCTTGAGAGGGAAAGATGCACGCCCTTACCGTGTCTAATATTTTGTCTACCCAATTAATATCATGAAAATTAGAAACCCAAAAACAAAACCAATCAATCAACAATTCTGTGTCTACGGGGCTGACATTTTGGATCCCAGTGTTGTCATGGCGGTCTCAACGAGCGGTTCTGTGTTGTTGGGATCGTAGACTAAGGTTTCCGCAATTTTGTCAAGCTGCTCTATGGCAACGCGTGCGGCCTGGTCATAACCGTCAGAGATCCTGATGACAACTCCAGTGGTTCCATCACCAATCTCATCATCCTGAGACTTGGAAAGCTCCACCATGAGCTTGGCAATCTGGTGGTCCACATCCATCAGGCTGAGAATAGTGGCTCCATCGTTTGTGACAGTCACCTCTCCATCCTTGCCAACCATCATCTTGTCAAGACCTGGATACAAATAAAGAAACAAAAAAAGGTTAAAGAGAAGTATAATCTTGGCTAAAAATAAAATGTAAATGGGTGATAATTGAATGAGGTCTAAGAAATTGACAAAGTAGTGGTTAACTGTATTTATTTGCGCAGCAACTACGCAGCCCTCTCGAATCATTGGGGCCAAAGTAGCGGCACTGGTTTATACTCACCATTAGGTCCCAAAGATGTCTTCAGCGTTGACCACGAAGCAGCCCTGTAGACAATCTGCAAGCAGGTTCTCTCTGCAGAAGCACAAAGATGAACACCTTTAATAAGTACAGGTTGTGGGAAAGAACGGTAAAGGAGACGAGCTTTAGCTTCAGTAGTGTGTAGAGGGAGAACGCTAGTATCATCACTCACGTGGAGAGCATGTCCTGCGGCAGTGTCAAAAGTGAGCTCACAGAGCCGGTAAACAGACACTTGTAGATGTGACCTGAGCCAGAGACCAGATACATAAATGAGTGTAATTTTTCGGTTCCAAAAAAAACGATGCTTTGTAACAATTTACACAACATGTGAGAATGAAATAGATCTAGCAGGGTTTTTTTTTTTTTTAACATTGAGAACTGAGATGGATTTAAATATCTTGAAACATGCAACGCACTGCCTGTTACGTCATGGTACTAAAGCTATAATTCCCTTCATCGTGTTAAACCATGAACATGAGCTAATATGAGAAGCTTACTACATACAATATAATGAACCTCTACTTTAAAACCTATGACGCAAACTGATCAGCTACAATCAGATCGATATTTTTATACCACGTTGCTTTGTTGAATCAATTCTCAAGAAGAAGTAGATAAATTACATGTTTAAGATAATAAAACTGGGAAACAACTGAGCTGTAGGAAAGGTCTAATCCATTATTGAGGAGCTCACTGTGGCCTTTAGTACACATCCACTATTTCTTACTTACATGCAGTGAGAGGAACCACCCCGAGCCATGCGAAGGCCACCAGTGTGTAATGGAACCAGTAGCGGATGGCCGTGTCCACACTGGTCAACAGGCCGGCACAGATGTCCTGGATGGGCAGACGTGAGGGCATGTCCAGGGAGTGGTTCACTCTTTCCTCTTTCAGTCTACAGACATTTAAAATCATCTTTTATCTTTGATAATGCTTTAAATATTATTCAAAATTGCTCAAATGCCACAAGGACTTACTTGGTGTGAACGCAAATCTGTGCTTGCATAATTCACAGTCCTTCCTGCTGTGCTTCAGCCACTGGACCAAACTGTGAAGCAGAGAGTCAAGAGTAGCATTCAGCAACGCAGAACATGTTCTGCTTGAGAATTAAATGTGTTTAGTACATAGTTTTGCATTTCAAATAAACACAAATGGAGACCTAGTACAGAGCATATATCAATTAAAAGACCCCCCTACAAGTTCTTACCAAGTATTTAAAAAGTGAAATTTCAAACGATCTGATTTCAACAGATTGTATTGGTCCCTAGTTTGGACATTTTCACTCTTCCAAATGGTCTTTATTCACAAGGCCTTGGAATGAACAAGATCAGACTTCATACCGTCACTAGAAAGAAATAACTCTGGTGTTGCAGATTCAAACCACTGTCTGGGGCGTTAACGTTGTGAGACAAAAATGATATATGCGATGAAGTCGCATGCTCGGCTAACACATATAACAGCATTTAGGCCTGTGTCATTAGACCTACACAGTACAGGGTTATACATGGGTTTCCTCTACCCCCACTGTTGAAAAAAGTCACTCGGTTTCCCCCCACGATAGAGCACATTTATTCCATCCAATATGTTGTTCAGAAAACTTGTACTGAGATCAGCATTATAGGTCCACAACAGCTGGATTTTAGTTTAGAACCGGCAATAAGAAAACAAGGAAATGCGATAACCACAGCTAGAGTTAGCTGCAGCCTGCAAACACTCAGCACAACTACACAATCCAGACACAATAGACTTGTTACTCTGAACTGTGTGGGGCCGGACGTGAACTAATATGAATACAAACTGAGGTTCAACAATCACCACAGAACAATCCAGGCCTGGCCTTTGCTTCAGCCTGGGGATTTTCCATGCACCTGACCACGCAGGACAGATGAGAACACAGCACAATCTCCAAAAACACCTGCAGGGGGGCTGGTGCTGTTTTCACCATGTCAATACTACAAACAGGGACACGATGCAACCTGGACGAACCTGTTTTGCATTCTTTCATGATGCTTCAATTGCATTTGCTATCAAGCCACCACTGTGGGAATAATCACAGGGCATAACTTATGCAACAAGTTATCCAATTACTTAGTAACCACCCTGAAATGTATCACAAACCATTATACTGTATAGTTCATATTAGGATGTGAGATCCTTGTTTTTTTTGGCTTACTTTAGGACATTATGCGCATGTGTGTTGAGTCAGGATAGGAAGTATGATAAACATTACACTGTGTTCTTCTTTCAGAAATAATACATTGTAATACATTGTCATACATTTTGTAACACAAAACTATTAACAAAACTGGCACAATCAGTTCTACAGTCTGTACTTCAACCTTTACAAAGACACTAATATCACAGCGTCCAACCTTTGCTCACATTAGTATCAGTGATCTTTTAGTGCACAAAAACGTTTCATAAAAAGGAGAAAGTGTACCGGGTAGGGGGAGTAAAGTGACAGCTGAGGAGCCAAACACACTTACCATTCCTAGTGGATAAACTTGATACTCTCAGTGCAGACACACGGGTGGTACAAGGGTTTGTCTGGGGTCCCCTCAGAGCGGCACACGCGCCAAATATCCGCTGCACACACAAACAAACAAACAAACAAACAAACAAACAAAACATGTGAGTGATGATACCCATCGCCAAAAGCCAAGCAAACCAGAGATAAGCAGACAGAGTAGCGTGACTGCGATGTGTTAATAGACAAGTGCCTTTAAGAATAAGGAGTTTAATGGTGATGCAGGCTAACGTTTACTTGGATACATACACATCTAAGTGAGTTACAATTTGTAATCCATGTGGCCATACATCAACAGTCTGATAACATCACCACCAGTAACGTATAGTCCCTCGATCACATCACTGCTCTTATTGAGTTTGGCTGCATTAAAAACAACTTCTATCAGTCATCTCCCGTCTCCCTGAATTAACCTCACACTAGCGTTACATTGTGAGGCTACCAAGCTATGCTAAGTAGACCACTAGCAGGCCAGCTCTGCAGCAGCAGCTTCGCGGTGATGCACTTTGTGAAGCTAACCGCTAGTTAAACCCCAAACTGAGAAGCAACGCGAAAGAGGTGCCTTTAGATCTTTATTTACCTTCTTCCGCAGTATCCATGATGATCGCTCGGCACCGGTCACCGTTTCTTCCAGGAGTGCCTCGTACAGCGGACCCATCCACGACACAGACAATATCGCTTAGCTGTACACCAGTGTTTGCTTCGTTGTGTCCTCTCACATCCAGTCTGTCCCCAGGCAACTCCATCTTGCTTTCTGTTTTTTTCAATCAGTCTGCCTCTTGTTTCCTCGTTCTCTCAGCCTGGAGGTTATCGGCTGCAGCTAACGTCACTGTTCCTGTCACATCAGGTTTGTTTTTGCCGCAGCGGCTCGAGTTTTACGGCAGGGGAACTTCCATAACAACCAGTCACGTGGTTAGTGAACGGCAAGCCGTGAAGATTATTTCAATAATGTCAAAACATCAGAAGCTTGGTTCTAAACACAACTAGAAAATGCATTTCCTGCTGAAAATGCGTTGGAATGCTGAAAACTGAAATTAATTGCAAAAACATTGCTGAAAATAGATATCCAATTCATAAACAATTTCAAAAAGCTTAATAATTCAAAAAGTTGAAAGATTACTAATATGAAAAGTCATATCACACGTCTCCTGAAAGAGCTGAACATTTTGATATTCGAACGGTTTCTGTAGCTTAAAAGAATTCCAGCGGTAGTGATATTTGTTGTAGTAGTAGTAGAAGTTGTAGTTGTCTAGAAGTATTATTAGCACTATAAGTAGCATTTGAATAAGTACTAGTTGTAGCAGTAGTGATATTTGTCGTTGTAGTCGAAGTATTAGTAATTAGAAGAAGAAGTAGCAGTATCAGTAGTCGTAGTAATAGCTGTAGTAGTGGTTGTAGTATTTAATATAACAGTAGTAGTAGAATAAGTCGTAGTAGTAATAGTAAAGTCAGTTTTTGAAGTAGCAGTAGTAGTAGTACTAGTAGCAGTCGTACGAATAGCTGTAGTAGTATTAGTACTGGTGATAGCAGTAGTAGCAGTTTTGGTATAAGTAATAATAGTAGTGGTAGTAATAGCAGTAGTGGTAGTAATAATATTTATGGTAGCAGTAATAGCAGTAGCAGTAGTAGTAATAGTAGCAGTAATACTAGAAATATTAGCAGCAGTAGTAGTTGTCTCAGTATTAGTAAGAGCATTCATTATTTCAACAAAAAAAGCCTGACTTTGAGTTTAATGTTTAAATACAGTTAATCCATGGGGCTTTTATTTTGAAAGGGTGGGGCTGGGTGGGGAGGGTGGGGGAGAGGAGACATAATCATAATGTTTGACACATAAACAGAGGTTATTAAATGACAGGCTTCATCACAAGCAGTTCAGTTAGGATTCATTCTGTGGGGCTTTTATTTTGAAATGGCGTGTGTTTGGCGGAGGGGAATAAGGGGGGGTGGAGGAGGCAGACTGAAAACCTCAGAATTTGTGTGTTAGTGGGATGTGAAGTCAAGAACACTGTGCACTGACTTGCTGGAGGTCACACTAAATGAAAGCTTGTATTCTCATATTGAAAGCCAGAGTGTAAACTGTGACCAGGTGGAAGAACTCACACAACTTTTGACCTTTTAAGTCCCTGGTTACACCTCAAAATACTGACCAGACGTTATATAAATTCTTAGAACGGCATTCCTCTTAACCAGCATTGTTGAAGTCAGGTTTATTGTAACAAGTCTGATGGGTAACGTGAGCGTGAGGAGGAAGAGGAGGAGGAAGAGGAGGAGGAAGAGGAGGAGGAAGAGGAGGAGGAGGAGATGAGCTGGTGGGTGTGTGGAGTGATGAAGCCAAGCAGACGGACAGTTTGGGCCGGTGTTCAATTAATCAAACACAGAACTTGTTTTTCAGTGACGTTCTCCAGACAGCTTGGCAAACACCCTTGGATATCACTGATTTATGCATTAGTTAATAAAGTTGTATCCCTTTTTTATGTGTTTATTTATGTTGTATTCATGCTCAATCCAGATTAGTATGATCCTCAATCTGCATTTATTCTCCCGGAGGAGCAGAGCTGCTGGTGGGGGGGGGGGGGGGGGGGGGGGGTTCCCTCAAATCGTATTGCCTCCATCTCATGCCTTTTACCGTCATCTGTCCTGTCATTTGATTAAGAAGATTACTTAGACGCACACACACAGCAGACAACCTGCCTGTTGCTCCCCGACTCCCCAGGGTACTGTGGAGGAGGTGCTCCTTCCTTCGTCTTTCACCAGAGCTCGACTGGTTATTGAGCATCGGGGACCTGCTCTGCCACTTCATGAGATTCTCTTGCTGCTGCTGCTGCTGCTGCTCTCCATCGACACACAGCAACACAACAGAGACCAAATAAAGTTCAAAGGTTTGAAGGATTCATCTCAGTTTTAAAGGTAAAGTCACCAGCAATGATTTATTTCACACTCGGATGTTTTTTTTCTGCTTTTACGGTTGAATTTAAGAAGTCACGCCAGTAATTTTGCCTTTTGACTACACGCTGCTTTCACTTTATATTGAATTTAATGTGTTGTTGTGTTTCACTTATTTTTTTTATATATTTTTCTAGGCATCCATTGATTTCCATTCATTTCTGTGTCGACAATTGAGATGCGTAAAATGAAATTGTGCATTTATCTTTCATTCTTGCTACAAGGAAATGCAGGGCAATCATTTCAAATGCCCTGACAACGTCGCCTTGCAACAATCATGAAAATAAATAATGTGGATTTTACATTCACCGTGTGAATTACCTATGCATGGTAACGAGTTCCAAGATGCCGCGAACAGATGTTCACAATGTGCATAATCGAATAGAATCCAACAGCTGCCTGGAATTAAAACAAATCCTCTAGAATCTCCACAGCATGTTAGCAGAAATGTGAAAGTTATACCTGTGACGGTCTAATCTTTCTCTCCTCGGCTACTTGTTGAGTCCTGATTTCACACGTTGCTGCGCCAGCCCTCAGCGAGGAAGGCATGCCCTGGACCAGACCCCAGGTGGACCTTCATGCTGCTGGAGCAGAGGCCATGGACCAGTACAACATAGACGCCCACCACTACGAGGGCTCCCTGTTCCCCACCTCCACCCTCATCCCCGTCACGGTCATCTGCATCCTCATCTTCATCATCGGGGTGACGGGCAACACCATGACCATCCTCATCATCCAGCACTTCAAGGACATGAAGACCACCACCAACCTCTACCTGTCCAGCATGGCGGTATCCGACCTCATCATCTTCCTCTGTCTGCCCTTTGACCTGTACCGCCTGTGGAAGTACGTGCCCTGGCTGTTCGGGGAGCCGGTGTGCCGCTTCTATCACTACATCTTTGAGGGCTGCACCTCCGCCACCATCCTTCACATCACGGCCCTGAGCATCGAGCGTTACCTGGCCATCAGCTTCCCCCTCCGGAGCAAGGTGGTGGTGACCCGGCGCAGGGTCCAGTACATCATCTTCGCCCTGTGGGGTTTCGCCCTGGTGTCCGCAGCTCCCACACTCTTCCTGGTTGGGGTGGAGTACGACAATGACACACACCCAGACTACAATACAAGGCAGTGCAAGCACACCAACTACGCCATCAGCTCGGGGCAGCTGCACATCATGCTGTGGGTGTCCACCACCTACTTCTTCTGCCCCATGCTCTGCCTCATCTTCCTCTACGGCTCCATCGGGTGCAAGTTGTGGAAAATCAAAAACGACCTGCAGGGCGCTTTGGCCCGTGAAAGATCACACAGACAAACAGTCAAGATCCTGGGTGAGTGCAGACAGATGTGTGTTTCTTTTATGCTTTCTGAAAGCTTTCTCTGCTTTCCATTGCCAGACAATCCAGATTCAGGAGCGACAGCAGATGAAACTCTCTTTGTAGGTACAAAAAAAGCTTGAACCAGAAAACCACCTGTTTACAAAATGAGTCTGCCGTTCATTGTTGCTGAGGCAAACAATGAAACAGGCTGACAGAGATGACTGTAGAATCTAGGATTTCTTGTTTTCTGCACTGGCTCTATTGTGTGTTTGCCATTGCAAATTTAAATTGTGTTTTCATATATATATGAAGCTTTGTTCTAGACATTTAAAACCTAAAGCAGTTAAACCCAAACCTAAACCTGTCCTATCAAATCCAGCTTTTCCTTGTTTTTATATTCCATTTTGTCCGAAGCTCATCATGTCCTGCCACTGCGTATACTGATTGGCTTAAATCGCAGCTCTGGTATATAGCGCAGGGAACCCTGTTTTACAGTAAAGGACCGTGGCCAGGCCAATCCGTATCAACCAAATGTTCAATCAAGATGCAGCCATTATGTTATTAATGCCGTTCATTAGCTGAGCACACGGTGCACAGAGCTCACATTGTCAGACTTGCATGTAATTTGTAACCACATTTGTTGAATCCCAAATTGGATCGTCATCAGAGCCCTCCATAAATCAACGCTAATGGCAATTTACATGCTGCCACAATCCTGGGCTCCTTTTAAATCTGCCAGTGTGTCACACAAGGAGTCAGTCGATGATGAAAGACATCATCTGGATAAAACCGTGGCATCTGTTCACTATGCGAGTCCATGATGCAGGCCTTCAATTTATAGATAACTGGTACTGGTTCATTCACAGATAATTAGGCTCATGTAGAGCCAGATACCCTCCTCCTCTAATTACAGAATGGACATTTATTATCCTTATAGAAATGACTGCCCCCATCGGACAAATTGATGGTGATTTTATCTGCGGGGGCTTCTTGATCAATACCAGTGACACAGTGATTAGCTCACCCAGCGCTGAGATTTCTGGCTTGTAGAAGCCAAATAAATCTTCTTTTTTTGACATATATGCTATATATATATAAGCTCTAATCAGCTCGTTCAGTCTGAATCGGGAAAATGTCACTTCATCGTTGGGGCCAATTGTAGGCCACCGTCACTTAAGGGAATGAGGCAGGTCGTGATGAAGTGAGAGTGTGTTTGTGCGTGGGTTAAAGTTCTTTTGATGGTAATTACTGCTGGTCATTAATAAATGTCCAGGGTGACCATAGATCATATGATGTTTCTTTATCAGCGTCTTGTGACAAATGAACCCAACACGAACACACTTTTAAGTCAGAAGAATACTGGTTATTTCACGTGTGCGATTTGGGTGTGTTGATATTCTGACTGCTTTGAAGCGGACAGGGTTCTGTTGAAAAAAAACAAAAAGTCTGAATCTGACAATATAAGAAACTGAATGTTTTGCCATCTGAAAAGATGCAGCTGTCAATTAAACCTCATCAAACTATTCCCACTCAGTCTTAAAAAAGCAGATTGGCTGAGTGTTTATGAGAAACGTTAATTTCTGGTACCAAAAAAAGCATAATTTCAAAGCTATTCCTTAAATCCGCCTTTGAATGAAACTCCTCTCCCCCCTCCTGACTTTGTTTCCCGCTCAGTGGTGGTGGTGCTGGCCTTCATCATCTGCTGGCTGCCTTACCACATCGGCAGGAACCTCTTCGCCCAGGTGGACGACTACGACACGGCCATGCTGAGCCAGAACTTCAACATGGCCTCCATGGTGCTCTGCTACCTCAGCGCCTCGATCAACCCCGTCGTCTACAACCTCATGTCTCGGAAGTACAGGGCTGCAGCCAAACGCCTCTTCCTGCTGCACCAGCGTTCCAGACAGGCCCACCGCGGCCAGAGTCAGCTGTGCGTGACCGACCACGTCTCCACCCTGAATGAAAGCCTGACTGGGGTCTGAGGGGCCTCGGCACACTCTTGTTTTTTTTTTAATTTCTTCTTTTCCAGGCTTGTTTGACTCCACCACCAAGGGAGAGTTTGCAGGCTTCTTTAATAAAGTTCAGGACTGCAGCTGAAGAGGAAACTTGATGAAGATGTGTCGAGGAGGAATCTTTCTTCCATTGTTTTTTGTCTTTGAGGGGGAAAGCAGGGCTGAGAGCGTCACTGCACTTTCAACGCAAATTCAGATTTACTATTTAATGGCATTTTGTTCAGAGAGACTGGATGATGAATTTCATTTATTGTTGTGTTTGTGAGGAAAATAAGACTTCATATACGTGGTCTTGTTTCAGTGTTACACCTCATGCAAACAAACTATACATTGTGTGCCGCTGCATGCTTGGTGTCTGCGCTTATCGAACATGTGCGCCGTTTCAGTTCACTCTTACCATCGATCCACAGCACTGATTAATCAGTCATCCCTCTTTGTTGACCACAGATGGCGTTTTGCCACATTTGACATGACTGATCATTTATAATGTTGGCAGATTGGATTTGCTTAATGTATGGTGTGCAGTTGCTATCATACGGTTTGTGTGTTGCTTCCATAAATCAAGAAAAACAAAACAAGTGAACCTATTAGCTGTGGTCCATTAGTTGTGCAGATCTGACATTGGGTGTTCCGGTTTGTGTGTGTTTGTGTGTGTTTGCAGGGTTGTGTACCATCTCTCTAGTGAATAGATATAACATAAAAGCACATTACTATGAAAATGGGACAGTTGATGTGTGCCTGGTACAGAAGCCACCTGAGCCCTGAGGTTTTTGGGGCCTGCGTACGTGCCGGCCATCCTGTAATCTGACACGGCTATTATATTACCTGGGCTGTGAGTTAGATTAAGGCCGGCAACCAACGTCCCTGCATCACCATATTCAAAGTAATGGCCGCTCTAAGTGCATTTCAAAAAGGAAGAGAATATATTAGGCCGTCAGCAGCAGCAGAGCTTCTTGCTTTTATTGCTTCCACTTGCATAATCTTGACACCGCTGTTCAATTCTCCTGCAATGTTGTGTTTTTTGGATCAGAAATTGTACACTTTTGCACCACGAGCACTCTGACAAGAAACGGTAACGTCAAAGTTATGTATTCATAACCTGAACGACATCCCAAAATAAACTGAGTTTTCCAGATTCTGTCTGCCGTACAGCTCCTTCTTTAAAAAGCACTGTCATGATTCTGCCCATGAATCATCAGGCCTTGGTTTGCACAAACACAAAGAGACAAAGTCGCTCTGGGCTGAATCATCCTCATGACACTTATTTTTTTTTTCACTGAGCCATTCATCTCTGTCTGAAGCAGCGGCTAAAAGCTTATATGCCACAGACCATCCTGCCATCAGCTGGGGAAAGATCAGCGAGTGTCACGACTCCTCTGATGTTCTCCATCGGCGGACCTCGAACACTAACTCCTCTTCCTCTCCTCTTCTGGATCTGTTATACTTAGACAGAGATTCATTTGAATAACAGAAATAATTTGATATCATGGATCACATGTGATAACACATTTCCTGAGAGAGGTGAAAAATACTGTTATTTCCAAACTGACAAGTAATCAAACTATTACTGCAATGATGCTGTATTACTGCTGCTGTGTACTGTACTGTAATCATTGTCGCCCTCATCTCAAAAGTGTATCAGTCCTGAGGCCTGTTATTAAGCAACTGAGATGAAGGTTTCTTTGTTTTTAATTCATGAACAAAACATATTTAAACTGATTTTGGATGGCTGCGTCTGCCCCATTTTAACATTCGGCCAGTGTTTTATAATTGTTTCGGTAATATTAAATAAATATGCCAGTCGGAGCCGGCCCTGACCAATTTAGAGTATAGGTATATGTATAAAATATAGGTATGATTTGATCTTGCCCCTTGTGTCGCAGCCTATTCCACCACCAATCATCGAGCTATGCAGATCACACTTCAAAGAAAAACTGTGTTTCTCAAAGTTGTTCTTCAAACACCTGAATAATATTTCCAACTTTCCCTAATGAATTTAAGGTAGGAGCTATTTAATCAATTAGCTAATACAGTTGCACATGCCATCATTTCAGTGTAATGGTCTTTTCCACCAGAGGGGGGGGCCAAATGCCACTGCTGTCAGGGGAGACAAACTGCGTATGTCCTATGCAGTGGAAACGAAACATGACATCAATACCAAACATGTTTTTGGACTTAGATCAGTCAAACATTGCTTTTAAACTGCATCAACATTGCTCTTTAAGTTTAAAGTGTCTGCTTTTCTCTTCTCCCTGTCAGAAATCTTTATCAGCTTCCCCTTTCAGCCCATTTCCACAAATTATCAGCCACACATATTCCCTTCCTGTTTGGCTCCCTGTGCCTGCTGGTCCATGCATGCACGTGGCCTCAGGAAGCTGCACTAAAATGGAGGTTGTTTAGGAGAAGGGTCTGAACGACAGCTCTTTCTATAAAGTCTGGTTTCGGTTCTCTTCATGGCCTCCGGGGCCATCGCTCTCTCTCTCTCCTCCTCCTCCTCGCCAAACCCAAATGTTTTTCCCACCCCAGTCTGATTGTAGCAAATGTTTGCTGTTAAAGCTGACAAAGGAGAACCTACAACATTTGGTGACCACCTCATTTGGACGTGGGAGGTAATGTAACTTGTGCAAACACAAGAGCCTGGAATGGTTAATCCAGTCCACCCCTTTGGCAATCATGTCTCTCTGCCACAAAGAGCCAGGCGTGTGCCCGCTGCCACCTCACTTTCATTCTGCGCTCTTGTTGTCACAGCTGCATGACAGTGAGACAACAAACTCAAACGTGTCTTTGGCTTCAACCCACCAGGCACTCCCACGGTGCATTCAAATGCCTTTAACGGCAGATAATAAGCTTCATCTATAAAGCACTAATCACCTTGTCTTCTTAAGCTTTTAGTAAACAGTTCCCGTTGTGTAATGAACCATGTCACTCACGAAGCCATTGCTCTGATTCTTTATCTAAATTAGCAGTAGAATCTACAATTTGGAGGCTAATATATACTGTGAAGTGTTTGTTCGTGAACAGTGTTTGAAATTCGGCCTACTGAGAGACAAATGTAAACTCAAAAAAAACAGAACCTGTTTGTTTGTGACTTTTCAAACCTGTGAAACCAGATCACAACTTGCTTTTTGCTATTTGACAAGTAAACAAAAATATGTTCAATAAACAATTTGGGCTTGGATGAGGATCAGAATGCATTTTTTCATGTGAGCAGATTCAGCGGCTAATTCACCAAACGTAAGGATAGTAACGTTGTTTCTCTCCATCACGACTTAGGACTGAGAGGTTGTAAAGAATATTATATACCAGCAGCAGGAGGAACGCTCGCTCCTGCAGCTGCGTGTCGTGTTGTTGGTGAGTTAGAAACCAATACATTAGTGTAGATGGCTTCTCTACATTACCACACCACAAGCCGCTTAAGTGACTGACTCGCCTTCCTCCTGGCTCCATGCAGGACAGCAGAGCTGCTCCCAGATATTTTATCCTTCCATTGAAACTCAAAATGAGAATAATTACCTAAAAAGCAGCTGTTAGTCATTTCCATATGCATACCAGCTCAGAGTGACTGGCATCGTAGAGCAGAGAGAACATGCAGATTGCAGTACATTCAGAGGAGAACAGGCAACATGCACATGATAAAGTTGTTACAGGTGGAGGTGAGACATGCAGAATTAGGCCTAGACCTAATACGAACCCTGCAGCCATATGGTCCACACATGAAGTGCAATTCATAATCCAGCCTTCAGATACTTTTTCCGAAAAAAGAAAAAAAACTCCTTTATCTGCAGATCTATTGTCAAGGCTGAGCGTCTGACCTTTGAACTCCTGTTGTTTTGCTTGTAGATATTGAAGATTATATATTTTTAATTTGGTCTATTTTCCCATTTAAATTTTGGAGAAACGACAGAATGTTTTGAGAAGTTATGATGATAATATGAAAAAAACCCAAACCATTAGGTGCCACAAGAGCCTATAGGAATAATATATATATATATATATATATATATATATATATATATATATATATATATATATATATATATATATATGTATATATATATATGTATGTATATGTATGTATATGTATGTATATATATATATATATATATATATATATATATATATATATATATATATATATATATATATATATATATATATATATATATTGATCAGGGTGAACGTATAGTGGCTGGAGGAATAGCTAAATAGCGGTTTCTTATTCACAGCTATGGGGAGTGATGCCCCACCTCTGAGTCAAGACAGAGATAGACCGTTAGAAAATACTGCTTTCAAATGAAAGTGTAAATATGGAGGGTAATTCTAGCTACAGGTGTCGTCTACATGTACTTTCCAAGTGAAGCTACATTGAAGGTTTGAAAGGGTAACGAGAGAAAAATGTTGCAATGTTGCTCATCCGGCCACATTTCAATCAATGATGTCACAGCAGGTGTTTTCCATCAGCTGGAAACATGGAGACTGAACTCATGTGGGTGTGGCCAGGAGTAAAAACATACCTGCTTGAAAGTTTTGGCTCATAGAAAGCTGGGCCTGCAGCTTGGATTGATTGGTAAATTGATGAACAACAAAGTCACCGCCCCATTTTTCATGCAATTCTGTCATGGTGTGCGTTGAGTATTAGAGCTCCACAGGGCCACGAGTAAGGATACACGTAGACCTTTTTAGTGCATGTAGCCTGCTGTCACTTTATCCATCTAATGGTGAAATAATAGTAATTGATCATTTACACAGTTTGTAGATGCTCCATTATTATTATTGGATTGCACCAAGGGTATAATTGGTAAAAGTTTGCATCAATCTGACCTACAAATCTCCAAAAATATATGTTTTATGTGAAGGCACGGAGGTTTAGCCTAATAATCCAGAGCAACAGTTCCAGGGTTGTTATTATTTTGAAAGTCTGTGGCAGAAGTAGTTTTCTTTTTACCCTGAACGATTTGACAGCGCTGACGGAGCCAAATGCGCGTAAAAGTTGTCCACTCCTCCTCCTCGTCCACGAGGCTCGTTTGGCTCCAGATATAAACACAGAGCTGCTCTCTGTCGGCGCTGCACTCCTCAGTCTCCTCTCAACCAGCGGGCAGTCTGCTCCAACAGGCCGAAAAACTGCAACAAACAAACAAACAAAGCAGGAGGGGACGATCTCTGCCATTTTCCCCAGGATGGAGGTAACAACTCTATGACTCTGAGCGCAGCTTTGTGTTCTAGCCTGTACTTTCAGGCCACTTGAGCAGATGTTTTTAACATTTAATGTGGTTTTGTGCAGCCATGTGTGGTTGGAATCAAAACATGCCCTCATAGGAGCTCAGTGAGTAACTGTGTAGTATATTTAATGGTCTGAGTATTCATGTGGTATTTCTGAAAGGACTAGGGCCTGTCTGTGCAACCGTTTAACAAATAATAATATTGCATTTGTGTCAGTATCTTACAACTATAAAGTACTATGCACGTTCAGTTGTGTTGGCTGCTCATCACTATAATAGTTCTTACTAATATTTCCTGTGTTTACCTCTTAACTCTGGCATTATATGTGATACTATGTTGTACTTATGACCAACATTTTATGTTTTATGTGAAAAGATGACTTTATTTCGCTTTCCTGAGGGTGTAGTTGTGTTGTCATCACACACGCAAACATGTCTCAACATAAATGTATGTTTGAGCATCCGGCTGATGGGGTTTGAAAGTAGGTTTGTGGTAACGACTTAACCACAGGGAGAGTGGAGGGAGCTGGCAGAGCATCTGTCACGAGCCAGTGTTTGTGCGCTGTGATGAACGTGTGAGGTAAATTTTCGTCTTCACTGTAATGCTGCATTTAAGTCTGAACATAGACAATTTCCCACCCATCGCACCCACAGCTGACGAGCCATGCTTTCTGTTCTCAAACCGCCCTTCACGCACTTACACTGGATTTAAAAGAAGGTGTTCTTCTTCATGGAACTGGAGGCCTGTCCAAGACCGTGTCTTCATCCAGGGTTTGTTTGCAGGTTTGTGAACTCCTCCCTGCAAAACAAGCTGTTCCCTCTGACTTCCAACATCTTTCTCCAGTGTTTAATGTCATGTGGCAAATAGGAAGAGAAACGCCCTTCTTCCCCCCCCCCCACCAGCATGTGACGGAGCACATTAGTAATCTGCCACAGAACTACTCTCTCATACTTACACCACCCAACGTTAGGACTCATTATGCTTTAGGCCAGTTCAGCTTGGATCTAAAAACGTATTCTTTTGCCAAAATTGAGAGACAAGAATTTGGACTGGGGAAAGATGAAAGATTGATAACTATTAAGATAGAGGGGGGGGCTTTTTTCTGATATAATTACACTTCCTGTGAGAAAACGCTGTTTTGAGAGAGAAAAACAAACCTGTGCAAGCAGCAAACTGAACACTGAGATGAAGAACGCAAGTTCAACTATTATCGGTGACTCCAGCTTTTTCTAGAAGAAGCATCACAAACCCAGCAAATCTCACAAGCTCAGTTTTAACAGTAGTCTAGCAAGTGATTTCGAGGTTGATGACAATGAGCAGCGCTGCAGCTGAATTCTTACTTGCCTCTTGTTAACTTTCTGATCTTGGTGAACAACTACCTAACCAAGGCCCGGTTAGAAATGTAAACATTGCTCAGGGATTTGAGAGTTGATCTCTCACCTGGAATGTATTCAGAAACATATTTCTGTTGAAGGTTTGGGTATAATGTGACCCTTCCAGCCACCGGGACTTTAAAACTTGAAGTAAAAGCTGTGGACGGCCCACTGAGTCCTGTCAGGTTCAGCTGTTTGATGTTTCAGACGGTCATCTGTCGGTGGTTTCCTGCAAAGTCGCTTTGGTGATGATGACACCCAAGCAATGCCAATTGAGTCTTGCAACATTCATGGGTAAAGTGAAATCTGTCAACTGGTTGTGCAACGGTATGTTGCTGCTGTTGGAGATGAAATTGATGTGACCGAATTGATTTCAGGGCCGGGCAATACATCCGTATTACATTGACACGAGACTCGATTTTTGATATTGTAATATGGCATGAGTGTTGTCTTTTCCTGCTTTTACAGAAAAGCGATGTATTCCTCTGAACTTACCAGACTGTTCTGTTATTTACCTTTTACTCACCATGTCCACATCCCTGATGGTTATTTTTTTTTTAAATGTTATTGTGTAAATATTTTGTAAAAGCACCAATGGTCAATCCTACAATATGGTCATAAAATCAATATTGAGGTATTTGGGGCAAACTGTCATGATGTTTAATTTTCTCCATGTCACCCAGCTCTACCTGAAACTGAGTCAGTTCTCCCAGATGTCAGGTGTTGGGAATGGAAGCCAACATCTGCTGCAGCGTCGGTTTTGAGTTTAATAGGCTGGTATTAAGCTACAGCTGTCCTCGACTAACTATCATACGATTATGACGACTAATCGATTGGTTTGATTTAAATCCGACAGCTCTGCAAAACTGAGTTTCTCATCAAAACTGAGTTTCTCAACAAAGAATCGCACAAAAGCACCACTGTAGTCTTGTGTTTACTAGACCAAAGTGACTAAAAAAGACTCACTCACCATCATTTAAATTGCGTAAGCTTTGCTCTTTGATGACATCACCTCTTGGTCTAAATTCTGCTGTGTTTCTAGCTAGCCTTAAGGAGAGTGACTCATTGGAAATTCTAAAATATTGTGTTTCCTGTGTTGCAACGACAGTGAAGTGGACAAACTGGACATTTTGTGTGTTTGTGCATGCACCTGAGGATTTACTGCGCATGTGTGTCGGCTTGTGGGCTGGGGTAGGGTGGGCGGGATGGAGATTTTCCTTTGATGGAAAAACAACACCACTGCTGGAGTGGATATTTGGGATTGCCTTGCCAACCATATGGTGTGCACATCTATTATGTAATCCATAGTAAAGTTAAGAGACCAATAAGAGAAGAACTGTCTGTACCAGCCAGACGTTTGCTAATGAGTTCGTATTTTCCCTATTTTGTTTTTACAACAGTATGTCATTTACTTACTTAGTGACACACTATTATTATGGACCAACAGTTCTATGCCGACTACTTAGCACTAAAACTACTTCTAGAACCACAAAAAGCAGTAGAAAGTCCAGTGTCTCAGTAAATAAATCGTCCTTTAAAGTGTTGTATGATGAAGACGCAGGCTAAAAGCATCTGCTGGGATTATGTTAAGAGCTTGTAAAAACAGGATATTATCGTGACTGATGCAGCCTGAGGTGTATATATGAAGCTGTGTGTGTTTCAGGCCCGTATGAATGGTTCACTCTGTCATAAAACAGACACCTAACTGACCGTGAAGCTCAGTGGAATTTAAAGCATCAAGGAAAGGCCACAAAACGTTACCACGCTCTCTACTTCAAGGTCTCGTTATAGCTGGATCTGTGATCCGAGGGTGTAAAATGTATCGATGTAATCTGATTTTATTAGCTTACAGAGTTCATTAAAGCGCTGCAGAGCCATGATCATTAGTGATGATACAGTGGGACAAACCTTTAGCATGTCATGTGATTTTTAAAAACTCAGATTCCACGAATGCTTCCTGTTGTGTGCGTGTTTTTTTTTTCTTTTTTTCAACATCCTGCAAACCACATCGTCTCTCTGATATTGTCTTTCTAGCATGTTTTCTACCTTACGTCCACTTATTTGAACTCAATCATCTTTTGTAACCAGCACTTATTATAGTTGCAAAATCAGTTTGAAAAGAGAAGCAAACAGCAGGAAGTGCAAAGTTTCTGCAGAATATTCACATTTTCACTGCAGTTCCTGCAGTTCGTCTTCACTGTTTCACAACATATTTAGTTTCCCCGGTGATAAAATTGAACTAGATTTGTGCGAAATGAACTGTTTCCATGTGAGCTAAGCTGCACTCAGCATGAAAGTAACATAAACCCACACAAGGTGACAGTCATTTCTGTTGACTGCTTTATATACTCTGGAGGCGATGACGTATAGTACAAGCTGAAACTTAGCAGGCCCTTATGAACAGATATATTTGCTTTAAAAAAGATAAGTAGCGCTCTGTCTTTTGGAGAGCGCAGTGTGCACAGACTGCATGAAGCATTTCAATTGTTTCCAGTAAATGTGTGATCGCCTGAAGTTAATCTCAAATATCATTCTGAAATATATCATTGGTTGTGTTATGTGTATGTCTTTCACCATCTAGTTTGTTGCCTGTATTTTACATCTTCTTGCTGACTTCTCTTGTGGAAACCTGGCTCATTGGAGGATATGTGAAACCTTTACGACCAATCAAATGCTCCATAAACCCTCAACATTCCATAGCTGCTTTTTATTGCAGAGCGGTTGTTGTTGTTGTTATCTTGTATATTGCTGCCCTCACGCTATACATGATGCAGTGTGAGTCCTGCTATCAGAGATGAGGTTGTGTCAGACCCTGCTCCTCCAGTGTGTGTGGGGCAGAGAGATAGCCTGGGTGGGAACTGAACTACAGACAAGATAGTGAGGAGGACTCTGTGATCTGTAAAAGAAAAACACACACGCTGTTGGCTCTTAAGGACGTTATGTCATGGATGGATACAGACTGAGACAGAGAGGCAGCCTGAGTCAGGCTTTAAGCGGTCTCAGACATCTGCAGTTTCTCAAACATGTTGAAATGAGTCAGTATCATGTCTACAAATGTGAGATTCGTGCAGATGGGATTTTTAGAGCCACACAGAGGAAGTGGAAACTCCAGAAAGAAACCAATATCCTCATGACTTTATAACTTACTTCCAAATCTGCCTGCAGACGAGTTAACCCGTACTGCCTGCACCTCCTCAGCCACCCTCTTCTATTTGGCATCTAGCTATGCTCTTTATTTCCTTTTTTAGGAGAAAGGAGTGCAAACACAATAAGTGCTGCAAGCGGCTTGTACTTTGCAAGCGCCATTTATTTTTTATTTTTCTTTCAAACCAAAGGTTTTGCATTTTGTGAAATATTGAGGTTAGGGTTTTAGGCTTAGAAGGCAGGTGCACGCTCAATATCAGGAGAGCGACTCTAGAGACAAGTCCACAGTGTCGGGGGGGGGGGGGGGCTTGGACTGTGACCTTAGCATAGGAAAGACAAACTAACCAGATCTTTTACTTAGTTACTATGGGGAACTTTTAACTGGTTGTGAAACAGTTACTGGTGATGTGTCTATGATGTACATAAGTTAACGGCGCCATCAGGGAGAAGATTGTCCCAGGCCGCATTTCCGGGCCCGCTGGCGGGAAGGGAGAGCCAGGACTGATAGGGGCAGACTGTCAGACCCTGCTGCAGTAAAATGAATGAAAAATACTCCATTCGGAGTCAAAGCCCTGGATTCAAAAATGTACTGCAATAAAAAGACAGACATTTTATCAGCAAAATGTATGCAAGTACCGAAAAATAGAACTACATGGAGAGCGGTCTCTTTCAGAGAGTATATTGCATCCTAAAGTAGCACTGCACTAAGCCTGCCGGGGATGAATGGATGCCAAACCCTGTGGCGATGAATCTGTGCAGGGCTTGCACAGCGTTGTCGTGGGGAACGTGCAGGGCTTTACTGTATGAAGTCATCCCACGGCTGTTCTTTTCAGCCGCCCTCCACGACAACTATCTGATCCACTGTCCAGATGTTTTTTTTGTCTTTGTGATTGCTGGATCAGAGAGGATGAGAATACCAGAACACCATGTAGAATCCCCAACAGATGCTTGTATCTCAGTTGTTCTTGCTTAGCCTCAAAACACTTTGAGCATGTACTGTCTGCTGTGAGCTGTTTACATTTGTTATCTTTTCTTACTCCCCAGTCACTCTCCATAACCCCGCCTTCTCATTGCACAACAGTTCAGACCATCTCAGGCAGGCTACTGTAGTTATCACATTGAAATATCACGCTACATTCCACGAGCAAGCCCGGCTCCGTCGTCTGTTCTCATATCGTCATCGTTTGCCAGTCAAATTGCAGTTAAACAGCATCTCTCTAAAGCCTCTTGGGGTCTTGACTCATTTGTTGTTGCATTTGTCACACTTAAGAAATATTTCCATCTTTGGAATTATAACTTTGTCAGCAGCTTTCTGTTCCCCGGTCATCTGGATTTATTTTTCCTCTCTCTGGATGCTTATTATTTTGTTGCATATTTGTTGCCCAACCCTACAGTACATGTGTCTGCAGCACCTGCCATTTCCGTTGAGGCAGAGGCAGCAATGTCTGGTAGATGAGGGTGTCTATTTGCCTCACCCCTCTGCTTGAGGGCCTTTCCAGTGTGCTTCTACACACACGCTACACCACATGCGAAAACACACAAAGTCAGTGCCAGCCAGGGCAGCGGAAAAGTGAGATATTCAGATGTGGTCTGATCCAAAAACACATGTTTTCCTGGAAAGGCAGCGAGCGAGAAAGGTGCCTTTCCGCTCTCTTACCACTTAACAAGTGCCGGCAGAAGGTAGCTGCTCACTACGGTGTTGTTTTACTCCTGGCAGAACACGCTGACTTGTCAAAACAGAAGTCTGTAGACACAAACTGAAGCCATTACGCTCGGTGAACGTGCTTGCTCAATACCTGTGCTTTGGTTTGCTTTGCTTTATTTATGTTCACATTCACTGATTTCCTCACCGCTGGAGAGTTTACGAGGATTAAGAGTTCCTAGAGAAGAGTTAAAGATCCTCGTCTTCATCAGCTCCACGGTGGATTACATGGCCTGTTCTCTGACCGCCGCTGTTCTATCCAGCAGATATGTTTGGATTTAGAGAGACTGCTATCATGTGCTTCTGCTCCCCTGCCTCTGGACATTGGAATAACAGGAACGGACAAAAGCGGGCTTTGTGTGGTCTGTTTGTCTCTGTGTTCTCGCTCCACATCTGCCGGTCACACGGTTCACCTCGTGTCTCCCTCCGCAGCTTGGAAATGAAGACGCTTGTTTGGATTAACCTTTACTCATACCCTTTTCTTTGCAGGTGTGGTCATGTGCCTTCTCAGCCATATTGGAAAAAAATGTTTTGTTTTTAGCTCAAATGGCTAAAAACAGCTGATCACATCTTTAAAGTGTACTCTTCAGTAGGGCTTGGTGGTATGGTTATATACAGCGTACTACATGAGATTTGTCCTCCATCCATTTATTATTTCTCGTTGTATCAGGTCTTTAGACCCTTCCTGTCGAATTTCTTGAACGCAGCATTATTTTGGTGACATTGGTGGGGAAGACGCATGCACTGCTTTCTGCCACAGTGTCCTCGTACAACGACTGCTATGAGACACCACAACCACAGGGTCACCAAAGTCGGCCACTCAGCAGTTTCACTTCATTACTCAGATGAACCTCAACGGTATTAATGTCTCCTGATTATTCAAAGTAAAAATGTTTCCGAGAACAGTCCACTAAGTCTGTACTGTATGTGTGACTGTAAAGCCAGCAACAGCCAAAGGGTCTGTTTCCATGGCAGTCAGAGTTCAGAAATAGCTTGTTTCTTTTTAGCGTCGACACAGGCCCGTTTTTGGAAAACTTTAAATCACATGGGTGCTTTGAGAACCTTTTTTTTTTTTTTTTTGCTCTCGTAGTTCCTTGTTTAGACATGCTCAATTTCTCTGTATACCGGATTACAGTATGTTTCAGATGCGGTCTAGCATATCCAGGGACGCTCTCTCTTAGGAGCTGAGGGGCTACAGAGCAGAGCTGTGATCCGGGCTGCCTGCACAGCTCTGGGGCTTTTTCCCAGGCCTGGAGGCCCAGAAATAGAGCTTGCCCTGCTCTCTCCTGCAGTGAACCAAAGTTTCCCACTCTTCTACAAAGCTTGGGGTCCCAGCTGAGTTTAACATGAGCAATACTGATAACCAGCCCAAGGCCTTGTATGGCTCATTGGAATAATGTCTCTTTTGTCGTCTCAGGGAATCAGTTGGTGAAATGAATTGAGAGAACAATATGCTCATTTTCAATGAAAGACAAAGGCAAAAAGGCTAATTATTACATTTGTTTAAATTTCTACGTTTTGTATTTATTATATATTTAGCATAATGCTGCTGACAATGTCTCTCTAAAAGGTTCTTTTTTAAAAATCATAGCAGATAAAAAGCTTGCAACAAACTATGCTAGAGTGTAGTTCTGAAGTGACATTTTGATACTTGTGATACATCCTACAACATTTGAATCTCTCACCTCTCTATACTGTGAGCGTGGTCCGTGTATTTGAAGTCATGTTGGAGACATTATTTTCTTTCCGAATGTAGAAATAAGTTTTCTCTCCAAAATTAGTTTTTTTATATTCTATTAAATCATATGTCTGTGAATAGAAGTAACTCAAAGTAAACATTGTATGTTTGAGGGTGCTGGTAGACTGCCCTCCTGTGTGTCATTTAATTAAAGTTAAACATTTTGTTTTTCTTTTCTTCGACCAAAACACCTGAGCAGCGTTTCAAACATCCTTTTGCCTGCACTGGCGTGACTACAGTTTGCGCTCTGAAGGAGGCATTTGTTTTTGATGGACAGGAAAGAGTTAAACAATTGGAGGTTGCAAAATAATGGGGCGGCGGTTGGTCCCTGGTGATTACTATTTATCATGGATGAGAAAGGAGAACTCAGGAAAAGGGTTGGGATGTAGATTAGGACGCAGAGACGCGTCAACAGAGGCACCGCGGGGCGAGCTGATGCTGTAATACGTTTGGGTGGAGGGAGCAAGGTGGTGAGGTCATGTTGAGAACAAGGGGAAGAAGGAAAACAAAGCTGGTGATTAACATGTGGAATGTGTGCATCTGTGAAGTTCGTGAGATCCATGGGCTAAAACTGTGCAGGGAGGGAAGGAACCGAGAGTGCACACACCCAGGAAATGTGAGGAAAAGGCATGAGCCTTTTAGTGGTCAATTAAAGTAGGATGGAAATGAGATGTGGCACCAAAGCCAGAAAGGGAGGAGCACCACAAGCCGTGACTGTACAATGCAAATCAGGACATGGACTATCTGCACAGTCCTGACACATCTGGACATCAAAATGTCTGGACCCATTCACAGTCCAAATACTTGGCACAAAAACAGCTAGAACCTGGAAAACGGAGTTCTTTTCAAGGCTCATGCACGTTACAGCCGACGGCCGACTTATCACTGAGGCCACAGATATGTGGAGTGAGTCAATGGTCATGAAAGGGCAGCGCGGAGGAGGGAAGTTTAGCAATCGGCTCGGGAATAGCGGGAGAGACAGAAAGTAAAGGGGCCGGGAAGTGATGAGAGTGTGAGGCTTCATAGACTGCTGTCACAGGCGTGATGCTGAACAGCTGTGGAGAGGGAGAGGGGCTCACTTCCTGTGCTCACTTAAACATGCTTTTTATGACTGTACTTTAAGGAAACACAGCAGTGCTGGAGTTAATACTGACATTTCTTACCAAAGATATTAAAATCGGCATTTGAAAAATGGCTCAATGCGTCATCTGCTGTTTTAAATCAGCCCTGCATCTTACCAGACCAATGCTGCAATGGAGTAGACCGTTCTCTATCATATTCATATTTAAGAAAAAGAATGTTAATGCTGTCAAATCAGTCACTGAGCAACTCCTGTCAACACCCCGCCGCCCTCCTTATTTTTTTTGTGCAATGGTAGGCGTTAAGCTCAGACCTGGGGGTGAACTGACACTTTAAGACAATGTATTGTTTCCATGTTTGTACCAGTCTTTGTCCAGCAAGTCAGTGCCCCAAAAGGGTTTGTTGGCATGCCATGCATGTGTTCTTAACATTCAATGAAACTGGCATTTGTTTGAAAGTTCTACACTTTACTCTCAACTCACGGGATGCAGTACTTTAATTTTAAAATGTGACCAACAAAACTCAAAACATAGTGTTTGATTGGATGTCTTTCTTCTCTAATAGGATTCTCCATCCAAGCCATCTGTGGCTGAGCTGGCTGGAAGGTTCAAAGGTCACATTCTACCGATGCCCACCTCAAATAACGAGGTGCTTCATTCATGTCTTATATCTTACAGCATCCATGCAAAAATATACAACTAATTTTTTGTTTAGCTGCCCTAGAACTCAAATAGAGTAGTTTTTATTTACTCCTCCTTTCTGGTTATAGTTGCCATTTCGAAGACGACCCCCATGTTCCCTAAAGTTGCAGAACCAAAAAGATGATAGTCAACCAGATGTAAGTCATTTTCTTACTTCACTTTTATGTGCTACTAATGTGTTTTCTTCGCATACAAAGAGTCTCCAGAAAACAGGCTTGGATTTGTTTACTGTGCAATTTCATTGCAACCTCACAATTTCATCACAGTAGAGAGAGTACTGTTGCCCAAATGGACAATCTGTCTGTTTCTTTCTTCTGCCTACACATTGGGAAAGTGGTGCTGCTTTTTCTTCCAGTGAAATCAAAACAAATATTGACATGGGCAAACAAATCACGCAAACGTATCCCATTATAGCAGTGCAAAAATGTATACATCACAGGCATGAACGGCAAAATATAACAGTATTTATTTAATACCAATCCATTTTCCGTATTCGTACGTGCTTGTATGGCCCGGTATACTAGTCTACAATGACAGTACACATTGTAAACAAAGTGGAAGTATCGCACAAGATATTAGCTTTCAATGGTTTAAATGGGGGTTGTGATGATTTTGCGTATTTGTCTTTTCATTAATTCTGGTCCGACTGTGTTCTCTTCCAGAAAACTATCGTCTCACCAAATCCCTTTAAGATGAAGAACTCCGCCATCATTGAGAAACTCCAGGTAGATGCATCATTCAACATGTGAATATTTTGTGAGGGGAAACGAATGCTCGCCTCACCAATGATGTCATAACAGGATGTAGTAAACGGGCAGAAGTAGTCGGGAGCGTGCATCATCAGGCGATGTGAGGCATTACTGCCATCCACTGCTGGTGCCTGAGCTGTGAGCACGCTGAGAAAAAGGGGAAGGGCTTGTCCCTGATGCCACAATCGGCTCAGATTAATGATCTAATGGGATCACGGGTCACTCATCCTGGTACAAACCCGCCACCATCCGTCCATTAGTTAGCGATCCACACGGTGGGCAGCCATGGGACAAGAGGGCTGCCGCTTCTCCTTCTTCCTTTTCTCCCCAGTGCAGGTAGGATGCTCTAAACTTCAACAGTGGTTTGGATGCCAACCCCAGATGTGGTGTGCTTTAGTTCTTAGACTGAATGTGACAGGTGTAGTTTGTGACACGTAAGGTGCAATTTCCGGCCGTGCTCCTAGCAGCCGCGTTTCCAAAGTAGGAGGCAGAGCCATGCTCTTTTTCACACATTAAACACGTTTAATGAAAGCCATTGTTTTGACAATTAAGTTTTGTCAGGAACACAATGCACGAAGGAGATTACAGTGTCCAGGCTTCAGGATCTTCCTTTCCCACTGTAGGCCAATCTTGCCCTGTCACCCACTGCTCTGCTGCCTTCACCCAACAAGAGTCCCGAGGTGAAGCTCCAGCCAGCACCGTTGTCCCCGATCACACCCTGCAGCCCGCGGAGCCCCCTGAGCCCCACCCTGCGGCCCTCTCACCCGTCCAGTGAAGAGGAGGATGCCGTCTGCTTCGACAGCCCTCCTGAAGGCGCCCCGCTGCCGAGCATCAACAAGGTAAGCATATGGGTACACACAATAGAACAAAGAGATCGAAGCTATTCATTCCATCTTCTGTGGGACTAGTGTTGTGGTATGATTGTATGGTGTTGAAGAAGAACCTAGATCATGTTATGTTCATTTGTAAGCATTTTTCAGCAGTTAGTACTCGTGTGTTTCTCATGTTTGCGTGGGGTTTTTGCACAAGTTCCGAGTCGCGAAAGGACAAACATGAGCTGTCACATTGAGGCCCCTGAAATGATTCTCACGCTATTCCTGTCACAGCCGGACACATGGTCCCTGTCCCCGCTGACGTGCTTCTCAGCGGGCGTTCTGCATCTTCTGTTTAAGCAGGCCTTGGATAAACTGGAGCAAGATGCCCCTGTAGTGCATGCGTGCCGCTGGAAGGGGGATTGAAGATGTAATCCCCTTAGCCTAGTTAGAGGCCCTAGGTACCATTTTGTGCAGTGTTCGCACGCACATACTAAGACGTGTACCGAAATAATTTGATGGTACAAATCTACATAACTATGTCAGCAGGGGACTATAATCCCATACAAGGGCTGGGTAACTGCATTGAACAAATCAACAACTGGATGTGCCAGAATGTTCTTCAATTGAACAAAGATAAAACAGAAGTAATTGTTTTTGGTACCAAGGACGAACAATTGAAAATCACCGCTCAGCTTCAATCACTGATGTTAAAACCCACAAACCAAGCCAGAAATCTAGGTGTAGTTATGGATTCAGACCTCAACCTGAACAGCCATATCAAGACAATTACAAAATCAGCCTACTATCACCTGAAGAATATATCAAGGATTAGAGGACTTATGTCTCAACAGGATTTGGAAAAACTTGTCCACGCATTTATCTTCAGCAGACTGGACTACTGTAACGGTGTGTTTACAGGTCTCTGTAAAAAGTCCGTCAGAAAGCTGCAGCTGATTCAGAACACTGCAGCTCGAGTCCTCACTAAGACCAGGAGGGTGGACCACATCACTCCAGTTCTGAGGTCGTTGCACTGGCTTCCTGTCCAACAAAGAATTGACTTTAAAATCCTGCTGTTGGTTTACAAAGCACTGAATGGTTTAGGGCCAAAATACATCTCTGATCTGCTGCTACCTTATGAACCATCCCGACCCCTCAGGTCATCTGGGACCGGTCTACTTTCTGTTCCCAGAGTCAGAACTAAACATGGAGAAGCAGCGTTCAGTTTTTCTGCTCCACATATCTGGAACAAAGTCCCAGAAAGCTGCAGGTCTGCTGAGACCCTCAGCTCATTTAAATCAAGATTGAAGACTTTTCTGTTTGCTGCTGCCTTTAATTGAACCACATTCAATTCATATATTCATCAATTTCCTGCATTTTACTACTGCATTTTATTTCTTGCACTGTTTTTTAATGTTTTAATGAATGTTCTTAATTGTTTTTAAATCTTTTCTTTTGCCTTGTGTTTTGATGCTTTTAATGGTTTTATGTGAAGCACTTTGAATTACCTTGTTGTTGAAATGTGCTATACAAATAAACTTGCCTTACGGAATAATTGACACTGCATATAGATTCTTAGCTGTCTTATAGATCTAAGTTTGTATTTTATTTTGTTAACAAACATGATATAAAGTCCCTGCTGGTTCTTACACTTCTTATCCACACAGACTCGTGCACGGCTATCATTCAAAAGACGCCCGCCCACGAGACAGCACAGGAGGTCAGCTGGAGAGGAGGCGGGAGCCTCCGGGAGTGATCTGTCCCCGTGTGAACTGTACAGACAAAAAGAAAATGGGGACACTGACCAGGTTTTCAAATACGGACAGCCGGCAAGTCTGAAAGAAGCTGAAGAGAAAGACGGGGACTGTGAAAAAACAGAGGATGTGGTAGCTGAGAGTGACCCAGATGACAGGGGAGATCCGGGGTCGGAGCAGGAAGCGAAACAAGCCCAGAACTTGAAGGCTTTGGAGGAGGAACAGCAGCCTTCAGAGCCTTGCCCTGCCGAGCAGACAGAGGGCCATGTTAAGACAAAGGAGGAGGAGGACATGCCTCTGGAGGAGCACCAAGGAGGAAATGACATGGTGTGAACTGTGAATGTTTACTTTAAGAAAAAAAAAAAAGTGTACATATATATACACATATAATTTTACTGAATAATTTATTCAGTGCTTTGATTAAGAGAACTCTTTAAATACTCCACGTTAATCAGTTTTAAATGTCTTGGTTCCTGCTCTTTTTTTAGTCCCTCTGTCGCCCTCTCCTGGCCGTCTACAGAAACAGGTCCATGACTGGAGAGTTAAGAGAAGCAGCTGTTCTCTGCACATGGAAACAAGCCTCAAAGTTGATACTGTATCCGCTATCTGGAAATGTGTTTCATATTTTATCAAGTCTGCATAGACAGACTTCTGCTTTCAGTTTTTTTTTTTTCTTGAGCAAATTTAAAGACATTATTAAGAGTGCAATTCCATGTCAGTGGATGTGGAAGGGCTCGGCTCCTCGGCTATTATGCACAGAAATGTGAAGACAGCAAACCGCTTCCTTCTTCTTTCAGAAAACAAGTTGACATTGCATGTGTATGGTCATGATTTGTGGGGTTGTAAGAATCATGAGTCAAACTGATTCTGGTGGGCCAGTCAGTAAATAAATACTTTAATGCTGAGTATCATCTGCCCATTTTCAACCTGAGCAGAGGTCTAATCAGAACAACTGTGTGAAAAGCAAGAGAACATAAAACACATGACATGATTTCAAAGGAATCTGAATATTTATAAAATCGAATTACTTTGATATATCTACTTATGATCTGCTCTTCTTTGGACAAAATGTGCCTGGGCGTTTCTGAGGGCACTTACAGCATGGTATGAAAAGCTGGTAAAATAAACAAACGAAACAATTGTTGACATCTGTTGCCCTCTACTGGTGATTGTTTAGAAACGCAGCAATTGCAATAAGGGTCAAATGTATTTCTGTCCTTATGGTCCCCTGTAATTTGTACTTTACCCAAAATGTGCAATTTAACTTGGATGTGTATCTCATGTCAAAAATGACCTTGAGTTCGTTATCCACAAGCCTACGTTTTATTTTGATGGCAAGTCCTTTTAAAATTGTTGTTTTGTTTTATAGTGTAGCAGCAAGTGAGTGCAGGTGCACTATAAACTTATATCCCTCACTGTGGAAGGTGTGTGACTTTCCGGTTTAATTTAATTGACCGATATGGCTGATAGGCTACTTTGTGTTTAGGCCTCTGTAATTACCTTAATATATTCAACATAATTCAGATATAATATCAAAATATTAATATCATCGGCATCTTGACTGAGGACTTGCATTTGACAAATTCAAAAGAGCAAGACAACGTTCTCCAACAGGCATGTTGACTCTTCATACGTCAGCTTTTATTTGGTTACGCAAATAATCATAACGTCATCGAAGCATTTACCTGGGAAGAAGAAACTTCATGACTCCGCGTGCATATTACAAATACATACAGGCAAAAAAGTTACCTACGGTACGAATGAGTGTTTACACTCCGTTTCCGTTCTATTTCCTTCATACCGTGTCCAAACAAAGGCCGGCGGTGAATCGTAGTGCAGTCCCTACATTCCAAGGAACGTCGGATGTGTGTCATGTCGTCCCATAACTGTCAACGTTTCCTCCCACCCACGTTTCTTCTCCTGACAACACCTTGCGAGGTCAGCTGCACCGAAACTTGAAGAAGCTCACCTGGCTGGGAAAGAACGAGCAGAAGAAACGAATGGCTTCGTCTGGGGAAAGTTAAAAAGAATACATTTAGACAATGTCTCGCGACCTGCTGTTTTTGATGAGTTTTGCGCCGCACCTGTGACGTTTACTGCCTCGCAGTTTCATTATTTAAAGTTATAGCTCATAGGCACTTCCGGGTTGGGATTTTAGCTAGGATTACGAAACTCCTATTTGGGAGTTCGAAACAACCCAGCATGGAAATTGAGCTGCAGCCCATCAGGGAGAATGGGAACGATGGCGCAACATATTCTGCTAATGAACGGGTGAGTTAATAATAGTTAATAACAAGAGAGTTTATGTTTAGCCTGACTGATTATAATAAGAGTGATAATAATAATAGTAGTATTAGTCATATCTTATAATAAAAAAATGTTATAATACCACTTCTGTATGTATTGTTACTTGTATTTACTGTGAGGAAACTTATCTTTAGTGGCATCATTTTGCACAAAACATCCCATTGTGGATAGCGTTATTTCCCAATACTTGGCTGCTCCTAGGTGGCAGCAGGTAATGGAGCTGGTGGGGCCTCCAGGATCCCTGATGCAACAGAGACAGACGGGTTGCTCTTTGGACAGGTGAGCTCCCATCAAAGCATGTGCTCCTTTGTTCAGATTTACAGTCTGTTCAAGATATTAGAATAACACATATATTCAGTTTATCATGCATTTTCCATTTCTGTGTAATAGACACAAACGAAAGCAGCACTCGTTTCTGAGGAAACAACTTCTCTTAGTCACTCATTCTCTGCACTTCTGGATGTGAACGAATCGACACACTGTTCCCTAGAACAGATGACATTCCTAGTAAAGGGAGGGAAGTAACTTATGTCTGGTGTGTCAGCCTACCAGTTGTAACGGGGAGACCGTGCCCTCTGGCCATACAACAGAAGCTCAAAGGACTCTGGGAAATACATTCTGTCCTCGAAAGGTATGCATACTTTTACTTAAAATAAGTGTTGTGTTTCTGGGGCTTTTCCTTCCACGCCTGGAATAAAAGAAGAGTAACTTTTCTATTATGCCTCGTGTAATAATTCATTGAGTTACTTTCCCATCCAGCCAAATAGTATCAAATTTAAACCCACATAGGGTGCGGCCCCGTTGACGAAGTATTTTCATGATGCTTTCAGATGAACTCCGTGTGCAGGATGAGCCGAGAGAGGGTCAGACTGTTGCTGATCATCGTCTGTATCGTTGTCCTCATCTGTGCTGTGATTGGGATTTCGCTGGCCATGTGTGCAGGTAAGGTTGCATGATGTGTGTGTTAGATGATGCTGCGTTTATTAAAGAATACCAGCATAATCAAAGTTAAGGGCAGGTTTCAAAGTTTGATAAAGTACTTTGAGCTTTACTAAGGCAATTTATCACAGTGTAGAGCGCAAGCGTTGCAAGGTTATGGCCAGCTGAAGGCCAAAGTGTGAGTTATTTTGAAATGCTCATGCGAGAACACATCAACATTTACAGAAGTGTAAAACAGTTCAAAGCGGATGATAACATTACGTGCTGATGCTTTGACCAATTTCCTCTTTGAGCAGCGATCCACGTGGACGGGGATGACAACTTTGACAGTTCGTCGTTTAAAGTTCCTCGGTCTTTCAATGGGAGCTTCCAACTGCCCAATCGGGTCTTCACGGAGGAACTTTCCACACTCTCATCCAATGAAAGCCAAGCACTCGCTGCTGACCTTCAAGAAAAGGTTTGTGTCGATTATGAGCATGTATTTCAAATCATGTGCTTAATAAATATAAATTAATTGATTGTATTCATAACTCGGTATATAGGAGCAAACATACGGACTTTGGAATACGCTGACAAACATTATTCCTTTATTTTGCTCAAGCATCAGTTAATTAATGGTAATAGAAGGGAATAGTTATGCTATTAAGGCACGGTACGGCCATCTTTTTTACATTAAATAGCACATTCATTACAAGTAATATCAATATGCTTTACATTAAAACAAGTAATGTACAGAAGAACATGATGAATAGCATAAGATAATGCAACAAAAAATATTTGAAAAAGGTGTATTTCCTTCCAATGCCGATTCATTAAAACATTAAACCCAGAGTTACTCTGTAATCACATTTATATAATATAAGTTTTTAATATAAGAGAGCTGCATAGCCGACTTCATCCACACCTCACAATAGCAGCTGTGTAGTATATAAAATGTAACTTCTGTCACTTCCAAGTAAGAAACACCTTCTAAACTGGGACAGTTTTTCCACAAGCTTCGCATAACAAAACGCTGCTGATAGCTGCTGGTCCTGAAAGCCCTCTCCTAAGTGACAGTAGTTTAGTCTCGGCCTAAAAGGTTGCGCTCTAATTGTTTGCCTCTGCATGTGTGGGTTCCTGTCCCACGCAGCTGGATGGCCTCTACAGATCCTCCCCTGCCCTGGGACGGTACTTCTCCGCAGCAGAGATACAGGCTTTCAGGTGAACAACCATCACCCTCACATGCAGTGTTCATGAACTACATTTATTTTCACCTCTGCTACATGATTTAGCCTTTTTGTGGTTTGTAAAAATGTGTGAACTTTTGTTTTACGCTCCCCACAGGAACGGGTCAGTCATCATCGCTGACTACCAGCTGATGTTTGTCATGCCTGAAGAGCAGCAGGATCAGCTGAGAAACTTCACCCTGAGCAGGGAGATGGTGTACAACGTGTTCAGACAGTTCCTATACGACCAGGTGGCAGATGAGTCGGGCCAGATGTACATTGCTCCAGTTTCCCTCAACATGTTTTAAGACTCTAGAAAAACTGGTCTCTCTCGCTTTCTTTCTCACTGGAGTGAGACACTCCTACAGTGAGGGGGTTGTTGGTGTCAGACTCCTGTGTGATTGTCCCATGGGTCTGCAGAAATGTTGCATTGTGATGCGTCTTTACCACAGGAAGCCACGCGGCCACGGTTACACAAAAGCCTCAGGTCATATGTCTGATCCCATTGTGCGGTCTGTTTAAAAGGCTTTTAAGATTGTTCTTATTTCAATCAACAGTGCATGACCTCTCGGGACTCAAAATAGACTTATATTGTCTAACTGAGTGGTTTCACTCACTCAAAAGAAAATAAGTGTTTTATCGAGTGTATGAAATACATTTTTTCCATATTGAATTGGAGACTTTATTACTGTGCCTTGTTTAACTGCAACTGTAAATGTCAATGCTGTAATTATTTATATTCATTCCCTGACTATCATGTATGACCATTTGTACAAAACCTGTGCCTGAAATTGTTTTTAAAAAAAAAATAGAAATACATGTGTTTATATTTGCATATCTGTGCTGTTATTTCCCGTCATCGGACATTATTTGCAAACCAAACTGTGGAACATTTGCCTATAGAGCAATAAACACTGCGGAGAACTGCAGTGATCATGTCAACATATATATACATATATATATATATATATACATATATATATATATATACATATATATATATATATACATATATATATATATATATATATATATATATATATATATATATATATATATATATATATATATGTATATATATATATATATATATATATATGTATATATATATATATATATATATATGTATATATATATATATATATATATATATATATGTATATATATATATATATATGTATATATATATATATATATACTTTATTCATCCAATCAATTTGTTTGTCAGTCTTCCAATAAGATTACAGCTGTCATTAATGTTTGTGGCAAAGTATCTGGTCACAAACAGACATTCTTCACATGCACTACAGGGTTATTATAGGCGTCCCCTCAGCTGGTTGTGCTCCATACAAGGCTTCATGGAAAGAGCTTAAGTTTGAGTCATTTTTATGGTAAGAACTCACCTGGTAAAGGTTTGAATAAAATAACCATGTAATATAATTTATAAGGCCTATTATTTCTAAAATACAGAATATTTTTACAGATACATTAATTGTCAGAGCTGAACGTCAGAGTTATTCAGTTACAGTATAACTAATCAGAGTTATCGTTTCTACAATGGACTCAATACAAGAAGATATATGTTGGAAACAAGTATAGCATTGACATATAATTGACATTTGAAGATACATTTTTGAGTTTTGAATAGCAATATATTATGATTCAGACAGCACTGCACATAAAAAAGATCTAACCCCACAGAGAACCAGCCGAGTTTTATTGAGGACCTAATACTGGCTATTCAGAAAAAGCACAATTAGAATTTGAAAACATTATTGTGTATGACATGAAGTCCTAATTTGTATTCAGAATGAGCTGCTGAGCATGTTGTGACCCTGGGCCACCTTTTCCAGAAGGGGAGATGTATTTACACATGCAGTCCTGGCTGCATGACAGTCAGATGCTGGTGAAAAGATCAAGTTTAAACAGCAGTGCATCAGTGGAATCCAAGAGATTTCGACAGTTTATTACTGTACATAAAACCAGATCACGCCACCTGCTCTATGAAACCTTCAAATAGTGCAAATGTTGGGATAAACAAGAATAGATTTGACTAGACTGGATTCATTGATTTTAAATGGACAACTTGAATTGACTTAAGCGGCTGCAGGTATTCAGAGTTCAGAAGAGTTTCTGCATGTGTCTGTCTCTGTTAAAGTAAACACTTTCTCTAACAATAATCGTCTGAATCCAGATTAACTATAATAAGCCTTGTGAGCTTCGATAGCCACCACTGCCTGTCCTTTATCGAACTCATGATCCTCTGAGGTTGGCATGCAACGTCACTAGAACTGGTTAAACATGTATTCATCCATTGTGGATGTGTGTGCAGAGTTGTTATATATTCTATTGACTCAAAGTCTGTCACAGATCATATCTATTCGATAAAAATAGTACATGAAGCAGATTTTCATTATAAGGCTTGAGTTACTTCTTACTTGTTTGATAACCTTAATCATGTTGTTATTTTAGGGTCAGTGGCAAAGGTGATTGTTAAAGTACAATACCTTTTTTATTCTTCTTGTCACTGAGAGAGAAAAAAAGGCAAGGCAAGACCATTTTATCTTTATAGAACATTGAATTGCACTCAATGTGCTTTACAATAAAGTGCATGCAGCAACAAAGTATATTGAAGCAGGGACGGATGGGTCCTCGCCCCTTGTGCACATCGGCAGTACTGGCAGGCTTCCAACAGCTATAACCTATAAAAATGTCCCGCCTCGCTACATCGATGCCGTTCAACGAAAAGCCCAATCCCTTTACCCAGCTGACTTGTGCCAAAATCTTTCATCACACACTGAGCAGCTCTAAGTTTTCTCTCCTGTGTGCGTTCTCATGTGTCTCTTTAAATTTGAACCACGGTTAAAAGACTTCTTACAGACTGAGCAGCTGAAATGTTTCTCTCCTGTGTGGGTTCTCATGTGTCTTTGTAAAGTTGAAACCTGGTTAAAAGAGTTCTTGCAGACTGAGCAGCTGAAAGGTTTCTCTCCTGTGTGGGTTCTCATGTGTCTTTGTAAAGTTGAAACCTGGTTAAAAGAGTTCTTGCAGACTGAGCAGCTCAAATGTTTCTCTCCTGTGTGTGTTGTCATGTGTCTCTGTAAATGTCCACGCTGGCCAAATGTTTTCTCACACTCAGAGCAGCTAAATAGTTTCTCACCAGCACTACGCCTTGAATCACTGACATGGACTTCATCAGGTTTCACATAGTTTAAACCTGACTGAGGTTCTCTGGTCTCCTTCCAATCATCACTGTCATCAGTGTCAGAAGAGTTTCCAGTCTTCTCATTAGTATCTGGTTCTGGATGTCTATCTGGATCTGAGTTCCTGTCTGGTTCTGGTCCTCCACAGTCCTCTCCATCAGCTTCTGTTTCCATCTGTTTAGTTTGTCTTTGATGAACCTGTGAGGACTGAGCTTCCTCTTCATCATCTTCACTCTTCACAGGAGTGAATGAGAACTTGACATCAACCTCCTCCAGCCCTTGAAGCTGCTCTCCCTCCAGACTGGTCCAGAGTTCCTCCTGTTCCTCTTTAATGTGTGGGGGTTCTGGGTCCTCCTGTTCCTCTTTAATGTGTGGGGTTCTGGATCCTCCTGGTCCAGACTGGAGCTCCACTCCTGCTGCTCAGGGGGAACCTCTTCTTGAACCACCAACAGCTGCTGGACGTCTGCAGGAAAACAGTAAACACACACAGAGACGTTACAAAGAAATATTAGTATTGAGCAAATAGTCTCCTGAACATACACTTTTATTTCCTGACACAATGTGAACTAATAAACTTCGTCTAGAGCAGAGGTAGCCAACACGGTTGAATGACGATGCTTCAGCATCTGGGGCTTTTGACAAAGCAGTAGAAAAGTCCTCTCAAGTCATAAACAGACTAGGGCAAGAGTTTGAGAACAGGTTTTGTGACTTTGATCAACTTGAGCCATGTGTGTCATTTGTTTCATATCCTTTCATGCAAGTGGACATGACATGCATTGCTGAGCAACTAAGTGCTACGTTGAACTTGGGTGCTGGACAGGTGGAGATTGAAATCGTAACGTTGCAAAATGACCTCCACCTCAAAGCCCATCAGTCTGCGCCAAACTTTTGGTGCCTTGTGGACACAGTGCATACAAAGGTGTATGCACAGTGCATACAAAGGTGTATGCACAGCAGCTATGAAAGTTGCCTGCCTTTTTGGTTCAACCTATCTCTGTGAATCAACCTTTTCTGACATGAATTTAATCAAGAACAAACACAGAACACGCCTCACTGATGCACATCTACAAGAGTCACTCAGAGCTGCAGTGTCAAATTATACACCAGATTACAGTGCGTTGGTAAACGGTATGCAGTGCCAGGCTTCCCACTAACATTTACAGACAAAGAAAGAGATAACATAATGTTTTCATTGAACACCATGACAACATTAAACTCAAATATTGTACAAAAATGTGAAAAATAATGTTCAAAAAGGCTACAGATTTGGTGATTAGTACTAATGTGATAGGATTCATTTAAAAAAGTGAAAGAGTTGATTTTTTTATCTTACATAACTGATAATTTCTATAAACATGGGACAGAGTTCACGATTTGTTCAAAAACGTTACAGTCTGACTTTCAAATGTTGAAAGAGATTAACAAATAAATGTTTCATGTTTAAATACATCTGTTTCTGTCATTTAATAACCGGTTTGTGTTTATCTAACATTATGATTCTGTCTCCTCTCCCCTTCTCCCCCACACCCCACACCCCATTTCAAAATAAAAGCCCCAGAGAGTGAATTCTAACTGAACTGCTTGTGATGAAGCCTGTCATTTAATAACCTCTGTTTATGTGTCAAACATTATGATTATGTCTCCTCTCCCCCACCCTCCCCCACCCAGCCCCACCCTTTCAAAAATAAAAGCCCCATGGATTAACTGTATGTAAACATTAAGCTCAAAATTAGGCTTTTTTGTTGAAATAATGAATGCTCTTACTAATACTGTGACAACTACTACTGCTGCTAATATTTATAGTATTACTACGACTACTGCTGCTACTACTTCTACTCCAACTTTTGCTGTTGCTACTATTACTAGTGCTATTACTGCTACCATCAATATTATCACTACCACTACTGCTATTACTACCACTACGACTATTACTTATACTACAACTGCTACTACTGCTATTCATGCTACTACCAGTACTAATACTACGACAGCTAGTAGTACGACTGCTACTAGTACCACTACTACTGCTACTTCAAATACTGCCATTACTTTTACTACTACTACTACTGTTATATTAAATACTACGACCACTACTACAGCTATTACTACTACTACTGATACTAGGCTACTACTTCTTCTAAATCTTCTTCTACTACTAATGATACTTCTACTACAACTACGACTTCTACTACTACTATTACAAATATCACTACTGCTACTACTACTACTTATTCTAATGCTACTAATACTTCTAATACTAATAATACTTCTACTTCAACTACAACTTCTACTACTATTACTACAAATATCACTACTTCTGAAATTTGTTGAAGCTACAGAAATTGTTCAAATATCAAAATGTTCAGCTCTTTCAGGAGAGGGGTGCTTTGACTTTTCATATTTGTAATCTTTAAACTTTTTGAATTAAGCTTTTTGCAATTTTCTTTTGAATGGGATCTCTATGGAGAAACTCTTCAAATCCTGTTATACTTCAACTTTCAAAGCCTTCTTCTTCCTCATACTTTCAGCTCCAGACACCATAGTTAGACATTTCAACTAGAAGGTTTTTCAGCAGTGCAGTTTAAATGCTTTCGGGCTTCAACATTTTTCAGACAGATAGTCTCACATTTCTTAATTTTCAGCAATTTTTTCACAATTCATTTCAGCATTCCAACGCATTTTCAGCAGGAAATGCATTTTCTAGTTTATCTTATTACTCACTTATTAAATGCATTCAGCAGCTGTTTGAAGAAAGGCAGAGTGTTGTGTTTCAATTATAGACCATTTAACTAAGAGTTAACTGTGTAAACTCTTCTATCAGGCCATTCAAGATATCACCAGATGTTACGACGTGGCTCCAGAAGAGATTGTGACTCTTGTATATGAGAAGATTGATGTCCATGGAGAAGGTAAGGGATATTTTACTGTCAAGCCAGGACATACGTGATTGTTAAAAATGTATTATCAGTGTTCGTGGTCAGAAGTAAAGTCACCATGACCAGCCCGGCCCAGTGAAATATTGCATGAATATGAGGCATTAATTAACCCTCTAGTAGTAAATGTCCTGACATGTGATCATTTTAAAATAATAATCTAATGTTTGTAATGCGTTGACGCCCTTGTTGTCTTTTCTCCTCAGACACGGATCCTGAAACTCTCTTCCGCTTCCACCTGATAGGACTGTTTTCTGTGATGAGTGACCTCACCAAGATGACTCAGAGCCTCACTGTGAAATATATGGACATCATTGGAGTGGCAAATTAGAAAGCGTTGTAAGATATGTGAACTTCAATAAAAACGAAAATATGGTGTTTGTAAAAGCGCTGTTTATGTAGCAGTCACCTGAACATGTCAAATGTCAGAAGTGTTTACATTCTGTGACCCAATGCTTCTATGGAATGAACGTGCATTGTCAATAATGATCAATTCTATCTCCTCACAACTGTAATAGTCCCTTGGAAACTATGTCTAGGAGATATGTCAAAATGATTGATTAAATGATCATGAGACAAGAGATCAGTGTTCTACTTTTATGTTCAAACACACGATGCTTGTTGTTGAATTCAGGTATTTATTTTATTTACACAACTACTCTTCTCACAACAAATGACAGATTTCACAAAAACACCACTCAAGGCTGATGGTGGTCTACAAGTGTCTCCTCGCTCCCTCTTCCATCTCACCAGCCGCAGACACTTAGCGCACAGGATGGAAAGGCTCGACGATCTCGGCAAAGGTCTTCTTTTCTGGGGAGATAAAAGGAACGGAGAGAAAGGTTACACACATACATGGGCCACCAAGTTCTAAAATGACATCTAAAGTCTTACAAATGTGGTATTGTTCTTCAAACACTACATAAACTGGGCACCAACTACACAGCTTGGGGCTTCATGCCCTCATATTGACCACGTTCTAAAATCCCAGTCTGTTGTCAGCATAGGATTACTGTTAATGATGGTAATTAATTATATATATATATATATAAATAAATAAATGTGCAATAGAACAAACCATGAAGGAAAAAGGTAAATACAAATATGCTGAATAAGAAAATGTATCCATACAGAGCACTGCATGCTTCTACCGATAAATGTCTTTTCTCCTCAGGTGAGCTGACACTGGAGGAGTTCATCAGTGGAGCCAGGGATCATCCCGACATCACGGATATGCTCGCCAAGATGATGGATCTTACCAACGTTCTGGAAATCATTATTAGAGGTCGACAGTATAATGCCGTAAACTGAATCCGTGATCAGCGAGCCGGACTGTGTGGAGAACTGAGATTGTGTTTGGAGGATTTTCAGAATGCAGCAGTGTGAAGGAAATATTGAATGTGCTTGATTGGTGAGGAGCCTGAACTGACTGAGCAGTCCCACGCAGACAGGGTCGCTCTGTATGTCGCCCCCCAAGGGAGGCGGATCATTTGTCCCTTTCCCTCTGCTTGTGCTCTCACACTTCTTGGGCGACGGGCCCTTCAGTTCTGTGAAGTTTAACAACATTTTAACAAGGGGATGTGTTTGGAGAGTCTCAGTGACAGGAAGATCTGCTTTCAGGTTTCCATCACGGTTCCAGTAGACGCTGCAAAGCACGGCGAATGACTTCGACTTACTTTATTAAGACACGGAACCATTGTATGGGACTCTTGGTTTGCAGAACTCTCAGTCACAAGAAGACAGCTGACAGACTCTTTGTGATTTTCTGCCATCTATGACATAATTACAGCATATGGGTGTTTACATGTTAACACTGTTTAAAGTTAAAATCTAAAACACTCACTTGTTCTTTTTTTTGTGTTATTGCTCATGTGAGATCTGCGTGAGAACTACTCGTTTGAAAACTGGATGGTAACTGAATATCGATGTCGTAACTGAATGTAAAAATATTTGACGTGCAATGTTATGTTTTACTGTATTTTACAATAATTAAGGTTACAATGTTGCCTTAAAAATCAATACGTTTTTGAAAAATAAAAAAAATGTACTTTTCTTCTTTCTTTAAAAGTGTGCAGGGCACAGATACAGGGTTGGGAGTTAAACTCTCACATTACAGGCACCTTCTGTATCTCATTAGCTGAGTTGATATATTTTATTAATGTATCAACTTATGGTTCAAAGAGATGGAAAGCATGCTTCTGCTAAGTGTGGTGGAAATGTATCATATGGTTCTTTTAGTTATAACTTGTCTCACTTAAACCTTCATATACCAGCCTAACCCTGTTCCCACGGAAAGGCTGGGAACCTGGCCTTGGTGGGTGAAGCAGCCGTCAGCATCTGTGAGGGGGAGGGTGAAGGGAGAGGAGATGAGATAACGCGCATATATACTCTATTTTGTTTTTTATTGTTAGACCTCCGAACCATTCGTGGGGAAAGAGCTCTATCCATTCAGCTGAATTTTGATTGAAGTGTCTGTTCATTAAATATGTTTTTAATACTTTAAGAAGTTCCATCGTGATTATTTCTCACAGAGAGGTTAAAAAGATTTTTTTTTCCACCACACTAAGACCTGATTGTTGAAAGAATACAGGGTTTGTCACTAAGGGAGTCTATCTATTCAGGCCAAATCCATCACTCTTCTCAGCTCATTATTAGTTGAATTCAATGTGCAAACTTCCTGTATGTCACTGCACGGACATACTGTATATTTAGAATCCTACCTGAATCCAAGAGCAACTATCACATTCTAAAAGTGATTCGCTGTGTCTTTTCATGTGACACAAACTGGTATTTTGTGTTCAGGGTGGTGCTTGGCTCCTCTTCTGAACTAGTCTGCCAAGGCACAGACTGTCTGCAGAGCTTTCAATTCCATTTGAGCAGAAAATCCCAGAGCTCTTCTCACACATGAAAGAACCGTTATTATCCAATTTAGATCGGAGGGGAACAAGACCTAGAAACAAATGTTTTCACCCAGGCCCACCTGGGCCCTTTTATTATTATGAATATATTAGAGCCATTATAAAGCAATGTTATCTGCAAAGAGTAGACAGAATAACAAGTAGTTCAGGCCTCTAAGATTAACAGTAAGGTTATATTTGTTTCGTCGAGCTCCCTCTGCTCATATTTAATCTTAGATTAATGAATGTTACCACTTCATACTGAGGCCATTCAAACATTATGGTCTGCATGGTTAATGATTTGACAGGGGTACATTTTAGCACACACACTGGTCAGACATTATTATGACCTCGGAGATATTACAGGTTGTGTAAAACAAATAAAGATAAGAGTTTGACTCCAAATAGCACTCAAAGCAAACTCAGATCCTGAAATACATCGGGTGATGCGATTGCATAACCGCACTGATCAACCCACCTATGCTCATCGTATAAATTGCCCAGCATCTGCCCTCGAGGCTTTGCGCTGCACACTGCTTCCCTACTGTAAGCCACCACAGCACGAGGAGCAGCCGACCACATCCAACTGGAACCATGCAGTCTGCCGATGCCACATTCAACAAGAACAGCCTGCTGTTGGCTCTGAGAGGGTACAGCTCAGCTGTTCGTGACATGGAGCGGACCGTTCTCCTGCCGAGCCTGCTGCGAGATGTGCCCACTGACGAGGCGTGGGACTGTGACGCTACAGAGGAGTCCTGCAGAGACCTGTATAACAAGTATCTGATGCTGAAGGCCATAAGAACCACGGCGGAGAGCAGCCTGGTTCTCCTGGACGACCACGAGGCCAAGAGCAACGCAGCGCTCGACAAGACCCTGGAGCCTCTCCTGGACATGGATCCTGAAACTCTCTTCCGCTTCCACCTGATAGGACTGTTTTCTGTGATGAGTGACCTCACCAAGATGACTCAGAGCCTCACTGTGAAATATATGGACATCATTGGAGTGGCAAATTAGAAAGCGTTGTAAGATATGGGAACTTCAAGAAAAACGAAAATATGGTGTTTGTAAAAGCGCTGTTTATGTAGCAAAGTCACCTGAACATGTCAAATGTCAGAAGTGTTTATATTCTGTGACCCAATGCTTCTATGGAATGAACGTGCATTGTCAATAATGATCAATTCTATCTCCTCACAACTGCAATAGTCCCTTGGAAACTATGTCTAGGAGATATGTCAAAATGATTGATTAAATGATCATGAGACAAGAGATCAGTGTTCTACTTTTATGTTCAAACACACCATGCTTGTTGTTGAATTCAGGTATTTATTTTATTTACACAACTACTCTTCTCACAACAAATGACAGATTTCACAAAAACACCACTCAAGGCTGATGGTAGTCTACAAGTGTCTCCTCGCTCCCTCTTCCATCTCACCAGCCGCCGACACTTAGCGCACAGGATGGAAAGGCTCGACGATCTCGGCAAAGGTCTTCTTTTCTGGGGAGATAAAAGGAACGGAGAGAAAGGTTACACACATACATGGGCCACTAAGTTCTAAAATTATATCTAAAGTCTTACAAATGTGGTATTGTTCTTCAAACACTACATAAACTGGGCACCAACTACACAGCTTGGGGCTTCATGCCCTCATATTGACCACGTTCTAAAATCCCAGTCTGTTGTCAGCATAGGATTACTGTTAATGATGGTAATTATAATTATATATATATATATATATATATATATATATATATATATAAATAAATAAATGTGCAATAGAACAAACCATGAAGGAAAAAGGTAAATAAAAATATGCTGAATAAGAAAATGTATCCATACAGAGCACTGCATGCTTCTACCGATAAATGTACAGATAACCCCTCTGACCTATCGTTTCCCCTGTTTAATGAAACACCACCTGACAACTATCATGCCACAAATATTCATCAAATAATGTCCCTCCAATGTGTATAATAACTAAATATCAAGAGACGTGCTGGAACATTGGCCCTAAAGACAGCTGTAGTGTTGGGTTCTTGCATCTTCTGCTGGACTAAAGCACTGATAATTCACTTACCCTTTGCTGCAAATTCCTCTGGGTGGAGTCTGACGTACTCGTTCATATCTCGATCAAGTTTGGCGAAAGTGTAATTCTCATATTTTGTAAGGTGGTAGCCGATGAACCAACCAATGGTTGCCAATAGGAATTGTCGGTGAACACCTAAAAAAGGCAAACAGGACAGATGATATGATTGGATTTTAAGCACACAATGTGACAATACTATAATATGAACTTTGCACTGAAAACACAAATACAAGCTTTCATTTGCTTATGTGGAACCTCAAGCTTGCACCTCATACTTTTCAAACTAAGGTACAAGTCACCTGGTACCGACATGAAGTCAAATAAAGTAAAACAAGTAGACTATATCAGCTTGAATATACAGTTTGGGTCTTTAAAAGGGAAGCGCTGAAATGTGATCATCATAGAACATTATTTAGATAAGACATTTGAGACTTGAGAGGAAAGTGAAACACCGTACGATGAAGTGTGGAAGACAGCTAACAAACATGCTAACCTGACTTCATCGGTGGCCTGTGGTTGATGGCATTATGGAGCATCGCGGAGCACCAGCCGACGCCTGCGAGCCACAGAGAGTTCCTGTTCGCGACGGACGGAGGAGGGAGAGACTTCCCGAGGTCTGGAACGAACCCCATGCTAACAAATTCAGATATTCAGGTGACCTCCCAGCGTTTACTTTTCGGCTATCACCTCTCGTAGGAAGTCAAGGGCATGCTGCGCAACCAAATAAGACGTCCGGGCACAAACAAACGAGAGCCGCTTCCGTTCCGCCTGTTCTGTTTCCTAGCAACCAACGCCAGAAGACGTTACATTTAGCAATGAGGAGATTACTTTTCGATAACATTACTGTGATTGGATCGTCTTATAGAATACACCCACATAACACTCTTACCCACGTTAAGAGGGATATTTACATGAAACGAGCAGCTGACTGGACCACTAACGTTACTAACGTTAGCTTGTGTTGTAAACGTTAGTTAGCTTAGCTAGTAACAGTCAACAGTAACGTTACTGTAGCCGGACCAGTATTATTATTACCAGCAGGCTGTTCTCCTAACATTCACGATAACGTACAAAAGCTGCAAAACACCGGAAACCAGAGTGCACCACTTAAAGAATCCCCCCTTTATAAAAGCGGTGCCTCATGTCTGTGTGTTTAACGTGTGTATCTTTGTGGTCTAAGTTATATAACAAGTTATGAGCCGAGCACCCTGTAGAGTTTATCCTGGCTGCACAGCCGACAACACTTTACATCATAAAATAGTGTTTTCTCTATGCGATGCAGTGAAGTAAAAGCATCATTTTTAAAAGCGCAGAAATGCTTAAGCTACAGCTCCACAGAATAGCGCTGAAGTGCAGTAATAGAGCAGATGTACTGAGTTACTTTGCATGCGAGCTGATGACATCATTGAGTGCAGTCCTCCTCCTCCTCACACAGACAGACCGCTGCGGAGGAAACACAGCCAGAGGAACGATGCCCTGCCCAGCAGCGGCTTTGCCTGTTTGATGAGGTGACCTATGCATACCGAGTAGTGATAAGTCCGGGGATCTCCCCGTGTTTCTGGTAAGTGAAAACTCTTTCCAGACTCCATTCTCAGGGCTCACTTGGATTTTTGTCTCCTGCATCTGCAGACTATAGTGCCAAAATGGTCACACGGCATAGCTGCTTGTTGCTACTGTCGCTAGCTTCGCCCTAATGGCTATCAACTCAGACCGAACATGAAGCATTGTTAGGAACAAATGTACAGCTGAGATTGAGTGCGTGCAAAATGCTACAATGTTACTTTCTTTTACAAAACGAGGTGAAACGACGGAGGAGGAAATGCGACACAGGGAGCAATCTATGTGCAAGCGGTATCAGTTTAACGAAACCCTAAAATATGATTTATTGTATCCAGGTCGGCATTTAATGCATCACGTCGTCTTGAGAGCAACAGCTTGATTTCTGAAATTGTTAATTTTTTTCCTTTTAACAACGATATATTTAGTGTCCACGCACGTATAGGCCCGACCCTCCGTGCTGGTACCGTAGCAAATGTAACGCTACTGCAGATAATAATAAAAAATGTATATAATTGGTTTACATGCATTTTAAACGCCGCTGTGTTGTGGGTTGACGCTGACGAGAGACATAGAGATCCATTAGCTCAACATTTGTGCTTTATAATGCGGATGATTCGCTCAAACAGTGTCTCGAGCCTCCGTGGCTCCATTATCCACCCAAAGTGGTGCACTGCCCCCCCAAAAACTGCGCTAAGCAATGTGCACACATCACAGGCTGTTAAAATGGGAGGAGAACAGCAGAGAAGTGAAATAGCAACATCTTGTTTTTGTAACTATGTACTGTTTTCAGAGTCTGCTCAGTGTTCGAGTCTTTCGTGATGGAACATCGATTGTAAAATACAATTTAATAAAACATCTAGGCCTATTTCATGATTTGTACGAGTAGCCTAGAGAGGTGTAACCAAAACATTAATACACATGTTATTGAACTGAGACTTGATGAACAGAGAGATTTAATTAGGAAATGGACATTTCTTTGTATCATAGCCTACAGTTGCCGGTGCTGTCAGTGCATTTGTGCAAATGGGCTAGATCTGAATTTAAATTGGCATTCTGTGGATATGACCCAAGGCATATTTAACACATTATTTAGGTCAGATGTCAGCTGTGGTCCCCTGAGCATGCCGACCTTTCCACCAGTTTCACAACAGTTTGGTGTTAATTGAATATTAATGCATTTACTTTGTTCCTTTTTTATTTTTCACAGTTTAGCATGAGCATGGAAGATTATGACTACCTGTTCAAAATAGTTCTGATAGGAAACGCTGGAGTTGGGAAGACATGTCTTGTCCGGCGCTTTACTCAGGTTTGTATCAGTCTGAGCTTCTGTGTTTGAAGTTCTTGAATTACAGGGTATTATAGTATCAGACTTTACATTTCTGCTTTTGTTTTCAGGGCCTTTTCCCACCTGGACAAGGGGCTACTATCGGAGTAGATTTCATGATTAAAACCGTGGAAATCAAAGGGGAGAAGGTCAAGGTACACACACATTTAAATAATTTCATATATATATATATATATATATATATATATATATATATATATATATATATATATATATATATATATATATATAAATCAGATGCCTTTTATGTTTTGTAATAATTTAGATGAGTAGTTGCTCATTTCCAGTGTTGTGTCTTCCAGCTGCAGATATGGGACACGGCTGGACAGGAGAGATTTCGCTCCATTACTCAGAGTTATTACCGTAGTGCCAACGCCCTCATTCTCACGTATGACATTACCTGTGAGGACTCCTTCAGGTGCCTTCCAGAGTGGCTGAGGGAGATTGAGCAGTATGCCAACAACCAGGTGGTGACTATATTAGTCGGTAAGAAGCTTGACTTTAATAACCGCTGGACCTCTTTTTTTTATCATCAGGCTCATTGTTCGTTTTGAGAACACTGTGAATAATAGTGTGCGCTATATTTGACTGGAACTGGCCTAGTTTTCGGAGCCCACGTAAATGTGAGCCTGAGTGAGCAGTTTTCTGAATAGATTTGCAAAAGTCAAAGCCAGGTTTGTTAACATATATGTGATTTAACTTTTATCCATCCCACACATGCATGCACACTCGTCCACCTCCACCTGTCTCATCCACACCCACCACTGTTAAGAAAGACAACCAGCTTGGTGATGCGAGAAGCCGCATTCTTACTTGATTCGTGTATTGACGGATGAATGTCATGTTTCTTTCAGGTAATAAAATAGATCTGGCAGAGAAGCGAGAGGTTCTCCGGCAGAGGGCGGAAGACTTCGCCGAGGCTCAGAGCATGCTGTATCTGGAGACCTCGGCCAAAGAGTCCGACAATGTTGAGAAACTTTTCCTCGACTTGGCCTGCGAACTCATTCGCGAGGCCAAGCAGAACAAGCTGGATAACAATGACACTGCCCCAATGCCCGGTGAGGGTAAAACCATCAGTTACTTGACCTGCTGCAACCTCAATTAGGGAGAGCTCACACTTCTGGCCATTTTAACTGAGTAGCCATTGACTGTAGAGGGCAGATGGTCGAGCCTCGATGCCGCCGTCCCTCTAAGATGGCATAAAGCCACCTCTTAGTCCCGTCATTTCTAGTCCCATGCCTTTTTAAAACCGTACAAGGGAGTTAGTCAACTTTAGTTTGGCCTTCCAGGAACAAGCATTTTATATGCTGCCAGTATTGAGAGCTTTGTCCTCAATGCAACGGGATGTAAAGTGTGTCTGCCTGATGCGTCCAGGAATCTGAGTAAGGCTCCATTTTGTCCTCTTCATAGTGAAATGGCAGCACCTTCCTGTTTGGACTTTAGGATCCATTGTCATTGAACATCAGTATTCACCAGCAGTATTACGTGAGTAAAAAGTTCTACCAGGTATTTTGTTACAGATTCCGCATAGCTGACAACAAGTGTCATGATCACCAGAGGTTATCAGTAAATGGTAACTTGATGTTTACACACAGTACATTTTTCAGATTACCAAGTCTGATAAAGTTGCGAAAAAAAGTTTTGCAAATTTACCCTAAAATCTGTTGCACAATCAGTTATTCCCACTAAGTCTTTTGCTCTGAGCATTGCATACGACTTTATTAGCTGTCATGATCTCATTTCTGTGTAGTTATTTGCACCCGTCATTACAAACTGTGAAGTATTTGTTCCCAATAGAAGATTTTTACTTGCTGCTAAACAATGTTTTTGTGTCAGATAACATAAACCTAAACACACACATAAATACTACATTGAAACAGTATTCTGTGATGCCATTATTATTCTTTTTTTGCATACTTGCAGTGCTTGCAATTAGTCGGTTGATATAGTATGAAGCAGTTGGGAAGGCCTCAGATATCGTCAGTCATCAGTAGAAATTATTAACAGCTTAATCAATTGACTTTTATTTGAATGTCAGCAGTTATTTTTATCCATAGACGTGAATATTTCTGCCTTTGTTGTTGCTGCCTAGCCATGAATTTGTATCACTTCTTATTTGTTTGAAGGGGTATGTTCATGTAGTTTCGTATATGACTTGTTGTACTTCATATGCTTTTATTGTGAAATGTCTTGATTGTGAAATTTCTTGGCATGTTTTGCCATAATTTGTAGTGTCTAACTTTATCTTTCATATATTTGCCATAACTGTAATGTACTGTATTGCACAATGCCATATACTGCACACTTATTATTTTTATTATAACATTTTGTTGTACAGACTTGTAGTACTTCTTGGCACTTTGCTTTTATACTTTTTATTTTCTGTAATCCCTTTGTACAACCGGCGAGCATTTTGTTTTGCCTTTTACCTTTAGGTTTAACAGCAGTGATTTATTGTTAATCCCTTGCATCTTCTTGTCAACACAATATGGGAAATACAAAGGAAAACACTATTGGGCTGTTGTGCTTCTTTTCTTTTATGGACTAAATAATTCCAAAAAACTGTCCTTTCACCACTAGAGGGCAGCAAACACTCGTGACGCTCAACATATAGCATCAATATATAGCTAGGTAGACTGTACACTTTGTTATACAACAATATAAAGATCAGCACATCATGTAACACTACATTTCCCAGAGGCGTTAGCATGGCTGCATTGACGCTAACTTGATACATCTAATATTGCAATTCTTCACAGAGGGCAGTGATTTAAATACACAGGTCATCTCCACCAATCATGTACCGCAGAGGAAAGACTGCAACATTTTAATAAACATTAAAAAACACATGTTAAATCGGTTGTTTAACCTGCTAACTGGTAAGTAAATAAACCGACTAGCTTAGTTGCTTACTTGACGCTTGTTTTGACAGTTCCGGTGTGTACTTTCAAAATAAAAGCCCCAACACAAGAGGGATTTTTACCCCCAAAGCAAATACAACAAGGCATCGTTAGTGCGCAGCATCAATTTCCATTTTATCTCTGCTTATCACTTCTTGTATACAGTTTAAAGGCTTAACATAAAACACGTGCACACACAGAACTTTAAACTCCCATCAACCCTTGCGAGATTTACAGTAGGAACCTTCTGCTAAGTGACTGCTAGCCGGCTACAGTGAAATTGAAGTTGTTCAAAATGTTGGGAAGACATTGAACTCTGACGCCTCCTGTTCCTGCCCCCCGTGTTGCTAAATATAGGTCACAAGCTGTCTGAACACACCTCGCTGCATTTGCTGACAGACGAGTCTCACTTCCTTTCTTTTGAGGGACAGGGCTCCTATTCCCGGGGATCACGCGACCTCGCTATCATGTGCTGAAGACCAGTCTGCTGTGAGCCGCGTTTGACAGTAGCAGCAATGAGGGCTGGAGTCGGGACGCAGGTATGGGACAGAGCTGCAGCTACCTGCCTCCTGACGCTCTGTCTCGGCTGTTTACACGTGATCGCCCTCAAGTCACAACTGTTCACCAGGCTCGGAGGCTCATCTACCTCCACTGAGCCCCCCATCAGCTATGAAACGTTTTATTTTGACCAGAAGGTGAGTTTGACGTTCATCTCTGTAGTTTATTTTAAACTCATTTGTTTTATGAAAAGTATTTATTCAGGTATGTTTCACACTGGTTTCTTCCTCCTTTACTTCTTTCTGTTTCACTTCCCTTTCACATGTTTGGTCTGCACCCTATAAGTAATCATTCAAATGAGTACGGTAAGTAGGACCCATAGTTGGTCCCATACAATACATTAATACATTAATTATGATCAGACTGGTGTTATACTGTCAATATGATTTTTACAAAACCAAGAGCATTTAAAGCACCATTTGCTGTTGGCTAATATCTGCATCACTTGCTCTTTCTTAACTTTCAATGCACTTACTCCGTATAAGTTGTTCGTGTGTTTAGTATGCAGACAATGGAGTGGTCTCGTGTGACGTCACAGTTTAGCTGTCGGCCATGTTGGAGTACATGTTGGAGTACACACAGCCACTGGCATGCACGGCTGAGTCGCAGAACCTATCGATCATGGTGAACTTTTGTGCTGTCTTTGGTTGTGGCAGCAGAGCTGATAGAGACAAGAAATCATTCTTTGGTTTGCCAGCGGTCATTACACATCAAGGAAATTACACGAAGGAGCTACCCAAGCGACGTCGCCAGAAATGGCTGTCGCGCATCTCTCGAGATATAAAGGAATCGAATTTGGGGTACACTCGAGTATGTGCGGATCACTTTATAAGTGGTCAGTGATTTTATTTGCAAATTCGTTTGTGAACAGTATTTAATAAAGGAAATATAAATTAAACATGGACATGAGAAGGTTACCGAAGCTTCATCGGCCCGTGACAGCAGTCGGTGCCAGAGACGTGTCGCGCGTGTACAACAGGCGAAACACAGAGATGCGGCCTCAGCATTGCTTGATATGAGTTTAACGTCGTATCATGTATATATATATATGTGTATATATATATATATATATATGTGTGGGGGGGGATGAAGTTAGGAGTTAGTTGAAAGTGAATTCCTACACACACGCACACAATGACATGCACGTACAATGTAAACAAACACACGTGTCTGTTTGCGCTGAGTAAACATTGAATATTGCTAAATATCGGACCAGATCTGTATATATTTACCCTTCCAATGACGAGATGAGAATTCTCGACGACCGTTTCTTTGACGTCTCGGACCCATCCACTGACAAACTGATTATAAGCGTCGAGCCCTTTGTAGCACTCCAGCTCGTCTTTCGTGTAAGGACTCGGGGTGTTCACGAGATACGCGTAGATGTTGGCGTAGTTTACCGATGGAAGACAAGTAGGATCGGCACTGAAACGATCTGCACTCATCGTATAAGGATCCAAGTTACCAATAACCTTCAATTTGGCAAGGTAGCGAACCTTTGATGCACTATCCAGTGATTCAAAGTATGGTATTTTCGCCGCACTTCCTTGTTTACTCGCCGCCATGGAGGATCTGTATGTACTCCAACATGGCCGACCGACCTGGTAACTAAGGAGATCGTGACGTCAGTGAGACCACTCCATAGGTGTTTCCCTCGGGTTTCCTGTAGTGAAGGGAAAACCATCACAATTGGTTTTGTTCCTGCCAGCAGAACTGTAACTATCCCTGCTGGCTTCCTGCCTAAAAAGCTCCCCGGGGCCCAGTGAGTGTGAAACACTTTACCTCAGAGATCTTCATTCAAGCCTTTGCATTTTCCATTTTGCTGTTACTTCATGGAGAATCAGATTGCATGTTGAGTTCATGCAGCGCTACGTAACGCGGCGTGACGTTCAGTGACTTGTGAACCTGACTCATACACACAGTCACAAGACTGTGCACGTGTACATGACTCTCCTGTTCCTGCAATCAGGGATGCTGTGAACTCAACTCACATTTAGAGCCAGTCTGTGATCTGTCTGTATTTACCTTTTGCGTAGATACTGAAAAGACAATCCAGGAAGTAAATAGAAACAATCCCTGATGCTGTTTCAACCAACGTTGAGAGGATTAATAAACACCTTAGAATAACACACAGATTATAATAAAGTGTGTATTACCAAAGCACAGAATATTCGGATTTTAGAGCCACAGTGATTTGTTGATATCTCATTGCAGCTGTTTTGATAATCGATTAATCATTTAAGTCAGTTTGATGGTTCCAGAGTCTCAAATGTTGCTTTTGATTCAGTCACCTCGGGCTCTAGAACAATGGTGGAAACTCTTTCCCGATGTTTTATTGACCGGACGTTTAGTCGATAAATCCCCCCCAAAAAAGAATCGACTGATAAATCGAAAATGAAAACTGCTGTTAGCTGCAGTCCGAAGTGTAATATTAACAAACTACAGACACTATTTGGAGAAGGGGGACAAAGCTCCACACCTGGTCCAGCCCACCACATCCTGTCCAATCAGACACGCCGACAAGAAGATAAAGACCATTTCCTCCCTTCTGTCGTCCTTTGTCTTGTCTGATGTGCTTTCTTTGGCCAATCAACAAACGCATTATATGCTTCATCTCGACAAGTAAACCAAATCAAATCCCTGTAATCCACTTTTCAGTCGCAAGTCTGCTGTTTTTTGTTTTGTTTTGTTTTTTGTTCCAAAAGTATCATCAATCATGCTGCCTTTTTTCGACACTCTGTGGGACGAGCTGCTGCGAGGGGAGCACCGAGTGATCTCGAAGAGGAAATCCTCCCGACTGCATTTTGCCTCCAGACAATGAATGGAAGGGCCTTTAGCATCCTCCCAATTAACTGTTGTAGTTTACGCTTTACTAGTTTCCCTCATGTCTTCATTTGCTAGACTGTAATACGACAGGCTTTCCCCCCCCTGTTGAATCGTCAAAGTTCTGGTCCAGTTGATGTCCAGTATGTGAATGGAATTTTAATTGGAGCAAAGTGCCGGCTGCAGTAACCACATGGTGGCACTACTCATCAGGGTGTGGATTTGTTATGAAACCCGTCTGGTGGGGTTTTGTGATGTGCATACTGAGTGGGTGCAAATGTACGAACCACTTTAGTTTGGCATTTAAATCATAGTTCAAAGGAATATTTCTGTTTGCGCTGCAACAGAATTTGTCTTTCAGTAATTTAAGCGTTTCACTCCCAAAAAATCAGACATCTACAATTTTAAAAAACCCCTGTAGGAGTAAAAAATGACTAATAAGACAAAATGAAAACGTTATTAGTTTTTTAAATCTTTTCAATGGAAATGCAACAACTTAAATGTTAAGAAAATTCTTGCATTACACTTTGGATGACTATTGCACTACTGAGAGCGATTTAGCTGGGAAACTGCCGAACCTTTCCTTTTAACTGTCTCATGGTCCCCTCACACTTAAAAGCATTGCCAAGCGCTCAGGAGTCAAGGCTTGAATGAACACATTGAGGCCCCAGAATCTTTTTGGTGTCACTGGCTCATAAAATTGCTGCCTCCTTTGTGTCCACTGAGGAGGGAAGTGAGCGAGGAGGGAGGAGGGGGGAATGGGGGGGGGGGGGGGGTGAAAACAAAACAAAAAAACATTTTGTGTTAAGTGTTGGTGCTGTTTCAAGGGGTTGGACAACCCGATGGCGTCATGGGGCCGTCGTCTCTGTGAAGTTGTTGGTTTCTCTCTGCTTTTGTTTCATAGAGAATACAGGGACATAAGGTGAAAGGGAAAGATACCCCGGAATCCCTGAGTTTGGATGAAAGGACATCTCGTGGCTCATCTAAAGTGGAACTAATGCGGCGTCCCTTAAACTGGCTCCAACATATTTTAATACAAATTGGGGCTAATTACTCCAGAATCCAACCTCGGGACTGTCATTTCACAAGTTGGCACGGGGCCATGTAGCCACAGATCCCGTCCAACTCAGAGTAGTCAATGCACGCTGGACATTTTAATGTCAGTAAATTATTGCCACGTTGGCTTTTCTGTCAACAAGTCTGACCGATGCACAAGAGACATTAACATTTTGACTTTTACATGTTGCTAATTTTTTTCAGAAAGTGAGCTGCACATTATGTTATAACCACGTTATGTTTGTGATCATCTAAGATTATGCACCAATTTCACATTTGTTTTACGTGTCACAGATCGATCATTTCGGTTTCCTGGAGGATGGCGCCTTCAAACAGCGATACCTCGTTGCCGACAAACACTGGCAGCAGCCCGGAGGACCCGTTCTGTTCTACACTGGCAACGAAGGCGACATCACCTGGTTCTGCAACAACACTGTGAATATCCCACCCGTGACCTTTTGTGTTTACACTGCGCATAATCCCCGCTCTTAATTCAGCGCCTGTCTTTGTTGTCTCCGTAGGGCTTCATGTGGGAGATTGCGGAGGAGTTGGGCGCCATGCTGGTTTTTGCAGAACATCGTTACTATGGAGAGTCCCTGCCGTTTGGACAAGACTCTTACAGTGTAAGTGAAGTGTTATACTTAGAGTACATCTAAGGCTGACTCAAATCTGATTAAATATTGATGATGATTGATGATTTTACATATATATATATATATATATATATATATATATATATATATATATATATATTGTTTTGAATGTCTTATTTTTACAACAATACTGGTCACCCGCTTGCAGGACGGCAAGCACCTGAACTACCTGACCTCGGAGCAAGCCCTGGCCGATTTTGCGGTGCTGATTCAGAACCTGAAGAGCACTTTACCCGGAGCTCAGCACAGCCCTGTCATCGCCGTCGGAGGTTCCTATGGAGGGATGCTCGCCGCCTGGTTCAGGATGAAATACCCCAACATCGTGGTTGGGTAAGACATCAGTGCGGGTCTGGGGGCCTTTAGGTTGGATTAACCCCAAAGATGTGCAGCTTGTGTAATTTTGAGAAATAGAAATGTTTTTGCTTCTTAATTGTATTTCAGAGCTCTGGCAGCTTCTGCGCCAATATGGCAGTTCACCGGTATGGTGCCATGTGGAGACTTCTACAAAATAGTCACGCAGGACTTCGCCAGCAGCGGGAATAACTGTGACGCAAACATCAGAAAGTCTTGGAAGGCCATTAACAATGTCTCCTCCACTGGTAAGTTGTACAGTCAAGATGGGTTGATTTATCCTATGTGTCATAATGTAGGGAATCTGACTCTTTTGAATTATTCAGAATGATGAATGAACCCCGTTTTATCTTATATATGAGGAAGCCTCCTGGATTTTAAGAGTTTCTGCACGTTTGTCCACATCGTCCACATTCGTGGGTTTGATTCATTGTCGGCTAAAGCCTGAAACCAGACAGCTGTTACTAAAACTTATATAAAGTGGATATAAAGTCTGGAGCCTCTCCACAGCACAGAGAACAGATTGTTACGTGTGGATCCATAAAATTTACAACCTGCATAACTCAGACTAGCTCAGTCCTTTAGTATTCAGCTCAGATCAGAAGAAGAGAGTTTGCCCACAGGATCCCTGGTACATTCTCACAATCCTAAACTGTAGGAATAAGCTTCGTTGCATTGTGTGGTACTGTTTTATTACCATCACAACATTAAAAAGTACACCAATAAAAAGGTTGATACCACTTTCTGATAAGGCGCCCTTTATAAGCTGTAATTAATGGCTTGGTTTTTTGTTCTTAAATCATGTTCTAATGCTTTATAGAACAGGTATAAGCTTTTAATAACTATAACCTTGAAGTTGCCAGGTCAGAGAAAATCCTCCTCACACAACAGTCATGTTGGAGGACGATAGACCACAACCTGGCAACCCAAAAGTTGTTCTTATTAATGTTTTATAACTGTTCTATAAAACATCAGTGAATGAAGAACAAAACGTAGTCAGGCCATGAACCACAGCTTATGAATTATATACATATATATACCAATTTATATTCCACCGCTTTCATCAAATATTGTCAAAATGAAGTTTGATAAAGTTATAAAAATAATGTCAAAACAAGAGAATCATTTATCCACATGCTGTAAGTGATGTGTAATAGGCATGTAATCACTCCACTCATAGGCCACGCATTTACCATCACATAACAGTACAAGTGTGTTTGTCACAATAATAAATAATACAATTAAACAGGGAAAACATCTGGGTGATGGTATGTTTTTAGCCCTTCATTGTGACCCAGAAGCTTCAAATAGATGGATGATAGTGTGTATGTTGGCTGTTTCCTGGTAGCACCTCTCCCAAAACCGTGAGATTCTGACGACTGAAACAGTTGAAGATGTGATATTTGGACAACCAATCAGAGACTTTAGCATAAGAAGAAATTAACTGTTTGATTTAACTTCGATGGTTAAAGTATGAGGAATTTTACCATAGAGATGTTTCGGTTGGTTACAATCCGAACCATATAAACTGACGTTTTCTGTGCATATATTAAATGAGTATTTGCTCCTTAACTTTGAGCACAACGATAATAAATTGTTCTTTTATATGCATTTTGCAGCTAAACTTATCATGAGGTTCTGACATCATACCTGTAAAGACCCGAGGGAGTTGTAGTCGTTAAATGCTGGAAAAAAACAATCTTGTTTTTATCTTGGTTAAAACGACAACGTCAATGTCAAAGTTTGGTACACAGCAGTAGACGTACATGCAGGAGTGACATTTAATCATTGTTTGCTCTCTTCTGACAAGCGTCTGGTCTTCAGTGGCTGTCAGAAGAGTTCAGTCTCTGCGGCCCTCTGAAAAACGACAACGATGCTGTCGGCTTCAAGAACTGGCTTCAGGAGACTTGGGTGAACCTGGCTATGGTGGACTACCCCTACGAAGCCAATTTTCTGCAGCCACTTCCTCGCTGGCCGATCCAGGTACAAAGATCCACGAGTAATATAAGATTTAAAAGAGAACTTGTGGATAAAAAAAAAACGGATCCCAATAACATAATAAACTTCCTGCCAAAGGTCTTGACTTCATTGCAACTTTAAGTTGTGTTGGCCTTTGGTTAAGTGCCTGACAGCCTGTCCTTGATTGAAGTGAGCGTGTTATTTAGCCGATTGTGTTACAAGTGTTTGTTGTGGTCGTCCAAGCTTTTGTTGACAACAGCTGTCAATTAACTTCATTAATATTCATAAGGATCTCGTTTCTTTTGGATTTTAAGTATTCTTTAGATGAGCAGCTACAAGTAAGCCACCGTTCTTTTCTTTCTCTCGTACCAATGGTCCTTTCATTTGCACACTCCGTCAGATCTCTGAGGTGTTCCTCTTGGGACGCTCGCATGGCTCCACAGAAAGAGGACATTTGCCCAGAGCAGCTCATGAAGGCCATTAAAACAAAGGTTCACCCCTCTCCATTGAATGAGACTGTAACAAATACTTCACAAGACACTTGATGAGAAAAAAATACCAAAATTGAAAAAAGAGCCAATTTCTTAAAACTCTCCACATTATAAAACGTCCTTGGTTTTCATGTAAGCGAGCTTGTATGACAGTAGGGTGGCTGTTTGGCTGCCGCTGATTGACTTGGATGCAATGTATTCCACCAGTCACCCTGACATGTCACGTGCATAGCTCTGCGACTGACCCCGGACTCTCTGTTCGGTGCTCCAACACCCCTCCGAGCACCCCATACAGCAGACACGCACTAAAACTTTTACCAGTGCGATACATTTTTTTTCTGTCTGCTTATTTGTTTATCGTTAAGACTCTGAATAGGTCCAGGAGCGTCACGTCAGCGGAAATAAACACTAAATGGCCATTATGAGTTTTTTGGCTCCTTGCCTTTAATGTATGCGACCCCTATGGGTGGTTTAAGCGGTTTAGGCAGTGGGTGCAAAGAGGAGCTTTTTTAATGACAAAGCTAATGTGATTATCTGAGTGAGTGTGAGAACGGGGTATTGAGGGCTTAGAGGAGGGAAATCTGTTGGCAGAGATGAATGTATAAGCCTAATCCGATCTGAAAAGTAAGAAGAAGATGCTTTGGAGCAATTGCAGTGTTTTTCTTCTTTTTTTTTCTTTTTCCACGGTATAAATCTTTGGTTGGACATGTCTGTGGCCCTCCTCATCCATCGACCACCAACTCCTCCCCAGCCCGCAGACAAAAGCCTTAGTAACAGACTCCACACTAGCGCAGCTCCCCTCCAGCCCGGGACAAGAAAGCCCAGTTTGTCTGCCTCACAAAGAGTGCAGAACAACAGCCGCAGCCAACTCTGCTGCTGCAACCATAACAACACGCAGTGAAATTAAACAGAGGCTGAAACTCAAATATTTATCATCCACGCTATTAATTCTAAGGAAATCAACCGTGCTCAAACAAAATAGTATTTAGGAGAGCAACGTTTAGATCATTGGCTATAAGTAAATGCACTTTCTACTCCCCGTGCCAAGACCGCAGCGATAAATTCAAGTTCATTCCGGGGAATTTCACATGCAAATTAGGCGCCACCACTTTTTATGTGGAAAAACACTTTATGGGCCACAGGAAAGCTCCGGTCTTGTAAACAACTCGGATATAAGCTCTTTCGATATTTGTATATTTCTCTTTAATTCTATTTAAAAAGGAAGTGAATGAAGCTGTCAATGGCTTCAACAGCTCGCCTTAAGTTGAATGGAATCACACACATTACTTTCGAATGTTTTGCTTCTTCATGGGTTGTATTTTTTCAAGGTGGTGTGCAAGTATCTGGCTTTCGATATGGCTGTGTCGGACTACCAGCTGCTGCACGGCGTCTCCCAAGCAGCAAAGGTCTACTACAACTACACCGGAAGCTCCTCCTGCCTCAACACATCGCAGACGGCAACCGGCAGCCTCGGCTTCCTCGGCTGGTTTTACCAGGTGCGGTGACGCCCGAGCTCGGGGATCGAGTCTTGTCGTGCTCAATAAAATCGCAGCACGCATGTGTCAGCGGGCAGCTTCACCTGTCACAATGAATACGTGTTCAATCCCTCATTCCCAGGCCTGCACAGAGATGGTGATGCCCATGTGCACGGACGGCGTCCAGGACATGTTTGAGCCGGAGGAGTGGAACTTCAAGGCCTTCTCTGACGAGTGCAACGCCATGTTCGGGGTCAGGCCGCGAGCCGACTGGGCGGGCACGGTCTACGGGGGGAAGGACATCGCCTCGCACAGCAACATCATCTTCAGGTAAACGTGGCTTGCAAAATGCCAGGGCTAGGCAGAAGGTTTTCTGGGTTTGTCGAGTGCAGCGAGAGACTTTTAAAGTGCAGCTTTTGGCTGGCTTCGATTGCAGACGAATACAGAGTACCCACAGGAGGTAGACAGAAGCATGTAGAAATGTGGCTCAATCACAAACAACAAGGTTGGTGTTATGCGGTTGAATACCAATTACCAGCTTTTGTCAAGCTATAAAATGGTCTTGCACTCAGTTTTCAAAGCAGCCCAAATGAATTGTCATAACATATCCCGAATATTAAAAGAGAGCAGCCCACGTGGGAGGCTGACAGATACTGACACACAACCTACGTGGACCCAGGTTTGTAGCAGTGGTGGTTTAGTCAGTTACAATTAAAGTGCTTTGTAATTTTGTGTCACAAATTTCATTGTGCTTTTTATTCTACTTACATCTGTATTAAAGTCTGTTGCCTTCTTTTTATTGGGAAGTTCTGGTGTTAAAAGGTGATTTTTAAGTAAAAAGAATAATGAGGTATTTTGCTCTTTCCACTTCATACTTTGTCCAAACAATTCTACAACAATTCGCCAATGATGCTCCATGTGAATACCCTAAATGAACTCCCCGTATATGCGGCACACCAGTGTCTGATCGCCACCTCCGCTGTTGCATTTCAGTAACGGAGGACTCGACCCGTGGTCGTCCGGTGGAGTGACCTCCAACACGACGGCTTCCCTGGTTTCCGTTGTGATCCCTGACGGAGCCCATCACTTGGACCTCCGCTACAGCAATGACCATGACCCACCTTCAGTCCGCGCGGCCCGGGCGTTAGAGGTGATGTACTTTCGAGAGTGGATCAAGCAGGCTAAAAAGACGCCTCACACCTCTTAGTGCCTAAAAAGCAGCGCAATGTCACCCGACTCAGTCGGCCTCGCTTTAATGCACGTGACAGCATTTCACAAGGTGCTCGCTTCATCATTCTGCCAAAGTTATATGCCTTTTTATTAATTCATGTTGTGGACAATCATTTTTCTTCACATTGAATGATGGCCTTTTTATTTAAATAATTGCAACATAACTCCTGATCTTAATGCCATTAATCACGTGAGAATGTTTTAAGTGTATGAGACACACTCCATTTCTTCATGCCAAACTATACTTTTCCAAGCGCTTGGAGAGGCACTCCATTATGAGCAATAAATGAGATTGAGTTGTCACTTTCTATGTCAATAATTTAATCACATTGTTGTCATCAAAAGACAGGATCATCCTCATTTATGTTCTTTATCTCCGACGCTAACGCTTGCCAAAAACTCATTAAAGCCTCCAAACTTGTCTTTTCCTTTTGTCATTCAGTGGTACAATCAGGGATATGTTTAGTTATTACCATCTTTAATTTCATTTTTGTCTCCCAGTTTCATCGTTACAACTTGACACCCCGTATTTAGTTAGTCTTCTCGATTAGCCACTGTTGTTACTCAGGTGTAGTTCTTCTTTCAAAGTAAGTGTTTACTCAGATCTTTTGCTTTTTAACACTTGAGGAAGTCTCAGGAGAAAAGTTTGGCACCAAATGGAAAGAAAATCCAACAAAAATGTTTTTAATATCCTCTGCACAGAGTGTAATATTCAACTTGATTTGTTATTGTTCACAGTGCCTTCCTCACTCTTTAGGTTTTCTATTCACGTCTTACACCACCTTCACTTAACACGCTGTCTACCGGTGAAACGGATTAAAAGGCTGCTGATGATATTGTCTTTTGATCATAGAAGGATGTACCGTTACTCTGTCAAGCCAACTCTTTGTCATGTTGTAGAGAGGCCGGGGCTTTTAAGTTACTTCCACCTAGCAGGAGATTTAATAAAAACCCAATTGGAGGAGGCCAATAAAGTCAGTGGTGGGAGATTATTGCAGCTCCGCCTGCTGACCTCTCCCCTGTGGACCAACCTGTGGGATTCCCCCCGGCACGCATTCATTCACCGGCTGCCATTAAAGCTTTAAATTGCGGCACCAGGGCAGCTCATAGTCCCGGGTTTGTTCCCCCCCTGCTAGTAATATTATTAATACAACTCCTGGGGTGCCAGAGAGGTTGAGGAGGGTTGATGGAAGGTTAAGAGTGAAGCAGGAACCGGCAGGGACCAAGAAGCCTTTTGTAGTTCACCATGAAGCCGGGTTTTTTCTGTTAAAAAAAAAAAATCAAACTCAAAGACTCAAACGCCATAAAAATACTAAGACTGAAACACTTTGACTGCTAATGAAATCATGTCTTGTTGCTTTTTAATTTCCTTTAATCTATTCTGGCCCAATTACCCCCCCCCCCCTCTTTTAAAGCAGAAGTTCCTGACATGACATGACTTTGTGAGGCAGATGGGGGAACATGTCCTGCACTGGTATGTGGGTTGATTTTCTACCGGGAGACACAAAGCCTGGACATTATGTCACAGGCTTGACTGGATTTCAGACACCCCAGTAGAAAGACACACAGCTAAACGTGGGGGAGGACGGGCTCTTCGCCGCTAAATGCCGTCCTTAAACTTTTTCTCAGGACTTTGAGAGGTCATTCATTTTGCCAGCCCTTTCTCAGTCTCTGACACTGGCCATCAATCAAAGGTGTTATTAGTATTCTCCCGACCCCGAACTCCGAGTATGTCCCATGCTCAGACAGGGACCACACACTAGTATAGGAAGAGATTAAGCCCATCACGTTGGGCCGAGCTCCCCGCTCCAGAGGAGTAGGGTGCTGCTGAATTAGTAAATCTCTCAGGCCCAGAGGGCGTGGTGGTGGTGGTGTTTAACAATATCTCAACAATGTGGATCTGTGTACTTAACAATTTGGTTGTAGGGGAAACGGCACAGCAGATTACTAATGATTTGCTCCGAATTCAAATTCCCCCAAAGCTCCAAACATAATGAGTCTTTGAAGATGTAATCTATAGTTTGACCCCCTGTGATTAGCGCTAAAACAAACGCTGGCCCGTTATAGGAATAAAAAAAAAATAACGTAACAATTAACCTCACACTTCGCGTCTCGAGAGTGGAAACAAGTCAACAGCTCTCGGTTCATATATATATATATTAGGGGTGTAACGATACGCGTATTCGTATTGAACCGTTCGGTACGAGGCTCGCGGTTCGGTACGCATGACGAACCGAATACGTTTGAATAAAAAAAAATTACATTATTTTTTTTTTTAAAAAACCTTTATTTAACCAGGTAGTCCCAGTGAGATTAAAAATCTCTTTTGCAAGATGTAAGTAACAATACAAGATGTAAGTAACAATACTACATAACATTAAGGAGCAGTTTTAGTTTTTTATGCTTCTGTGTTGCTAAGAAGACACCCCAGAAGATGGGTCACTCAGGTATAGTTCCATCATTGTTCAAAGTCAAAGAATACCTTTATGATGTTAGTTGTAATGAATACATATATTTTAAAATCAAGTACATTTCTCTGGCATTTATAGTTTTCTACTGTACCGAAACGTACCGAACCGTGGCTCCACTGTATTGTACCCAACCGTGAATTTTGTGAACCGTTACACCCCTATATATATATATATATCACCCTACTATATATATATATATATATATATTCCGAGCTGCTCTGCCTCAGCCCAACCCCTCTCTCCCTCGCAGCCTTTATGCAACAATAGAAACTTGTTTCTGGGATCTGTGCGTCAGGCTCTGTGATGTGAATGACCCACCAGCACAAAAGCCAAAGCCTCTTGACTGTGGGGGGGGGGGGGGGGGGGGGGGATATAGCTGCCACGACTGTGATGATGTCACTTTGCCAAAACTGTGCTGCTATAGCAAAGAGAGGGAGGCAGAATGACTTTGTCCAGGCGCTACAAGCTCAGTTCTCCTCCACTGAATCCATGAGACGTTGTGGTGTGGCATCACTGCGGTGAACTCAAAGTTTAGAATTTACAAATACATGCTTGTAGTATAATGCCAGATGAAATGAACTGAAAATGCGAAGTCTAGTTTGTTTTCTCGCTTTCATGGCCAGCTGTATAAACAGAAAGATATTATTTGTTTTGTAGCTATTTGTTGCTCGTAGATTTGAGTTTTTCTACACTTCTTTTCAGCTGCAGAGTTGTGCTGGGCCGCGGATAATTAGATCAGTGCTATCACTTTCACTGTCTCGCTTTCTCCCCAGGAATTAACATAAGAAAGAATTTTTTAACGGCCTCACTCCCTCGCTGCTTCAGACTTTTTCTTTTCATCCCTCCAACTCTTAAATGAGTCACTGCTTCACCTCAATGTGCACTTTTTGTAAGAGGGAGGGATCGTCTTTCAATAATTCAGCTGCAGCGTCTCTTAAACTTGAAATGAGAAAAATACACGAAGGCTTTAGTGTGATCAGATTGAAACTCGTGCATTTTCTGGTAAACAAATATAAAATATGTGCTGAGTGTGGCAGAAAGTTCCACGTTTTTACTGCGTAGTTAAACTAGCCTGACAGTCCATACACTTAGAATCCGGTTGGAATTCCACTTAAATTGGGATGAGTGCTGGCAACATGACAATCTGGCTCTTGGACACATCCTCCGTTGTATTCACGGCTGGCCAAGAAGCTTCCTGTAAATAAGTTATTGTTTACAACAGAAGTTTCATACCCAGGATTTCTTTGGGTCAACATTTCTTCTGGCACACTGAGCCTGAACTGCACTTTATTCCCCTTTAATTTAACAGCTCCGGCAGCTTTTCTAGTTAAATCGACTGTTCATTATTGAGACCCATTTCACGAAGGGGCTGTGAGGTGCAATTTAATGAATCTCTGGCACAAAGCTCCCTTTCAGTGCCGGGCGAAGAATAGAGGCTATTTAGACCCTGTAGGGCTTTATGTCAAAGGCAGCCCATAATAGTTGTCAGGCCAGGGCAGAAATTCCCACTGGCCTGGGAATGCACTAGAAATCAACTTTTGCCATGAGCAGATTAAGACACAAGCGAGCAGTTGGGAAGATTCTCCCAAACAGTGGCATCTGTTTGGGCACAGAGATTTTCCCACTGAAAAGAAGCCTTTCTCACTACTACATAGCCTCGATTTGATCAGTGCCTAAATGAACAGTAATTAGATTACAAGTTAACTTCTACTTAATCCAGACAGGAAACACACAAGTAGGCGTGATAATGGAATAGTGGTTCAACGTTTTTTAAAGGCAAGCAGGAATCTTATAAATAAAAAGACTCAGTGGCTGTTTTTATGGGATATTAACTATAACCCCAAAAAATATATAATTATATTTTCTTCTATGCTAAACAGAGATAGTTTTGCACAACAGTTCTACCCAGTAAAAGTACTATTCTTTTCTCTGTTACAGTAATATCCTCCAGTTTTATGCAAGCCTTTTCGGTTCAGCGCACACACAAACAGTTAAACTAGAGGGGGAGAGTTCTGACGGAGGCTATTGTCTACAACTCGGCAGGGAATTTCAGACAAATCCCTCTTAGATGCAGGTGGTCAGGCACAAGCAAAGAGTTAAGTCCTGCGCTCTCTTTGCCCCTCCTCTTTGATGTTCTGACATCATTAGTCCAGCCCCCCGAAAGATCTCCTCGCTTCCCTCCGAGCCCTTCACTTCTACTCTGGAATGTTTACAGGAACTTCATGAGCAGCATCAGGACCGAAGGTTTGTCAGGGGTGAAAAAAAGACATGCTCTGAAGAAACTTTTGCTTCTGGGAGCACAGCGGATGCCACAGGTGTAGCCGCTGGGCTCAGTAGAGGAATGGCTGTTCAGACTGCAATCATGAACCCTCAGTTCATGAATTTCTGCTTCCCTGGCTCTGTGATGGAGTACGACATGGAGAAGAGTCTGGATGGGAGTCTCCTCTGTGAGGCGGAAAATGACGAGGACTACAGGGAGACCACCAGGGACTTGCTGAGCTTCATAGACTCAGCCTCCAGCAACATCAAGCTGGCTCTGGACAAGCCGGTGAAATCCAAGAGGAAAGTCAACCACCGGAAGTACCTGCAGAAGCAGATCAAAAGGTGCACGGGTATGATAACGCCAGGAAACATAGCAGAGCCCCCAGTCAAGAGGCAGGGTTCCCCCGTGGCTCAGCCCATGCAGAGCAAAACTCCGCCGAAACGCGATGGGGTCCAGGCCAGCTTACAGAGCAAGAGCTTGGCAGCCCTCTTCAGCCCTGTGAAAGATATAAGGGGTGAAAAAGCCAAGAAACCACCCCTGAGGCATCGCAATCTGCCCCCCTCTTTTTTCACAGAGCCGGCCAACTGCTCCAAAGTCAGCTCCACATCTGGGATGACGCTGAAGGACTTGGAGCGAGGCAACCCTGAGGCCGCAGAGTTCTTCGAGCTCTTGGGGCCTGACTACAGCAACATGGTCAGCGAACAGGACCTTTATCAAAGTGTCCGGGTGCAGCCAGAGATGGGAGGCCCGGATCCCTCTTCCTACGATGCTCAGCATTTAGTTGGCGGTCTCCTCTACTCGGAGCCCTGGACTAGCTGCTCAGGACCCTCGAAGAAAGTAGGCGAGAGCCTGCGTACAGGTCTGACCCAGCCGCCTGCCTACTGTCCCTCTGAGGCCGCTTCTGGGTCCATAGAGGACAACGCACTGTGCACTTTGGCCTTCCCGAACTTCTTCACAGACTGCTCCATACCTCAGGCCACTTATGATTTGAGTGGTGGTTATAACAGAGCTAATTATTCATCTCTATGAGAATGCGACAATTCTGTCCTTAGAAGTGCTGGCAAAAAGCAGATAAAAATTGTTCTGACAAGTTTAACACTAGCCTAAGAGAGTTGCATGTTATTGTATCATATTTGTTTATCTGTTGCGGAAGTAATATCGCAAATGGATTTCAACATTTTGTCCCATTCCCCTCTCACCAACAACACAAATCTCTTTCTTTGAGAGAAACAAGGAACTAAATATGTCTTTCATAAACAAATATCCAAAGCGTTTTAAGCAACTGGATACCATGTACTTTACAACATCTCAGTTTCATTTACTGCACTGTTGGTTTAGTCCCCTGAAAGCCACTTGTTGCTGGGAAAAGGTGTTATCGGACTCGCATTGGACAGAAGATGCTGAAACAATCGACCCTGTTGGTAACTGCTCAGAGGAGAGGGGAAAACACATTTTGCTCAAATTACTTTTACAACAATGTGTGACGCCATGTTTGTTTTCCAACATTTTACAGCTCACATAAATGAGCTGGCAGAGCCACCACTTGTATCCGTTTTGTTGGAAAACCCTTAAATGTATCTAGCTACTGCGACAGGGCAAAATAAAGCTGGTCTTTATTACCGTGACGACAGTGTCTTGAGTTTGTGTTCATTGCTGATCGTGGATGTTGTGATTATCAGAATACACGAGGGTACAAGGCGAGTGTCTCTAAAAATACATGTCTACAGTTCTGAACAGAGTTAAGTGAAGTACAGAATACGGCAATATATAAATAGATAAATAGATAAACGCTGGGGGTCAGATCAACAAACTTTGCTGAGCGTTTTACATCTCATCTCAGAGTCTTTTCGCTGATGCTACGTTGCCCTGATTTTGTTCTTACTTGTTAAATTCTATTTGTTTATCTTTTTTTAATCTTTTTTTGTTGTATTTATTTATTGAAGCACTTTGTAACCCTGTGTGTTCTTTGCAGACTTTTACTTACTTACTATTTGATTGCAATGCGATACAACTGTCTTATAAAGAAACTGACAAGAGTTGAGTCAACACACAAAACCATATGGGAAAAAAACGAAATAGTTTTTATTCCAGGGCTGACATATTGCACTGTATTACATCACAGAGGTGTTTTTAATTGCTCTAACCATACAGTGTATTTAAATCAATATAACAATATACTCCAATATGTGTACTCATATATGTTGCTTGTAAATACACTGCTGATAGCACACTGTTCAAACATCCAATAAATCATAATTCCAGTCCCATTTGTTGAGACAGAATTAAAGAATTCAGAGCTGCATGATTAATTTCACATTCCTTCTGGGGCTGAGCTGGCTGGTAAACACCCTGTACGACATAAACACCTGAAAGTGTTGTGAGACTAGAATAATGAAAGTGCATGTAAATGTTAAACCCCTTCACATCATTGCCCTTAATTAACTCCTCAACGTTTCCACAAACATGTCTTTATTCCCGCTGATGAGCAAAAGATGGAGGATTAGTAGCATTCGTTTCAGTTAAATTCACAAACCACTCCACTGGGTCCATTTGGCAGCTAAATGTCTGAATAGGGGGATTGTTGCGGATCCGTTAATTTCCTGTATTTTTACATGAAGCTGGCTGGGGGTTTAAACTCCCACAGTATGACCTCCTCACAGGAAATCTCCCCCCACACATTTGAATTCCATGACCCCACTAAAAATATGATCACCCTCTGCTGGCTGTTGAAGGCTACTAACTAAACTGAACTACGACTAAATCCTCATTTTGTGAGCCTGCAAACCGGAGTCTATTTCATGTAAAAGCAAGGACAACATCCTGGTTGTTTGAGACATATATGAGACATTCAAACAAGAATGTTGTTGGAGTCTTTTCTAAGTGATGTCCAGCTGTTTCAGCATTGGCCAGAAACTACAGAGGAGGGATGTCAAACCAAGGCCAACTCCTCAAACGCACCGTCTATAATTGATCTTATATTCAGGAATGTAACATAACAATCTTAGCTCTTCAGATGACTCAACATGCACAACCTGGCTCGGCGCCACACTCCTTCGTGTTACAGTGTACACACATTCACACTGACCAGCGGTCTTCACAGTTGTTCATTATACTTGGCAGCTCAGTTGAAGTTTACCGGAGGTTAAGTGTTGAAGAAGGCAAGTGCAATTTTCTTTTTTTTCTCCTCCCTAGATTTATTGACCCGTAGCTCACTCCCTTTCCCAATTTTCAATCAAAAAGCAACATAAAATGGAAGAGCTCCACAAATCTGTCCGTCAGTGCTGTATCCTCAGGCCTGCAAGCAGCTGCGCAACAAAAGCACTAGGTGGCAGTAATGCTCCATTAAAACAAATCAATCTTCACCACTCCCAGTCAGGCAGAAAGGCTTGCATCTGATGTATGAGATTATGTTTGAAATGGTAGCCTTGTGTGGTGAACACAAAGTGCCTTCTCAGATGTCTCTCCATAAAAATGAATCTGTCCTGAATTGTGTATGTTGGAGGGGAATGTATGCTTGTAAACTACGATTTTTAATCTCTTTTTCAGAGTTGGTTTAAACGGATTTCCACTCACTAGTGTTAAGATGCTTACTGGTGTAAGCGTATTGTATGACGGTGCACATATGTATTGTAATATATGTTCTACTTTGAAACACTTGTCTGCCTGTTTTTTTTTCTTCTTTTTTCTCTCTCACCTCCTGCCAGCTGGCTGTGTTGGCAGATTGGTCAACACTACCCTGTCATAAGCAGGACAAAATAATATCTGGCAATTTGCAATGCAGCAAACTAGTCACACAGAAGAGAAGGCGTATGGATTTTCTGTCCCTGAGTTGACACTGGCTGATACACTCAGATTAGACCCTACTGATGGAGCCACGACTGTATCCTGCTTTGATTTGTGGCACACTGGAGATGCTATGTTTGTCAAAGCGATTAACAAGATCCGTGTTGGCGCAGACCTGAATAACAAGAGCCAGATATAGGTAAACTAGATAATATTCCGCAGATTTTCCCTGGCATGGTATGTGATGTCCTATGATGCAAAGGAAATATTGGGTACATGCACACACATATAACAAATGGAACCACAGGAGCATGGTTGAAAAAATACAACCAGAACTGACATGAACTCCACTGAGGACATTTTATTTTCGAGTTGTTTGCTTAGTGCTACACTGGAAATGGAGTATCCATCCGCACTAGGCCTCTGACTGACCTCTCTCAGCTTGTTCTCCTCATGTCTTGTTAACGCCACCGGGGTGGAAGCACGGTGCTAGATGATGTCCACAAGGCTTTGTAGCCTCTCTCGGTGACATGCAACTTTTGTCCTAAAGCTCAAGTCAAAGAATCATTCTTTGTTTGTTTCATGGAGGGTAAATAAATACAATGACAGAAAGAAAGAATTCACATGTTGGCGATCGAAGCATTGCCATTATCTTGAATTTAATGTTTTGCAGTGAAAATTTTAAAGCAGGTCCAGCTTAAGAAAATAAGCTGTGAGTGGTATCATGGTATCTGCTGATAATACGTTATCTGCTTTAAAGATTACATTTTGTTTTTTGCAATAATACATTTACAATATATCTGTCATAACCAAATGTTAGCCGTTATAACCCCTGTGCTTCACTGTCCAAAGAGTGCATTTATACTATCAGCCAGCCCAGCAATTGATGTCTTCCTTTGGTTCTTTCTACGTCCTCTGAAAGATTTCCGATCAAAGTCTTCAAGATAGGTAGGACTAAGTTAAACTTTAAAACCTTAACACCAGAAATGTTATTTCATCACAGATGGTTTTGTAGGCTGCTTCCCACCTTTCAAGGACCTTTTCCTGCAAGGCTGTGCAGAGAGATACAACTTCATGGTGCATTACTCACATCTTGTATCGCAAGGCCTCAACCAGTGATAGCAGTTAGTATCTGTGGACATTTATTTTGAATGTATCCCTCCTGATCCTTTTCTTGTCTATGGTAGTGAGATTACCCCAAAAAGACAACCTGCTCACAGCAACAATATATTCCTTCCCACATGTAGTTCATGTCTGACTGCTTTCCATTTAAGTCTGCATTCATTTTCAGCAGCTATGATGCACTGCTTGCCTCCTTAGGGTGTTGTGGGTATGCTTGCCTACATCTGTGTGTTTTTGTCAGTGTGATAACAATTGAAAAGTGAGCAGAAGACAAAAGTCTTAGATTAAAGACAATGCTTTCATCTCCAGCATATGCCACCCATATTGAAAGACACAAGTCTCTCATGCAAATCACATGAATAAATATCAATTTAAAAGCCATTCCCAACTCGGATGACAGACTTTAATAGGTGGAGTCGCTCCTGTCACGTCTTAAAGAAAAACAACTTTCATTTCTGCCTGATTAAATGGACAAGCTATCAAAGAGGTCCAAGGCAGCAAAATGTCACTGTAGTAAATTCTGTCTGATGTTTTAAAGGTGCAATATCTGGGATTCAGTGCATCGATATAGCAGTAAACACCTATGAGCTGTGTAAAGATATAGTGACGTAATACCTGAGCAGAGAATGAAGTCGCTGTCCCTCTGTGTGTGTTGTTATCGAGCTCATACTTAATGCGCTCATATGGCGATTACCACTGATAACACCGTCCCAACCGACGGTGTCGCAATGGAGGCAAAGCACCCACCCTCCGCTTCCCCCTCAGGCAGACACTGTTAGCTCTCTCCGCACTTTTCCTGTAGTTTTCACTGTTAGCGCTGTTAGCACCGTTAGCTGCGACCCGCCGGCTCAGCTGTCACCAAAGCTGTTAGAAATGTTCCCAGTTTGGTATTTAGCCCCTTTAAATGTGTAGGAAGGGCCTGGTGATGAGCCAATGCTGTTGTTAAGGCTGCTGAAACAATGTTTTAACAATAATATTGTTTTAGGCTACTTAGCATATAATAGAGATTCTACCCAAGCAGCCTCCTCAGGTTCCTCGCCTCATAATTGGTCATGCTCCACGAGAGCCACTGCTAGAAACTGTGGACCCCCCTATCAACAGCTAAACAGAAGCTTTAACACACTGAATATCTAATATCGCTAAACACATTCTGTCAAGCTCTGGACCCCGTGAATTATTCAAGGGTCCCCCCGTCAATTAGTGTCTCTGTGCACCTCCAAGGAGAGGTGACTCTGGCTTTCCACCAAGGTCAACTCTTATTGATGACCCCCCCCCCCCCATCCCATGACTTTCTGCCATTTGTCACTGCCATTTGTCACTATCCAAGGCATGTGACCACAGGTGAAGGTCAGAAAAAAGACCAGCTGGAAGATCAAGAACTTTGTGCATTGTGCTTCCTTATAATTGTCCCATTACAGTGCTCATATTACGATTGGGAATGTTTCTAAATGGCAGTCAAACTCCAAAACTGCCTTAGCCTTGTCATAGCTGCTTTCTCTGGATGGGGCAGGTGACCAGAGAAACACTGCCTGCGATTTGAAGGTAATGCTCCTCAATTTGACTATCTCTTTGCTGCAAAACCTTTGTGTTCACAATAATGTTGATGGTAAACATTAGAAGGATGACATCGTCAGCAAAACAGCCGGATTAGCATTTTATATAAACTATGCACATACTGTTCATGTGCATCAATTTCTTTCTTAATTTCCTGTCTTTGGATATATACCAAATGGTGCATAACTGTTGGTGATCTCAGCCCCCCATACCTGCAGCACCTCATCGTCATTAGCATTTTCCAAATCCTCCAAACACATGCAGACAGGATTTACATATTCTCTTAAGCCCCCAGTTAAAATGTGTGTCATATTGCAGTAGCACTTAAATGTAAAGTTTAGTCCTTTTCCCACCACTTTTGCATTGGCCCTTGCTGGATAAACCAACAGTGCCGGATTCTAGACATAGCAGGTGAGAGCAGCAAGCACAAAGAGCACTTCAAACATACTAACAATTAGCAATGTCTCTTTCAGTCCAAGCAACTGAGTGTTGACAGATAAGACAAAGCGTGGACCGCTTACTTACGTGTGAGTTTGTTTTCTTTCTCTGCTGTGTGGCAGTGGTTGATGTTAATTGTTAACTGCATGGAAATGAATTTGGGCGGCATGTCTATAGGCTCAGTGAGCCAAGTTCCATCCCTCCAACAACAGCATGATCTGTTGGAATGAACTTCACTGACATTGTTTACCGGACATCTTCAGATTGTCCTGTTGCCCACCCTGGAACCCCCAATTAAAGAAAAAACATGCCATGACACAATAATGCGAAAGATACATTTCCCTGCTTAATTATTATCCTGTGATGCATTTTGAAATGTAGGAAAGACAACTCATGGACAAAACAATATGCTCCACCTGTCCCAGTCCCCTAAATCTCACATCCAGCCACTCCCTCTTGCCCTGCTGTAAACCCTCTCCAGCCATTCCCATCACCTGAGCTTCCCCGCCCACCTGCTCACCTGTTTCCACTTTGCATCATGAGCCCTGCATAACATATTCCTGTCCCCTTTCCCCAATCACTTGCCAGATTGTTGCTTTGCTTTCCAGTCATCTGACCCAGAACCTGAAACCTGCAACCTGGACCATCTTCCTTGAACATTGGAACCTGTACCAGCCTGCCTGTATGCTTCTGCACTTGCACAATTGTCTGCGTTTGGGTTATTTTTGCCTTACACTCACCGGCCTGACAGATATATATCTGATGACCTAATCATGATTGCAATTATAAAGTAATTTGATAATACCAGGTAATTCACACTGTACTGTTCCCCAGCGCCCTCGTTATAAATCTTCTCAGCGATGAAAAGAGAACTCATTATAATTGCCAATGCCAAACAAAATTGGCAGGGACACTTTGCCCCAATCGTTCCTGCAAAGTCCACAAGGGCTTAGGGCTTGTCCTATTGTCAAATTATCAAGTGCATGAGGGCTCTCTCGAAGACCTTTTGAGCTTTTCATGCACACTATGTTTTCCCCTGAGGCTTCCCTTAAAAAATCCTTATTGTTGCATGCATTATACATTCAATTGCAACATAGACCAACTACTTTTACATAACATTGCACCATAAACCTTGACCCTCTCGCTCATACATCCGCTCCACAGAGGATTGTGGAACCAACTGCAGGAAAAGCATGCTGTCTTACATACTGCAAAATTCCAACGGATGCAGGAGAACATCCGAGTATTTTTGGCATACTGCATTTGGCATACGATGTATTGGGACACACTAAATCTTTTTTCTGGCATACTAAATAGTATGGTAGTATGGGTATTGGAACACAGGAATTACCTTCCTGCAGGAATTACCCACAATTCATGATGTTAAATAAGGTGTTACCCAGGTGCTATCGGCCCAATCCCAATCTCCACACTGACGGAAGGGAGCGCGCCTCAAAGTCCGTGAGAGTTTAGAGCTGTCCCACTGTCAAATCACCGAGTGTTTGAGGGCTCTCGCCGACATTTTGAGCCCTTTATGAACCCTTTCCGTAAGTCAGCATTAGATGCAGACTTTGCCCAAGGGAATTACCCACAATTCATTGCAATGAGACGTTAAACACGGGGTAACCAGTGGACGCATGGAGACGTGAAAATAGGTAAACAAAGAGGACGACACAGGTGTGTTGAGCGTGGCACATTACATTTACACAGAAACATTAAGGGTTAAAGATGGAACAAAAAGAACCCATGAAATCAGAGGATGTTTATTTATTTATTCATCAAATATTTCATTTTGTCATTGAAGCTGTTTTGACAAAAACGAGTAAATAGATTATCTGAAGTTACCGCTCACCTTGTGAGGAAAGAGCCTGGAAGACGTTCAAATCAGGAAGTAAAAAGTATAAAATAAATACCTACAATTGCACATAACAATGGTTGACGTATATACACTATTTCAAGCCCTTACAGTCTCTCACACTTAACCATAACAGGTGACATCAGTAAGTCCCTGAAGGTTCAGGGTTTAAGGCTTTAGGGGGGGCATTGGGATTGGGCCATTCTCCGGTTCTGAAAAGTCAAGCCAATGTGGAAGTGCCTTAAACTTTCATTCTTTCTAATGGCCGTCTTGGGGCAACTCCTCTGGTTGCAAAAAGATCTCAGATTGTGTAGAAGTCTATGAGAAAATGAGAAAATTACCCTACTTCTCACTTAATTTATTACCTCAATAAACATTGTAAACATGAGCTTATGGTCTTAATTGCAAGTTTCAAGTCTTCTTCAATACAACATGATGTTTATTTAGTAAATTATGGTCTCATTTAGAGGCAAATAGACCATAAAGCAGGGCAGGGTTGTCCATGTACAGTATATGTTTTACAACTTTAACTCTTTCACAGTGTATTTTCAGTTCATGAAAGTTAACTGTTATATTTTGGTCACCAAAAAATGCCAATGTTCAGTGTTCTGTTGTACTTAGCTTCACGTTCTCTTGTCATTCTTGAACTAGAACCCCGTTGTTGCCTTAGCTGTGAAGAAGTTAACGTAAAATAAAAAGTCCCAAGCCAACAATTGTATGTAACGTGTCGGTAACTTTGTCGCAAAGTGCTGTCCCATTCCTGTTTAAGCCTTATCGAGCCCTTGCTCCCTCTCACACTCGAGGACTTAGGTGACGTGAATTAAGTCCCCGAGGGTTCAGGACCTAGGGTTTAGGGGGGACATTAGGATTTGGCCCCACTATGCAAGCTCTGACACGTACTGTGCAGACATTTCCAGTGTATAGTCACAAATGCATTCCATCTTTAGTTGCGTCCAATAGCTTTAGAGTAGACAGTAACAATACAAAAAACTGAATTTCCTTTCCATTATCATCACTTACTGGCTTTAGGTAGCAAAAGACTTGAGAAACAAGATTGTTGCACAACACCTTTGCTGAGAGCTGGATATGTATAGCTTGTCTGTGGTAATTTAATGCAGCCAAGTCTGCCACTGCACACGGCAAGATAACACTTCTTTTCGTGAATTCTGCTTGTCTTCATGCAAAGTGGGAACGTGACATTCTCACCTCAAAGTAGATGTTACTTTTTGAAAATCATCAAAATTGTCTGCCAACCTCGGCACACAGAGCTTTTCTGTTATGTACTTTTTTTCCCCTGCAATTATCTCTCTGTTGAATGTCTTGACTTATGGCTCATAACATCCCGCGAAAGAAATTTCCTCCTGTCAGATGCAAATGTTCAAGGATGTTAGGATGGAGGTACGTTGTGAAGCATCTCTGTCTTTGTATCACACCGATGGCAGGATCTGATCCAAAGATATAAATGATGTGCCCATCATCTGAAGGAGAGGAAGTTGTATTATACCACCCGCACATCCCCTGAGAAGCATAATAATCTTTAAAAGCAGAGAAAATCCCATTACCTGTCACAGATTTCTTCCCTCATAATTGCTGGAGCCTCTCCTTTGGGAGGGATGGGGGGGTGGGTGAAGGACGCCAGACGCACTGATATCAGACTATCTTCAGGAAAAATCTAGGGGGCATCTATTTTCAGTTTGTCATTCCCAACAGCAAGGTTTGGCCTTTCTCAATTGTTGAAAAAGAGCTTGGATATAAAACAGCCCTGCAATGACACCACGGCACCGTCATTTGATGCTGAAGACCTATAAACCTTGAGTTGGTGTACTAACAACCACCACTTCTTTGGTGGTAGTTTGCTAATATCCGTCTTTGATTTAGAATTATTGTATTGTAAAAGCAAATCTGTGTTACATTTAAGATGCATGATCTGTTTGAAGGTAACACATTAAAGGGGGATTTTGGCATTGACCCGCTATTGATTGGTCCATCTATATCCATTCCTTCTTCTCTGGATCCAGGTCATGTTGGGGAGCAAGCTCAGCAAAGAAAACTTCTTCCAGGGAACTCCTGGGAGTTCCAATGCCAGGTGAGATACATTTCCTTCTAATTGTAATTGTCTAAGGTATTACAGATATATTGTCCAAGATATTTGAGGTACCTGCAAAGGAAGCACCTTCATGCATCAAATACCCATCATGTCAGGGTTCAAGCAATGTGTCCGGTAAGCCAGTGCATGGTGCTGTGAGGAGCTACTGGCAGCTACGTGTGTGGGTTAGGTGTCTCCCGACTGGCTTCATTAACAGTTTGATTGACAGATTGTTCATCTAATCACCTGCCACATATTTATTTTTGAAAGGGCCTGCCCTTTTCCAAACAGTTTCCAATGACTCAGACGGTTCTCAGACGGTTCTGTGTAACAGACCGTCTGGTGGGTCAGGTTAGCAAACCCCACACTTCACAGAATATTCCACCATCTCCGGCCAAACAAGGCGATGTTGGTTCACCAAGCACGAAGACCTCAGGAGCGACCTAAACCCTGTGCCTATGTGAGCTGACTGACATTAGAGAACTAATGTGGTGCTCTCTGTCACCAAAGATCACACGGCCCCAACAGCCCTTTGTTCTGCTCCCTCAGCTCCGTTTGTTCAGCTTTACATCTAAGTCAACCCAATTACAGAGTATCGAAATACCCAGAGTCTTGTCCACTAAATGGCTGTGGGTTTTTCTTTCTCCCCCCTGACAATATAATACGATCTGGAAATTCAACAGGAATGAAATAAATATTTAGTGCAAACTGAATGTATTCATCTGCAAGTCATGTAAGCATACTGAGCCACAAATGGTTGCAGACATGATATAAGCCTCAGTCTCCTCACATGAATACAAATGTATTAAATCAACAGTATATCAAGCGGCTAAAAAAATCGAAATAAGGTTAAATCATATTTGAGCATCTCATTCTTCTTTCATGCAACGGTACAGTCTTATTTTTTCAGGGGGTTGTTTGTCCTCTGCTGGAGCACATTTCCGTTGTGTTTCTGTCTTCAATCCTCTCGGCTGTTTAGATGATTTGACTTATATCCAAGAAGTTCTTCTGTCCAGGTGTATCCTTGGATGAGACTGCTTTGTTTGTTTGTCTCTTTGTTTCTTCTGCATCGAGGTGCATGCTGAGCGCAGCATGCACCTCGCGTGCATGCTGCGTGCATGCAACCTGATAAACTCTGCCTCGAGTAATGAGTTCTAATGTGTTCTTGTAAAGTGTGCCTTTCTAATGCCTGCAGAAAAGACTCCACTCTCTTCACCTTTTCGAGTAAGAATTTGTAAAACTGGTTTAAAAGTTCTTTAATTACTAACATGTAATTATTATATCAACAGCATTTCACTGGCTATAATTCAATAAAAGACCTTCTTTTAAATGCCGGTGAAGCAATGGCTATATGTGACCTACATCTGACGACTTTCACTTTTCAACCAAATTTTGACAAATTTTGACCAAATCACCAAAATTAAGGGTATTAGTTCGATATTCCGGTAATCTAATTCAACAAAAGGTCCTTCATGAAAAACTTGTCCAGTCATATTGACTAAATCACTCTTACCATCCTGAGTTAATGCAACAAAGTTATAAAGACACGGTGCCTCTTCATGTCCTTGTTCGTTTTTGTGATATGCTAATGTATGCAGATTAGGGGGCCATCAGCATCTCTGTCCCGGGAGACGTCTGCATGTACTGATTGTATTGCTGGGGACAAAAAATTCACATAGACCAGCCAAGTTTTTTTTTCCTCATCTGGTAAATTGTTCCATTATAGCCTTCCTCTGAAAAAAATAATTCTAGGCTTTCCAAATGACCAGACAGCCTATTCTCCAGCAATATCAATTATTATTACTAGTTCCCGACAACACAATTACCTTTTTGGAAAGATATGCGTCATGAGTGCTCAGTGCTGTGGAATACAGTTCGCAAAACAATCTATTTCCTCTATGAGGTGTGTTAAAAAAAAGAGTTGAAAAAGGGGGGGGGGGGGGGCAATCATTCTTAAGCATTTCTCTTTCCAACAGCCATTTACCAAGTAGGATTTCCTAAGGCAGAAATCTCTGCCTGATGACATCCAATCACAAGTTTGCAAATATCTGAAACTCTTCCACAGAAAGCTAAACGCTAGCTAACAAAGTGCAAGACCGCCGGCAGATGTGTGTTGGTGAGGTCGTCTCGAGCAGCTGCATTCAATACTGGTCCATTGACCATACAAAGACAAATGACTAACAGCTGTGTTACCGGCAGCAGTCATATTCATAGATGCATTACCTTCTCCTCCTGTATCCATTCTCTGTATACAGCACTATTCATTCTGCTATCTAACACTGCCACAATCTGCACACTCACAACACACACAACAATAAACTGCATTTTACATTCAATAGAAAACATAGAACCACACTGAAAAAACGACCTGGCAGAGCCTCTTGGGTAGAATATTGAGCTTCATAAAATGTGAATACTTTAATATTTTTGAAGATCTTTAAGATCCAAAATCATGAACATAATTGTTTTCACGGGTTAGGATGAGTAACAAGGCATATCAAAATGGCATTCATCTTTCAAGACAGCTTCTTCATATAGGGCGGTATACCTCACACAGTTTATGTTTTGTTATTGATGGCGCTTGTTTTGTGCTGACTCATCATAGATTGCAGTCAGAACTAGTGCTGGAAATCAACTTGGAATAGACAAGTGGGCAGGTCGGTGTTTTATAAAGCGACACAGGAAAACGCATGCAAATAAAAATACTCTTTTGGATAAGGATAAACTCAAAAGAACAAGACAACAGACGCACCAGGAAGAAAGGTGGACTCTGTTTTTCAATTACCGGTAAGCATCTTTCCTTATTGAGACTTTTTCCGTATGAATGTATTCCTTCATTGAAATTGGTTTTACAGCAAATACCAAGTCCTTGTTCCAGTGTGGGTTTTTATTTTTAGAGCAACAGGCTTTCGGAGCAGTGAGCTTTTGTTTTCAGGATAACAGGCCGTCGCACTAATGGGATCACGTTCCAATGGCACATTTTTCTGACTATTTGGGTTTCAGAATAATGGGACATCGGAGAGACACTGTTCAGTTTGCCCAAGGCAGATTTAGTTGGTGAGCTTTTGACATTAATGTATTTTTGCTGGCTGAATAGCATCTTAGCCTGCCTGTTTTATGGATCGGTCGATGGCGCTAACTGTAATGCCAGTATACTGTATATGTCTCTTTGAAGTTGCGGCGGTCATACAAGTCTGTTGATGTTTGTATCTGCATGTGTGGGATGGGTGGTGTTAAAACCGAAGCGGCATGTTGCGGACCCGGCTTTAGGGCAACATTGCGGCACCATCGGCGCAATAGCAGAAAAACAAATATTTTTTGTTCTTGCTGCTTGAGGCCAGGAGTTATGTAAGCTTAAGCATAGGGGGGGGGGGGGCAGTGCTAACACAGAGGGAAAGAGGAACTCTCTGCTGTGGCACACCCCCTTTTGGCCAGTTGGCATGAAACACAAACACACACATTCACACCCACACACATGACCTCAATGCCAAGATTTCAACCTCCTAAAGCACAAAACGTGGGGAAATCTTTGCGTACAGACCGACCGACAGAGTACGCTTCAGAGTCAGATTATAGTCAGATTTGATTCCAGGCTATTGTTGGAAAACAACTGCCAGTTGTGACATGTTTGGGGGCTCTATTTAATATGGTAAATCGAACAGATGTTGCAGTAATTCCTATAATGCTCTCACTGTTATGACACAAGCACATCCAACGAAGGTCTGTGGGTAAAGGGTGCAGTCACATAAAGAGAAGCACAGCTTTGCAGCCCAGGGCAAAGGGGTTCATGGTGTGGCTGAGAGGACTAAAACAAGGCATTTATTTACATGCACAGCAATAACATTATTGACTCATCAATAAACCTTCATCCCACACCAGTAAACCTGCCAAAGCTTAATCAAACAAGATCTCAAACCAACAGCGTCTGATCCTCAACATGAGGGCGCATTGATGTGTTCTATTGACATTAACACGGAAGTGCAGATCTGCATACAAATTACGTCAAAATTAAAGCTGGTTCACTCCGGACCTAACAGGATTTAGGTGTAACATTCACACGCAATGCGTTACATTTCAAGAACAGAATGATTCCTGCCATAAACGTTGCCCTACCTCATTATGGTGAGTTGAATCGACAGCCTAGCTCAGATCTTTATGTACACAATAGCAGTTCTTTTAAGGGAAAACATCATCTTTTCTCATTAAATAATAACTGGAAAACATGTTAGCTTTATGTGTAACTACAGCTCCGATCCCATCAATCAGGATCATTAGTATGAGTGTTGTCCTCTGTGACATTTTCAGATCGCATTATGATAGTGAACACAGTGAGAAGGTCAGACAAGAAGTGTCCTCTCTGTAACAAAGAGGCGGGCGGCACAATCTGAGCTGCTCCGATTTAGATATTACAGGAAGGACCGAGGAACATGCTGATGAGGAAAGGCCCATAAACAAAGCACATGCAGCTGACACTACACAGAAGCTTATGTTTGTTATGTGAGACGGCACTTTTAACCTGTTACATGCCAGTTAGTCAAGTCATACAGATACAAATGGGCATGGATTATTTACCTCGTACTGCTTTATTTGATCTCCTGACAGACTGCATAAAACAATCATTTTAATTTGAAATCATTAGTCTTATCTGCAGCTGGCATGACTTATTGTATGACCATAATGATGACTTGAAATGAAATGTTTTGTTATGATTATAATTAGAAGGAAAAACAAATCTGCCAAATTATTTTTGCATATTCAAATCAAGTCTTACATTTGAATATTTCAGGAATTATCTAGAAACTAGTGTCAAGACTGCAAAAGTGGAATCATCTCACTGACACTTTGTTTTCCTTCCTTTTGAAAAGGTAAGATTTTATGACTCATTAATAGACTAAAAACGTACTGAAACCAACTGTCTGCTTCTTGACCTACAAATACCTTTTATGTTTGCAGAACCTCTGGAGCAAACTGAGAGGTCTGACTCACCTCAGCCACTTAATTCTGGTCAGGTAAGGTTGAACTCAAACCGTATTAATTAATTTCTCTGGGACTTTCTATCGATTGTGAAACCGTGGCTGTATAGGCTGGTGATTTGGGAAAATATAACAAATATGGAAAGAACACCCGTGGGCTGGTGAAATGAATTTGTCTGTCTGTCAGAGATATATACTCTGAAATAAAAGTGGTGCAGCAGCTTGTACATACAGTATGTGAGTTAGACTATGTGATGAGACTTATTGTACAACCATCCAACCATTAGCTTTACATGACAATTCCTCAGTACTGAATCTCTAGTGTGTGATAACCACATTTTTCTAAATAAACTATTCTGATGTGTAGTGGCTATTGTTACAGTTTGGCTTTATACCCTCTGAGTTTTTATGTGAAGGCTGGACTTTGCTGCATGTTTTAAAGATCTGTTTCTCCTCATGTGTCTTGTCTTAGTTTACTACCTTTGTTCGATTTCCCGCCTTTATGATTGTCTGTCCCGCCCTCATTACTTTCACAAAGTTCCTTTGTTCTTTGTCGGTTTGTCTTCAGTTGTGTTTGGGGTTTTGTGCTTTGTACTTGCCTGCTGTATCTCAAATCATCCAACAAAATTTACTCTACAGTCAGATATGATATGACTCTATTTGAAGATCGAATCTATGGCCATTCTTACTCAGCCAAGAAAAGCAATTAGAGCTAACATTACTGTAAAATACAGTCATACAGCACCACCATCATCACACCATCTGCAGTGGGAGGCCATCTATTGAGCCAATAGTTGGTTAACAGTTTGTCTTCAGTGGTGTGTCATATTCGTAACACCTGCTCTTGATTTTCAGAACAGCATGAGTCATGTTTTTTTGTCAACATTCGGCGGGTATGCATACAGTACTTTTCGGACTATAAGCCGCTACTTTTTACCCCACGCTTTGAGGCGTCGGCTTATAGTCCGGTGCGCTTTATATACGGATTTTTTCGTAGCTTTCCTCCGCCACAACAACAACTGCAACTTCCGGTTCCGGTCTAACACAACATTTACTAGCTCCCGACACAGAACAGTTGCTACCAGCAACCCCTCTGATACCAGCTGTTACTGACAGGGTCGCTACAATATGGATGAAGTACCTTTGACCTACCTCTCACTAGGACTGTTAACAAAAAACGTTGAACGGCAAGATGCTTTTAACAGTACATGTCCGACTCGCTAGCTTCTAAGCTAATTGTAACATTACGGTCAATGGGGAAATGCTAACCGCGATTAGCATTAGCGAATATATAATATATCTTTGTACATCTTTTCATGCAGACATACTTGCATTACAGACTAAGGTCTCTCACGGCTACCAAACGAAAAGCAATGAGGCAATAACTGTTGTTGCTCATAGCTCTGAATAGCTGTTGTGCTAGCAGCAACTGGCCAAGCCAGTTAGCCGTAAATGCTATTCAGAGCTATGAGCAACGTAGACACGCTGCATGAGAAGATCAGCTTTTTCTCAAGTCTGCTAGTGGATCCTAACAGCGTGGTGCAGTGTGAAAGAATCCACCATCACCAACGGGTTCCGAAAGGCTGGGATACTACGAGATTAAGGAGATTACCATGTGTTGGTAAAATGTCAACCTCATTAAAAGCATGTTTTCCCATAATATTTTTGCGGTTTGTCCTCTGCTTGAAAATATGATAATGTGATATTTGCACATTGTCTGTTCTCACATTGTGTAGGTGTTATCATGACATTTGATATCTCCAGTAACAATCAAAGCGCAGGCAGTGATAACAGAATAGCACTCGAGGCTCTTCTTTCTTTTTTTGGCACGCAATGCTTACCTACCGTTTCATTTTTTTAAATGAACATACATGAATCTTAAGCTCATCTTAATTGACATGCATTGATGTTAATTAAGGGCTATTTTAAAACTGTAATTGGACACGCTATCATTCTGTCTGATAAATGCAGAGGACAGGGCAAATGAACACACCTTTAATAAAAATCAAGAGATTGTGTATTAATAATGTGTATAGTAGAAACGTGTTTCTGTAGTGCATTTCACTGCAGGTGATGTTTGACATGTAAGGAGCTGAAGAAATAAGATTAAAAAAACAATAAACATGACTTTGTCCTCCCAGGATTTTGCCTGATTCCTTTCTCTGATATCCTTTTGCCTCACTTGATACTCCCCCTATCGTGATTGATATAAATCACACAGTTGTAGCAGACAGAGTACAATTCCACTGCATATTTCTAGAGAAGGTAATAACAGGAAAGGGAGCTTTTGTCACAGATTTAAATCAAAGTAACGGACCATTAGTGTTCTCCAACAAACCTCTGCTCCAGGAGGTGAAGGCAATATCAAGGGTGGACACTTCCTCTTCAAATAATTGTACAAAATACATATGACATTACAATTTAATGAGCCACATGTCCCTGAATGTAATCCCACAGTGATAGGCATGCTGTGGAAGCTATATTGGATGCACCGTAATGCATTGTACAAGCCGTAGAGAGGCTTTGGCAGTGTGCAAGCGTGGAGCATACTGTGTAGTATCATCTCAATGTCATTCCAGAGATTATCGCGAAATAGCTCGATGAAACTCAAAGCGTGAACTAATAATAGCACGAACAAATAAAGCTTCATCAACTCCGCGGATGAAAATGGATAATGAAGGACAAAAAAAATAAAATCTGCCTTCAGATTCTCTTATATTGTTATCATCAGTTTGTGTAGATCAATGTCTTGAAGGGTTGGATATTATTTCTGGTGAAACCCACCTTTCCTCAACGTTCCTCATCAACTGCTACTTTCTATGATTTTACATGGTTCTTGCTGAATTTCAAACAACCTCTGGAGTGAACTTGTTACATTCAATCAAAGGTGTTTGCATGGAATTGGCGCATAGCTCGCTGTCCTGTGTTTGATTGCAGCCACAGCCCCGCTCAAATCACAGGGTCTTGTAGCTGCATCAGTGCACAGTGATTAGACTCGTGAAAATCCCATGCTCTTTGATTCTGAGGCATCAAAACCTGGTGCATGTATGTTTCAGCAAACGTAACGCTCTTTTATTGTTTCATAAATAACAACTGAACTGCAAATATCTCAACGTAACGTCACATTTTCATGTTCTGTTTGGGTTTTTCCTTTTTACAGGCTGGCTGTCCTCTGCTCAGAGGTGCCCTTGTATTGTGCACAGCAGAGAGACGGTGGAGGCACGCGTGGTCTGCTGGTCTTCACATGCCCTGCTGCTTCCCGCTGCAGGCAATGAGAGATGCTTCGGCACGAGGGCGATGAAGTCTGCCTCGCCATGGTTACCGACTGTTTCGAAACAAATCTGTTCAATCCCAAAAGACCAACACTAAGCCACCACCACTCGCTGAGGAAAAAAGGTTGGTTTCTGTAGACATCAGGAAATTTGCCTTTGGGCAAAAAGTGGGCGATTTGTGTATTTTGAAAAGGTTGGGATGCCTGATGTGAAACACATCTTTTTTATTTCATCCAACAAATGTTATTGCAGTGGATTAACCCGGTGATATACTCTGAACAATATCTAATTTGATCTGTTCTTAAAGGCTGTCGAATAGCTGTTGGATATTGCTTTGTCAGCAAATGCTGGTATACTGGCTTTCAACACCTGGTGGAGCTTGGAGTATAATTACCCAAAAGAGAAAGTCAACTGGGAAAACAAGGTCCAGACCACTTGGAAAAAGCATCCAATCACAGGATTGATCACTTGCAGATAAGTGTGTGTATTGCATTGCATTACATTATAATGGTGGTATAAGGTGTATTTTTAATTTCTGGTGTTCTAAGCTAATTGTAACATTACGGTCAATGGGGAAATGCTAACCGCGGTTAGCATTAGCGAATATTTTACCAATACGCTACAACTTTGTGCACAGCGTTGTGCAACGAAATGAAGTTTGTAGTCCATTTTTCCTTTATAAGAAAAATGCACAAAAAAACCTGATTATTTATATATATATATATATATATATATATATATATATACTGTATATGTGGAGGGTGGAGGATGAATTGATGAGTTCCACAGCGTAAGTAAAGAAGCTGCTCTGAAGTCGTTCGGCAGCTGATACTTCCGTATGTCTTGGGGTGGTTATCGTCTTTTAAGAAATACAGCATATCTTCTCCATTTTTTATTTCATTTGTAAGATGCATTATTTGTTCAATGCTACAATGCAAAGGACTAATTGACAGGTATAAAATCAGCCTACTGAACTGTAGCGTTTGAAGTTGTATCATGTGCTTTTGTCCTATAGCTGTAAATAGATTGCACATATAGCGTGCACAGATCCTGTTCATGCTGATTAGCAAGCTTTATTTTCTCATGACTTTGCTCTCCTAACGAAGAATATATTTCTCCTTCCATAACATTGTAAAATCAAATATTGCACTCATATGGTTATGATTTCCAAAAAGGATAACCGCAAACAAAACTTGGCTCAACAACACAACAGTTAGAACGACGTTTGCACAGTCTGGGTGAGAGCGTGTGTCCATCTGTCATAAGTTCTTCAGTTATTTTGCTGATTGATTTTCTCAATATATCTCTTCAGGTTCAAGTTCCGTCTCTTTTCTGCTCCCTGGCCACTGATCGAACTGATGTCCCTCCTGATTTCTCCTCGGCTGCTCTTTCCAGACCCTCCCAGGCAGCCCGGCCTCTGTTTGTTCTTTGTGTTTGTCGTGGCATAATGATTTGTAACATTAGAAAATGCCACTTGCCAGTGTTTACTGTAAGTCTGGGCCATTTTACGTTGAAGCCCTTTCAATCCCACAATTTTGTGTTGAAAAAATTACCGGTAGTCTACGATCACACAATTAAGTTTATCAATACAGTGGGTCGCTAATACTATGCAAACAATTATTTTATTATTACTGTAACAATTACCGGTACTCAATTGGTTTGTCGATGTATCTGGAGCTACACGCTACTTATAGTCTTGCTCTTGTAGATGTCCCGCCCTTAGTAGCTGATTCTCTGGCATGTTGTCTTGTGGCCCTCTAAAGAATGTGATGTGTCTAATTACAACTCAATTATCTGAATTATCAATGTAGAAAATGTGACAATCTCATGTGGCATTTCTGTCACGATCACAGGCTTTGTAATTAACCGGGTTCTGTCTGCACATGGATCATTGCTTTCAGCTGATTGAGGAATGATAGGAAAGACGATATAAATCACAGACAACCAACCCAACTCATGAGCTATCCTAACCATAACATCTACCAACAACCGCTGCAGAGGGTTTCTCTTACGTAATCAACTTCGTTACTAGACTGTGTCACTGCAGCTTGTAACGGATCACATCTGATAGTAACCAGCAAAGTGGAAGAAAAGGCATATTGGATGTCATATTTGAATAGGATACTGATTCAGGAAGATCATCAGCGATGCTAAAACTTGCAACTATTGTTGTTCAGCTCTTGTTCCCAAGGGCAAACGGGGGGGGGGTTGGTTATTTTCAATTACTGAGTTTGGTGAACCACTTTGGCTCCATTCTAATTTGTCTTTATATCAATTAATAAACCTTGACAGCAACATTACATCAATGTACGCACCATAAGTATGAAGGACATGGCGTAACTGAATGGTTTAATTACCAAATTCTAAGTTGACATTTTATGAATACAAAATAACGCCGCTCCCCTGTGTGTGAGCAACACTCGGGACACAAAGCCAAAGAGGTAATCCTCTAACTGCAAAAAAAAAGAATCGGTGGCGATTGTCTGCATTGAGTAAAGATTGTGCCCTCAAAAGGTTCACCTTCAGTGTGGGCTATTATGTTTCTCCTGATATCGGGCTGATGCTAATCAATGTGGATTGTATTTTATGCCTTAAGGCAGGAAAATGTGCTGATGAGAGGTACACGATAAATGAACCTTATCACCTAATGGCATCTCGGCCCACCCTGTGACTTACTGAAAAAGCCCTTGCTAAATGTCACGGGCAGAATGCACATGTGAGATAATTAGAGAGAAATGAGTGATCCACAGATGGTTTGGTCAGTCTCCATTATTGCTGATAGCAAAAACAGCAGACTTTCAGCAATCTGAAATACCATCCCAATAATATTTTAGGTCGATGCTCAAATGTAATGATTAGAAAAGTGAAACGAATGACCTCAACAGAGGGGAAACTTGTAAAAGTCAAACCTTGTTAACATTCAACGACATAAAAGTCTGCAAACTTTACAGGGCAGCACTGGTTCCCCGTTGCGTGGTAATTGCTGTTAAAGAAAAATAGAACAGTAGTTGCTGTACAGAACAAAACACTGAGCACTCACTAATTTACACACTCTTATGAGCTGCCAGGAACACATAATTACTGTAAGTGTTTAATCTTGCACTGTTTGTCCTTAGGTAAGGATAAGGCTGTCAATATGGCGCGCAGAGTAGAACTTGTTGAGTTGAAATTTTAGAGAGGAAAAGAACAGTTGAAGTTGAAATAGAATTAAAACGGTTTTTTTGTTTGTTTATTTCATACAAAAATTGCTTATCAAATTAATTTGAGACTTATTAAACGCAAACACAGACTCTCCTAATTTCCCGCCGGGAGAAATCCAGGTCTCCATTACACCAAAATGTAAATGCTTTTCACAAAGACATCAAAGCAGTGTGGCCTTGCCCTGCTGTGCTACACAATAGTCTGCAAAAGTGTGACTTTGCCAAAGCAAAGCAATAGCAGCCGCTCTAGCTGCAATATATTTTATGATTCGTCATAACTTTCTGTTCAGATTCACAGATTATGAAGCTAAGAAGTGGGTAATTGTCAGTACGCTGCAAAGTGGTTTAAACAGTAATTGCCCACTAATGAACCCTCCAGGGTGAACACAAATCTTCACATGAAAATAAATCATTTTTCGATCTCCATGCAGGTTGCAGGTTGTAATAGACTTCATCCCCACCTTGTGAGATTGAGATTATCACTCCAACTAAATCCTGTGTGTGTGTGTGTGTGTGTGTGTGTGTGTGTGTGTGCGTGTGTGTGTGTGTGTGCGTGTGTGTGTGTGTGTTTGGAATGGAAACGCCCCGTAGAGCAGGGCTAAGTAGGCAATCACTCATTCTGAGTAACGCAGAGGTGAAATGTAAGTAAACTCTGTGAATGTGCACGGCCACCCAAGTGCCAGATGCTGCGTGCTGGTGCCAACATGGCATATGAGTGACTCATTAAATCAGAAGAGTGAAATCCATTTTCCTTTCTCTGATGGCTCTCTGTCGTTCATTCAAACCAGCAGCTATTCTGCCCGAGACTTTCTTCGATCAGGGAAAGCAGCCAGCTGGGACAGTTCCGATTCAGTATTAGCAGGGGGGGGGGGGGGGGAACATGGATAAAGAATTTGAAAAAATAGCATTGAGAATAGGGGAGGCATCTATGGTATTAGAGAAAGGAAAACAGTTTCCTGTAAGCAGCAGATTATGAAAACATTAAGCAACAATTACCGTAATGAGAGTTATTGAAGCGGCAAGGTAGCAGACAAGCTGTGTGCATCTGGTTGCTGCATCTGGCTGCAGTGGCAGAACATCCAAAGGGGCAGGCGGGAAGTCGTTCATTTGTTATAGCCGTTCCTTCCTTGCGGAGGGAGAAATGGCTTGTCAGTATTTGTCATGGGCTGAAAATGATCTCGCATGCTGCATATTGACACATACACTGCGATGGATACTGCACTGCCAGCAATTTTCAAGATGTCGTTCAGGGTAAATTGAGGGAATGACATTCAGTGGGCAATTGGCGTCCCTCCCTCTGCTTTAACAGATGAGCACGAGATAGATATTATGAGCCACTGAAAGTTTCTGCATCATGCTTGCACCACAATAGCCCATATATGGCATTTTCCATGAGGCCCTAATGATTTATGACTCCTAAACTAAAATAAAGACATAACTCAGCCCAGTAGACACCGGCACACGTTTAATTCCTGCTGGCAGAGACTGTAAAGAAATCGCATGAAATGATAACTGTTAATGTTTCACGCCTATTTACTTTCACAACTCAGATCTTTTGTTTTGGCAAAAGCAGGCACAAAAGCAGTCAAACTTGGCTCTCCATTAAACCAGTGCAGAAATGTTACTATTTCAACGAATGCAGCAGCTTACCTGTATTTTGATATATACAACACACAACACAGTGGACACAGTTTATGCCTAATATCATGAGCCTGGATTTGATAAATCGGCTTGTCATTGCTGTTGTCATTAGCATTTCAGTATCCTCCATATGTTCAACCACAGATGCATTGCATGCTGCTTTAAAAAAAAAAAAAAGGCAAACTACAAATCTATCAGGTTGATGAAACACTTTCGTTTTATGTTGATACTGGGCCTAATCCCAAACAATGTATGGTTTCCTTCAACATCTGCAGGGGCAAACAAATTTTACAAATCAATAAAAAATGACCTTTTCAACTAATTGGTGCTAAAACGTTTTTGTGGTTAACAGCATTTTATTATTATTTTTTTGAAATGAAACTGCTTTTTTTTCCTCCCCAAAGACATTGCATTCCCATGTATTGACATCACCGGGCTCTTTTTAAGGCTCATTGTGCAGATGTTTATGTATGGAATTGATCTTAAGTGAATATGTTAATTATTTGAGAGTGTTGTGGATCATTGGCATCCTCAAAAAAAAAACGTACAGGCACCACCATGAATTGCATGGTGCATGTGATGATCATAATACACTGACATTTTGTGTTTTATTCATTCTGTGTTGCATTCATTCCCACTTCCTGGTTGGTCACTGGCAATTTAGCGTATAATATTGAATCGTGCCCTCGCTTGCACCCAGCGGCCCATTTAATCAGGGAGTGTTATTAAGCCTGAGCAATCCAGCGCCAGAGGAGACGTAGGCTACAGTAACATGACTATCTATACTAGGGACTCAAGATGGATGGGCTGGGCTACAGTCTGGATGGAACGCCTCCATTGGGCCGTTTGGCCCGGTGGAGCCCATCAATCAGGGCGGCACCAGAGGTCTGGGCTGAGGCTGTGTAATGATGCGAACAGCATGTGGCCGAGCCATCCCTGGCTGCTCAGGTGTAAGGGTCTGCCCTGTCCGCCCGGTCCTCTCAGCTCCTTCACTGCCATCATCCATCATATGCCGGCCGGATTCACAGCATGCAACAGATTTCATACGTTAGATTTGATAAGATCACTTCAGATCAAACTCAAGACAAACTGTAAACGTAGTTTAAAATGAATCATGTTGGGCTTCAATTTTTTAAGGCACGTTCATCATCTTAGAATTATTAGGTATCTTATTAGCTAAAGCCCTACACACCCCTGATGGCCTTTACAATGAAGGGTATCATGATCCATGACATGCATCTTATTTGTAATTCCAATCCTTCAAATTGACAGCAGTGCAGATGTGAAGACCAGACGGATCACTTTCCCTAATAGCAGTTGTACAGGAAGTTGCCATTAGCCATTCTTTATGTGCCCCATACTTACGGCGGTGTGGGCGCTTCAATCTTTCTATAAAGTTCATTAAAGGACATATTTTATTGCACATTACGTGCTTTATATCCCTCACACAAACATATTATGCTCCTGGATGAAGGTGGCCTTATGAGTCCCATAAAGCAGGCCTCATGAATATGATTGTAAAAGCTGATGCTCGGTATGGGCTCATACAGTGTGAAGGGAAGGTCATTCGGTAGAAAGCATGCATTGCAGAAATCTATGCTTATAAAGATGTCTTTGGTGGGGTTTCCGAGCTGCTGCAATACATCTGCTGCAGCCTAATGGACTTCTTTCAGCCTCTGGAAGCGGATTTCTGGGGTTGGATTACAGTGTGTTATGGGACTGAATTAACGCAAACCCATTCTTTGGTCAAGGATTTGTTTGTATGCTGTTGTGAGGTGGGCAACACTCAGTCCCCAATGGCTCTGAAATTCCATTATAAGCGCAATGCTGGGATTATTATTTTTTGGCTTCATTGCCATCATAAATTGAGTGTACTTGTGACCCACATGTAAAGGTAAATGAGCACTGACAAGTGGCACATAAATCCTGCTCCTGTCTACTGCACGTTCGTTTAACCGCACATAAGACCTTTTGGATTTTCTATTTCCATGAGTGAGATAATGAACTGATGTTAAATCAGCTCAGCATTTTTCCATTTTTCTTATGTATCAATGTCGAATTATTTCCCTTAAAAAAGCAGTGTGTATGAATGGCTGATAATTGCTTTTTGTTCTTTACTGATGATTACTGGGTTATGGAGGCATAGCAATCTCTGATTAAACCTCAAATTGGATTTGAAAACTGGGATTTGAGGTGCGAGGAGGGGCTTTATACAATGCATTGCAGATGGATTTTAAATGTTGTTCTTTCTCCTGATTTTCAGGAAATCATTAGGAAGTATGCCTTTAAAGGGTTTATTAATTTCTACATTAACTGTTTCACTAACCTGAAGAGAGATTTCACACTACTCTAAAATTGAATTAATATCCCCTCCAATCCTCGTAGGCCTATACATTCCAGAGACTATTTCCTGATAGAATTGCAGTATATTCTTTTCTCTGTCACATCTTGTTAATCTCATCCATATTTGTGCATCTTAACAGCGAGACCTTACTGAGTGAACTTCCTAATTAAAGAATGACTTTAATCACATATCTATGTAACTTTGTTTTAATTAAGAATACCCTTCCCCAATGGGAGCAAAGTTTGACTGTGTGCAAGGGGCGTAAAAGCAATTTCTTACCCTGCACATGCACGATTATTGTACCCAGATTTCGGGAAGTACTCCATGGCCTTGGAAATAAGTGAATGACAATGATGGTCGGGTCTCCTTACCTATCACAGCATGCAAATTGCAAAAGTGTATGCTCCATTACTACTTGTAGTGGCCTCCAACCTCATCACAGCATTTCACATTTCCGATACTATGTCCATGCATAAAGAGAGCTCATGGTCACTATAATCTGGGGGTTAATAGCAGCCTTTTATAAAGGGTGGTGAGGGTGAACGTCCTTTTTGCAAAGAGAGGGGCAATGTCCAACGATTATTAAGATGTGTTGCCAAGACATAATGGGGTTCCAGCACATTACATACACCTCTCTATGTCATTAGGTTTTGTCAGGCATAAAAACACTAATTTTACTAATATGGACAAACCATTCCTCATTGGCACGGTAATGACCTGGGAACTGAGTGCAGTCCAATCAAGTCATCACTATGTCATGGATGACCAGGCTCGTTTGCCATACCACCGTAGATGGCACTGTTGCACTGCTGACAGGCTGACTGACAGCATGCCGACGTGCCAGTCATGTTGCACAGATTGCGGTGCCACTCCGGATCTGTGCATTCGCTGAAGAGATGTGGTGCCAGATTAGCAGTCAAACATTCAATATAAAAAAAGCTATCAAACTAATAGAACTCTCTGCTCGTTTATTGCTTGTTTATTGTTTGATTTCGTTTTTAGACACCGAATTCATCTTATTTTGCTGCAGCAAAAATAACAAGTGAAGTTTTTACGTGATGTGATTATAAGGCACACAATATTTGGACTTTTTGTGTTTCTCCCATTGGAAAAAGAAAAAAATTCAAATTTGAAATGAGAGCGACCGAGACACCCTGTCTTCATTTCCAGTGAAGCTTCAAGTGCTTATTTGCTGTGAATGATAGAAATATGAGGTGTCATTCACCTTGACAAGCCTATTTTCTGCCCTGTAATTACATCTGTGCAAGTTAAGCATATGCATGCCTTTATTATAATATGCAGCATGTGTTGACTGCCAATCCCTTTTTTCTGAGATTTTGAGTGCTGCATGTATCAATTATTGCGAGGTTTTGAAAAAAAGATCAAGAAATGTAATAAAAAACATGAGCTTGTTCTCTCTGTTCGCTGATGTTATTGCCAAAAAATCCACAATTTTCCACGGCATTTTATAAAAGCTAATAAGATGACGCTTGTTGTCCTTAAATGTATTAAGACGGTAATTTCTGTAATATGAACACCAACAAAATGTACGATTTGTACAATAACATAGTTATCTAAAATGAGCTTTGAGCCGTCACAGGTAAATACTCAGAGTTCCTCTGTGGACGTCAGCTGCATCGTTATGCTGTGGAGATGAAAATTAGAGCTGAATTTCAAAAGGATATAAGGCCCTTCAACGGGCTATTTATTGAGGCGAACAGCCATGGCATGCCCCACAGGCCTTCAGCGGGGCTATGGGCTTGTCTGGTGGCTCTCCAATTGAACAAAGTGATGTTTTAATGAGCCTGCCTCCAAGGGACAGAAATGCTATTCTCATTTGAGTTCCTCGCTGAAAAAAAAATCCAGAACACCTGGTACTGAATAAATGCATGGTAATGGCAGAACAACATACCTGCTACATCTTGTTATCCCCATCAGTTTGTCAAAGCTAAATCAAACATTAATTGTGATCTTGAACCTCACCATCACATGCAATGATGGTAACATTGTCATTTGAGTTGGGAAACAAAATAAGAATTGTAAATTGAATACTGATGTAATGACATTCTGAATTATGCAATGAAAACATGGCATTACCATCCCGCAGCAGTCTGGGTGATGAGGATTACCTCTTCACCCCAGCCATAACAAGCATAAGCAGGCGACTTGGCTCCAGTGCTTTGACTCCTTTTAGAGCATCGCTCCACTCTGATGTGCACGATCACACTGAAGTGTGATGCGTTCTCAGATCAAGGACGCTCGTACTGATACGCTGTGAGACGGGCCTCATTAGGGCCAGAAAGTTCTAGTTAGGATACTTTATCCATGCCGCAAGGGGGTGTAGGAATCCGTCTCTGAATCACTTTTTCTCTGGGGGAAAAGCACCACAATGTAAACATCAAAGCTTCTCTGGCATGATTTAGACAGTGACCCAAGGTAGCATCATAAAGCACACGATCAAGTCATTTACCCGGAAGGTAAATCTTTTGGCCAAAGGTATTCATTTGGTTTATCGTCGATGTCTTTTGGTTTACTGAAGCTGTGTTCATCACATGTCTTGAATAAATTACATAATGCAAATAGTAATACAGGGCTCCCATATTTTTACCATTGCGTACAGCCTGAAATGGAGGTTCATCAGCACACTACTCTACTCTGACATGTGGAAAAACAGCACAAAGTGCATGACGATGAGTCTTTGATTGTAACCTTAACAGCCTATTCCTGAAGTATCATTAAAAACACATCACTGAACTGAATTGCTTCCAATGCCAGAGAGCTCACAGTGTTTACATTGTCTGAATGCTTTCAACTTATAATAATATGCAAATGCATAGCTGTGGCTGGTTGGTCTGTATTTCTTAAGGATATTTTTTAAGAGCTTGCTTGAGTTGCAACGGAAAACCTGAAAGATAAAAAACTGAGTAGGCTGCTCATAGCTAACAACATGTCGATCTCATAATATTCCACACGTGTAAAGATGAATCATTTTGACTGAGATGTTAGTTTGGTTCAGTATAGACTTCCACACGATGTTGGCTCTTAGACAAAATTCAATCATATTTGTGATTTATTTCTTAATTCAAATGAGAATGGGTGCACATGTGTCCTGCTCCTTGTGTGCGACAAGCAAAATGTAAATTGCATTATGTTGGTTAATGCAAGTTTTTTATTTTTTTGTGATGTTCCTGCCAACCGCACCAGATGGATCCATGTCACTTCCGCCCACCACCTTTGTTAGGATTAAGAAAAGAGAGTCGCAATTGAAACTGTGGCCCAATCCCAATCTCCACCCGTACGGACTCACGGACGTTGAGGTGCGCTCCCTCAAAGTCCGTGAGGGTTTAGGGATGTCCCACGGTCAAATCACCGAGTGTTTGAGGGCTCTCTGGCAGACATGTTGAGCCCTTTATGAACCCTTTCTGTAAGTCAGCATTAGATGCAGACTTTGCCCAAGGGAATTACCCACAAGTCATTGCAATGTGACGTTAAACACGGGGCAACCAGTGGACGCATGGAGAAAAAAGAAGGTAAACGGCTCACGTGTTTTCAGCCTGGAATATTGAATATACACAGAAACATTAAGGGTTAAAGATGGAATAAAAACAACATGAAATCAGAGGTTATTTATTTGTTTATTCATCAAATATTTGATTTTGTCATTGAATCTGTTTTGAATGACCTCATTTTGTGAGGAAAGAGCCTGAAGACGTTCCCAAAGTATAAAATAAATACACACAATTGGACATGTTATTTTTTGTCGTTGTCATAGTAACGTGATGTGTTGCTTACTGCAACACATCACGTTGTGTCAGTGCTGTCCCATTCCTATTTACACCATCTGAAGCCGTCACAGCCTCTCACACTCAAGCACTTACCAGGTGACGTCAGTAAATCCTTGAGTGTTCAGGGTTTGAGGCTTTAGGACGGAATATTTTCTGATCCAGATACTAGCAGACGCTGTGGTGATTCTGGGCAAACCTTGCAAACGTTTCTTTTGAAAGATCGTTGTGTATATTACCTGATAAAAAACAGGTGCGTGTGCGCCTGCGACTCCATGTGATTGAACACACGAGGCACAAATAGTGGCTTTATTATAGTACCTTTACAGCATATTTGCAACTGTTGATTTATCTAGGTTAGCAAGTTACTGACTTCTTTTCTTTTCTTGTTTTATTTTCGTGTTCTGTTCGTTATTCCTTACTGTTATGATGATTTTGTTCTTATTATAAATACTGTTATTGTTTCTGTTTTTACCAAGTAAAGTGTATTTGAGTGCCTTTTAAAGCCCTATATAAATAAAATGTATAATTATTTTTATTACTATTATTATTATTATTATTATTAAATGTTAGCTTCTTTCAAATAACTTTCATCAAGCTAAAAAACTGATATTATGGGGAAAAAATACAAACATTTAGTCCCGAAAAAGCAGTAAGCCTTCATTTGAAAGTGAGTGTTTTGCTTCGGTTGACTGTATGTAGGTCAGAGGTGCTTTCCAGGTCTTGGACACTGGGTCAAGTTGCCAGAGGATGATATACTTAGAGTTTGGTGGATAACATCATGTTCTCACGGGTTGGTTTCTGGCATGTGAAAATTATCCAGAGCCCTAACTTACATGCCCTTTATAATCTGATTCCATTCCTAAACATGGTGAGCTCATCTCATACTGTTTTTGCTGCATGATGTTTTTACATAACTCTGTGAAGGAATTGGGGAATTGGACCGTATAGCTGTGCAGTAGAGTGATCAGTGTCTGCTCTCTTGTTACATTATATTATGTCTATGTATATTATGTCTGACTATTATCTTAGAGGAGATTTTAGAAAAGGTTTTGTTCTGCTACGTCCATCCTCCTAATCACATTGCTCAATCTTTTTGTCGGAGCCGGTTCACAACTGTCAGTGTAATGATGTATTTGATTGTAAGCCACACTAAATTACATTTCTGGTAGCGGAATCAGAGATTATCGTGCATATATTGTATATTATATCACTGGTGATTGCCGTGACAAAAAGCCGTTTTCGAGAGGATGACTGACCATTGGTAACACACACTGACACACGCACACACACACACACACACAAGCACACACACACACACACACACACACACACACACGTACTGCGCTGTAGATCCAGAGATCCACATAATTAAAAACACTTTTATTGCTAAATCCTCACAAACTAGCGCACATAACCTTGATAGGCTGGCAAAATGTAGAAATCTTGACTTCTTCACTCTGATTTGGATTCCGTTGAAGGTCTTACCTATCACATTAACGTCTATGGATTATACCGCTTTAGGAGAAGGCAGTGGTCATTTTAAATACATCACGTAATTAATCAATATTTTTCCTTTCCTTTTTGTAAAGTTGGGGAGATCTCAAATGTCTCTCTAGACTGAGAACAGAAGTTAATCAAATAAAGTGGGATTGAGCATATCAATCATCTGGTGTCTTCGAGGGTCCATGTTGACCGCCAGAGCACATGTCATCATTCATTTTCAGCCAATTTACTTGATGAATAAACAGCCCGACAGAGTGTTTGGCACCCTTTTTGCATTAACATAAATCTAATTTCAGGTGAAATATTCAAAGCTCACCTTTAACCCAAGTCGTTATGCTGGGACCGGAGAAACATCGTTCCACTGAGTGCTGAGGCAGGCTTTATTTGACTGCTAACAAACATATTTAACAAGAAACATTTCTGATCTTACTCCCGCTGGTTTGCACGGTTTCCTAAGACAAGCACTAATTTCCTTGTCATTTTTGTGACAATGCTATGATTATGTATTTTCATGAAATGGCTGTGATACATATTTAGTTCTGAGAATCAGGTTATGTAAAACTATTTGAGACGAGTTGCTTTGAGTGTATTCAGGTTGCATTATTTTGGTTGAGCCTTTAGGATCGCTTTGGTCGTCATGGTATCATTTGTTTTTTCGTATGTACAGATTTGATTGACACTTAATAGAACTTATGGAAATAATGAGAGTTGATATCCTCAGAACTAGATTGCCACCCTATGGCTTCGTTCACATTACAGAGCTCAATTCAGATTCTTCACCCGGCTCTGATCATCGTTCTGCTTTCATGTTTTGAAGTGATCTTTGTCCAATGACTTGCAAGACTCCATTAAAATATTGCCCAATTAACCAGATCTTGGTTCCCCATTACAGATATGACACTCCTAAACCATAACGTATGGCTCATAAAGAATTATTTTCATATCAGCTGATATTTAACTTTAATAGCTCTTCTGGGAGCTAAGTTGAACAAACTAAAGTAGTATGTGTGACTTTACACCTTAACATAACCGAGCTTACCAGTAAACATCTACTCCTTCTGAGAGATTTATGATTTCTTGCGACACAAACTCACTCGGTGAACATGAAGCATAATTCTGTATTCATTTTAGCTCCATGTAAAGTGCATATACGTGCTGTTTCCAAGATAAGGCTCGTCTTCCTTAATGACAGAGTTCACTTTTTCTTATATGATTTATTAAATCTGAGTTCTGCTGAGTGAATCATGACCTAATTCAGCAGAAGAACTCAGTAATATAGAAGGTTTTTTCGTGAGTGATCTGCACCTGCACAAAAAATAATGGAATGGAATTCGGGCCACATTTGCTTGTTATATAAACATATTTTAGAGACAGTTGTGGTTTGCTGTCGTTAAACTGCTGACATTGATATTGGTAGTCTTTAGCAATGATTTATAGACCACTTTGAGCTGTGAGCAACATATTTCAAATTTTCAGGTAAGAGGGGAAAATGTAAAACAATAGCAAGTAGTCAAGAGAGTCCAACCTGATGTGGAGTGGGAGTTAAAAGTGTGTACTGTCAACCCAAAGTGAGACCACTCATGAAAGCAAGCGCAGGGCTGTAGTAGGTGGTAGAAATGACACCCACTGTATTTTCACTGCATCGCCGTGTGCAATGTGCACACCAGCTGCTTCAGAAACATCCCGCAAAGGACATGTAGGTGGGAGGCGGGAGTAAAGCTATGGATCTGGGTTTCAGACTGAGACAATCAAAGGACGACTACAGAAAAGCCTGCAATATAGATCTTTATTTTGTCTATACTTATGAAAAATAAAAGACCGTGAGCTCAGCTGTTAGATTTCAGATGCTTGTACAGGATTCTCTCTATGAATGAATGAATGAATGAATGCATTTTATTTATATTGCGCTTTTCACAGACAGTAGTATCACAAAGTGCTGAACAGAGCAGACATTTAAAAGCATAAAAAACACAATGTGACCCAAGGGTCAATAAATGATCTACACAGAGAAAATTAAAAGATAAAATAAAAAATAATAAAAAATAAAATATGAATGTAAAACATATTTTAAGAGCAGGTCTAGGACATGGGTTTACTTTTACACAAACGCCAGCCTAAACAGGTGGGTTTTGAGCTGGCTTTTAAAAGTATCCACAGTATCTGCGAGGCGTAGAGTTGCAGGCAGAGCATTCCAGAGCCTCGGGGCCACTGCCTCAAAGGCTCGGTCACCACGGCTCTTAAATCGTGTGCGTGGGACTGACAGAAGACCTAGAGCGTTTGACCTGAGAGTGCGGGCGGGTGAATAGGGCCGAAGTAGATCAGCTACATAAGCCGGAGCCTGACCGCGAAGTGCTCTGTAAGTGATGGTGAGAATTTTAAAGTGTATCCGAGATGCTACAGGAAGCCAGTGGAGAGATCGGAGTACGGGGGTGATGGGAGACCGTCGATTTGTCCTGGTGAGTAATCTGGCGGCAGCGTTTTGGATGACCTGCAGACGGTTAAGAGCAGATACACTGAGTGATGTGAAAAGTGAGTTGCAGTCGTCACTGCGTGAAGAGATAAATGTGTGTATGATCATCTCTAGTTCAGGTGTTGATACTACAGATCTCAGTTTACTGATATTTCTTAGATGGAAGAAACATGACCTGGACAGCTGCTTAACATGAGGGTCAAACGACATGGATCGATCAAAGAAAATCCCAAGATTGCGCAGGTTGCAATGGGCATCAGAGGAGAGTGGACTAATAATCTGCCTGATCATGGGGACAAACTCCTCTGGAGCAATAACTAGGACCTCCGTCTTAGAGTCGTTGAGTTGCAAGCAGTTTTCTGCCGTCCAGTGACAGCATATCGTCGCAACAACAGCTCATTAACACCTATTTGACAAAAAAAGAAGCATTGAAGTGCTTTTTGTTTTGTTGCAACATGTGTTAGCGTACATGCAGTGGCTTTTTAATGAGTTTGCTGTCAGACGATCAAAAACTCTGCCACCAGGCATTTAGTCTCTTCACGATAACAGACTTTAGCCTCTGTGTTTGAATCCATCCTCTTCTCTGTGCAACTGTATATTAATCCTGACTCTTGCCGCACACGCTTACATCAGTGTGTGGAATATTTGCAAGTTATGATAACAATCACAACAGGCCACGGGAAACTAAGAGTGACAAAACGACTTTCTGGGATGACTGATATGGTAATAACAAGATAGCTTCAACTTTAATTGGCACAATGAGAACGGCTTTGTGACTGGGTTTGGCATCATGTAAAGTAGTGTATGTCTTCAATTTGTGCATTAAGACCACTGGGGCTCCATATTCATCTTAGATTGCTGATATTACATGGCTGATTGACCATGACGATCCTCCAGCTTTCAGATTATTTTGCCACGAGATGAAACTAAAATTGTGTCACGCTGTCCAATAAGCTTCCGCAGAGGCTTTCCGTCTTGCGATTCAACTTTGCATTACCGCGTCTGATGAATGAAAAGAAATGTCCTTGCTCTCAAAGTCACCTCCGAGCTCTAATGTGGTCACTTTTGCAGATTGCATGCGAGATCAGATTGGCTGGCTTTTATTTTTAGTGCTTGTTTTGAGGTAGTGAGTGGCTGTAAGGCACACACTGGTTGCAGACTTGACTGAGTATCAAATTGTCATTTTGAAAGTGACACGGTGCTGATTTGCCTGCCTGGCACTGAACGATTGGACATCACTGTTGACAAATGGGCAGTGGAACAAAACTGGCAGGATGCAAGGGAAGACAAAATGCCTTCAGCTAGAGTTTTTACCCCCCCCCCCCCCCCCCCCTATCTATTATCACAGCTGGAGAACAGCTAGTTAAAATTCCTTAATTTACTGGTCGCATAATTGTTTGCCGCCAACAGTTTCTCTCTCAAGCACACCTCCAACAGATATATATATATATATATATATAATCTGATTCTTTCATTTTATACATTTTTGGGTATGTAATGAAGCAGCCATTAAAAAAAAAACATGGCATCTTGGGGAAAGAAAAGCAGGCCTGAGTGGGTCAGTGGATGTTATTTCAAGACAACAAGGGATTAGAGAGGGAAGGATGAGCTGGCGATTGCTACAATTACTGCAAAGCAAACTGGGGATTTCAGTGCATTCACAGCCACCGCATGTACTGATGGCCACAGTCCCCTCTTCATTTTATCTTTATCAATGTTAAACTCATTCAGAAACAAAAACTTTGTTTGTTTGGTACAGTGTTAGATTAGTTTTCTGCATTCGTAGGTTTATTGATTGAAAAATATGTGTAAATAAAAACAAGGCTGCTACCCTACCAGATACGGCTTTGGCAGACCGTGGTTTCTGTCACATCATCCTGTTGAGGCCGAATGCATTATTCCATCCTTGCATTGCTCGAGAGCCAGAGTAAGAGTAGAACACCCATTCAGCAAAGGTCTGATCAGATCCTGGTGCCAGCCTCAGATTTTCAAAACAAACTCTGCAGTCAGAACGTGCCCCAGGAAACCCTCATCTTGCAGTGGTAATGCAAGATTGTTTATTGATTGCTCAAACTATTTATTGCTGAAATGATGCATGTAACTACTCTTATGGAGATCATTTCACATTGGGACATATGACAGATTTTCACAGGAGAAGATCACAAATTTATAAATCAATTTCAGTCCCATCTCTGGCTGTCCCACATGCTGTCTTGTCAACCGATAATAAGCAGCTGGAAATCTGAGGACACGAGGGACACCTGACCCACAGTAGCTCACCTTAAACTTGTGAGTGTGTGTGGCAGCACAGCCGCTCGCACCTCCCGTTAGGTGAGAGCCGAGGAACCAATTACCTGGAGATATGTCTCGGGGCCAAAAATATCATTGTCAGCTTGTCACAATGTGAGAACTGTGGGGGGGGGGGGGGGGGGTATTGGTAACATGACAGATTGTGTTATCTTTTAGTTCCCTCCCTTCTTCTGTGAAAACATGTTGTTCAATTAATGTTTTGTTGTTACCACCTCTTCAGGACACGTCACTGGAAAGTAAGTAAGTCTCAGTCAGACGGGATGCAGCGTCTTGCCCGAGAGAACTACAGCAGGGTGGAGGCTTGACAACAGGGTGAAACTGAAACAAGGTACTTCACTCTCTTTACACCACATTATCATGTTTCCTCTTGGCACAAAATAGTGACAGTAATTCACATTTTATGCAATAACAGATTTTTTTTTGGGCCACTTGGGGGCAGCGGAAGGAAGTTGTAAACATGCCACTGACTTAATACAACCTTTTATACGTCGATATGGCAAACTTGTCAGCAAACAGTTGATTATTTGCACACTCTGCAATACAGAGCATCTTTCGTGTTGATTTGAAATATTTCCGGCCACCTGGCAAATGTAAGTCCAATAGTAAATCTTCTTTTAGCTGTTGTTCTCTCCAAGTCCTGAGAGAAATATACGTCCTTAGACACTGAAGGTGGCACTCTGTTCTTCATAGTCAGCTAAATGTTATTAAAATCAGTAAATATCAAACGTCAGATTGAATCAGATACCAAGGGCTTTTCTCGAGTTGTACTATTTTGCACTGATGTTCAGCTCTCATGCAGGAAGGAAATCCATGGCAATCGAGGCAGAGATACCAATCTCTCTGCTGACAGTAGCTTCAAAAGAGCACAATGTAATACAGACACAAGATATGAGTTTGAGTAAAGGATATGTCTTTCTTTTTCCCCCCTGGAAAAAGTTGATCTCTTGCTCTCACTGTCGCCGTCGCTATCACTTTCACTCTGCCCACCTACACGTAAGTTCACAGGAGGTCGTCGATAGTCTGGGAAACGCACAGAATCACTGAAGTAGATAAGGCAGCCAGAGCAAAAGTGGGTACACCAAGAAAAAAGTAAATTACAACAGTTCATCACAAAGTAACCCCTGAAATGCACTGAACATCGCAGGTTGATGACATACAACCATATAAGATGATCTGTTCATGGAATTATTTTTATACAGGGATAGCACAGGAAAACAGGTCAGTAAGACATTGTTGTCATGGAGTCTATTAATTCAGTATCCTGCTGAGTTTGACTTACAACCCAATGAGTTATTTTGTTCTATTTTTATAGAATAGACTTAAATAAACGTGAAACAATGTGCTCATAGCAGACATGGCTATCAAATAGAACTGTAACGGTTGGCGTGTTGGCGCTTAACCATCACGGTACGGGGGTCACGGTCCGGTGCGCCACACGCAGAATACACGGCATGCAGATTGATGCATGTAATGTGGAACTAAAGTTTACAAGTGCGAGTTTAACCTGGACCCTTTTAGTCGTATATGCTGAGATTAGCACAATAAGGTGATTGGCGTGCGAGTCAGTCGGATTGTGACGCCAGAGCTGGAAGACCAGCCTGCAGTCTCCCAGTCGGCTACAATACCAAGACCGCAATAATTGTGTCGTAAGACAGGAACGGTGGTTTGAATATTTGGATATAGCAAGTACAATTTTTTATGATTCTATGTATTTTCAATTTCATAGTATAAGAGATGCAGTTTATAGCCTATTGTGACCCGTTTCCTTTGGGAAAGTGTTTATTCAGTGTCCGTCCATTGTAATACAGAAGTGTTTGAAATGTTTTTTGTTTTACCAAAGCTGCCAGTGGAAAAAAATGTGACCTCAGTCTACAGCAAGGAGATTATCTCTGCCTTTGACACAAGCACTTCTCTGATCAAAATCAATAAATCAAAGACATTTTCCCTGCTGTGCTGAACTTGCATCGAACCTTGACTCCAAAAACCGGGGTATGGCTCAAACAGTGACTTTCGTGTACCACTTCACTCCTGCTATCGAAACCGAAAAGCAGTGTCAGTCACAAGCTTATGCTGTGCTGGGAGTAAAAGCCATGAAGTCAGGAGTCTGAGTTGCCTTGGGGAATACCAAAAAAGGCTCGCTACTCCCGCAGACCTCCTTTTTATTACTGCGAGCGTATTTAAAACGTGCCCGGCAATAAGGGAGCGAGATGACTTTGCAGCCGCGTAACAGTGTGTACAATCAGCGTAAGCAGTGATGATCTGCTCAGGTAACCGTTTCATTCTCACAGGACATAAACTGATAGCAGCAGCTGACTGACAGCAGGATTTATACCCTGACACTGATATGTGCATCATTATGTATCGGCTTCCCTTGAAATGGAACAGACAGATATGCGTCTGCAGCTGTGCAAATTCCACAAGAGGTGCACTTGTATTCTTGAAGAGAGGATAGTGCTCTCTTTCAAAGGCAGCGTGTTTTATACACACATCTTTATGACACGGGAGACAAAGCAGAAAGACAGGGGTCCCGTGGACAGATGAGACATTGAGATGTATAAATGGAAAGGCCAGGTCCATTTGTCTTGTCACTAATGGACAGGACAGCCAATCAGTCAGTAATGACCCTCTCGCTTGTCTGAATAACAGTGTCATTATAATGATGAAACTAATGTAATGTCAGAATGTATTTAGTCTCTTGTCTGGTATTGTGACTGTGGGTCTGTTAATGACAAATGGCTGAGCTTGAATCTCATCAGGTAAAATGTTAGGTATCTGTAGGGAAAATAAGTTTCAAAAATATTGATCATTTATAATTATTTCATTCATTTTTCTGACATGCATTTGACTATTTTGTAAAATATATGATTGTGTCATGCTTAATGAAGGTGCTGTTTGTAATTTAGCACCAATACATAATTACTATATTCTCTGTGAGTAAAGAATTAAAGCAGACCAAACATTGAGACGATTTGCTTCCTCTCCTTCTGATTTTACAAAGTGTGCCACCACTTGGATGTATTGGATGAATTGGATGAATTGGATGGAATTACACCTGTTATCATTTGGCGAACGAGTGAAGGTGCGACCATGTTGTCTTCTTGGTATGTAGCGTCGGATGTTAAAGTGTGCCTTTTTCTACTTTTGTTCTACACATAACTAATGACAAATGTCTCAAATCTTGATTTGGAAGGTGTACAAAATTAGCTTTCTGTTTGTATTGTTTCAAAAGTGGTGAAAGGGATTTATCTTGTTGAACAAAAGGTGTGCAACTCATTAGGCGTTTTTTAGCTATCCATCTTATAAGCCTTATTTTTTGAAAACCCAGTGCAAAAATGGCATTGAACAACAGCCAAAGATGCAGAGAAAACAACACCAACATTGTAGGAAATGCGATCTTAATTCTAAGAAAAAAAAACAAATAAACAAAAAACAGTTTTAACAAGGTAACACAATTCATTTTCATAATAGTGTTTCTTTGTATTCTTGTTAGGATATTTTAGAGCCGGAGTGCACAAATGGCTCAGGCACGTACCGTCAAGATAACCTGTGTCTTTCGATCAGCTCCTGCAGTTGGTTAATGCTCATGTATTTGGGTTTTTAACTCTCCCGGATATCAGTGAAACATTATTCTTCAGTAAACGATTCTAAGAGCACAAAGAATTAAGAAGAGGAATATGCAGAATAATGAGTCTGAGAAACTAAAGAGGTAAGACTTTCCATCCAATTTTTCTGTTTGCTTTTACTTGGAGCATTAAAGCTTAAGCCCCCTCATCATGATACATATTAACCATAGAGATGGAGACACTGCACTTATTCAAGGAGTCATCTGAATTTGCGAAAAGCGCTGTACTGCATTAAGTAGTGTCTCCTGCTTTTATAACCATTTATTTTGTACAGGGGAAAGCACTTCTCTCTGCTGGCTTTATCAAACACACCGACTTTTTAGTAGTTGTGCAAAAATAATAAGTGCTTTGAGGCAGGCATGTTTTGTCCTGAACGAGAAGACATCTAGGTGCTAGAGAAACTGTCTTTCCATCAGTCACGGTCAGTGTCCTGTCACAGTGCATTTTTAGATGTAACCAAACTGTTCGTCTGACTTTGCTGACATGGTCTTTGTTCCGTGGACCGCGATATCAAAAAGAGCACGAGGTAGAGGAATGCAGCTCCCTGAGAGGTGAGCCTTTCTAACCCCGGCACAATAAAGTGAGGCATCACAATTCAACAGGCCGCTCCAGTCTGTACACAGTGATTTGTTCAGCCATGCGTCACTGTCACCCACATTCTTTGTGCCATCCCATTTCTGTCTTGTCGTAAATACTTCAATCACAGCATGTCTCCCTTCGAGGAATAGCACTTTCTTGAACCAAGGCGGAGGCCAGGGCAGTTTCACATTTCAGCCAACAGCTCATCCATCAGATTGAGCAATAATGGCACCTTCTGTGTCCTGAGAACAGTTTTCATGTGAGGACTTGACTTTGCGTGAACAACAACAGTTTATCAGCAGGCGCCAGAGCCGCACGACATGCTCCACGTGCGTCTGTAAAATCCATTTAAAATAAAGTACAATTTGAAAATGGTTAATGTGCAGCTACTGCGCGCCATGTACTCTACAAAGATGGACATAGAGAGGTGTGATAAAACCCATTGGTTTGCATTGGAGGCGTTTTGAAGCTCAGACTTGTGGCTTGGGGTCAGTGCAAATCTTTTCCATTTAGAGCAGGGGTGGGCAATTCTTTTTCCCAAGGGGCCACATGAGAAACAGGGACTGTTGTGGAGAGCCGGACCAATAGACTGAACTCAATCCTGCTCAATATTATTCCACCTCTTTAATAAAAGCAGTATGTTGTATGGTTTTTATAAGCTGCGAGTGGTAAGAGTAAATGTCAGTGGTGGAATGTAACTAAGTATATTTGCTTAAGTACTGTACTTATGTACAAATTCAAGGTACTTTACTTGAGTATTTGTATTTTATTTAACTTTGTACTTCTACTCCACTACATCTCAGAGGGAAATATTGTCCTTTTTACTCCACTACATTTGTCTAACAGCTTTAGTTACTAGTTACTTTGCACATTATAATTTTTCAAAACTTCCCGGCGTTCCGAACGTTCCCGGTGTTCCGGGATGATCAGATGGAGTTATGATGGTAGCAGTCGCCCAATTGCAGATTCAGCTTGAGCAAAACCTTTGTCTATTGTGTTCAAATCAGGCCCATAGGAGTTACATTCTATTAGAATGTAAAGAAGCTACATTGTACAGAATGATTCTATTGAAGTTATTCCTTTTTTAAATGTTTTAGACGAGTCACTTTTCACTTTAAAAGAGTGATTATAGCTGATTTAACTTACAGACATGAGATTGATCTTCTCATGTCACTCTCTTTATACAATGATATAAATTCATCCCCGTTTTATTGATATCTTACGAAAAGTTACTCCTTCATTTTTCAGTATCAGTATCAGTTTTCTTTGCAAAATGTAGTGAAGTAAAAGTAAAAGTCAACAGAAATATAAATAGTAAAGTGAAGTAGAGATATAAAAAAAAATGTAGCTCAAGCGCAAGTTCAGTCAGGAAGACACTCACTAGTAATCTCTGTCTTTCCTCTCCTTGTAAATACTCTATCAGCTGATTGGGGGCGTGCACTTTTAAGTAACCAACCAGATTCGGCACACCGGGCCCTCAAGCCAATCATATCGTTGCTGTCAATCTTTAAATAGTGTTCTCCTCTCTGCTGCTGTCAGGTGTCATTTCAGCTAAGCAGATGCAACCCTCCTCCACCCCAGTCGCCTCCAGTCAGCATCACAGTCGTGCTCCTGATGCATCATCAGATAGCAGCGACTCCTGTCAGCACCACCACCAGTGTCTGGACTCCAGGGGGGATTAGGCCTGTTGGACCTCAGTATCCCTACCCTCGGTGATAGTACTTCAGGATGGAGTCCAATCGCCAAAGACTTTGCACTTTTTCATATTTGACGCTTGTATAATAAATCATTGTTAAACTTATGAAACAAGTCTCTCCTGATTGAAACAACTTAAGTACAGTAACGAAGTATTTCTACTTCGTTACTATACACCACTGCTAATTTCCCAATGACCTCCCGCGGGCCGGACGGCAACAGCTCGCGGGCCGGATGTGGCTCAGGTCTGATTTAGAGCTTTCAAATAAGGAGTGCTGGGTGTTTCCTTTCACACTCCACCTGCCTGCTAGCTCCTTAACTACAGCTAGCTACCTCTCCCCATAACATCACACCCAGCGGACACTTGAAGTAAGTTTATAGGGACTGACTCTGTATCGGTCTCAGTCAGCCAACAACCATCATTTGAGGACATTGCAGTAAGCAGTGTCATAGTTGCATACGAGTTGAATGTAACTTAAAATACCTTGGACCCTTGAATCATCTCTGCACTGTGGTTCAACTTTATTAGAAAAGGTTCTGCTTGACAGCATCAATGCGTTATCATTCGTCTCTCGTGTCAGAGCAGTGCGCCACAGATGAATGGCTTTACATACACCGAAAGGTCATCCCTTCCGAGAAAAAAAGATTGGACATCGCAAGCCAGAAGTGCACTTTCAAAAACGGGCAAATACTATTATTCGCACAGTCACACTTTACAGATATAGGAAGAAATCTTTGTCGACCCTATTTGTCAAGATGAGGGATGCATCCAGTGTTAATCGAGTGAAGAGTAGCGCCATGTTTTTTTTATATTGGCACAATCAGCTGTCCTGGCCTCATTATTTAGAGTGCAAAACAAAGATGTTGCCCCCCTGTCCCTGCTCAATTCAGGAAACATAAAACTGAAACAATGTCTTTAGAGGAGAAGCGAGAGAGACCAGACGGGGACAGAAAGCACTGTGCTTTGTTTGTGGCTGTGCTTCAGTGGGGGCAACCTCCAGAGAAAAACCCAGCGGTAAATCTCAGATTGAACATGTGACACATTGGCATGGCGCTGCCATTAAATCACAGGGTAAGATATGTCCGTCCACACACTAAAATAATTTCCCCCAAGGGTGTTGGTGCCTTGCATCGTGCAAAATAGTCAAACCAATCAGTGCATCACGTGTATGGACATACCTGCTGTTGTCAAGGAAGTCATTTCAGACTGAATAGTATGAAACAATTAAACTATAGCCATATAAACGTAATGAATTTGCTGAGCTGGTAAGATCATAGAGAAAGTTTACTGTAGCTTACATTAAGTTGTGGATGTTATTTTACTAAATGAGGATTATTTCTGTCTTGATGCAGTTCTACCAATTTGTTTTAGCCTCTTGTCCTTAACCATCATATCCTTTTAGTCTTTAATTTGGAAGAGTGGTCAGATTAAAGGCTAGAGTTCAAATGGAATAGAAAATGGCAAAAAAAAATCCTTTACCTGAAGTGACTTTTTAATAGGATTTTGAGACGTGAAAGGTACTTTAGTTTTGCTGTGACTATAACCTTACATACCTGTTTCCTCAACAACACTGGTGTGAAGACTTGTCATGGGTTTATTTAGTCTACAAAGCCTCTCCTTTAAGAATGGAGGCTTTACCTCACACATAAATTAGTATTAAATAGACTTATAAGACAAATTGATTCTACAATTTATTACAATAACATTAACTGAGCATTCCCAATACAAACCTTGTAAATTAATCTATAAATAATAGAGCCTTTCACTCTGCCAATCGTTTATTTTCCCAACCACACTTGATAATCATGCACAGTCACAACTCTTGGGCCCATTTTCCCTCCCCCACATGTAGTTAAGTCACTTTTCATTTCCCCCTGAAAGTTAGTGGTTGGTAGCTTTATTAACATTGAATATTCTGGACCACTGCACAAGAACCTCCATAACAAACATATTTTCCTTTCTTTTGGTCTTTATTGGGTAAACAAGAAATACTTTGACTTCCCTTGTGGCCTTCACAAGCAGAAATAATTTAGTTAATTGAAGTAAGTAATCAGTACTTTATGTTTGGAAAATGAGTTACAGTTTGATTGTTTACATGCCTCAGGGTGTTCTATATCTACAGACATTGGAGCTACAGTGTAAGGAGGGGAGAAAAGCCTTTGTATCTAATGCTTGTTTCCCCCTCATAATGCCCATTAAAACAGGGAATTGTGGTCATTTAATCTAGTGTGGTTGACAAAATTTAACCACCCTTTATAATCCATTTCCTCTTGTCAACTAATTCATATGAATTTATAGTTTCCTCTTGAGGACAATCCATTATTTGTTTTCTGTATGCAGATGTCAAATTCCAATGTATAATGCACAAAATGACTGGTTCAAGGATAGTGTGAAAGCTTGAGAGAACGACGGCAGATGACCGTAGTCGTGGTTCTTTGGACAAAAATTTGATGAAGGAGGTTCCCCGTGCTCCGTTAATATCCTCTTTGACTGATAGCTTGCACAGCAGACAGCAGCTTAGTGCGGCAAAGCCTCTTATTTTCTTGTGAATTGCTCGCTCTAGAATTGATAACCTGCATTAAAATTCATTAGACTGCTAACAGCGTGAACATTTGCATGAATTAGTTGTTTTTTATGTTTAATTTACGATTGACCAGCAGTGCCTGTTGGAATACAAAAGCATTGCAGAATAGATTTGCATTTGCGTTTTAGGATGCGTTGCACAAAGAAAGTGCTGTAGACTAACTGATGCAACGGACACATATTGATAAGATGTAGGAAAAGGTCATAATATGCAGGTTATATCGAGGTTATGTGTGTACTTTGTGTATTGGTGCATGGTGACGCATCATTATCAGTATTTGAAGATGACAAATTTTCCGATTCATTGCAATCTTGCTAACAGTTTAGCAACGAAGGAGACGGGCAGTTCAATAAAAATGAAAGCAGAAAAATCCAAATTGCAGTGAATCAACTGTAAAGCTTTGTCCCACCTGCATGCAGGGTGTGCTGTTGATGGACACTGCTGTTCTGCAACTGGGTGCTCAAACCGAGACGAAGGAGCTATACTCATGAAGAGAAGTGGAAGAATTGTGCATGATGAGTTTGGAAAAACCAAACGTAACGTAACACATCCTTGTAAATAAATACTTTAGCTTACTATTTATGTTTTTAAATGTGAAATAAGCAGCAAAGTAACACATTGATGGTACAAAACGTTTTAGCAGAGGCGCTTGGCCATTGACACAGCTGGATAAAATGTCACACCTGTCTTTGACTCGGCCCCGCTGAAAAAACTTGATATGCATGGATTCAGCTGAAAAGGTTGCTGTGACCTCGTCCAGGCTCACATCTAGTCCTTCCTGTTAATATTAATCGTGTGCTGATAAGATTAGATATGTCTTCTTATAGCTATGATACAGTATGTCGACCTATATGTTCTATTTAACAGTCTGATTCCAAGGAAGGGAGGGGTCGTCACAGTATAAACATCGAGTAGCTGTGCTATTTAGGCAGTAATTCTTTTTTTGTAAACAATATCTCAGGGTCATCTGATATTGCTTAAAAGTCATACTTGAATAACTTCCTATCCTCTTATTTTTTTACCTTGTCTTCATATACACAACTGAAATGCAAAGCAGTAGTTTACCTCTTGTTTTTCTTACCATTGTAATATCCTGAGTGGTCAATCTGCCGTTTTCATTTTTTTATTATCCCATGAAGGTCATTTTCTTGCCATGAAGATTATTTTTTTATTGTCATTCGGTATAAGCGAAGGGAAAAGTGAAACAGGCAGCCCTGTCACACTTTTATCCAATGACTAAATACAGAACTCATACATGTGTCATGAAGAAATATAGCAGTATATACTTTGTGTTCAGTTCTGCTCACCACAGGCATCAATAAACATTATCCACTCCAGAAAGTCCTCATTTGATCTTGCATTTGTCATTATTTCAATGTCAAAAATGCTACTGCTCACAAATGAATTTCAAGATCTTAAATTGACTTTATTCATTTAAAGGCTCTAGCTAAAAGCAAATCTATCTTGTTTGGTAACCTGGCTCTGTATCAACATCATTTTACATCTGTTATGGCTCCTCTTGCCCTTAGAAATTCCCGGTGATGTGATTTTTAGAGGACCAATTGAATAGAAGACAAAGTATAAAGAGAAAGTGAGTGAAATACAATAAAATGATCTTAATTTACAATTTAGACATGCCATGGTCGTTAAATGACATGCTCCTTTGACAACAAGGCCACGAGGATGATTCTTTCTTTCTTCTTTTTGCAGCAAACTATATTGTGACACGACTTTTCTTTATATCACGGAGCAGTGACATGATGACAGATTATGACACATACTGCAGTCCAGTGGAGCGATGATACTTAAGTTGTGTCCCTTATTTGCTTCTGCATTTAAGAAGATATTAATGAAACCATAGTCACTTTTAGAGTATGCATTTTCTTAATATTCAGTTATATTCTATAAAATAACCTGCAGCATAAAGATAGCACTGCAGTTATTGTAGTGTCTAAGCTTGTTTACTTAAAGTGCATCAAATGATTGACACAGCTTAATCCATGCACGCTTAACCGTCGCAAACACGCCCACTTCTGCTGGCAGGAGCTTCTAAGCACAGCTCTCACACGAGAATTGAAAATGCATAATAGAATAGGTTTGGACGTTGTCATTTCTGCGAACAATGAGCGTGAACATCTTGTCTGCCTCTGTGCGTTGTGTTGTTCTTTATCAATTCCCACAGAGATAAATTAAATGTCATTATGTTATTAATAAAGTGCCCACAGTACATGTGGACCAAAAGTGAAGAGAGTGCTTCTCATTACTTCTGTTACTGTAATGGCACATCCGCATTAATTGAAACAAGTAGTGCCGCTGCGCTGTTCGCTTTGGGCGTGGCTGTTATTAATGTTATTTGATGGGAGCAGAGTGAAGGACACACACAATCTTTGTGATTTGCTTTCATTATTCTAAAAGCTGAAGTAGCGTGTAGCAGAACTTACGTTATTGCTGTGTTGAACTGCTCGCTCAAAGTAATTTCTTTAATGCCAGACAAAAGGCTCTGTAATTTGTGCAGGCCGTTAATTCTTCATTCATTATTTATGAGACGCTCTGGCTCCTGCAAATATTTATTTGCATTAGTCATTTCAGTTTTACAGATTGGACTTGATAGACTTCATTCAATGACGGCGACAGTAGAAAGGTATGACTGGCTACTCTTTTTAACAAAAGCAATCAGGGCTCTTATTTCTGCATCACATAACGCGTTTTATTAAATATTTAGTTTTGCCACTCATTTTTTAAAATGTTTTAAACTTTATATGATGTTTATTTAGCTTGTATCCAAAGCTTTTATCCAAAGTTACTTAAAATAAGTGCATTCAACAATTGCAGGAATCATGAAGTACATCATCTTCATCAAATATGCAGATTTATTTTAACTGCTACATTTTAGAGACATTAAGACGTACGTGGGCTGAAGCTAGCTTAGCACACTTGTACATGGAAGGTCAACATCTGTCAAATTTAACTTATTGTCTGCATTTTTCACAAACTTTATCTGTTTGGTTTGCATGTATAGCCTTTTCAAAGCAGGAATTCTGTCAGCTACTTCTTGTAGTGTAGTCAAGATTTCCTCTGAGCTTTTTTCATTGGTCACCGTAAGACGCAGTGTGCAATGTAAATTTATTGCAACAGCATCTTTGAGGTCGTCTGAGCAGCTGCTTATGTAAAGCACAAAGGACCCAGCTGATGCAATAAGTATTTACTGGAGCACAGAACCAAATTTCCTCTCTGCTGGAAATTCAATATGTAACAGTTGTCATTTCCAATTACTCAGACTGAGTAGGTGGCAGGTGATTGACCCTGTAAAAACAGTTTGTGCCTGAAGACGTGTGAAACCAGCCAACAACAATGATAATGGACAGCATGCAGTGGCCTGCCTCTGTCCCCGGTGCTTCTGCTGCATTGGAAGCATCTTTGCTTGTGTGGCACGTAGCTGCTTGTTTTCAATTGATCCTGCTTTTTTCCTCGTTAAATATTATACAGCAAATCTTATATCTGAAGTACAGGGAATCCTTTGTGAAACCCACAGTAATACGAGCACAATGATTAATACTATTAGTAAGTGTAAACGTGTTTGTGCAAGCAGACATTATTAACATATGGGAAGGATGAATCAGGGTACCAAAACCGGTTCATGGCTTTGGCAATGAAAAACGGAGTATGTCTGTTCTGGCAGTGAATCACTATGTTTTGTTTCGTGCGTTTAGAAATTAGAAAATGCTGTTTGGCTTCATACTGTTGTAGCCTACGGAGTGTATTTCTGCAGGTCTAACCGTCTAAAACAGCCTGTTTCAAGGTATCAGATTCTAATTAAACAAAATATTTCTCATCAAATAAACGTGGCCTAGTTGTGATTTTTCAGTCGTATTTTACAGGCAATTAAACACACCAAACTTCTATCAAAAACAGCATGCATGTAGCAAGGAGAGAAAGCAATGCATGTAATTTGCAGAAAGTATATTGCTGTCGGTGGTGGGGTTCATTTTCACAAGTATGCTGGGAGGTGTCAGACGTCCGGTTGGTTACATTTTTGAGCATCAACAAAAAAATCTCTCTCCGTTCAGGAGACGGAGAGGCCATTTGTGTTCAGGCGCATAATGTTTCGTGAACAGTATCTTTTTATAGAGTGCTCGTTAGACTAGTTTGGGAATCTGTTGTTTGTAGATGATTATGTATGTCCATGCCAGACAATGCTTGGGGGGGGGGGGGCAGTGATCCCAATTTGGTGTACTTTTTTTTCCTCCTGTATTTATGATTCATTAAATTTCAAATAAAATGAAGAAAATGCCACATTAATCTGGTGAAATACACGTGCAGGTGCTGCTGCAATCTCCGATCTCCTGCATCAAATGTGGTGCAGCAGTTATTTCGTCCTGTGTGTTTTAGACCTGAGCCCACCACCTTTATAGATAATTTATCAATGCAAGTGCTTTGGCATCAGCTAAGAGTTGTGTGTGCCCACGAGTAAACGAGTGCATTCTCAGATACTATTGGCTTTCACACTGTGAAGTTTCCCGATGGCTATCAGGAAATTTGGTGCTCTAATTGATTTGGATCAATTACAGCTGACTCCTGGTTGTCATCAAGACGAGAGGATCAATATTCTAACTCGTGCCAAGAGAGGTCAAAAGCATTTTGCACGCAAACTGCGCTGCAGATGTGAAGTATGGCCATGCAGAAGATGCTTGTCGAATCAACACTTAACAGGCTACAACTTAAAATTGAAACAAAAAAGCCTTTTACCGCCGTACAATTATTGGTTAATGTACCAATTAATTTCAAGTTAAAAGAAAGAAAGAAACCGCGCTGGCTGATATTTGTAACTTAATTAGCAACGCTCGTTAGAGCGGCAGCTTAAGACGTCACAAATCTCCAAAAACTGCTGAAGCTCCAACGACAAATGAAAATCAGCTGTTGTGAGACTAGAACCACGGCCTTGAAACTAGAAACTGGATAAACATCAACTAGCATCCATTATAGGCCATGCAGATGGATATCAGAACACCGAAGCCAAGTGGGCTGAAAACGACCTTGAATGGGGGATGTGGTAATGGATCACTCTCTGTATAAGTAGTCATTTGTGCTCTGGAGATGAACATTAAAAGGACAAATCTGTGCCATTTAGTACTGTGCCATGCTAGAGATGACTAACCGACAACACATTACAGGTTTTTTACTGCTGGAATAATGGCAGAGGCTGGGTCAAATTTTGGTGGCATTTTATATTTTTGCAGCATCAGCACCTTTTTAGACCGGAGCAAAGCATCGCATTCGCTCGAGCAGCTTACAGAAGTCATATGTGCCATGTCACCTGGCCATCAGTAGATCAAAACAAAACAAATCACATTCAATGGATCACCTTTCAAACGTGGTGGTCCATTTTGATTTAGGCTGTGGTCTCCTCATAGGCCCATACGGTTCTAAACATCCTCACACTGACACTTGCTGGCTTTTTTTGTGTCTCCCACAGTCAACACAGTCGTCCTTTGGTCTACTGTGCTTTTCCCATAATAGCACAGATGTTCCAAAGCACCCTTGTAACCATGACACAGGTCTGTAGCATCGTAGTTCACTTGGAAAAAGCTCTCGGTCCAGCTGAGCTTATCAAAGGACTGGAGGCATAAAGAAGCGGTTAGAGAAGCTTCGTCAGCATTTCCTTTCAACGTCTCCAAAGGCAAGTTTATTTATATAGAAACAAGCAACAAGGCAATTCAAAGTGCTTCACATAAAACGTAAAATGCTTCGAGACAGAGTGCAAAAGAAACGCATCATAAAAGGACATTCAAATACAATTAAAGACAAGTCATTACAGAGCCAAGAGAACAGAGAATTATAACGAGCTGTAATGGAATAAAACAGGTATAAAATACAATAATAAAAGTAAGAGTGCAGTGGAAAACAGAAAAGCTTTCTTTATGACTATTTTCTGACAAATTGAAACATTAGAATGCAGCTGGGTGCAGTGACTGCATGCAGCGTCTGAGAAGTCGTGTCCTCACAGCAAAGTTGCCGGCTTTTCTCACGTTTGTATTTTTAAATAAAAAGCAGCGAATGTATTGCTCGCTAGCTTTGAAGCTAATAAGATGCATGCTATGATGCCACGTCTATAATGCATTATAAACATATTTCCACTGAACTATAGTCTGCTTATACTGTATAATTATAGTCATAAGTACTCTCTAGTGCCTTGTAACAATAATCATAACAGATTATAAATCATTTTATCATGACTTGTACAATCAAGTATCATACTACTTTGTAATTCCTACTCACAAACTGACATTTTGTGACAGCAAGGATCATAGTGTAGGATAATTCCTATGGATACAACACATCATCTTCTTTTGTTATACATTATATCAGGAATTGTAATAATATGACAACAAGTCACACGTGGCCATTGTATGCTTTTAGTCAAGCATAAATACGTTTTATAACAATTTGTGTGCATACATTTAATTATCTTTTTATTTCACTTTGCTTAAAGCAAACAATGAGCACTTATCACATTATAATTCATTATAACACTGACTACAATGCATCATAAGAAGATTAGAAAAGTATTACATAAGCATGCTTATAATGCATGTAAACATGGGCGTCATAAAAATGAATGTGTACATTTTTTAATTGAATCTGGGGAACTCTGAGAGCTAAATGAATGGGCTAGCTCTATGAAGAACTTTGTCCCTGACGCACTAAGGACAGTCCGCCCTGGTTTACAGTCGCGCTGGGAGCAGGGGGTCCCCGTCCCACGAGAGGGATCCTCCCACATCGAGCGGCCGTCACTGACCCTCCACATTGAATCTCTGGTCAGACTGCGTGAACGGCCACAGGAACTGTCTTGGTAATATACTAAGGAAACACTAAAATGCTACATTTCAGTCAGACAGTAGGTTTAGCTGAGCTGCTATAAGCTGTTTTGCTTGTTTCCAGGCTTTGTGCAAAGACAGGCCAAACACAGACGCATGTAAGATGTCAGATAAACACATTACACTAAATGTTTGAGTTCCTTTAAAAATGTAAGTGGGCAATTGTCTTTGCGGTCTAATTAGACACATGGATCTGAAAGCAATGAACAATGAGGATGAGTATCATAAGGGAAGGTAACCAACAGTGAATTGTCTGCATGTGAGTGATACTTATTGTTGCACTCTTTCCCCATTGGACTCTTTACTGTGTGGCACATGCAGCAGATTGGGAAGAATACAAACAAGAGGGGATTCATTAAGCTTAAGCATATGTTATGTAATGTACACATGAGAATATAAATAAAACATTACTATTCATTCAAGCATATTCATAACGGGTACAGCGACTGCAATTATTTCATTCACTTAACCCAGATGAAAGAAAGACAACCGTCTACACTGAGGGGATACTATCCGCAGTGGAAAAGGAAATAAACTAAAAGGACCTGGTACCAAGAGTGAGTCTCGTCGAACCAAACCATGCAGTGTAAATGAAGCAATACACCGACTGTGTCACAGTCACTGGGTACTCGATTTAAAAGTCCAGCAATAAGCAGCCCAACGAGAGAACATGCTCTCCCTCACATGAACGCCGACACAAAGACACACTCACTCATAAATACAGACTCCCACACAGAGCAGCATGCAGTTCCACACAGAATAACAGCAATAGCAGGGCTTCTATTAGAAATACCGACATACTATAATATACTCCATATATCCAGCAAACAAAAGCACTGAAGGAAATGTAGCGACATGAAAGAGGTAGAAAGCCATTGTACCTGAAAGAGGCATGCAGAATGGATGGCAGAATGTTACTGTCAGTGAAATTGCTGTAAGTCAAGAACAGACCCGACATGTTTCAGCCATTAAGGATCCTATCACAAAATATTACTCTTGTTAGAGTGTTGTTGGGTTCAAGTGTATGTTTTACTGACGCCCTGTTCAGCTCGGCTTTTTTGTCGCTTTAGTTTATTCTGACCATGTTTGCTGTGTGGTGCTCATGGTGGTCTGCCGATTGTTGATTTGGCAAAAATGCACACTTTTTAAGGTTGCATCAGTGTGATGAGGTCACATTCCTGAGCCGATTAGCTCACAATGGATGACAATGAGAGCAGAATTTGAAATGTGGTGGATCGCAGTGTTTATGTGGAACTCCGAACACAGCAGGGTCTGTGGATTGTACGGAGTAACCAGAACAATGTTTCTGAAAAGTCATAAATGTTTAAATTGTACCAGTGTCTACAGAGTAAACACAGAGGTGTATGCTGCGTTGCTCAATGGCTTCTTTAGATATTCCCTTTGACAGTTTGCAAATTGAATTGAGGTTAATCTTCCATGCATAGTGACTATTAAAATAGACAACAAGAGAATACATTTTCATTGATCCAAAAAATAATCCTTCAAATCAAAAAAGAGAACTTTGGAACTTTGAACAGTCAACTGGTCTGCCGTTTTTTTCTTGCCCCTTGAAGACAATTTTTCTTGAAAAACAAATCAGTCGGGATACAAGGAACTGCTGAAACCTGAATGACTTTTTGACATGAAAATGTTCAGCTGTAGAAAACTTGTCATGGCCCAAAGTCTTGATAATGAAAATGTCATAATGCCACGTCACTCTCATAGGAATTCTACAGTACGAACTCTGGGTGACTTATTGATCGTGTTATTTGCCGTGTGAATGCATCGCAAAATGACATCACAAGGACAATGTTGTATATTTGTACTTCCGTTGCTTCAACTAAAAGTACAGATTTTCATCCTAAAAAGAAATTCATGTGGGTCAAGTTGAGGACTGCACACGCAGAAAGCCCTTTTATTACAAAGTCCAAGGGCCAATTGCATGTTTCAGGAAGACACAAAGACACAAATTCCTTTTAAAAGTGGATCTCACATGAGAATGAAAAGCTTTGCTGACATGCTGTTTACAATATATGTATTTACCAAGACTGTTAATTATTAACTGTTTATTATTATTATTATTATTAACTATTAATGTCCAATTGGCACTTTATAATTATGTAATCTTTTAAAGTCTTAAATATGGCACAGTCATTTTGGAGAGGGAGTGTTTCTCTCAGGATGTTCCACCTTCATTACAAATGCAGTTAGAGAAACGGTATGTTGACGATGCTCAATGTTCAAAAAATACATTATTATTGATTGTGATGCCCAAGGATTTTGTCGACCAATCCAATTGATGGTATGAGTACAAACAAATAAATGTTGAGTGACATTGACAGCGAGGAGAGTTCCTTACATGGTGGCCTGATAATTGACATGAATGTGAGTTGAGGTCACGGTAGCAAATTCATGTTTCAGCACAAAGTGACATTTTCAGAAAAAGGTAGAACTCAATTGACACTTATGTGCAATGTTCCCTCTAATTTTTCATGTGTCTGGGCATACATACAAGCTCCCTGAGCACACTGAGGACCACTGTGAGCAACATCAGATGTGCACGCTGTGGCCACACACCAGTATCACACCTGTTCAAAACCTTGGATCATAGCAAGTTACATGGCTTATTAAAATAATCAAATTACAGCAGCAATTTTCACTAGTTTACTTTTAATATAAGTGATTTGACAAACTTTAAAGGAAAAAGACAAAAATCTTGTTGTTCATGAGATGTGTAGTATGTTTTATGTGAGAGTCCTGCTTGGCCATGGGAAGAGTCCTGCTTTGGCCTGTGTGAGGTCCTGTTCTGGAAGAAATGATACATATACACCTTTCAGACATAACATTTTGTTCACATTAAAACATTCACATTTTGCACAATGACGTGTGCTGTAGCTTGTGTGATACAGTGTAAATTCCTGTAACTCTGTCTGTAAAATATGTAATTACTCAGTTTTTTATTATCATTTCTACTACCCATAAATTATCTAGTAGTAACATAATTTAATGATTAATATCCATAAGTAAAAAATCTTAATAAATGTCACTAGAATATGCACAAATCTGACTTAAATTTTACCTTATTTTTCACGTCTGTCCTTCTCACTTCTCCAATGGTTGTACACTTTGTCCAGGTTGATGGCTTCGTCTGCTTCTTGCTTTGACTTTATGTCGCTGCCCGTTCGTTTCGCCATGATAAGGGGGGATAAGGGGGGATAAGGGGGGATAAGGGGCATTTGCGTCTCGTAACTCCGCCGCACTGTTGATAGCTAGCTAACCTGCACGGCGCGAATGGGCAGGGCAATAGTGTCAATGCTATGATTGGCTGCGTAGCGTAAGTGAACCGAATCGTATCATTGGCTGGACACCTGTCACTCACTGAGTTACGTTGCAAAATAGTACAGAAAACTAAATTATTATTATTATTATTATTATTATTATTATTGGTTTAATTGATTAGATAAGATTAGGACTAATATTAGATATTAATTAATACGTTTATGTTGAATTTTATTTTATGCGCTGCGTAGATTTTCTTGTGCGCTGAGAATGTGCGAGCAGTGCGCGATTGCTCAAGCGCGCCGCTTAGAGGGAACATTGCTTATGTGCTTTATTTACTCTGCTGTACCTAATTCAGAGCTTTGAGGGAATTGAAGAGAGCATGACACATCGCCATTCACCTGTAAAAATGCTATAATTATGGTATGAGTTTGACAATTTGAGTAACTTTTGAGAAATTCAGTATTTATCCAGTACTGACCTAAATTTAAGAAAATCCAGATTCTATTTGACGCTTACATTTGCGACTGAAATGCATGGCGAACAGGTGACAGTGGCTGCACTAATAAACAGAAAAATAAGACACATCAGCTATCCAATCACAGAGTGTTTCATGTGGGCCAGTTTAAACATTGCTCTCCAAAACATAAAATGTTCACAAATGGAGTTTAACATGTATTGTAATGGATGGTCAGCGTTCAAAGCACAGGATTGTTCACTTTTACTCTCTAATTCAGTTCAAAATGAAAAGTTAACTGGTTTCTGGCCTCCAGGGGTTAATAATAATTATATTTATACTGCACCCATCCAATATGTTGGTGGAGAACAAAATCAGAGCTAAAAGTGAGTGAATGGAAAGTTAAGCTAGATGGCTGGAAATATGACTCCTCCTTATCTGGATATTTAAAAGAGCACTGTTTGCAAACAAGCTGGCCATTAAAGGTCCATAATTCAAGATTGAGAGCATTTTGATTGCCTCTCAACATGGTGTTGCCTGAGCCAGCAGCTAACAGCGCTAGTTCAAACTACGGCAAACTGACAGAGTTAACAGTGGTTACCCGAGGGTCAACTGAAGGGTGAGTGCTACGCTACCACGACCAAGCTGTCGTTTGGGACGCCGTCATCAGCTGTAACCGCAATATGAGAGCAGTGATGAGAGGTGGGTGAGCTAGCCAGTGGGGCACGTTCACGTGATACTGTATCAGTGTTATGTTGGCAGCATGTTTTGGCAGCAAATTGGTCAGTTATAGCAGACTTTAAGTAATCTGAAAAAGGCTCCTATAGGTCCCAGGCCCTCCATAGCAAAGGAGTGTTACCTTTGACTGGACTAGACTGACTGTGTGTTTTTGACTGTGTTTTCACAGCCTCAAACAAAGGGCGTAAACTCGGCACTTACAGTGATTACAGGTGTCTGCACACAAACACACATGCCAAGTCGCAGTTGCTGTAAACTGCGGGTCACAATAGCGAAGCACACAGGTGGTTTATAGTTTTAGGATTTCAATTGGTTTATCCTGGTCTACTGAAATTAAAAATATATATGCATAATGTAGCTTTTTAAATAATTGTGCTGTAATCTCAACTGATTCTTTTGGCAGTCTGTGTGGCACAGCAGTACTCCAGTTCAATAATGGGCAGGTTTGAGTGGGGTGAAACATTTGGCCATGCAGAAGTTTAATCTTCGAATTCTGGATTGATCATCTTCTTTTGTTTGGTTTTCAAGGCTATATCCCAAGACCAGTGTAAACTGGCAGACATTTTGAAAAGAAATTAAAAGAAAAGAAAGTAAAAAGCACATTCCCTGTAGTGAGTTTGGACTGCATTTCTTTCCATTGTGCAGAGCTGCACGCACACCAAATGTACCGTATCGCCCAAGGATGTCACCGTGACAACAAGTTTCCATGTGAGCGCAAGCAAAAGTTGCATGTAGTTCATGTGTTTATAATCTGATTTTGTAATAATCCAAATATTATGAAAAAACAAAACATCTGCTTTCATTCATTCATTTGCATTTGCTGTTCAAATGAATTAGACAACCCCAGCATTAACGTGTGAGTGTAAGTGGACAGTTCTAAGAATATCACTTCACACTTGGCATTAGAATGCGCCTTGAGTGACCACTTGGGATCGGATATCACATACGTACATTATTTGCGCTTGCACAGATTAAATGCGTTGTTGTTTTTTAACAGTTTGCCGGAAGTTAAATTTGCCAACTGGAGAGGAGAGAAAAAGAGGCACATAAGCAGAGCCGCGGCTTTGTAGACTCATTTTCCTGTTACGTCCATGTTGGGGCTATATTAGCACTTAACCACTAATATACAGTATATGCGATCAAGTGCGTCCTGGACCCCCTCGGCAAGTGGTTTGAGTGATCAGATCACAATGCATCTTTGTCATCGTTCACACTGATATTAAGTCTTGTCCACTTGTGATCTGATCCCCCATTCGGATTTTAAAAACAAAAGTGGAAACAGAGTCACAAACGTTTTCAGGATTGGCACATCGGAGACAACATCTTGGAGCCTCACCGCCCCCTGTTATACGTAGAGGGTTGGTGTCCCCCTGTACAACGGCGGTCCTTTGCTCCCGACCTTGATTCTTGTTCTTCTCACATCTGTATTACAGTTCAACTGTACAGTTCCTGCTGTAGGTGATCCTTATTATTGTGTGAAATGATATGTGTTGCACAATCTTTAGAATTCTAGGAAGAATCAAGTGTGAGATGGTTGGCATCGTTTCTGTCTCACACTTGGAAACCCATTCGGGTATTGTTAATAAAGTGTCATGTGCACAATCTGTCACTATTCACATCATCAGCAACACTGTGGGACTTCAGCGCTCCCACACAATGCCACTTGTCAGGCCCAAGAATGATGTCCATGGTCCACAATGCTCCTAATTTATTTCACGCGTCCCCTTCTATTCAGTCTGACTACCTCATGATGTGCTGATCCACTGCACCACTGGACAGTCTACTGCATCACGAACACAATTGAAATCAGGGTCTGTGTGGCAAGCTGTCTGAATGCTCTTGGTGATTGAATGTTGAATTTGTAGTTGTGGAATGATTTGACTGTAGCTCCCTATAGCACACATCTTGCAAGACAAGTGTGTGTCACAGTATACGAGTCTTACAGTCCTTGTAGCGTAGAAGTATTCAGTTAAATGCAGAAGTTCACCGTGAGTAGTTTCTTTGCAAATGCCAAAGACAGATTATATTAAAACGTCAGTCAGAATATGACCTGACACCACAGTTTGGTCACTTTAATTCTACCATTACCATCTGTTGAGTATTTTAATATATCAAAAAATAACATTTTAGATATTAAATCATGCTGTATCAAAGTCTAGACGTAAGAGCTGACTTAAATGTTATGTAAACTCTTTTGAAAAGTTTGGTCGCTGACATTTTATCTACAGTATTCTGTGACCAGAATTCAGTTATTCAAAAGAGCTTTGTATTGTAAGACACTACGAATGCAACATATGCAGACGGTCCACTGTTATTACATCTGCAGAAAGATTCATGATATGAGAAGTTAGTATTTCAACTCATACAATATTTATTAATTGGTAACTGGGATCGGTGCTTGTGTTTCAGTGTTCCACCCTGAATACTACCTTTCCGGCAGATGAAAAGGCAGGAACATCCTTTCATCTTTCTGTCTCAGACAATTTTTAGTAACACCGTAAAGTCGTTGACAGCCACCATCATGGAGCACATAATTGGAGTTATTACTCTGCCAACATTCCAGGATATCAAGAAATTATTTCGGTGTCTGGGTCACATGGTTGCTCTCCCCTGGTACACGCATGGATAACCTTTGCAGTCGGCAGCTCATGAATAAATATTAGTTCAATTTAACAGTTCACTGACTGTTTTAGGGATTTTTTGGATTATGAGGTGAATGAAGCCATTGATGAGCTAGATTGTCCAATTGTGAAGTCATTATTCCGTCTCTGCATGTGGAATACTGTGCTTGTGAATATTCAAAATCCAAACACTGTCCATTTTGGTCCCTCAGGGATACTATATTTCTGGACACACACCCTTTTGTATCGTTGGAGCCTTGAATGTCCTTCAACTTGCTGGATCCTTTGCTGCTGATGTTCCAGTGGAAAAGGCTGACTGATGGGGAGGATGCGTTGATGAGTTTGGCCTCTTTATCTGTAACGGGTCAGGATAAGCCTACATATAACATTAGTAGCAAAAAGGTCACAGCCACAAGTGTAGAGGGCAACGTTCTCTCCATCAATCATATGTACACTCCAGTGCTGCTGAACCATTTCCTGCCATGCTGTCACACTCACCCCTAACAGCTGTTACGGCAGGAAGAAAGAGCGAAAACACAAAGATCATTCTCTTGTATTCCTTCTATCGACACATTTTTATGAATTACTTTGTTTCCCCTCATGTCAAGGTGTATGTGCCCACTTCTACTCCACCCAGACGTTTGTTATTTGACGTAATACTGCAAGGATAAATAGAATGACTCTGCATCAAACTCGGATATTTTTCTCAGTTCAAAAACAGACTAATTCAGTAAAAGTATTGAATTGTCTTCATTGGCGGAGAGTTGTTGTGTTTGAGCCAGCAAAACACTGCAACAGTGTTTCTTGATTTGAAATGACAACTATGATATTTAATGTTTAGTTGAATTTATCCGCGGCAGTGTTTATAGACAGTGTTTTATATCATTAAGAAGAAGCTGTAAAAAGCGTGGATATCAGCAGCAACAAGGGTTCCAGAGCAGCAAGTTCAAGTTTGGTTGCTCGTAATCTCCCCGATGTAGCTTTTTAATAGACTAATTAGTGTATTCATACAGTATTAACATTAAAAAATGATAAAGATCACAAGAGAAAAGCAAATAAATAGCTAATTTGTGCGCTGAAGATAAGAGGCTCAAACAAGTGAAAAACCAACTGCAAAATCCAAATGGTTCACAACTGTATATAACGGGATGATTCATAATGACAAACGGAACACAAAATAACCATATCGCTAAATGAGGAAATGAAATTATCAGCGTGCATGTTTGTATGGATATGGTGAGCAAGATAGGACACATCTCCATACATGTTGCATCTCCCTGGTCCTTCCAGTGGGGAAAACGGCAGTTTACTCAGCTGACCACAGCAAAGCTCAGATACAGATGAAATGAACTCTTTTTTCTTTTTTTCATCTCATTTGTGCTCGGATAACAAGACACACCAAAACACTGCTGTGATATTCAATCCTACACGTGCAATTATTGGCTGTGATCACAGGAGTTTTGCAAACCTGTAAACCTGTGAAATAAGATACTCAGCTTGTGGCAGATTCCAGTTCCTGTAATTTTAGACAAAGCAGGATGGGGTTTTTTTCTGCACTCTTTACTGTAATGTACCTTTCCTTCTGTAAACACCAGTCCAAAACATTTATTGGCTTAAGAAATATCTCTTTCCCCAATCCCCATGAAAACAACATTGTCCCTTTGGTTTGATCAGATTCGATTCTTATATCTGACGAACCGGTTTACCTGGAGGACTTGTGGGTGTCTCGGTGTGATTATTTACTGCAACGAAAGTTAAAAGGCCACTTCACACACACTCGAAACAAAAGTAAATGACATTGACGTTGATTAAACTGATCGAATGCCTAGTGAGAGAACTAATATTCGATATTTAGTCTGAAGCAGAAACGTCAGGCAGAATGATTCATGCAATGTACAGTTTTGTGCATTTGAAGTGTTGCCAGTAACACAGTACCAACAGTGAAAACGATCATTTTTAACAGACTTGTCCTATAGTCATACACCAAAAAAAGTTTCTCAGGATACTATTGTGAAATAATAAACTGCACATGGTTTTGTGTTCGTGGATATGTTCATGGAAGTAATTACAGGGGTGATCATCACTCACATAGGCAGACCATAGGCAGAGACAAGAAAACAATCCCTCTGGTTTTATGTTACCCTCTGCCCGGTAAAACCCTCTGCTCGGTCGCATGAATGGACTACTAATAGCCATATACACTGTTGCAGAGTAATTCGTCTTGAAGTTATCAGTGATCCGAGTTAGCTTTGAAAGGAATATGAGAATCTATGAATAAACATTTCCACACAGCCTCATTGGCTGAGAGAATAATCGATAAACAGTTCAAAAACAATATTGCTATTAAAGAAAGAACACAGCTATTATAATCTTACATGTCGTGGCTGCATATATAATGACGGAGACGAATTTGCAGCAGTGGCTGGTTTTCGTGTAAAGTTATGCAAAAAGAAAAAAAAGTCCTGTCCTCTATTTGTATTCTGCAGCATCCTAATACTAGAGCACATACAGCGGAAAACCACCGATGCTGACACGTCCATGCCACTTATGTTGACAACATTAAATGCAGAATTGTAGCTTCAGAGGGCCTTGTCATATCAAGGGTAAACACTGTATTTTCTTTTTTAATTATTCATGAGACGAACTGTAAGCAAATTGCTCAAGGCAAAGTGATAATGCATGTTTAAAGTATCTTTTTTTATATATACTTTCCATCGTACACGGAGCACAGAGAGAACCGCCAGCTAATACATGTTTATTACTTGGGAGATGGAATATTTATTGACCCATCAGTGAATCCAATTGTTTTTGAGGTGTGTAGAGAAGTCGCAGAGATATTGTTTTTTTGTATCTGACGTAAACAGCAGAAGTGCTGCAAAATGAAACGCCGTGCCAGCCGAGACCCAACAGTGTCCGTTCTCATTTTGCCAAAAGAATGGGCTCGTAATGAGATTAGATACCACAGCTTTGGAAGACATCTTGAGTTTCATTTTTATTTATCAATCATGCATGAGGTCTGCAGAGATAAGACCAAGGTCAGCGAGGCTCCCCGGCAGATGGACTTCCATTAATACTACTACGCCGATCTGTCTTTCACTCTCACGGCAGCCGTGCACCTCTTCACTGCAGCGGCTGCACAGTGTGAGCCGCTTCCCTTAACATTGAGTCACATTTTTCTAAGAATGTCAAATTGAATCGTTGAATTTTATCATTGAAAAAATGGCCAAAAAAATGAAAACAAATATAGATTTCTAGTTGAAAAGAAAAAACTCATTCTACTTATATTAAGTTACTTTGCAAGTGTGGCCAGTTGCTTGTAAAAGGTAACAATAAAAAAACTGTTTCGGCATTTTTTTCAAGGTTGACCAGTCAAACGTATTTCAAGATATTTTGGACACTTGTGGAAACAGATATATCCAGATCATCGCATTATGGACTCTGAGGTAGAGCCATCGTGTTTACCATTTTCCTTATACGTGGATGTGCAGCATAGTTTTTCAGGAGGGATTTTACTCTCAAAGTATCACCTATGTCAACAGAACAAACACAACAAGGACATTTTATTGGCCAGGTCCTTGTCCAGAATGGGGGACAGTTGGCCTGGCCCAAATCCTGACAGGTTTTAACCTTGTGAGAGGAAGCCCACTCTCCATGTGGCAGACAGCCAGCCCTCTCGCGCAGACGGTGACGTGTGCATACATTTTTAAATATGCAATCACTTGCAGATTAATCTCCTGAGAGTGGCAGCAAAGATTACAAATGTAATATGAACTCTGATGGTTTTCTCAGCAGAATTTAGCCTCAACTCAACAAACGAAAATCACCTGCCTGTCGACTTGAATTGTGCCACATGTCCAGGCACTAAATAAGCGAAATAAGTCTGACTATTCATGCGACACAAGCCATGCTCAAGGCAACACTGTCTGAATTAAGAAAGTGTCGACTACTTCATAATTGAGCATATATAGCATTCATTTAATTGATTTGTTTATCCAGCGGCTCTGAGCTTTGCTTTAGCACAACCACTGGAAATGACCAGATAACTCTCAACACACAGAGTGCCTTAAATGTATGTATTTGCATGAAAAACTCTCTGCAATAATCAGAGCAAAGAGCACACATCTCCATTCAAGTTGTAAACCCACGGTAATGCTAATAAGTTAGCACTGGTGTCATTTTAACCTTGTGCAGAGTACAAGGAGTGACTTTGTTGAGGTATTTCTGTTCTGTATAATACTGAGGTTCTACCATCGGCCATCAAGTCTCACACAATGACAGCTGAGTTGATTTAAGTTCCAGAGGTGGGGGGGGGGGGGGGGCCTCAATGGGTAGCAAGGCCTTTCTCTACCTTCGCTCAAGCAATTGGACCATACGATTGAAGATACCTCTTGTGTTTTCCTGAAGGCTGGAAGGTTTTAGCAGCCATCTGTTTCCAAGCCTTTAACACTGTCAATATCTCCCCCATTCCTTTCCCTCTCCTCGACTCTGCTTTTCTCTCCCTCTATCTCTCTCGTTCCCTCTCGTATTTGAGCTATATAGGTCCAGGCCTAAGAAAATCTCACTCAGTGGCCAGTAGTGACGCCACAGCAAAATGACCCTCAGATGCACAATTATAGGTCCATAATAATAGTATGCAAATGCCCTCTGTTTTGCTGTTGGGCTGAGGACGGCAGAATGTGCAGGAAGAAGAAAGGATGGAGCACATCACACCACAGTTGATAACGTAGCTTTACTCAAGTAAAGGTTTAGATTTGACACACCTGAACCTGTAAACACCAATTGTGCCCTAACTTCCTCATTCGTACCATACCCTCACAAACCTTTCATGTGCTCACAGCGTTTCAACAAACGTCTGTCTTACAACCACGTTTGACAGAATGATCCTCATTTGACATTCAGTCACGTCTTTTCATCTCCCTTTTGCCCCTGGCCGGGCCCATGCTGTACAAATAGAAATCCTTAAATGTGGGCAAACAGCAGATCATCAAGACAAAGGTTGAAAAATCCATTTTCTGTCCCTTAATTACATTATTCCTCTGCTCTCATATATTTATCAGCCCGTCTTTGCTCTGTGCATGTCTGTTTGGTCAGTTTAATAAACAATGGACTGTCCCTGACCTACAAGAACACGAAGCAGGGAAAATATTCCCAATGATCTATTATGCATGGAAAAAATAATTAAAAACCAGTGCTCTCTTTTTCACATTTAATTTGCCTTTTAAACTCTCCGGGGAGCTCTGGTATGCACTTACCAAAAAGAGCCCTTAATTCCAGGATTTTCATCGACAAGTACGTACTGTAGTGTTTTGTCATCTCCGTTGATCAGAGGAGAGTTAAAAGGTTTGCAGCGCCTGCTATGAACACCTTGATGAAGATAAACTCGATATGCGAGTCATTTTCTGTATCAAGGGACCCAGTGGCTGTTTTTCATTTCGTCTCCCTCTGGCCCATCAATCTGCTTTCCATGTGCATTTTACAGCTGGCTAATGTCGCCTTTCAATTTGTGGGTGCAGAAATAGTCCACTGCCAACTGATCAGATTGGAGTGCTTGCTGCATTTAAATTTGTTTTCCATGAGGATGGTGTAGAAAGCGCCAAACGGCCAGTCGTGCATGATGCTACAACTGGAGCAAATTAGGTTAATAGGCTGATTACCGGCACTACCACCAGAGTGTTATTTGGTGACTTTCCAACAATGTCTGTGCAAATATGCACATCTAAGATCTTGTTATGCTTTAACACGTGGGGTCAAAATAAATGGCCATGCTGCTCTCAGAGACTAATTTAACCATAAATCATTTTACACAACTTTAGGATTATTTCGTCTTTTCTAACTTGTACTTAATCAAACCTTGAGTACTTTTATGTACTCAAGGTTTGAGTTAGAGTAAAGCAGTGGAGTAAAGAGCATGCACACACACCGATATAGTTTTTGACATTTTTACTTGCAACCAGATGAAAGTGGAAAGAAAAGAATTAGTCTACTTCAGCATGAGAGATCTAACATTTTCAGATCGATATTCAGTTTGCAGCTCTTGGCTGCCAACTTATATTAACATACAACCTGTTAAAAAAACAAACTCAGACTCTGCCATGTGCTGGCTTAGATTTACTGTAGGGAATGCTAAAGAACAGGGTAGATTGCACGAGACGTGATAGCAACCTATAGCTCAAAGAAAAACAGAAACGGCAGCGCCCACAAAAGCTCAAATCTCCGAATAAAAAAATACAAGATGTCAAGAGCAGTGATAATTTATCACCGAAGATGTTGCCAAACTACAAAAGCAGATTTGTATACACTTCCGCTGTTTTTTCCCCTCTGTTTTAACATTGAACATAAATTTGCTTCTAATGTAGCATGAACTAAAGAAGTAATACATAACACAGGCTTTACTCCACTGATATGTTCCCTGTAGTCTACGACTGTTTGTGTTCCTCAGAGTTGGATTTAAACCATCTTAAATCAGAGCATTTATTATTACAGCTGTCGGGAATAAAGGCAGGTCGGGGCTGTCTGTCTCCACTGAAATGTTTTCTCAGCTGCTCACTCTGCATTACACACGTCTCCCCGAGTGGTAGACAAGAAGCAGGACCTCCCCCCCCCCCCCCCCCCCCCTCTGTCAGGACGAGCCCCTGACTTACACCCACGGGAACCACTAAACCGGTTACGTTGTATTTTCCGTCCGAGTCTAAAACAGTCCTGGGAGTTCGGTAACCTCACGGCTGACACAGATTGTTGGGCAGAGACGCACCCTCCCCATGAGAGTCTGACCTTGTCGTGCCTGTCCCCCCCCCTCTTCCTCCTCTTTCAAAGAGGACATGTATTTGTAACACTATGGGAGGGAGCCAATGTGCTTGTGTATTGCACAATCGTTTTGTTTTCCTCCATATGGGCTTCATCCACATTAATTTGACTATAGCTCAATGTTGTGGCATATACCTTGTTATCAGTAGCCGAAGACTTTCATAAGCGGTTGAGATATCTTGGCTCACTGTAAAAGCAAATCTCCTCCATGTCTGGCGATATTCTTTTTTTATAGAGTATCTTTAGTTTTGCAGTCACTTAGTGGCAGTCACAATTCTTCACTCAACTTATCAGCTTTTTATAAAAAAAAGAAGAAAAAAACAGCCACAAGCTCTTATCATCTGAAGAATATGTCAGCACTTAAATTGGTTGCAGCTTTCACACATTGACAGAAATATGTCCAATTAATTTCGAAGGGAAGTCATTTACACCTTTTAAGAACTCCGTGACCTTCTTTCCAAACGATGTTCTAATGCTGACATCAATATCACACGGCCTTTATGTTCGCAGAAAACAATTTCCTGGAGACCAATGATGGCTGTTGACTAAAAGACACTTTGGGAATGGCTGTAATCACTCCGCTACACAGGGATAGTCGCTGTTTGTGAGAGGATGGCATGACCATCCAAAAGCGTGTGGGCTGTTTACAGGGGAGCAGGATTATAGGAGTCTTTTACACTTTTTTTTTTTTTACACATATATATATATATATACAGTACAGCACAGTGTAGTAAGGGTGCTCAAGCACTGGGATAAACTCCGAAAAGCTTGATCAAGTTAATAAAAAACAGTTGAGAGATAAAAGTTCTCACCCGACATTAGCAATAAGCAATTGTAGTTTCACAGACTTAAGGACTTACTCACTTAAGGACTGATTCCACATTCTTTATCTTGCAAGAATATGAAATGAGTCGTCTAATTTTGTATTTGTTAGCAGCATGTATCGGAAAAATGATTCACCTGTTAACTACGATTTAAAATTGAACAGATGGCTCTGAAAATAGTTCAGAAGCTGCCTCGCCTCGAAATGGTTCTCGACTACAATGACTGAAATGATCCACAAAATAATTTTATGTCACAAGGCTTGCGTTATGTTAATGTTTGCGAATGCTCCTCAGCGGAGCCAAAATCTCAATAAATGAAAGATAAATGATGATGCTCGAAACAGCAGGAGTTGCCACTTTTAATGCCAGGCAAGATATGTGATAAAGGATTAGAACAACTCTTTCTCTGTCAAAGTCAAATTGTGACGAGCCTGTGGATGTAGCGTACCAGAAACAAGATCCTACAACCCAATGGATGCGCACCTTCAGTTTCATCTGGAACAAAGTAGATAAAAAAAAACATCTGCCTGAAGTCATATACTCCTTTGAACAAATCGATTGCCTTGCTTACTATACAAGCATCCCCCCCGTTGCTCACCTTTCTCAATGAAGCTAGCCTCATCAGCCTCATTTGTAAGGTCAATTCAGGTCAATTCAGACATAAGAGCATTGCCTGCACTTAAAAACACAACACAAGGCCTCTCTATGAAAAAGAGGAGATCCACCCACTGTCATCAACACGTTTCAAAATCAATGCTTACAGCGAGCGAATGTGCCGATTAATGTATTCATTATATCACAATTCTATTTTGAGCATTTATTTTACACAGAAGTCCAAATTGTAGATCCTTAGATCACCATTATTATTAGCAACCCATCATAATGAGAGCGGAGGTCAAAGACATCTTCTTCTTTTTTTTATTGTAGCAAGAAGCAGTGGAGGAGAGGTGGAGAGGAGGATGTCATTTCGGCACAGTTCAGAGAACAACCTCACCTTTAATCCGGTGCTGAAGTTTATTACTGTGACGGTCACAGGACCCTGCACTAAGGGATCATTACCCTGGTATTGCGGTAGCACTGATAATAATTATTTTGTCGTTATGGAAGCCGGAGTCACTAAAGATATTTGAGCTATTGGGAGGCACTTCATTATGCTATATTATTTTAGTATGACCTCAGTGTAGACTGCAAACAAAATGTCAGCAGGTTCGCTGCTTTGGAACAGCCTGCTGGAGGACATCTCACTGGGATAATTCATGTCATTTTGTTTCTTAAAGTACATTTTTGGATATCAAAACGTTGTAATAATTTTATGAATCTGATCTACATTGTTTTATTCCAGCCTATTATTTTACTAGTTGTAATGCTTGTATTATTTCACTCCGTTTGTTGTTGTTGTGCTTATTCTGTTTTATATTGTTGTGCTTGTTCTCTATTTTGTTGTGAGAGAATCTGCATCATTTTTAATCATATAAATAAAGCTACTATCAGCATTATGAGTGACAGTGGTATTAGTAGTAGAAGTGTCATCAATAGTAGTGTTGGTATGAAGAATAAACAGTAGCAGAGGTACTGCAGCAATGGCAGTGGATTTGCAGTAGTGATTAAAGTAACTGTAGTCACAGGTGTAGCTGTAACTACAGCAGGAGTTACAGCTACATGCTGAAGCTAGTAATACCAATAAAACACTGAAACATTAGTAGATAGTACAAATATCGTAGTAATATATTTTATTATATCCCATTAACGGAATGACAAAGAATGTAGAGAAAGAGAAAATGGTCAGAGAGAAGCACGGCTCAGCAAAATGCTTTTCTGTTACTACGTTCAGCAGAACTTGGCATTCATTAGGTACAACAATATATTACTTATGTCAGTTCGACTGAAGTCGTTTTGGTATAATCGTCCAGAAAGACTACATTATGTGAACAACACGCTCTTTTACATGCCGCACTTGAAGGCATTTCTGTCAGGAACATAACTCACGATGTATTCACCACACTGCGTCACTTCAGCACTTTCAGGAGCGCCCTGCACATTCTGCATACAATGGCCACGCTGTGTTACCAGCAGTGACTCCTGGTGTGATTGATCAGATTGCCGGGACAGCCTCTGTAACAAGGTGTGTGTGTATGGTGTGTCATGCAAGCTCCCGGCCAATATCTCCCAGCCAGTAGAGAGGACCTCGCCGTAATCCGAGCGGCTCTTTTGACCCGAGGCACTCGGCCTGCCAGTGCCCGGCTCCCACTTGGAAATTAGTCACTGTCTGACAGGTGGGGATTGATGTCTGTGATCCCGGCCAGATTCATACGCTTTTCCACCCCCATCTATCACCACCCACGGCTCCTTTTGTCTCAAAACTCCCTCCTTTACTGTCCCATTTCTGTTATGGACCATTGGCACATGAAGTAATGAACATAAGGAGGCATGGATACTGCCCATGCTCATAATTTGCTGTATTCAATTATTTACCTGTAACCAGTCTCCGGCCCAGAAATCCTCATAACTTTTCGCTTAGAATTTAAAATAAATCTAACTTTGCATCTTTTAACCACATTATAACGTTATATTTCACTTGTTTCACTGTGAGGCTGTGTGGGAGACAGATTGTCAGAATCTGTGAAAGAACTGCCACAGTATAAAAGCCAAGTGTGTTCTGAACTCGCTAGTATGATGCAGACAGTCTGTTTTGCTTGGTGGTCATCACTATACGCACACTTGTGTGTGTGTGTGTGTGTGTGTGTGTGTGAGTGTGTGTGTGTGTGTGTGTGTGTGTGAGTGTGTGTGTGTGTGTGTGTGTGTGTTTGTGTGTGTGGGTGTACGCAACTGTGAATGCGAGTGGGTGTAAAATGGAACTGCAATGTGAGTAATCAGTAATTTTTGCTTTTATTAATGAGATGTGCTTTTAAGTAGCTTAAATGGATCTGTCATTTTCTGGCGCAGTGTTCAGGGTGCATTTTCTCTCCCACCTATGGCAATATTGCTCTTTTGAGACTCGCAGTGTGTGGGCAGATTGTAAAGAATTGAGTGTTTCACACCATCTGTTAGGACTTTTCCGTCTCAACGTAGTTGTAATTAGTCCGCTTCAAAGTAATAACACATAATAATACTAAGAAGAGGACATAGGAGAAGAACTAAGCCATACAAATGAGATAAATGTTTCTGTGCACAAGTGTTTTCATCAAATACAACAGTTTTAGATATTTTATTTGAATTACATTGAGTTTGCCATACCGACAGCATTAAAGTGATATTCTACCCACCATGTATCAAACAATCATTCCCTGTAGACTTTAAAAGTATTTTTTTTAAGTATGGCTGTATGGCTTGCCTCACAGCGAATGGTGGCCGTGGTCAGTTTGAATTGAATGAATGAATGAATTTTATTTATATATCGCTTTTCACAGACAGTAGTATCACAAAGTGCTGAACAGAGCAGACATTTAAAAGCATAAAAAACACAATGTGACCCTAGGGTCAATAAATTATCTACACAGAGAAAAATTAAAAATTAAAAAATGAAATAAAAAATAATAATAAATAAAATAAAAATGTAAAACATATTTTAAGAGCAGGTCTAGGACATGGGTTTACTTTTACACAAACGCCAGCCTAAACAGGTGGGTTTTGAGCTGGCTTTTAAAAGTATCCACAGTATCTGCGAGGTGCAGAGTTGCAGGCAGAGCATTCCAGAGCCTCGGGGCCACTGCCTCAAAGGCTCGGTCACCACGGCCTTAAATCGTGTGCGTGGGACTGACAGAAGCCGAGAGCGTTTGACCTGAGAGTGCGGGCGGGTGAATAGGGGCGAATTAAAAGTGGTTACAATGGATTCCAATACCAAGTCTAAGTCTGAGTAGTCTTTCTCTCAATACACACGACCCTGTCAAAGGCGCGTGCGGTTGTTTCGACATGTTAGAGAGCTTTCTCTTCAATTGGACAACCAGTTCAGTTTTTCAGTGTTTTACACACAAAAGACACATTTGGGGTGGTGTATCACTTTAAAGCATCAGTGTAAGATATCTGAGGCAGTGAACTGTGATATGACTGTGAAAGCTCATCTCAAAATCAAATACTAATGAACTGTGTCACCATTAAACAGAGAGCAGAGTGCTTCTTTTCCACCGAAGGGCATATGAATAGCTCTTTTTGTGTAATTCTCTTGCAGGAGAAATTACTCAAAAGCTTGCTTTGGAGCACCTAGAAAACCACCGGAGCTGCCTGTTTTTTTTTTGTTTTGTTTTTTTAAATCACCTTGTCTAGTCAGGCAGATGTAGGGAAAAGAGAGGAGGAACCCAAACCTTTTTGACATAAAGGAGCCACAGATGCAAAAGCTTCCTCTGCCCCCGCTGGCAGTGCAAGCTTCCCTGCATCTTCGATTAATATTAAGTTGATCAAAAGACAGTCGCTGGCCTCGCAGCAAACTAATATGCTCATTAGCATTGACGAGGGTGCCTGGGAGCAGTTCAATGTGCATTAATGAAGCAAAGAACTGAGCCAAACAATGGTACCCAGCTAGCTTTGGAATGCACAGCCAGCCACACGCGGGCTCCCTAATGACCTGAGGATCTGAACTTGGGCAGAATTCAATAGGCTGTTGTAAAATGGCTTTGTTCAACATCTCTGCACTGTTATGATGTATAGCTTATGGTGCTTTTGTAAGTCCTGTGAATAATGTTCAACTGCCCCGAGTTGGATTTTTATTTTTAAATGCAAACAAATAGAACAGCCTCCCGTAACTACATGTTGTTCCACTTGCAATGCAAAACAGTGAAAGGGAGGACTGAAAAAAAGAAAAAAAAACAATTTCCCCTGCATATTTAGATATGTTACCCTAGGGATATGTTTAATTTCCATGGATGAATTGCCCCTCACATTTTTTCCCTTACTAAAACTGACTCACTGAAGCAAATTAGTTTTCACTCTCTTTTTTTTCTCGGGGAACAAGGGGTAATTTCATTACATTTTCTATCAACACCATGGATATGCTGTGCTTTTATATTCGGCAGCCAAGATTATTTGAATTGATTGACCACTGACATTTTGCAGTTGTTCTCTGTGATTCAAATTTTAACTGCAGGAGATGGCAAAGGGCATTTTGTCAAAGTATTCGCACCTGCTTTCTCAGTCTACGGAGCTGGTCTGGTGCAGACCGGCTCCGGGGGCCATAGCTTACCGCACGACCGTCTGAAAGATGACATTTTATCAAGGCCATCTTCAGCTGTGAGTACAGGTGAGCGCAGACAGCGTTCAGGTCAATTGTCCCCTGTATCCATATGTGCTGCAAGGTGTCTGGACTGCCCCCCCCCCACCCCTCCCTGTCTCGCTCATGCATGCACATGCTCACAAACACAAGATTACAGCTGAGAAGCAATACGAAGATATCACCACAGCAAAGGTCTAAAGCTGACAAAATATCTTTGTGCATCTAATTGGGAAAAAAAACAAAAACTATTCTCCCCTATTAAAAATCCATATTCTGTGCTGAAGAGTCATCTTCTCTTCAAAAGTGTGCGGCTTTATCATCTCAAAAGCAATCGTAAAGAATTCCAAACGCTTGTGTGTGAAGTGGTGATAAACTCGATGGGTGCATCTAAAGAAAAAAGTAATATACATCAAGACACAAAAAATACACAATTGCTCTTCATGCTTTAACGATTTATTGTGACCGACCGCTCTGTGGGGCTTTGTTAGCCCATGGCTACACCTAAGTGCATCACAGCATGCAACCTAATTTAGCAGGCACAACATGCCCTCCGCTCTTTTGTAAACCAGTGTTGCTTCAACCAACAAGTTGCATTTGTGCTCTAGCTCATAGAAAAGGTAGAGTCCGGACCAAATGATGGATTTTGGTTCCACCCGGCCGACCTTTGGCCGAGGTTATCGAGCATTTGCAAAAGGTGGTGTTGGTCCAAATTGAAATGAGAGAGACAGAATGGAGCTTCCCCGAGCATCATGACCTTTGCCAGCCACTCCATCAGCCGCTCGTCACCGTAGACTCATTTATCAGGCACCGCGCTCTCTGAGGAAACTCACAGGTGCTGCCCTGGATGGGGTCTCATGACATGCCGGGTCATCTCACACGATCTTTGCCGGAGGCAATAGGCGAGTGGGCGGAAACACGGTCTTCACAGGTCAATACTGAATGGGAGAGAGCTCTTCTGCATCGGTGCTAATTTGGTACGAATCTCTTATGATGGCAGCTGCTGTTCTTTGCAGCAAGCTTTTGACTAGTTGTCAAGACAAGGACCTTTCAATTGTTCCAAGGATTTGAACTTGATGCAAGAAACTGATGAAAGATTGACAATTCATTCTTTCTGACAATCGTTCAGCCTCTGTGGACGTACATATTAGCGCACTGTTTCTTGCAGCACACCTGGCTTTGGGAGTCAAGTGTGGAAGATGAAACCACTGAACATATTGTGTAAACTGCAATGAGAGAACAGTCAGTTTGTCACATCAAGGATTTTGTTTCAATGTTGCATGTGATCATCTAAAAAGCATTTAACGGTTCCAAATCACTATCTAAAACTTGCCTGCTGCGTTTTATTTGTAACACTGAATTGTATTATGCTGGGTTGTAGTAGTGGGAATAGCTGAGTAATGGATATCTGTACTGTCCATAATATAGATCACAAACTATATCTGGCCCCTTCCCTGGTTAATCGAAGTTTAAACTATAGTTTTGATATTTATCTCTGTAGATTACATGATATTGACTGCTTCTCTTGAGTTCAAAATATAACATTTACACTTTCACGGGAAGGCAGAAAAATGCTTGAGAGCTATTGAAACCAGTGTCACAACATACAAAAGAATCTGCTGTACACTATCTGGTGGTGCACGATATCACACACACACTGCAGAGGCATTTCTAAAATGGCCCATCCAAGTCATCCAGTTCCCTTTTATAATGCTGCATATACATTCCTTACAACGTAATTAGGCATCAAACTAACATAAGATTCCAGACGTGTTGATCGAGAAAAATGTCGTCTTTTTCAAGGTAAAAAACTAAACTAAAATCTATTCCAGTCATAGCAGCCAAGTGATGATCTATCCTTCAAAGTAATTTAAACCTCAGAAAAATATGTTTCAAGTGCCTCCTTTTTATTGTACCATCATAAACCAAGACATCAATAGCATTCGTAGAAATCTTACATCATCTACTAATGTCAGCCTCCTTTTTTAAAGCTCCGACAATAATGAGTCGCTCAGAAATCAACAAAGAGGACAGAGCTCTTTAGTGGGTATTTTTGGCTGTAATTTAAGAAATTACAGACAGGAATGACAATTAGCAGTGACCCCTCACAGTTTAAAAGTAGCGAGAGCTAAAAAGTGGGAATGGCTGTTAATCATAGTGAGAAAAGAATATTTAAGACCATTTATATCTGCTTATGACAGATGTTTTTATGACGATTGGTTTTGGTGACTCTGTGAACTGATTGCGGTAAAAACCACCGTCAAACACTTTTAGAGGCACTTTGTCTTATGGTGCTGCAGAGTCTCTTAGCCAAACCATTCATAAAATAGCCTAATTACTCCACTTAATGCAAACAATGACCACATGTGGCAAGCTCGCGTGTCTCTTAACCCCTTCCTCGTACTGCCTAGTACTTGTACTGGGACATCAATATTGATGTCAAAATCTGGGATATGGATGAATTAATTATCCACAGCATAGAAAAACTAGCTCATTAAAGTATGGCTAGAAGAAATAGATATTGTTCGGTTTGAGGGCATCCCTTTAAGGCTGTTCATTGAAATGATGACTGGATCAGTTGATTTAGACGTGCTCGTGCTTCCTGCACCAGACCTGCCTGGACTGTGATTCAGGTTATTAAACTGGAAAGCACATGGCAGCTGTCGTGCACATATCATTTCAGAATTACTTTCTGAAATTGAGAATCGGTCTCTGAATGTTTTTTAAGGAGAGGATCTAGAGATTCGGCAGGTTCTACACTTCTTCGTCTACAGGAAAATGTATCTTTCGGTACCAAAAGTGTCTAATACTTTACAGTGGTCTAGTGAGTGTTTCATCTAGAAAGAGCTGGAGTCACAAATGGGAGATGGTGTGCCTTAATCTTCCTTTTAGTGCAAAAAGGCTGGTTTGGCGAGTTATGAGGTTTACTGATACGGTGTTAAATATTTTGTTATTGAAATTACTTTCTGCTGTGTTGCTTTTTAGAGTGGAAATAGAAAGAGATGGTCACTTAAATTGGCTGCTAGACTTCAGACAACCCAAGGTTTGAAACGTGTTGGTTTTATTATGCCTACACTGTATCTTTGAGTCTGAGGATCACGAAGTGGACTTTGCCATTGTTGTCTTTGTAAACTGTAGTTTAGGTTATGATGACAGTCAAAGGTGCATTAATTGCTGCTGTGTTTATGTAACTTGAATATGAGGAGAATGAAATGCAAGAAGAGAAGATGGTGATTCAGCTACAAACAGCTCAAAGCAAATATAGCAGTTCATTGGTATTTTAACTGAAATGAAATTGAGTCTTGATTCTACATCAAGAGTTTCTGATCACAATGTGAATGTTAAGTGGTAAAATGTCGTCTTCCTTGTCAGTTTAGCATCAGGCGATGTGACGCATACTGCACCGGATGGGTTCAGTAAATGAGTCGTGCTTGAACTGTAATTAAAGCCTGAAGTAAAAAGTCACGCAGTGAGATGACATACTGTAGCCTGTGACATAATCTATGTTCTGCTTGATGGGATATGTCACAACAAAATAATACATTCTTCACTTCCAACCATCAAAAAAAGAAATTAAATCCTTGGAGTAAAATGAGTGCAAGTCGTGCCTTCCCCTTTCACATCGCACACACTAGCTTCAGTGTTGTATTCTTGGAATACATACTGCGTCCACGGACTGAGGCATCATAACCCATATGTTGGGCTGTGACTCAAATCAACCCCTGTAAAAGTACTGATGGGCAGTTCGTGACATGCATGAAAGACGCCGTCACGCGCCACGCTCATTTACAAGCAGGCGGCTCCCCTGCATGCCGGTCATAACTCAGCCATTTTGCGAGGGACGGCGCAGCGGATGAGGTCGCACCACAGACGCTGCTCACCGGCTGATAATAGCCGATGGCTTCGAGTGGCCTTTAGAGTGGGATCTTAGCACAAAAAAATCCTGATTACATTCATATTCAGACCATGAACTGATCAAGGGCTTTCTTCTCGTCGTCTGAACGAGGCGGCACTCTGCTTGGAGGTTGCCTCGATCAATTGCAGATGACTCAACAAGGGTCTAGGCTTTCTACAATTGAAGGAAATTGGATGAAATAAAAATCTATTTGTTGTTGCACTACTTTATGATGACGTATGAGTGAGTGTCCACCCCCATATGAATGTGTGTAATTTATCATAAGCAAAGCCTATTTAGTAATTAATCTCATCTGTGTAGCATCCAGAGTGTTGACATGCATGGGTGCATAAGCTGCTGCACTTATCAAACAGCCTGCTTCTGAAGGTGTCCCTGGAGACATGCCACAGCCATTTTCTGCTTAGGGCCGCGAATTAATAAACGTCAGCACTGGTGAGCCGACCTAGGCACTGACTTAATGTACTGCTGAGTCGGTAAATCGACCTCTGACCCTGACGCCGCACTTGAGCTCATATTAAGACAACGCGGGCAGGGCGCTGAGCTGCAACTTGATTTTTGACGGACGCACAGTCGTTATCTCTGTTGGCCGTCACTAATCATGTACCTCCACAGAGCAATGGCTCAGGTCAAGGGGTACCCTACAGGAGGACATACCTGTCGGGTTTTGTTGGGGGAGTTTTTGCTGTTCCGATGTGAGGGTTCCGGGACAGAGGACGTCGTATGTGTACAGATTGTAAAGCCCTCTGAGGCAAATTTGTAATTTGTGATTTTGGGCTGTACAAAAATGTATTGTATTGAATTGAACACTTAACTGTTAACTGTGTGTTTTGCAAGTCAGAAGAAAAATAAATCAACATCATTTATTTTCGTAAATGATATTTTCTTCCTTCTCTTCACACTTTTCTTGCCCTTTCAGTCTTATTTTTCTCTCACCTCCACGAGCATCGCTGACACCAGTTCTCCTGAGGAAAGAGAATAGGCCGATTAGAAATGATTGCCTGCTTGTCCCCGTTGCCACGTCTCCAAGACTTTCAAACAACCGTTTCGCATTTTCGTCATTCACTGCAGTGATCTTCTCACCTGCATGGCAGCAGCCCCTACCTCCAGCACAAGGACAAGAAATTGGACCTCAGCAGGTCGCTGAATGTGCCTTTAATCCCGACAATCCTTTTAATCTTTCATCAGTCATGTGGAAGCAGCTCTGATCCTGTTACGGGTTGAGGGGAATTGCTTGAATTGACAAAACACAAGAAGTGCAGTGAAAGTTTGCCATGCAAGAAAGTTGTGATGGAAGTTGGGGTCGGTTTGGCAATTTGACGAGAAAAGCCTCAAACTGGTTCTACAATAGAAAGCAAACAAACAATCGGAAGTGGTATTGCATGTGCCGTCATCTTGAGAGGACAACAAGAAACCGAGAAGGGTCTAGAAATTGTAGCACTGAAAGTCGCCATCACCGAGGCAGCGGGGCCGAATGCAATGTAAACCCTAAATAGTGTGTGAATTTACAAAGCGTTCTCAGGCCAAGTCGCTCTTAAGTGGCCAATTTCAGGAATAAAGCGGAAGAATAATGGGCGGTTCATCACAGCTGAAAGTTTCTCTAATTGCGATTTACCAAACATTTTAGGTCCAAATGTGCCCCCACCTCAAGACTAATGAGCTGGAAAGCTGATTTAGAGTAAGTAAGGGTGTTGTTATTACAGAGATGGCGCTGCTATGCTGCAGCGATCTCACATTTGCTGCCTGAGGTTGTCAAGCAGAATGTAACTGAGATAATGGTGGTTCTTAGAAATCTTTCATTGGGTTCTGATATTGAGCCAATAAATAATATGAATTCCCAACCTAATCAGTTATTACTGCCAATGCTGAATGCCAAAACCTTTCGCAAGTATAATGTCTCATTATTTACACTGATCATTTAGTCCGCTCTTTGAGCAACATGTGTTGTGATTATGATTCACACTAAAATACACACTAAAAGCTAAAATAACATTGCTTGGAACAGCCTGCTTTTTTATTTTATTTTTTTGAAAGCATCCCTTCAGATATATTACTTATTACAGGGAACATCTTGAAAATTGGATTTTGTGTGTTTGTTTTGTGCACTTCTGTGCCTCGGTTATTTCCCACTGTCATAAAGTGTGTTCTTAGTTTCTTTTCTTGAAGCCATTAAGGACAGTGACTGCTAACAGAACCCTCCCCACATAGGGCTTAAGCTTTTGGATGTTAAAATTTAAGCTAATGTACAAACAACATATATTGGTGGTATACCTGACAATCGGAGATCTTTGTCTGCCGAATAGGTAGCGAAGCGTTTAAACACTGACTTGTGAGTCTAGACGGAGAGGTAAATATATAAGAATTGTTTGGTCGTCCCTTTGATATTTTATAGAAAAATATCTCGAATGTACTTTAAGTCCAGTGATGAATATCTATTGTTCTCATCTTCCAAAATATGTTCTGCTGTGACAGATAAGATGCTACAAAAAGTCACCCATGCTCAACAGCATTACAAATGTATTACACATATCAAGAAACCACATACAGCACGCCTGTGCTTTCTAATGAGCAAATCATTTACAAAGATAAAGAAGGGAGTGGGGTACAGCATAGCCAGCATTGCCTAATTAGGAGTTTTATGGGGCATATAATTTGAGTCACAGCTCTAAGCCTTGATTCAAAAGCAAACACATGTTTTTCATTTGGATGTAACAAGAACACAGTGCTGCAGACTGAAATCTCACAAGTTCATTGTAAGTTATTCACAGACTGAAATGCAGCCCACTACATTCTATTGATTAACAGCAGTGCTCTGTCTTTAAAGAGTTTATCATTTATATTAATACAACACAAATCAAATAATTATGTCTCCAGTTTGAAAGTCATCGATCTGACATTTGATAATGGCAAAGAGAGGAGATATGGATCTTCAGTAACACGGTTAAAAGATGTTTTCTGTACACTGTCTCCACCCATATACTCTACAGCAAGTTCTAATTGTAAGTGATAATGAAAGCAGACGACTCTGCACATTCACGTTACATAATTGTCAATTCTCTGAACAGGTACTGTACCTCCATCTGGAGTTTCGATGAGAACATCTGTACAGCTGTGATATGAATTCATTTGTGGCTGTAGCGCTCCTTGTTCTGTTCTTGGTACATATCTCATTCATCGTAGTCTTTCCACTTGCTGTGTTTCTTTGTACTGTAGTTCTGCCTGCCAGCAGGAGATCCTCAGGTCTCCGTGCAGGACTTCCAGTATATTCTGTTGCCATACTGAACTATTGAAACTAATGGAGACACAGACTTAATTCAAGATCCCAAGGGGATGGTCGGGAAAACAATTAAAATTTAAGTGACAGGAATAATGTTCAGTGTTGGCAGACGCTTGCACTCTATAAGTGCCTTCTTGTTTCTACTATGGCTGTTATACTTCCTTAAATGCTGTATTGTTTAACGTCTGCCAATGTTGTTGCTGTTATCTGTGTATGTTTGAATTATTTCTATTTTCTACAGTGACCCAGTTTCACCACAGAGATCATTCATTTATAATTTTGTTTTACTTTAAACCTTTAAAAACATTTTTTTTTTTTGCCAGTTGGGGGCAGCGGGAACAAGTAGTGAACATATCATCACTTTTTAAATTCAAGCAAACAGTTGCTTATGTTCTCTCCCAGCAGATGAAAGCAACATTATCCTTCATTTGAAGTCATATTTCTGGCCATCTTTGTAAAGTTAAGTCAAATATTCACTCTCTATTTTAGCTCTGTTTTTGGTCTCCTCCAACTCCTGCAGGAGACATTTGTCTCTTTAGCTGCTAAATGCTCCACTGTGTTCACGAGCTCCTTGCTAGCTGTGTCTGTCTGCTGTTTATGGTGCTGAGCAGGTAGTGCACGGTAGGTTCTTTCTCTGATTCCATTCACAGTATCACATTGTTTACGATGAAACTAATGATTACGCAAGCGTTAATGATAGGCCTGAAATAAATAGTTCATGAATTGGCTTCAACCAGGAGTCTTTTTTGTATCAGACACAAATAACCTAATTGCAGTTTGTTGGCGACTGGATGAAAACGGCACAATGTGTTTATCATTCAGATCACCGCTTTGCTCAGCTTCAAAATGTGGGATTTTGGAAATGACGTATAACAAGCAATCAAGTCTGTTTGACGGGCGAGTATACAGACTACCACTGTAAGATACAAGATGTGACCTGCATCAATTTATTTTTCGCACATTGGGCCACATTGAAAGTGGTGCGTAATCAGTGAATAACAGTCTACCTCCTGCAAACATGAGCCTGAATGCAGCCTCTCAAACCGGCCCCTTTCCTCCGGTTGCCTGGGTCAACGGCAAATCTCCCATTCCCACAATGACACGGCCACAATAGCAGACTTCAGTTTTACATTTGAAAGCATATTTAACTTTTCACTCGACCATTCACTGCCCGTGAGCAGTAAGACTCTGAGCCTGGCCAAGATTAGCTTTTGGCAGACAATGCAGTGAATTAAAGGCCACACATGGCCTCTCTCTTGTTCTCTGGTTGACCAAACACACTTCCAAGGCCAGGAACTCTTGACCAGTGTTTTTAACCCTCAAGGAGAAACTAGGAATGGGAGATAAGTATATGGGAATGGATTATGGACCCGAAGTTGGGCAGACAAAAGTGTTGTCAGATGGAACAAGACAGATGGTCTTGTTCCTCGCTAACCTACCAAACTCTAGTGTCAGAGGTTTCAGCAACACTTGGGCATGTTGGCAAACGCTAACATGTTTAGTCATATGCATTTTAGTTGTCTATTAAGACATAAGGGAGCCTATTAGTATCTCAGTGCCAAAAAAATATTCATGTATTCTACGAGAAACCTCACAGTTTAAGACAGCAAATAGCTTAAACATCACAGTTAATATTCAGCAGCTGTTGCTGTTCCTTCTTACATGTTTATATATGTTTATATATATACGATACACATATATAAAATGTGTTCTGCTTTGAATGACTTGGCACATCATGCGTCATAATTCACATTTTTTTAAATTATTTGTTGTTTGTTGAAAAGTTTGTTGGAAATTCTGCATAGTCACTTTAAAACACATCCATAAAACAGATTGCAGAGAGTCATTTAAAACTAAATACAAAGCGCGTCGAAGGTTCATAACCTTTGCACATTGTAATTCTCTGTATTTCTTTTTTTTTATTAGGCTCTATATGTTTTTTCGAGGAGAGAAAACTGGGAGGAAAAACAGAAACGGGCAGATACCACGCACAATCGCACACCCATCCCTGCTCCAAAAGTCGTAATTGTAGCTCGTGAGGGACCACGCAGCTTGTCATTCCCCACCATATCGGCCGCCGTGTCACCTGATCTCGCTCCGGGGACCATTTCACGTATTTCTCCCGAAGGGATTTTTTTCACGGCGTTCAATTAGGTGAGCGCGTGCTAATGGACACATCTTGGACTGCTGCCTCTCTCATCCATGTGTGCCTCACTGAGAGCGCTGTAAGCAGCGGCAGTAGTCGCGGCAGAACCTTGGAGCAGCAGCAGCAGCAGCAGGAGGAGGATCTGTTTTTTTCTGCCGTACCGTGTCGTGCACAGTGGAAATACACTCGCCTGCTCCGGGTACTCACGTTTTTAATCAAAACGAAAGGGAGGGAAGAAGAAGGAGACGGACGAGCAGAAGCATAAGGGCTTTTTTTTTGGGGAGGGTGAGCACCTCAGACTACACTGCTGAATTGTCAACGGGACAGGCCTGCTACATTGGATGTGTCTTCAGAATGGTAAGGTTCATTTTGGTGAGATTTATTTTTGCCAGTGTTGCAGAAAGAAAGAAGGAAGGAAAGAAAGAAACAGCTGCACACATGCATCACGCAGTAGCGGAGCGCATACGGAGAACTAATGTAGGGAGCCGCGATCAGTTTGACTGCGTGTGTTTTGATTTGCAAATGCACCGTTTGTTTCTGCCGTCTTCTTTCTTTTCTTTTTGTTTACCCAATGTGCCCTTTCTACCCGCACGTTATTCCTCGGACAGGGAGGGATCAACGGTGCTTCGGAACGGCGCAGCAGCCTACCTGCTCCTCGGTGTTTCAGCAGCCTACCGGGTTCCGTAGACCGCCTTAACCTCGCACGGTGTGCATTTGATGGCGAGGGATCAAAAAGTCCACCGTTGCCTCTTTTTTTTAAATGATAAATTCGGGCTCGGGATTGGGAATGGCTGCAGCGCGTCCTAAATAACGTGAGCTAGGTACATACATAACGGATGAAGACGGACTCGGACTTGCTCTCTGAATGTAGAGGTGGGTGAACGTGCGCTGCTGTATGAAGACTACATACGAGCACAGAGCTCGTCTTCTTTAACGGTGTCTGAAGAAGCTTCCAGTTGCAGTACTATGAACGCAGCTGTTTGCATTTAAAGGCGTAGAGAGATGGTTATTGGGACTGTAGCCCCCCCCCCCCCCCAACACACACACACACCTTTTTTATACAGGTGAGTCCATAGTCAACTTTATAGTAGCCTCTATATATCGTCGTGTAGCACTACCGCGCCAGTGGGTTGTGTATCGGTCTGCCGGTCTGGCTTTAAATGGAGAACCGCTTGGTAAGGCTTAGGGAAAACTGCAGAGCGGACAGTTTTGCTGTAATAAATAATACAATTCACAAACGGGTCTTCCCAGAGATGCTGTGGTTTTAACAACATGAAAATAAATTATGAATCATTCACTAAATATAGTCACAGGTCATGTTGAATTACATTCACCCCCCCCCCCCGAATCTTCTGCAGTTCACAAATATTTGAGACTGGAGAAGTAAAAGTGTGAGTAGGACCCCTGGGAGTCATTGTTGGGGCCCTACACACAGACTAGACCAGCTCTGCACTCTGATTGGGCACGCTGTAAGACACATGCACGCACGCGCGCACACACACACACACACACACACACACACACACACCTCTGAGCGTAGTGATGTGGTAGCACTCATGCTGGTTATAGATTTTGGTTTTACGCCACATCACAGCAATATAGATTATTGGTGTTATATATTAAGGGAGAATTTATCCTACATTAAAAACAAATATACATAGTAAGAGTTGTGTTAAATCAAAGTGACCTGATCTTTACAGAGTTTACACCTGTGTGTCAAAACAAGTCGATCCAAAAAGGAAAACTGCCCCGTTGTGATCTAAGTGGGTGTTTTTAAAGATTCATATTAATTTTAAGAAAAAAAACATTTTCAGTCTGAATTTGTCGTGAAACTTTTTTTCAGGACATGCTGCAGTGCAGACATCAGAACCATTAAGACCCCTCTGCGTGGGGGAGATTTCTTTTTTCACACATAATAGAGCTCACAAGTGCCGCCTTTGGCCGTAGCAGGTTGCATGACCACAGATATTGAAGGTGAAATCCAAGGGATTCGAGGGGCTCTTCGTCCTCCATGGCAAGTGTTTGGCGGAGTCATCAAATGAAAAGTGTGAAGGTGTTCGGTCCCGCCGAGGTTAACCTTTGTAGAACAAGGCTGCATTCTCCCAGTTGTCTTTGTCGTGCTGATGAGCTCTGAGAAGCAGCCTCAGCACTGGTTTATCTGCATGATAAGAGGGGGAACCAACCCTCCCTTTGTGATCACAAATGAAAAATCTGTTTTTTCGCCTGTTGTTGTCGTGTCATTGTGAAAAGAAACGCACAGCTGGTCTCCACAGGACAGGTTGCGGAAGGAAAGATGACATGCAAGTTGCAGTTGGACCTTGTTACATCCCATAAACGATTGTCGCGTTTCAACTAATGTTGGCAGCGTACAGGGGGGGGCGGAACGGTGACAGAGAGGAAACAATGAAATGCCTCCGTCCCTCTGGAGTTTTCCAGGGTGATGATGTGTGTTTCAAGTCATAATTGTTGGGAGAACTGAACGGTCATCTCGAGGGGGAATGGCTCCCATTGAGGGAAATAGATACTGTGGATGGTGACGACTGTGGGGAGATCATGTTAAGTGAAAATAAGTCAGTTCAGTAAAAACTACTATATTTGATATTTACATTCAAATTACACGTCATTTGTTTTCCTGTGAATTCGTATAGTCAGTGATCCTTACCTGCTTTTTCAACTGGGCAACATCGAGTTTAACGAAAGGAGAGATGAATTTTCTCGTCTGCAGCATTATGTTTGCTTGAAGCTGCATGCTGTCATCTTGTGACTTATCACACTGATGGGTTACACCACTTTATTGGACATGAAAGCTACCCCCCCCCCCCCCCACACACACACACACACACACACTCCCACACACAAGCCCCTAATGTTGACAGCAGAACTCCAGACTTTGTGTGATGAGTTGAGGACACTGCAGGAATCAGAAGCATGTGGGTTTTTACCAAGTGACCAACTGATTGTTGCAAAGCAATTTTTTTCTTTTCTTCGTGGGGAGTAACCATTTCTTTCCTGATTAATTGCCTCAGATAGCTCCTCCAAACAGACATAGTCAAAGACCTCAGATTTATGTTTGCAACTTTACAACAAATCTCGATTGTGTGCTTCATGCGCTGCATCGTTCGAATTGGGCAAGCAGAGAACTGAAGTTATTTTAGTTCAGTTATTTTTGCGGCTATTGTCGACCTGACCTGGGTTTTAAAAAATAGAATTCAGTTGTTTGTTTGATGCGGTATGTGTGTTTTGTGTGTTTAGCCCAATCAGAAAGCATTATGGGTCCCTTGTGAGATGCTGAATCAAGTCATTTAAAGTGACAGACAAAAGCTAAGGATTTTTTTAAACAACTAAATAGCCTGAACATTGTTTTGCAGAGCAGCCCCTGCTTGTCAATTCCGCCTCGGTGTTGTTTACTCCAAAATAAACATATATCAAAACATATTACTTGCTCTAACAAAGCTGTACTGACTACAGTGCCTTGGAAACCAAAAATAATAGAAAATGATGATGAAGCATCTTTGAAGCATCTTTGATGAAGCATGATGAAAGGATCTTTGTCTCATATAAGAATATTCACATATTTAAAAATGAAGGGAAATATGAAGAGAACAAAAACATTTGATCTCACACCTAAACAAACCAGAGACTTGCATTTTGATGATAGATGATAACATTAAACATATAGATTAGGTTGGATTTGTTTCGATCTATTATCCTGGAGCACTCCAGTCTTTACGTTTTCCTCTGAAACTATCAGATCCTTTTTTTCAAAGAAGTGGAAACTTACACCTGTATGCTTGCTCTGAAAGTCAAAACCACTCAAAGAAAGTACTTGAGCAGTGCGGTTGAGGTTGAAATCATGCACTTGAGCCCCCAGACACAGTGTAGCGTTTCTCCTCCCGGGCACAAGGCAACAGACTCCCCTTTGTGTCCGACATTTCATAGAACGCATGTTGCAATTTTTAAGATGCCTCTCATTGCCGCGGAAGCTAATGACCGTCTGCAGGTGTGCTGCTCATTATCCTTACATACGCTGCTTTGATATATTCTCGTCCGCTCGATGCACGGTGGAGTATCATCCTGTCCATGCTTTTCTTATCATCTGCTCATTGAACTTGAGGTGTTTTTTAAGAGCACATCCACAGTGACAAAGTCCCACTTCATGCATTAATCCTGCATATCATACATTAACAATGCAAACAGTCCTTTGTGAATGTTACACTGAAGAGATCGTTTTGTATGTTTCTTTTGAACAGATCTGCATCTTATTTTATGTCTTTTTTTCTCCAAACACTTGATTATATTAGTGAATGTTGGAGAAGAAAAAAACCCGCATCAGAGGTTCTGTTTTGTCTGCTTCTGTAGGCGACACATTAAGATCACCATCTTATGACACAAGACTTACAGTTCTCTGGAAATATTCAGAATGATGACCACAGGGTCTCAGAATAATGGAGTAAAGGTCATTCCCTCAGATGTATGAATCTGTCTATGTGTCTTCAGACACGTTAGGACCCCCTCCTCCCCAATTCGTCCTACATTAGTGCTTGGTCTAATCTGTATCTCCGCTTCTACAATGTTGCCTCGGTGCATCACTACAAAGATGCCACAGGAGGTGGAGTACATCCGCTCCAAGTTTACATGCATCACAGAGACATGAATCAAATGTTGACGAGGCTGGCGAGATCATAAACGCTCTAGTGTGACTAATGAAAAAGAAAAAGTGGTGCTTGGCAGATTTCGCCCGAGTTTGCAAATAAAATGGTGACCCGTGGAAGCAACTAAGCCCCCCCCCCCAATTTTCTCTGATAGAACATATTTGGCATTGCCGGCCTCAAAAACCTGTTTGTTTGATTGCCCGTCATGCACCGAAATAACTCTCTGCTGACGGAGAGAAATTGAGAACGATCAATTCAAACTGCTCCCAACCACGACTCACAGACTGACTCTGCCCAACTGTCGGGTCAATGTGTTTCACACCACTACAGTTAAATGCAGAGCAGCAAATTGCCCCCACTCGCATGCACTGTGTGGCCTGGCGCATTATGTTCAAGTTGGGGGAAAAAACAAACACACAAAAAAGCGACAGGAATAATGAGATGTCCTTACAGCTGTTGAAGGTTGCATTATGAGTGTGTCGTAGCTGTCGTACTAACAAAGTGGCATCTTGTGTTTTCTGCATCTTCGAATCCTCCCATCAGAACGGCCTCCCTAGTGGCATTTCATCATGACCTGGATAATCTTATGCAAGATAGTGAAACGGCAGTTAATTTGCAGGTAATTAAACCCCAGTGGTTTACAGTTGGATAAGCAATACAGTAAGGCTGCAGTCAGGATGTGTGGTGCCTTGAATGATTATCTGGCTACAGCACTATCAGGACTTTTCATATTTTACAATGGATGCATGGCAATGGAAGCTCACCTATAGCCAACACAGCATAATGCCTTTTAGTGAGGAGTGGTGGCAGCTCATATTAAGTGATATCTACTAATTCTACTGATACTGAGTTGTGAACGTTTCACCCCCCCCCCCATCACAGCAGTGAGAGGTTGGTTTAATAAACTGCTATATGGTGTCTCTGTTTTCAGCAGTACTGTGTGTACTGTCAGCTCGTCTCAGGAACACGGGATTTCATCAGCTGAGATTTCTTTGCATCATTGAGGGAGTAGTTGCTTCTGCAGTGTGTAGTTGAAAAAGGGGAAAGTTGTTTGGAGATCTGTGGCTTGTAGTTCAACAGCAGAAACTGATATGGATATGCATTTAGGAAGTAACTCTGATAAAGTGAGGTTGTTTTATTTAGTATTTGAACTCGGCACAAATAACTGTGCTTTGCTAACGAAATACTCATTAATGTTTGTCTAACCATCATTTTATGTCTTTTTCTGTTTATTTTGTAATCTTTGGATTACACTGTAGTTTACTTGCCTCCATTTTACCTGGAGGACGTTCATTGATTGTGTCAGTGGCTGGTGGACAAACAACATGCAATTGTGATACAATCCTAACACATATATATGACAATGGATGTACTTGGTTGTGGGCTTTCAAGCCCACAACCAAGCAAGTAGGCGTCAAGCAAGTAGGCGTCATAAAATGTTGCTGTGTTGTCTCTCGGCGTGACTTTTGAAGGCCAATTGTCAGGTTTAGCTTCTCAGTGCTGCAGTGAATTCTTCTCAGATCTCATGCTAATTTGTTGCTGAGAGTTTAAGCTGCGATTGCTATGACAGAGGCATTTTTCAAAGGATCCAAATTAAGGCTACATTAAAGGGAAGGTGGAGGACATTTAGAAGCTTTTAATACTTCTCACTGATTTAAGCCCCTTCTTTCAACATTAAAACATTTTCAGATCAGAGTTTTGTTTTTATAAGGTTGGCATCAACTTCCTGTCAGCATCTGTTAAGACCTAGTCTTCCAGATTACAGGCAAATGATTATATGCTTTTAAAACTGTAGTGAAAGTTGATAAGTAATGGAACACTTTAACATGTTATACTAAACGGTAGAGCTGGGATTAAAGGGATCATTTTTCGGGAGGTTTATTCCTCTTTCTTCCCTTTTACACTGTTAGAAAATCACACTGTGTGTGTGTCATCTGGATGTGAAGTAATGTTAATTCAGCCTATGGCTGTAAGATCAAGTAGCAGCTACTCTCAAAAGCCAAGGAAATAAACCTTCTCCAACACAGCCTGCAGCTACCTGAACCCTTTGAAATGTAAGGAATTTACATAAGAAGGGCATCTGCATGTTTAGCAGCTCGGTTTGAAAGAAGACCAGCAATGACTTCGCAAACTCTCCGCACTTTTAAAGCCAGTGAGGCTGATCGCCATCATAACGGTATAGAAGAATAGAATAGAATAGAATATAAATGTACTTTATCTTTATTCATCCCCAAGGTGTTAAGGCCGCAACTTCTGGACACAGGGAGAAATCCCCCCCCCCCCCCCCCCTTGCAGCCATGCTGTCTCAATCGCCTCCAAAACACAACAGCAGGTTAAAGTAAAAATCAAATGGATTTATTATCCAAGAAGCATAAAAACAGATACAAACAGAATCACACAATTATTAACAAAACAAACCTGTATATAAAATCAAATGTGAGATCCAATCCGAGCCACCCAGAAGGCTGGTCTGCCTCCTCGGTGGCCAGCAGAAGATCTGAAACCCCCCCAGCGTTTCAAACCCTTTGTCCCCTCAAAGTTGCATTCCTCAGCTCATCGATCAGCTCACTGATTGGCTGAAGTCCAACAAGCCCCACCTGGGCCTATGCCCCATTGTCCTAAACTTCACACCTCTCCCTGCCACTTTCACACCACCCCCACTCCTGCACATTCTTCAAACCCCATCTCACAGACACTTAATGCATGAAATAAAACTTAAAACCCTCACAAAGGGGAGATTTGTCTGTGGCAGCAGCAAACAGGGTTTCACAATAAAATAAAATAGGGAGTATGGAAAATGCACACTACATACAACATAATAAAAGAACAGAGCAGGACCTATTCAATTTAAGAAACAAAGTAATACAAATGCACAGTATATACACTGAATAGAATTGTATGAAGTTAACTAAGTAGGAAAAAAAAGAAAAAACAGGAGTGCACAAGATCACCAACAGCAGCAACAACAGTGTTACAGTCTTGTGTTTGACTTGGCCAGAGGTGATTTATTATACAGTGATGTGGCAGTGGGCAGGAATGTTCTCCTGTATCTGTCCTTGTGACAGTGGAGCTGAATCAGTCTGTTGGAGAAAGTGCTCCGCTGTCCCTGCAGGAGGTGATGGAGAGGGAGGTCCGGGTTATCCAATATGGATAATAGTTCCTTCAGTGTCCTCCTCTCCACCACCTCTTCCAGATTGTCTTGTTTGTAGCCAATGATGGAGCCGGCCTTCTTAACTAGTTTGTTAAGTCTGTTGGTGTCTCCGGCTCCAATGCTCCAATCGTACAGTCTGCCTGTAGCCATGACGATGGCCCTGGAAACGTTTGCTTGGGGCAAAAGAGTGATGCAATAATTTTGCGGCCTGTATTCTGTCTCCCGCTTATCCAAGCAATCAGAAAGCATCTCAGGGAGAAATCACGCTTTGATTATGTCCATGTGTATGTCAGTGCACGCCAAGGGTCAGCTTCACTAGTGGCTATGTTTGACGAGAGACGTTAGAAGATTCCCTCTGTGCTGTAACGGTCCCGGGCCAAACTTTTGACTGAAAACTGTCTCAAACTGGCCGGCTGTGTCAGACACATCAGAGTCTCTCCATCCAGCCACACACCAGGGATGACATCCATGACATGACCTCGTGATTGTGCTTCATTTTTTTTCAATTCTGTAATTAGAATTTTTTTAACCCCAGCTCATTCAAAATTCACTTTAGCCTCCCTGAAAAATTCACCTTTTTTTTTCTCTGCAGAAAACTCACATTGTTCACAGTTGTCAATATATTTTGCAAGTGTAAAGCAGCAAAGTGGAGTGATAGCTCTCAAGGGGCCTGGCCTTAAGCTGTTATTCTATAAATATTAATAAAGCCCACTAGCCCTGCCAGGGAGGAAGCTAACAGTTTGCTCATGTCACAGACTGGGCTTCAATGTGACAAGTTATGAAAAGAGTGATGAGATGACAAAGGCGGGAAGATGACATTTAGTGACAGGCCTCATTTTTCAGGTATGAATGGCGTCAGTGAAAACGGAAGCCGAGTCTGCTGACCTCTCCCTTTACAGAACCGTGACCCATCAAACAATGCCTCCGGTGGCTTTCATGTTTGGTTTATTCATTGATTGACTTATTTATTTTTTCAGTCACCAACAAAACAGAATATAATCACATGACGTATCGGAAGACGCTGCGAAACCATTGATGGACTGATCAATTGTGGATGCATTTGGAGGGCGCTCTAGAGAAACAGAAGATGTGCTGGTTAGTTTCAGAGAATAAACAACATGATGCTCTCATGTAGTCCTGGCAGCAGGACTGGGAATATTTTCCAGATTTAATTCATCACAATGCACAAAAATAAAGTAAAGAATGTGATTACTCTGAGATTAGCTTGCCTATTTATTCCACAGGCTTGTTTTAGCATTCTCACAAGTTGCCTCATATCATGACCTATTTTTCACAAAAGCACAAATGCAATGTGGTTATTGTGTTGTTGTTTTTTTTCTTCACTTTTCTGGCAATCGGTGTACTCGAATCTCACACAGGCCTGTATATCTACATGCCTGCTTAGCTGGAAGAGTAATGGAACCAACAATGCAGACAGACTGAGAAGGGTTTGGCTGCGGCTGACATCGCTCTGCCAAGATGCACTTGTTGCATGCAGCTAAGACCGAACAGCAACGCGGTGTTTTGGCACGCTGATAGATGTGGGTTTGCTTTGTTTGTATTTCTTTCACGGTCTGCAGTACATGCAGGTATTGTTTCTGTGAGAGGCCGAGAACAACAAATTCTAAACCATCCGCAGAAAGCAATACTGACGGTCGTACAAATGAAAAGAGTTGATTTTAATGACACTGTCACAGCTACTGTGAGCTTGTTTGTACTAAATGCAACTGTATAAGTATATGGTGTTGTTCCACAGAAGAAGTAATCCACAAGGAAGATTCTGGTTTGGTAGCATTGTCATCAAATTGTGTGGCAAGGTACATTAAGTGACATATGATGACAACGCATGTTTTTGTGTATTTATTTATTCAATAGGGGTTAAAAGTGTGTGAAGATATGGTGGATTAAGTGTGACAGAAAGATGAAGTGGCTTTGTTTGTATATTGTCCTTTGTTGATTCTATGTCAACAGCAGCACTGATATCGGCTTTGTTCCAGGATGTGCTGACATCGGCTGTATCTTTGCTTTTCTGCACATTTTCTACGTTACAAATACCAAGACAAATCTACTTGGCCTTTGTCTATACAGTGCTTCCTGAAATGAACCTCATAATAGTAACATGCTACATCTATTAAAAAGAAAAAATCTGTCACAAGCAATTCATGTTTTCTTTTTAAATTCAGTGATGTCAGTTCATTAATAAGTTCTCAACATTTAACTTACAGTAGAGTATGCCTTGAGGTCATCTCTCAAGCTGTATCTAGACAGAGCCCATCACTTTAAACAGAAACAGTTTGTTTCCCCAAACAATGAATGCAAATTGTAATATATCTTCTCTCCATACAGTATTTCTACATTTCTTTTCACTCTATTCCCATCACACATTAATATTGAACCAAAAGAAACCGTCTTGGTCTATACTGTAACAGCCTGGTTAGTTATTCCCCCAGCGTTGCCTCTATAAATTGCAAGCAAACGTCAGTTAGTCGCCCTTATCCAGAGATCCAAGAACAGTTGCATTTACAGACACGGCTTCATTGTGGCAACTATTGTGCAAAAACCCATGTTCTCTCGGCTTATGGTATCCGAAGCATTTGTATTAATGGCATTTCACACCAGTGAGGAGATAATTCCTGTGTGGTAAGGTGTAAAATTCAGCAGCTTTGATGTTAAGCAGCCTTTTTAAGATTCGAGATGAGGGTGTTAGTTAGTTGACACAAATCTTTCTGGTTCTAAAAGTCCCCCCCCCCCCCCCCTCTAATCCCGCTTCGTTTACAGTTCAAAGAAAACTGATCAGCACAGCAGCATATATAGTAGTGAACACGTGTAAGGCAGTGCACCTGTATACATTTTTATTAATATTAACAAAAAGCATTTTTAGGCTCCCTTATTTTTACTCCATTCATGTTCAGAAATACATTTGCTAATGTGGCTTTGATGTAATAGAATATTGCTTTCATGTCTTTTTTTAAACTATGTTTTTGTATTAGTCGTTTCTGGAATCAGCCATTTTCTGAGAAGGCATCCACTGTCACACATTAAGATGCTGTAGTACAATTTATGCAAGCGATCATCAAGGTAGCCCTGTAACTGGTAAACGTTGACCATTTATTTGAGGTCCTTTGTGTGACTCTGTGAATCATGACTGCTAAATACACAGCAGGTGGAGCTGTGATATTTAATAGCTCAGGGAATATTTACCTTGATAAGTTGTCCAAGCAGGCAATTCCAAATGTGCCATACAGGAGGACATAATGTATAAAAGAGGCCATGTTTCAGGTAACTCTGCCAGCTCCGGCGTTTATACTGAAAAGAAAGGCTTTCTGCGTCAATTATAGCAACACGTAATACAGACGGAGGGTTTTACGTTCTTTCGTAGTATTTAGAGGGAATGCCTGGCAAAATATCAACGCAATTCTTAGGTCGCACTTACGGCAGAAAAAGCAGATAATAAGGGAAGAAATATGGCCACATTGAATGTTGAGTCCATTTTCTAGTGCATCCCTTTTTCCTGTCTAAAATGTCTTGTGGACGCTCCAATGGCAGATATTCATCAGGCCGGGCTCCTATACTGTGTCAGGTAATGAGCGGCAGTGATCACAATGCTGACTTTGGTGATGGGATGGAGATTAGGTTCGTCCAAATCACCACAAGTCCCGCAATACCTGTAACCGCTGCAATTGTTGCTGCATTGTTTCATTCATTCCTTGAATTATTTAAACAAAATAACGTGTTCAAATATCCAAATATAGATTTTTCTTACAAACTAGGAGTCTGCAGTCAGTCTCTAACTATATAAGTTAGCATGTCCCGCAACAGCTTCATAATAAAAGCATTGTAGTGGTTCTCCAGTGGAGGGCTTTTAATGCGTTAACACTTACAGAACTCCTCGTAATAGCTCAAACAGGAAGAGGCGTATCAGAGAATAGAGCAATCATCTGTTGGATGAAAGTAAGAAATGAAAATGTAGAAATAAAACTAAACTTCCACAATACGTTGGAACAAAAACCAACAACAACCATGAAACCTACTGAACATGCTGTGCCGATCAGTTCTCCATGACGTCCTCACAGTGTGGTTGATGGCAGGAACCAATCATGGGTTGGCTGTTCTCCAACACGGGACCGTTCGCGTGGTCACCCCCCCTGCTGTGAGGCTACGGTGCAAATAGAAGTTAGTGTGGCGCTGATGTGTGCAATATCAAACCAATGGAAAAACAACATTGCAGTTGCCTATTGTCAGCCACTTTTCAAACTTCGGCTGCCAAGTTCTGACGTGAGTTTTACAAGTATGCAGAGTGAGCGATAGCAGGAGGCCATAGCTGAGCCATGCAGTCAAATCACCCTGGATGCATGTTGCTGCACTGCATTCTGCTCTTTTTGAAAACCTATGTAAAGGTTACCACTGCTAATGAGGCCACTGAAAGATGTTCATTGTAACTGTCTTGGAAAATAAAATCCACGCAATGTCACACCTTGGAGCTGCAGGAATAAGAAAAACCACACGAAACGACTCAATTTGTCCAGAACAGCTGTTTTTTAATGAGGGCTGCAACACCTAATCGATGAAAACCTTTTACCTTTCATAGACTTTTATAGCTAATGCTTGATAAAACTAACGTCTTTCTGTCTTTTACGTTTGTTTTTAGATTAACCTGGAATCGAGCGTTTACATGTATATTTTAGTCTTTTCATATTATAGTACACTGTACACTGTACAAGAAGACGAGGAATACCTTTAGTTGTTTTAAATAAAACGCTGGGAACTAAATATAAATGATCTAGCTTTATCTAATCAAATTCATTTTCAAATATATCATCGAAAGATTAATTGAGTATCAAAATAGTTGTTAGTTGCAGCCCAAATGTTAATTAGTTTTTGATGTTTATTGTTTGTCAAATACTAACAAACAGCTATACGCTTCTAACACTGTTGCTTCCAATGCATTCAATTACCCAAAAAGTTAGAGACTTAGAAACAAAATGAATCTCATGTTTCATATAACGGTCAAAGCAGTTTCCAGTTAAACATCAAGCATCTTGAAATATAACCAGCTGCAATAATTTCACATCACAATGCTTTTGAGTGTGTGTTGGTGTGTGTGTGTGTGTGTGTTCGTGCGGTTAGTAGTAATAAGCGATGAAGAAAGGGAGAGCAAGACAAACAGAGGAAGAGCAGCGTATAAACAGTTTGTGTCTAATTTGTACCTCAGCGTCTTGACGAAGACATGACAGAGCTGGAGCTGGAGGCAATTCAATCTGGCCTCAGGGTCACAACCAGCATTTTTATATTTGGGGAAATTGAATAAAAACACTCTTACTGACAATCAATGTTTTTATCCTTCTTTTTTTTCAAGCAAATGCATCTAAATGGCCGATTTTGGGAAAGCTGAGAGGTCTGGCATATTATTTACTTCAATTTGAGCTCTTATAGAGGACAGACACTTTTAGTCGTGTAACATTTTAAACAGCCTTTTTGTATTTATGCAAAGATATTGCGCTCAATAGCAGTTAGTGACACGTTAATAAAAAGTGTAAAGCGTAGTGATCTAGAATATGTGTTAAGGAAACCTGACATTTTAAAAGACGTGCTGACATAGGTGTTACAAAGATAGATAGTTTAACCTGCCAGTGGAATAAAGCTTGGACTAACTGCCTTCATGCTTGTTAGTTTTCTGACTGTGATTGATTACATAGATAGCTCAGTTCTGAATTTATTTTTACATTTTGCACTTTAGCATTACATAGCAATATATTATGTTATCTTGTACGCCAGCAGTTATAGTTATAGTTAAAGCTTAAAAAGATGCAAAAAAGAAAAGAATACTTTGCTGTTTGCATGTGCAGTCTGAAGTCATTAAACAGGTTAAATTACATTGAAATCATCTGAATATCAAGTTTTAAGCTCAAGTATTTTATGGATTTTTCATGAATTATGACAGCTGAGTTTAGTTGAATTCAGATGTTGACAAATGTTTTCCATCAGGGTAACCCGAAGAGTAACTACAACCTGGCTGGCAAACCTAATAATCCCTTCATTGCTCTGTCCAAAGCATGTACAGTACACTACTTCACATAGTGTAATAGTTTAATGCTGCAGTACAGATGGGTGTGGTCATAGATAGAACAGACGTCCACAGATCTCAGTGCAGCTATGCATTTCCTTTATATAAGATTCAGTGTGAAGTTGCTCTTCTCAGATACCCCCCTCTTAAAGCTATAGCTGTTAACGTCCTTTGGTGTGTTGAGTGTCAAGTATTGTTTTAAGATTTCAACGAATCCATAATCATTTCTTGATCAATGGAGGTTTGTCATTACTCGGAAGCAGCTCCTGAGTATATCACATCTAATATGGCATCATTTATTTTTTAATAAATGGCAAAAAACAACAACAACAGTATCTTAGATGAATTAAACAACCTTTGGGTATAAGACTCTTAATAAGCTGAGCGCTGCTGCTGAAGGAAGTAGTGCAGCAAAAGAGAAGCCTGCTCTTACTCTGGTAAAAAGAGATGGCATGTACCAGGAGACCAGTAAATACAAGTGAGCTGTGTGCAGTTTATTGATGTCACTTCATGGACATACGTACATGTACATCTATAGTTTCCGTTTGTCTTACAATGTACAGTGCAGCTCACGTCTGTTGGTTTTGGTAATCTGGCTGTCTTTCGTGTGGATCACATGCTTCGTTGGTGATGCCTCTTGATCTCAATTGACTCCCAAGTTGCACCATATATTTTGTCAATTGTTAAAGTCACTTTATATTCAGCTGCTATTGGTTGGAGGCTTGTTCAGCAGAACAACAGGCTTCAGAGGCGGCCTGATCCCAAAACATGTCCAATAGAAGCAGATTTGAGAAGCACGCTGTCAAAATGCCACACAGCAGGTAGAGGCGTGAACACAGCTTAAGGTTGTGGAAGTAAATCAACTGACCGTTTCCTCAATTTTGTCCCTTCATTTATTTAAATATATAAATTATACATATGTACAGAGAGAGAGAGAGCTCTGGCACATCTCTGTCTCTCCCTCTTGCCCATTGTGCCACCCACTCACTGCTTCGCCGTGCCTCAACTGCTCAGCTTCTCATTGTTCAATGCAGCGTTGTGTAAAATGAACAACCTGGTTGGTTGGAAATGCTTTTTTTTTTTTGTGCTTTCTGGGCTGATTTTAAAATGGGGATTTTGCATTCCTCCAGCTTCGCGTCGTTTGGACCGTAACAGTGATTAGAAGCAAACATGGAAGTTATTCGTTTCTTGCGCATGCATGGGCCCAACTGTGCCGGTAGCCTGGCAAATTTGCTATCGCCGCAAAAACCGCCCCCCCCCCCCCCCCCTCCCCCCCAAAACTACTCTCTCAGTTTTCATCTGAATAGTGATGGTAATCGATAGCGATGGCTCTGATGTATGCAAATGATCATCGATGCAAAAAAATGTCACAGTAATCACTTTGTGGTGACATGTTACACATATAATGAAGTATTCCCTTATTTCAATTTTGTCACCTGCCAGTTGGTTTTTCACTTTAAATGTAAAACAGTCATCAAATAATATAATGTTATACAGGTCAAACTGTTTTGCATATGATGCACCATATCACCATATTAGTGTTATTTAGAGATATCTTACTATGACCTGAGTCTGGCAGATATGAGTATTCTCAATCAGGGTCTGAAGGTGAATGTGCATATTGTATTTGAACGTATGCTATAACACAGAGTGAAGGTTTCTGAACAGACTGTTACAGTGCTGGTACAGTATGACTCCAAGCCATCACTCACCTGTATTGTCTTCCCAAGTTCTCAGTATTCCAGGCCAGCTCTTTGGAAGTAGAGCTCTGCATGTGCCTGAGATGTTCTTTTTTTGTGTGTACGCCTAATCACAAGCAGAAACATTGAAAAGGATTACGTGATGGAGATCATGACTGGGAAGGCTGCTGTTGTGCTGAGTTAGAAGAATATGGAGAAATGAAACTGCTGTGCTGTACGGCTTGACCCATAGCAGGGGTTATTTATTGCTGTCAGCTGAAAAGCCCATAACTCCTGTTTTAGTTATTTATTTTAATTTGTTAGCCTCAGTTCAAGGACTCTGTGTTGCTCTGTGGGTTGGGAATAGTCTATGGCCTATAGTCCACACGTTTTTTTAAATGTAGCTTTTTCAAAAAAAAATGCATTTTGCCCGATCATCCACGGCAAATAGTTTTTTTTAGGTCAGTAAAAAATGGAGCTTTTATAAAACTCCCGTCTTGGGTTGAGAATTGATAGATCCGTTTTCAGTTTCTAGTTGTTGGCCGTGTTTTTGGATTGTGCGCCGCTATCTGCTTTGTGATGCGTCACTAATGAGGCCACATGTTGTGTAACGGCGGTATAAATACATGCATGCACGGCGGACGTGGCCCAATAACCTCCCAACAGGACTTTTACATCTTCACTTACAAATGGACAGTTACTCATTCGCTATATTTAGGAACGGATGCGTCAGAATGCTAGGTCACTCAATTGTTTGTCAGAATGAAGGAGAAAAAAACCCTGTTTACAAAAATCTCCATGTATGTGTGCGCTAGGCATGTGTCTGTGTCGGAAAAACCTGAAAACAAAGGGCAGGGCAAAACAATAAAAAAATTCTGAAATTACATATTTTTTAATATACATCCATAGGGTTTTTACCCACTGCAGTGAGACCAGTCTATAGCTGGCCTTGTTCCATCCATCCATCAATTTATCTGTGACCGCTTATCCTCCTCCGAGGGCCGAGGAGTGCTGTGGCAGCTGATCCCAGCTGACATTGGGGCAAGAGGAAGGGTACAACCTGGACAGGTCGGCAGTAAATCACAGGGCTGACACATAAGAGCCAGAACACCATTCTATGAGCCGTTTAGAGCTGCCAGTTAAGGGCTGATGTCAGCTACACTCATTTATGTATTAATAGTCGTAGGATATCTTGGACAAATCACGAGTTGATTTCGCAGCTCGGGCACAAAAAGAGGCATTACGCTGTCGCTCGATTGGCCAAACCCCAAAAGGTAAAAAAAACGAAAAAGAACAAAAAATGACAAGTTAAGTGTAAGATAGTGAGCTGATATCGGAGCTGTTTCTGTCAGCAAGGTCTAGTCTGACCTGTATTCATGTGAGCTCCTGCTCATGAAAGAAGTACAGCTTTAAGCTTCAGGAGCCCATAAAATCTCCATCAATCACGGCTCAACAGTTTCTTAATAGTACAATTTTATGCATTATTATAAGTCAGTAAAAGGGCTTAAAACATGCTTGGAATAGCTCTGTCCTCCAAAAACTCATTAAAATGAGCCTTTGACTCGACCACATTGCCCTGGAAATGCCTCAGTGAAAGGGATCTAGAGCACCTCAGTCCAGTGTAGTGGCAATACATCATTTTGTATGCAAATATGTTCAGAAGAATATAAAAACAAATTGTACAGGCCATAATAAACTGTGTATTAAAATACGTGTGGGATTGGTCTTAACACCCGAAAACTGCAGCAAATGTATTTATTATTCAGTAAACATAGTTTACTTCAGAATTAGAACAATACATTCTGCTTCATTATGAAGATTTCGATTTTCATAAATCGAACTTGTATTCTTATGCGACGGCAGCTGCAGTGTCTCACCTCTGTTACATGATGTGTTAATGCGGAGTTGTAGGAAGTATCTGAAGTAAGTTTCTATAGTAGTTGTGGTATGTATGGTGTGTCTCCTTTATTTGAATACACGTGTGAGTGACGATTCGCCAGAGTTCCTCCCATGAACAGATCCGTCTGGACTCATTGAACAGAACAACATCTGGATCGTTAAACATGGTTTTCATTCTGTGTTGAAGGTCAAAGGGCAAATGACCCAGCAAAATAAAAGATTTAGTTTTACATTCTTGAACGTAATCAAGGTGTCAGAGAGGGTGTCAAATGACTGCCACATGTTAATCTCTGCTGTGTCATTAAAACACATCTTTGCATGCAGTACTGAGAGCACTTTCATTTCAGATATGCAGCCTTTAAAAAATGAATTTCCTCTCTAATGCTCTTTCCTGTGCCTAACGTTTTAGTACATAGTTTTGATCCTTTAAAACAGAGGTTAGGGCCCTGATTCAGAATCAGAATCAGAACCGTTTATTACCAGTGTATGTTGAACATACAAGGAATTTGACATGACGGGAGGTGCGTAACATTTAACAACAATAACAACACAAAACAATGAGCACCAACTCGTCGAAGCAGCCACCAAGTGTGATAATTACTTGACTTTGGAGCATTACAGACTACCAGTCTTGTGTGAAAACAGCTGTAGACTAAATTCATACAAATATATCATTTAGGCAAGTATATCTAAAGGTGTTTTGCCTCACTGATTCTGTTACCCTTCTACTTTTTAAATGAAAGCAGTTTGAAGAGTATATTCTGCACAATTGTAATTGTTTTACTTCATATATATATATAAGTAATACAATTAGTACATTTAAGTATTCACCTTTTTTTCTTCTTTACTCCAATTTAGGATCACATGTCTGTGTGATTTCATAGCAAGGAAGGGGGGAAATGTTTATATTCCAAATGTTGATTGGGGTGTAATTCAAATGGTTTAAGAAAACAACATATAGGGGAAAGAAAAAGCCAAAACTTGGACAAGACCCAAAACTACTGTTAGTGGAATTGTCAGCAGCGGCCTTGGCACGCAACTGTTTTTTAAATTTTAAAGGTGCTATATACGAGATTGGGACACGCAGCCGGCCCGGCTATGGAAACCAAGCCAGGAAAAGCTCTGATAACAACATCCACACATGTTTTCAAAGAATCGATCTGTTTGTTTCTTCCTGATTTTCTGAGGAATTAGCAATAAGACACATTGATGTGTACCATATCTCAGACAGTTAGACGACACAGTGTTTCAGTCAGTTTAACACGAGGCAGCGCAGGAAACAAAGACAGGATTCTCTCCTGCTGTCACGCAGAGATGAAACACCCTCCAATGAGGATTTGCAGGAAACCCCTGCTTGTTTCCAAGCTTGTTAAACACAGAGATGGTGTTAACATGCTTTGTTCCTGCACTATTGCACAACCCCCTCCTCCACACACACACACACACACATACACCCCTCCTCCACTGCCATATCCAAACACTGCCCCTTTCGAAGTTGAGTAAAGCCGCAGAGCAACAGCGGAGGAAGCTTGGCCCTGATTCAGTGCAGTGGAGGAGCCGGGGGGGCCCATGGGACACTCAGGTTACCAGCATCGAATCCTGCAGTATTAGCAGGGCACAGTGAAATAACAGCCTGCCATCTGGAACCTATGTTAAAGCCATCCGAGCCTCGCAGCGTTCAATCACACTGACCTCAATGAAGTGTTATTTGTTCAGTATTTTTATTCACCCCTTCCTTTGCCTCCAGATCTCTCCGTCTCGTGTGGTAACGTATGCCCGAACGCACGGTGTCAGGTCCAGAGCGATGGCTGTAGTTTAGGTTTTCTTCCCTGGACTCAATAAGAGCTCGGCCGTTACACTTTAAGCAAGTCCACCTGATGAGAGGTTTCAGGAGAGAGCACCTCAAGTGCAGAGGGATAAAGGCTCGTCTTTGTGCCACAAAGATGCTCTGCGGTATGCCGGGTTGAGAGTGGGTGTTTTTCGGCGAGGCCTCATGCTCATGACTCAATGTGGTCTTTCTTGACCCCACTTAAACAGGAGACAATGAGCACATGTGAGCAGATCTTCCCGGTTGTGAACCTTGAAACTCCACTCCTTCAGTCCTGAGGGGAGATTTCACTTTGCTGTTCATTGTCATTGTGCTCTGAGAAAGTTTGTAGAGAACTGTTAAGTTAAATAAAATGAATATCCTCAAAAATGTAAATATTGGTGGATGTATTATTAATAATGGAAATTAAAATAAATTCCTTGGTTTGCATTGCATTTACTTTTCAAAATAAAAGTTCAATTTACTTGAGTTGAATTAAAATATTAAATAAGATTTAATATCTATAATATATATATATATATTTTTAAACATTCATAAATTGTATTTTATGGAAATATCATTGGTTTTTATAGGATTGATTTGCTTCTCTACATTCATTTCACTTGTGATTTGAATCGGACCAGAAAGTATCATGGCATCGACTTGGAATGGATCCATTCTACATGTGAAGCAATTTTGGTCACTGCTCTGATATGAGTTCAAATGCTGTTTTCCTGGGTACTCAAATTGTGAATTGGTCTCAGTGGCTACATTAAGCCTACAGTTATTACACTTTTTAAAAAAAGTCGATTTTAATGGCAGTTCCTTTCCACTTAACTCCTCACAAATTGGATGTGGTCTTGAGTGGCAGTCGTCTTTCAGCGACGGTTGGGTTCCTTACAAACGAGCCAGAGGTTTGCAGCATTTTAAGAGACATGCCTGCAGGAACACTTCCATCCAGCAGATTTCATCTTGTGGATGCGATTGGGAAGCAGTATCGCTCTATCGGGGTCTATTAGCGTGTGTGGGGATTTATTTCTGAAAAATCATGAAAAAGCCACTAACATTATGCATAACTTTTCAGTGAGGTTTTCTTCATTCAGATTTCTATGCTTTTTAGGTTTCATGCTTTCTCCTTTATACAAATTTCATTGTGGCTCCAGAGGTCTAGTCTCTTTGTGATGCAGGCAAAATATGCAAAAAAAGTGAGAGTGAAGGAAAGACAAAGCTTATAAATGATGTGTGAGAAAATGTTTCTTTTTCCCCTGATAAAGCCTTACGTGCTAAACAGTTTACATTACATTTTGGCTTCTTTATTTTTGTAAAGGATGAGTGATCGTTCCAACAGCGTCCGTCACCTGCTCCACAGTCAGAACACGTCCGCCAAGTCCGGAAGAAAATAAGAGACGACGAGCCTCTCGCTTATCTGTATTTACCTTTTGTGATGAGTGAGCACTGGTCAAAAAAAAAAAACTTGCCTTGTGCTGTGTACCACGCTGTCGGCGTGTCACAGTGCTGGTCGGGTGCCAGAGATGCCAAGCAGATACAGGCTTGCACGACTGGCGTTTTGAATCCTCGACTAAACATCCCCTTCTATCAGTGACAGGCATCACCAGGGAGAGTAAAGCCTTTAATGGCTGCAGAGACACATCTCAGAGGAATTCCCAAACAGGTGAGACGGGGAGCGCTGCAGGAGGCTTCTGAGCCCGCTGTCATTTCATAGTGCTCTCTGTTTGCACACCAAGTGCAGGACGCCATAGCTACTCAAACACAGATGATGTGTTAAAAATGTGCAAGTCACCAAACCTGCATGAATCAAATCGCGTTCTTGCACTGACCGAGGATTTTACATTTTATCTTTAAAAACCAAGTCAAAATGTACCGATACACTTTACAATATCAACTGGAAGAGCAGGTTTCTCTCAGCCTATGTTGTTAGCGTATCCCAAACAAGTATTTCAGCTCTGAATGCAGTTTACCCCCGTATCCATTTGGTTAATAGATCCATTAAGCAGCATGGCGCGAGTGGAGTGCGGCTGCTGCGTGGAGCGCAGGATGACGTGTTAATTCTGGGTAATTTATTACCCTGGGTGTCGCCGGGCGAATGGAGCTCCTGACAGATCCCGTCTCGCTGGGATACGTCCGCAGCTGGGCTTCTGTGGGCATCGCTTGCCTCGCAGTGGCTCCAACGTTCGGCGCTCACATCCGCTGATGCAAGTGTGATGTAAAACCTCGGTGCAGGCAAAACAACAGTGCGCATACAGCGTGGCATTATATCAGACGGGCCGGTCTTTGAAGGGAGGAGGCTAAAAGCACACCTGTGGAGAGGGAGAGGGTAATCAAATTCCCCCCTCCAGTGTTATGGGCACTCGCTGGCTCTCATATGGTTTTTATTTATGGAAGTATCCTTTTCTGTCTAGGGCCGGGCCCTGATTCGATCATGGATGCTGATTGTGGCCTGGAGCTGTGGTGATCAATCCTAATTTACTTGGAGAATTAAATTTATACATAGGAGGATGCAGTGCCCTGCCCTGGTAGATGAAAGGGCATTTCCCTCTTGTGCATCAACAATCACGATGACAGGGGGGGAATAAAAAAATAACAGAAGACATCTTTGATTGTGTTTCGTCTTGTGTTTTCATAACATGTAACATGGGGCTTTCAATGGGGAATCAAAGCTGCATTAAAGACTGCGAGTCGATAAGCCGGAAAAATAAATTGCACAGGCGTCAGTGCATAAGCTTCAGCACTGTCTAATGTGCAGCCATCGGGATCAGAGCGTGCAGACTTCGGGTGCCTCAGAGGCAGAGGAAAGGGGATTGGGCAGGTCAACACTGCACTGCCGAGCTACCCGTCAGCCTTTTCATGTCATGATCAGTTAGGGGCAAATCAGCATACACCAACTGTCAGTGCCCCGGGAGACTCCGCTCATGGTTTCTGTCTGTACTGTAGCACTGAAAGGATGGCACAATTTAATTTCATTCCTTTTGCTCCCCAGAAGGGATTTCTTTTTTGTATTTCTTTTAAATGGTGATGTTGTGATGCTCTGTCTTCAGCTCTGAAAAAAACCCCAGCACTGTGTGTTTACAGTAGGCCACTGCAGCAGCCACGCCTGCTAGACATAGCATCTTTTTACACAGCCGGAGCTGTCGTCCAATCGATGATGACGCTACAGAGTGATTAGCCCCACCCAGAGGCTGCTGAGATGTGGGAGGTGTGTGGTTGTCAAAGCAGGGCTTGCGGAGATGACTCAGTTCGGCACTTAGAGTAAGATCATTACCATGCAGGAACCCTCCGTCTAGCTTTGCTGTGTGTGCTGATTTAGTGTTGATATTGAACAGCCGCTGGTTTTTATTGTCTCTTGCAGCAGAGCTGTGCTTGCTGCACGTTGTGCTCGTGCATCAGGTCATCACGCGGTTCTCGTGTTCATATCGTCCCAAGCCCACCTAGTTAGCGCGTTCATTTTGCAAAGCCCAGCTAAGATCCATATTATTGCTGTTGTGGGGAAACCTAATTTGCTCAGTTTATGTGATTGATTGATGCTTGAAACATATACAGCGCCACACATTGTGAATTTATTGGCAGAAATCTCATTTAATTGACGACTCAACAACTAAACTGTGTTTCCACCAAGAAGTTCCTTTTTATTTTAGTCCCCGGATTATTTTCAAGGAACTTAAAGGTTCCTCCAGCCCATTGTTGTCTGTGTTTCTATAGCAGTCTAAAGATCTAGACCGACGAGGCCTGCTGGTGGTCGCAGGGATGAACACACCCTGCAGACTACAGTTACGTGTGCTCGCCTGTCGCCTAAAAACACGTCGAAAAATGTACAGATGTCATGATGTTTATTTATTTGTCCTTTAGAACGTAAACGCCATAAAACAGTCAGTCTCATGTGCATCACCGCCGCGCTCTCTCTCTGTTCTCTGTTCTTGGCCTCTCAGACCGCTGAAGCGATCCATCCTTTTCTCTCTGTCTTTTTTAAAATGAGTCGGGAAGCCGACAGCAAAGCCCAACTTTATTTTTTATGTTCTCAAACAAAGAGAACGGTCCCTAAATCAATACTGAAGTACTTCCCTGTTCTCTGAATGAAGCGGTCTACGATTCGAAGCAGTGGTCGCTGTGTGTGTGTTTCACCAATCAGCAACAGTCATTTCTGCAAATCCCACCCACCGGAAGTTCCAGTGCTTTCAGAAAGACCCTGGTCCCTGCTGTTGAAAGGCATGGAGTTCCTCAAACGGTTCCTTGTCCTTGGAGAAAGTTCCTGCGGTCTAAGAGGGGCTTATGAAATCATACACAAAATCCAGCAAGACAATCTAAGAGAAGGAAAGTTGAAAGGAAATGGCTGGTTCTCTCCTGAGCTATGACTCCTGCCTATGACAGCGGTGATGGATGGTTGGAAGACCTTATTAAGTCCGTGATCTTAGCAGTGCACTTCCTTACTCTGGACCGACACGAGTAGCGTGTCGTGTGGAAATCTCAGGACCCCCACAGTGAGGGAATTTTAATTGGTATCCGGCAGGACAGCACTATCTCACAGTCTCTTTGACTGGAGTTCTTCCACTCAGGACTGCTCCTGAAGAGCCACACAGTTGCCATATATTGCCTTTGTCTTCATAACCTGGCACACTGGGAAAGCAGAGTGGGGGGACTTCCACCGGGCATCTCGATGGTGGGATTCATGGAAGAAAAGCTTGTATCAGGTGATCTGATTTCAAGTGGACAGCTCTAAACACAGGTGTGAATGCAAGGCTTTGAGGACACATTGATAGCCAATATGGTGGAGTTTCTTTTGGAAGAATTTAGGGATGCATGTTGTGCATTATGATTGCAGACTTCATCTGTAGTCACTTCTTTCAGGCCTACAGAAATTAAAGTGATTTACAAGGTTGTTTGCTTATTGGGCAGGGAAGTGAAATCCAAAGACAAGTGGTCACTTGAGACATATTCGAGACAATTTCCGATGCCATGAGTCAAATTAAATCTGGTTTGACTCAGTCAAGTCTCTGTCTGGGTTCACAGTGCAGAATCTGTTTGATTTGGGACCTTTTGAACCTTTTAGTGTTTTTCCCTCCGTTCTTTTCTCTTTGTTGTCCTCCATGTCATTATCTGTGATTGACACCATCTCTAGTCCATTTAGTCCATGATTTATTTATTCATGATTTATTTCTATCTTTCTTTGAACAGCTGCATATCAACTAAATGTTTACCAAATACATTTTTTTGAAACAGAATTAGTGGAAGTCACAGTTACATCACTGTTACTCTTCTAACTGTTAATCATGCACCGTGTTTGGATCCAAGAAACGGCGGGATCGTTAGTGGCATTAAGGTGTGATAATATCACTGACTCATTTTGTAAATATGGAATTTTCCAACAAACATTACATTTTATTATTTGAATACAATGACAACAGCATGGGAGTTACCGGCTTTAATTCTGGTACCTAGTCTTTTAAATGACCGTGGCAGCCTACTCTCGGGGTTGAATGAAAAACTAAGAAACCAATAAACATTAGCTTCCACCTTATTTTGCATCCTCTGTTAAGTGCTAACGTCAATTGCACGAATACTTGTGGCCAATTCAAAACAGGTCTGTACAATGCAACCAGTTATGTTATAATGTCTATAATTATGGTTATACAATTATGTTTTTCGATGCTAAGCCAAATTTAATTGGTAACAACAAAACAACAGGAATCCAGGAAGCACAGTTTGTGCTTTTATGAAGATTTGTCAGAGAATTATCGAACAATTGTGATTAAAAATGTAATTTACAGTGAGAAGCAAGATAACTGGAAAAGATAATTTCGTGTTGATGGTTTACATCCAATCAGAAATGTTAAAACGAAAATTAAACACAAGCCAAGGGGACGGCATTGGACATCAGCAGGTGCATTGCATTGGATCATTATGCAATCATCTATGTATTTGTCCCTATCAAACGAACATTGAACACGAAGTGTGTTTACAGAAGGACACGGATGGTTATTTGACCAGTGACCAAAATGTAATACTTCTCAAATTGAGTTCCTAGAGTCAATCCAACTTACAACTGCAAAATTGCAATATTGTTTTAGTGTTGAAATTAGACCAACTCTCCGCTAAAGCTGTCCATAAAAGTATCAATTATACATACATTTAGAAATGTATTCATCTCTTCTGGGACCTCCAATATAGCTCCCACAAAGCTGATAATATCACCTGTCCACTTCCAGAGGTGAGTGTGGACCAACCGCTGTTAGAGGAGGCTGAGCCATGCCAGCTGATCGTGTAGCAGAGGTCATCAGAGGTATGTGAAAGAGTGCGAAAGCAATCTACATGCTGTCACCGCACTGGCTCTTACCGATGTTTTATCGTCCTGTTCTTATCCTCGCCACCCGCACTCGCCAAGTTTTTGGGGTTTATTTTACCATGTGTACTTCTAGCAGTTACTAGCTATACTGATTTTCTAAAGAATATATATCTGAAAAGACCCTGAGATATGTGTTTCTGGGATTTCTGCCCCTGACCCAAATACAGTGGAGGTAGACAGATTGTTGTTTGTGTCACTGTCCTGGCTGTCGGCAGTTTTCACAGACCATAACTTAAGTAGAAGGTAGTTCCAATGAAAACTGTTGACACCAAGGTCTGTCGATTATATAGATAAACGCGGACATTTCATTCCGGAAAGATGCTCGTGATGTTACGGCTTAGGTGTGTGCGAGACGGCATGGAGAGGCGACTGTTCGTTCAAAACAACAATGGCGGCTCCCAAAGAGGTTAGCATAGCGGCTACAATTAGCATCGGAACTGGAGAGTAGAACGTAATTGAAAGAAGTGCAAAAAACTGGCTTTTCTCTATGGAAAGTAAGTTCTCGCTCTTCTCCCGACTGGCTTCGGTAAGAGTTTAATTTACAGATGGTTCATCCAATCACCTGCCACGTATCTTTCAAAAGTGCCTGCTCCTTTCCAAAATGTTTCCAATGACTGCTTCTCAGATGGTTCTGTGTCACAAACCATCTGGTGCGTCAGGTTAATTGTATTAGAGGTAGTGACTGAAATCTCAAAGCCAGATATATTAAAACCTGCCATATGAAATAGACATACTCTACATAGAGTGAGAAAATGGACTGCTGTAATTCCAGTGAACCAATCCTCCGGGCTCGAGATCAGCACGTAAAGTATTTTTTGCTCAGTATCATTTATTTGCTGCATTCGGTCCCATAGACCCTCCTCGGGCTACTGCTGCAAACCCCAAACATTTGTAACAGTGAGTTTGACAGTAGCAAGTTTACAGTAACTTCATTATTGCTTTGCTGGTATTAGGTTTAGTACTGCGGGCCAGACTATATATCAAACTCAGCACTAGCCTTTGCAGGATAGTGTGTGCATTAATCGTGGACTAATGAGAGACGGGTCACCACTCAGGTGACCTCTGCACTCAGCAGCCATGCTTGGGAACAGAAGCACTCTAGCCTAGTGGAGAGGTCCTCATTTAAAACCTGTATGGACCTCACATTCATTTGTTGTCCCAGTTGTTCCTCGGCCCTATAATGAACCCGATGAGTCCACATTACTTACTTCCACTAACTCAGTTTAGATTATGTAGTTTTGGATTATTCCTCACACGCTAGCCTCCATCTGCTGCAGTGGCAAGCCGGCAAAGCACACGCATGTATTTCCTATGTGGTTTAGCAGCATTATTGACAAGTGGTCATTTCACTGCTAACGTTGTGCTGCATCTGGCCAAGGCCGGGGACCTACATCAATGCAGAAAGTGAATAAATTCACTGCTTCTCCCTGTTATTTACCGGCCGGGTTTAAAGGTATTATTCCATTGCCTTCTCCCTCTGTCAGGACTAAACCTTGAATAGAGTGGTCTCGCCGACGTCACGATCTCCTTAGTTACGAGGTCTGTCCGCCATGTTGGAGTACATACAGATCCTACATGGCGGCGAGTAAACAAGGAAATGCGGCGAAAATACCATACTTTGAATCACTGGATAGTGCATCAAAGGTTCGCTACCTGGCCAAATTGAAGGTTATTGGTAACTTGGATCCCTATACGATGAGTGCAGATCGTTTCAGTGCCGATCCTACTTATCTTCCATCGGTAAACTACGCCAACATCTACGCGTATCTCGTGAACACCCCCAGTCCTTACACAAAGACGAGTTTGAGTGCTACAAAGAATTCTCATCTCGTCATTGGGAGGGTAAATATATACAGATCTGGTCAGATATTTAGCAATATTCAATGTTTACTCAGTGCAAACAGACACGTGTGTTTGTGTACATTGTACATGCATGTCATTGTGTGCGTGTGTGTAGGAATTAACTTTAAACTAACTCCTAACTTCATCCCCCCCACACACACACACATATAATATCTCACTTTTTCGTCATTATTTTCGAAAAATTCTGAATCAAACATGGATCGTTCATCGGAAAGTTCCTTTTTCAAATTCAGATTTTCCGAGAGTAGGCGCTGCAGCTCAGCTTGAATTGTTGCAATCGTGGCCCCACCGAGGTCTGTCTGGTTGGCTTGGTTATTCTTATCCTCGTCCTCATCCTCTGCTGCTGGTGGGCTGTCATATGCATGATCCGACGTTAAACTCATATCAAGCAATGCTGAGGCTGCATCTCTGTGTTTCGCCTGTTGTACACGCTCAACGGTCTCTGGTTCCGACTGCTGTCACGGGCCGATGAAGCTTCGGTAACCTTCTCATGTCCAAGTTTTAGAGACGGAGACCAGTCTGGATTATCGGCATCTTGGAGAGTAGAGGGTTTACCTGAAACAGTTTGTAATAAACATTGAAATACAAGTTTACCGAAGTAGTCTTATCGGATTCATTTATATTTCCTTTATTAAATACTGTTCACAAACGAATTTGTAAATAAAATCACTGACCACTTATAAAGTGATCCGCACATACTCTAGTGTACGCCAAATTCCATTCCTTTATATCTCGAGAGATGCGTGACAGCCATTTCTCGCGACGTCGCTTGGATAGCTCCTTCGTGTCATTTCCTTGATGTGTAATGACCGCTGGCAAACGAAAGAATGATTTCTTGTCTCTATCAGCTCTGCTGCCACAACCAAAGACAGCACAAAAGTTCACCACCGATAGGTTATGCGACTCAGCCGTGCATGCCAGTGGCTTTGTGTGTACTCCAACATGGCCGACAGCTAAAACTGTGACGTCACACGAGACCACTCTATTGCTTAGAGTGATTAGTAGCAGGGCGTGTGCTGCAGCAGTGGTCCCAGGCTACTTTTGTTTATGTTCAGGCTTTTACGCATTCTGTTTTATCCGCTGGCGGGGGCTCGCTTTTGATCCCGGAAGGAGGCTGCTGCTGAGATCCCCCCCACCATCTCTCCCCAGGCTGCCTTAGCACTACAGAATTCAAATCTGTTTGGCAAGCTATTCAGCCCCTCCACCCTCTCCGGCCAATTCTTTTTCCCTCTGTTGAAAACACACCTTTCTGTTGACCGAGGAGGCTTTTCTATGGAGCCCAGGCATGTGAAAGATTTCCAGAAAAGAAGTAAGTGGTGCCTGTGTGGAGCTTTGCTTGCTCTCAATAGACCCCGTAGACAATGTTCTTGATATCTGCCCAAATTCCCTCTCTGTTGCGAGACAGGCTGCTTTTGTGTGTAGAGGTTTGTCTGCAGTGTTGTGAGCTGTTATTAATCCTTTGATTATGTGACAAGGTTGGATAAAAAAAAAATATATATATATATACACACATATATATATATATATATATATATATATACACACGTATATTTAGAAAAGTCACTTGATTTCTTATATATAGAAATATACATTCTTTGTAAATTGTGATTTGGGTTGGATCTGGTAAATAATGTTAACATTTTGTATGCTTATTAACATTGATGGGATATTAACAATTTAGTTTGGTCTCCCTTAACTGAACAGCTATCCTCCCAAACATGTTCAGCTCATGCACTGCAGCATATATCAGCAGTCGTTTGTCTAAAAATGTCATCGCTAATCAGTGACACATTATGTCTCAATCTTTGTGATAATTACTTAGTATTATTACTAATTACTAAGTATTATTACTAATTACTAAGTGATTTCACAGACAAGTAATCTCTAGTCATTTCAGATTATACTCCAAGGGATTTGCCTGACACTGTGCATGTGTGCTACTTTGTCTGTTCCCCGTGTGGCCTTAGAATGTGAGTTGCCGTTTCGTCTTGGATTTTGCACGGAAAATCTATGACATGTAAAAAGCAGCGAGCCGTTAATTATCATGGAAACAGGGCTGTGCGCAGAGAGAAGGCTAGATTTATATGCAGCAGCACTGAATAGCAATTCTCAGCACACTGCTAATTGTTTGATGGATAGTACGGAGCCATTTGCATTTATATTGTACCCCAAACGCCGCCCACGTATTTAGATCCCATATTTAACTAACTCCTGACACTGGAGCAATGGTCAGGATCTGCAGGGTAAACACCTCAAGTGCTTTAACGGGGTGCTTCTGTAACCCGCTGTGTGTGTGAACTGGTGGGTGGGTTGGTTCAAGTTTTCATCCGACACACATTTATACGGCTTTAAGGATGTGCTCTTAAGCATAATTTGGTTTTAGGGAGTTAAGAAGTGCTGATTATCCAGAATTAATTAAATACAATCAGAAGGAAAAAAAATCTGTGTTTGGCAGGGACATGCTTCGTTAGCAGAGCAAGCATGAATAATAGATCCCTTCTTTTCATTCACTGTAATTTGAATATCTTCGGGTTTTTGACTGTTGTTGGTCTGAACAAAAAAAAACTATACCTTAATGTTATTCACTACTGTCTGACATTTTATTAAATTACTTAAAAAGAATAATTTTATTGATTGATAATGAAACTAATTCTTTGTTGCAGTGCTAAAAAAATACAACGTTATGCGTTTTGCATTGAAGAGTTGTGCCACTGGTGGACTGTGGATATGCAAAGATCTATAGTGACTCTATATAGATGATTACATTTTTAAAACAAAATTGTCATGACAGTAAAAACTAGGGAAATGAAGGCCTTACTTTTTCACTGCAGCAAGCTTAAGCTCTGCCTTCTGTCCAGTACACTGAACTGGTTTTAATCTTTGACATAGATGGTGAACTCACACACACAGCAAATAACCTTTAGACAGCCACAGACAAACTTTTCAAAACAATAATTGGCTGATCATGATGTGTTCTTAGGTTGTGGACGTACCATAGAAACCTTGAAGTGCAGAATAGTTCAGATGATTACTTCTACTATGTCCCTCTCCTCTCAGCTGACTCAAACATTGACACAAAGGCTGTGCTTCCACGGGTGTTGAACTCCTCAGCAAAATGATTGTTTTGTTGATCATGTTTTTCATAATGTTTGAATCTGCAGTCCCTCCACGTACACGACAAGGATTCTATGCAACATCACTGTGTCCGATGACTCCAAGTCATTGCTCAATGCTCCTCCCTGCCACGCTTTCCCTGCACAACCACATAATTACTCTGCTTACAGCTGCTATACATTTGCTTTACAACCACACAGACACCTAACTCTACCCTGTCCAATTGTAGACAATGCAATTGACAAATGTAGAGTGTGCAATTGTTTTAAAGGGGGAAACAAAGCATCCATCACTTCTTTTGTCTATCCAGAGAGACCTCAACTGATTTTGGATCACTGCATAGATATGCAGTTAGCTTAATTTTGGCTCTGCAGCCCATAGAGGACCTTGGTCTTTGAAATAAAAGCACGTGATTGTTATCTTTCCTTTCAGAGATTTCAATCCAATGGCAGTCATTTTTCACTGGTCTTTTGTAAATAACTTTTCCAACTGAGTCTTTGTGTACCCTCATTAACCTTCCCCTTCAAACGTTTCGAGCTACTTCTTTCCGTCCCGCGTCTTACTATGAGATGATAATAACGCTTGAAAAATAGTCCTCTTATCAGCTCCCAGTGTTGAGACGTCTTGGTTAAATAGAACCTTCTGTTTATCATCTTCCCCTACCAGTACATTCAAATAATGTGGCATTTCTCTCTTGTTTTGGATCCTGCTCCCAGGATTTAAACCTCGACAGATGAACAAGAACAACAGCTTTGCTCTCTGGCGCCGAAACACGGCGTTGATGCCAGATGTAGCCTATTTATGGAGAACAACGCTTTTATAGTTTTACAGTTAGCTTTGCTTGAAAATATTCTGACAGCTGCCTGCACTTGAGGTGTATACGTTTCGAGGACCTAACATTTGCATCTCATACCGTCTGTCACTGTGAATGGCCTCTTGTTTTGTTTTAGTTTTTTTTGCTTAAAAAAAAAAAAGACCCTGTGAGTTTCCCATGGCCTCAAAGGTACGTCTCATGGCATCCCAGCCGATTAATAATGTGGAGAAAAGGGCTCTGCAGAGGAGAGATGGCCGAAGCACTGAGCCCAGCTCTTTGGAAACAAAAACAATGCACTTTACAGAACATTCTTGAAACTTTAGAAAGCATGCTTGTTCTCCGCTCTCTCGCAATTTGCATAGCATCAAGGGTCTCGAGCAAAAAGGTAAAAATTAGCAACCCACACAAGCTGCATCTGAAATCTTGGGAGCAGCTGAAGTGCCCTTGCATAGTGGGGGCATTTTGTCCCCCCCCCCCCCCATGTGGCAGAGGTCCTGGTATTGAGGCCCCAAGTCATTAATCACCAAGATCTTTTCAGCTGTCAATACATACAAAAAGAAAACCCCCAAACCAAACAATGGTGTCTTCAGTAAAAAAAAGTTTATTTTTAAGCAGGGGCAAATATAGTTCACTAGGGATTATTGTTTATTGTTCTGTCCGGCATAAATCTCAATCTCATACGGAATTCATAAAGAGCTTATCCTTGTCTGAACAACACAGCCATATTGTCAGTAAAAAAACTCCCAAATTTTCCAGGAGTCGTTCTTATCTCTTCTTCAAGGAGATGTGGTCTCTTATACAGTGACTTGCATACAGTACAATACACTTTCAAATGTGGTGGGCAAGTAGTGTCGACGTAGAATCCTGCAACGCAAACGATCAGGTATTCAGCTCATGATATTTAATCATGCATATATCTTTGTGACAATGCATTCGAAGGACACAGGGAAATATATTTTGTATTGCTGCAATATCTGACTCACTAATTCCATGTGTTCGGTAATTGAGCCTCAAAGTACACAGTGACCAAGCCTTTAATCACATTTATATCCACATTGACGTTTGGTAATCCAACTCAATATCTTTAAACCATGTGGTCTCTTAGAATGAGCTGTTTGCGAGGCAATGTCAGTTACATACTTTCATTTTACACTTTTATGTTGCACTAGAGCAGCAGTTTTATTTTTCCGTCTTCTCTGTTTTACCTTTTAAAATGAGAGAATAATTATACACCAAAACCAAAACCAATTCTCTTTTAGTATGGTATTATTTTAAAGAATATTTCTTCATTTCACCTCAATATTTTGTCCTTCAAGGCGAGAAAATTAAATAGCTGAATGCTCAAAACTCTCTATCCCTGTTCATCTTGTACTCTGTCAGTTGTGGTTTTATGTTTCCCATTTTAATAATCTCTGCCGGTTCGGTGTAGTCCTAGATTTGTTTGGCTCCTCCGTTTTCAACTGGTGATGATTTGTAACTTATAAACAACACAATTCATGGAAGGACACCTGCCACTTTTACAGATGCTGGAGGCTCCGCGTTTCTATACGGCACATAAAATAGAAAATTTGTGGGAGACTTGCATCGTAAACTTTATAGGTGCAAGATTTGTTGTGCCGTATTTTATTAAATCTAATCCGGGGTTGGTTCTTCGTGCTCTCCCCGTGTGTGTGCTGAGCCATGCTGCTTGGAAACATGCATTTGCATTTTATATATCTCCACAGTTACTCTGCTTCGTGTGTGTGTGTGTGTGTGCATGGATAGTATCAGTGATGTTTTTTAACAGGAACTAGCACTATACCTCTTTGAATCCTAGTTAATCATGGTTGCAAGTGATTATATGTTTGCTGATTTGAAAGGTTACATTTAAAGACTGTCAAAGACATCTTTTCACACTTCAGGTATCGTCATCTTTTTTGTTTGTGTTTGTCCTCCGCAGAATCACTCAACCTAAACTGGCAGTGTGACCCACATTTGGTGTTGAAAACAGTGAGGAGGCCGCCATGGAAGTGAAGGAACGCAGACCCTACCGCTCACTCACGGCCCGGCAGGACACAGAGCGCCGGTACACCAGCTCCTCTGCGGACAGCGAGGACGGCAAAGCCAACCCCAAATCCTACAGCTCCAGCGAAACACTCAAGGCCTTCGACCATGACTCTAGGATGGCCTACGGGAGCCGCGTCAAGGAAATGGTCCATCACGAAGTGGACGAGTTCAACCGGCAAGGTTGGCCTCAGCTGTGCCAATATTATGAAACACTGTGCCATCATGTCAATAGAAGAGATTGTCATTGATATCAATATGGTATATATATATATATATAAGTATATACTGTTATCAGGTTAGGGCACGTTACTGCCTGGTCTCAATATTAGCGCCATTGCTTTTTCACGAGGAGTCTCTGGGTAAATCACTCTCCGTCGCTGAATAGGTCACTCCGCATAGTTTGACTATTAACAGAGGCGGTCGGGGATTGAACTTAACATGCCAGTGTTAAAAACTGCATGGAGGACATGCATACCTTTACCTGTTTAACCCAGATGTGCTGGCACTGTCAAGGTAGCCTTATATTAAACTGAAGCAATTTTACTTAAAAACAAACATTTTTAATCATAATGGCAGAGCCCATTTGTGGTACACTGAAGGAAAGAAACAAAAATCCTTGTGAGTCTTTAATTTCTTTATTTCATATTCATCTGTTACGGGATCTAGTGAGATTCTCGTATCCCCATGGACTGATTTACTGTCTCCTGGCTTGCAGTGGTCATTTATAAATACCGTGGTAGAGAAGAAATAGAAGACAGATGTCTCAGTTTTCAAATACAACATTTTAAGACATACAAGCTGTGAATTTGGCGTTTGAAAACTGCTGTTGTTTACGAACAAAAGACGAATGCAAAAAAAACAAAACAGTTGTATTTACTTTCAAGCCCCAAATATGTAGGTTTTTAAGATTCCCCTCTCTGGCGACTCCTCATGGTTGGAACAAGACTCGGATCTGACATCGGGACACGAAGATGAATGTGGTGAAAGCAGCAGACGATGCTATAATCACACAACAATCTTGTACATAGTGGCTGAAATACTAAATATACCTGCATCTTCATGTAGCTGCACAGCGATTACTTGTGGAACCATTGCTTTTAAAATGCTCTCTGTTCAAGGTCCTCTCAAGGCCAGGATATTGCTGTCATCTTTTTTTTTTTCTGGAATGAAGACGCTTCATGATGTTGGGTGCAGTTAGTGGCAGAATTCATCATCAGAGCTTTGTATTCATTGTTTTGCTGCAGGGGCAGACTTTTCCCTTCGAAACCTCGGCTTCGGAGAGGCCCTCCCGTCGCACGTAGCCACGTACAGGACTGACCTGGGGATGCCACACCGCGAGTACTCGGTCAGTGTGGGCTCGGACGCAGACACAGAGACGGACGGCATCATATCGCCGGAGCACGCGGTCAGATTATGGGGCCGCAGCAACACCAAGTCAGGCCGCAGCTCGTGCCTCTCCAGCAGGGCGAACTCCAACCTCACTCTCACTGACACTGAACACGAGAACACAGAAAACGGTAGGACACCTTTCTCTTTTACTGGTCCTTATTTATGGCAAGCAGATTTAGTCTTTTTGCCGTGTAGATTTAATTTTCACGTTGAAATGGAACAGAGTTGTGTTCATCTTTTCAAGCATGTCCCTGTCCACTGATGCAGAATTAAATGCTATATCTATGAGGTTGTTGTGCATTATGTTGGTTTAAATTTGTGGTGCTTTTGACAATGCCAGACCAGAAACCTCAACAGCCGCAAGATGAGTTGCATCTTTTCTGTCTTTCCAAATGTCTTGGTGCACTTTGACACCCTGGAACTATTTCAGTCCGACCAAGCTGAAGTTGACGTTGTGATTAAGCTTTTTCAATCTCTTTTTGCATTTTCTTTTGGTGATGCGATCCTATATGTACATACCATATACCAGGGCCCACTAGTAGGCGGACTGCGGCCCGAGTCCAAACCCAGACGACGTTGTCGCCGGACCCAAAACTATACCCGATAGATAATTGAGAATTATTACATTTTTACGGAACGCTTTTATTTTAACTGGCGCAGCTTTTCTAGCCTTTATGGCACTCAGCATTCCAGGAAACACCGACCAATTACATGCATCTCACGTGATGCTGCTCGGCCAATCAAATATGTGTATCCCGATAAGTGTCGCCCTCGACTCGAGTGCGATATTCACACACACGGGAGAGACGGGGGGAGAGGCCCAACAGTCGGCGAGAACGTGAGTCAGAGAAGTTATTTCAAATGTAGACAGCTTAACCAGAGTCTTTAACCAAGAATGGACAGACTCTTATCTGTTTATTCCTTCCACTGGCATTTAAAAAACAGTGTCTTATGTTGAGAGGCCGTGGAAATTATTAAAAGCGCAATGTAATGCGCCACTACGAGACAAAGCACGAATATTTTGAGCAAACATACCCACTCACATCCGAAATGAAGGCACAGAAAAATAAACCCAAGAGCCCAATCTGATCAGAATCCTAACACAACATTTTTAACTGTCCAACAATGATGGTAACAAAGAGCAATAGAGCTGAAACAAGTGGTTTCAATAACCACAGATACAATCCCTGCACACAATTTTTCTCTTTTAGAAGATGAGAAGAATATGGATATCTTGGCTTTTTTGATTGACATCACTTCACACCTGAATTCAATTCATTTAAAGCTGCAGGGCAATTCAGTTAAATTCATTTTTTCAAATTCACTTTCGTTTAAGAGTCACATTTTTCAAAAGCTTTCTGTTTTGTATTTTATTTTTTAAATGCAGCCCTTATTTTACATTACGTTTATTTATTATTAGATTATATATAATTTAGAATTCATCCAGTTCAATTTAAAATCGGACAATAAATATTCGATATTTTTCAATTGGACTTTCTTTTTTTTGATTTGACAAGTTATTGACTACCGGTACATACAGATGTTAATACAACTGTTAGGCTACTTCAATACATATGCCACTAAATCATAGCGCAAGTCAGATATTACCGTGATGTTCCGGAACTTAGCATGAGGAAATTCTCTCTAAATGGACCTGAATTTGAATTAAATACCTCTGCCTCTGCTTATGATACATTATGTACTGGAATTGTAATTCCTGTTAATTTTGAAGATTTCTTTTATCAAGTTGCTTGTGCACCATTTCATATTTTAATAATAAATAACAATTGAATACATTTATATCTATTTATTTATTTGTTACATCCTGTTTAACATGGTTAAGAAAGCAATGTTTAAATCAAGCCTGATGTTGCATTACCCATAACTGATCCCAGTCACTTCCGCCCAGTGAGGAGTACAGCTTATTGATTTAACACTATTGGATCCGCACTCGGTATTGGCCAATACCCAAAGCCCAGGAATCGCTATTGGCACTGAAAATGCTGGATCGCTGCATCTCTAAATTTTTTTCTGAATTTTGCTGAAGAGCAACATGTTTGAGATTTCACTTCTTAAAGAAACATCACTTACCAGTGTTTCAGCACAGCCAGAAAGTTGGAATACAATTCCCTCTACTGCTCATCATTCCCCTTGTTGTTGCAGTGTACTTTGATGGGAAACGGCTTGGCAGGTTTCTTGGTGAAATCAGTGCCAGGAAGTGGGAAGCCATATTTATTGAAGTGATCTCTCTGTTGCTTGGCGTGTGTCCTAAGGGCCAGATGAGCCGTTGTGCGTGCTCAGAAGTTCACCTGAGCTCAGGGAATATGTGACTATGAACCATGGCAAGTGCCAAAAAATGTCGGAAGCGAATGTAGCAGTTCTGCTGAAAATACTCTCTTCAAAAGTGTAGATCAGTGTGTTATAAAGTCATGATATGATATATGGCAGAAATGCCATTTGGATACTCAGCTCAGTACCCCGAGTGCTTATTTGTCGGCATATCCCTTGGAATGAATTCAGGACAGTTTAGATGCAGTACCTGGCATTTACATTACCCACAATGCCCTTTTGTGTCCATAATGCTTACTCCTTTCTGCATTTGTTGACCTGAATTTCTGTCAAAATAGATTATTTTCTCATTTTTTTTCTCTGTGACACCGAAGTGCTATGAAGGGAAATTTGAGTTCTGTTTTGCATGATGCAAAGTTTAAACCTAAATCCCAACTGGCAGATTTATGATACTGTTCCCAGGATACTTCAGAGATAGAAGATCTCATCAAGGGCCTAGCAGCACAATTCTAATTGCCCCAGCACAGACTTGCAAAGAACCTTGTGAATAGCTTTGCATTTCAGAGTGTCTCACATTATGTATTGGCTTCTTATTATAACTGACAGAAATAACTCTTGGAAGTGGAATCCATTCGCCCGAATGACTCAGGGAGAGAACGGGGCAGTCCTTTGCTGGATCATCTGAGATACCAGGGGACTAGAATGTTGCTGTATTGTACATAATTAAAGAGAATCTCCTTGGATGGCTGTTCGGGGGTCGGGTACGCTGAAAAGTGTGCAGAGCACCCGTAGCTGCGTCATCGTGCTACATCGGTGAGAACCAATCAAGATTCTAAGTAGCTTTTTATTCAACTCACCCAAGCAGAGAGACCACTTGTATTCAGCATTTAATTCAGTAATGCCTGATAACATACAATTTATATATGGCAAGTTAATTAAAATCCATGGAGCGGGCATGCTTGTGTGTGCTCTAATCTCTTTAAATCAACAAACCATTTACTCTGCTTTAATGTATTCAAGCCGCTGGGCAGTTCTCCCCCTCTTCACATGTGACTTACTTGACCCTGCTTTTAATGCATGCAAATAAGCCATCGACATTTTGGAACAATTTTCTTGATGCTCAAGTGATTCTTCGGCGTCGCATAGATATTATGAATCCTGGCTGATAATGACATGGATGGTATGATAAAATTCATTGTGATGTGATGCTAAAATTAGTTGACGCCTTTATTCTCGGTCTAATCTTCTACATGATTAACAATTGTATTTTTTATTTTATTTCTGGAGTTTTGGAAAAGTAATTATCTCCAGCACGGATTGTGATTAGATGTGTGTTGTTTGGACATGGCTATAGATGGCTGGCTACATGGGTACTCCATATTAATAATATTAACAATAATACAAATATGTACTTTATTGGTCGCATTAGGAAAATTCATTTTTTCCCCTCGTTGTCATTTTCTTCTTCAACATACATAACCCTAAAATAAATGCACACACGGGACCTACAGACATGCATTAATGTAGCGAGATGTCGGAGCGACGTATAACAGCACCTTGAGCATTCATGGGTTCGGTGCCTTGCTATAGGGCACCTAGGCAGTACCCAGGAGGTGAACTGCCACCATTCCACACCCTGTACCGACTGGTACCGTGCTAGACTTAAACCGGCTACCCTCCCCGTCCCACAGGGACTGCTATTACCGTATGCGTATGGGCTGGTAAGCTTTTACAATGCATCCATGCAGTGTGTACAGGTATGTGTGTCTCCTACCCAGCATGCCTCCAGTCCCTAGGGAGGCCCTTGAGGACACTTCCAGCAGGCAGCAACTGCTGAGTCATTGCACATCCTACAGAGGCTGAACAGCAAGGAGGCCAGCCCGACCTGCTGGGTTTGGGGGAGGGCTGCTGTTCTTGGGGTTTGCCCTATTACAGTTTATCCAGATGTGTACTCAAATCCAAACTTCCCCCCGCTGTTGTGGCTGGACTATTGTGTTTCAGTAAGCATGAGAATCTGCAGTGGAGATATCCACAAAAAGCCTGCTGAGGGACTGTTGGTAGTCATGTGTTTCATAACCTGAGGAGGAGAAGAATGCGCTAATACCTACACAGTTCCTGTTGATAGAACAGTGCTTGTGTGACTGACACTGGTGTTTTTCTACAAACAAAATGTAATTAGTTTCAGTGGGCAGTTAGTTATGTACTGATTTGGCTGTCACTTACTCAATCCTCTTGGGAGATCTGTTCTGTATTGATTGAGGTATATATATATATATATATCTATATATATATAGATATATATAGATATATATATTTGCATAATAGTATTGTTTTATTTAAATATAGTTTTTTTTCCAGTATGGGTTCTTTTATGCCAACGAATGGCAGATACAGTGCAGGCCTTGTGTGAGTTATGTTATTTTTTTTATTATCGCTCATTACTCAAATCCTGGTTGCTGTAGGCATTGCTTCAGGGCAAAGCCTCTAGGAACTCCAGTGAAATCTTCTTGCTAACGTCCCTCCACAACCTTCCAGCTGCATTTTGATTGTCTGCAGCACACGGCTAGTGGAGGTTTCTGTTGAGATCTCCACACACTTCTAAAATCCCTAAATAAACTTGTATTTTTTGTCAAATTCATTTGAATTTTGTTAGCACATAGCCTTGGCTGTTGGGTTGTGTAGTGGTGGTCATGACATGACTTCGCAGAGTGATTTTACCAGAATGTGGCACAAAAGCAGCCGGTAGTGTAAAATTAGCAGCCCTGAAGGCAGACGTGACTCTTGCAAACGTCAAAGTACTCAATCAAATCTTAATTTCTCTCTTTTTTTAATAAGCCAGCAGTAGACTTAATGAGATATAAAATATAAATATTGAATATTATGATTGTCCATACGAATCACATCACCATGTCTTTATCACACCAAGCAAGTATTGCAACAAAACACCTTTTGCGGTTCCTCCACTGACTAATGATTAAAAAACGAAACAAAACAAAAATAGACTTGAAAAAAGATGACTGATGGTCGGGTCCCTTAATTTAATTCTGTTTCTTGTTCTGCATGATTAAGTACGAGTCATCAATCAGCATTTTTACCTTCAAAGCACAGTGGCTAATGTGCTGATGTGATCATGCTTTTAGCTGGTGTAGGAGCAGTATTCATTGATGTTGAGCTGTCACATGAAAAGTCAAGTCTTTTCATGTGGTTTTACCGTGCACAGCCTATTTTATGCGTTTCCACACAGATTTGTTTACAGCTGTCGAGATGAGATTTTTTTTCTTTCTTTAATGCGGCTTATATCCTTACATGTTCATCCTGAGATATGAAGTCCATCAGTATTATTCAGATTGTATAATGTTGATGAAGCTGGTCTGCTATGCACATAATTACACAAATCCAAATTAATTATGAATGATGGCTTCAACTAACCACTAAAACAAATAAACTAGAGCTGCTGTAATTTCTTCAATCTTCTTTCCTCTAATCTTTGTTTTTTTAACCTCGACTATTTGGACTGTATCAGATACTTGTTGAAGTCTTTAAACTGTTGAAAGATTGAGGCGCTCAGTGACTGACTCTTTGAACACAGCACGGCTCTCTATGAGGGACAGGTGTTCCTCGTAGGAACGTGACGCAGCCCCAAAAGGCCGAAGGGCTTTGAACGGCGAGATCTCTCGCAGATCTGAACTTGGGGGAGTACGTCAGCCCGCCCCCTGACCGTGTTGATAGTGATTGAAAGAACGTTTGTTCAGTTTTTGTTATTCTTGGCCCCCGAGCAACATTTCCCTTGCATAGGAGAGCTTCAACCGTGCTTGAGGGTGATCGATCAATCTATTTATTAGGCCATAAGGAATTTAATTATGTTAATGGTCCATTTCCTCTTTTAGCAAACACTCCTAATTTCAGATAACTCTGTAAATGACCAGCATAAACATGATGAAGGCCACCAGTGTGTAAATGAGCGTGTGGTCAAGATAATTGTAAATTAGCATAATTAACATCCCAATAATTCCTTGTAAGGCTTTGGGTCCTGCCACATATTTCTTATATTGAAGTCCATAAAGGAATGTCAATCATTTCTAACAGCATCAGCCGCGGAATTAAGAGACCAGCTGAAGCCTAAGAATGAGGGAAAATAACAAGTGATGTTCATGCCGTGTCACCTATAGTGTCACTGACATAAACAAAGAAAATGGTTCGATGTGAAAAAGGTCTCGCCAAAGCAAGGCCATCGATGACGGCAACAGTAGAGGGTCAAGTGATGCAGTTTGAGATGTTCGTAATGATATTGTAGTGTTATCCAATAGAACCAATAGCCAGTGTAAATGGTGACGTCGTCATGTGAATTCATTTATAATTGTAAAATAGCCTATAATGCGATTTGCAGAGTCAAACAGGATTATATCAAGATAATTAGGACGTTTCATTTTATGGGGTTTTTCAAACTCAAAATTGCTTCAAAGTAATGCAATGACCAATGAATTAGTGAAAAACTCAACTAATGACACATGACTCCTACAACGGGTCTGGACGGCTAGTATTCAAAATGCAATAGGTGAGCGCAACAAGTTCTCCGAAATCCCCCGTACAAGGCCCGTTGAGAAGGACTCTGTTCCTATGAGTGGTTCAGTGTTTTATACCAGCTCTACCACAGTCCTGTGTGACCAATCAATGTTTGAGATATCTTTGATCGTAATCCACTGCACTAGGATGAGTTACGATGAATGAAAATAATGAGTCACCATAGAAAGCACATGTGCTCACACACACACTCACACTCACACTCACACACACACACACACACACACACACACACACACACACACACACACACACACACACACACACACACACACACACACACACACACACACACACACACACACCCAACAAGGCATGTGTGCATATAAGGAAGACACATTTCTTACTGCAAATCAATTATCATATGTGAAAGTAATATTGTCATCAGGTTTGTCTGGTTTTTGTTTGATATAAAATTGACAAAAAATCCGAAGACATGCGGAACAGCAGGCATGTTATGAGTCTTTTTTATTTTAATGATGTTTTTGATATGGTCAGTAAAGCCTCTCTTGTTTTAATCAGCACAGTTTTTATACAGAAGCATTTAATGGTTAACATAAAACAGTTTCATGGGATTATTTTAGTAAATGAAATAATCCTGAATTTATAATAGCATGGCATGGAATTTACCGTACATCCCAGTGGACTGTAGCTGTGCATTGAAATTTAACAATCATATCATTAGATGAGGTTATTTTGAGTGCGATGGCTTACCTTGAATCTTTTAACCATGTTGAGGGATTGTTTTTATCTGCCCTGCAGGGTGTTACTTTTGATAGCACTCCTGGCTTGTAATTGTCTGTGTGCTGCAGAATATTCTGTAAGATCAGTCTATTTAATGTCAGTACTTACATTCACATCTTATCTGCTTGTGTCTTCCTGTACATGTTGCAGGTAGCAACATTGACAAGAGACAAGAAAGAGGCAGATTGGGAATGTATTCTTAATGTAATTTAAAACATGTCTTCATGACACGACAGAAATGGCATTAGAATTAAAAGCATTTCATTAAATAGTTCTTTTAGGTATTCCTACATTCGGTCTTACAATATTGCTTTCTTTTCTTTGTCACAGCCAATTATGTTACATTCACAGTGTTGCTTTCAATTAGAAACAACTCCTGTATGCAATGTGTCAGGGTGCTTGTTCAAAGAATCAAGATCTAAGGAACTGAAAGAGTACGAGCTATTTATACAGATAATATATGCCTTTCTTTGACAAATGTCTTTGTATTTGCAAAGTTTTGAAATATGCGACACATGTAGAATCTTGTGTTTGAGAGGACCACAGGAACAGTTATACCATTTATTCAGTTCGTAATGGTAATTACATCAGTCTTCTTCTGGAACAGAAATAGAATCTTTTGTTAAGTGGGTTAAGAGGTCGTCTGGGAACCCAAAGGTCAACGGTTCGATCCCCGACTGGGACGTGTCACGTGTGCTCAGTGTACCTGAGCAATACACTGAACCCCAGGCTCCCTATATAATAGAAAAATGTCCCCCTTAAAGGGATAAAGATAGTATATATTCTAAACATTGGTATTTTGATGCTTCATTGCCGCTTGACCACTGCGATCGAGACACAGCGACTGGGATCATTGGCTGCAGGGGACAGTGTTTCCTGTAATATTGGGATCTGTAATATTACATCGAGCACACCATGGAAGCTCGTCCTGAAACGGTCAGCAGCTAAATATCAGGCGGAATGATGCTTCAAAGAAATCGCGAGTGATTTCCCAGCACACAGCCGTGGCTATTTCCGCCCTCAGTATTTCTTGTGAAGTTTTTTGTTTGTTTACTTTTTTGGCAGAGTCTCCGCTCAGATCGCGGATTAGTAGAGATATTCTCTGGCTCATTTGCAAGCTAATTTGCTGGGTTTTAGAGGCCCTTGTGGACTGTTTTGGTCTGTTATCTGTGGACTTGCATATCCGCTCCCTGCCAGCGCCTCTGACAGTCTAAACCAACAGCACATCGGGGCCCATCTTACCACCAGGCCTCAGGGGCCTTGCTACAGCTCAAAGCACGACATGGCGCGGGATGAGCCCTCCTCCGTGGGGGATCATCCTTACCCAGTCTTACGACTTCTGTCCCTCTCTTAGCAATATTCATCGAGCATACAGTCCACTATCTGTGCTCATGTTGTATTTAGTAGTTCCAGGAAATACACTCCCTGCTTAGAATGGGACACAAATAGCAAGGCAGTGATTTAATATTCTGGATCCCTATCAGTGCATATACTGACCATATTGAACAGATTTTGTAAATACAATGTCAGCAAGTTTTTGTTATATAATTGGAAAAAGTTGTTACCGACCTAACAATAATATAAAGCACATTTTCTCAAACTTAAAAAAAGACAGTTGGTGAATGAACACTTCCACGAGTTATATCTATGAAGTGTTATGTGGTTGGAGTCCAATCATTTCCGCCCAGTGAGGTAAACATATTTCTAATTTAAAAAGAAAAAAAGAACCCTGGTATCAGGTCAATATTGGCCTCTAGCCCGACCACAAAAAGGTCTCTAGATGCAGGTTAGTTGCACTCATTCAATTGAGCGTACTTCACCAAAAAAAAAGTTATATCTTGTCTGTTCGATCGTATCACATCTTTATAATGTTACATATTGTACACCAGTATCTTCCAACAAAATTCCAGCTCTGAACAACCAGTAATCTCTCGTGAAAGCAATTAGCGGTTGATATTTAGCGGTTGATATTGATGCCGAGGAAGCAGAGATCATACCGTGCTGTTGCCCTAGTACGAGCTAGAAATAATTAAACTTCCATGCTGAGATTTCCCTCATTACCGGTCACCTCTGATATGTCTCAGTCTCTGATACAAATTCAGGTACAGAACCTTCGGGTTCACTCGATTTACAAAAGACACATCATTAAAAGCTGGCTTTGGCTCGGGCCTTTGGCAATGTTTGAACTTTTACATTCTTTTGGGGGAATTCTGGAAACATATTTTCTTCATGTGTGTTACATTCATGTGCAGACAGTTTAAACCTGAACAAAAACTCACATAACAAACATCTAAGATCGAAGTGTGAGTTTGAAAACACAGCACAAGAAAATACTCTTTTTTTTTTTCTTTCATTTGTACAGCATGGAATACTCGGCACAGTGAAATTTCACAGCCTGTGCATGTTGAAGACAATAGCTCGGCACATAAGCTTTAGATTTTTTTCCCCACCTCTGCATTCAGTGGTTCCCCTGAAGTACTGCTAGTCACACGGGAAACACTCGTCTTATCTGAGCTGTATGAATGGCCAGCCTCCGCAGCAGGGCACACCGGAGCTGCCTTCTCTCTGTCTGCAAACCCCCAATGCTTGGACCGTGTGAATTACCACCTTTTGGCATGGACGCACTTTGAGCTATTTAGACGATTTGAACTGACTTATTACCAGCTGAGCTCTAATGGTGGTTTACAGCTGGTTGGGTGTGTAACAGTTTTAGCTCTGTCATTTCGTGCCAGTGGGAAGTCCAGGACAGCCAGAAACATTCCCACACGGAGCTGAGGAACGGTTGGCAACCTGAGGCAGTTGTTTTAAAAACGTCAAGTTTTACAACTTAATTCAGGAAATACAAAATAAATTGACTTCTGTAAGTCAGCAGCCTGATAAGATGTGACATTAACAAACATGCATTGGCTGTATGATTAGGGCCGCAGGATTTTAATCACGATTATTTTGATCAATATTGAGATTACTGAGCGCAATTATTCATTGGTTTCAGTGACAAAATATGTTTTTTCCACTTTCACATTTAAATTAACAGAGCACTGCGTTCTCTTCTATGTTGTGCTACATTCCTGCTAAGGTTCAAATATTTGCATCAAAAATAAGAATAAGGCTCTTCTTCATCTGCATTCCGTGAATTTAAAGCGATATACAGTTTATTACCTACCGCTAACTCCCCCAGAGTGAAGCTGAGACGTCTTGATTGCCCTCTGCTGGCTGGCTCTTAGTTGAGAAGCGAATTTAATTGTGTGAAGCCAAAATCGTAACAGCGATTCATTTTCGATGACTTGTGCAGCCCTAGACCCGATAGAGTCGGACTGGTGCATGGTTGGTTCCTGTATTGTGAGGCTTTCACACAGATTAAAGTGAGGATAAAAGAGCATCTTTTCTTTTCTCGTTTGTCTTGTTTATATTGTTAAATAGCATTCAAAGTCTGAGAGATGACCTTGATTCCCCTAAAGTCCAGAAGTAATTTTGACTTCACGAAAAATGATTATCTCTGTATATTTCACCTAGCAAGAGGCTTCAGGTTACAGCTTGGTGGTGCACACCACTAATTGGATACTTGGCTTTTTTCATCCTGGGTCAAACTTTAATTGTTGTGTTATTTTTCAATTGTGCTCAGTAGCCGCCCTTGTTATAGATCACATTGTTTTTTTTTTTTTACATCAATATTGATGGATAGACAGTAAAGTTGCAGCATTGGAGAAAGCAAAGAGGAAAGGGTCTCCTAATCTAATTCCACCTTGGACTCAGTCTGCGATGATATATTTTTTTGTCCAGACTTGAAAAGTCACAATTGCACCGCTATAAAAGGTGATTTGATTAAGGATCCGGTTTTTTCATTCATCCGGTGAACCTTCATTTATACAGGGTGGTCCAGTGAGAGTTGTTGCTCTGTGTACAAAGGGCAATAAAGTGGAGGTATTACATTTAGAATTTATGAGTGCAAACAAAAAAGAAAAAACGCATCTTTCGAAACATAAAAAAAAGCAATTCACATTTTATATGAAAAAGCATAAAGTGGGATAAAAAATCGGAGTTGTTATGCATCATTCTGCCTTCTTTGCACTGTACACATGCAGGGGAAGTGTCCAAGAATATAGCATGATTCATGACACGATATATCTTTAATTAGTCTCTGATACTCAGCCTGCTATAATTTTTCAGCATCCAGGAGAAATGCATTTAACAAAGAAGCAGTTGATTCTTAAAAAAAAAGAAAAGACATACAATTAAAAAAAGTAAAACTGGTAACAATAGACCCTTTTACACTTTGTAAACAATGATGATTTTGCAGTTTGGCAAGCTATGCAAGGGCATTGACCACCAAAGATCTCTAATGCAACCTAAACACATTGACTTTCCAGATCCATGTGTTATCTACAGCGACTGTTAAGATAGTATTTTTACCTCATAACAAAGGGGAGGCCGGAGCCATGCTGCCGGCTTGTGCCGTCGACACGCTGCACCAATAATGCTACCAAAACTGGTTTACAATTATAAGGAATTTAATTCCACTGATGTAAGTACATTTACAGTTATACATTGGAGTGTACACTCCTATGACATATTAAAACAATAAAACCCCATTTGCAAAAACCTCACCCGGCTCCTCCGGTGTAAACACGTCTGTCGTCCGGGAGCCATCACAGAACAAGGGCGAGGAAAAAAGTCTTTTAAATTAAACCTCCCACATCTGTTCGAAACACCTCCTCCTCCGTTTATCTCAATTGCTATTGGCTAACTTCCAGGAGTGTATTCACTTGTCTGGCTCTGAGTTTAATATCACATTCAATGACTGTCAGTTACGTTTTAAACCCTTCTATAATAATCCTTCAAAATAAAAGTTATACTTTTGCAACTTGGCAGAAGTTTCATGCTTATGTTTATCTTAATTATGCATTCTCAAAACCCTTATGATTATGACTAACTATGAATTATTAATTATGAATTATTAGACACTTTTATTATATCTACTAACTACAGTTTTTTTACTCAAATTTCTTACAATTCCCCCCTAACTCACAGTTCACTGTGAGTTAGCTACTCAAATGTAGTTAGTTATGCAAATGTCCCTGGAGACCTCCCCCCTACTCAATCCAGGGAAAGGCTCCCTGTCTATCTAAACCGAGGCAAAGAATGCATGCACACAGATATCATTTCAAGTATTTCTGTTCAGTTCGTTTCAAGATAGAGTGCGTTGGAAGTCACTGCCTTCCACGTCTTGGGGCTGGCAGGATCAGGATACAGCCTGTAGGCTAGAGAACACATACTGAGAAGCCTTGACTGTTCTTTTACACCTGTCAAAATTACATTTCTTAATCTTTACACCCTAAAATCCCATTATAACCCATTAAACAAAAATAAAATCTCAAATTACTCATCCAGAACAATCAGTCTATTTCCCTAATTTCCAATATCTCACCGGATGTGTTAGAAGTCCATCTGGGCCTTTATCAGGTCCTTCAGGATCTCCGAGAGGATGGTCAGGAACCGCTTGTGAAGTTCCGCTATGGCACCACTGGTGGCCTCATCTAGACTGTGGCCATCAGAAGCTCCAATTCTCCCTCATCCTCGACATATAACTGGTTGCCCTGGACTGGTGTCTGGCTCATCGTTGAAACAATAAACCCCTGTAGAGGTCCACGGATGCACGGGAACCCCCATCCACAGACAACTAGGCGGTCTATGATGACAGCACACAGAATAATTACGATTGCCAAAAATGTATGTTTTCACTGGCTAAGCATACTTCCCAACCAGTCGGTGAACGGATTCGTGACACCAGAGTTGTCTGCTAGCTCTTGGCTGAGTGCTGTCAGTCCCTCCAGAGCCCTGGTCACCGATCCATCAGGAGCTGTGTTATTTGGAATGAAAGTGCAGCACGCAGACCCAAACATCTGGCACACGCCACTTTTCTCTGCTAAATCATATCTAATGCCATTCTGTTCTGCAAGGTCATTAAACTAGTCTTCGCCAGCTGTGCATGCAGTCCTGATATGGCGTCACTGGTGAAGTTTACTAAACGCTGTTGGTTATAGTAAATGTAGTTGATCCAATCGACATTTTTATTAATCATCACCCTCTGAGAGAAAACAGATTCTAAATCTGCTGCTATTTGATTTCTGGCTTGAAAGTCATTAGACACCCCCCTTGGCAGTCTTATGACATCTTATGTACACTTGGTCATCAAAGGCCCCCTTCGGGCCACCGGCATCTCTTTTGGATCTTCTGTTAGCATGTGGGCGTGGAGAGATGAGTTCTCCATAAGTTGCATCAGTGACAGGCAAGATATAGAATGACAATATAAGTTGCACCAACGCACCTGTCCAATCTTTAGGCAGGATTGGATGTATGGTTCTTCCTCCACACCATCACCATAAATCAGCTCTAGGTGCTGTCTGTCTTAACACACTGTTATATAGATAGTCGCTAGCGTTGTGACTGTTGCTACGATTTGCAATAATTTGCAATACTACTACCTACATTGGGCCCCTTAGCTGTATCTGAGACTATACAAGCAAATGGACCCTCTGTAACCTGGAACAGAGGTGGGGTATTATATTCTACAGGTGGGTAATGCCAGTGTAGCCTCTGACAAGTGTGTTGGAGGGGCAAAGTGTCATCAGTAAACAGAGTTAAAATACAACTAATTCAGGACTTAGGAGTCTGAATCTTGAAGGAACTGGTGTTGCTAGGGGTCTAGATCCTAAACACACAATACAATCTGTACTACTGGCTTGAAGCCGTATATTGTACCCACCATAAATTCCCATCTGCCATTCCAGTTTCCACCCCTTACCTCATTCTCTGCGTCAGTCGTATGTCGAACCTGGTCTTTTTACAGGCTTAACAATAATCCTAATGAGCCCTTGTGGGGCAGGACTATCAGTAGCCTTTCCCTGTATTACGTAAAGTCCTCAGTCAGTCAATTTAGGTAAGTCTTAAAGGATTACATCTACCCACCCCCTTTGTACACATCACAGGCATAATATGATAACAGCTTCCCATACTTATGTGTGGCAGGCCCACACTCGTCAGTTATGATGCACACGGTTTTGGTCATCCACCCGCAGGCGTGTTCATACTTGGGACTGGAAACTTCTTCACAGAAGTCGAACTGGACCGTTGATGTTGTACCTTCTTTGAACATAAGAGTGAGAGTTACATTTTCATAGGTGAGTGTCGTCAGAGAAGCCTCTCTACGTGGTCTAAGATCGGTTTGATTAGCTACTGAGGCTAAATGTCGAATCCTGATGTAGTCATGCATGTGATCTGGTTCCTGTCTGTGGTTAATTCCACATACTAAGAGGGAAGCTACTGAAATCAGGAAGAAAGTAATTACAGACTTCCATAACCCACTGACCCTAGAGTCTCCTACAGGACGCCCTCGCTTAAACTGTGGGGAAAACGTCATCTTCAGTACTGTCTAACCCCTCTTTTGAGGTGTCTTTGGCTTCAAATTTTCCTGTCTGATGTTCACTCCTGTCTCTGCGAGTGTCACACTTGTTACCTTCGCTGCTGCACAGTGAGTGAGGTGGTGTCAAGTAGCTCCAGTTTACCTTTCACCTTGGTTCACTCCACCTGCGTTTGTGGACTTTTATCCACACCAGACTGCCTGGTGACACATCAGCCTGCTTCCTTTCGTCAGCTGCTGCTTCTGCGTTTGTCACCTGAGGAAACAACACTCGGCTCATGTTAGTTAGAGCTCCCGTATATTTCTCAATTTCTAGAGTTAGCAAGTCTAGTTGTGGTTTATCATGACGTTATTAAATCTCAAAATTTGTGAGTAGCACCTTTACTGAAAACGATTCTAAATGTGGATCTACAAAAAATGTTTGACACCTTACCATAAATGTTTGACACCTTACCATATCCCCCCTTCACCTCGATATCTCTGCTGTAAGGGATCACATGGCAACCATCTATGTATCTTGCCTATACAGTGAACCCCCCCCATGGTCCTGGTGACAGCATGGGCATCTGTTGATGTCTCACGGGAGGAGGTCCAGCTGGACCTGGTCGTAGGTGCTGCTGATGTTGTGGTGGGAACGGAGCATGTTGTGGTGCTGCACTGATCTGTCTTCCTCTCCTTTTATGTGGGCAATCTCTTACCCAATGACCCTCTCTCCCACATACGTAGCACTTCCCTCTACCTACAGGTCTTTCATAACCTCCTCTGTAGTTACCTCTCCCTCTGTTAGATGCTCGTGCACGTCCTCTGCCTCTATAATGTGGTGGAGGTTGGTAGTACACCACTGTGTGGGCTGGTACTGCTGGATTTGGTTGGTATGAGGTCGGGGGTGCAGCTGGATATTGGGGCTGTTGTGAGGCCTGAGCCTTGGCTACGGCCATCTGTTTCTTGGCCAGATGTTTTCTACTTATTTCTCTGTCAGCCGCCGCTATTTGAAGTTTCAGCAGCCGCCGCTGCATGCTCTTTATATCCTCGTCTTCTTTACTTTCTGCTCGTCTTTCCTCTATCTGCTGTTGCAAATCTTTTCTGATGCATTCTACTTCTCTTACTTCACATTTTAGTCTTCTTACCAGTGCTCCTACTTCCTTACTCTGCTTCTTTAATGTAAACATTATGCAGCCTAGGGGTATTCAAATGTGTGTATTAAATGTGCATGCTTGTCATCACCTGAATCAAAGTCAACTCACCCTCTGTGCTGTATGGCGTGTGGCCGCTGACTCCAAAACTGGGATCCGCTGCTCCACTTCCCAGATCTGGACCCACTCAACCACGCACCTTGACTAAAACAAACACAGAACTGCCAAAAGTTCAGCAGTAAATGTTAGCATACGTCTGTAGTGTAAGAGAGGTCAACGATCTCTCAAATATGTTTGCGCCGTCCGTGTCAAAATTGATTCTTAGGAACTGTGTAAATTAGTAAATGTACCAAAATTAGTCAATACTGGATATGTGAAGGAATCTCGAATCCAAAATTGAAGCTAGAATTCCGAAATCAAACTCAACATCTAAATCAGAATCACGATCACAATCCAGTTCCAAATCAGAATTCGAAAGGTTTAAAATTGGAAGTAAAATGAAATTAAAAAACAATGAATAATTAATCAATTAAATATTAAATTCAACTTTAAAATCAATAACTGTGTTCAAGATATTCAATCAGAAATACCAAGGCAAGTCAAACTGTTGAACTGCACTTACACTCTGGTCTGCACAAGAATGAATCACAATTAAGTTCAAGAATTGAAGAACAACTGAAACCATTAATCTTTGTTAAAATGCTGAATTAAAACCAAAGTCAACAACTAAAGTTATAATGCTTAATTAAAACTAAAGTCAGGATGTAAGCACAAAGGTCATAGACAATGAATTTCTAAGACTGTTTTGTGTAATTTATCTAGGAAGCCACTGGGTGGCATAAAACTATGCTGTGATTGTCTCTCTAAGTCACCAGATGTCAGCCTCTTTTAGTACTAATGTAATGACAGATTCAAAACACTAGGTTTAATATTATTATTATCATTAACTAGCAGTTACTCCTTCTTCTGTTTAATTGTTTTTAAATCTCCTTTTCTTTTGCCTTATGTTTTGATGCCTCCAATGGTTTTATGTGAAGCACCTTGAAATGTGCTATACAAATAAACTTGCCTTGCCGTCTGCGCCGAACCGGAAGTTGTTCTGCGCCAAACCGGAAGTTGTCATGAAACCGGCTTTTTTTACAGATATGCTATCCGCAATGCTAACGAAAAAACGGAGCTTCTGATAAAGCGTACGCACACACAAGTTTCACCAAAATCCCACACTTTATTTTCTCTCATACACCTTCTGTCTCCTCTCTCAATCCAGCCGTTATTTTATTTTATAAGCACTTATTTTACATACAGAGTGCCGCAACGCCGGAGCTACACGTAGCTAGCGTTAGCTCCCCACAGCGCGGTCATGCAATATCAATCATTTTAAACGTATTTCCACGCTGCTAAAACACAGACTAGTCACACGTATTATTGGACTTATTTAGTCATTATTTCAAACGTATTTCCACGCTGCTAAAACACAGACTAGTCACACGTATTATCGGACTTATCGTCCGGTTTTTTTTCCCTTAAACCTCCGTTAACAGGCTTTTAGCTTCTCCAGACCCGGGTTCACTGTTACGTATATGAAACGCGAGTTATTCACTGCCAACGCCAAAACCACTCACCCAGTCCGCCTAGTACCGCCAAAAGTCTTTATTCTACGTCTTCCGAATCATCCACACGACCCTCTAATTATACATTCACAGCCAAAACAAGCGAGTGTGTCTTTCCTGAAGTCACAGCCTCAGAAGCTAACTCCCGCTAGCCTAGCTCTCTACGCAGCGTATGCTCAAAGCCCGAAAATTCTTGGGCCACACAACAAAGGATCGCACCCCTAAGTCGGAATGCCAAGATATTTCAGTCCGCCAAGTCACATACCTGCTTTTGAACAGTTGTCAGCACAAACCCAGCCATGCACCCCAGAGCCGGAGGATCTCAGAGCGGTGCTAAGCTAGTCCGCTCTAGCTAATCAACTGCTTGGTACCAATGTGATGATTTAATTACACAGCGCTGTCCGTCTTTAATTAATTCTTAGGATCCTTATACTCTTGACTAATCCCTTAAGTTCATCATACTTCAGACAGCAAATCGTACTTACCTCAGTGGAACATGGCCTCCCTCGTTGGAACGTACCCACCGGCAACGTAGCGTTAGCCGTTAGCAGCGCTTAGCCAAGCAGAGATTCCCCTAAGGTTCCTAGTAGCTAACTCACAGATTTCATGAAACGGCTCTGCCCACCGATATTGTGGGCCCAGGATTGTCTGCTTGACTAATGCCGCCGTCAGCACACACAGCGAGGCCGGCAAGACTGTCCCATCTGGGGTTCGCCAAATTTGTTAAGATAGTATTTTTACCTCATAACAAAGGGGAGGCCGGAGCCATGCTGCCGGCTTGTGCCGTCGACACGCTGCACCAATAATGCTACCAAAACTGGTTTACAATTATAAGGAATTTAATTCCACTGATGTAAGTACATTTACAGTTATACATTGGAGTGTACACTCCTATGACATATTAAAACAATAAAACCCCATTTGCAAAAACCTCACCCGGCTCCTCCGGTGTAAACACGTCTGTCGTCCGGGAGCCATCACAGAACAAGGGCGAGGAAAAAAGTCTTTTAAATTAAACCTCCCACATCTGTTCGAAACACCTCCTCCTCCGTTTATCTCAATTGCTATTGGCTAACTTCCAGGAGTGTATTCACTTGTCTGGCTCTGAGTTTAATATCACATTCAATGACTGTCAGTTACGTTTTAAACCCTTCTATAATAATCCTTCAAAATAAAAGTTATACTTTTGCAACTTGGCAGAAGTTTCATGCTTATGTTTATCTTAATTATGCATTCTCAAAACCCTTATGATTATGACTAACTATGAATTATTAATTATGAATTATTAGACACTTTTATTATATCTACTAACTACAGTTTTTTTACTCAAATTTCTTACACGACCATGTAAGTAAGTTACTACGATCAACCACAGCTGGAAGTCACCACTTAATACGGACTTAAATTGTAATATCTGTTGCTTTAAAAAGTCATGAAAGGTCGTGATCCTAGACGGAATTCTGTAGAAAGCATTCGTCCGCTGTTGGGATGTAGATTCTGACAACCGATCACGCAACAAGCAGACATGTTGATGCTGTTAACTAGTTTTAATTCAATGTTTGAAGCTTGCCAACTAGTCTGGACGTCTGGGGCAAAACACGACCACCGTTGCCAACACGTGCGTGCGTATTGTTGATGGCTTCGTCTGCAGAAGGGTCGACACAACCCGCAGCCAGAGTGCAACGAACAAAGGATTAGAAATGGATCAGGCTTCATACAGCATGCTACGGATCAATTCAAAATAGGCCTCGACCCTGAACCTGCATATCAGCACAGGACATCCAGAATATAACTCATATGCAAAAAGAACCCAAACATCGATACAAATGTATCAATTGGATTGACTGAGGTAAAGAATATCTGTATGCGGAGGGATATGTTCAACAGTGTTTTATTGTAAAGTGTAAGTCCAGCAGTGGCAACATATTTATTTGAAATGGGCTTTCTGAATTACCGCTGGTATGACAGAGTATTGAAGGATAGTTTTTTAGTGTTCACATTGTTCCCCATCTACTGTTGCTGGGACTCCTTCTACCCCAGGCAACGTCTGTTATATTTATCACCTCGGTGGAAATATGAAATTGATATTGGCTTACCTTTTTTGACCAAATATTTGTCTCTGCCGCTGTGTTGAATGCATACTCACTTCACAAATGTATTTCAGGAAAGAGAATTAAGAGATGCATAGCAATACTAAATCAACATTCCTGTTTCTGTCCGAGTGATGCAGCCGGCCTTATATTACCATTACCAACTCTTTCAACTACTTCTGTTATAAACGCTCCTTATTCGCCGTGTTGAAAACTCTCGGTGGCTTTCGTTTCACTACGGTATGAATTATATAAGCACTCAGAAACACAAGCCTCTTGACAGCATATATTTTGGATAACCCTTTGAACTGTCATGCACTCACTCAGTAAGAGCTGCGAGTCACACACACACACACAAATCAATTCTTTAACCCTGGCAAACTGTCTGAAATGAAAAACTGTTGGTTTTTATGTGAGCTATCTGGAGAGCATGACGAGAGGGGGAAATAATGGTTTGACTGAAGTTTGCTCCTTCAGCATTAAGAGCTTTGGTGTTTATACAAAACATAGCAAATCTGCACGAATGAAACAAAGGTGGCCTTCTCAGCGCTGCTAACATTTTGATTCGGAAAAAAAGTTTGGAAAATGTGAATATTTCTTTTTTTGAAGGCAGTGCTTCAGCTCTTTGCTGTCTTTTATTGGGAATGTAGCAGTTTCTTATGGGTATACTTTAGAGTTGTATTAGGCCAGGCCTAGAGTGTGCTGAGAAATGACAGGATGGTGCCATCTTTGTTCAGCAAGGCCCCAGGCAAGCCACATGTAGCCCTAATGAGTCGCTTACAATTTCAGGCTCTGCTTGCTCTCAAACACCAAAAGTAAACTTTCGTCTTCCCCCCCCCCCCCCCCCCCCCCATCACTATTCGGGGACCTTAAGAGGATTGTGGGGGTCATTATTTATTCATGCCATTGTGTTTATTCACCAGCCTCTGTGTGTTATGGGAGAGGGAATAGAGCAGCTAGTGCAGGCGGAGTAAAAGCTGATAATTATCCACTATTAGCATTGTTTTTTCAGCCATGGTTTAAGTCGGCTCAGTTGATGATCGAGCTATGATAGAGGTCCAGAAACACCAATTTAAAGCAGATTACCATGTGCATGTCTTTGAAGTTTGGAATCCTCTGTGGAGGACTTACCGAACGGGTGTGGATGCATCTATAAGCCTTTTTTTTTTACTCTTTTTTTTTTTTTTTAGAGAAGATATCTTGTCACAATGTCAGTTATAAAACACTCGCATTGACCAGGAGGATCCTTAGAAACAGCCACGACATGCCCGCAGGATGTTGTTAACAGCAAGAGGTGAGGAGATTGGAACCGTTACTTTTTATCCCAGAACAAAGAAAGCCCCAGGGATGCTTGAATGGGCCTGCATGGAGGGATTTGGCAATGTCAGAACCAACATTGATCCAAAAGACGAGTGATGTAAAGAGACAGAAATTTGGACTTGGGTCTCGAAGACGAAGGAGTCTTGAAAATGGATCAATCAGCGATTACTCACTTGAAACTTGTCTTTATTATTGTAGTGCATCAGCTAAAGCTGTCTCGACACGGTGCAGATGGCCTCACAACACGTAAAAACGTTGCTGCTCAGTTTCCTGTGAAGGTGGCAGTGCAGCAGTAGTCTCTCCTCAAGAAGAAAAATACATTTCCGTAAGTTTAAGATTTCAATTTCCCATTTCCAGTCTGATTCATTCTTCCGTTTCTCACGGAGAATTCGAAACAGCTGTCATCTTTCGGGCCGGATTGCGGGGCAGACGGTCTCTCCAGCACAGAGAAATAGAGGGGACTGGATGGATGAGAGTGGCAGAAGCCAGGCAGACGGCTGTGTGGGTAGATGATGACTGGGGGAAGGAGTCTGTGCTTATTATCACCCAGAGAAGAAATGTCATCTCTAGTCTCAGCCACTCTGGCCTTCTATTCATCTTCCTGGGTGATACTCTGGAAAGCCACCGGCATTAGTGCTCTGCTGAGCGCTAGGACTTGTGTGCTACTGCTGTTTTTTTTTTATCTTAGTTTGATATTTTCCTCCTCCTCCATGCAGAGGAATATGCACTGAGTGATTACATCCTTTAATGGGTGTAATTTAAAAAGGAGTGTTGGGTAGAGGTTTGATCTATCTGAGGCCTGTGAACATGTTAATTGAAAAAAATTTGACAACTGCTGAGTTGATCTAAAGCCCCCATTTCCAACTAACGCTACTACGACCATCCAAACTGTTCTCTAGGCACCACAATAGCTGTATTAATGACCAGGGTATTTGCGCTTGTTTTCTGGATTCATTCTAACCACCCATTTCTAATTCGGCATTCAATATCTCTTTAAGAGCGTACAGTAGTTTTAAGTAATGGATGCTGGGTTTAAAGTGCTGATAGAAATGTTGCGGGTCAGCCTTAAATGGAATTGTGCCTTCTGCGGCAATGCTGTTTTATTACACACAAATATAATTTCTATTTTCTCAGTCATGGTCTTGTCTATAAAAAATTAAAAATAAACATTTATGGGTATTTACAATTTGTTTTCAACCTTATTATGCATTATGTTCACTCTCCGTTATGATGCTATTGATTCCTAGCAGGTAAACAGCACTGTCACAGAAAATTCGATAATTTTTCCGATGTTGGTTAATAAAAGCCCATTTCCCACTTCCTCTTCCAATGTTTCTACCGTTTTGTGGATTTCTGCTGTGTGGTTTAGGGTAGGGTGTTGGACTATGTGCAGTGTCCTGCAGAATTATTGTTTGCCTGACAAATGAATGCCATTGCATCAGCTGGGGACATCCTTGTAATCGTACAGCAGGCATCATTTTTTTAACATCACCTTGGATCGGTGCGTAAAATCAACAAAGAGCTTGATTTAGCTTCAGTAAAAAGTGAAAAGTAAACATTTTCTAAAGATGACGCTCGTGTTTACCAGGCCGCTGTTTGCTGCATTAGGCTTATGACTTTCTCAAGATCCGTCCCTTCGAGCTTCACACTGTCTCATTTGTTTTGTTTTGTGAGATGAGATCACCTATCAAGTCTTAATTTCATAAAAGGCTAGTTATGGCTTGCAGCTGTGCAATACAAAACAATTATGTCAATTTGGGAATCCTAATAACGCTAAAACCAGAATAACCCCATCGTGTTTGTGTTGCCTGGAGAGGTCTTATAAGTGTGTAATTATTACCCGAGCGCATACACCGATAACCTACAAGCACAAAACATGGAAGTGAATAATACAACTTTAAATTATTTTTTACATTCTTAGGCACTATTATAAGTTTAGCCAATTTGATAGCATCACCTCAGTTGTTGATGACTTGCAGTTTCAACTGCTGTTACTTTGTCCATCTGATGAACACATGAGTCCTTGTGAAGTCCATTGCCTTTATTGATCATATGGCCTCAAGTAATGTTCTGCAAAAAGTGTGAAAAGTCGACCTCCATCCAAAACTATGGGGGGGGGGGAATCGAGATGAGAATATATTCCTCCTGAATAACGGAACATGTATTTTCTAACACTGAGGAGACTGTCAGCTTTAGTGTCACTCTGTTTGTGTGCATACTCGTTAATAATTTCTCATTGATCAGCTGTAATACCTTCGTCTTTTTTTGCATAGTTATCAAACAGCAGAAAAATGAAAGTGATTACATTACCAGTGCTGGATAGTTTTGACTGCATTTGGTTGGGTACATGCAAATCCCCTCTGTCATTGGAAGTGACCTACAAATCACAGACTCACAGAATGTTGAATATAAAGTAACCAAAACTAATCAGAATGAGTTCTACTTTATTTCATAACTTTTAGTCAGGACACAAGTCAAATATAGTCTGTTTGCCGTATAGCCAGGACTTTTAGTATCTATATATTGTGATATTGCACATTTAATGAACATTTGATTGATATATTTTTATAGATAAAACAGCCAGCTGGGAACCAGTCACTTAATACTTCTTAAATACTTGAATATTCAAGGTGCTAAATGTCCCGTAAATCCAATATCACCTTATTGATTTGCAACATTGCCCATAGTGTCCTTAAACTTATTCAAAGTATACTTTTTATGGTCATGTCACCCAACCATAGCCAGTCTGTCGGTCTGTAAGCCAATATTTACCACATCTTTCATCATGTTGCATTGCAAAAAAACATCACTACCGGTGCCTTTGCTTCCTTCAGTCACAAAGACCGTCAGTGACACAGAGGCAGGACTTTCACTGCCATCCCACCCGTCTTTGAAGTTCAATCCAAACCAAGAGCAGCGACATAGTAGGCAAGAGGGCACATTTAATCAGTCATGGCGGAGCTCAAAGCACTGCCAGTCCATTAGAAAAATACAACTCAAAAAGTGCATCAAACCTCCTTTCATGGTGTTAGATCCTGGGGTACTTCTGGCCCGATACGGGGCTACTTACTGACTCAGCTCTCGATTAAAAGATTGTCGAGCTGGTGTTCTTGCGAGGGAACTCGCCTGGCTCTGCTCACTGCCGTTACTCCCGACGTCTACCCTGCTTCCTCCGGTCTGAGTGCACTCGGCCGAGAGGCCAGTCCTAGCCCCAGGCGCTCCCACCAGTCGCGTCGGTTATGGCAGCTTTCCTCTTCTGGATCCGTGCTCTTGGTAAATGCCAGGTTAGGTTTTAACGGCTAGGATTACTTCTAAAACCGTAAGGGGTTGTTAAGTGGATTCGGTCTCTAGGATAACCTTACAGAACTCAGTTGTTAGACATACAATGGATTTAACTTTTTACTGCCACGAGGAACTTTTACTACTTGAGCAAATAAATGCACTTGAGAAATTTACTTTAAATGCAGATTAGATATTTATTGCAGGTTATATTTAGTTAGTTAGCAAGGGTTAAGCTACAGCTCACATAAAATGGTACTACACTTGATTCGTTACTTTAATTTTCTTCTTCGATCATACTCATTAGTTTTAGATGCCGAGACGGCTCGGTTGGAGCTGGATCTTCAATGGTGCGATGAAAAGGTTCTTTTGGCATTGTTAGGAGCGAAGGTCCGGCCGGACCCTCGGTCCTCCTGCTCTCGCAGCGGAGTCCGTTCAACAGTCCTCAAGGCTCAGTACAAAGTCTTTCTAGGACTGCCTCCGTTGTTCAGTTGTTAAAGTCGAGCAGTGGGGAGAGGAAAATCTCCGTCTTTCAATCTTTGTCCACGAACAGCGGTCTTCTTTCCGTGAACAGAGACGAAGTCCTCGATGCTTCAGTGGCGATCGTCCGTATCTTCTCTTCTCTGGACGGCTCGTGTAGAAATCCCAGCCTGCGTATCGCAAGCATCTCCTTTTATCCTTGATTTGGTCTGTCTGTTCCCCCCCCTCCTATTCTGAACACATGATCCTTATCCCACCCTTATGTGTGTGTGCTTATGTATGGAAAGTACCGGAGTTCTCCTCTTGCTTCTATGAGTCATCTCTTGCAACAGACTTTGCTGCCGCGTGTCTGTTTTTCCGACCTACGCCCAAAACATCTGTTCCTGACTCACTGTTTCTGGAAGGTTCCATATTTCCCCAAAACCTCTTTCATACACACACTTTCCACGTCTCAACTCTGTTGCACAGATCATTATTATAATCAGTTTTTACATTTGTTAAATCACTCTATGCATTAAACATTCGTTATATAATGATCATAAACCTTATCTTTCGATTACACTTTAACTATTGATTTCTGAGTATATGCTTCGTGCTTTTATATCCTGACTTTCCCTTGAACGTGTATGCATGTTTTCGAGGCAGCTCTCGTGATCTCAACTCTTCTCGACAATGGGTTTAGCAGCTCTAAAGCCTTTGTAACAACATCTCTCGGACAACTTGATCCTGACTAGTGTGCATTTGTGTTGCACGGTGTAAACACAGCCCCTAGAGCTGGGCAACAGGGGACAAAGTTGAAACGCTGAAAAGGGAATTGATGATGGCCAGGCAATTTGAAAGCTATTACATCCAATTAAAGTACCTCGTCGGCCAAAGCACCTTGTAGGCAAATACAACTCAATTAAATGACCATTATTTGTATTTGGTTTGGCATAATTGGCTGGTTTCCAAAACCCAACTGTTCTCTTTTTCCCGTTGAACAGACTTGCAATGCATCCTTAATGCCTCGTAGCATGCCCGCACTACAGTATGAATCAGTTATTATGACTTAGCGTTCAAGTCGGAGCTACATGAAAACTCATGGCCCATTTTCACGAAGAACCACAGAGTACACACTGCTCACGATTCATTTTGATTATTACCTACCCTGTACAAAATGTGTTTTTGCCCGAACACTTACTTGAGGATCGCATGTAGGATGACATTAACAAGAGGCATGCATTTATAAATAGGTCTCTAACGCTTCAGATGATTTAATTTTTTTCTTCCATACACCAGTTTAAAGTGCACAAGATCACAGACGTATGCGTGCCTCTCAAATGAAGCACCGCAGAAGCGACACATACCTGCTGCCTTCAGATGTCTCCAAATAGAGTTAATCAACTGGAAAAGAAGGCCTTCATACATGAAAGCTGTCGTTGCTGACAGATGCTGGTAAGAATCAGACATTAATCTTTAGCAGGCCTTCCTCACATCACTCCCATGCTCTTTTTTCTTTTCTTTTTTTTATCTGCAATTAAATGTCTGCTGATTGAAGAATGTATTATGAAATTGAAGCGGACCACATTTTAGGATTAACCCTGTCGTACACAGTACCACGTGCCCACACAAAAATAGATCTGTTCATTTCGCTTCGACCTCCGCATGCAAATACACTAACAACGTGTAACTACAAGTACAGGGAAAATCAGAATAAACATCATCATATTATTATGAGTCTGGCCCTTTTGATGATCGTGGGAACAGTAAGTACATAATTCAATAGAGTCATACGCCGGGAAATATGGCAAAAGCTTTAAACATCGTATCTTGGAGCGAATCCCACACCGCCTACATGGATGACAAAATGTGTGTCAATTACGCAACATTTGACTGATCTGCCAACCTTTCACGCACCCCTGTACAAATACTACTGCACAACTGTCCAAGTCAGTGTAGTAACACACAGTACATGTTTGTTTTCCAGTTGTTTGCTTGAGTCATTGTAGAATATTAAGATGTGAATTTAGCTTTAGCTTTGAGAAAAAAAAAATAAGAATGCTGGTGTCTTGATTACATAAATCCTAAATGCAGGCCGTCACGATATGTGGTAAAATGGAGATTCAACACAATCTGCATTTCACAACGAGAGTAGCGGTGTGATGTTGACACTCGGTCGCCGCTGACACGCTGAGTCATCCCTCTGTGTCCTCTCAGCTTTGTGTGCCACGCGGCATCAGTTGATGGTACAGGACAGCCGACGAGATGTTTGTTTTTTTCCCGCTGGTGTTCATCTGCAAATACACTGCATGTTTTATAGATGCTGCCTGCAGCTGTAGTCCTTGAGCAAACAGATAATTCCTGTTGTCACTGCGGCATCGCCCATCTGCTTCACTGTCCTCAGTGTTGTGGGTGTGTACTAACACTTAACAAGGTCTTCATCGATTCAATTTTCCAGGTTATGTGTTTGAAGAATGAAAACCTCTCCTTGAGCAAATATACATGTATGAATTTCTATGCAGCGCCTCAGAATGTATAGCAGTGGGAGGCAAAATCTGAAAGATTAGCGAGGTATAGAGACAAAGACAGAGGGAACAAAAAATCAGGACTCGCCAGATGAAAGATGTTGACTCTTCTTACTCAATTTTCTTTCACTCGACTACATTCTCCCTCGAAATGATGTTCTCTATTTACCTGATTTAATTTTTCCCTCCCTCGGGCCTCCTCAAATAAAGGCATTTTCAAACATAAATGTTCATGTGTATATAGGCACAGTGATAATGACTGATTCCGCCTCTCTCTCTCTCTCCTGCTGAAACTTGGTCGTTGTGATTGGGGCTCATCGTTTCCAATGCATGATTCTGCAGCACAGTCCCTCCAGTAATGACAGCAGTTAGCTTGGGTGCGTACATCTTAAACAACCGTGCTGATGTCTCCTCCTGCCTCCACTCGTTAGTCAACACAGGCAGACGCTCGCAGACATGCAGACACTGATTGATTAACATAATCCTGTGTTTTCCCACCGGGCTTTTGGGACCGTGGTGGGTGGACTTTGGACCCCCCTGCACCCATATGCATCAATCTGGTGCACTTTGAGAGCAGAATTAAGAGGCTAGAATGAAATATTAATCAGCTTATTAACTATGATGTATTATTAAATAGAATATAGCCTAATTATGAAATATGTAAAGTTTTTTAAATTAGCCCCACCTTTACCAGCTGCAACATTAAAGTGATGATCACATTCACACACAATAATTATAATGCGATCATATAGGCCCGCCATAAATACGTATATTATTTAAAATGGGCCATTCTGCATGATGAGTATACTTTTACTTTTGGTACTTAAAGTATATTTCGATGCTAATACTTTTGAAATTACATTTTGAATGCAGGACTTTAACTGGTAACAGAGTATTTAACCCTGTCCTCAAGTAAACAGTTGAATCATAAACACACATTGGTTGTATGAATATGAATGTTGATGACCATCTCAGCTCCAGCCAGTGTGCCTGCCCGTCAACACTCACGAGTCTCCTCAAAGTTTTTGAGTACAACAAAGAACACCTACTTGCTTATTTATTGGAAGTTGTAGGCTTGTAAAAGAAGTATTCATGCTTAGCTGTCCGCCCACATTCTCATGTTTCTGCTGCTGTTCAGCTTCTGTCTCTCATGCCAGCACCTCATACTGTTATCGGTTTTCCCCCGAAAATAAATGTCATTCTTTGAACTATAGGCTTTGATGTGAGGTTTACATGAATTATTCCTGCCTGAACCACTGTTCTGTTTTTTTACAACTGTGGAACTGTTGTACTGTAAAGGTATTTCTTGAAAAATCTGCAGAATGTAATATTTCAGAATCAGTAAATCTTTTTTCTTAGAATTAAAACACAACAGCTGGTTACTTGTTACACCTTTAGTCTCTCACTTTGGATCAGAACAGCAGTTATATTCCAAAAATGTATAACAAGACATGTATTCGAGAAGGTGTCGCACTAAATATTAAAATATCATTAGCAGTTATCCTAACCTGCAGATCACAGTCAGCCAGGGGTTTGTCTACTCTTTTAATTGGGTTGCTAATGAGTTGATTAAGACCTTAAGTGCAGTGGGTGTCTCTGTTTGCAGTCAAGCCAAAGCCAGGTCGTGATGGGCACTTCCTGAAGCTATCAGGGACTAAAGCAATAGCGCATGGTCCAGGGGCTCCGAAGTAAAGGTCCCCTTTTGCTGCTGTAATATAGTGAGTGAAGGCAAAGGCAATCAGCTGTGGCAGCCAGTGAGACTTCACCGGCCATCTCAAGCTGTGGCTTCTCGCCCCGTCTGTGACTTTAGGTTCACAAGGCCCGGGCATGAGCGGCACAAGGCAGCATCAATTAAACCCAGTGAGACAGTAAAAACTCTGCGCGCAAGACGAATGGTGGCTGAGCACGATCACTTTGACCTCATTTAGGTTACGACTTTGACCGTTTTTTAAGACAACTTTAATCTTTTCTCGTCCCATTGATGAATTCTCTCTCTTTGAGGGGAAAAAAAAAGCTTTAATATTCAGACCGGGACCCGGTTCAGCTCATTTCTGTCTTTTGTGCCGAGAACTTCAGTCTTGCCCCCAGTGTTTCACAGCTGCAGATACTAGCTGTGCGAGTTCAGCGGAGTGTTGTTGTTTTGACACACGTTAAGTGCAGTGTCTTGGATGTAACCGGGGGATTCCGGCCATGACTGTAATGATGCTCTTCTCAGCGGCTCTTGCTCTCCCGGTCGTACATTGCTATACATTCAAGTACAACAGTGTCCCGGTCATTAGCCCACAGCATGACCGCTGTGTCCCTGCACATTACCTGCAACGGGCATCAGAGGACCGAGGGAGAAATGAAGTGTGCAGCGTAAAGTGTACGTGAAGCACAAACTGTGACTCTCCGGGGTAGTGGGCATTGGCTGCTTGTATAGGGGCTGCGGCTGATATGTTAATATCACCAATTGTTTCCTAATTAGATGCGAGTCAGTGAGTCGTATTGTAATACTCTTCAGGGATCATTACAGAGCAAGAGAGGAAATTTATCTCCCCTGATGAATGGCGGTCCAGTCAGCAGGAATTTCGACATCGCGACCGGCGGACTGATGGGAAGATGGGGAGGGCGGCAAACTGATGGCTTTGTTCGCTGCAGTCATGTTACTTAAGTACTCCGTTTTCAGCGTGGCGCGGAGCTGCATCAAAAGTTAATCACACATTAATAGGAGCTCCGTGGAGATTTAACATTCCATGACAGCATGGGGATTGGAGCCAATAAGCCCTGAAAGATGAAGTAGTGTGATATTTGTGTGTAGGAATTAGGGTTCCATATTGGTATATAATAAGGAGCTATAAATAATCACAAGTGTAAATTATTCATATTCTTCTGTTAAGGTCAATGGCCAGTCTGATCCCTGTTGTATTCTATATTACTGAGCAGTTAGGAAAGTGGAGATGGACACAGAGTGCAGAAGAAACAGGAAGGGTTGCTTCAGGTTGGATGCGTTGCTTGGCTGGCAGGGGTGATATGTGTTTCCACAGGCGGGGGGCATTAACTACCCCGTCACATCTGGATGCATATTAATGTTCCTTCTGCACAGCACACAAATTTGAATCTGCGACAGTCATTTTTGACAGTTATTTGAGATGGTGTCTGGAATATCAAATATTATTTTGTTGTATTTTAGTAGATGCACTTATTCTTTAATTAATGTACGCTGTTGCTGAACAGTAGTTTTTTCTTCTTCTTTTTTTAAATTTCCGTTGAAACTGAAGTTGGAGCCTCTTTAGCTTCTGTACTGTGAGTATTGTGCAGTGAAACAGAATTTCTGAGCTGTGAAATGTTACAAGGGGGATTTAGATCCCATCAAATCCTCACATTTGATTGGACTGCTCAAACGTGGGCGGGCTTAGAATGCACACACCGCTGTAAAAGTTGCAGATTGATTGGTGGATGGATGTCATGACATTATTGGTTGAAAATGGTCGATACTAGCTCACATAAAAACACTTCATATTATGTTTTACAGGAAGAAACGATAATTGGATTTTGATTTATTTATCGTATTGTTAAATATGTGCACAATATGACCGGTGGCTGTGCTCTAGAAAGCAAAAGGCTATTTTTCTTTTTATCTCAAACCGGAAATTGTTCTCCTCCTTTGCATTTAACATCCCAAAAAGGTGTCCAGTTGTTTTTCTCTCTCTCTAAACCAGTGCAGGCATTTACCTTTTCTAGTCTATCTCAAAGTAATTTCCGTTGTTTGGATTGTTCTTTCCAGCTGGGGTGAGGTGGCGGAGACAAAGGCAGATGTGTCCCTGTTTGTTTTAGAAATGTCAGAGTTAAGTCTTACCAGTGTGTGTGTGTGTGTGTGTGTGTGTGTGTGTGTGTCTGTTCTGTGATGTTGCCTGTGTATGGGTGTGATATGAAACACACCCATATCCCCCCCCCCCATGTGTTGTCTCTGTTTGTGGTCCACAGGTCCTCCGCTGCATTGTTCATCCGCCTCCTCCTCCCCTGTTGAGCAACTCCCATACCCTCCCCTTTCCATTGCAGCCAATCAGAGCCAGGGAGGGTTGCTAGGTAACTGTGCGGCTCAGCCAGCCCAGGACTCTGACTCGGAGGATGGGTTTGGCCCCAATTCATTCTTAGTTAAAACTGGCTCAGGGAACCTGTATGCTCCTGCCACTGCAACTGCTGATGGTGAGTTGTGTTTTAAAACTACTGTTAGCCTTCCCCTGCTCCTGGACATGTTGTGTTATAGGTCATGCAGATGCCTGTGGGCAAGAGTATGTTTTTTTTTCTTTTTTCGAGCACCATGAGACAGAGTTGAAACTTTCAGTCGATATGTAGCCTCAGGAAAAAGTACAGAACTCTCTGAAGCAAGGTCTGCAAAGTTCAGAGCCTCACTCAAAGAGAAAGGCAATTTTGGTTCAGTGGGAGATATTTGTCACAGATATTTCTCCTCAGTTTCTCCCACCAGCACGCTGGTGGGAGAAACCTTTCACAATGCCTCTATAGGATATTCAGAAACATTCTGCATGCATCCTCCGCACCTCATAAAGAAAGTAAGGAAGGAATGAAGAGAGTTGCTTCAGTCCCTGCTTTATCATCATACATCGCTGCAAAGACTGACTGCTTTGAACTTGTATGAAAAGCAGTGATAGCCCCACGAAAGGCGTACTGTCGGGTTATATTTTGATAGCATCTCAGACATTTCTCCTTGAGGGAGATTAGGATTGAGAACTCCCTACGTGGTTTGCCATTAATAAGTGTCAGCTACTCATTCCTCTTGAAACACTCAGTGTTTCCTGCTGTTGACTTAACACTCATTCAGAATGACAGAATGACATTTGGGCTCAAAAAAGAATTCAGGAAAGAATTCAGTGACTGCAAAACATGTACAGTCCATTTACGAAGTAGCTGTCAGGTTGTATTTGTGATGCAACTGTGTGTGGCAGGGAACATAGTTTATCTTGTGGTGTTGCTATGACATTGTTTGTTTGTTCCTGTATAACCCATTGCTGTAGATTCATAGACATCTTGTGGATCATTACTGGCTTGGAAGACCTTGATGTGCACTTATTCAATGTACTTTGTTTATTACAATGCATGGCAAATGAAAAGTACATAAGAAGAATTTCCTCAAGGTAACCTGAGGAAACCCGATTTATTATTATGGTCACACAACTCCATACTTGTAACTGCAGCAGGTTACATATTCCTGTATGTGATCTGTCAATATGTAAATGTGAAATGTTGTCATTCAAACTCAGCCATTTATGCCGCATGTCTCCCAGAAGCCATCACTTTGAATGCCAAATTTTTGTTTAAATATTTGAATGTTGATGCCTTTCAACTACAACTACTTGCTGCGTCTCCCACCGGCGCGGCAACCACAAAACAAAATGAAAGGGTCTAAATAATTGATCCAGCTTCCAAGTTAACTACCCAAAGGGTTGAATTACATCAAACTCCAAAGTGCCCCAGCTGCCTGCTCAGAAAGCCCAGAGAATGAGTTATTAATCCAGACGCAAATCCCCCCCCCCCCCCCCCCCCTAATTCCAGAGTAGCAACACGCCGGTCACTGGCGGTGACATGACTGTGCTTAAGGGGACATGGGTGGGGGGGAATGGCCTTTACTGCGGCAGATTTGTCTCATAACAATGATACTGATTTGCATAGGTGCAGCATTTAGGTTGGCCTCGGGGCTTTCAGAAAGGAGTAGGAGAGCACTGAGGAGGAATATCCTCAGCTCCAGTCACGCCTTCAGTCATCTACAGGATTTGAAAGAATCCTTTTAAGTTGCAAAGTGCAGCAGGGTTCTGTGTGTCTCTTGGGTGCAAAGTCTTTCCCTGCTTGTATATCTCTGTAACATAAAACCATTCTGAGGACCTTTCACCTCGCTGCAGTTACGTATACAATAAATAAGTCAAATCTGAAAAAAAAAAGTTTATCTTTGAGATTTTTCTATGACGCTTGTCATTGTTTAATTACAGAAAATCTTTGACACTAAGGAGCCAATTACAGTCAGAGAGAGAAGAGCCTCCATTGTTCACTTAAACCACCTAATGAGCCATGTAAGCTGCTCCATGCCTTCTCGCGCAGTGAACTTCATTTTCTCAAGATGACAAAGCTAGAGTGAGCCAGCTTGGTCGTGGTGTCGATTTGTCTCACAAAAAACGGGGCTGCACACATCTGCACAGCCAGTGTGATTGAATCAAAGATTACACATTTCCCTGAATCGTCTGATCGAATTCACGGAAATGGTAATTTATGGAATTCTAATGTGTTCTGTTTCATGCATGATCTTCCGTCAGACTTCATGTTGTTATAAATGCAGTGTAATCTGGAATTACGTATGCATCTCAGGCTTTCAGTAAGAATTACACGAGCAAGAAAAAAAAAAGCTCATTTTAAAGTCACCATGGTAAAAAAAAAACAATAGCTGGAATATCAAATCATGTCTCTTTGACATACAGGTCAGTTATTGAAGAAATATTCAAATTCAGAGTTGACAGTGCAGGGGATATTTACTTTTTTTTGCTGTCAGTAAACAACCACAGAAAACCATGTGTGCCTAAAATAATTGGCTCGCAGTGTGTCTGTTGCCCTGGACAACAGGTGGCTTTTTATCACTTCGGATTGCATTTGCTCACGGTCATCTTTGAGCCCGCACACCGGACTTAAAATGTTATGCTGGATTTTGAACAAGTAAATGCTCTCAGCAGCATATCGTTATTCACATGAGTAGCCTTTGAGGCTGCAGAGTTTTGTTTTTGTTGTTGTTGTTGTTCCTCGGTATCCTGTTTTCATTCGGAAGAACACTGAGCCAGAGTTTCTGTAAGGCTGACGAAGCCGCTCGCTGAGGCCTGCGTTCCTTTTGTGGAGCATGTGTTTCCCTGTGGCCCCTGGCTTTCTCTGAGGGGCTTCTTCCTGGGGAGACTGCCAGTGGGAGCCCGCTGCCACGCTGAGCTGCAAGATCTGAAACACTGCAACCTCCACGTATTAGCATTTCTTAATGCAAAACAGCATGGGGTCGGGCCAGTGTTGGCTTTCAGTGCAGCCGGGCTCCCCCCCCCCGCACCACCGACACCACCTCACAGCTGACCAAGCAGGAAGGGCTGGGTAGAAGGCCTGGGGGACGTGGCTGTGCGTGAATTCAAATAAGTCTTTATTCAAACTGCTTAATCATCCCCCTGTATCTGCGGGGACGGTGAAAATGTGGTTAAAAGAGGTCACTCCGGAGAGTAATCCATCCACCGGACACCAAGAGGCATGAGCTATCTGAGGCTGAAGGATAATTTAATGAGTAGCACATGGCAACCCGCATGCCGTGCCCCTGTTTTTCCCAGAGAATTGCGAGGTTACATTTTTGAGTTGACATGTTAAACGTAATCGTTTTTTTTCTATTGATGTTGAGTTATCAATGAACTGCAGCCAACAGACAATTTGTCCGGTCCCGTTTGACTTGCTGTTCGTCAGCGCACGGAGTCCGCGGGTAATGCGTTTTGCATACCTACATGTCGTCTTTTCATTGACATATATCGAGATGCATCGCTTTCATTCCACAATAATTGCAGACCATCTGTGTCCTCTAACAAAATCTTCAAGCTCTTGATGGATATGCAGCGGAGTGACACACGGAGTCGAGCAGACACAACCACTTGTCTTGTTCTTGCTAAGGCAGCTCAAAAGAATGACAGAAAATCCATTTGATCTCAGAGAGGCGGAGAGATATATGCCAGGACTGGTCCTAATGGATTGGGTTGCAAACAGCAGTAAACCTCCTGTTTTTAAATTGCTGTTTTAAAAATATAACGTTTACAGAATGTTTTTTTCCATGTTTACATGTTTGAATGTACTTCTGCAACGGCTCACGTAGCCATGTTCATAGACTACGTCGTATGAAACTCGTGCTTCTAGTTCCCGTAGCTCATTTGGTGTCCTCGGTGAAAGCTGGTGGAAGGATGAACAACAGCAGGTCTTTTTCTCCTCCTGTTATTCCAGAAGGTCTTCTCCCCCTCATTCCCATCGAGAGAGCCCAGTCGAGAGCTGAGCGTTACCCCCACCATGTGTTGTTTGTGGTACCTGTTACCTCTCAAATGAGACCAGGGAAGACAGCTCGTATTCCCGCATGGCTCTTCCCTCCAGACTTCGTTAATGGTGGAGGAAACAGCACGGCCAGCAGAGAGAGCCGGCTGCAGGGAGCCAGGAGAGATATTGCAGCTTCACTGCCTCCATGACAAATTATATTTGTATTTTTATAGACAAACGCTACTCAACTGCAAACGTTGCTCTTATGATTAGCCATAGGGGCCGTGGCAGTAAGTAACATTCAATGATTCATCGGGACGCTGGATTGCTTTCGATTAATTCTGCATTGAATGGCTCACACCTCAGTGCGTAGGGCAGAGTGTCCGTGGCGTGTCACATGGTTTCATTTCATCAGGTGTGATCACCGGTGCTGTGGATTTGATCCGCTGGTCTCGTTCAGAAATAGAACTTCTCCCTGGACACTGTGCAAAGTCACACGTCACGTCTGAACCCAGTGTTCCTTATGTGGACAAATGTGGCAAGAATGATGCCACTGAAACGTTTTTCTACATAGATATACGTATAATATATATAGCTTCACATCTGAAGTTGTTTTAACATTTGACATAGCGTACATTGACTGTGCCCTTAAAAAACAATGTATCGATTTAGAGCAACTATAGCGATCAGATGGTAGCTGTTGTGAAGTATCCAATGAAATATGACCAGAATAAATATAAATGCTGGTCTCTTAAATGTAGGTGTACTGCTGTGGTGCAGGTCATTGAATTGTTTCCATGACTACTGTTGCTGATCTTTAGTCAGGCAGCGCAGCAGTATGGTGACATTTGTACTTCTCATTTGTACAGTGGCATCATTACTGACAGGTCAATGTCAATGTGATACTTTGCAGAAAATGTACGACCAGAAAATAATTTTTCTTTTGTTGATGTGTAACTCAGACAGTTGACACAAGAAAATGTACTCTCATAAAAAAGTTGTAACATTCTGAAACGTTCATGTCTGTTCATTTTACAATATAATTGAAATAACTGTATTGCATTTAAAACAACATGGCTTTTGGCAAAGTAGAGTACTAACACACCTTCACCATAAAAAAAAGTATTGCAATCCCTCAATTTAATTAGACTGTCATATTTAGGTCATTTTGAATGATTTATTTAAGGAGCTTTGTTGAGTTGTGTCTTCTTTGGATAAAACCCAAATACAGTCTCCAAGAATCCCCAATGCAGTTTTCAAATCATATAATAAATGCATTTGAAATTCAAGATAGCACATATGTATGTGTTATCTTCCACCAAAAGCTCTTAATAATATGTTTTAAAATGTGTGTTCTACACCTGGTACGGGATCAACATGCACATTGATTCACTATCATGAGATACGTTTGCCTGATATTTATTTTCTTGAGTAAATAGTGAACATGCTCAGAGATCCCATAGAAATCCATTACCTAGTTGTGCATCAGTTTAAACATTTCAAATGTAACTTTTTCACAGTTCAGCTATTTGGTCCCTCACCAGTTGGATAGTTGCCTCCCAGCAAATACAACATCTAACCATGAGACAGACGCTGCTGTTATCTCTCATGGTGGGGGTTGAGGTCTTGGCTAATGAAATGGATTTGCCTTAATTACTCATCTAGAATAGCGTCGGGAGGCCTTAACCAGTCCATACATCTGTTAGGAAGAAAAATGAAAAACCCACATTCACAGACTGAATGGATATCTTTAGGCTTCTGTCTTGAATGTTGCGTGAAGGTTTGGTTCTTGTAGCCAAGTCCCCCTTCTATGTCTCTCTGGTAACAAATTAATCTCCTTTTCATGCCAATTTCCTTGTGCAAAGCAGGTCAAAAGAAAATCATTTGTTTTTTTCTCTGTCCTTTGGATAGCAGTGAATAATTGTTGCTGAGTCACCACATTCGTGGGGGTCGTGTGGCTTTGTCTCATGAACTGTCCTTTATGTCCCGCTTCTCATCTTTCTGTTCAACTTCCCCCGAAAATAGCAGTGACTACTTACCTGGCTGTTGAAGGGTGATTGAAGGGACAAGGGAAGACACGCATACAGTCAAGTGGTGAATGTAAATCACGATGCAGCGCTCGTCCTTTTTCTGGAGAACGAGTTCGACGATGCATTCAAATGGAGATGGGTTGTATGCAAATCAGGAGGACAGGGAAGTAGGCACATTTCCTGCGGCAACTCTTCCATGTGGACTGTAAAGATTCTTTTAAATACTTTATAATCATTTGTGGCTACTGACAAATAATAAAGCAGCAGAACTTGGCACTTTGGAAACTTGATTTAAATGATTGGATTGTGATCAAATATTTCAGATTTGTATGTTACGAACCTAAATCTATTCCTGCATCCAGTTTAATCATTTCGTGTAATTTAGAATAAATACATTTGGGTTCTAAATATGTTTTCTTTGGGGAGATACAATAGCTTTAAACTGTGATTTGTCACTCCGTAGTATGTTCAGCTGATTTACTTTGATCCAATCTCACTCGTGCTCGCCCTCGACTAACCTGTTGTGACGTTTTGAGAACAGTTTGCCTCAACAGCCGACATGTTAATATTCCAGCTTGTTTTAAGCTGCAATATTGCGAAACACTTGACACTGAAACAGGCAACCTGTTTCCTGTCATTTTTGAGCCGTAGCGCGACTTTCAATTTATTGCAAGTATGGTCCTCGGATTTAAAAAGAAAAAAAGAAAAGAGAAGTGTGAGAAAAATGAATCACACAAAAATGCCCCACATTCGCGTCATCGTCACACGAAGTAAAGCATTTGTTTACCGAGCACTAAATGCATTCCTAGTGAAGTGATGCATTTGTCCTTGTGTTATATTTCTCTGCGTATGTCTGTGCCGTCCTTGCATCGAATTTGCATAACCTTATTAATGGCTTTAGGCATCAAGTACATTACTGAGCGGGAGGGAGGTCATCAACAACTGTGCGGTTTTACCTCAGACCGGTCTATTGTTCATCAGGACTGTGGTGCGCCTCTCTCTCTCTCTCTCACTGGTTCGGCTAATTACGAGGGCAACATTGTGCAAAAGTGTACTCAGTATGGGGCCATCTATCAGTGTGGCGGATGCATAACGTGGCATTCAATTTCTGCCAGGGGTTCATCCTATGGAACATGTGCGCTGTGAGGCAGAGAGCCAGGTTCAACATAGAGTCTGAAGGTTGTTGACTACAAATGAAAGCTACAGAGTAAAGATATAAATGAGCTGAATTGCTAAACTCTCTGTAAAGCTTGCTGGAAGAGGCGTTAGCATGTGCTTGAGGATGAAACTACATTTCAGTCTTGTTGTTCCTTGCCGAGCCAATCGTTTGCACATTACCTGAGAGCACAAAGGGCTCTCTCTCGCTCCGCTTTCCTAAAATGCCTCAAGCAACGAAGCGTAATGCTACTTTGTTCTCAGTTTTGCACCTCAGTGGCCTGTGCATCAGTCTGCCTTGATTGACACATGTTGATATAGCATCTTCGTGTTCCCCTGCAGAACCTGAAATGACACTCAGCTTCTTGACTGGCGCGAGCAGATATCGCTTCAACAAAGGAACTGATTATACAAAATAAGCCCTTTATGTGTCTAGATTCTGCTCCCTCTGCTGTAAATTGGCAATTTAGTGTTGGGGATATCTGTGAAATAAAGGAGGCTTGCTGCTTTAAAGAAAAGACACTCTTTCATTCTCAGTCAAGCCAGGAGTTCATTGATTGATGAATGGCTTAATAAATGTGGAAATAAATGGATAGAGAGTGCACAAGGACATTGGTCTTCTTTCTTGTGAAGTGCAAGGAGCATCAAATAGTGCATATGGGACCACTGGGTACAATCTGTTCCTATAGACTTCATATCTAATAGTTGTAATACCTCTGATGGGAAGTGACAACAGAGCTGGTAAAATAAGAAACAAAGAGAAACAAAAAGAGACCGTTTTGGCTGCTAAAAGCTCTGGAACAGTACGTGACCACTGGAATCACTTCTAATGAGCTTGACCACATGCAAGTAGCTAAATCTGAGGTTTCAGTTTCAGAAAATCGCTTCAGGCGAGCCGTGGTAAAGCATTTTGCACAAGGCTATTGTTAATAAAAAAACAAACTGCATGGTGTCATTTTCAATCAAAACCTGAGTTTAGACAAACCAAATCAAATCCTGCTTTCATCGTTGAGGAAACATTTCAAGGTTTAGACTATATCTGCCTTCTAAAAACCGTTATCGATGCCTTCATATTGTAATAGTCGATTTAACTCCTTGTTCTCTGGCATCAGCCTCCAGCTCATCCGAAACTCTGCTGCTAGTAAACATGACCACATGCCACCGATCCTGGCTTCCACTGTCTACCCTTACAATTGATTATAAATGTTGTTGTTGATGAAGTTATTTATCATCTTCTCTTGTTGCCCTATCTCCCTTCTCGCACCCCGAGATCCTCGTATGCGTCGTTCCTTGTTGTTCCAAGATCCAGATGCTTACACAAAGGAGATAGAGCCTTTGCATTAGGAGCTAATCGACTCTGGAATTATCTGCCAAAGGAGATCAAAATCACTCTTAAAAACCCACTTTCTTATAAATTGCTTTTCTGTGATTTTAACATATATATATATATTACATTTAAGTTTGTTTTACTCTCTTTGTTTACGTATTTAGTTTTTGGCTTTGACTTCAATTCATAAATTTTATGTTTTAAATCTGTTCTGTTTTTATTGTAAAGCAGATTGCAACTGCGTTTTACAACATAAAGTTTATTATTATTATGCATGCTCAAACATCATTCCCCAGCTAAATAAATGTAAAGAAGAAGAAGAAGCCAGCTCGGCCGTTTACACAGGAGCCAGTGTTCGGTCTGACTGCCACAGGTCTCTGTGGGAGGCAGAAGGCACACTCTGATAGAGACCAGTTAGCAGAAATAATGAGTAGAAGAGGGGCGTTTTTTGTGAGTGGTTCACATAAGGGCTTTGCAGCACTTCACTGAAATTAGTTTAGGTGTTAATTTTTGCACTGCTGGTGAAAATCTGGCTAATCATTCATCAGCCATGTTGCAGCTTGGGGAGTTGAAATAACACCATAAGGCTCTTCTTACCCTGCTAGCAACCTTTTTTTTGGAATATGCACCCGCAAAGGATCTGCAGTGGCGTTGAATATATATATATATTTTTTTCCCTCTTTCGCTTTCAGACGGAGCCTTTCAGAACCATTCTCGGCTGCGGACGCCTCCTCTACCGCTCTCCCACTCCCACTCGCCCAATCATCAGCACCATGCGGCCTCCATTAACTCCTTGAACAGGGGCAACTACACACCGCGGAGTAACCCAAGCCCCGCGCCCACAGACAGCTCTGTCCCTCCTGAGGGTCCGGCCGGAGGTCAAGACTCCGGCAGCACGCAGGACAACTGGCTGCTCAACAGCAACATCCCCCTGGAAACGAGGTACTGACTGGTGACTTGTCTCCCCGACCATGTACAGAGATGTCGGCAAGTCTGAGCTTGAGTTTTTCATGCTGTCTGCTCCATATTAAATTACCGCAGTGCTTACAAGGAGCAAAGTAATGAAATGGAGAATATCCTGCTAGGGGCGAAGGCCTGCGTTTGAGATTTGAGAGAACGTGATTTTGTGGCAAACAAGAGAAAAGTGCTGCTTTTGGGTCTTTGTCCGACGTTAGCAATCCCAACATAGAGTAATTACGATCATGCTGGATGTGAAACGGTTCTTGCAAAATTACATTTGGGCTCCCGTGAGCAGGCTTCATAGCTCCTCCACTTCAGCCCTGAGTTATATTTATTATTTCATATTAATCAGTGCCCGGTTCTCGAGCACATTTCTCAACAGGAGACCCTTGTGTGAAGTGGATCTGTCAAGTGTTATTGTAATAAAGAGAATATCTGTTGGTATTTCTTCTGCTGGTCTTATTGCAAGGTGGAGTGAAATCAAGAATAGCGTGGCATGTTATCGCAAACCTCATAATGATCTCAATAATCTCTCTATAAGCTTTTTTTCCTTCATTTAGAAGATTTGATTCGACGAATCTATTCAAAGCCATCCAATAGCAAACCTTAGACCTCACTGTTGGCTGTAGTGTATACAGTAAAAACATGCTGGCATAAATGAAACCGTTGTTGACAGGAGGAGACTAGCTAATAGCTTAGTTGGCGCGGCTAAACACCAGCCATGAAGAGAATGACTGTCTCTTCCTTCAGTTTTTGTGAGACGCTTCAGTCAACAGGAAAATGAGCATCAATTTGGGCTGGTGGAAGGACAGTTAGTGGGATAATGAATGATTACATGTCATCCAGCTCCAAAGTTAATCCCGCACAGGTATTCCCTGTGGAGCAGAAACCAGATGGCGAAGAGAGGGAATCAGCAACAGGCAAGAGGGCTGCTCAAACCACATATGTAGTCTGTATGACCTGTTGTCTTGCAAAAATGATCAACTACTAAGGTTCTAATCATGAATTTGAAACCATTAGTGATATCTACACAGACACACACATATTTTAATTTCCCTTTTACTTAGTTAATAGTATTGGAATGGACCTCTCTGGTCACTTTTGTGAAATTGAATGGCCCTGACAAACTGCACTGGTAGGTCTTGTTCTGCTCTGCCAGTGGCGAGATGCCAGCATTTGGAAGGCCCTCTCCAGCCTCTCCATTTTATTTAGAATTTCTGCCAAGTGTTGCTCCCTCTCTTCTTTAAAAATTGCATTCTTTCCCGGAACACAAGCTTGAGAGACCACGAACAGACAACAAAAACAAGGCTTTTCTCTTGTACCACTGGACGTGTTCAGCCTGCCCGTTGCATGTGGACAGTTCATTTCTACATTGCATTGCTGCAGGGGGAGTGCATCATGGGGAGGAATGAGACACGCGCCTCTAGAAACGTTAGAACGAACTGAAAATGTGTTGTGTTTTTTTCCATTAAATGCCACTCAACTTTACTTAAGGATAATATCCAGTGTGGACGCTATGGAACTTTAGTGCATTTGTAATTCAAAATTAAGATATTGAAAAGTGTTTTGTCTGAAATAAGTGTTAGAAAGCTTAAGGTTCTCATTTGTGAGTGATGCATTGTTTTCTTCCAATCACAACCTTAAAGGAGCCAGAATACTCTAATGTTTATCAGAGAAGAGCAAGACGCTTGCAGAGAAGGGCAGGGCTCGTACAAAACAAGGTATGGCAGAGCCCAAACGAGGGGGATCAAGAGAGCTAGATGTTATTTGTCTCACACCTTTGTAGAAGTAGTTTCATAAGGGCCTTGGTGTCTTTGTCCCACGCCGTCCGTCTTGACCCCCCATTTGTCAGTTGTTGTTGTTGTTGTTGTTGATGTTGATGTTGCTTGGTGATCACATACTGTATTGGCATTTCTGTGTCTCTTGCACGCACATCTCACACTCGCTTCATATCCATCTTTCCACCTGTATGTAGAAACATAGCAAAGCAGGCATTCCTAGAGACTTTACAGGACAACCTCATTGAGATGGACATTCTGGCATCGGCACGCCACGATGCCTCGTACAACGACGGGTATGTTGCATGTTTGCTATTTGGCTCACGCCACTGTCACAATCTGCTTTCCAACAACAGTGATGCTTGTGCTATTTTTCCATCAGACATCCTCTGTTTTGAAATGCTGTCAATCACTAGCGTGCGTCTCCTGCTGTACCACAATCTTTGCCATGTTTGTCCCTTCCCTCTTTGATACAACGAACAATTTGCATCAAGTCACATTGTTGGGTTGCATTGCTTCTGAATAATGTTAAGCATGACCGCTTTATGAAACACAGTTGCCCTGTGTTATCTCCTATTGCCGGAATAGGATATGCCAGAGATTTGTCCTGATGGTTAATAAATAAAATGTGGTCTCGGTGACTTTCCACATCATACATTGTAATGTGACACTCAATCACGTGCCATGTCCCTGTCGCTCAGGAGCTTTGTGTGAACTTGTCAGTAAAACGGCCTTCACAACAGCGACCGCCCCACCACCGGCTCTCTGACGGGCCGATCATATGGCTCTTGGACATGCAGCTCGACACATGTTTTCCGAGCTCGCCGTCCGTGTTCTTCAAGGGCGAATACATCTGCTGAACTCCTTGCTGCAACCGTATATATGCTGCATCTCTCCTGTGGACAGCCTCGATACATAGTTACCGGGAATTACTCGGCACCGCGCAGGGATGACTACGTAAACAAGAGCCAGCTGCGGTCGCTAGTGCTGTAAATTAGATTTAATATTGATTCGCAGTTTCGACTGAGCAAAAGCCAGTATGCTTTGGCATTCTCACTAATCTAGCAGAGGCGTGACTATGGTAACAGTATTGAATGTGCTTGGAAGCAGAATTACTCACCAGTGGAAGGGACTGCACTTGGACTCACAGTAACCTACAGTGTTGTGATGACAGACATCCCTTAGAAATGAGGGTTCTCTGTGAAGACTAACAACAGATTTTGTCTTCCTCCCAAGGCACTTCCTGTTCAAACCAGGTGGGACGTCCCCAATGTATTGCACAACATCACCAGGATACCCTTTGACCTCCAGCACGGTCTACTCGCCTCCCCCGCGCCCCCTGCCCCGCAACACCTTCTCTCGACCCGCCTTCAGCCTGAAGAAACCCTACAAGCACTGCAACTGGAAGTGCGCCGCTCTCAGCGCCATCCTCATCTCAGTAACACTGCTGTTCCTGTTGGCCTACTTCATCGGTGAGTCACCTTTGAATGCCTCTGCACGCCCGGGTGAGCGCCTCTACCTATCCGCCCCCGGCCCCACCTCTCACTTAACTGCAGACACAGGATGAGTCCATGCTCTGTTATGTTCCCTCTCTCATCATCCGTTTTAATAGTGTTGAATCTGCACTCCGCTGCCTTATATGAGCTTGGTTATATAGGGAGTTATAGATTGACTCCTCGCCCACGCACCTCGTCTGAAATAAGATTATCATTCATAGATTGGGTTGACTGAATTCAAAGAGATGGGCAATGCAGTTTCTTGCTCTTGTGAATAGGTCAGAGAGGGAATGAATTAAAAAATGCATCAGCCATCACACAGGAGAGGACTTGCACGTTTAGAATATTCATCGTGTTTGATTTAAGATTCTCTGACCAGCATACAGGCCCAGTTGGGTTGAGGACCATCAGCTGTGAAATTTGAGTTCTGCTATTAAATCAGTTCTTCTCTTTTTGACTGCTATCATTCCCTCAGGAAATGATATCCATATCCAAGAATACAGTCTCTTATTTATTTGTGTGATCGATACACAAGACTGATTACACATTTCTCGTGTAAACAGTGAAACGAAGGAGCAGTTGATAAAGACGCAAAATCAAAAACTAAAAAGGGAAGTTGAATGTACATGTAATAGGATTCTGCAAGTAATCGCTGTGGTGTTGCTTCTCAGAGATCACTTATCTGTGTTCCCAACTCTGTGGATTTTTGTGTTGGTTTTCTTTCTGGTCTGTCCAACTATCACTTGGTGACCCAGTTCATCCTCTGTTTATTCCAGTAATACTAGAGGTTGAATCGCTATGGTTAAATCAATCAGGGAAGGCTTATTAAGAGAATATGTGTAATATTACTTCAACCAAAAATCGATACAAGAGAGTTCACAGGTGCACAGCAACCAACAAGAACAGCAGCATCTGCAGTAACAGTGGGATCATGTAGAGAACGTGGGGTGGAAATGTGAGGTTGGTGGATTTTGATCCATTCAAGGCCACGTAGCAAACGGTTTTGGATCATGGGTGAGGTAAGTAAACCACACGTTATCTGAATTAGTGTTATAAGCTTGGCTAAGGTTGGAAATTTGAGAGTTGAGAGGATTTGAAAGGAATCAGTGACTGGGTTCAGGACAAACGGAGACGGGTAAAGCTTCTTAAAATGTAATGTCAAACAGGTGTGTTTGAGGTGTGGATTTAGATGTTGTTGAATATCTTGGTTGCCTCTTTTGGTAGACAGTTCCTTCATGAAAAAGCCAGCAGAATCCTTTTCATACAAGTAATGAAGGTTCTGCCCCTGTCGTTGTTACTCATTCAAATAAGGATCTAATTCATACTTCTGTTGAATATATTTGACCAATATGTGCACCTGATTGGTTTTGAATAACTGTAACATATAAATGGCTACACTGTTGACTTCGTTCTCGCACGGAAAATAAATATTCTTGGTGAGAACATTGTATTTTATAGTCAATGACAGAAGAGCCAGATCTATCTGCATGGCCTTCATCAGTGAGATAAATTAAATCTTTATTGAGGACATTTTGTTATAGATATGCATTATGCTGTAACAATCACAGAGGAAATCGTTTCTGCTTCTCCTCGAGGCCAAACAAACTGAAATCTGATTATTCATTTTTTTTTGTTTTTTTGGTTTCCAGAGCCATTTAAATTGTTTAATTTGAAATTCCGAACAGTGCTGGATTGACAAAAAAAAAAAAAGAACGAGCCGGTTGCTGCTCATGGATATTATCGAAGTATCCAGTCATTTTGAATCAGTGACGACGGGTGTGAGAACGTTCTGGTTTGGCTTGTGTTTAGCATCAGCAGTGCGGTTTGGCTGTAGAAGTAGAGATACAGTACGTGTCTGCAGTTTACTGCTTTAACTTGGCCAAAAGCCAGAGAGCCCCGTCAGCCTGATCGTGCTTAATCAGACTGTGTAATTATACCCTACAAAAACTCAGAACATCTCCCGATGCACCACAAGTAAACATGTTGGAGACCAAACCTCACCCTATGATCGGAATTTCCAATCAAGAACGAGGGCCATATTTAATTAAAGGCTGATGAGAAAATACATTTAATTCCTAGTGCAATTAATTATTGAGGCCTGTAATTGGGAACGCCGGGTGAGATGTCTAATGAACCCAATTATGCCTCGTGACAGATGTTTTGACTTGCAGCATGGTTTTATTTTGTCACAGCTTTGTAAATGGGCACATTTTGAAGTGCAAAAAGGTCGGGGGTTTAAGATGGCACTATTTTCTCTGTGGTCGCTCGCTCATTAGCACATTTATTATATGTTCCTCATTTTAAGGTCATCAGTATCCTCCTGTGTTCATGTCTATTCACCCTGGGTATCTAGCCAAGGACGGAAAGGTTGGGCCCCAGAAATGTTTTTTCACTGCATGATCATCCACCTCGGAAAAGGCCCCTCTGCAACACAGATTTGACCTGTTTCTCCGTCTTTTAGTAGGATATCACTGCTTTGTTTGATTTGGCTTTTCATTTTCCCAAGCTGATATTTGCTTTATCTCGGTTTGTTAATATGATGTTACTCTGAATGAAAAACAAACTCAGTCTTCTTATTTGTAATCTTGAATGAATACGACGAGGGCGATTGTGGCTCAGTGGCAGAGCAGGGTCTTCAATCAGAGGATCGGCGGTTCTATCCTCGGCTCCACTCGTCCGTGTCCTTGGGCAAGACACTTAACCCCAAATTGCTCTCGTATCTGTGCCTACGCTGTGTTAATGTTTTATGAATGTTAGATAGTCCTGATCGACAGGCGGCACCTTTCATGTCATCAGTGTATGAATGGGTGTGAATGGGTGACTGATGACATGTAGTGTCGAACGACTAGAACAGCGCTACCCAAGTACACGTCCATTTACTGCTCTTTTTGTGAACGTTAAATCAATCTAGGATATTATCTAAAGACTAAAATCTTCCAAGTACAAAATATTTATCTTTTGATGCAATGAATTACTTTATTGGCCATGAAAAAAACTTTCAGTGAAACTCCCATTTCTTTTTTAAAATCCTATAATACTCAATATTTATCGGGAATGCTGCATTCACGTACCATGATGCACAGCTACTTACCCCAGCTAGGTCTGCTAGGCTGTTTGAATGTGTTAGCATGCTAACGTTTCTGTCAAAGCAGTTGTCATTCTAATGTGACATGTAACTGTCCATGTATTATATGGATGCAAAAGAATATAGCTTTATGTTACTGGCAAACATCAGTGGAAAAAAATGAACATTCCCACATTATTGCTTCTAATCAGTGAAAGTTTGAAAGTGCGTTAGCCACTTACAGCTCACTAGCATGTAGCATTACACTGGTTGTGTATTGTTGCAAGCACAGCAATGAATTTTTCCATTTTAGGTTATTGTACTTTGCGGCACACATTAATCATTTCTACAGTTATTAAAGTCGTGGTGATAGGGTTGAAACCTATATGCCTTCTGATATTGATTGTTTGTTTCTTTAAACAAATTTAAATCTGCCATTTCGCACTGCAGTACCAAAGAAAATACTCCCTGATGCATCATAAGTAGAAATGCACCAATTTCACTTTTTTGGTTGATTCTGATCTTTTTTAAAGTCTGACCTGCAGATTCAGATTTTTGCTGATTTCATTTTTTCTAACAGCAATGCTCAAACAATAATTTCAAACATCCCGAAGTCAACCATCCTAAATGTAATGTTTTACTTTGTTATTGTCGTCTATAGTGGTTATTTGCATAAAAACACAATACAAATGATTAGAAAATAATTGATAGGCTATTTTTAATAAGACACTTGAATAACAGCAAGTGAAAAGCTTGTTTGATGATATACTGAAAATGAATCATAAACACCCACCAGCTATACATAATCTTTCATTATTGTCTTTGGGTGTCTTTAGAGAAATATAACATGGCAGTGGTGCTATGTCTCCAAGCTACAAACCAGTTACGTTATTTACATGGAAATATATACTTCCTATAATTAAGTTCTTCCCAATGTGGATATTGAAAAGATTGATTTGCACCAGACTTGTAATGGCCCAATTCTGAAGGAAGGAAATGTATTATCCCCAGCTCAGACATGGCCAGAACACACATTTTATATTCCAGTCAGTCTATGTTGTGTTTACCGTAGCTTTCTTTCACATTGTTATTTTTGTTTTGTTTTCAACATTATATTTTTGGCATGTTCGTTTTTATTTTTGACTATATTGCAAAAATAGGGGGGGACAAAAAGAGGGGTATGACATGCAACAAAGGTCCAAAGGCCGGAATTCAACCGGGGATGTTGCGGTTACATGGTATGCACTGCAGATACTCGACAGTACTTTCTTTTAATGAAATACAGCATGACCGTATTAGAATGAAGTGGTGCTAGAATGACGTGTGGCTGTAAATGTTATCTGCCTCAAATTATTACCTGGAAATGTACAATTGTGTGCAATTTTAAATGATTCAACACACATTGAACACAATGGTCATTTACACAACAGTCTGCCAACGGAAGAGAGGTGTTCATGCGATGTTCAGGTGACAAATGAGCAACCGATCGCTTCTGTGTCTAGCACCTATTTATAAGAGATTAATTAACCATATGGTTGAAGTATTTTTTAAACCAAGGTGTGCACGAGATTATTCTATCCTGGCTTTCTTTTTTTTCTTTTTTTTAATACCTCAAGAGTTTGCCTCTTTTAGATGCGAACAGTATTTGATGATTTTGACGAGTTAGATGAGGGAAAAAAAGGGCTCAGCTCATCACAGCCTCCCTTGAAGTGTGCACTAGATGGAAAGTGCTCCTCAGATCAGAGGATAGAGGCACAGGAATGCTGGCAGATGACCCACAGCAATAAGCGCTGGCTTCCTCGGATTGGCTGAGAAGCCTTCTACTACAGTACCTCTGTTGCCTAATTGGCACATGGCGTGACCCAACTTCCTGCAAAGAGTTAAGTGAAAAGAGGGCACAGCGTGTGCTCAGGACAAAATGGGCGATGCTGCGGAGTGCAGTACTCTTGACAGGTCTGTGGCATCGCTGGAACACAGACACAGCTTGTCTCTGCCAGTGGCCATCTCATTAGAAGTGCCTTGTTGCTCCCACGACCTGTCTTCATTTTTGCAGCCAATTGCAGCAACTTTCTGAGCGTCGCCGGCCGATGTTTTGCAAAGTTTGGAAGGCAAGCAAAACAAAATCAGGAGGCTCTTCACTGGCTCCGGTCCAATGCTCTGCATATCAGAGATACCAAGAAGGCGTTGAAGAAAATCTTTGGATTTAGGATGGGAGGGGGACGCCTCCTCAAGCGTTTTCCATTAGAGACATCAGGGACAGACGGGATAAAGAATGGGACTCACAAAGACGTGATTACGAGGACACTTGGAATGACACCGTGCTTGGTGACTTTGCGTTGGTTCTGCCGGAATCAGACACTGACTCTCCCCCCCCCCCCCCCCGTTTCGCCAGTCGATGTAGAGCTACAAATCAAAAGAAGTGTCTTTCTGGAGCTTACAAAATGACAAACAAAGCCATCTGTCTCCTCATTGGTCGTCCTCCACCGACACAGTCACTTCCACAGGCACTGGACAGACACAGAACAGATGCTGGTGTTGCAGTTGAACTGAATGCTTTTAGGGATTGTTAGTGTTGTCTTTTGCCCGGTAACCACGCTGTTGGTACCCACCTTTCTTCACAAATCCATTGAAAAATCTCAGTAAACATATGGTACTGTTTATCTAGTGTGTGCATCATGAAAATATTTGGTTTTCTTTGAACGTATCGTGCACATCTAGTTTTATTATTTTTTTAAACTAATAAATGGCGGAACCACACAGGGTGATGTTCTCTGATACGTCTGCGTTTCCTCTGTAAATGACCCGATGTATTCGATTCATCAGACACTATAGCTTGGTTTGATCTGCCACTTTGTCAAGTTCATACGGTGGTTTCAGTCAATTTGAAGTTAATAGCTGAGCTTGGTCAAGTAAACATCCTTATATTCTTGGGGAATCACTGCTGTAGGATTTTGAAGTGGAGCCATTTAATATGATATCCATTGCTTAATGAAGCAACTTGCGGTAATATGTTTGGTAAATAAACAATAAAGCACTTTTTCTTTTGACTCGAATGAAGGTTGCAGCAATCAGTGTGCGCCTGTGCTTTTTTTTAATCTAAAGTTTGCTGACCTTGCTCTGAGATGGAAGATGCGCAGAATCTCTCCTTTTGCTTCTACACATTTTGTTTTCATGATGAAGTTGCACAATATTTGTTAGTATCATATTCCGGGAATAAAAACGTGCATGTGTAATCAGACCCACTCGTCACCGATACTCGATCCAGCTATTTGAGTCAGTGGCCGATATCAACATTAGATCAGTGCATGCCTAAACAGCATCATACTTAAGAGTTAGTTGGAGTTCCTTGTGCTTTTAAAATAATCTAAATCTTTCATTAGCAGACATGAGACTGCGGGAAGTGGAGTAGGTCCTGAGTAAGGTGATATAAGACGACACGCTCACGTCAAGTGTTTGTGTTTGTTGTTAATGAACAAACTAAATTTGAAGGACCCCAGTCAGGATCATTGTTATCGAAACCAAAAGTGTCCATTTGACTTTTGTTTCCTAAAGGAATCAAAAGAAAATACATTTTAAATGTGAATATATGTACGGTATTAAAAAAAAGAAGTTTCTTTAATTTATTCTTTTTTTGCAGCGGTATAACAATAAGAAATGTTAAGTCCTCCAACAAATCTATTTTTTCCCAATGTATCCAAATAATGAAAGGCACAGTCAGTCTGAACAGTCACTGACATGAAGTAGTTAATGTTCTTGTAAAAGGGAAAAAAACACAAAAGGGGAAACCAACATTTAGAGGACTAGAGAGGCCTTTCTCTCTGCTTCAGTCTAACACCTTCAGATAATTTCACTCTTTATAATTGGATTGTGCTGTTATTTACTTGAGGAGCTTAAGAGAACCAACAAACCAATAAAATAGCTATATTGAGTTTCTGGGCCTTTTCTGCTGACCGTTCACTTCCAAGGTGGCTTTTGCCTTGCTAAGCTCGTCTTGTCCATTTTCTTATTGGTGATCTGTCATGGTCAGCCCCTCCTCCTCTGTCCTTCTCTCTGCTGCCATTGTTCCAAAGGACATTCCTTTTGTCGACCTTGTAAAATACCAGCATGCTTCATCCGCTGTGTTCACATTGAAACACCCTAGTGTCTCCCTGCTGATGTGTTGTTTTTTTCCTCCTTTTGTCCCCTACTTTTGCAAAAGAATGGAAAGGTAATGGGGTTGGAAAAATGACAGGGCACCGGGGAGGGTCCGTGCCGATGTTGGTGTGGTGAGACAGATGTTGTCCCATGAGGTCAGGACAGCATTCATCTTCTGATCTCACTGCTCAGCACTTTAAAAAAAAACATGCCATTAACCATTAAACCACGTATTGTTCTTTGTTCTTTGGAATCTACTTCCTGTGCCTCCTACTCACAGCTGTTACCTTTGGATAATTACCCCCCACCCCAGAAAAACAAAAAGTTTCCTGAGTGTTTTGGGTTGCTTTGAATGTAATTTAGAGAGCATCATTTTTTTTTTTGCTTGGATGAAATTCGTGTTAAAGTCATCTGCACATAACTGGATTCTGAGGTTGTTTTTTTTCTGTTTGATATTGCAGCCATGCACCTTTTTGGATTAAACTGGCACCTGCAACCGATGCAGAGACAGATGTACCAGCTGTCAGAGGACAACACAAGTGGCCTACCGTTTCCTACTGACCTGGGCCTGCCACCACTGGGCAACACAGGCTTGGAAATACCAAACCGCAAGGGAAAAGATGAGAGTAAGTGCCTTTTTCTATAAGGATAATGCATTTTTACGACTACCGGTCTAACACAACATTTACCAGCTCCCGACACAGAACAGTTGCTACCAGCAACCCCTCTGCTACCAGCTGTTACTGACAGGGTCGCTACAATATGGATGAAGTACCTTTGACATACCTCTCACTAGGACTGTTAACAAAAAAGGTTGAACGGCAAGATGCTTTTAACAGTACATGTCCGACTCGCTAGCTTCTAAGCTAATTTTAACATTACGGCCAATGGGGAAATGCTAACCGCGCTTAGCATTAGCGAATATATAATATATCTTTGTACAAAATTATGTTCATAGAAGAAGACAACTTTAGTACTGTTAAAAGCATCTTGCTGTTCAACAGGGACACCTGCGGCTTATAGACCAGTGCGGCTTATCTATGTACAAATTCTTTATTCTTTTAAAAATCAGCTGGTGCGGCCTATATACTGGTGCACTCTATAGTCCGGAAAGTAGGGTACATGTGTTTGTTTGTCAACTTATAATTAAGTAAATCTTCTGAAATGTGTCTTGATTTTCTCCAGGATGGTTAGCATAACTCTCAGTTTACTGTAGTACACTGTTGCGCCCGCATTGGAAAAGAACAACATTGCACAAGGAAAAAAAAAGTTTTTCAAATCTTAAAGTTTAAAGATGACATTTTGGAGCTCAAGCAAGTTTGTTATTATTTTGTCATCCAGTTTCAAACATTGTGTTCACTCGTCTCCATGGTATGCAGAGGGATCTGCATTATAATCCTATGAAAGTTGTTGTAAGTGGGAAAGTGCTATTTGTTCCTGGAGGGAGAAAATGGGGGCAGCTTAAGGGACCGAGTATCCAGGGGCTGGAGGGGGATTATCCACTCTGTCCTCTTCAGAACGGATGTGATCCTTTCATCTCCTAGTCTGGGCTGCCTTTTCCTGGCAGCCAAAGAAAGCATGTGCTCACCCCACGGTACCAACCGCTCGACTCGAGGAAAGTTTGCTCTGCTCCGTTCTCGAACAAATGGGCCCAGATTCAAACATGTGATTTGCCACTGGCAGAGTACAATAGGTAGGAGACGGGGTCATTACCATATAGATGAATCCAGGAGTTGTCTTTTTTCATTTACCAGACAGCAGAAAGTGTGTTTAGCTGACAACAAGCCCAGCTACAGCTGAGCTTTAGACCCTGCACGGCAGCCGTCGCTGATCGGAAATCAATAGCCATAGTTTTCCAAATAAGTCTCATTCTGCAGCGCTGTCGCCAGAAACAATGATGAGCTATCTGATGTTTTATTAAGGTGATGCAGATGCGCTGAAATCCAGGCAAGTTTCTCTCTTCCTGCGTCTTTCCATCAACGCATTATGTTGTAGTTAAGCCTGCAGAACAACAACCATTTATTTAACCATGAGGCCCATTATCACTCTTCTCTGTTCATGATTTATTTAAACAGCCTGATAAGTACACCATTAATGTGCTGCATGAATACAAACACACCCCGACGACATGTGGAAAAGGAGCCTGTGTGTTGTTACATTATGTAAAGCCCAGATCTAGGGAGAGTGTGCCCCGTCTACTCTGATAAAACCCTTCACCACTGATGGACTTTTGAGAACACCGCCATCTGCCCCACTCTGCGTAACCTAAAGCCGTGTCTGCCACCAAGTCCTGGGGGTAGTTTGTGTCGAGGTCTGCTTTAGTAGACATCGGTGCTGAAATTAGCTCCTCTACATGAGCAAACAGATGTTCGCCATTTCCACGGAGTCCAATATAAGGTGTATTATGGAGCATATGGACGACTTTTGGCAGTGGATTCACTAGTACGTACCTGAGGAGGTTTCTAGCATTAGAGATCCCTCCCTGCCACAACTACAATTTTCACTTTATTACTTTTATTTAAATTATAACTGCATTTTATCACAGTATTGAAGCAGTTCTATTTTCTCGTAATATTTTAACTCCATATGTTCAACCTTTTTAATCACAGCGTTAGAACCTTTCACTTTGATGAGCAGTGAAAAAAGATCATAACAAATATAACAAATAAACAAATAAACTTGCCATGTTTGAGTCAGCAGCCTCAACAAAATTAACAAAGTTTGATCCCCAGTTTAATGATCGGATGGCACTGCTTTGTAAGAATCACGCATTTCATCATTCCAGAGGTATCAACACAAAACACTTCAGGACAGAACCAGAATAGTGTTTGAGGACCAGACTGGTGTTCAATTCGATTATTCTTAGTTCTGTACTTTCCCCCCCACTGGAATTGGGACTTGAATTCATAATATTTATTTGTCTGGCTGTCAGCGATGTGATTGAATATCTGTGATGTGGTCAGACTATCATGCTTCGGCAGACCGACTCCCTCGGATTAATGGTGTGATCTCTTTGACCGATTTACTCTCTGTGCGATGCAGGTAAATTGGACAGCCTGTTCCCAGATGACAGCTATATAGATATGGGGGAGATTGACGTGGGGCGCAAGGTCGTGCAGCAGATTCCCCCCGGAATCTTCTGGAGGTCCCAGGTCTTCATTGATCATCCCATGTACCTGAAATTGAACGTGTCCCTGAGCAAAGATGCCTTAGTGGGAATCTATGGAAGGAGAGGCCTACCTCCGTCACACACACAGGTGGGAAATATGTATTTGAAATGACATTCATTTGTTACTACTGCTGATCTATTGTATTCTGCTGAGCAGCTGTATGACATCTTAATGTTTTACGGGTTGTAAGTTATCACATTTTTCTGTTTTCCGTAACAAAACGTTATATCTTGTTTGCGAAACACAAAACGTAAAGCTGTATAAAACAATTTCCAATCATGTCTGCATTTTAAAGGATTCAGTTTCTTTTTTTCATTCTCCCTTATGCCACAGAATATAAATTACGATATTGTTTAAACAAATCTATCCAACCATGTAGGAGTGTTTGAAAAGAAAAAAAAATCATAAATCTCTTTATTTGTTCCAGAAAGGATTTACAGCGCGTTTCGTTCAGGTTCAATACCATCAATGAATCACACAAAGATGCAGCACCTAGGGACCAAGAAAGGGAGGTTTTTCTTTACCCTAATTTCCCATCTAGGTGCAGCACAGAATCAGATATATCGTGTGATTAATCATATCTGACTGCTTGGCTCACAGAGTTTAGACCGCTGTTTTTAAACGTAGCTGCAGTTCAACAAATTGTTCACAGCAGGCTTTGTGTTTGCATTAATGTCCAGTGTGATTTATTTTCCAGTCAAAATATCGTGTTTGTCAAATAATGTAGAGTTTTGGTGCTGCGTCTGATCACACATAAGAGTGGCCGAAGAGTCAAGATTGCTTCTGTAGATGAAAATGAACTGAACTCATTGGTATCAGTCACCACTGCTATGAAGCAAATCAGTGCAGATGTTATGTGGTAAAGACTAACTTACATTCCTCTCTTCCACCCCCAGCTTCCCCGTTTTTTTTCACTTTAATAGTTTTAAACACGGCTTTCATATAAAATATGTGGATTAAGAAATGATCACAGCCCATCCAGTCACGATGTGCCAAGACGTACTCAAGCTCCTCCGGAATGATGAGTTATTCATGCAGACCAAATGATGCTCTGCTATAAAGAGGGGCTGAAAGCACTCGAGTCTCATGTGTCACTCTAATGGGGTGTCTGCGGTCCATCCATCAGTCTTCCTCACTCTCTGTGCGTGTGTCCACAGTTCGACTTTGTGGAGCTCTTGGACGGGCGGCGGCTCCTGGCCCAGGACATCCACGGTCTGGAGGGGCCCATGGCGATGCAGCGGAGCCTGGCGCCCATCACCACACACGACACGGGCTTCATCCAGTACATGGACTCGGGCATCTGGCACCTTGCCGTCTACAACGACGGGAAAGACACTGAAACGGTCTCCTACCTCACCACCTCCATAGGTGAGCGCCCTGGGCGTGAGGCGACCTGCTGCTGGAACTCGTAATAGAAATCCACATAATCCCTATAAGACCAACGAGCAGCACTCCACAGCAAACAGCCCAGAATTGGGGCATGAGTCAGAGGTAGTTTTTGGCAGATTTCAATCGCCAAGTTAAGTGAAGGTTAATCAAGGTGAAGTTGAATATGACAAAAATCAGGACATCAGCGCTATCCTGCCATGCCCCTGAGTAGGGCATTGAGAGATCATAATATCCTCATTAGCCTGAGTGTCTCCCGAGCGAATCAGGGGTCCAGCTTCTGGGATCCATTTGCATACAATTCAAAGTATGATTGTGCCCTCCTGCTAGTGCCGTTTTTGATCACGATTTGCTCCAATTTCCATCTACTTTCCATATATCAAAGTAGGGAAGACATTTCCCTCCTCCGACTTAACTGTGTGTGGAACGCGACCGTGTTTCAGACACCTTCTCTGGCGGAGGTGATTTCGTTTTGCACGCTCCTCTTTGTTCCTCCCTAAAGCGCCGTTGATTGGCACCGCCGCATCAAGCAAGGTCTGAGAGGGCCCGAGGTGTCGACTTTCACAGGGATGGCAGCTGGGAGCTGTTCTCACATGCTCTTTAATTAAAAGCTCCTGGGCCAGAGTCCATCTGCGACAGGGGCTGTGCCAGGCAGCAGATCGATGAGGAGCTGGCCTCAGCATCAATGTAACACCAAGTGGAGACAGGCAAGAGACGCCCCCCCCCCCCCCCCCCCCCCCCCACACACACACACACCTTTGCTGTGCCAACAACAGCTGTAATTCAAAACTTTATATATATGATATGACACATGGAGTGTGAGTCAAGGCCGCGTGTTTACTGCTGCTTGTTTCTTCTTGACTGGATGTGCGTGAAGGCCTCCGGTGGTTTGCATCAGACAAAGCACTGCCTCTGCAGATGAGGTGTTCCGTGCAACAGATGGGGAATTGGGAGAGAATGGAGTGGGGCATAGTTAGTCAGAGCTAGAATTCTGCCTCTGTTCATTTGTATCAGAGCTGATCTGCCCAGAGGAGCTCAGAGGGAGGCAGAGGGGCCCTTTCTAAAATGGGTCACCGGTTAAGTGCCCTTCAGCAGAAATTGAATCTCACCAACTGCCTGAATTGTATTGAGCCATGGAGGGATAGAGTTGACCTTCAAATAAAGCAGCTCGGGCATAGAAATATATGTGAACAATATCTATAGAAGGCACACTGAGAGACACAAGCAGCATTGTTTATAAGACACGAGCCGTACAATTATTTCCGACGGTGTTGGTAGGGCAACGTGTCTTATTTTACCGTCAGCACCTTGTGCTCTTCACACGGGCAACGTGAAAGGCCCGCTTGCTGCACACAGCCACGCCATAATACATCTGGGTGGATGGAGCGCCCCTGTCTTTAATCTGGGCTCCTTGGCTCCTCATTACTTGGCTGTGGCTCCATGGCAATGTGAAACGTGTCCCACTGAATGTTTTGTATCACAGCCCTCTGGAGCATGAAGCCATTTGTCCCCGCTGCCTGGTGCCAGACATGCTTCAACCCAGACACGGCTCCCTATACGGGCAGGCAAAGTGTCGGGATTCGAAGACCCAGCACCAATGTCTTACTCTATATCCTGTCTCACTGTATAGCAGAGGCTCTCTCTCTCCACGTCCTCACACAACCACCCATCATTCAAAGGTGCTGTGCATCCTCCGAGAGCATGGCAAGTCGCTGATTAAACCTGCCTGCTGCATGCTACTCTGTCCCTCGCCGACTCGAGAGGACTCGCACAATAGTTAGTTCCCCTGATGTGAAAGGGTAATGAATTTCAATGAAGCTCTGCTTGAATCCATGATTTATGCGTTGGCCTATGTTGAGTATGTGGCTGAGAGATATTCATGGCCTCCCCTCGCTGCTCTCAGAGGAAACACAGCCAACAGACACGGGGAGTGCGCAGTCTGCTGAACCGCGTCAGCATTCGGTGCGGTTCACGATCACTCAATTAAACGTGTTGCATTTGACGGTTTGTTGTTCCTCAAAGAAATACCCGCGACTAGAGACACATTAAATGTTGGATGCCTGCCCCCTTAATATGCCAGTAGATTGCAGTTTAAGGTAAGATCTTTTTTTTATTTAGATCTTCCGGTGCCTTGGATGGTGAATGCTAAATTACAACCCCCGCTTAGTTTTTTTCCTTCTCTTTTTTTTGTCCCGATATACATGAGCTTTAAGATTCACGCCAGGAATCTCTTCTGCATAATTGTACTTCTGGGAGGAATTTTAATGGCCACACACAGTGGTTTCACTAGCTCTGAGCAATACAAAAAAAAAATGCCAAGGCGTCGTAGTGGAGGTAGATGTTCTTGGTGGAATCCATCAAAACTCCACCAAAATGCTGATTTGCCTCCACCACCCCGGAGGTCAGTCTCCCCTGCATCCTCTGCATCCCCTCACTAACCCGACATGGCAAAGGCAAGCCTGCAGCACTTCTGTATCTCTGGTCTGCCTCTATCTCTTTCTCCCCCCTCCGTCTCTCTATCTCAATCGCTTTCTCTCTCTCTCTCTCCGTATCTTTGTCTTTTCTCTCCGTCTTGTGTTGCATCCTCAGTGATGATTGACTCTCCAGAGTAAAGGGAAGCTGAAACCATGGCTCACATTTCCAGCCCATTGTGGAGGACAAGAGACTCTTTGTTCTGCAAGTTTTGCCTCAGAGCCTCTGCTGCCTGAAGGCAACAGACAAGATTGAATATTTTTCAGCACCATTTCAGGCTTAATTCAGCGAGCGTCATGTTTCAGGATCCCGCTGCTGTCGAGCGCCTCAGTGGTCACTCTTATTCATAATGAAAGCGAGTGTCAGAACACGGTAGTCTAAGTAATTATTTCGCCAATTTGTTTGATTAAGTCAGCGGGATCAATCGAGAAAATGACGGAGAGTGTTGTGCTGATTGTTTGCCTCACACAGAAGTGCTCTCAAACAAAGGAAGATAATAATACGCCAGTTACTCCAGTCACAGTGTTGGAATACAGTCTAACTTTCATTGAAAATGTATTGGTTTCTTTTAACAGAAAAGTAAAGCAGGTGGAGAGACTTATTATTTATTTGTGCAATGGATTACAAGCAGGTCACTAAAGCTCACATGTTTCTGCCGTAACAACAAAGTCATTTCTATACGCGGCCATCTCGTGTTCAGAAATGAATTTAAATGTCAGATCTCAGGGTTGCAATTGTCTCACAATACATATTTTTACCATTAACATTCTGAAAGGCAAAACAGTACTTAGTCTTACCATTTTTTTTATAATGCCTCGTCGTCTGTCACCACTGTTTGATTTGGGCCCAACTACATTTAGACAAGCTGCCAAGATACCTTTTGTCTATCCCAAGGCAATTTGAATTGTTTCATTTTGTTAATTATTGTAAATGGTTTTTATACAGAACTGGTGGGCAGGTTGTTTTTCAAAGACCCAATTGATAATAGAATGAAAGAACACATTTTAAAACACAGCTGTTGTCAGTGGCCCCAAAACAGGACATTTAACGCCGTAAATCACCATTGACTGTTACGCAATGTTCACAAAAGAGGTAGATGAAAAACAAACGTAGATATGTAGACTGAAGATAATTGTAAACCAGATGGAGCTCGTAGTCATTGTGATGAAAAGATAAAACGGGGAGCACACAGCCTTTAGTCTGCCTGGCCCACTCGTCGTCTCTGCCAATACCTAAAGCCGAGTGAAAATCAGACCATAGAAGAAGACATGAGAACATGACCCATGGCAGTGGGCATAAAAGCTTCAAATTAGGTTTGTGAAATGACGCATGTCACTTATCACATTCAGAGAATTCTGGTCGGAGCCCCGATGATCGAAACTGGCTTCGTCTTTCAGTGAATTCCACCATTTTGGTGTAACATGAGCGACACTCAAAAAACGTTTTGCAGTGAAACAGAAATGTTGACAGGATCGGAGCCGCCGCTCTTGTCATTAGCAAAGGCATAATACTCAACCCGAAGAAAATGAGTGGGAGGAAAATTGTTTTTCAAACCGCATCACTCAGAAAAGCTCCTGATTGCTCTCTTGCAGATTCCGTTGATGACTGTCCCAGTAACTGCTTCGGGAACGGCGACTGTGTTGCTGGAACATGCCACTGCTTTTTAGGATTCAAGGGACCTGACTGTGGGCGAGGTGAGTCACTCCCTCGGTCATAACGACTTTATTGATCTACATCGCTCACACATAACATTTTAGGGTGCCGACCAAATTATATTCACTGCGTGACCAGAGCAAAGCATTTTTAATCTTCCAATTACTTTTTATTGTACTTCAGATCTTTGTTATTAAATTAGGCAGTTCTACTCCAGATGATTCATTTTTACCTATTTCTCTCCTAATGGCGTCTTGGTGTCACGCATAAAATTACTTTTGAATGGCTGTAAAGGGAAGAGAGCTTTAGATTAATGGACTGATATTGAATTATTTCAATTATTGAAATCAAGGCTGTATTTATTTTCCACCTAATTTTAAAAAAAACAACGTAAGGCAATCTGCCGTCATGAAAGTTAGCTTTAGTCACATCTTTACGCATACACTGCCATCTGTTATCCATGTGCTGATCGGCTGCATTTTCTACACTTATTCAACTCTTGAATAAGCCAGAAGCCATCGTGTAGATATTAGATATTTGGTTTTGTTAGAATCGGGTCACATCTGCACTGGATGCCAAAGCGCGGTGTCTCGGTCTGCACGTCGTACACTGGAGAGGAAACCATTTAGCATTTTGGTCAGAAGCTCATTGTCAGATCGAGGCTGTTCTTTGACGCTATGGTCGGAGGGGTCCATTCAAATGGATGTATGCTGTCTGCTCTTTTCAAAGCTGCCTGTCCAGTGCTCTGCAGCGGGAATGGTCAATACCTTAAAGGTCGCTGCATGTGTCACAGCGGCTGGAAGGGCTCCGAGTGCGACGTTCCCACCAACCAGTGCATCGACGTTACATGCAGTAGCCACGGGACCTGCATCGTGGGAACCTGCATCTGCAACCCAGGCTACAAAGGGGAAAACTGTGAAGAAGGTGATTGTTTTGATAAGTCATGGTAATGTGTCCTAAACGTATACAGTTCTACATAAAATGACAGTTGTAACCGCCATCTCGGCTTGTTGGTGCGTGACATTTTAATAGAATACTCATAATGGGAACGGCTATTAAGTTTGTATGGTTTATTTAACAATCTGTCGAGTACTCGAGTAAAGACAGGACGTCCTTTATGAAGATTGTTGTGGCCGTAACACTTCACAATGTGCATCCTAGGTGACTTTCTGTATAAATCATGCGTATAAGTCGTTACGTTAATAGAAACAGTCCATTTGTTGTCGGAAATTCATACGCAAAGTATAATGTTAATCCATTAGGAACTCCACATTCACGGTGCCGGATAAGGCTTGACCAGATAAGATTGAAGGAGCCATTGTGTTTGTCAGCTGTTGAAGGCTCTCGTTTCAAGATGAAAAATGGACCCCGGGAGTTTGATAAATGGGGCTTTGTGACATCCATAGGCCCCCCATTCTATTTCGGGGTGGAGTGTCGGCCATAAGGAGTGGAGGGGAATGTGGACGAGGGCCCTTTAACATTTCTACCTTTCTTCCGTGCGACCTTCAGCCTCGATGATTAATTGCCAGGAGAGAGTCTCTTGTCAGTTAGCCTCTGATCTTTGTGCCTTGTGCCCAAACCATCTGCTAAGAGGCGAGAGATCCTGTTTGTCTTACTATGACGGCCTTTTTACCCATTAATGTCATGGTAAAGGGGAGCTGCCATGGCGGGGGCCTGCTGCTCTCGGGAGCTAGGCATTGCTCCTGCTTGGGGCCCATTTGCCATCTGTGAGTACCGTGCAGTTATTGCCTGGTAGAGGGAATTTTATTCATTTTATTGTATGCTCCCACACCTCTGGTGCCTTACAAAGCAAGCATTCATGTGGCAAGATGTCAAGGGACGGGATGCTATAGAAACACATATTAATATGATCTTTGCATACGAATTGAACCGATGAACTGAACACAGATACAGTTTTTTTCCAGCTTTGAACTACTTATCCTCGTGGCTCTCATTTTAGAGAAACATGCTCTTATTAAGGCACCGTCCCTCCTTGGAAGGAATTTTCATTATGAGTTGACGGGACCATGCCAGCAGGAGCATGGGCACTACCTGTACTTTGGTACCATAAGCCCCAGTGCCATTTAATTAGTTTGTCTGTAAATCTTGTCTCCGGTGTTGGAGAAAGCGGGCCTCCTCGCGACATTTTCTCTTAAGTTCCCTCTGCACATTCATCCAGTCGCAGCCGAGCTGCGGCCCACCCCAGTTGTCATTCCAGTAAGGCTCAAATAGAGACGCCAGATTGCCTCTGAACAAGGCAAGCGGCAGGTGACTGGTGTGTCTTGACACTGTCTCTTTGCGACCCCTTTTTAGTGGACTGCCTGGACCCGACATGCTCAGGCCGAGGGCTGTGTGTCCAGGGAGAGTGCCACTGCTTTGTGGGGTGGGGCGGGCCAGGATGTGAGAGCCCCAGGGCGTCCTGCATGGACCAGTGCTCTGGACACGGAGCGTTCCTGGCAGACACCGGAACCTGCAGCTGCGATCCCAACTGGACGGCCCATGACTGCTCCACAGGTGAGTGCTTCCCTCAGATGAGAGTACACACCGGCAGCATTCCTTCTCACAGATCGGTGCTGAATTAGCTCTGATTACCAAGCAGCAAAAAGTCAATGCATTCACAGAAAATATTGCATAAACTACAATTATTACTTCATTTTTAAATTGTTTTTTTTCAACATTCAGGCCATGATTTTGTACTAATCTTGCGGCTTGTTAAGGATGGATGGTCATTGTACCAATTTAAGGCATTTAAATAAAGCATTACATCAAAAAACAAAGCATCATTTATTCATGAAGTGAGTAAGTAAAGACAGAACACATAACATCAGGTGATTGTTTCACAGTTGTATCACTCTGGTCGATAGAAGCCTTAGTCATACCTATATTTGTAGTTATGCACTCCTCAGTTCTGTAACCGCTCACACGTATCGATCCTCAAGTCATGAGAAATAGTCGGCACAATCTCTGAATATTTCACAGTAGCAAGTATAATTTCTTAACCTTCAATGTTTGTGTTTGCATTTTAATACCTCACAACATAGCAATGACCTCGACATCTCTGTCGCTTCATCTCTGATAAAAATCCCTTTCTTCTTTCTTTGAAGTTTTTATTTCACTGCCTGATTCAATTTAACTTTGATAATTGCTCGGCTCCTCGCAGAAGTAAACAATTCTGATTATGTTGAAAAGAAAACAGCTTACATGAAAAGCCTCAATCATCCACATCAGTGATCAGTCGGAGGTCCACAGCTAGCAATCACATTCTGGTTGGTTTTGCTCGAAATGCATTTCCCTTACGAATGGTTTCATCCTCGAGCTCCACGCGGTTAGCTGGCAGCCGGCGAAGAGAGGGAAACGCGCATAGCGGGGATATTGTCGGAGGCACGATCTAATGCAGGTTAATGCTCTTTCTTGAGTTCTGGCTTTCTTCACGTTGGCACAAGGCTCACAGCTGATGATAGCTCTTTTCTGCTCCGGAGGATTGTTCCCGTTGTGTTCATTCCGTCCGCAGGGAACGTTCTCTCTTGGTAGTCAGAATAGGCTGAGCATCAGATACAGTTTTACAGCTACAGCATATATCTTCTAGTGGCTCTGGGGCTGAAAAAAAAGCCGTGCACAATTCAGGTTCAGCTCTTGACAGGCTGCCTGCCAGGCTCACATTTACCAAAGAAATATTTTACTGAAAAACCTCCGTGAACTGAGGGGGTAGATTGTTAAAGAGCTGTCAAATGTAAGTGTATAACATCACTTACTTTCAGTGTTGGCAGATGCAAAAGTTCTAGATTTTCTTTTCTTCTTTTAGCTGTAGCCAGCTGAAAAACTTCATGCAAAACGCTCATGGGAGACTGTATTAATGTTTTATGATTATTCTCTGGCAGATTAAAACTTCAGATACCTCAGTTCGTACAGGATTCTGATATGTTGATAATCAGTTCGTCAGCTCTGTTTTTGTCTAAGGCCAAATCAGTTGCAGCCCGTAAACTGCTTTCATTTCGACAACATAATTTGTTTCCTCACAAAATATTTCTGAAACGAGGGTTTTAGTCCAGCAGTCACATAGATCCATGAATCCCTTTATCTTCCAAGCATACACGATGACCTATTAGATAATCCCAGGGATTTCGAGGGAAATGGGCAGTTAGTCTGAGTTTGCCTCGCAGAGAAAGGGCTCTGTAAATGACGATGAGTTGGCTCTTTATCCGCCTTTATCCTGTTCATTGCAGAGCTTTCTCTGGTCTAATCCAACACTAAGCTCGGTGGCGGGGTAGCACAGCTAGCTGCCCGTTGTCTTACAGTCTGGGGGAAGAAAAAGATGGAAGGCCTTCAATATATCTTTCAAGATTAACACTTTTAAGTCACAAACTTGTTTTCTCATGGGGCTTTGGCACTGTACAACCTGGGTGCGCACAGTTGGAAGTAATGCTGTTACAAGCCATAAAACAATGCCTGAGGTTTTATGTCCTTTAATATGTGTGTTTTTATGCCGTTTTTTTGCCATTCTCCCACCCAGAGGAAAGTTTGTTTACACGGCCCTTCAGTGCAAATGGTAACGGCCATCGTGGGGATGGGGGTATTTCTCACTGTTTTTTCTCACTCCTCTGGCCACGGATAATGAGGGTTTGCCTGCAGGCTGTAATTGCATCTTTATCACGTTAAAGGTTTCTCCTTTCTTCCAAGTGAACAGTTGTCTCACAGTCAGTTTGAGTCTGTTTTCCTTTGACCAGGATGTGCTCTAATAAATCTGAGAAAAGAACTGGTAGGTTCATTTTTTTTCCTCCCAACGTATGTGTTAATGAATTCACTCAAGATGCTCATTATGCTCATTAGTACCTCCTCTATAACTGTGTTGATGTCGTCTTTAGGGGCAATAGAAGGCATAGCTCCACAATAATGACTTGAAAATGAGTGATGAGCAGCCCCCTTTTACTGAATCCTGTTCTGATATTCTGCATTTCCATGGTTATGTTTTTTTCTTGTGAGTGTTGAAGCAGTCATAAGGGGCACCAATCAAAATGCTGCTAGCATACTGTACCTCTTTATCACCAAGAGTCCGGTGTACAATTAGCATTTGCGTAGATTAAGTGCTAAACTGCAATTAGCAGGGGAGTGTTTTTTAATTTTTTTAAAGCTTTTCATGCTGGTAATGTAATGTTATGGTTTGTGGCTGAAAATGCCACGCAAATCTAATTAATAGCAATGACGAAATCGGCCCTGTAAAGGCAGTAATTGACTTATTAAAAGATTGTACCTCCAGTTCGGTCCCCTGCGGTCACATTTGAATTAGCTTGGCTAATAAGCCAGGAATACACGCCTTTTGTTCCTCGTTGCCCATACGGCTAAGCCTCCTTTTTTTCTTTTTTTTTAAAACACAAAAGTTTACAAAGAGGTTAACATTTCAATGAGATTCATAATAAATATGTCAGCGTTTAATTTCTGTGAGCTTTTCGTCTCGTCACGCTCTCCCTCGAGTTCATGAGACGCTCTCTCGCAGCCAGGGAGGTCTTTCAGCTGCCGCACGAAAGCATCAGCCGAGCTTTTCTGTGGATCTGTCGCTCAGTCGCCTTCATTCCGCAAATGTACTTCTTCCCGTGGCGCACTGCACTCAGGTAGAATAAAGACAGCATATTGACATCTCATGCCTTGAATATGCCTTGAATAATTCCGCGGAGCCGTACTTCCTGCCTTTAGCTCATAGTAATGTGGCTGTGAACTCAGTATGTACAACCAAAATACAGTAAGTTTTACAGTTTAATCAACATGGCAGTGCTGATATTGTTTTCATTCCAACAAGGAGTGCCAGCTGTATTTGTATGTTTTTTTACTGTGTCGGAAAGAGGTTGACTTTACAAAGAGAAGAAGAGGCAAGGAGAAGAATAAGTCTGCTAAGGCCGCCACAATCCATGTCTTTTCTATATAATGGACTTATTCGATTTGTATTGTCAAAAAGGATTGCCCCTTATGAGGTGCAGGAATTTCTTTTGAGCTGCCATCAGGCAAGGTAGTGGAGCGTGGACGCGTTTCCTTGACAATAACTCCTGGATTTGTCTTTTTCTTCACCCTTGTTGCCTTGTCCCATCACCCCCCCCCCCTTCTTTTCTGTCTGTCACCCCCCCACTCTTTTCCTTTTTTTTTTCTATGTCCCTGTCTCCCACAGAGATTTGTGCAGCGGACTGTGGTGGCCATGGCATTTGTGTGTCGGGCACCTGCCGCTGTGACGATGGCTGGATGGGCACCGGGTGTGACCAGAGGGCGTGTCACCCTCGCTGCAACGAACACGGCACTTGCAGGGACGGCAAATGTGAATGCAGTCCAGGGTGGAACGGAGAACACTGCACGATCGGTAGGAGAGGAAGAGGTTTTGGTATTGGTCGGGGACTCTCTGTGTGTGTTCGGGAAGTATCTGGGGTGGGGTGGGGGGGCAACAAAGGCGCTGTCTGTCCTTCTGCGCGGGTATGAAGCACTGGGTGTGAGGGGAAGGGTCCAGTTGGAGAAGAGAGGGAAAAGCATGCTTAATTGAATTTGTGCAACTCGGTAGAGCATGAACAGGTTTACTCAAGGATCTGAGGCTTGCCTTCATGCAATTTAATGTGGGAATGTGCTACGGTGTCCTTTCATTTTTACCCATCCTATTCCACATCTCTTTCTTTTCTCCCTTTCCATTTGCTATTTATTTCAAAATACTGATATGTGAGCAGATCAACCACCACGTTTTGCTCTGTGTTTACACTGAACAATTGTTCCTCAGTGAACACACTTGCAGAAGTTAAGTTTGCAAGACCTTTACTGCATGTCAAGGCCTATCTTTAAAGCACTGGCTCACTTCAACTGAGGACAAAGTTTTTGACTGAGTTGTCATTGTGCTGTAGAGGGAAGTCATTAAGTGTTTTGTAGTGGATTTCATAATCCTTTAGCGGAGTATGCCAGCAGTGGTTCAAGGGGTTGATACTGTTGGCTCCTTTCATTTTTTGATAAAATCCTTCACAGAGAGAATAGTAAAGAGGTAAAATGAGCCAACTCATCTCTGCCAAATGTGCAATGTACTTTCAGTATTTTTGCTATTTTGTACTTCCTGAAGAGGTTCCGTTCCTCATTGTGAGCATTTGCTTATCCTAGAGAATTAGTGACTGCAGTATTTTGTTAATATTAGCAACAGACACAGCCAGGCTGCAAGTAAGCATAGTTCACCACTGTTTGTGACCTCACTCATCTGTTTGAAATGCCCGCTGCCAAAAAGACGGCTGAGTTAAGCTGATGGATGTTCTGAAGTTTGACAGTTTCAGCGTTAAAGTGTAACTTGAGCTCATTAAGACGAGCGTTTCAATGTACTAAGCTGCATGATATTTGACGTCAGGACTGTCAACCCTCCTCTAAAGAGCAGAGGAGACCATCCAGAGGACATGTGATGTCTGCTTTGCAAGCCTGCAACTTTACCATTTGTCCCCCGTGTGCCATCCATTGTCTGATCTTCTCTTCTATATATTTTTTTATATTTCATTTTTATTGCTTCGTTTTATTGGTGGAAAGTAACTGAATGCTTTCACTCAAGTATTAAACTTAAGTACAATTTTGAGACACAGGTACTTTACTTGAGTATTTCCAATTAATTTATTTATTCTACTCCACTATATTTCAGAGAGAGATATGTTTCGTTCCACATTTATATAAATGTTGTAGTTCGTAGATACTGCTTTTACGCAACACAATATGTGGCAATCATATAAAATATGATCCAATCATCTCGGTGAAACCATAGTTGACAGTTGCCAACGGCCATGGTAGATCTCTATCATTCTATGATCCAACCGCTCAAGCATCAGAGATGGAAGTCAGGAAACAATAGCCATCTCTTCCTTCTCTGCCACAGCCGTTCATTGAACAGAAATATGCAACTCCCACACATAGAAGTCACCAAGGAGATGGGACAACAGTTGAGAACGCTGGTCTCATAGGTGAAACTTTATTCCATTTTCAAACAGAAAGCACAGTATTCTCATGCATATCTCGGGGCAGAGCTGCTTCAGTACAGAGCCTTGACTCAGTCTGTGAATGTTTTATACGCTGGCCTTACATTATTGATGGGCCTTTTCTAAGTGCCATATTGAGATCCCCGCTCCCTCAACAAGAATATTCCTCAGTGTCATCCATTAAGAAGCCAAAGATCTCAATTTGAATCAATTTTCATTCTTTAGAGCTCGGCATTGGCCCCAGAGCCCCATGCCGTGGAGAGCGGGAGGTCCGATCCGGCCCCCTCCAACGCCGGAGCCTCTGGTGACCTCATCGTCTAAAGAGGTGTTTCGAGATTAAACGCGGCTTTTTGTTGAAACATCCTGACCCCCTGTGCGATATTGCTTGAGAGGTTTAAGGGCGGTAATATGTGCATCAATCACGTTGCTTTTGAAACACTCTCCCGAGATATCCTGCCGATCCTGGCAGTTGATAAATGGGGAGAGATTGAAATGTTCTTTCTGAAGATATCACCTTTTTTTTTTTTGCTCTCTCTCTCTCTTACTCTTTCTTTAATTCTCTCTCTCTCTCTCTCCTGTGCTCCACAACCCCCCTGTCTTTTTTTCAGTCTCCATCCCTCTCTCCCTCTGTGTTGGATTGCATTTGTTGTGTTGCTTTTATTGCATGGTTTTGCTTCATGACTGCACTTTTCCTTTATTTACCTTTTGTAATGTACACTAACACCTTGCCTTGCTGTCTTGTCATGGAAGTGGCACTGTTCAAACCTCCCTTATATGTCCTGTCTTTTATCTCCCAAGCTCACTATCTGGATAAGGTAGTGAAAGGTATGACATTCCTCCTTCCTTCTATTTTGCCCTCCTGCCATCGTAACTCCAGCCGGCATAAACGAATCATGAACACACACACCATGCTCTTCCTCCCCCACATCGACATATACAAACACTACGTACCTCCAAACAACTCATTCAAAAGATCCCCACCTCCCATCAACTTTTTATGCCATATTGTCACACGCTAATCTCCATTTAGCACTTCCACCTGGAGAGTCAAGTTGTGACGCTTTCTATACATGTTGGACATTTGGTTTGTGTGCGGCCTTGCTTTCTCGATGGAGGTAGGAGGTGTCGATGGAGAAAGGGGCTTCATAACCTGCGCCATGCATTATGGATGAGTGTGCAGCTGTGAGCAGGGCTTGATAGGTGCTGAGGCCGCATCCTCTCTAATTAAAAGAGTTCATGGTCTGGTTGGTGCAGGGCAAGCAGGGGGTGGAGGCTCTGCAGCAACCCTGCCTCTCTGCCTCCAGCTCCCTCTCTCGCTCTCACTGTGTCCTTGGTAATGGACCACCTGGCACGAGAGCGGCTGCCAGAGGAGTTCTTTTCGAACACTCGCAGCCTCACGTTTGGAGCTGTTTCAGGCGGGCTCGGCTCTGCAGGGGGCTCCACTCTGAAAGGCCTGCCAATTAAGTTGAACCGGTGCCAACAGAGAGCGGATCTTTATTTCTCCTTGTGATAAACATTCGGAGCTCACTAATCATGCGTCTGCACTGGTCCAACCGGAGTTGTTTTATCCATTCGCTCAATAAAAGGACGGCTAATGTCCAAACGTGTCTCGGAGGCAAGACGCTCTCTAATGGCATTAGCCTTCGACTGTGAGTCCCTTTTCTTCAGGGAAACGAGAAGAAAATTGAGACGGGATTATATATTTTTCTTCCCGTTTCGAATGCGCCATAGTCTATCCCCATTGTTCAACAGTCTGCATCGCAGTTGCTCCTTTTGTTATTCACCTTTTTATAGATATAAATTCAGCTCCCATGATTCTGCTCTATAATATAAGTGTAACGTATAAATGAAAGGCTGCCATGTGTCATGAGTTAACGCGGCTAAAAGCTTCATTATGTTTCAATATTAAACATTTATAACAATGAAATATTATATAGTGGCTTTCGATGATAGAAGAACGGAAAGGATTTAAGTTCAGAGATATTATTTGTCAGTATTTTGTTGTTCCAATAAAATTGAATTTGGTCCTGCTCTTCATTTTTCTGAATCATCATTTAGAAGGCATAAATGTGGATTTTTCATTGATCCATGGCCGTATTATGACTCATGTCATTCTACTGTCCTTTCTCTGTATTGCAACAACCAAAATGCAACGATGCATTCCTCAGCTAACCATGTGATCTACAACACCGAGTCTTCTGCTTCTACCCTTCAGCTTTCTAAACACTTCTCTCTATTCCCTTCTCATCACTGTTTCTCACTTCATCTGTTATTTCTCCCTTTAATACATTTCTCCCTCTCGCCGCACTCATCTCTCTTCCTTCCTTGCTCTCTCACGCTCCCACTCCTATTCTCCCTGCGTGATGTAAGAGCATCGAGACAGCCTGCCCCAGCCTCTCTCTTGTTGATAAAATGGGTCAGCTTAGCATTCCCCCTACCAAGGCAGCTCGCAAACACCACAAAAAAAGCGAGGGGATCCGAATCACAAGGTACCAGATAAATGCCAAACAGCGCTAGAATGGGTGAGATAATCCTCTGATGTATGCCCCTTGTGAGGACCCATCCAGAGAGAACCAGGGGAATGTTTCACCTGTCGGTCTGCTCCAGTCTGCCTTTAGCTCCCCCGCGGTCACATGGCCGGGAACACAGTGCACGTAAAGTCCTCCCCTGCATAATACTGAGCACAGCCTCATACGCCTATTTATTCTGCTTCTCCTAATGACAGAACACACACTCTGCCTGACGGAATAATGTTATTGATCAAAAAAGAGAGCAAACAATATGATATGTCAATAACTAATGCGGCCTTGTTGCCGCTCATTCAGTAGCAGTAATGCGATGATCATCATGACGGTCACATTCGAAAGTCACATAAAAACTGATCCAATTATGTGCGGGAATGCCAGCACACACACACCACTGCTCTCATTATCCAGCTGTGGTAGCGCAGATACAGGAGACCAATCTACTGTCGTAATGAGTGCATATTGATTTAGAAGATCTCTCTTATCTGATTTGACTGCAAAGGGATATTAGAAGCGTCACAAAAGGTGTATTGAATTAATCAACTTCAGCTGAGAGTCATTACAGCCAACCGCACCCATTTGAAAATCTTGACGTGACTTTCGTCAGAGAAACATTAGCAGCAAACCATTGTCATCAGCAGGCCCACATTGTTTTATTGTTGGTGTTTGTGCACAAGCGATACGCAGTATTTATCCGCCACCCATTTATCCTGCTTTTCTTTTTTTAATTCTGTGCCAACCACTGTCTTTTGTCCCTTTTTGCTACACAGAGGGCTGTCCTGGTTTGTGCAATGGAAATGGTAGGTGCACTCTGGGTAACAATGGCTGGTACTGTGTGTGCCAGCTGGGCTGGAGGGGCAGTGGCTGTGACACCTCTATGGAAACGTCCTGCGGTGATGTCAAGGACAACGATGGAGGTAAAATCACAAACAACACACACCAATGCCTTCTGACACCGGCCAAGCATCCACAGGGACTCTTAACTAGACATGATTTGACTACAGAATGAAGCCCCTCTGTGCTTGAGAATACACTGTACCTGCTTAATGCTTTCCAGGCTCAGCTGTACTCTTGTGCAGGTGAGGAGGAGGAATAGCTTCCAGGCAGTCACCTGGACAACAGGGTTTTTATTAAAAAGCGGCGTATCTGCCTTGAGGCCTCTGAGCATGGGCTGGCCTCTGGAGGAAGTCCCTGTTCTGCCCGCTAACTAGCCCCGAGCAGAGCCAGGCACACACACAGAGCCAGCCAGGGGGCTGCACCACTCTTGAGGCCAAGTGGAAGACGTGACTTCCTTTCTTCCAGACCTCAGTCTGGGCTTGAGCTATGGGATAGCATCCCTTATTTATGCAGGGGCTGTTTGTCCGCACGCCCCCCCCATCACATTGCAGCGACTACAGGGCTCTCACCGGCAAAGAAGGGGTGCTGCTGGGGATTTGACTGACTCCTGACAGCAGGGTTTATTTTTATCACCCATCTGGCCAGATAGGCCCCTGAAAGCAAAGGGTAGGGAGTCCAATGACCCACTTTAGGAAAGTAAAGTGCATCGCACAGCAGCTCTTCCTGTCTTGTATTATTTCATGCAAATTACAGATAGGGATCCAAAGCAATTCTGCCGGTGTCCAAATGTTCTCCAGGACAGAGATGTACATGACATGGCTCCAATCATGGAGTAAAACAACAGTCAAAATGAATCATGCCCCAGTGGCTCAGATATAGTTTATTTTGCCAGGTGTGTGTCCAGGCTGTTGCAGGTGTGTGTCCAGGCTGTTGTTTAATTAGAGAGTGTGTGTGTGTGTGTGTGACTTGTTTGACCTTGTCAGATGGCCTGGTAGACTGCATGGATCCAGACTGCTGTCTGCAGGCAACCTGTCACACCACCTCTCTGTGCGTTGGCTCCCCGGACCCCCTGGACATCATCCAAGAGACACAGATGTCCTCTTCACAGAGCAACCTGCAGACCTTCTACGACCGGGTGTACTTCCTGGTGGGCCGAGACAGCACCCACATCATCCCCGGAGCCAACCCCTTCGACGGAAAGTGAGTGACTTGCGCATTACTCTCAGCAGGCACCAAGCAGTAACAGCCATCACATTGTAACGAGATGAAAGCTGATGCTCTCCTGGGAATCGATATTTAATTGAATTCTCGTTTTTTTCTTTCTTTCTTTTTTTGCGTAGTCGTTTATTTCTCATGCATCAATCTCTTGTGAGCTCACACTCATTCAGTTGAGTCAGTTGAATTAGCCATGACTGGATTTAAAGCTGCAGTGCAGCACTTTTGTCTCCCTCCTCTGGCAAAGAGAGTAATTACACAAACACTATTGACGCTGCCTGCAGGTGAGTCGACGATCCCTTTCTTTTTTTATCTGGAGCATTCACTCTAGGAACTTTCCTTGGACTCGTCTTAGGATTTTCCAGCATAGCTTCTGCCATATCACATAGTCTTTCTGGACCCCCTTAGCTCTGGCTGGTTGACATAAAACGCACCAGACACATCCGGTATTTGAACTTTTCCTGGCAGCGATAGTTTTAACCCTCATTGTTTGGCAATGACTTGAATGTGACAGACGTTCGTGTGTATGTAAAAGCCCCCCCTTTTTTTTATATGTTTCACATTTTAATTTAGCTACTCCGCTAATTTTCAATTGATTAAACTGTGATCTAGTCTGGACTTGCATTATAGCTAACGTCACTTTTTAAAGTATTGACGTTTCAGGTGCAAGCACAAATCAATCAGTGGCTTTCATTATTAATGTAGGCCAGTGCAGTCACGATCCTGTGGTTGTTGCACTTACAGAGTGTAAAACGCTTGCTTTTTTTCCCAAACCAAAACCAAAATGTCTGTATGAAGGAGTGGAGGCCACTATAGGCGGCAGTGGCTGGAATGGCCAGGGACCGGATGTGTGCATAACTAGAAAGATGACGGACAGATGATGATGGACAACCATAGAATGTGGCAAAAAGCACAGAGCATTTCCTTGCACAGAAGGCATCTCATATTCATGTATTGTGATTACTTTTACTGTAATTCATCTGAGGCCCACTCCCAGAGGCAGAGCCCACGACACCCCAGCTATGGAATCTGAGGCGCTTTCATATCAGGCAGGATGGCTTTCAAAGTCCCATAAGATTCCCCTGCCTCTCTTTTCCTTTGTCTCCTTCTCTTTTCATCTTTAATCGCTTGTGAGGCTGTGTCACCTTATTTGCATCCCACTTGCGTATGGATCTCTCTCATCCTGGCGTATTATACTTCTGTGAAACAAACAGATGACAGTCAAAACAAAATAAATTGAGAACACAATATGTTGAGAATATCTTCAAATTGTTGTCCCTGGTGATAAAATATTCTAAAATGGTGTCAAAACCAGCAGACGAATCAAACAAACTTCACAGCGTGGAGTTGTTGTTTGACGCTTTTTACTTCTTCCGTTCAAAGTGATGGCAGAAGGTTGTAGTTTCAGACATTACTATTTTTAGTCCGGCAGAGCTGTTGCTTTGGTGTTGAAGGAAAAAACAATCGATTTCAAAAGTGTCTCTGCTCAAGCAGGATCATTTCCATTCGTATAATCTGCAACACGACACGTCCTAGCATTAGGTGCTTGTTGAAATGTTTAAATAATGTCATGTTTGCCACCCCAATGCTGTGCATCTTACCTCATTGTTTGCAGTAAAACACTCTCAGTATTCAGCATGTGGCTCTTTCATTTCTTAAGGCCTTTATGCACAGGTTTCTTGCGTGTCATTAATTCACACGTCAATTTTGTTTTTTAACTGTTCATTTGTCATGAGTACTTTCACACAGAACATGATATTACGCGGCGAAAAAGAGAGACGTATTTTTTTCTGGAAGCAGTTGGAATATTCTGTAATAAAAGCATCAACTAATCACATTGTGCGGGACGGGTTGATATTTTTTAGGATTATAAAACAAGAACATGGAGGCTCCGTAGTGGCTCCTTTCACCCTGAACAAAGTTAGCACATACTACATCCACTCCTTCTGTTCTTGGCTTTCACAATAAAAGCCTTAGACATTTTCGTGTCATTTATTTGTCACACCGTTCGCCATCTGCATATTATCTGGCATTTTCAACATCAACCGTCGTCAAACTCCAACTCTTCCTGTTTTTTACCAAGTGCCAGCCCAATACTCGAGAAAAGCACTTTGTGACATTATTCCTCATTGACGTTTTTATGGCCTTTTTCGAGAACCACTCAACATTTAGCAGTTCCTCAATGGACAGTGGAAGAGGCGCAGAGGGTTGAGTAATACTCCTGTCCCTCTCTCTCGCCAGAAGATGCAGCCCATAAATAAGTAAAATCAAGAGTCCAGAGATGAGCTACAAGATTGGAGGCCTTGGCTCACCTAAAAATATCAGTGATAATGTATTATTCATGCTTGGTATTCATTCCCCACCCACTGACAGACATGAGCGGTTATGACAGGGGGCTCGGGGTCTCTGATGAGCCTTACAGCCACAGTCTCAGCATCATCCTGATATGCCTGCCCTGGTCACCTGATCATCTCTTCATTGATCCATTAACCGCTTCCTCATGCTCGTAGACATGTCCGAGTGCTATTTCTGATGTTTCCCACCACGAAAAAGCTGCAAAGGTGCCACTGAATAAAGCATCTGCCACTGCGTAAAAGGGTCTCGACTCTCCACCATGACACACGATACAAGAGAGTTCCTAGGCTCGACAGCGGATGCTGACTCGAATAGTAAACAGGGACTTTGTCAACAGAACAATTTGGGCAAAGATTGATAGTTGGTTTATAATAGCAAGGCAGAAGCCATTCGTTTCTTTTACAGGCTTGCGTTTTCTTCATTTTATTTATAACTCTTTTATTAGCATTAGGCCTTTAGTGTCAGGAAATATCTTGTTTGTTTTCTCCTCCGTGTGCTCTATCCCTTTTAGTGGCATTATATATTTGGAGAGCAGAAGATGTATACTGACGTCTCCTCATTGTACACTCTTCAGTATGCTGGGTAACACACAGGCAGGAAAAGAGAGGGCTTATATTTGCATCAGGGTTTACCCTATAATCAAGTCATTTGCATAGGCAATTATGTTTTTGTTGCTTCTGTGGTGACGGTACCGTTTATTAGCCTGAAATACGACTGAGTCGTGTAGTTTCCTCACAATTACATTTTTGTGACAACTTTATACCGTGTGACTGCTGTGTGTCGTTGGCGCTTATTATCTTTGAAAAAAAGATTTCTCACCAAAGGCTGTTCAGTGTCCTTAAAAGTATTTTGTTTTTCCCCAGTTGCACACCCAACTGTGCTGAAACAGGCAAGTTGTGGTAAATTGATGGAACAGATTTGTTAGCTGTAAGTATCATTGGTGTTGTCCCCCAAAAAAAACGTATCGAAGAGCAAACTTGATCCACGCACTCAATTAGAAGAGTTGGATCACAGGAATGTTTTCCTGTTGAGACATCGGGGGGAGAATCAGTTCAGAAGGGCTTGTTTTCAATGGTGCAAGTTCCTTGTGTCTCAAAAGTCAGGCGGTTTTAGCGTCATGCGTCAACACAACTTCCATGACATCAGTGGCAAATTCCACCCCAAGACCAGACCCAAGTGTTGTTATCCAGAATACTTCCACTTTTTAAAAATAACACATGAACTAGAGATGATTTCCTGCTGCGTTCATTTTTCACAACATGTCCTGACGCGCCCTCTGCGGATGATGTATGAATAGCTGGAGGTTGGAGATATTGTGACGGTCGCTTTTGACTTTGTGAATCCTCTTGGACGAGTGAAGTTTCTGCGGCGAACGCTTCACGCTTCCTTTGCTGCTCTTTCTTTCTCTTCTGTTTGATGTCAATATTTAAATAATTTGTCTTGACAGCGAAGAATCATCTCCCCATGTGGCTCAGAGAGGCAGGAAGGAGATAGTTCCACTTTCTCAGCTCCGTCTGAAGGAAATGTGGATGATTGCTTCTTCAAACAAGACTCTAAAATAAACTGTTGGCATGAATGATTAATCGTAGCTGGCTAGGCCCGTGCTGCGCTCACTTTAGTAGTAATTGCATGTAAATAGAATTAAAGACAGCTCTTTGGGTACGAGCCCAAGGACTCAGAACAGTATCTCCTTACTTGTTTACAGTGCAGTGGTGGACAGCCAAGGTCCTCTGAAGGAGACCCGGCCTAATTAACATAAAACTGGGTTTCTGGGGACCAGGATTGTGTGGGGTGAATGATCTTGCCTCTGGTAAGGACATGTTGAGGGCAGCTACTAACACACGAGTCTTAATTGTTTCCGGTACGTGCCAGTGTTTAAGACCCAAAAGTATTAAAAATAGCCACGGTCTAATGAAGAAGTGGCAGTGAGGCATTTGTTAGGGGGCCGATTTTTTTTGCGGACGACCACAGAAACGATGGCTGAACATGAGTTGGGCCTTGCTAATGACGTAGGCAAAAACTCGACGGGGAGAGACGTGAAACAGCAAGGTCTCAACTCATCAGTTCAGTAAGATTAGGAGGTGAATGTGGATGACTTCCCACTATTGATCGGTGGGGACTGATGATCAGATCTAATTTATGCAGCTTCTGGAGACCTGATGTCAGTCTGGAAATCTGTCAAGGTCTTGATAACCAGCCAAGCAAGTCTTGCAATCTGCCGTCCTATTATTTTCCTCTCTTGCATTCTGTAATGGAAAAGATAAATCCTTTTTTTTTTAATTAGAGCAAAGGCAAAGTAAAGTTTCCTTATCTCATTATTCTGGATGAAAAAACCCGTAGAGACATCCTAGGAGGCGTTAGGTTGTTCTGTTTCTGTTATGGCTGTTTGTTTTGTATTGTGTACAGTGTTTCCTTCTGGAAGCATCCATTCTTACTGTATGCTTTTTTTTACAACTTAAGCGTTCTTGGAGAATATCGAAAAAAGTATTTCATCATTGCAACTGCTTTGGCCTTTTTCTCTCCCGTGCAGCCATGCTTGTGTCATCCGTGGACAAGTAGTGACCTCGGATGGAACACCGCTGGTTGGCGTCAACATCAGTTTCATCAACAACCCATCCTACGGTTACACAATCACCCGGCAGGATGGAAGGTAAGAGCTCTTGGCCTTATATTGACACACACCAAAACAAGGGATGCAATGCAAATGCCACCAACCGCTGCCTAAATATCCTGTGCAAAGATGTGACAACGACGTTTATATTATTGTCAAATAGCGTTCGCGTTGTTAAGCTGTGCTGATTTCTAATGATGCAAGGGGAAAAGAAGAAGAAAAACACAGTTGCCACAGCAAACTGTGCCGCCATTGATCTGCTTTCTGCTTTCATTTGGTCCAATTTTGGAGTTCTCGGCTCAATTCCCAGAGAAATCAAACAAAGCCCTTCTGGTACACTCATAAGTTATGCTTCAGTAGCAGCAGGGAGGGGAAAGAATAAAATATGCCAATTCAAAGCAGCTCGCTGGGGCCATGAAACACAGTGCAGATGGACATTATTTATTTGACAAAGGAAGATTCAGTGAGACATTTAAGTTTTGTCTCACTTAATCAGACTTGCAATTCATTTCCTTTGCATCTGTCTCTGCTGTTGTTGTAGCTCCATTTTTTTTGCCGTAGATGTCATGGGTGACAAAATAAAGCTGACTTCAATAAGTTGTGTTGTTGTTTTAAAGATATGTCAATAAAAGAATGCAAACAAAATATTTGTTCCGCTATCTTCCTTAAATGAATCCACATATTTTTTGTTTCTGCAAGATAGAAGGAAACGTTATCAGTAAACTCATTGTGTAGCTTCTTGGTGTCTCATTACACTACCACAAGACCTCTTGGAGAAAGTGTTCTCATGAAACAAGTGGACAAAGACTGAGCGACTCTATGCCGGCTGCTTTGGCACCAGTGGAGTTACTCCGAGAGATCCAGACAAAAAACCTCTCGCTGCATTCGATGTGTTTCATCTCCTACTTTCTAAGAGTGACAGAGAAAGGCCAGAGAGAAAGAACTTTGGGTGACACATCGAGTGTTGTGTTCTTCTCTGATCCTGTTTTTTTTTTTTGCATCAGATTGCAAACTCTCACAACTTCCAATCCCTCGGTATCTCTCATAGTAGTCAGTGTTAGTCAGGTCTTGTGGCAAACCAAGCCTCTCTATCACAGCAAAGCATGAATTGGTGTTTGCTCTCCAAGCCCCACTTCCTCCTGACACTTTTATCAGTCACCGGCACTCTAAAGGCCCACATCTTTGTCGCAGGTTTGATCTGGATCATTCTTGCCTCTCCTCATTTCTTCCGTCTTCTCGTCACTCCTCTTTTTCCCAGTTTCACAAAAAATCTCCCATCTCCACCTCATCATCGTCACCTTCCTCGCTCATTTCATCTGCTCCCCATCCCCTCGCCCTACTCCTCCTCTAATCCCTCACCGCCCTTAAGCCTTTCCTCTCTGGGCACTACTCTTTCACTTATGTCCCGTACTTTCCTTGAGCCTAGGTCTCATGTCCTTTCCACTGCACTGGCTCCCCTCATCTCTATCCTTTTCCCATTAATGCATGGTACGATTTTTCTTATGCATCACTCCGTTTTTTCCTGCACAAAGCTCTACAGTCCTTTCTCCCTCCCGGCATATGTGTAAACACTACTCCATCTCCCGGGCTCCCCTGTAAACATGCCCAATCTCCTGCAACTCCCCAGCAATCACTGTAAACTGGCTCAGTGCAGCGTGAAATCAGAAATGCACCTGTTCAGCCATTTAGAAATGGGAAAGCTGTCTCAACTCATTTTTATGATGTGTTCTTTATTGTCCAAGGGCTTAGGTTTTAAATTACCTTTTCCACTATCTTGAAAAGTTTTCTGGCCTAAACAAAAGAGGTTAGTTTAGTTCCTTTACAGCTGTGTAACCATTTTCTGAGTTGGCTGAGCATTGAGACACGCCCGTTCCCTTTTATGCTTTTCTCCAATAATGAGAAGAATGCTGACGGGGCTCCAGCTAATTGCATTATTACGTGCTTGAGATGACCTCTATAGGAGCCACCATATAGATATGGGAAGTCCAGTGTACACTTTACAACTTGTATACCACTTGTGTTTGCAAAAATATCCCTCTGCATATCCTAAGATGACAATATATAATAGTCACATCTCACATGTACTTATAATTATATAAAATAAGAATTATAATTACTGTTATTTATGCTTGCGGTGGTTGATTTTTTTCCCCTGTAAACACACGTCAGCCATGTCAATGTTATATGTTATATAATTAATCTGAATATAATTATAACTGGTGAGGAACTAATACTCGTGTTCTTTCTCCCACTTCAGACGTACATAAGGGCACCTCACCTGTCACCTAAGCATCTACAGTACATCGTTCTTACTCACTCTTATTAAACTTACGTGTCCTTGATTCACTTATTTTCCACTTGTCAGTCCACTTCATTATAAGTAGACATTGTCTGAGAAATGATTGCATATAATTGGTATGAGGCAGGTATGAGGGTTAACTCTTTGAGGCTGATGCATTCCCCGAGGGCACAAGCAGCCAAGGCTGCTGTAGGTAGTTTAATAAATGTTGTCACATGGCTTAAGGCTGTTGTCATGATTGATAACAGCCGGCGAATCCCTCCAATCGATTGGCCGGGCTGCCCATGGGTGTCTGTCCAGAAGTGTTTAGAGAACTCGTAGCCTTAGCCCTGCCAGGCATCATGCAGACTGTACGGCGGCTGATGGATCGCGGCAGCACAAGGGTACGACTATCAGCCCACATCAGCTCTGCAGCCTCCGCACTACTGGACAAGCTCGCACCCAGCCAAGGGCAAAATACCAAGGGCGGCGCAGGCTTTTGTTTATCGCCACTGCCAATCAGATGTTCAGCCTCAAGGGGAGTTAAACTGAGCAAATTATTCATCGTGGCTTAAACCAAGAGGGAGGTTACCTAATACAGAGGCCACTATTTGGACCTGTAATTTGAAAAAAAAGATGCTTCCCATGGGCCTGTTGATGACCAGGTCCTAATTGGCTCTAAGAGAGAAGTGACAAGAGCTGCAGAAATTCAGTGCAGGTGCAGGCACAATGCAGCAGTCAGACATGATTAAACCGCCAGAGTGCAGCCTGTTTACTGAGACCCACTCAGGTCAGACCAGAGGCAGGGGCCCTTAAATGCAACAGTAGATGGGATTGCATTGCAGGGCTTTTAGACTGATGTTCGAGTGGACAGCCTTCATCTTAGGGATCAATAGAGAAGTGGCGGCTGCCTCCATCCTGCGGCACACATTTCTCATTCTCTCTCTCTCTCTATCTCTCTTTCTCTCTCTCGCTCTCTCTCTTGCTCTCTCTCTCTCTCTCACACATATGTATATAAATATGAGCGCAGGAGCAGTGCATCACACACGCTATGGGCGAAACAGCCATGCCTGAATTTACAGCAAGCATCTACTGTTTTTCATCCATCAAGTAAAATCTACAGATTATGACAGTAATTAAGATATGTGCTGCCAACATTGTGATTAATCGTCCTTTTGTATTTTCAGCCTGTGTGCGCCTGAAAGATAATGCTAAATAGTGAAACGGCATCCTGTCTTCACAGCCTTCTTTTTATAAAACAAGGAATTTATTACACTTTGATCCGTTATAACAACACTTAATTAGAAAATAGTCATTATATTCACAGTAAATCGTCGCATGCTTTAATCCGCAACACACAACCGATTACATGCACTGCTAATGGGAATTTTCACCGCATTTCATTTGAAAAAATACATCATTCACTGTGTGTGAGTCAACATTCATCCTCTCTGACATTGTGCGCCTCTGTGTTCCAGTTTTGACTTGGTGACCAACGGGGGCATAGCCATAGCCCTACACTTTGAGCGCGCCCCGTTCATCACGCAGGAGCACACTCTCTGGTTGCCGTGGGGACGCTTCTTTGTCATGGATACCATCGTCATGCGGCACGAGGAGAACGACATCCCCAGCTGCGACCTCAGCAGCTTCGCCCGGCCGGGGCCCGTGGTGTCGCCGGCCCCGCTCACCGCCTTCGCCGGCTCCTGCTCTGAAAGGCGCACCGTCGTACCCGAAATCCAGGTGATCCCCCCCCCCCCCCCCACCCCTTTTCACTGCCCTGCAGGTTGTGGTCTACATGGGTCTCTCCTCCAAATGAATCATGCCCCACATCTGTAGACTAGTCATCTAGCACGAATGTAATGGTAACTGGTGGCAGTGCTGTGATTTTATCTCTCCGGTGTAATTGGTCCGTGGAACTCTGGCGATTTACAATGTGCATTGTACTGCCTCGCTGCAGAGTGATGATGATTACCTCGCACACAGAAAACAGCCTGGACAATTTTAATTTCTCCTGGGTTGTAGGCTCCTAGATGAAGCATACACGCAACACTAGAAACTACTTGCTTTTTTGAGTATATTTCATGACTGCGTATATCTTTGCTGTCCGTCTACACGTGCATGCGTCTTGTTTGTGCAAGCACACACTTGCGTGGGCAGGTGAATGCATGGCCACTGTACGTCCAGCAGGCATCTCTGTGCCCTTCTCTTATTACTTTGTCTCCGACTTTGCTTCGTTCGATTTATGGCATATGAGTGAATTTAGCACGCAGCCCTGGTCTCTTTATAGCAGCCTTGTCTTTGCTGTCCCTTGAGCTGCAAGAGCGCCACACTATGACATCGTTCCAATTTACACTTGTCCTTATAAAAGACCATTCTGATCATTTAACCAGGCGCTGCCACAGTCGTGAACATTTGGAAAGAAACACATCATGAGTGACATGTCCTCCGACCGATGGCGCGTTGGGTAGCCGTTTTAATTGTTACTTTACATCTTGTTCGGTGGAGACAGGCGACGAGAGGTCATTTAATTAGAGCAGAGAGGAGCTGGTCAACCAAACCAGTGCTGTCGACCTTTGATCCTAAATATGAATACCGTACAATATAATTGAGTGCTGACCTACTGTTGAATCATCAAGAGGTTACAGGTCTGACCTCAGTGGAACATCCCCAAGGCCACAGCGTTGGCTCCTACTAAACCAACGTTTATTACTCTGTATATGATCGGACAGTGCCAGCTCTGAGCCCAAGGGCACTCTTGTGATGCCATTGCCATATGGATTGCAGGGAAGGCTATTGTCCTAATGAAGGACTTGCTATTATTAATTCAATTATGAAAATAGTATATAATGAAGAAATCCGTCATTGAATTCCCTGTAACGCATGAACGTAATTGTCCTCTAATTGATGTCTTTAATCTTCACACGGTTCAATATATTTGTTTCGGGGGCGACTATGAAAGAGGTGTAACAAATGCTGCGGTGGCCACTGACCAAAGGAATGACAAATTGCTAATGTGTGTGAAATAAAGGACACGCAGAGGCATGTTATTAATCCTACCTCAAACACTAAGGAAAATAGATTTCGAAGCGCTTCAGAATTTGCAATTTCTGTCAGCTAGCTTCGGGATTTATGTTGGTCTTTCTGTCATTTATAAGCGTTCTTTTTTTTCGTCCACAGTCTCTGCAGGAGGAAGTGCCCATACCAGGGACAGATATGAAGCTTGGCTATTTAAGCAGCAGGACTCCGGGTTACAAGTCAATACTGAGGGTGACCCTCACCCACTCCACAATCCCTTTCAACTTGATGAAGGTTCACCTCATGGTGGCTGTGGAAGGCCGGCTGTTCAGGAAGTGGTTTCCTGCAGCCCCAAACCTCTTGTATGACTTTGTGTGGGACAAGGCTGATGTCTATAGCCAGAAGGTCTACGGCTTGTCTGAAGCATTTGGTAGGTGATCAAGTAGTTATTGCATATAATGTTGTATTTTTTCAACGAGAAGACACTAATGCTAGTTTCATCTTTCCTTAGTATCTGTTGGTTTTGAGTATGAGTCCTGTCCAGACCTTATTCTATGGGAGAAGAGGACGGCAGTACTTCAGGGCCACGAAAACACCGCCTCCAAACTGGGAGGATGGACTATCGACAAGCACCATGCTTTAAATATCCAGAGCGGTGAGTCAACTCCTAATCCCTTTTGGAAATGCCTAATGAGCCACTCGTTCATTAAACCACCTACTCAAAAAATGATTTCATGCTGAAAGAAATCTTGATTTTAACATTCCATTGTTTCGTTTTAAAAGCACAGTGAGGTAAATACATTTGCAGTTCGTTTTTTTAAGATAATAAAGTTATACTAAAGATAACTACTGCACATTAATATCAGGGAAGTTACAAATCTAAAGACAATTGTTTAATTTAATGTACATTGGAAACAAGCATCCTATTTAACGAGCAGGTTTTTTGTTTTGTTTTATAAAATTAAATCTCATTGGGACTCAATAATAGACTTTGTCCTTTGCTAAGATGGAAACATTTGGTGGTGTAATTCTTCAGTTTGCCGCTCCTTATCGCATTTTACACATAACATGCTGCATGTGCCCACGACTGCAGATAAGTACCACCATGCGCCTCAGATGATGCTTTTTGTGTAACATTGAATTGTCCTCCCCGTCTGTGGCATTTTCAGGCTTTTTCAATTCAGCAGTCATGTATCCTCAGATAGATCTGACATTTTTATTACTGCTGTCCATTTTTAGGTGAGGGGGGTCAATTTTCCCATTGCCAGCCAATTACTCCTGAGAGGCAGAAGTAGGAATGAAGAGAAAAGAAAACTTATGGCAGCACCTGTCAATGGCCAGGCTTTACAGTTTGTTTGTGTCTGGAAGGGCTCATCAGAGGAGATGAGGCATACTTATATGAAAAGTGCTTAGGGGGGTTGCAGTTTGATCCGTCACACTAAACCTGCTAAGTCTGAATGTGTTGTCCGGGGGAGGGAGAGAGAGCTACCCTCTTCCCCCCCCCATGCAACCACCCCAGTTGGCACCTCCATGTCCTGTTGATGCCCAGCATTTCTAGAATCATCCCTCATTTAATTGCTGTCAGTCTGCTGCTCCCAGCAGCAGCAGTAATATTAAATCAAGTCCCAGGAAGGAGATGCTTGGCTGATCCGTTCTGATGCACCAAATGTTGTGCTGCTCAAAGAACTCAGGTCACCAAGTACCATCAGAAGCAGAAAAACTCCTGCAGACACACAGATGCTGCATTTCAAATATGATTACATTGATTGGGCAGCAGGAGCATCTTTACATTAACATATTTGAACATTTTCCAAGAGTAGATTGGCAACACTAATGGAAACATAATGTGTGCATGTGTGTGTGTGTGTGTGTGTGCGTGTTTAGGGGGGTTTGCATGCCTGAATGCCTGCACATGGACTGTATTCACACAGCTCTACTTTTATTCATGCACAAAGCCGGTGGAGGCAGGGAGGCAGGCGTGCTGCCATTTTTAATCGGGGCAAGTCAATTTTTTTTGTGATTGTGTGCCCGTGTGGTAATTTTCTAGCTCCAAGAGATTCCACTTGTGCCAAGGGCTTTTTGCTCCCCATTTTGGCGTGAAATCGTGCCTGTGTTTCCATCCGCTAAGACCACCTCTTTTTGCAAACACGGGCACACAGAGCAATTTCCATGGCTTCAGTTGGCAGACGGTGCACACATCCGATTATTGTCTGTGTGTTGAACTTCACTCTCTTTTAAAGTTTTTATTCAGTATATATTTGAATCTGCAATTAGTGACCAGGAGAGCCTTGCAGCATGGTGGCACTAGAATAGCATTAGCTTACCAAGTTCTCACCAGTAACGTGTTAGCAAGCAGTTGCCCATTTACAAACAAACAGAGCGACTCCAGCGTTCCGTTTGAATCCTTCGGCTCGCCATTCGTTAACGGCACTGCCCATCATCACACACAGCACGGGTGTCTTAATTAATTAAATCTTCGGACGAGGAACTTGCAAAGCTATTGATATAGCCCCGATGCATCTCTACACACCAGTCTGGAATGCTGTTCTCTACAGAGTCAAAGTGTATCTGCAGATTTCTGCAAGTGTAGATGGCAGCATCCAGCCGGATGTGTCTTGAGCACCTTTACCTTAATGTAGCAACATTTTTTAATCAAGTTAAACTCCAAACAATAAATGTTCCTGTAATCATATCAAATGCATGTTGTGTGAACGTTTCCTTATCTGAAGTGGAAGAGGACAGAGGGTGTAAAGCCCCCTGAGGCAAATTTGGGCTTCATAAATAAAATTGACTTGACTTAATGTTGTAATGTGAATTGCATGAACAATTTGCAGAAGTGTAATTTATATATGCATGCAAACATGCCTAAATATGAATAATTAGGTGCAACCTTTGTTATCCCTGTGGTGGAAAGTACAGTCAACAGTAACTTAGTTTTTCGTTTCATATGTTTGCAGTTGTATTGTAACTGCCTGAATATATTTCTTGTAAAAAGGATTGTTGACAGGATTTCAAGTGCCTCGTAAAATGTAAATCCAACTTCATCTGCCTTTGGCAACATCTTTTTGGTGCTAAATATTCATTGTATAATAAAGCCTCTTGTTTTTGTCTTGGGAGAAACTGGCCCGGATGCACTTCCTGGCATTTTAGGAAACACTGCTGCGTTCAAAGAAAAGAGAAGCTGATTTAACCGCCTATTGTTGGAGCCCACCTCCGGTTACCAAAATGGCAAAAATTAGAAATAACCAGCTGGTCACATCCGTTTTCACTCGCTCCACAACTCCACCGAGTCTTTGCATTTTTTCTCGCATCCAATTTTAGGGAAAGAGAGCCCAGTCAACTCTGCTCAACCGAGACACGTTGCAGGTGTTTTTACTTACTTTTCTTTCCTGTGCCCTCATCAGGAATTCTTCACATGGGCAACGGGGAGAACGTCTTCATCTCCCAGCAGCCTCCTGTAATCGGTAGCGTGATGGGGAACGGGCGCAGGCGCAGCATCTCCTGCCCCAGCTGTAATGGCCTTGCTGACGGAAACAAGCTGCTGGCCCCCGTGGCTCTGGCGTGTGGCTCAGATGGAAGTCTGTATGTGGGCGACTTCAACTACGTGAGGAGGATTTTCACCACGGGGAACGTCACCAGCGTCCTGGAGCTCAGGTAACAGAGGAGTAGCCTGCTGACATTCACTCAGGACCATGAGCTCAGATGGGCTTGCACACAGGTCGTAAACCACTGAGGTCGATCGAGATAGACAGAAACGCCCTCAGGCCCAGGATTGATGGTCCGGGCCGTCTCATCCACCTGTAACAGCTGCAGTTTGGCCCTGGTAGGGGCTGAAGAGCATGTAATGGGGTCTTAACAGAAGATGTTCCAGGAAAAGATTAATTTCTCTGTTATCGTCAGTAAAGACGGACGTTTGAGTAGATAAGAAATTAGTAATAATAATTCATTATTATTTGTCATGATTCTCTTTTAAATAAATCTGTCCACTAACAGCCGTTTTTTTTTTATTCTATCTTCTAACAACTAACATTTCCTCTCCTGTCTTTTCCTCTCTCATGTTCTGCTGCTCTTGGCAAACAGAAATAAAGACTTCAGGCATAGGTAAGCCAAACGGTATTTGCTCAAATTAATATAGAAAAAGGACACAGTCCACATACTTGATGTCAAAGTGCCCGTTTGAGCGAGCCCATTTTAGACGTGCCCTTTTGAGCAGCTAGAAGATCATATCTTTAAATTTGAGCTGTAAAAAGCTGCAGATTTAGTAGTTTATTGGTGGTTTATGATAATAAACAATACAATATAGGCATGTAAGTATTGAGTCATCTAGTCTTCTGCTTTTTAACGTGTCCCTTTAATTAAAATGGTTTTGGAATTGCCATCTGTCAAGGAGTCAAGGAATCAAGTCAACATTTCAGAGCGGGATATAGAACATACATTGCATTGTGTTCGGCACATCTTGCTACATGCAATGAAACACAACAGCACGAGAGGAAAGAAGTTTCATCACGCTTTAATATATGTATCGGTATGTATTTTACGACTAAAAAGATGGCAACTCAGTGTGGATCTTATCAGTGGTTTAAGATACAAAGACCTCATCTGGCTTAGCAGGTACAGCGGTAAGGGGAAATCTCTGCGTGCTGTCTTTAGATACCATGTCTCGGGCAAAGGGCTATTGATTGATTTTCTATCAAAGGGTCTTGACTACAGCTGGGGAACATGTAGTCAAACTGAGGATGAAAAGCCAGGGGATGCAGGTCACTGGCCTCTATTTTCAAGAACGGCCACATTCATAAAACGCTCAGATGCTCTCTATTGCTTTTCCCGTCTCTCCGCATCTATCCTTTTGTCAGTCTTTGTATCTCGGATGTCTTTGTTCACTAACAAGACGTTACGCTCACATACACTAACTTAAAACCGTCCCATACAGACTCGTGCTGTGTTTGCTAGAGCACATCTAAAGAAATGTCAAAGCCCCGTCCCTTCGCTCTCAGTACCCCGAACACATTTACATATTAAAAAGGAGATTTACGAAGGCAAAACACAGCATGTGTCCGTATGAAACGGATGGCTGCCTCCTGTTCATGTGTGAGCTGGCGATAGTCCTGGGAGGTGGTTGTTCTCACTGCCATGTTCATTGACCCCCTACTAAGGATGTCCCCGTCCATTCCAACCGCACGCCCTCCGCTGCCGCGCCAGCATGCAGCAAAATCCAATTATCTTCTACAAACTAGATGTTGTCAGTGAATATAGATGGAGTATGTGGCCATGGCTCAAGGTCAGGGAATAACGCCTCATACTTTCAAACGCTAAGGGGGGGGGGACCAACACTGTTCTACATGCAACTGGGAGCTGATAAGGTATCAGCCGATTGCACATGGCAGATACCATGCAAAGTAGAATCCAGTTATTGAGGCTTGATACTGACCGACTCTAAAACAGCAGTTTTGTTTTTGTTTTCTTCCAAAGCCATCCAGTTGTCCCTGGAATGTACTGTCGACCAACATATCAGTCGACTTGGTCAGTGGGCTGATTGTGACATGTGTGCCTGAGGTTTGCTGCAGTGTGCTGTCATCGCTGATTCATTGGAGGTCAATTGTCATTTAAAGTTACGTACCGGAGTTGACAATCCCACAGACCCACTGGTCTTTCCTTCTTGTTGTATTATACAAATATAAGCTTTGGCCCTGTCATGCTGGCCATAAGCCCTGAAAGAACCCTGAAGGTTATGGTTGAAATTCTGCCTTAATCCACTTTGAATGACACCCTGCTGACAGGTTTCCTGGTAACGCTTATCAGGTCTGGCAGAACTGTGCTGTACCCTGCTCTGATAACGCTGGTCATCATTAAGGGGACGCTAAACACGACACTGCTAAACTGGTTACTAATTCCTTGTTTCGTCTGACCAACAGTCAACAACGACAGGGAAATACTGCAATTATTTACTTGATAACGGTTTAAATGATTTATATTAGTGGTGCAACGGATCATAAAACTCACGGTACGGATAGTGTCACGGATCAGAGTCACGGATCGGATCGGCACAAAAGAAAAAAGTGAGCAAATACAACTTTTAGATCCCTGATCATGTTTTTTGCCGCTGATACAAATCATTGATGATCCTTATTGATAGAAACAGAGCCCTTTGTTGTTTGATTATAGCAGCTGGTCTACAATGCTCCAGGCTTTTTTGCCTTCGTCCCAAACATCATTTCAACTGCTCTGAAGTCAGTGTACCATCAAACATTCTAAATGTTATCCTTTTACTCAAGAAATGTATGGTGTTTTTTCATAAAGGCACACAATTTAAATAACAAGGAAATAAAAGATTGTACTTTCATTGATTCAAACAAATCTTGTCATTCGTAGTTTTAATGACGTATTATAAGCTGCTTGAGTTGTTGTAAACTAACTTGTCCATCAGCCACTTTACCAGCTGTCCTCCGGTCATTTTCAACACGGATTGGTTGTTCTCAATGTAAAATGATCAGAGATCGGCGACTAGAAAGCATGAATGACGATGTCCCGATCGCATATTTTACTGAACATTGGCCGATAACGATGTCAGTAAAACTTTATTTCACACTGTGTTGGTTAAGGTAAACTGTGTAAATAATCTGCGGTTCACATGTGTGCCGAACCGTGAGGGGTGATCCGTACGGATCACGGATCGACAGCGGTCCGTTACACCACTCATTTAGAATAGATTTGCTAATTTCGTGCAGCGATTGGCTGCGGGCAAAACCATACAAATAATTATTGTTTTGTAGATCTGGGTAAAAAAAGGATGGTATACAGTTGTATTGCTACTTGGTACTGGGTTATTTGGGTTACTCAGCCCTATTGGGATCAGGTGTTGTTCGTTACAATTTGTCATGGTTTGATTTTCCCGCAGAAGATCATGTCTTTATTGTATACAGCAGCAGATTCCTAATGGAAATAGTCCTCCCTGCCACTTCATTTGTACTGCTATGGATTTGTCTACCAACAGTGTTTTCTGTGTTTTCTGACACCTATATCCTGACTTGAGTGTGCCAATAGATTGCCTGCGTCGCGACACAGCAGGATTGGTTATATTTGGCTCTTTTGTCTATCTGTCAGGTTGGGCAACCTCCTGTGGATATGAAGGATTGCTTTGCTGACTGTGTTGGTAGTTTAATAGGATATTCTTTCACTGCGCTGTGCCTGATGGACACATATTTGTGGAATTGATTCAGCTATGTATTTGGGTTTCTCTAAAGAAGTCCCAGGGGAACAAGAAAACTCACTAGTTTGTACCTCTATACGCAACAGTTAGGCTCCTGTATAGACACATAATATTGCAAAGATTTCGTGGGTCAGGGATGAGGGAGTGATTAGGATTTCTGTCAAAGGATCCAATGACTGAGTAGACCCTCATTTCTCTTTGTCTTTCCAACTCTGCATCCCCTCCATCATTGCGGTGGTTTCAATACTCTAAAAGAAACTAGACATCTATATCTATACATGGACAGTATTTCCACACATGACTGCTGTGTATCCAACACATTTATAGACGAGTGGAGTTTCCACTCTCTTTTGACACCAGGGATTTCTAACTAAGCTGACTGTATTGTAGATGAGTTATAAGCTCCACCATTATGTCGTGTTTAATCTCATTCTATTATTCTTTTACTGTAATTGTGCCCAATTGACTCTCTAAATGGCTTTGAATCCATTTTAATTGTATTAAACAATGTTTCTTATTTGAACGCGCTGTAGCCCTTCCTGTTTTATTGACTTGGGCTTCTTCCTCTCCCTTTTCCCTTCTCTCAGCAACAGCCCCGCTCATAAGTACTACCTGGCCACCAGTCCGGTGAACGGTGCCGTGTACCTTTCGGACACCAGCAGCAGGAAGGTGTTCAAGGTGAAATCCATGAACGCTGTGAAAGATGTGGCCAAGAATCTAGAGCTGGTGGCGGGCACCGGCGACCAGTGTCTCCCATACGATGACGCTCGCTGCGGGGACGGAGGAAAGGCCGCTGAGGCCACTCTCACCAACCCCAGAGGTATTGAACGGAGGTTGTTATGATCAATGTAATGTGCAATACCAAGTCAGTTTGGGGGTCATTTTTCTTTTCAAGCTTGATAGTTAATGCCATTAGTCCCGGGGGCTAGATCAATACTATATAATAATAGTTTTCTGTGAAGGCTACAGTATATTCCAGGTTTGCATTGAATATAGAACATTTTGCCACAACTGTCGTGACTAGATTGTCTGACAGACCCTGAAGTGATAGAAAAATACAGAGCTGTGCCTGGCTGAGGTTAGTGTTCTCCGCCTCATTGTTGTTTCAGGCTGAGAGAGCATGAGAGACAGAGACTACATTGATGACATTTTTAGTTGTAATTGAATCAATACATACAGCACTCATCATCTGTTTGATGTGTCTATTGTTCTCCACTATTGATTTTTTGGAAAATCAATCCTCGCATTAGCTTTCATTGCCGTGATTAGTCCTTAATTTTTATTGCAGTGAATATCGCTTCATTGTCATTTCGTGGTGCTCTGTCCGCACATTAAGTTGCAGATAAACAAAATAACTGATGGATATTTCCCTCTCCTGTCCATTGACTTTTTATTCGCAGGCATTACGGTGGATAAGTACGGTGTAATCTTCTTCGTGGATGGGACCATGATTCGCAGGATTGATCAGAACGGTATCATCTCTACTCTTCTGGGCTTCAATGACCTGACTTCTGCCCGACCTCTCAGCTGCGATGCAGTGATGGACATCTCTCAGGTACCACCTCTCTGACCCGGGCGGCCTGGCATGTGTTGTCCTGTCTCTCAGCCTACACCAGTCTCCTTGACTGACCCCAGTCTTTAGGATGCTGACATCCCCGTGTGAGCTTTTGTGTCTGTAACTGGAAGCTCCTAGCCGGGATCTAGCGGCCCTCGGCTTAGTTCTGATCCACATTTGTTTATCGGCTGCATGACGCCAGTTTTTAGATCCGCAGGACTTGCAAAGGATAGGTAGAGGAAGGAAGTTGGGGACCTCAGGCACTCTGTTGGCACTCTGTTGGGATTCCACTGCCAGTTTTCAGGCTGGATTCTGTTTTCCTGTGTTCACTTAAGCTCATGTTAGTAACGTTTCTGAACCTCTGAGTTGTCATGAGTGAAGGCTGATGACTGAAATAGTTCAGTTCAGGTCAGATCAAGAGGATGTTTGTAATGCAGCAAAGCCGCAAAAAACATTAAAAACACAATGTGACAATATGTGAAACTATACGTAGATTACAGACAATTTACAATCGACTTTTTTCAGCAAAAAAAGAATACGGACCAGATAAAGTGGAAGGCTTTAGGTTAACCAAGAGCCATGCTGAAACCAGAGGTGGCACTGTAGTCCCCACAGCTTCCATGTCTGTGTCAAGTGGCCACACAACCCCAAATGCAAGGGGCTGTTGACCTATAGCTGCAGGGGGACAATGACCTTTAACCTAGCTGGCTCTCGATTCATGCACACATGTTCTATGATGCATGGCTGTTTGTTTTTTTCCTGAAATTATAATTTACAACCCAGGTAGTTAGGGGTTGTTTTGCCATACATGCCATAGCAGTAATGTATAATCAAAAAGAACACAATTATGTATGTGTGTGTTGTTTACAGTATCTTTAATTGTTATAGTTTTACCCCCATGAGAATATTATTCCCAGGCTAAAATGATAAGATTTGATTGATGTCCAAGCCCTGCACTGCATGCCCCAGTCCGTTTCTTGCCCCATTCTGTATGTTATCGAGTACGACGACTAGCAAACAGGTCCTCAGGGGGCCTCGGATGCCAGCAGACAGAAGCTTTCTGTGTGTCTGTGAAATGATGTATTCAGTGGAGGGAGCAAAGCCTCCAGCTGCCAATATCCAGCCCTGGGGGAGCTCCATCCGCCTCATGACCTGTGCTTGCTGCTCCCTTAGTCTCCCCCCCCCCCCCCCCCTTTCCCTGCACACAAACACAAGCGCCTATAGATGCTCTCGCTATCCGTGCTCCACAGCAGCGAGGACACAGGCAGACTGACTGCAGCTCTACAACGATGACAAATCGCACTAGCACTGCCAGAGACACTCAGACAGTAAAAAGCGTCCATTAAAAATTCATCCAGGGCACATAGCTTCCCACTTCAAACACTCCCCAATCCCTCACTTAGGACCAGAGTTTCTCTGGAGAAGCCTCATCACAGTGGTCATTACTTTTGCTGTACCTCACCTGTTCTAGGCAAAAGAATTACCGTATGTCAAATTTCTCTCTCTCTCTCTCTCTCTCTCTCTCTCTCTCTCTCTCTCTCTCTCTCTCTCCCCTGATGAGCTCATTGTTATCTTTCCATGCCATTTGTGTAGCGAGCACACTGCAGCAAAACTCACTCTTAATTCAACGTGCAGCTCTGTGAGCTTTATTTCTTCAAACTTTTCATTATCATGCAAAAGGTCAAGAGTTTGACCTCTTCGTGAATCTTTTAATTTGTTTACACCACGGCCATGGGTCCTCACTGTTTCAGAAATCTTTTTTTCCATTTTATCTTTCGCTTGGAAATCTCCGCACCCTCCTGCCGAGTCCAAACTTCAATAGAAGGAAACCATATCTTCTTTCAAGGGTGTTAGCAGCTTCAGAAAGCTTGATCAAGGCTCTGACTGTGACATTCAATTCAAATCTTAGAGGGACTTCAAATCATGACACATTACTCTCCTTCAGAAAATTACATTACAGTTCTAATACAAGTTTAAATATATTGAAAAATAGTTGTGTTGGTGCAAATCCGTGGCTCGCTTCCTCGGACGATGAGCGCATTTTGTTGTTTTTTTTGCTGGTGGCGGACTACTGACCCACTGTATAAAGAAAGAGGAGGGTATGATCGGGTTACAGCATATGGGACAGCATCACGGGAAAAATCCCCTCATCAGCCAGAGTGGCGTGAAAACCTCCTTACAGGCAGCTCCCCCGAGCCACTCCACACACTGGCTCATGAAATATTTAGCCACCAGTGTTGACAAGAAATAGGTTTTAAGAAATTGAAAGTCTCCCCTTCATTTCCCAAGTCAATGCATTGTCTGCTCACCGAAAGACATGTTTCCACTGCCGGTCCCCCTCTGTTTGTTGTATGTGACCCAAGATATGTCCTATTATATAAACCTCCTCTGTGTTGTGGGGGATGAAGGGAGGTTTATGGGATGTGAGCTGTGTGCGATGCTGAAATCTGTTTTTCAATCAAAGGTGGACAAATGCTCTGCTTGTAGAGAGTGGCAGGGAACCATCTCCGTAGAATCCCTTGTCAGGTTTGGATTAATTGTTTTGTCAGCGTTGCCCTTTGAATTTGAAAATTGCCAAGAGCGAGTAGATAAAAGGTGTTATATGGAAAGCAGATGGTTTATATTTTAGAGCCATGTGTTTTGTGCTGGGTAATGCAGAGCAGCATGTCGTAAGACGTTGACTATAATGTGTCAGCCTTGACGTATTTATCAGTGAAAAAACAGTTCTCTGAGGCATTTTTACCTTCATTTTTTATTGAAAGGTTTTCGGTGAATTTTTTGTTAAACCACTGGACAATAGGTTGATGCCGTCTTCATGGCCAAAAAGCATCTCCATTGTCCTTTTATTTTACTGTGATACACACTCGCATACTACGCATTGGTCACTTTGTATTAGCTCTCTACTCACTTGGCATTCCCAAAGTGCACAATTCAGAGTCCCCCCCCCCCCCAACATGTAATTAAGGCGCATGATATGGTGTCCTGAGGTAATGATGTACGGTATGTAATGTCAAAGTACACCTGACCTGATGCGCAGAGATTTCTCCCTTATCAATTATCGGGATAAGGGTTAATGCAATTAGTCAACCACAGTAACAGCTACATCAATTTATTCACCTTCCCATCCCCATTTGTAGGGGAAAGTATCCAAAACAATGCTAAAGCCGCCCCCATCTAATAGGTGCCCTAAAATCTGGACCTTTCTTTGTATTTTTGTCCAGGTTTTAATTAGTTTCCTTCGATGGTGCTCCAAGGCAACTTCATATTATTGCACTTCATATTATGTTCCCAAGAGATCATAAGTGAGCGGGAGACTGGTAAATTGGATCAATCTAATCATTCCAATTTGTTAAAAGCCTGATATATTGTTAGCAGAACAATAATTCATGATTTGGGAGGCCAGAGGCAGGCTAGGCTTTCATTTGGAAAGCGTGCTCCAGTTTCTTTCTCAAGGACTTATGCAATCTCGTGTCATTACAAAATGAATAGCCCAAAGCGAGGACAAATACAGGACTCAAGCCCAGCCCTCAGGTGTCCAGAGTTCTCCTGATCAGTTGCAGTGTGCTCTTTCTCAGTTAATCTGATCATTTGAATGATCTAATTTTCTTCTCCACTATTGTTATCATCTCTGATCTTAAAAATCATGTTTCTTTTGTATTTCCCCTTTTAACAACTCACCAGCTGCTATCTTCCTCCTTATCTGATAATAAATCGTTTAAAAAATAGTTTTTGCTTCCAGCGTAAGCTATGAGATAGCACACCTTTTTCACAGCAGCCCTATCTTTTTTTTTTTAAGCAATTTTCAACAATTCTTGCCTTAAGGGACCGTTTTCCTCTGATAAAGTGAAAATGTGTGGATCAATAAAAGTATGGTCTGTTTTTTGTGACCCAAAGCTGATATTCTTGGTGTTTTCTTCCTGTTAGGTGCGTCTTGAGTGGCCCACAGACCTGGCAGTGAGTCCCATGGACAACTCCCTGTACGTCCTGGACAACAACGTAGTGCTCAAGATCTCAGAAAACCATCAAGTCCGTATTGTAGCGGGCCGGCCCATGCACTGCCAAGTGCCCGGGATTGATCATTTCCTCATGAGTAAAGTGGCCATCCATGCCACCCTTGAGTCCGCCAACGCCCTGGCTGTGTCCCACACTGGCGTTCTGTACATCGCTGAGTCAGATGAAAAGAAAATAAACAGAGTACGACAGGTGTCCACCAATGGAGAGATCTCCCTGGTTGCAGGGGCACCGAGTGGCTGTGACTGCAAGAATGACGCCAACTGTGATTGTTACTTTGGAGATGAAGGCTATGCCAAGGATGCTAAGCTGAATGCTCCCTCTTCTCTGGCGGTGTGTCCGAACGGGGAGCTTTATATTGCGGATCTGGGCAACATTCGTATCCGCTTTGTGCGCAAAAACAAGCCCTACCTGAATCCCCTCAGCATGTACGAGGTGTCCTCTCCCATTCACGATGAACTCTACCTGTTCGACTCCAACGGCAGCCACATTTTCACTCAGAGTCTGACTACAGGAGACCACCTCTACAATCTGACCTACACGGGAGCAGGAGATCTAACCAGCATCACCGATAGGAACAAAAACATCGTGAACATCCGTCGAGACACAACAGGAATGCCTCTGTGGCTGATGGTCCCCGATGGACAGACATTCTGGTTCACCATTGGCACCAACAATGCCCTTAAAACTGTTGCTGCCCAGGGTCAAGAACTAGCTGTCATGACCTACCACGGACGCTCAGGACTCCTCGCAACTAAGACAAATGAAAATGGATGGACAACCTTCTTTGAGTGAGTAATATTTAGAAACATTCAAATAAAACTTTATATTTCTTACACCCAGACTCTTAATGCCAGTTGAGCTGATCATAGATTGTTACTTCGCCCAAGAGAGCAACTAAATGTAAACTTGAACCCAAAAGCACGATAAGCACTTATCAGTTCAGGCAAGTTCAATACCAGGACATCAGTCAGCAAGGCTAACAAATCCAAAAGAGGGTACGGCCAGATTTCTAAGGTCCAACAAAAAGGCAAGCAGGGTCAGAAAAGACGAATCCTATAAGACGGGCTAGGAAAGGCTGGGCAGGAACACACCAAGTGAAAGTGCACTGGTACAAATACCGAGGGACTAATGAGAGAATGAGCAATGGGCGGGGAAGAACAGGTGAGGGGAATGAGTTGGTTGCATGGCCTAAGAGAGTTGCAGGACCTGAGACGACAGCAGAGTTTGTGATGAAGCAGAACCAGATCAAAACAAACTAAGAGGTGGAATTTATGGCTCTAAATAGATCTGTCAGATCCAAGATACAGTTTGTCATTTCTGGAATATCTGAACTGGAAGCTCTTGGGGTAGCACTTAATGCGAAGATTCTTTAGTGACAAAATGTCTAGAGTTGAAGAGCTCTTTGACATTTTGAGTTTAGTATCTTGGCGCAAAAGCAACCTTTTTAGGTGTTGGCGTGCGTCTATGTCACTCACAATACAAGTATGGGCGTAATACTATTTGCTGTTATCATACAAAATAGGATTACTGGATGATATGTTACTCATCTGCACGCTTGCTTGTAGGTGACAAACTGCAGACCACAGCTCGGAGTTGTTAGGTAAAGGGAACAACACATATCTGCTGCCTGGCGCATTTTACTCGCAGGTCAGCGACAAAGCCCCGGAAATATATGCATAAACAAATAGCCAGAGGCAGTAATAGGGAACGATTGAAAACGCTCCCATACGCTGCAGCGTTAGAGCTCAGGATTTCTTGGTCTCGTGACTTCTATGCAGCAATCTGTCCCTTAGCTTAATATACTGTTCCAAGGGACACTGTCCTCACTGGGTGTCATTCCAAAAAGTGTGATTAAGCTGGTCACACATCTGTTACACCCCGCTGGAGGAATCTAACACTGACACATAATCAGACGCTCTGTTTAATCTGAGCAGACATTTATCACCTGTGTTTGATTTGCTCGTCACCTGAGACGGTTGCATAAGCATTTCTCGAGGTAGAGGGAATTGCCTACGGCTTCAACAAATCCAGCGGGTGGCTGGAATTCTGAATTATTTCTCTTTGTCTTCCTGCAAAATGGCTGCTGTTAGTATTTGAGAATGGGTTTGAGAACACTCTTCCCGATGACAGAGAGACGTTATTGCACCAGTGACACTCACATTTTGGGGTTTTTTTCAAGCTGAAATGGTCACAATGGATGTTCAGGATATCCTGAATTTCTCAAAAGTCTCACAAATACTTAAAAACAGAAAATATTTACAACATTCTTCCAATGTATAAATTACACGTTATATTTAATAACATCGCAGGGAATGGAGTCACTGGAAGAAATAGGGATACTGTTGCCCGCAAGCATATCATTCTACAATTTGACTGTCATCGCATCCATAATAAAAGCTACTGTACAGTATGTACATTAAATGTCATAAGTGTGAAAATAGTGTTTAAGCATGTAGTACCTACCGTATGTTGCAGGAGGCCAGTGAAATGGAAACAATAAAGATACATAACTATCAACACTACAACTCAGATGTGGAGCATCACCTGTTAATTAATGTCCTAATTGAAATGGAAGAGAGTGCAACATACTCTCCATCCAACACATGCTTAATTATTTAGAAATATATTACAGTTAATATGAAGACAAGTTTTTTATATTTAACAATAACATCATATTTACCTATGAGCAACCGTCCATGTTTCATTCAGGCCCAATAAAGAGTCACTCCATTTAGGAACCTCCATTTATCTCGCTCAGCAAAGTGCACTGCTCAACATTTTAGCCATATTAATTAATATGTACTTACGTCATGTCGCCAATACATTGAAATTAATTTGGGTGAATGCAGAAACAAGGGACTGACTTGAGATCAATAGACATCTGCTATGCTGTCTTACTGGTGTAACCTTGGCAGCCTCATTTGCTCTGACACTTACTGTATACACAGATGCTCCGCTGACCTCTTAAGTTTTTTTTGTTGTAATGACAAGTGCTTATGCTTAAGGCTTGCTGTAAATCCATTAAATCATGTGGCATTCTGAAGGATGCCTTATTGTTCTCTTGGCCTCTAATTAACAGGGCTGTAATGCATCTAGTCACTGGGTTCAAGCAAATGTTCCTGGGTTGATTCCATACATCAACAATAACAGCCAAATCATGTAAAACAACCGCTAATGAAGTTGAAGCAGTCACATGGCTGTTGCCTTTACATCGTACGCACAGTCATCAGTCACACGTGCCCTGAAGTTCTCAGGCAGCAAGAGGCGGTGGAAATAGCTCTGCACAAGACTGAGGTTAGGTATGCTGGAGGGGGACGCTGATATGAAGTGCCCGGCCTATTGTTGGGCCCCAGCGTGAAAAGGTCATAGGGCTAGCATGTGACACAGAGGTGATGCAATCCGAACGGACCCGTGGCCATCCAGGGGGAAAGCAGTGCTCTCCCCTTCTGCTGAGCACCCTGCCCCCCGCATGCCCCACGTGTCCAGAGAAAGCAAGCTAATAGGCGGCTGAGTCGAAGCAGGCCGGAGCCATTAGAGCTCGGGCTCGAGGCTCTAATTGAGACGGAGAGTGTGGGTCAGTGGTCAAGCTGGGGCGCGCAGCGTCGCTCTAGAATGAGATTTTTGTCTTGTGGACTCTTGTCGTTTGTGCAGAGGTGAAGGCAAACAAGGCCTCTCTCTTCGTCCAATGAATTGAACAGCTAAAAGTGCAGATATGACGACAAACGCGGGGAGAATATCCTGCTGATAAAATACGAGCAGTATCAAAAGAAATCAAATGCTTTAGATATGAATTACTCAGATATTTAGTATTTCCTGAAGTGGAAGACTCGGGCTGAAATGCATCTATGAATCCGTGTCCCGTGCGATCAGATAGCATTTATCTCTGGGAGATGATTCCTCTCACACTCTTCCTTTCCATATTGGATATTTGAGATGGCAGCACTGAGGAAATATCCGTAAGCCAGCACCAGCCATCTCATTTATTAGAGGCTTTATTATGGCAGGCAGCAACATCGAAGAGGGCTTCCCGATCTGTATTCAGAGCGCAAATAAGAGTCTTCATTCTATGTAATGCACCGTTCACTCTGGAACACTGGCAATCTGAAAGATTCCAAATTGTTCGACGCTGATGTGCTCTCTGAGCGAAATGAAACAATCTGGCCACTCATGTTCCTGTTTGTGATTGACTGATTGGTAGGCTGGGGAGCATCTCGCCACCTCAGCGCTCCTTATTTCATAGACTGCTATAATGAGATTAGGTGATATCACCAATCTTATAAGCGAATAAGCAGGTGTGTCTGTTTTTTGTTTTTGTTTTAGTTTTTTCTATTTTCATGCTTCCATCCTGTGAAAGTTACTTACAAACTGAGTGTCAGTCATATTAATGTCACTTTTACATCCTATTGCAAAAGCTAGAAGACTCCAAAGTTCTTCAACATCCATGCTTATGCTGCTGTGTTTACTGCCTGTGTTGACACATATCCACAATTTGTCACACCAATATAGAAAAATCTGACTTTACAAAAAAAAACTCCCAATTCTTACGAGCAACTCATTATTGCAGTTAATCTGTACCTGCATGCGTTTATGCATACCTGACCTGCATGTGTGCTTGTGATTGCTTCCTTATGACATAAGAAATCTCAACAAGGCTCTGTATTTCTTTCTTTTCTTTAGGCGACAGCACTGTTCAGAATTCTGCTGTAGTTACTGTTTATACACCGTTCCAGATGACATGCCCCTCTTTGCTTTCTTCGGTTCTCATCGATGTATTTCGCTTGTAGGTATGACAGTTACGGGCGTCTGACAAACGTCACTTACCCAACGGGCCGAGTGAGCAGCTACCGCACAGACACCGACAGCTCGGTCCGCATCCAGACAGAGGGCTCCAACAAAGAGGACATCACCATCACCACCAACCTGTCGGCTTCCGGCGCCTTCTACACACTCATGCAGGGTTAGTGAATTTGAATGTGCTGGTAGACACATGTTGTGACTGAGACCCTTATTTGAAAAGACTCTGTCCAAGGAATTGACTTATGTTCACAGTTTTGACATCAATGAATAATTTAAAATCAGAATGAAGAGGTTTTTGTTGCCTTTCTGGTTCTAGGGGCCCGTAGGTCCTCGTAGAATAACCCAAGACAAACTAGTGTCAGGTAAGGGACGAAACAATGAGCAATTCAGAGATCTTATGGACTTTGGGATGGTCACTTTGGGATAGACTTCGAGGTCATGATGCCTGGGATGGGAGCTTGCAGCCAAGCACCATCTGAGGCCTGGTTGGCCTCATCTGGAAGGAGTCATGAGCTCCTGCCATGTGAGCTAACCAAAGGTAGTTCAAATGAAAACTGTTGGGCGTGAAGTTAGTGGGTCATCTAACCAGGACATTGTTTCTGACGTTTTCAAATTCATTTTTCAGTGCTTTTAGCGGCACAAAGAAAATTCCATTAACCTCTATCTTAATGTGCTGATGTGGAGTCAGACGTTTCCGATACAGATATCTCAAACACTACTAGTCAGGCTTTATCTAGGGGTTTATGAATTAGTTAGCAATGCGTTGTGGGATTGAGGCGAGCTGACCTTTAAATGAAGATGTATTGTCTCACTAATTATCAATTACAGAGCTTACCCACTGCAGTATTTGTTGCACCTCTGTTGTTTTAATGAAATGTGTAGGGCAACTCACATTTGCCGGAGTGGAAACACATATTGACTTTCTGTCATAAAACACAATTTATAACGCACAGTGCCGGTGGCCCATATTGGAGATCCTCAGGGACGCAGGCAGAGGGCGGACTGGTGTGGCTTTTTCCGCCTGATTTGTCTCACGCATTTAGGCATTCTGACATCCTGTTTTGTACCTGACCAATTGCTTCATGGATTACCCGTAAATAACGTTGAACTTTTAATACCTCAATTGTCAAAAGACTGCGCCATACACACACAGCCTTTCCCCCCACCTCTAACATTTGATTCAGATTCCAGCGTGCACTCCATCCTCTGGCCTAAACTGAGTCGCCACAAAGTTGTTTCTGAAACGGAAGACGACAGTCTCTGGTTTCTCACTGTTGCTCGATGGACTGGTCACCTCCGTTGTGACCTTGTCTTAGACATCTGCTAGTGAGAGGAGCGGCGCCAGGAACTCTGCTGTTAATTAATTCACTATTGTCTGCTTTGTAAGCTCGCAAGTGGGGGGGGGGGGGGATCACATGACACATGAATGCATGGCCATCGCGATTCCTTTCTGGTCATCTGGTTGTGTTTTTGTCCTCTTCACGTCGAGCTTCAGCTCGCCTCCAGGCTGTTAGTCATGTTGTCATTATGGAGCTGAGAAATCTAAGATTCAAGGAAGCTTAATTGTTATTGTCACTCCGATCAGGTGTGTCGTCATCCGTCATTATTCAGTTGTATTAATTGACTTTGCTCATTGTGTTTTCATTGTTCGACAAAGACATCATTAGTTGTTATTGACAGCTAAAAATGCTGAGCCTTCGTAACTTGAACGAGTGGTGCAACGGATCATAAAACTCACGGTTCGGATCGTATCAAAAGAAAGGAGGGAGCTAATATAACTTTTAGAGATCCCTGATCACGTTCTTTTGCTGCCGATACTAATTGCCGATCATTGATGATCTATTTTGGTAGAAACAGTTCCCTTTGTACTCTAGACTATTTCTTTCTTTTTTGTCACCGTCCCAAAAATCATTTCAACAACTCTGTAGTCAGTGTAAACCATCAGAAATTCTAAATATTATCCTTTTATCATTAGTAGTTTTAATGACATATTATAAGCTGTTTAGAGTTGTGTAAACAGGTCATAGTTCATCTCTCATATCTATTTTATGTTAATGTGAAAAAATCTCCTTCAAACAACTGGATTTATTCAAGTTTCTCACCAACACTACATTTTACGAGATTACATTTGATAACGTTATAATTTACCTTCGCCCAATACTCATTTTCACTGAACAGAGCCTGAAGGCATCATATTGTAATGGAACGGAACCTTCCTTCTGTCAATTTAAACACGAATTGGTCATTTACAATGTCACATTATCAGAGATCGGCAACTAGAAAGCATGAATGCCGATGTCCTGATCACATATTTTACTGAATATTGGCAGATAACGATTGTCAGTCAAACTTTATTTCACACTGTGATGGTTAACGTTGAACTGTGTAAATAATCTGTGGTTCATATCCGTGCCAAACCGTGAGGGGCGGTCCGTACTGATCACGGATCGACAGTGGTCCGTTATACCACTAACTTGCACTCAACCACTGCATTTGCAGGAATATTTTAATAATATTTTTTTTAATTGAATCCATTCGCACAATGTGCTGTCAACATAAATATTTAGTTTGTCAGAGTAAGAAAACGGTCATCTTTGATGACGGACCTGTGTTTGATCCTTCTGATTTCTTGTGGAGGGGTCATCTGCTGCATGCCGCCCCTCTATTACCCACATCTCTGCAAATGTCAGGCAAGGATCAACCCCTGGTCCATTAACAGAGATGAACAGCAGACTGTTGACAGCATGGAGACGTTCATCACATGGCTTAGATGGGGTGCCATCTCTAATGTCACAAAAGAGCGAGGGCGGACACTGAAAGTCCATTTGTGATGCTGTTGTTTGCACCATAAGCCGTTGCAGGGTCTTTCTTGTTATTTTAGGTTTTTCATATGGTCTTTTGCTGAAGTAGCAGTAATCACTCTGAGGGGTGGGATACATTTTGTCCCCACCAGGTATTAAAATATTTCATCAGAGGCAGGGATATATAGACCAGAGGGAGGGGGGGTGGGCATACACCCTGACTGTATGCACGCATTTGCGCGAATTGCTGAATTCAGCAGTATTTTCTGCTTCATCTGGTGTCAGTGGCCTCTTTTTGGTAGGGTAGGCCCCCCGAGGCCTCTGGTCAACCCCTGAAGTGTCTGTATGATGGAGAGAGGCAAGGGCCAGTGCAAGGTCAGCCTCCTCTGCCCATATCTCTTGTCTCAGCAGCACAGGACATCCTGTGGCAAAAGAAAAAGAACACAAAACCCAATCTTCTCATGAGATGTTTTATTGTATTGCTTGCTGCGCGAAGAAAAGAGTTTGTCACTTTAACTTTAACTTGACATGTCAACACGAGGAAATTACAGTGTATGTTGTGATTGTCTTCCTCTTTTTTTTCTTTTAAATGAAGTCAACTCATTAACGTAGTGTTTGACAAGCCATTAATGTGCCACTGTTCTTAATGAGAATAATATTCATCCTGGTCCCTCTCAGTCTACTGACAGGAGGCAAGAAGGAGACGCTCTCTGATGAATGTACATGAGATGCTCAGTGGAAGCATTAGTCACTGGTCTGGAGCTGGAACACAGGCTGTTGTCACCTAGGGACAGTAATAGACAGGCTCAGATTTATCCCGTGGGTGTGTGTGTGTGTGTGTGTGTGTGTGTGTGTGTGTGTGTGTGTGTGTGTGTGTGTGTGTGTGTGTGTGTGTCCACAGGCAGGCTAGCAGGTTTGATCGTTTTCATTCCACCATATCCCCGAGGCTGCTGCAACAGCTGTAAAACTTTACTTTACTGGCGCTGTGAAAACTCTCACTATTGATCTTCGTTGTCACCGACCCAACATTATCGCAGGGGTTCAGTTAAATACTGCTGCTAAAGGCTTTCTTTTTGCTGAGCAGCCATTTTAGGTCATTAAGTTTGTGTCTCACTGAGATGATTATTAGATGTAGTCCTCTTGCATCAGCTACCGGGAGCTCGTCTGTTGTTTGCTGGTTGTTTCTCTTCTTCTAATCCTATCCCCTCTACATCCTCAGAACAAGTTCGGAACAGCTATTTCATCGGCCTAGATGGCTCGCTGCGGCTAGTGTTGGCCAACGGCATGGAGGTGTCCCTGCACACCGAACCCCACTCGCTGGCCGGCACAGTGAACCCAACGGTCAGCAAGAGGAACGTAACCCTGGCCATCGACAATGGCCTCAACCTGGTGGAGTGGAGACAGAGGAAGGAGCAAGCCCGTGGCCAGGTCACAGTGTACGGGCGAAGATTAAGGGTAAGCACGCCGCCTTGCTAAGAGCAACTCCTGGTCACACACACTTAAAAGGGACCACAGGGCGACTATTTGAGAATGGTTGGGGGAGTGAGGAGAATTTATTTATTTATCTGGTTCAAAATGGCATTGAATTTCAGCTACCTGCTTGACATGACTCCACTCACTGTGCAATCTAGCCTTGACTTGAAGACCTCTGCTTTCCTCAGTGTGAGTCTTGTTGTGGAATATTTCTATGAAAAGTCGGGAGAAGAGTGTCAAAGTGTTATCAAATCAATGTCAAATGAAACAGAGTCTGGATGAACGATCAAAGTTGTAATAGTCAATTTATTTGCTTGCAAGCAAAGAGAACACAGTCTCACAGATACATCACGTCATCTGCAGGAGGTGCAGATACATGGACATTTATACTCAGCCAGGTGCTTCCTTTGATTGGGTCACTGTGACCTAATCAAAGAGTTCAGTCACAAGAAATACAGAGTCTGAATAAGCCTGTTTTACCATCACACATCACATATGCATACAGAGGGTCATGCTCTTCAGCTGATGCTCATCAGGAAGTACCGTAATCTAGACCTCTGTGTGTCGCCGTCTTTGAAGACAGAAACAATGCACAGGAAAACAGATAACAAGATAACAGATAACAAATAACAAGACACCTGGATGCAAAACTGATAGAATCATCTACTCAAATAGGTTTTGTGCCTGCACTTTTAAAAACTTATATTCTTCAATCCTAAAGCATAAGACAATGACATATTTTCCCATAACAGTCTTAAGTATAGGCTAACAGCCTGGCTCACTGGAAGACTGTTAGAGGGCTCGGTCCACGCAAATATTAGCACTGTGTCCAAAAAGAACCAACAATTGACTGGACCACTCCATTGCAGGGTTAGAAAAAAAACATTAACCTGGCTAAAAATGTTGCTGATGTTTATCTTCAATCGAGTCTTTTGCACAGTCTTAGTATTTGATAAGAAATGTCTGAATTTTGAGTTGAACCACCAAGTATTTTACAGAGAGGTAAATGACCTCACCATGCAAACGTTGCAAAGTTTAAAGACATAGAATATCAACAGGTCCCTTTTCATAATGGGATAAACACCCGATGTTTGACCATGATGCATCTTGAATGACCTACTGGAAATAGTCATGAACATAAGAAGGCACCTTTTAAATGCATCCTGATTGATTCACTAGATTTCTTTTTTATTTTTTATAATCTTTGGACGGCATATATAAACTTGGGTTGAGTTGTCTTCCATGTTTTCTGGGAGGCGACACAGCTAATGCGGAGGTGCCACTTTGTCTGTCATATCGGCTGTTCATTTAATGGCCCCGTCGTCCCTTTGGAAGTGAAAGCGTCTGATGTATGTTACAGACAATGGCCCCAGGGGTGAGATTGGAAATGGGAGCAGCCTAATGGCAAGAACAGAGGGGATGAGCAGAGCTGGAATCATTGAGCGACCTTGAGTGGCATGTCAAGTGATATTACGTGGGTGGGTGGATGAGTGTGTGGCAGTGGGAGGGAAGGGGGGGGGGAGTCTTTACAGATCTTTTGTTGTGCTACGAATAAGAGAATCAAACGTGTTTGGCTTGTTGCTGTTTGTGTTCCAGTTTGTGTCTCTGACACAGTTGAACTGCACGTGCATGTGTTTGTTGTATTGTGCTTTTCATGTCTCGAGGCGAAACGGGTCAATGATTGTCTCCTCCGCAACGTCACGTGCCGCTCGGGCTAACCCCCTCCTAGCGACGACAACATTTATGATTTATGTTGATGAGGAGCAGCAGCGCTGTTTCTCTCCATGGAAACAAGCCCTCCTCTCAGATTGAGTAGTTTGCAAATGTACATTAATGGGAGAACCCTTGTGGCTGCCAGTCGGCCATAGCACGAGACTCCAACCACTTCAATGTGGAATTAAAAATGGAGACAATGCTGGCATCTCTGTGTTAACATTTAATTATCATCATCAGGTCTTATAATGTGGGGCTGTTTGCTCAAAAGAGATACCAGCTGACAACAAATAAAAAGATAGAATTTCTTTCCTTTGATTGCAATGTGAGAAAAAGCAATAACTGATGTTATTGAAGAAAACAGTAATTGTTAAATTAAACACGAGAACCGATGAAAAGGATTTCCACTCGTGAAACAGATTCATATTGTCATTTGACACGAAAGCCGTTGTATTGATTGAGCGCTCAGATGTTGCTGTAATGTTTTATTATGAAGACCGATTGTATCATTGTCGGTTTAATGCACTGTAAAAGTCTCTCTTGTATTTCTTCTTTCTTTGACATTTTCATTTTAGAGGCAATGTCCAATTTACAATGATTCCTGTTGAGTGGGTTTCCGTTCTCATGGGATCTTGGAATCTCTGCTGTAAGAGGTTTTTTTCCACGCTGTTGATTCTTTGGGGAAACGGATCCTGGCACGAATAACGTTCTCTCTTTCTTATTCCTTATTTCCTATTGCAGCCAATCTCAATATAATATTTTTGGACAGAGAGCAGGTATCTGCTGCGTATGAAAGAGTGTAAAACACTGCTACCAGTGTTTTAGGAAATGCTAGAGAAGGAGCTCAGTCTTTGATATCAGTCTCTTATCTTTAAGGATCTAGTCACTTTAACACATTTTCCATCCGTCGGTGCAGTCTGACTCATGCTATGACGGTAAGTAAAAGTAAAAGGGAAGATAACAAATGTGGACCCCTCCCGTTCTTCTTACGACATCCATCGGAGGAGGCTTGGGTCTCAAATGGCTGGTGCTTGCTTGTGCTTTTAGTGTAACGTAATCCTCTCAATTACATGTGAATGACATTAATTGCTTCTGGTGTAATTGTCCCTTCACAGATGAGAGACACAAGCTTTTTTCAATGTGAGATTGAAAAAAAAGGACCTGCTCTGTGGCATTGGTCTGGAAAGTAGCCAATAGCAGCTTTATTAGCTAAGGTGTTTTTAAGCTTTGCCAAGATTTTTACCAAGCCGGACAGTAGCACATCTGAAGAGAAACTATTTACATCAAGAAAAAGACATGAAGAGTAATACAGAATCGGAGCGGTCATGTGAATTAATGCCAGAGACCTCTATGACTGTCATCTTCCAGATGGTGTCTAAAGTAGTACTTGCATCCTAAGACCCTGATTTGATTTATTCTCCCTCTGGAGCCTCTTCTAACAGAGGCTGCTGCCTGGGAGACGTGGCGCGTTTGGGGCTGTTTGTGGATCTTTTTGGCTGCAGCACAGGAGCTGCCTCCTAGATAACGCCTGGCAGCGGGTCAGTCTCCGTGCTGACCCGGATATGGTCTTAAGGATTACACTCTTCAGAGCGGATCACAGTGAAACCTAAGGGTCACCGTGTGCAGCCTCACGCATTCAAAAGAGGCAAGAAAAAGGTGTCATTTCAACAATATCCACACAGGAGAAGAATTGATTTTTTTTCTCCTCTTTTCAAATTTACGGAAATGGCTAAATAAAACGAGAGTCATCTGCGCCTGGTAATTATTTTCAGTAAGCAGTGAAAATGAATGTAATGATCAATGTGGCGCTAATATTTCTTGCATGAATAGGCATACTCCCACTTAGACTCCACTGAATTTTTTGCACAAACAAAGAAATATGGTAATTCTTATAATTTCATCTCTTCAATGGCTCCTGCAGTCCTGAGATACAGCTCCTCTGTTGTAATTAACAGCTGTGAAAAGAAGAATATAAAAGAACCACTTTGTGATTAAAGCCCTCCTCATCAGGTCCCACCTCAGAAGAGCAGTGCGCACCAATTCCTCTCAATCCTTTCCAACTTCCCAACATGTTTGTTTCCTCTCGGTGGAGTTGCTGTGTTCAAATGAAATGTTTCTAACTCCCTGCTTCCTCTCCTATAGGTTCACAATAGGAACTTGCTGTCATTGGACTTCGATCGAATCACCAGGACTGAAAAGGTCTACGACGACCACAGGAAGTTCACGTTACGGATCCACTACGACCATGCTGGGCGGCCCACTCTGTGGGCGCCGAGCAGTCGTCTGAATGGAGTCAACGTCACGTATTCCCCTGGAGGGCACGTGGCAGGCATCCAAAGAGGTACCATGTCTGTTCGCATGGAGTATGACCAGAATGGAAGAATCTCCTCCCAGATATTTGCTGATGGTAAATCGTGGAGCTACACTTACCTTGAGAAGGTACGAATTGTTGTTGTTGCAATGTTGATGAAATGGTTCATGGATAAAAAATGTAATGTTAGATGGTCGGGACATGTTATACAGATAAATTCTAGAGGTGTGTCTGTGTAAGAGCCTTGACGGGAGATTTTAGACTTCAGTTAAAAGTAATACTCCAGCAGTGTTTGTGCTGCATTATCAGGCTCCAGCGCAGATATCAGCAGAAATGTAATTAAAACCTGTCTGGAGCACCGCAGACGTTATACTTTGTAACCACAGTCTGACAGCAAAGTTCAACCTGAAATAGCTCCGATGAGAGGAACAGAGTGAAATGTCACTTTCTACCCACTAATTGAAGGATATATTGTTGGGGAGAAGGTGAATAGCTGCTGTTCTCCAGCATAGACATCTAATGTGAAAATGGTAGCCTTTCTAATAGTCTAGTGGTTTTTTATTCAGCAACATCTAAGTGCTGAGAAGCTGGCAGCCGGTTGTGACAGCCTTTGAGCTGACATCTTTTATTGGTCCAAGAAAGGCACGAATGGACATTTTTGATTTGCCAAGCAGCGTGTTTGTGAAATCATCTCTCAAGGAAATCTTAATGTCAAAGGAGTATCAACACCACTTTCAAGATGGGAATTATATTTGGTCTGAAACAGACTCCCATGCATAATGTGTTACTGCCTTTGACATTTTGCGTGTCCTTTTGTGGTATACCAGCCCAGTGTCTTTTATATTTCCTACCAACACTTAGTGACAGTACGCAGTAGGAAGGTAATGTAAGGAATAGATTCAAAGTAACATTTTAGTTTTGTTAATTTTATACAATTTTTCATAATTATAATTTTATATTCTGAAATGTCCATGTTATTGTAGTTGCTGTTGCTAGACAAAAAGTGATGGCTATTTTTAATTTAAATCTTGTCTGGTTTTGTGATACTGTGTATCCAAATCTATTAAATATAATGAGTCTTTTACTGTATTTAAACTACTCTAAGAACGAGTGTTTCCTCCTCTCTTTACAGTCCATGGTACTGCTGCTCTACAGCCAGAGGCAGTACATCTTTCAATTTGACAAAAACGACCGGCTATCCTCTGTGACCATGCCCAACGTGGCGCGGCAGACCCTGGAGACCTCCCGCTCCATTGGCTACTACAGGAACACCTACCGGCCCCCTGAAGGTAACGCCTCAGTGCTCCAGGACTACAGCGAGGAGGGCCAGTTGCTGCAGACCACCTACCTGGGAACGGGCCGCAGGGTCATCTACAAATACGGCAAGCTTTCCAAACTGCTGGAGATCCTCTATGACACCACGCGCATCGGCTTCTCCTACGACGAGGTGGCGGGCATGCTGAAGACCGTCAACCTGCAGAGTGAGGGCTTTACCTGCACCATCCGTTACCGTCAGATTGGCCCCCTGATCGACCGACAGATTTTCAGGTTCAGCGAAGAGGGCATGGTCAACGGCAGATTTGACTACGTCTACGACAACAGTTTCCGCGTCACCAGCATGCAGGCCGTCATCAATGAAACACCGCTGCCAATCGACTTGTATCGCTACGACGACGTGTCCGGCAAAACGGAGCAGTTCGGCAAATTTGGAGTGATCTATTATGACATAAATCAAATCATCACCACGGCAGTGATGACCCACACCAAACACTTTGATGCTTATGGCCGGGTGAAGGAGGTCCAGTATGAGATCTTTCGCTCGCTCATGTACTGGATGATGGTGCAATATGACAACATGGGACGAGTGGTGGCCAAGGAGCTGAAGGTCGGGCCGTACGCCAACACCACGCGCTACACATACGAGTATGACGCCGACGGCCAACTCCAGGTGGTCTCCATCAACGACAAGCCCCTATGGAGGTACAGCTACGACCTGAACGGCAACCTGCACCTCCTTAGCCCCGGGAACAGCGCGCGCCTCACGCCGCTGCGCTACGACATCAGAGACCGCATCACTCGCCTGGGAGATGTCCAGTACAGGATGGACGAGGACGGTTTCCTCAAGCAGCGAGGGAACGACTACTTTGAGTACAACTCGGCGGGCCTGCTGGTCAAGGTGTACAACAAAGTGAGCGGCTGGAGCATCAGATACCGTTACGACGGCCTGGGCAGGAGGGTGTCCAGCAGAAGCGGCACGGGCCACCACCTGCAGTTCTTCTATGCCGACTTGTCCAGCCCAACTCGGGTCACCCACATGTACAATCACTCTAGTTCCGAAATCACATCGCTGTACTACGACTTGCAGGGACACTTGTTCGCCATGGAGCTAAGCAGCGGGGACGAGTTTTATGTGGCCTGTGACAACATAGGCACCCCTCTGGCTGTGTTCAGTGGCTCGGGCCTCATGATCAAGCAGGTCCTCCATACAGCATTCGGAGAGGTCTACCTTGACACCAACCCCAGCTTCCAGCTCATCATTGGGTACCAGGGAGGCCTCTATGAGCCTCTCAGTAGGCTGGTCCACATGGGCAGACGGGACTATGATGTCCTCGCTGGGCGCTGGACAACACCTAACCATGAGGTGTGGAAGCGTCTCAACAGCAACCACATTGTGCCATTCAACTTGTACATGTTCAAGAACAACAATCCACTCAGCAACAATAAGGAGATAAAGTGCTACATGACCGGTAAGTTCATTTGACAGACCTTTGTTTTACGGAGATGAGAGGATTTGCTTTTTAAGGAAAACTTTTTCCCCTAACCGTCCTTTTTACAGGGGAGGGGATTCCAGTGTTTACCCAGAGAATAACAAAAATAGAAACTCATCATTACAAAGTATAAAATCATCCATAGAAACTTCTGAAACCACAGCTGCCATCCTCTGCAAAGTAGCAAACTCTGTGAAGTGTTCCTCTGACAGCTGTAAACGAAAGGAAGTAGGAAGCATCCTCAAATAATGATTCAAACTGTTTACAGGTTAGTAACTGTGTAGAAATAGCAGTTGACAGATGTTCAGTGAGTCCCACTAGAGCAATCAGTGATGCACATAACTGTTTTATAGTGCTAAAATGACATGTGTGTTGGGGAGGTGAGGGCCCCATGTCCTCTTTTCTGTGCAAACTGCTATTGCTTGCAATTCAGCAAACAATACTTATTTCGGGGCTTTTTTGTTTTGAAATTTTTTTTTTGTCTAATTTCTTTGTTTTGTATGCAAAACAACAAGCCACAAATGGAAGAACAAACCCTGCCAAAATTGAAAAGCAGTGTGCTATAGAGGCTTTTAAAAGCTTCCTCACAGCGACACTGAGGTTTACTTTTTCTGCTTTGCTGTGTGTGTGTGTGTGTGTGTGTGTCTGTGTGTGTGTGTGTGTGTGTGTGTGTGTGTGTGTGTGTGTGTGTGTGTGTGTGTGTGTGTGTGTGTGTGTGTGTGTGTGTGTGTGTGTGTGTGTGTGTGTGTGTGTGTGTGCAGACATACATATGTGCTTGTGCGTGTGCCCGGTGGCTATCGTTTTGAAAGTGCTCAAAGGGAACCATGCTGTACGGCAAAGCCCACTCTGTAGTCCAACACTCAGGTCCCTTCCCAGAAATATCACATCGTTTTGTGGTCGGGAGGAGGTAAATGGCAGTGAAAGCACCCCAGTGGAGAAAGAGAGCACAATGGATCCATAGAAACTTCAGCCAGGGCCGGTCGTATCAACCTCTTTGGCTTGGAAGAAAAACATCATTGTTAAGGATACTCGTTGGACACTCTGTGGTTAAACCAATCGGCTTCAGCCAGATCTCCTTCGCAAATAGGGAGATTTAATTCTCTAAGTTCATTCAGCATGATATTTACTCGATAATGTGTGTGTTGGCTGTCAAATAATTCATTTTATACCTTTTATCCTTTATTCATATACATTTAGACAATACTGAGAGGAAAAGAAGTCAAATGTCCAGGTGGAGTCGAGGCTTCTACTTCTTTCTGTTGAACAAAGGCATTTAGCCGCCTGCCAAACAGAGAGGTGTTCAGCTTCACAGTCCACCATTAGGGGACTGCCTGGCATTTGGATGCTAAGCAGACTGTTAGATGTACTGCAGTGAGTCAGCCTCAATGGTGATTGATGGCGCTGACATTTCCATTCATTTCACTAAATTATCAGGGTCCTTTCATTGTCCTGAAACAAATTCTTATTTAAAAAAAGCTTTGTCAGGTGCCAACTTGCCCCCCCAAGAGTCACAGCAATGGTTCTGCTGTCCATAACGAACACATTGAAAGGGGCAAAGAAATCAAACGGCTCAGATTTTACAGGCTTTCCTCCGAGTCATGTCTGCAGCCTTCTCTGTGATATTCAGAATTAATGACGGATGGCAGTAGCACCTACGACCACGGCGCCGGTGGCTGCTATTAGACAAACCGCGTTAACATGATCGCATGGATTTGAATCCCAGATGCGTCACTTTCCTCAGCTTCTCATTGGAAGTAAAAAAAAAAATAATCTTGCGTTGAAGTGACATGGAATTACAGTATATAATTATCAGAGCGGCAGACCCTCTCAGATGTCAGTCGACGTTTCTGGGCCCCAGCTGTGTGTCATTAGCGTGGCACCTGCAGGAGTGGACATTAATCATCGGCAGCATCTCGAGTGTTTAATAAAGCTTGTCCACTTTCACAAACAAATCAAGTGCTCAGACCGCGTGATGAGTATTTCAAGGAGACAGCCACTTGACCACAGAATGCCAACTGTTGAAATTCGAACAAATCAATTCCTCGTGGTCTTTATTTTTTCTGGTTCCTCCGGAGCCGGGAGTGATTATTTCTATTGAGACGTAATAGACATGATGTTTGTTCCTTCCCTTGTAGATGTCAACAGCTGGTTGGTGACCTTCGGCTTCCAGCTGTACAACGTGATCCCCGGCTATCGCAAACCGAATACCGAGGCCATGGAGCCGTCCTACGAGTTAGTCCGCACCCAGATCAAGACACAGGAGTGGGACAGCACGAAGGTAAGCCACCTTTAACCTTGCCAAATATCACCTTTTTCAACTCTGCTCCATTCCTTCCCAACATCATCAGCAAGTAGACACGCTCCGCGTAGCCACAGTCCCAGAGGAGCTGCCAGCTATCAGGACAGAACACAGCCCAGCGAACCAGGTCCCTGCACCTAGTCCTCATCTTGGGGAATGGGGTCAGGCTAAACAGCTCTTGTAATTGTCCTGCCATTAGGGAAATTCACTCTCCATTCCCCCCACCACTGGCCATTGATTTCATCTCAGTCTTACACTGTTAGCCAAGGTCTGAGAAGTAGTAGACATGCTCTAATTCCCACGTTTATCAGCCCCTTTCAAGTTGCCTCCAGCTCACCTGAATTATTGAAGAGGCCACTGTTGTCTCGGGTTCGGTTACAACTTAAGACGAGTGAATGCCACCCATCGGGGGGGCCAGATTCATGTTGAGTGACACTCTGGCTGCTACCTCGCCACAGTCAGTGAGTATTTTTTATAAAACACTTGTGAGCCTAAAAGCTTCTGGGAAGATACAATACAAGGTTATCGAAATCCGTGACCTCTGATCTGGCCAACCAACCATAAAGACACACCAACCGAGCGCAACAAACAGAGACAGCAGTGAAGTGACACTATGCTGCAATACTATCTACGATTGCACTTTCATTTTAAATACTGAATGTAAAGCATTTAAAATAGAAAATGGAATTACAGACATCATGTTTTCTATTTCATATCCTAAACAATTTCATTCTTTTTTTCTGCCTGTGAGCTTGGACATAAATATAACCAACGTTACTGTCAGTATAACATGCATTACTATTTTTTTTATTTGTTTATTTTACATATTTTTGCTTTATATATGCCCCAAGCATTCCAGCGCTCAGCTATTATACAGATCATATATGAAGTGTAGAGCCATGATCGCAGGAATCCCAGTTATGTCTGATCCAGCATTATGGAGGGTTCCCATCAACGCTCCCTGCTACTGACTCATGCTTGCTGCTTGTGCCCGACACTGCTGAGAATCTCTGAACTCACTCAAGGTACCAATCTATAAAGGAGCTGCAGCAGAGGAAAGCTCTAATTGACTCCAACGACACCCCAGCTGTTTCCATTTAAAATATCTGAGAGTAGATATGGATGGATGGAATCGTGCTGTAGATGATTTTTTTTGAAGACACGGAGTTGCAATTCTGACTAAATCGGACAGACCTCACAAATGAATCAACGAGCAATTCTCCCTTTTTTTTTCTAAATTGCTTAATATGTTTAATTGCTAAGGAAACACTCAGATTCTGTTTTTTAAAGTAAAGTCCTGAACCATAATTAAAGAAGGGAACAGATTGCACTTTCTTGGAAGCACTCTTGACAGAAGGACTACAATGAAAGGCATCTATTATGTTTGAATTACTCAGAAGCACTGAATAGAAGATTGTCCATTTGAGTGATAATTACATTGAAAGCTACATTTTACCTTTGGAGCATATATTGAAGAACACCCCTCGATAGGCTGTAAATCACGTAGCTGAGGCTTTCAATCGCGAATTTAGCTTAGATTTGAAGCTTTTCCTCCTGTTTGTTCGGGAGCTCTTCCTTCAGCACAGCTCTGGAGTAAATACTGTCAATGATGTGTGAGGAAAGATTGAGATAATGAGTCTTTACCCTGTGTGCGAGCCAGGACATGATATTTTTATCTAGAAATCCTGCTTCAAAAATTGTGATCTGAGCTGCTAAATGCCAAGCTGATCCTCTCTGCAGATGGCCAGAAGAGCCTAATTAAATGTAGGATTCTTTGAAGCAGGGATATAGCTTTAAAACGACACATGCAGGTGTATCTTTGACACACTCTGCATTCCTGCCTTTCTATCTCTTTTCATTTAAGCCCCCATTTCGCCATGCTGCTGAATCCGCGCACCGATTGAAAAAGTGCCGTGAGGGGCCAGACAGATGAGGTCTGTGCTGCACTGGGCTTGATCCTACATTCCGGCTTTCGCTGGAGGCTGATTGCACCCCATGCTACGTGAATGATGGCTCTCTGGGAGTGTCCCAGGAGGCTGTTTCAGTAAAGTGGAGGACATTGCCCCCCTCTTCCCCGACCACCGCTGGGACAGCTGACCGGGTCACAGTGTTGGCACAGTAAACAAACATGGAGTGGCATGGTGTGAAATGTCCCCTCCAGGCCGTCTCTCCTGAGGGGCCCAACAGCACAGCTGCCCCCGTACCCCCCCCCCCTCCCTATATGTTTCCCCTTCATGCAGGATCTGAAGCATAGTCACGTCAAAGAGCGGGCAGATATGCTGGTCGCTGCGAACCTGCTCCCACACTCCTCAGGCCCCGCCCCCACCCAGCTCGAACCCCCGCGACGGAATTAGAAACTGTCGAGAGGTCTTTCGATGTGACTGGCTGACTCCTCGAGATGCTCACAGCCTCTCGTCTTGGGGCGATGGCAGGAAGGCACAGTGTTCGAGAGCCTTTTTGTTGCTGCTCAAATGCGTTCAGGCGACTGTCTCGCTGCGTGTTGGCCAGCTTCCATTTCATATCCCTCGCCTCATTTGAACGTCTCTCTTTCTTCCTAAGGACTATCTCTTGTCAAGTAGTATTAGGACAAAGTATTAATTTGGGCTCTAGGGAATGCGGTATCCATACAAGGCTTTGATCCCTAAAGGAATGATGTATATACACACTAGTTACCAACAGATTCCTGTTTCGTTTTTGGCCCAGCATGGCTGTCAGAAGACAGTAATTTCACCCTTTTTCAAAATATCATGCCTGTCACAAATTATCAGAGAGATTTTCATTTGCTGACAAACACCTCTGCCCCTACCTTGACTGTGTGTGATACATTCACAGCTTCAAAGCATTGTGCATTTGTTGTTTGCCATTGATAATGGATGGGAAGCAATTACATCATTATTTTTTAAACATAAAGTACTCAAGATGTTAAATCAAATAATAATAATAATAATAATAATGCAGCATCAATGGATATTGTCTGTGCCACCTGTTATCTTTTATTTTTACACCTTTTAAACTTATTGTTGAATGCATTTTGATGACACCATAGACGTCCTAATTCCAGACCGCGACAAAAGACCTCCAGAAAACTTTGGTAAACCAGTTCTTAAGAAAATCTGGTTTCAGCATCGGATGATTATATATTTTTGTTTTTGTTTAATGAGTTGTTTTTCCTTACAGGTTTTACAGTGTATATTAAACCCAGATCATGTTTTTTTGTGGATTTCCTTCCCATTCATACACATACATTTTAGACAAGGTGTTGAATCATCTTCATTCAGTCATACTCAGGGGCATCTGAAAGCCGTCTTTAATCGCCACACAGTCAAGGATAAAGGTTACACGCCAGGTTGTGAGGTCATCAGAAGTTCTGATAAATATCTAGAGGAACATCTTCAAACTAACAACTGAATGAAATGGTGTGACTCTGAGAACAAAGAGAAAATACATCTGAGTGTCTATGTAGATGCTGCGGGGGCTGCGTGACTAAACAACATTGTCTTTGTTTTGCAGTCTCTGCTGGGCGTTCAGTGTGAGGTTCAGAGGCAGCTGAAGGCCTTTGTCAAGCTGGAGCGCTTCGGCCAGATCTACAGAGCTAAAAGTGCCGGATGTCCTCAGACAGAGGACAAGAAGATCTTTGCCTCCGGTGGCTCCATCTTTGGCAAGGGGGTGAAATTTGCTATCCGAGAGGGCCGCATCAGCACCGACATCATCAGCTTAGCTAATGAGGACGGGCGCCGCATGGCCGCAGTGCTGAACGACGCGTTTTACCTCCAAGACCTCCACTTCACCATCGCTGGAATGGACACCCACTACTTTGTCAAACTGGGCTCGGTGGAGGGAGACCTGTCCCTCATTGGCATGACGGTGGGCCGGCGCACTCTAGAGACCGGCGTCAACGTGACGGTGTCTCAGGTTAACACTGTTCTCAATGGCAGGACTAGGCGCATCACGGACATCCAACTACAATATGGCGCACTCTGCTTGAATACGCGTTACGGCAGCAGCGTGGATGAGGAGAAGGCCCGCGTGTTGGAGCTGGCCCGGCAGAGATCTGTCGCCCAGGCCTGGTCCCGGGAGCGCCAGAGACTGAGGGATGGAGAGGAGGGCTCGCGTACCTGGACCGAGGGAGAGAAGCAACAGCTCCTGGGCTCGGGGAAGGTGCAGGGCTACGACGGATACTACGTGGTTTCGGTTGACCAGTACCCGGAGCTGGCAGACAGTCTCAACAACATTCATTTCATGAGACAGAGCGAAATGGGCCGAAGGTGACATGAACACGAGGTTCTGGAGTGACAGACTCAGATGTAGGACATGGGACTTCTTGCCAAAGACAGTTGTGTACATGACCACTTTTTTTTGTTGCTTTTCTTTGACTGTGCTGAACTTGGTTTTTAATATACTGTAAAAAAAAAAATAAAAAAAAAAGAAGAAAAAGAAACATGGTTGCAATCGGTTGCACTGTATTAATAGAAGAGTGCCCTTCTCCTTTTGAAGATTCTTTGACAGCCTTTGCCCTCCAAGTGCGACTGCTAGAGGATGAAATATTTGCGATGTCTGTGACTTATTTTTGTGACTCCATTTCCTCATCCCTGTTGGTGATTCTGTTCAAAGGAATCCAAGAGGAGTATTGGTAATGCATTCTGTTCACTGGCTCACCCTGCTGCCAGACTTGCAGATTGTTATTCACAAGCTCGCTCCATTCTGCCTTGTCCGCGCCTCAGCCAAGGAGGTTCCTTCTCTTTTAATCACTTCTGTTTTATACTTGAAACCCTCATAGCCCCAGTCATCCATAAATAATGAGAGAGATGTCTGTTGGCGGTAGAGCCCTTCATCAAAACCCTCGCTGAACTTGTGAAAGCACTTTCATTTGTGTGATGTGATTATTTTATTTTTTTTCTGAAGAGGAGGATTGATACTTATCTGTGGTTTTAGCTGGGAAGGCTTCTGTGCACCCTGACTGTGCATGTTGATGGCCTTCTTTATGAACTACAAAATTTGCAAAACTGCTTAATCAGCCAACAAAGGGATATGAGGTCACTTTTTTTTAATTTTGTGTGTATTTAAATTTTTAACTGGAATTTTTATTTTTATTTTCAAGCGAAAAAAGCGAACCTTAAATTGTTCTCTGCTCCCTTTTATTAAACCGTGGTCAAACAACTTGATTATGAAAATAGCGAAAAGCCAACCCTGTAAGAAAATACTGTGGAATTAATGTCTGTATTAAACAACAAAAGGTATTTTACAGGAATGGTTTTGAATTACATTTTAGTTTTGTTTTATAAATAGCTATATGAATTAACAGTATAACAAATGTGAATTTAAAAAAAAAAATGTGAACAATTGTCCCTTTTATTATTAATTGTTGTACTTGAACAATACTTGAGGGTGTTTCAACACATGGAATAAACTACGAAAGGTGGTTTAGTTAAATCAATTACTGTGTTTTTCATTAGACCGACGACATTTTACTGATCTCAGTTGCATTTGAAAGGCAGTGTTTGTTTATCAATGAGCTCAAGTCAGTATTCCTCAACACAACGTCCAATCAAATAAAGCTTGGTTGAAGAGCCCAATCTCATCAGTGATACATACTCCACAAACATATTGACTGCTGAGAGAGATGGATAGACAGATAGATAGATAGATAGATAGATAGACAGAGAGACAGACAGATAGATAGATAGATAGATAGATAGATAGATAGATAGATAGATAGATAGATAGATAGATAGATAGATAGATAGATAGACAGACAGACAGACAGACAGACAGATAGATAGATAGATAGATAGATAGACAGACAGACAGACAGACAGACAGACAGATAGATAGACAGACAGACAGACAGGCAGGCAGGCAGGCAGGCAGGCAGACAGACAGACAGACAGACAGACAGACAGACAGACAGACAGACAGATAGATAGACAGACAGACAGACAGACAGACAGACAGACAGACAGACAGACAGGCAGGCAGGCAGGCAGGCAGGCAGACAGACAGACAGACAGACAGACAGACAGACAGACAGACAGACAGATAGATAGATAGATAGATAGATAGATAGATAGACAGACAGACAGACAGACAGACAGACAGACAGACAGACAGGCAGGCAGGCAGGCAGGCAGACAGACAGATAGATAGATAGATAGGCTTCACATTGTGTTGTGGGTGAAATAAAATACAAATTGCCTTTGCCCTGAGGGCTGCCCGCAGGTCAGCATCGAAAGTGCTTTTATTCTCCGGAATAGGGCTCCGCTCGGTCCCGTGGCTGGCTGGAACGCATTAGTCCTGCAGGTGTACTAGTTCCCATTTACAGACTAAAGGTCGTCTATACACGGAAAACCTTGGAAATAACCCACATGGACACATTCTAGCTCCCATATGTCTGTGTTCCTCCTCCTCGGTGGAGACCGCAAAGGACAATTCCGTTCATTCGAAAGAAAATGTCATTATGTGAAGACTCGAGAGGAATCAGGACTATTTTGGGAAAAAATGACATTGATTTGACTTCTGGTACTTTTTGAACTATGCCGAGCCACTGCAAACTCCTTATCATTTGTCCATCAAAAGACGAACCCGTTTGTGTGTGAAGGGCTGGTGGGAGCATGATTGAGTGTCTCAATCTGTACAAATGTTAAAGTAAACAGTACACGGTTATTTTGCTTCTGCTGCTGGTTGATTCAGTGAAGTTTTGTTTCCAAAAAAAAATATATATATATGTGCGTTCAACATCATATGAATGAAGGATACTTGCATTGTGGAATATTGCACTGAGAACTGTTGCGTCATAAGACTGTATCTTTTTCTAAAGTTTTGGACTCATTTTGAGTTTGGGTTTGTTCTCAACACTGTGTTTTTAGCGCTTCTCTTTGACCATGTAAATATGAAGACATCCAAGTAAGCTGTAAATAAAATGCAAATGTAGATACCTCTTAGAGCTACATCAGTGACCCTGTGTAGTCTTAAGGTAGAAAAAAAATAAAGGGAATATTTTGTGTTTATTTTTGGTGTTTTGTTATATATCCTGTAGATTCTATATAACACAGAAACATATTTGAATCTCAAACGGAGACATGTAATATATCATCCGATAGATTGTGTTATAGTCACTTAACTGCCACACATTATTGTGTCGATTTTAATAATTGTGTTTTCACAGCTTAGAAGTTACAGACACTATTTCACATGCATTAATTCTCATCCGACAAGACATTTCATAAGACTGTTTTTGAGGCTAATTTGAAGCAATATGATAATGTGATATGGCACCGTGTGCCATTATTTAGTCAGACATGCACTGCCACCTGTTAAGACCTCAAATCTTTAAATTAAATTCTCACATGGAGTGAACATATGGCTAGATCAGCAGCACCTAAAATAAAGACTATTAATAACGGCATCTCTACAGTAAATGCATTTCACTGTCACAAGGCAAGGCAGCCTCGGGGGACGCTGTGCAACACTTGACTATTAATTAACCTGTCGAAGTTGAGGGCCAGTCCTTTGATGTACAAAAGCCACCAGGAGACTGTGTGTTTTTCTACTTGATAACTTCGTTGAAACAAGTGGAGCTCGGGGGGGCTAATCCTGTTAGCAGGCGGGGCGGCTCGGGAGTTAGCTGCCGGTATGTGGTGGCGTCTCGGGAGCCTGAAACATTTACACTCACTGCAGGCAGAGCTGAGCCCCATGCCCAGAAGAGAGAGCACGATGGCCTGTTCTACCTAAGCAGACAGTATTCTTATTTGTTCTTCTCCACGACCGCTGATCTCCATGCGTGACAGACGTGCGTCGTAGGAAACCATCGCACCTTAATATTTGCTTTTCTTGGTTTGACTGCGCAAGTTTTTTTGCAAAGTAAATTTCAAATAGGTGGCTCTTGTCTTCCTTGAGACAGCCTGAGCTGCGAGCCCCACATGCCTGCTGTAAAGAGGATTTCTTACAGGGAACAGAAAGTCCTGCTAGCAGAGAGCCAACATGTCCTTTAGCCTGGAGGAAGATAGTCTTTTGGTAGAATCATAATACCAATAATTCACCTCAGCCCCTGCTGCAGAGTGGAAGTTGCCACAGTGCAGGGAATTGTATTTTTAAATGTAGCTGATGATTAGAGTCAGGTCTACTTCAGTACAAGCATTCAGTATTGCTTTTGATCTATTTTGGGAAGAATGGAGCTTTGACAGCCATGATTCACATAATTCATAAAGCCAACACATAAGTTACTAAACTAATTGGGTCCAAATTACATGTAATTTACAGATAAATACTACATTTAAAAACAGTATAACTACAATACTTTTCTTTTTTGCCTCGAGAACCGTTTGTCCTGTGATGCTGACCGTTCTGCACATAGCACTGTGCTCCATCACTGAGTGGCTGAAACGAGGGTGAAGAAAACAGCATGAGCCACAGAGTGTTGTAGAAATGGCTGGATCACTGGTATCGATGAACGACCTCATAAAATAAACCTCACAAATCTGTTGTTGTTTGTGCTGTGAGGCAGCAAAAATCTCTCTAATTGAACCTTTAATCAATTAAAGCAACACACCGCGACGGCCACAAATAATGAATGATCTTTTAATCCGAATGCAATTCAAATAACAAACAAAATCCTTTTTTGCCGTTGTGCTCGTCTGTCTTTTCTTCTCATTTCAGACAGCTGGCTTTGCAGGAATTGGTTTCAGAGCCCAGTCAGAGTTTGACAGCTACACCATCTCTGGTGCATGCTCACTTAACACCGACCGCTACATTCAAATCGGACCAACCCTTTCCAGATATTTACGTGAGAGGAGAGAGGTAAAGCCTGGTTTCAGCAGGATGTCACAACTGACAGGCTTGGAAGGCAAAACTCTTCTGTAAAAAAACAAAAAGAACATCCACAAACTGTTTCTCATTAGCTGTGCTGAGTCTTACACGAAGAGATATCTTCCCATTGCTTTCACACTCCATCTGTTTCCCCCTCACTGATCATTTTAACACTCTGAGCCCAAGTGTTGAATAAACACTGGCACAGGTATTTGCTGGTATCCGTAAAAGGCTTATTCCTGCTGAGGCCCAGCTATCCATCCCCTCAATGAATCCTGTATGTAGCCTGAAAATAACGGCTCAAATGAAACACCTGTTGTCTCTTGTTCTCCTCTGTCTGTAAATCTCAGGTATTGTCATTACATGACTGTCGGCTGCGTTTATTTTTCTGAAAATCAGTGGACAAAAAGCACCCCCTTGCCTTATTATTTTCCAGTTTCTACAAATTGTAGCTAATCCCAGGCTGGCTACACTTGTTCGAGTTTTCCCAACAGCCATAAAATAACCGGTTGCTTTGATGGTCCACATCTGCTGTGTAGCCTGATAACACCATATGCCTGAACGGATAGGACAGCCTTAGATTCTGTCTTCAATCATTCTGTTCCACATTCCCCTCTCTATCAGTTATGCAAATGGGGGACTAATCATAAAAGCTAATGGGGCACGGAATGGTAAACCAACTGGCCACATAGAGAGAAGTGAGGCTGAATTTTCCTCAAGGTTCAGGTCTCATTTGGATGCCCACCGTGATGACAAAACACAGCGGCAACAGAAACACTCAGTGAAGTGCAAGCCTCGGAAAATGAAACCGAGGTGATGGTTTCCAAAGTGTCATATTTCCGTGGGTCACGCAAAGGCCAGCGTTGCATCTCATACAACTGACCTGCAAAGGGAAAGCGGATAATGTGCAGTACTAGCACCTTAAGCAGCACAATGCTGCATGCTGGTAATATGAGAGGCGTTATATACCAAAACAGGGACTCTTGCAGTAAGAGCCCTGTGAGAGAGCCTGTACTCATCCACTGTAGAGCAACATGGCCTTGTTGACCTCTGTGCTAGTATGAGAGGCTTTCAGTGTTTTTTTGTCATTTTCGCTGAGACAAACATTGCCAAGATAATCAATAATCAGTAAAGTAGAGCCTCACAAATTCACAGTTTGTTGTTTCTTACCAGAAGTAATACGTACTGCAACAGCAGACTGTAATAACTGCCAGAGGGTCACAATCTGCATTGTTTTTCACCTCTTTTGAGAAGCGTTACAACAACAAAAAACACATTGTAAAAAAAAATTGATTTGCGTGAAATGTGAGATTTGTATGAAATCATTAAATTGTTTGTTTTTCATTGTTTCCTCCTCGGTTACCTCAGCTTGTGCAACTGAGAAGTGTAACAACTCTGTCTTCATTCTCTCTCTGATCTCTGTGGATGATGCTGGAAGTGGTGCTGTAAAAAAAGCATGTGGATTTCTTTCCTTGGCTTTTTCAGAAACACATACTGCGAGCGCGTGCACGTACGTGTGTGGCTGATGTGTGGCTGATGCGTGCCGCGCTCCAGCAGGGTCTTTAGTCGTCTTGATGGACTCACTGGAGGCGGAAGCCGCAGCTGCAGCTGTCTTCTCCCATCACATTTCCCCTGACAGGTGTGAACAAAGGACCCAGAGAAATGTCACTGCAGCATTTTTAAGTCGCTCGGACACACCGCTTGCATTCAGGAGTGAGACTGCCTTTGCACATTATGCAAATCATATTGACAGCATAGCTAATGCTTTTATTAGGCTAATTATACCTAAGGTCAAATCTGTTCAAAGCAAAAGATCAGCACACGTTCAAAACCAAGTGTCTGGAAGTGTTTGTGTTGACTGAAAGGTTCGCTAATGCTTAATGTCTTAGGACAGCTTGTCATGTAGCACTTTATATCCATGAAAAACACAAAAAAAATAGGTGTTGTTTATTTCTGTCTGTGACATCAGCGCCAGTGATGATCAGTCAGGGGCCGCCGTCAATGTTTACCACGACAGCAGCGATGCATATAGCATGATGGATGATATGGAAAGATTTGGAAAAAAAATTATAATTGTAATTTGTTACCCTGAACTCTCTATGATACGCAACAAGACGCTTTAAAAGCATCTAGAGAGCGGCGCCTCCCTCCATCAGGTGAGAGTGGGATGAAAGAGAGAAGACGTGAATCACAGGCGAAGAGGAGCCATAAAGATAAGACGCGTCCTCAGCAGAGATTCTCTGTTGTCAGGGTTGAAACAAGGCATATGCATATTTAATAAGCTTGAGCTGCTGCAAAGTATTTAACAGCAGGCCATATAAAAAAATATAGAGCAGTGGAAAAGGTTGTTTCTTCTTTAAATGAGTCAGCTTTATTTCGGTCTAAAGGTTAAATTGATGTAAGGATGCTCAGACCCCCCCCCCCCCCCCCTCCCCAGAGTGCGGAAGCTAATTCGTTTAGTTAGATTGAGCAAGAATGTCTTGTTCAGCCTTTAAGGCTACAACTGATCTGAACAGCTGAGATCAGGTTGTGCTAGCTTGACTTACACTGGTTGTATTTTAGTATGTGTGACAGTGATTTTACACCAAAGACAAAAAGGGATAAGGGTAGCCCCCCCCCCCCCCTCCTGGTGTCCCCAAAGTGCTCATTGCTACAGGCATATTCTTATTGCCATCGGCATTACTTAGACACAATATCTATCCGGTGTCAGACAGCTGTTTAGCAACTGCCTTGCCAACCTGAATGCCTCGTATATGTTGTGTAGTGCAGCTACTCAAGAAATAAATTCAGTCATCTGAAAGAATATGATGAACATTAGCAGCAGTGATGAGCTACTAGACGGGAATATAGCAGAGGCTTTGTATTCTTCGTCCTCATTTGAATCCTGCTGCTGTGTGTTTTCAGTTTGAACTTCAAAGCCTGAAGACAGCCTGACAGAATTATTTTTGGTGACAGAACCTTTGGGCCCATTACGAATACTGTTAAGTAGATCAGCCTCGGGGAGTGGATTTCCACGTTGTGCATTTGGATTGTGACATGGCTGGCCTCCCGTTTCATTTACTCATAGAAATAAGCCTGCCAGTCCAACTGCTTTAAAGGGTTTTTTTTTAGCACATTTTCACTGAGAAGCCTTGTTTTCTTTCATTTCCTTCCCCCCAACCAAGTTCTCTTTAAATGTTGAACCCCCCCCCCCCCCTCAACACCCCTCTTCCACAGGCTGACGCTCACAGACACACACCACCACACCGCTGGCAAAGCATGAAAACACACTGACGAAAGCTGTCGGGGAAAAAAATAAATATTTAACCTCAGGTTTTCAAAGTCACATCCTATTTGAAAGATCTTTTGGGAAAAGCTGGAATCCCTTGTGTGACATGCTGAACGCCGTTTAGATTTGAAACAGGAAGACAGAGACAGACACATGCAAAAACCCTTTTATGGGATGACTCAGATTTCTACCATCCCTCCTGGCTTTTGTGGAGTTTTTATACACTATCATTCTACATGCAAGAGCGTTGTTTATTGGCAATACGCCTCAGAATACATGTGCATGCAGTGGAGCAGAGTTGAGATTGTGATTCTAATGCGCACCCCTCAGCTTTCACCGCTACCCTTGATGTGACTACTGCACTGCACCTGTAAACCTGAAAAACATTATATTCATCTTTCCAAGACACTGCAATACACTACCTCTGACTTTTGGCAACAGTTAAGCCATGGAGAATAAAATCAGTAGTAGCTGTCAGTTTTGATAAGTGATGTTCTGGTGCAGCAAAATCAGCTTTTATTTGGGACAGAGGGATGCTGTCAAAAATCATAAAGAATCTCCATGAAAAATCCTACATGGAAAGAAGTAGAGGCAACTTTCCACAGCTGTTTTCTTTTTTTTTACTTCCCCTGACTGATGAACAATAACAACCTGGCGCCTGAAATATAATTTGCGATTGACCAGAAAACAATGTTTGCTGAGCACACAAGACACCAGCTCTTTTCATCACGACATAATGCTGCAGGTGGAACACAGCGCATCAGCCATATAGTGCCAACTCCCAGGTTACCGCGCATGTGTTTAGTTTTATCAAATAAAAATTGATGATATTTCAGTTTCTCTGTTGCTGTACAACAAAGGTGCTTGAATGGGAATTGACTGCATGAATAAATAAATCAGATGCAGCTGGAGGAAAGTGTTGCGCTGTGACAATAGAAAGAGTTTTCAAATCATTTTGTTTTTAGAATTATTCTCTGCACGGGGGTGTACCTCAGTGTGATCTTTTGTCAATACTTTCTGCAAAATCTGCACCTCCTTTGTACTGTAGATGTGAATAGACGGCCCCTTAATTTTGAGGGATAGTTCAGGCTGGTCTTAATTGTTCTATAATTAACACAACAGCATTTGGGTGCAGGCCTTTGTTTTCCTTAACACACTGAAAAATAGAGAATACTTTGGTTGAATACCCACATCTTCAGTTTGATGCAGTGAGCGAGCGTTAACTCAAAAGCCCACATGGATACCCATTGTTTGGCTAATTAGAGGGTAGTTGGTGTGTCTGGATTAACTAAAGTAATTAGTCATAGATTTATGGCCGGACGTCTGCTGAGACAGCAGTTGCTTGCATCTACTGGCAGGGATTATTGCCTTTGGAAGGAAGTAAAAGAAGTGGAGATTGCGTCCTCCTGTGATTTAATAATATATATGAGGACAGTAGGACATGAGAAGGACAGACACACGTGTTCCGGTGCAAGCAGGAGTGTTGCAACACAGGAGAACATTATCTAACTTTTCGAGCATGCCCTTGAAAAAAAGACAGTGAATTGCCCCAGGTGTATTACACCAGTTACTTCTGACCTTTGTGATTAAATGTACATGTCTCGGATATTCTTGCCTACAGAGGAGTCGATGTCGAACTGCTGAAGTTTCCCAATTCTGTGTCAAGGCTGATATGCTATTTTTGCTCTACTGCAATCGTGTTTTGGCTTTTGGGATGAAAGCAGTTGTTCACTTATCGTCAGATCTTTCCTGCTTTAACAGGGGAGGCGAATGAAATAGATCAGTGAGGGAGGGACACATTAATGATAGGGCTGTGGAAGAATGCTCCCGCACAAATAGAAAAGAACAACTCTCACTGCTCATTTGAAGTTTGCTGTTTCTGAACTGTTGATCATTTTACTGGCATTCTTGGCTCAAAGGCTGAATAATGTTCCGAGTGTTTGATTATTTGGCGGGTAGTGTTATAAACCCACAGAGACAGACACGCAAACACCCAAGCGGACGGACAGACATATACAAATACATTCTCCCTCTGGAGGAGGTAATAACTATGTAGTTATTACCTCCTAGCAGATGAGGTGAACTCTGTAGGTTCACAGCAGTTTGCAGGAATGTTAGGCAGCTAAAAATGTCCTGAAGAGAGTGAAAAATCTTCGAGTGGAGCTACAGATCATAAAAATCCCACGGCAGGCATTTTCCTTTGCGAAAACCTGACGAAAAATATATGACATCAGGACATTTTGATGAGAAAATGACTTTGTGCGCTGAACGTTTTCTAAGTCGTCTCACTGAGATCAGACTGACAAAGCATCAGGTGAAGAAAAAATCCATTCCGTAGGGTTTCAGTGTTTTTTCTATACGGATAACTACAAATATATATTTAATTATGACAACATCAAGACAATTGTGCAACAAATGCTGGATTTACTATGGAAGTATCCCCGTACAGCGTTCTCACACTGTACCCTGCATAAGGTAAGGCAATGAATTCCAGATTCATCCGGGCTGACCTAGATATAACTAGAATCCCTGCATCGCAATTGAGAGTTAGCATTTGAGATCATTTGTGCAAATGATTCTGTAAATGAGGATAAGGTAGCTCTATCCTCATTGGAAGTTAGATTAAAGAACCTGGGGAAATGAAGCAGAGCCCACACCGTATCTTGCTGGAAGCCAGCACTGGCAGGTGATGCGGTAAAGGGAGAAGTGGGGATGAGAATGAATTGTTTCATTTGACTGTGGCCTGTGTGCGTGTGGGTGAGAATAACACTATGTGATTGGGTACGATGGGTTGATATTGCTTCTTTTCTATTTTTCATCATCTATTATTATCCATCTCGGGAGAGTTTGACTTAGGGAGACTACCTCCGGCATAAGAAAAGAAGAAGTTCAAGTGCCAAACTTTTGGCACTTGACACTTGACATTTACAGTGATTTTGGTTAATTCTCCAAAAACTCTCTATCTCCTCAGCACAGAGGGGGGGGGGGGGGGGGGGGGGGGGGGGGGAGAAAGCTTTGCTGTAAGTTATGTAAAAAGAAACGGGGCAACAGTACAGAACAACAGTGTAATCAGAAATATAACAACCTGCGGCCAGAGACTGATTTATACGGAGGCTTGAGTGCAGACTTTTTTCTTTTCACGAAAGACTTCACAGAGGACTTTATAGAACAGCATGCTCACTTTTGAAGGACTTAAGCTGGAAGCCAAACTACACAAAAGTGGTAGAAAATGGTATTTGAAATCAGGATCAGAAAAACTATTATCCATCACAAGGTGATGAAAATGTCGTCTTTGATGTGGCTCATGACAGAATGCACCTCAAACATATGATACATATGATAATTACAGCTGGAGCCCAAGGGGGCAACCTCAAGGGGACAGTTCATTTTCTTGAGTATGTTTCAATGATTGTTGTCTTAAAAGATGCAACGTCAAACCTGACGTTAAGCGGTCAACATTTTCCATTCTGATTGCAGCCTTCTGCAGTTCTGCAGAGTGCTCAGCATGTTTCACGGCACGAATTAGGGTTTCAAGTGGTGACTATTTTCAATTTTGACTTTCTGTCAGTTAGGTGTACAATTTATTGATGAATCCAGCTTTAAAATTGACATAAAATAGTGCAAGCCTCCCAAAGCTCGATGTGAAAATTGCTTGTTTTGTTTCACCAACACTCCAAACCTCGTGTATATTCAGTTTGGTTTAGAACAGAAAATATGCAGCAAATGCTCACATTTAAGAAAGAGCAGCTGTTTGCTACTCGAAACTTTGCTACTATAAATTAATTAAACAATCATCATCAATCATCAAAATAGTTTACCGTTCATTTAACTAATCGGTTTAGCATTTCACGACAAACACACTCATTTGATTTTCACAGGACCGCCCTGTGATGGCTATACATCATCATTTCCAAACAGTGAGTGTCTTGAACACTCTTAAAGGATATCTTTTCTAAACTGCTGACTTCTGAAGCCGGTCCATTAGTGATGAGCCGACACAAACACAGTCTGCTGGTAGGAACCGGAGAGTCGTAGCAGGTGAAGCGACGCAGCGGCCCGAATCTCCTTCAGAGAGGGTTGTTAGTTCCTTTTGATTTGTGCTCGGCCGCCTGTCACCCAGACACATTCCCTGAAATCACATCACTATAATGGTCTAATCAGCACTTAACAAGCCATGTTACATAAAATCAATGCACCCTTCCATTTGAGAATTCAGAATATTTGGGGGGGGCTGATGAAGGCTCGTTGGAAGGAACGGGCAGGAGATGCTGTCGATAGAGTGGACAGGCCGGCCTGCTGAGAGCAGAGGACGCACTTGCCCTTTGAGTTCAGTGATCCTCCTGAGATCCGAGCTTTTACAGCAAAATCCTTTGTTTTGCTGACTAATCGTGTATTGATTTTAACAAGTTGTTAGGCCCAAATAGGGTTGTCGGGCCGCTGCCAAACAACTCCTCTACCTGTAGAGGCTCCAAGAACAGAGAGCCATGTCTCCCACTGGAAGCACCATTTAACTTATTCTCCTGATTAATCGTAGAGTGTAAACAGGACAACTCTCTACTTTGGTGTGTTTTTTCTGTCTCACCTTGTTTCATGCATACATCGCCTGGTGGTTTGTGGGGGAGGATGTGAGTCTGTGGAAATATAAATACATGCAACACGCCATCAGGTATCACTCCCATATGCAGGTTGTCACGGAATGTGTTAGGCAGAAAAAGAGGGGGTGGGGGCGGGGTTACAAATCTAGTTATGGGTAAACACTGGGGGGTATCTCAACCTCGCTGTTCCTACTGATGCGTAGAAAACAGTTGCTGGATGCAACCTGAATTCACTGTTGCTCTGGACGATCTGATGTCGATGAAAGCCAGCAGGGCCTTTGCATTATTCTTGATAGAACTGCAAAGAGAACATAACATTGCCAGCTTGTTTCCATTTCAGTAGACCTTGAAGCTGCAAATGAATAATATATTGGAGGCAACTCTGTAAATGAATAAATCTGCAGTAGGTGGGGATTTAGAGGAAGGAGTGGAAGTGCCATAGAGCTACAGCACTACCTTATGGTAAAGTAAAATATTGCAATTTATTATGGAGGAAGCTGATTTCAGAAGTATATTACTCCATTAATACACACAATTACATTGTTTGATACATTTTCTGGTGTTTTTTATAATTAATAGTATAATTCTTTATGTTGTTGTTTTATTTTTGTTTTTCTTTGCAGCAAATTAAAGACTACTTGATTGTTGGTTTCAATCGGTCTGACAGTCACCATGTTTCAAATTTGCTCCGAAGGCACAGAAACATACAATATGCAGACATCATGACCTCAACAAATCACCCATCATATTTTTTTCACTCTCCGTCAATGAATCGGAAAATGGATTTGTTCTGCTCCCCATTAAGACGAGACCATGTGCATAATTGCTCCAGCCATGCTGGAGATAATTAATATCAATGACCCCGCTGACTTTTCAAATGCATCATGTTGGGTTTAATGATGATGTGTCATAAGCAGCCGGAGGTGGAGACACCCAGCTCCGTGTTTGCTGGCAGGCCCAGACCAGGGGCTCCAGAGCTGACAGGCGAGTCCAGGTGAGTAATTGTCTATGGCATCTTATTACATTGCTGGCATGATCTGATTTACTCCAGCAGCAAATGGTGGGAATAGACCCAGTTGCCGTTGTGGGTATTGGATTAACGAGGTTTACGCACAAATGGACCTCACACTGACGGCAGATACATCATGTAAGATTAAAGAGGATTTCCACATGGTAGTGACGGCTGTTCTGTTTGCTTCATTACACTATTGAATCACTCCACAGACATGTTATGCTTTGGTGTTGGAAATATATTTCACAGTTTTCCCTGTATGTAGAATAAACTTTGGTTGATGTTCTTTTGTGTGATATTGTTGCCAGTGTGGTTCTGAAGAGAGGTTTTGCATCAGGAAAATGCTGCATTACAACAGATTATGAGCACTTTTATCTTTATATTTTTACTGCTGATAGACAGTGACAGTGACATTCAAATAGAAATGCTTCTTACAGAGCAGAGAGCATGAATGTTTATCATGAATTGCTTATTTTCAGTTTTGTGAATTTACCCTGAGGTTTTGTGTTATATTTGTCCATGTATTATCGTTGTATTCATTCAGTTGTATTCAGTCAAAAAGTGAGTGATCTACTTAAAAACCTCAAACACTGTATGGTTTTCTCTTTTTCTCAAGCTGATTTAAAGGATTTAAAGTGATGTCATCATCTGCTGCTCTTCCCTTAAAACTCTCATGATACTTATTTTTACTACATTTTTATTTTAAAATGCGTCTCTATATAGTGTCCACCATAAAATATGATATCATAAACATTGATAGAATAATTGCAATAAATAAAACGAAATTATAATCCTGAACTCCTAAAATGGCATCGAGGCTCCTGTTAGAAAACTACATCACCCTAGAGCGACAACAAAAAGACTCGCTGTCAGATAGCGACACCTGATTGGGTTATTGAAAACCACGTGACGGAGCTCGGCGAATGGTGTAAGACCCAAACAGGAAGTGTCACTGTGCGACACAACGTGAAAGTCAAGTTAGAGCAAAACGATAAATATACGATTGAAAATGTCGTTTATTGTATCTTTAAGCTCTCGCAACATCTCGTGCTTTTAGCATGCTTTCGTGACTTTCGTGCGGCGTTCGTCACGATGTTTCAGGCTGCAGCTAAAACGCTTTCTGTTGCAACGACCACAGCAGCGACGTTAACTCGGGCAACATCGTTTAGTCTTCGACTTTACTGTAAGAAGACACCAGCGAAGCTTAGAGTGTCCCAAGCAGTTTCAGGAGCTGAATTGGGAGCAAATGTCAAAGTACAGGTAACACTTAACGCCTACTTATCACTTCATATGTTTCATTTAAGTGCTAACAACTATGCTCCAGTAACATGCAGCTTATCTAATGTCGACGTGTTTACATGCATGAATAAATGAGCAACCTTACAGTAAACATTAATGAAGCCATTACGTTACGTTAAGCCATACATCATTTACAAAAAACTAAATTAACACACGAGAATTCTAGCACCCTAAACTATGACAATACGTGTCGTTCCTATCATTAACTGCATGTTGATGCCAGTGTATACATGTAGTTGGCATTTTATTGTGAAAGAATGAGGAGTGGAATTCTCAAATTACCAACATCCGGGTTCATGAACATTACATGCAAATGAGAAAAAGGATATATGTGTAGTACCAGAGGGAGCAGCCTTGGGGTATTTGATTTGTTCCTCTGCTGTAGGGATGGGTTCGCTCCGTTAGACCTCAGAAGGCAAATCTCTTCCTCCATGTGAATGATGGGAGCTCTCTGCAGTCGTTGCAGGTCGTCGCCAGCTCAGAGCTGAATGATCCGTAAGCACTTCAGTTTTATTTCCTGTGCATAATCCTTGACATTATAATTTTTAGGTATGAAGGGTGCACATACTGAAATATTCCTCTCTTCTCTCTCTTTTTCTCTCTCTCAAATTAAGATTGCTCACACTTGGTAGTGCTGTTGAAGTCACGGGTACTCTTCGGAAAAGTCCACACCAACAACAGCCAGTTGAACTGGAAGCAGACCAAATCCACGTAGTTGGAGATTGTAACCCTGTGGTAAGAAAACAAAAAAAGTCTCCTCAAACATCAGACGTCATTTTGCTCACTGTGCTATCTTCACCTCGTGTTATAACTTTGTAATATGGCCATTGTTTAGGAAATGCCATTTAGTATTGTTGCTTTGTATTCTTGTTTCAGGATTTTCCCTTCAAAATAAAAGAGAGACACAGCCTTGAGTATATTCGCCAGTTCCCTCATCTAAGGTGTCGAACAAATGCCTTTAGCTCCCTGTTGAGGATACGAAGTGAGGCCACTACAGCAGTTCACTCATATTTCAAGGTGAGCTCATCAGTGGAGGAGTTTTTAACAGGACGCAGAACAAGACTTTTTGTATTTATTTATTCATCTTTTTCTCAGGAAAATGGCTTTGTGCAGATCCACACTCCGGTCATCACCTCAAACGACTGCGAAGGAGCGGGAGAGCTCTTTCAGGTCGAGGTGAGTGTGTCATCCAGTGTGTTGTTGTCGATCGAAGCTCTGATATGAACACAAAGGATCAATGACATTGTTTGAAACTTCAGAACCTCTGCTCTCACTGCAGACGTCCGGCCTAGACAATGAAGAAGGTGAGAAGTTTTTCTCTGTCCCAGCTTTCCTGACCGTGTCTGGTCAGCTTCATCTGGAAGTGATGTCAGGGTGAGATAAACTCTCTGAATTTATCTTCGAGTGATCATCTGCACATTTAAAACAACTCATATCCTACTTGTATGTTCTCTCTCAGAAAGTAAGACACGTGCACACGCACTGAGGACGATTTCTAATTGTGCCGCGTCACTTCTCCGCTTCCAGGGCTTTTTCGAGAGTCTACACATTCGGGCCAACTTTCCGTGCAGAGAACTCCCAAAGCAGACGCCACCTGGCTGAGTTTTACATGGTGGAGGCCGAGGTCTCCTTCACGCAGTCCTTAGAGGATCTCACCAAGGTACACTGTGCCATTGCCTTATGTGACTTTTAAAGCTGCCCTCATGCGCAGCTGGCCAGACAAAGCTTTAATTATTAAACCGGGCCCCGCTCCGTAGGTCATGGAGGACATGTTCAGGTCTGCCACGGAGCATGTCCTGGCTCACTGTGCCGAGGATGTGGATTTGTTTCACAAGCATGTGACTCCTGGACACAGGGTGAGTCCTCAAGGACACTTACACGTGGGTGCATAACCTGGCTCCTTCTACCAACCAGCTACAAATACACCGACTTCAATATATCTCAACTTACGACTTCAATATATCTCAACTTACGACTTCAATATATCTCAACTTACGACTTCAATATATCTCAACTTACATTGTTTTCCCTATTGCATCCATTCACTCTTAGGACACTGTGGAAGCTATGCTGAAGAAGAGATTCCCCGTGTAAGTCTCTTATTTTTCTCAACATGGAAAGTAAAATCATTGTCAGCTGAAGAATGAAGTCCGTGAATGACTGATGCTGTTTAAATGTACTTTTAGGATTACCTACAGTGAAGCTGTAGACATCCTGAACCAAAGCTCCCAGAAATTTACCTTCCCAACAGATGTAAGTGTGGATGTTTTCTTTATTTACTAACAGAGCAGACTTGATCTCTGTCTCTACTGTATGTTTGCTGCTAACACTATTATCCCGCAGAGCTCCATACTGACCTCAGCTCTGCTTTTCTCCAGTGGGGTTGTGACCTCCAGACAGAACACGAGAAGTACCTGGTGAAACATTGCGGCAACGTTCCAGTCTTTGTCACTGATTATCCTTACGATCTTAAGCCTTTTTACGCGAGAGACAATCAGGATCATCCCAAACGCACGGTAAGACGTCACCACTCCGTTAAATATGCTGAGCGAAATCAATGATTTAACGGCTCAGTTCCTTCCTTGTAATGTCAGTTGGGTTATCGCGGCGTTTTTTGCATATCTGCGCTGACTCCCGGCTGTCGTTTGCGTGCAGGCAGCTGCAGTGGATCTTCTGGTGCCGGGAGTTGGAGAGCTCTGTGGGGGCTCGCTGAGAGAGGAGAGGCTGGATCTGCTGAGGGCTCGCCTGGAAGAGTAAGCTCTCGTACTCCAGGGGCAGTTCAAGGCCCATGCTAATATATTTAGACTACGGTTGTCAAAATGTTGCTTTGAATTTGTTTGTAATTTTTAATGAATTGAGATCAGGCATAATCCCAGTAGGCGATAGCTCGCGCATTTCACAAGTGCTGCAGTGTCTTTTTACAATAGGAGTCTGTTTTCTCTCACCACCTCACAGAGCAGCAATGTGCAGAAAGTTAGTGATTCAGCTGTTCAAATCCAGACTAACTTCTTCAGTTGGGTTTGCAGGTTTTGAAGCCCCCTGACTCACCACACATATTGAGTGGGAGGGAAACTAAAGGATACATTGACTTTTATACTGCATATACCATTACATTTATGTATATTTTATTCATTATGGTATAAAAGAACATAACGGAACAATAAATCTATTGTAAAAATGAAATAACATTAATTGCAGGTTTTACTGACTAGCTGCGGACAAGAGAAACCGTTGTCACATTTGTGTTGGAGAACACTGACTGTCTGCTATTCTAAAGAATGCATCATCAGAACAATGCTCTGGTGAATGACTCTGTTGCTCTCAGTGTAACCCTAATATCTACCGGTACATCAGCCACTGGTCTGAGTTCGTAACCCTCAATTAGGCACAGAGGAGAAAGTCTGCAAATAAAGTCAGTTTTGTTATTTTCACATTGATTGATAGTATAGTTTTGACTTTGTGTTTTGACCAAAGGCTCATACGTGAATTATCATACTTTTCCAGGGCTGGATTAGAAGACACCTACAGCTGGTAAGAATTACCAACATTTGAATAGAGACGTCCTTCCACACCAACAAAGTCGTAATGACATGTTCATTTGTTGGCAGGTATCTGGATTTGAGGCGCTTTGGCTCCGTCCCCCATGGTGGCTTTGGATTGGGATTTGAGCGATATTTGCAATGCATTCTCGGTGTTGACAACATAAAAGATGTGATTGCTTTCCCCAGATCGTCCCATTCTTGTCTTCTATAAAACACAATTTTGGCCAAGTAGATATTTTGAAGTCTGTATTTGCTGTCTGTCAAACATCAAATAAATATTATATTCAACATAGTTTTTCTTGTTATTGGTTTTTAAATATGATTAGTTGTTGTCAAAAATGTATCTGCAGCTGTATATAAAAACAATGAACAAAAGATAATCCTACAACCACATCTGAGAGGGAATTTCACTCATACAGGTAATTATTCAACATATCGCAAGGAAGTGTTTAGTTTCGTGAATCATTTTATTTGCCTGTACCGACTTCCATATTTTAAAACTGTCGGTTTTTTAGAGCGACAGACAAGTATTTTAAATTTCCACCAGATGGTGCTTTTTCCCATTCCATCCAATAGAGAAAATACGAATAATTTACTCACAGCAGCTACTGACTGTTATCTTGACCTTTTCTTTTCCGAAGTGCCGGAAATCGTTTAAAAACAGCTCCATCTTCAACCTTTGATTGATACTTGGTAAACATATAACACGCGTTTGATGTAATAATGTCAAATCAGATGCGTTTCCGTATTTGGAATAAAACAGAAATGCTTAAACATATGTTTGGTGTGAGCGTGGATAAATAGTATTTTACAAAAACACCGGTTCCTCCATTGTTTACGCTTGTGTTGGCATCTTGGATCTACTTGGTGGCGGAGCAGTTCTTCCGTCCTGTTCGTCCCAGCGCAGCCCATCCCTCTCATCGCTCGGTGGGCGTGGTGTGAGTTGGGAAAACAAACTGCAGACACTCTCCGATACTTCCTCACCCTGCATCGGTTGAGTTTCCCCGCGGCTCCTCGTCAGCTGGCCGTGCGTAATTTCCCCAAGAGTCGAGTTGCGCCTTTTTTCTCCTCCCGTTTTGCGCGCTGGCTGTTGCGCACAGTGACACCGGGAGCGACCCGGCAACATCTCCGACCAGCACCACTTTGATTTTTTTTTATTTGATTTTTTTAATCAAATGGAGGGAGCTGACTGCGCCAGTGGGAGCCCAACGCCGACAGCACTTTGAACGGGCAAGCCTTCAGGAGCCGTCATGTACTAGTAGTGACGGACGGCGGGTTGTAGCGCGAGAGGAAACAACAGACACTGACAAACATGAGCGGCGGTGAAATCATCTTCCAGGGCTGGCTGAGGAAGTCACCACCGGAGAAGAAGCTCAGAAGATATGTAAGTGAATTCCACTTTCGCGTAGTCTCTCTGTGTCTGAGGAGCTCATTATCTGTCACACCGCTTTGTGTTGTGCACATCTGCATCTCCGATAAGTTGTGTCAAACTGAGAAAGTCCCATTGTAGCAGCAGGTGCACCCCAACCACCACCATCTGGACCGCTCCTCTCCTCGCCTTTTAATGAACTACAGGAGGCACCAAGTGTTATTCTGGAGAAAAAAACAACAGCCCCGACCATAATAAACTAGAAATGTATGTTTTACATGGAAAAAAAAGCAGTTGCCAGGTTTGACACATAGCCACCCTGTGGGGGCCAACATGGAGGTAAGCCTGTGTAATACCCGACAGCTGTCTATGATTTGGACTAGATAGCTCCCAGACACAAACTGCCACTTGGCTTTAACCGATCATGATGAGGTAATGTCTAATGAAGCATTCACGTGGCCAATTTTCATTGCAGCCATGCCAACTCATGTCACAACAACAGTGAGAACTGCATATAGGCCTTTGAGAGCCTTGATGAAGCTCCATGGGCCAAAAGCTGCTCCAGCCTCCTGCTGTGTGCCGGGGCAAAGGGGAATGGCAACAAATCGGATAATAGGATTTATGCAGGCAGATAGAACCATGCGACAATCTCCTATAAATACAGCTGTCCACTGTTTATGTATGGTGTTGCACTGCTGGGCCTTCTCCGTGTTCCTACTAGCTGACTTTGCCATGATGTCATCTCACTGTTTTCATCTGGAAATCCATCCTCGAATGTCCTCAAATGTAGTCCCCCCCCCCCCCCCCCCCCCCCCCATTTCACCCCCATTGTCCTGTCATTTCCTCATTGTCTTCCACTTAAAGCTGGCTAATGTTTACACAGAGACCACCGTGGTCCGTATGGAACGGCAGCTGCAATGGCACAGAGGAAACAAAAACTTGCTTAGTTCATAGCAGTACTGTACAAACAATGAGAAAAAAAACATCACAAGGCATAATAATGGCCTTCCTCAGGCAAGAGAGGAGGGAACAGCCTCTCAGCCCTTCTCACCGTGCTTCTCACCCTGAGCAATAACTTATAAGCAACTGCACACACACACACACACTGCCAGAAAACAGTGTCATGAGATGGAGTGTCCAGAGAAGGCAGACTTGTGAATGCGAACATCGGCCCATCTCAAATTCCTTCCATTTAAAGTCAGGCTAGGGACAATCGGGGCCATTTACTCAGCAGTATTGCTGTCATCTGACATAGTTGATGTCATAATGGAGAGGGATATTTTCAGATACTACTTTCACATACTGGCAGACATTCCAGCCCGAAGGTGTGTTTCCCAAGAGAACGCGGTGGCACGTTTGATCGGTCATTAAAGCGGAGGAGTTTCAGGGCTGTAACTGCCATGTTGATCGCTACACTTCGTACTGTTGTGTCTGATTTTTCTCTTTTTTTTTCTTTTTAGGAGATTATTTGCAACAAGGGAAAAATGTTTTAATCCTTACCAACACTTGTCCTGTCAATATTCCACCCCTTTCTACAGCGAAGTCCTCCTTTAACCAGCCGTGGCCTGTGTTTTGTTAATCAGTCGTTAGTTGTTGAAATGATTTGTCATTGTGTTTTTTAAAATACAACTCCTGTGACCTTCCACGGATGGTTTGTGAGAAATGTGGCACACGGCATGTCCCAGTGCAGGGTTAGGAGAGACTAAAAACTGGTACTACCACATGCAAATGGGATGCAAAATCAAGGAGCAAAAACACTTGTGGCAGTTGAAGCCTGGATGCAACTGGGGGGGGGGGGCAGGAGACAACACGTCTGTGCTCAGTAACGAGCATGGCTAGTCCTGGTTTAATGCTAATTGTTTAAAACTGCTATTAACACTCAATAGTGACTCATTCTTTCTACAACAGCGCCCTGTTGCACAAACACATGATGAGCATAAACTTTCTGTGCCCCCCCCCCCCTCACACCATGTGACAGCACCACTGGAGACGCGTGTACAGTCACTTTTCACACACGCTGCTTCTCCACAAGGAGTAACAGTCACGCTCTGGTGTCTCAGCGCTGCCGAATGAATCACTTGGTCGGCGTTCATCTCTTGTCGGGGGCCGGTGGGGGGCTTCCAGAGGTGGGCAGTGTTTTAAGGACAAGTGGGAGTGGCCTAAGTGCTTTTGTTGAATAATGTCCCGAATAAGCAGAAGGAACGTGAAAACAACTGACTGATCCAGCGCTTACCCAGTGCCTCTTGCAGCGTTCTGTTGAGGTTCAAATAGGCTTCACCATGCCTGCTACATCAACCCCCAAACAACCTTTTATTAGACTTGTAACAAACAACAGAAATCCTTTTGTCCTACCCCCTTCGTGACATCCAATGTTGACATATGCATAAGAAGTCCTCCAAAGGATTCATGCACGTCTGAATCATACTTTGCCGGCACAATATGAATCATACATGCGACGTGTCATACTGTAAACAGTTTGATTCCTGCTCTCAGGTCGGGATCAAGCTGCTGTTGGCTAAACCTTCCTGTCTGCCCGTTGCTGTATCTGCAATCACAAACGTGTCTGTTCACATACAGCATTGCCACATTCCAGACAGATCATATCGGCGAGATGATAGCTGTTGCTTCTGCCTTCTCCCGCCGCCGGTTTCTAAGGGCTTTACCGCCTTGCCCATGTGGATGGTACATCTGAGAGAGAGCTGGGGCGGCGGGGGGGGGGGGGGAGAGAGAGAGTTGGTGGGTTTTTCAAGGCAGAGCAGCAGCCGCCTGTGTCCCACTGTCAGCTGCCGGGTCTGCTGTTGTTTTGCAGAGGGGGCTTTGGGAAGTCCTTGCCCTCAGAGGTCAACGGAGAACACATCCCAGTTCCTGCTTTGACAGACACCCAGCGCTCACACAGACATTTTCCTTGTTTCGCTTCATCTGTGGGCCCTCAAATGGGCCTTTCCCCCAGAAGCTCCGAGACTGGGGTCGCTTTATGTGACTGCAGTATTAATGTCAGATTAGTTCATCGTTCTGGGATACGTTCGCCTAACGTGATCCTTGTGATTGAGATAAGGAACCTCCGATCATTTTCATTATTGTTTGATCTGTTGATTATTTTAACTTCATTTGGTGCCTTACTGAGGTTAGAAAAAAGCGAATTGAATCTGATTAATGGAGTATCCCTATTATCAGAAAATAGAGAAAAGTACATATTACAATTTCCCAGAGACAAAGGTGACGTCAAATTACCTGTTTTGTGAAACCAACAGTCCGATTCTAAAAAGCAGCATGTTTTATGAAGCTGAAAACAAGGAAAGCTTTTCTTTGAGAAAATAGTTGGTAAAAAAAAACTTGGCAGTCCTTCAGCAGTGCATTGACAATCTTCATTGACATTCGTAACAAATTAAAGGTGCCTTATATTTACATTAGGTGCATTATGATTTCCTCTCAATGGCTCTCAAGATGGTGACGGCTGAGCCGGCAGGTAGCGGCTAACGGTGCTAACGGCGCTAACTGAGCAAACAATGGCAAAACTGCTGACACAGCTTATCGTGTTAACCTGAGGGAAACCCGATGGGTGGGTGCAACTCCTGCGAAGCCGGCGTCTGTTGTGATGACGTCATCAGCCATAACCGGCGTACGAGCGCAGTGCAGAGCGGCGGCCGTGAGCGGGCCAGTGAAAGCACACTCTGTCAACAAAGCAAGGAGAAGCCCGGACAACAACACACACAGAGGGAGACGTCACTCCACCATCTCTTTACATTGCTGCTCTGTTAATGCTCTGAGTCCCGTATAGAGAACCTCTTATGCCTAAAAGTCACAATTGTCTCAAAATGACACTTTCTCAACTTTTTCTTCTCCAACCCCAAGTGCATCCATTTTTATGTTTTTACATTCATTGTGAAAATCCCCGGGTGGCCTTGTTTGAACCTTTGTCATAATATCCTGTCCTTTGCCATGAACTGTGGTTTAGACTGTGTTTTCTGCACAAAACTTAACTATTGCACCACGAGCAGATGTCAGGCTTCCTTTGGATGGTACCTACAGGAAGCGTCCCATCACGCCTCTACAAGCCGAGCTGAAAATACTGCCGTTCTGAAGGGAATTGGATCCCATTGATTTCTCACTTGTGATTTGGACCAGCAGGTAGAATGTTTGTACTTATTTGCCGCACTCTCAGAAAGTACACGATCACAGCGGTGATGGTTTTATTCAATGGTGCTTAAAACTCTAACACACCTAAGTGTGGCATTACATTGTTCCACTGGCAGGTTTTACTTCGGTAGAAATCTAGTTTCTGCACTGTTGATTGGATCCAAACACAAAGTTATCCAGGGATCATGCTCCCAGCTCGTGCATGTGCCGGTAGCTGTCATTAGATTGACCTTCCGAAGCAAATGGGCTTTGCAGTTGTGATGTGAGTTAGTAGAAATGCCTTTGGGGCCTCCCACTCAGTAAAGCGGCATAGAGGGACATAACAGTGAGACTGGTACAAAAACCTGGTTGTTACTAAAAGCAAAAGTTTATGTTTGAAAATATGAATACCAGTGCTGCTGCCATTTGAGCTTTCAGTGTGAGATGCTTGCTTTGGTGTTGCAGTGTGTGGCTTAAAAAGAAAAAAAGGCAGTTGACAGCTATTTCATTTTTTTAGCATCTATTTACCCAGGGACGGTTGACTTAGCACACTTGCTCTTTTTGACCGGCGCCCTGCTTTGCAGTCCAAACAGCCTCTGGAGCCTCGCCTTTCTGCCGCCCCTGAGAACCTCTGCTTGAGTTGGTTCAGCGTGCTGTAGATGCACCGTGATAGTAGCTGGTGAGGTGCAGGAAACTCCTTGTGTTCATTAAAATAAACATACTTTTAATTTAGTGTATGCAACAATGCGAATTACTGGAACACTTACCTTCTATACAAATGCCATAATAACCATCAATGTGAATTATGCTGAAATAAGAAGAAGTCTTTGTGTTTACGTCAGCACAGCGTATTTGCAGATGTGATAATGATATGATGATATTTATACACCGGTTCTGGCAAGCGTAACCTTAGATGGTGGCTATTTTCTTCCTGGCAACATGTTGTTTGTGAAGTATATTGTCATATATTGTGTCATTTGTGTACTGTATATTTTTTAAATCCTTTACACATCGGGGTTGTGATGCCACTCAGAACAAGGAAGTAGAGCTTTTATGGAGAGATTTTCTGTGGAAATAATCTATTTTAACAGTTTGTTGGAGCTCAAAAAGACATACGCCTACACATTCTCTCTTTTAATAGCACCAAAAAAAATCTTGAGACATGTGAGATCAGTGTGACAGAATAATTGAGGGAAGTTGTCGGTGTGAAAGATTTCTGACCAGATTGTTACCAGGTGATCCTCCTCCTCATGGAAAACAGGGCACACACAATGAAATTGCATTGGTCTAAGATGATCATGCAATTCAGGATATCGGCCAACAGTTTGATGGCATGCGTCCCCTGAAAACGTGTCCTATGCACTTTAAAAATGACCCTGCTGTTGGAACGTGCTCATAACCCTTCAGACACGTTGTTCCTCAGTGAAGTGGGAGTTGACGGTCACTTTGGGCTTCATTTTAACCAGCCATGGGTGCTGTAGGAAATATGATTTTAACACTAGCAGCTGTAGAAATGCTAAAATGTGAGCGTTAGGATGTGTTGTCTCTCTGTTTCATGTGGAACACTTGCCTTTGGGCGATAGTTTGTAGGAGCTGGAGATGTGAAAGCAAAGTGAGGTTGTGGTATAGGTGGTAATACTTGAGAAAACAAGCCCGCAGATGTTTTTCTGTACAGCAGTGATGATTCATTTGATTCAGGCAACAGTGATGACGTGGAAAATGTTTTTTTTTTTATGTATTCAGCCAAGCTGATGAAAGTGAATTGCATCTCTGTCATTTGAATATTGTTTTGATCAGTCGTCTCCTTTAAGGCTCAAGTTCTGTGTACCTCTAATGTCGACATAGTTTAGTTTAGGGATTGTTCTTTCTCCAGACAGTGATGAGTCATTGCAGTTCAGTTGTAGGAACTGAACTTCCCCACAACTAAAGCTCAGATAGAAAATGAGTAATGTAGCCAGTGCACAAATACAGAGTTCACTAGAACTCAGTGAGATGAAATAAGACAACGTAATAAGTGGTTCAGGTCACTGACGTGTGTCTACGGCTTTCAGGTGACATTATGCACAATCATTGATGCATTTCACCAATAACCGTTTTAGCATGTCGATGTGATTGTTTCACTCATAATAAATGATCAGCTCAGCTAAATATATACTCTGTTATTATGTTTATTAGGCTGTTTTATGGTGTTATTCAGACATTTCATTCATTTGGTGTATCAGCACGTTCTAGACAACATGAAGTGCTCCGCTGTGCAGTGATGTGTTATTTGTTTCCACAAATGACAGCATGGCAAGTGACAATTTGTGTAGACAAAGACTCACCACGGCACTGGGGAACATTGTGTTTTTTATGCAATATGTGCTTACCGACAGAATACAATTTCTGAATGCAAAACAAAGTGTTTACGTGGCCAGAACAGCCAACGACAAAGGAGATGCTGAGCTGAGCTGATGATTTATCAAGACTAAAAACATCGATGGATTCCGCCTTATGCAACCCAAATTATTAGCTGCAGTTAGTTTCCTTTAATGACAATTTACAAAGTGATCAATTTAAGTGTTGGAAAAATGTACAAAATGTTCATTAAATGTGATGAATATTGATTCATTAACATCTCTTTGGACTAATCATAAATACTTTTGTATAAAACCTTTGATGTCGGATTCCGTCTCACAAATTATAAACCACGAACAAGTGCATTTATTCATGAGGTGAAATTATTCAGTTGTCACACTCCAGATTCCACACTGTACTCATGAAGATTCAAGTATTGTGTGCATGAAGATATTACTAATGGCAACTACTGTAACGTGTTGGATTGTGTGTGCTGGTGCACGCAATCTACTTCACTGGTCCTTCATGCACGAGCCTGAATAACATCAGTGGTCGGCTTTAACCATTTTTTCCCCCTTCCCGATACCGGTGTGTTTTAAAGAATCAAATACAAAGTGAAAAGCTGAGGTCAGGCGTTCCCCTTGCATGTACATGTTTCGTTGAAGAGACTGTTTTTATCCAGCGTCATGCATCCAAAGTCACCTTGGTGCACAAGAGCCAGAGAGACCGGGAGATGCTCACGGCGCACCCTCCGCACACAGCCGTGTACTAGCCGCAGCAGATGGCAGGGGCAGCGGAAGTAACACAAAGAGTTCTGATTAAAGATAATGCTCCCCGTTAGTCAAACTGTCAGGGCGGGCTCCCGCTAAATAAGCCCAGCCTTTTGCTGATACGGAGACATGGCGAGAGATTACTCATTTTCCCTAATGATGGAAGTGTTCAACTGCAAATTGAGGCTGATTATATCTGCCGAGAGCTTTTGAGAGGTTGTTTTTCATGGGATGCGCCGCAGATTTTGCAGATCGTTGCTCCCGTGAAGTGAGTTGAATACGCACCGTGGGTACCGAAATGCAGCGTCCCTCTTCATCATCACCACACCTGTGGGATGGAGCTTTCCGTCACCGCCATATGACGACATTGTATGTGGGAATGTTATTTCCCATAATGCCATGAAAGCGGAACGACATCAGGCCCTGCTCTAAACGCACTGAACGGGTTTCAAATCTGATGCCTTGCTCAAAGGGAGAACGTGAACTGAGCAATTGTGCACGTGAGGAAAACAGCAGGAGTTAAACGTTCCTACCCTGGCCGTCTTGGCCCACTAACCTCCCACCTTCTTTATTAACACACAGGAATTGATGGGCCTGTTTGGGTGTTATCTGCATGGGTTATGTCTCGCAGCTGCCGGCCTTCCAAGGTCAGTGTTTTGACGATTGGGAAACCTGAGCAGTTTGATTTAACAGTGCTCTAATGCATCCGTTGCACTTTAAATGCCTGTAGTTTTATTCTCCCAGCGATTCTGTTTTACATCTTTTTCATGTTTACATCTCCGGGGCACACGGATGAGACAGGGAGCCGCGTCCGACCCAGGAGCATCTGGATCTCCTCACCGCTCGCAGACCGATAATGGGCCGGAGCTGCTGAGAAAGGCAAAATGGCCACACATTGTAGGCACGCTGCTGGACTCCTGTTTCGTTTGTGACGTTGAATTTATTGGAAGTGCTCCAGAAATGTCTGTTGTAAACTTTGTCTGTGACGGCTGTCTGCTTAACGTCTTCGCTCCGAGCCGCGATGGGGAGCCCTGTGTAAACTGTAAGGCTTCCAAGGAATGTCCCCGTGCTCCCTCGTGTCCATGTGTGGTTTATTTAAGCTCGCTGCTACATAAACTGATGTCACATAGGTAAATACAGGTACACGACACCTGTCAGAGACAGAAAATATGGCAAACATATCTTTAGTGATTCTTACGGGAGGGGTGGAATAACGGAGCATCTTTCATGTTCTGCTTTTCCTGGTTTTTTGGGGTGAAACTTGAAAATCTGAAAGGTGTTTTTGTGTGAATGGCCAGGCGATATTCTTCAAATGTAACTGGGTTGCACTCCCTCACATGTGGAAACTCCTGGAATGTGGGCTGACGTGTGACCCGCTATTGATTAGGACCACATAATCGGGGCTCTGTCGTCATTGTCTGCTGCAGCCCGTCCAGCTTTGTCCCCTCTCACCACATTAACCAGAATCACAAGTGTTCAGGCATTCGCTCACACAATAATGGCCATTATAGCGGTCCCACCTTTTAGTTCCTCGCTGCCGTTCTTTTGTTGTGCGTTTTTATTTTTTATTGTTTCTTGAATTATAAAATTCTAGCCGTATTCAGGCACCAGAAGGGACAAGAAATGAAGTCATCGATGTGCTAAATATTCCTCTTTTGTTCTTCTTTAACTTCGAGAAGCTAGGAAACAGCACCCACATAGAATAGATGTGCTATGAATGCATTACAGCCTGTAGGAGGGCTCTGTCTGCTCTCCTCATTTAGAACCAGTAACCATTCAGGATGATAAGTGAAAAGCTGCTTCATGCTAACATATGTCAACCAGGACCATTCATTATAATCTTTGCTGTATCACCTTTTAAAACAAGGGAAAGTTAGTTTCACTCAAGGTCTCAGAGGAATCAGGATTTTATATCAAAACCCAAAGTGCGAAGATATTACAAAAGTCCCTGTGCATTGTCTGATTTATTTGTGAACATCATTAATGTGATTGCTCATAGAAAACAAGGGGAGGTTGCCACACAGATCAAGTCATTTCTCATGGCACACTTACAGTCTGTGAGGCAGTTAAAGAGGCAAATCTTGTAACAAATCTTGCTTTAAATGGGAATGTGGATCTTTCAGATTAATTTGAGGAGTGCCTCTGGTTTGCGTGTTGCACATTTTATCTGAAGTGTGTCATGCAGTATGAAACACGCACTGGTCTGGTTTTGGTCTTGACTCTGTCTCAACCTCTTTACGGTCTCGGTCTCCGTACACTCTGCTCTCGGCCATGACTTTGACTCGGATGAGGTGGTCCTGACTACAACACTGCTTGAGGGATATCAATATGTTTTTCTAGAAACCCCTTTTTTCGTTTTTACAAAAGAAGCTAAACTTTTGGCTCTTCAAATGTTCAATATTGTCAATAAACACAACCAGCCGTAAAAGAAGTTCCCCTAAACGAATTACAAAAGATTGAAGGTTATTTATAGAGCTTCCAGATTATGTGAAAGCTCAAACTGAACTGCTGGGAGTCCTTATTGGCTGCAATTAGATACCAAAGACCTCCCACACTACTTTTTCTCCCCCTCTTAATTGTCTCCATGCTCTTCTCCCATCCCTTAGAAGCCCACCAGTGGGACCTCTGAGAACACTGATGGGATCCCTCTCACTTCACCTTGTGCTATAATTAAGCAGTAATGGCCCAGCACCGGTGCATGCCGTCTCATCACGGTGGTGTGTGTGTGTGTGTGTGTGTGTGTGTGTGTGTGTGTGTGTGTGTGTGTGTGTGTGAGAGAGAGAGAGCTGGGCCCGAGGCCTCCGGTCAGACTGCAGCCAAAGCATTCAGCGTCACAAGAGGTGCATCGCCCTGCCACGGCACATGCACACGGCCTTTTACAAGAGCTGCTCGATGAGAAAAGGTACTCGGGCGAGGTGCTTGCAAGGCTCCGCCGCAGCGCCACAGTGCCGGTGTTTGTGGAGCTGAGCGGTGTGTGTACTGCAGCAGCAGGTAAAGCAGAGGAGTCGAAAACAACTAGCTGCTGTCTCCTCCTCTCCTGCTTCTGGAAGGTAAACAAGACTGTTCTAACCCGCAACGCCAATGACATACGTGTTTGGCTTGGATGTTTGCTCATGCACATTTAAAAACATGCGGACTGACGCATATCGGCCGGCCCTGTTGACACAGCCGGCTACTAGCCACACACGCCATGTTTTGCTTTGTTGCCGTAAAAAGGCACACCTTGGGTAATTGTTTTAGGCCACAAGCATCTCCAAGTTCATTCGTCAGGGTTGCCAGGACAGCAGAGTGCGTTGGGTTGAAAGACGCGAGACTGGGCTTGTTTTTTTCCGATGCGAGGCAAATACAGTGAACGATCGCTGCGTGACTTATCAGCCGTCGCTGTGTATTTATCTCCTAAAATTGTGGTGTGAAGCCCTGGACAACATCAACACATACCAGACGATCGTGTCCCCTTTGTACGACTGTGTTTGTTTTCCCACAGCGTCATTGTTTTGCTGCCTGCCAGAAATAGAACAAAACATGTCCACTTGTCAACAGGCAAAGAGACAAAAGGAATTGGCCAGACAAACCAGTTTTGATCCTATTTATAGATGCGAACTTCGCTCAAAAGATTGTTTCGTGCAGTTGTGTTATTAAAGGTTTTCCCTTCCCCAGTCATCTGACATAGATGCAGACGTGTTAGCCCTTGTGCTCCACTGTAGTCTCTGTGTATCTGTAGCTGGCTGCCACCAGTGCAGGACAAATGAGAGCCCATGGTGGAACAAGGTAAGATCAAGCCTTTATGGGCCGATTGAATGAGACGGAGGGGACTAAACGCTGTGCGTTCATAGACACGGATGGCTGCTCTTCTTCCTGGAGAGCTTTAAGTGCTGGCGGGCAATTTCTATTTTATCTTTTTTACAGTGTACAGTTGAGACCCTGACAATCCACATAGCAGGGTTCTTTAAAACTTAAGTATGAGGATGTTTTCCCAAAGTCCTGTCTTTACTGTCTTCTCATTTACAGTAGAATGTTTGTTTTTGTGTCTTTTACATTTTTTGCTTAGATTTGACCTTTTGTTTGACTTTGATCTCGTCTGCGGAAAGAATGATGAACAAATGAGAGCCTCAAACATGTCCAGTGTTTGCAATGTATTGCTCAAACAATAATGTATGACGTCTTGTTCATTTCGGGTGTGGCTGGGTGGCTCACAGCTCTCTCAGTGGTCCACTAGTCCAGTCCAGTTGTTAACAAGGGCAGTGGGTCTCGCTTGTCTCTCTCCCTTTTTTTTTCCTCCTCCTCTCCATAACAGTGATGCAGTTTAAACCAAAGCTATGGTGGGGGGGGGGGTGGAAGTTGGAGAGCCGGGAGAGTTCAGCCTAGTTTTACAGCTTCAGCCCTCACTTCCCAGCGCTTAGACAGTGATCGATGGGCTTAGGCATGCTCTGCAGGACAGGCGGTGTGGGTGGGTTAGCTCATTTTGTTGTGTCCTCCTCCCCCATGATTTACTTCACCGGGGAAGTTTGCTCGAATTTGAAAGAGTGCGTGAGAGAGAAAAAGAGAGACGGAGGAAAAGCTGCACTGGCAGTTGCATGTGAAAAGACTGATTTGAAACGGCTTGAGACATTGTCTCTCATTTCTGTGAGGAGCTTAGCAGAAGGTTTGACAAAGGGAAACATTGGTCACCTCTCCGAGCTGTAAATGAAGTTGTTCTTGAATTAGCCAGCCGCTTCTTTTCCTATGGAAAATACTCGTTCTATATTTAGTATGACAAGGCCTCCTAAATGAGTTGTCTTCCCTCGTGGTCGAGAGCTGTGGCTTGTCCTGGGTTAATATGCTGGCCGCAGCTGAAGGATGCCAGGAATAACCCAGCTGTGTCGCACTGACCTCTTGGAACTGGGCAGCGCTCCAGGTCTCAATTAAGTGATGCTCTCTCTTTCCAGAAAAGGCAATAATATTTAAATGGGGTTCGCAAGAGTTATAGCATTTTCTCTGTCAGCGCTGTTAATGGCACTTAACCGAAGAGCTTTGTGGACCTGGACGGGAGAAAAAAGAAACGTGTGCAGTGTTCCTTTAGAACAGTGTGACGGCTGTACTGTATTTTCATCAAATGAGAAACTTCACACTCCAACGAAATCATTCAGAAGGTCACTTGAGGAGTCACACTGTTGACTTCTTTGGAATCTTGTTGCCTCCCACCCGTTACCAGTGTAATCTGTATGAGTGAACATTCCCAACATCCTCTCATCGTGAGAAATGAGCTGATACAACTCATCGGATAGAGCTGATTAACCTTATTGTGGTAAGATGCACACAGCAGCACGGCTCTCCCTCCAAAACACCATTAAGGTCGTGCTGATACTGTGTATCAGGCTGACAGAAAGTAAAATGAAAAAGTCTTACACCCCAATACCTCAGCAGTACTTCAGCTACACACGGAAGATAAGATCACACTCTGCACATCCTGGGGAGAAAAGAGAGAGAGAGAAAGAAAGCAAATGTGTTGCTGCTGAAATAACTGCTAACATGTCGAAATAGCACTTCAGTAACGTTTTGGGTGAGGATTGATGGATCTCCTCTCAAAAAATACATATACAGTGTGTATATATATATATACTGTATATAGAGAGAGAAATGGTTTTGCGGCAGTGTTTATTTAGGAAAAACCTGCTTATGAGGTTTTACACACAATGTTAACAGAGTTAGCATTAGCAGTGACAGTAAAACGGCACCACACACTCTTTAATTGATTTGATTGATGCAGAGACACCACGGCGATGACCACTGAGCCGAATGCAGATCACAGCTTTATGTAAAAGCACAGGCAGGTGTAACATTGTTAATGATGGATCTGTTCCATGTGTCTCCCAGTGTGTGTCCCAATGTGCCAGTGAGCCCATGACCGTGTGACAGACGGCCAGCGTGCATGCACACAGTATACCAGGAATGCTGATACCGAAGCAGCTAATTCAGCCGTCATTCATTTTAGCCCTGAAATGCCTCTCAGAGGTAATAACATACAACGCAAGGTTGCACGCATATCTCCATCGAAAGATACAGTAGGAGCACCTCGATGAAAAGCTCAAGGGAGATGCAATGCTGTCCATTTTTCTACCCTGCGTGTGTGTGTTTGTTTGTGTGTGTGATTGGGGCGGGGGGGCAGTTAGCCTTGCAGCAGTGTCTGTGTTGATGGAGAGAGGGGGGGCCTGCAGGATCCTGTGTGTCAGCAGCCTGCATGTGAGAGACATTGCCTGGCGGAAGTGCATCACTGGCAGATGTCCAAACCCCCCCCTTACTCCCCCTTTCCCTTCCTGGTCTATCTTCCTCTTTTGTCTCCGAGCACAGAGAACACAGAGGCCCTTTAAGACAGCCACTGGGGAAAAACATATGGAGGCCACTGTTCTTCCTTTCTGCTTTTCCAGTTGACAAATACAACAGCTGTGTTGTTGGTGTAAAGAAAATCAACCCGCTTCATTGTAGGTTCCTCGCGTTTGCATCATAACTGGAGCGTGTGCTTCTGCCTCTCATGTGGTTATGACAAAAGGTGCTTATTTACACTCGTGGCGGACTCCAGCCCCACTGACACACGGCCGTGTCGTCTGATTGGAGCGAAGCGGTGTCATTCACCATGCACTTGGCGTGGGAGGAGCCCGCAGTCTTGTGATGAAGTTTTTCGTGGAGGAGTTGCGCTTCTCTCTCTCTCTTATATCTCACGGAGGGATATCAACACAGGAAATACGTTGGGAGGCAGTAAACACCTGCTGCCTCCAGCCCCCCATCGCACAGCCTCCAACGCACACAGCAAACCACACACGACCGCATGCGTGCCAAAGCACAGCAACCTTCTCAATAGAGCAGACTTAAGTTTCTCTGAGGTCTGTTTGATCAACAGTTAACATCACAACTGAAGTCCAGCTGTTGAGTGTGTGTGTTGCCACTGCAACATTCTGCGTCGCATATCGTGAGAAATCTGTAGAATTGTTGAGCATTTAAATGCAGATTTTGTTTTTTTTATCAAATTCTCCCCATCATCACGTGTATGATTTGGACTTTCTGGCTCACAGGGTAGGCGTTTGTCCTCATACCTTTTTTTTCTGTCTCATTTTCCAGGCTTGGAAGAAACGCTGGTTCATACTCCGCAGCGGCCGCATGAGCGGTGACCCCGATGTCCTCGAGTACTACAAGAACGACCACTCCAAGAAACCCATCCGGGTCATCGACCTGCACTGCTGCGAACAGGTGGACGCCGGCCTGACCTTCAAGAGGAAGGAGTTCCAGGACAGCTTCGTGTTTGACATCAAGACCTCAGACCGCACTTTTTATCTCGTAGCCGAGACGGAGGAGGAGATGAACAAGTGGGTCCGCTCCATCTGCCAGCTGTGTGGGTTCAACCAGTCGGACGACAACCACGGTAGGAATCCCTGACCTGTCCCTGCCGGTCTATCCCTCTGCCACTGTGCTGTTTATCTCGCCACCATCTCCGCTTTTACCTCGACCAAGTTCAGTGGTTTTGTTATTTGTCGTTTACGCCAAAGTTTCAAATGAACTCATTAAAAGCTCATGAAAACATTTCAAATTTCAGTTCAACTTTTCAGCTGAGCTTTAGAAATATTTTGCTCTTCTGCTACGATCTCACATTTGAATGTTGACACAGTTAGTTGGTACAGCAGACAATCATGCTTCCAGTGTGATAATATTGACTGAAATGATTCGTCAATTAATGAATTTGTTGATCAACAGAAAATGAGCGACATCATTTGGTTATCGATTCATTTTTCAAGTCATTTATCGAACAAAACTTGCCAAAGACTTGCTGGCTTTGCTCTTAATTATGAACGATTATCTGCTTTTCCTTGTTTTATATCATAACAATGATGCGACCTTTTCACAAATTCTTGACATTTTATTGTCTAAATACGCAGAACAATATAAACAGTATAATATGCATATACTGTATCTTTACTGACTGAATACAATGTGTTTTGTTGTCTCAGCCGTAGCAGACCAAATGCAATAACTCCTCCCTTTTATCAGTCCCCCTCTGTGCTTTCTCATGTTATTTGGAACAGATTGCATCTTAGTTTTCACAAAAGAAATCAGCAGCAGAGGGTCCAGTCACATGATATCATTGGCAATTATGTTCTTTCCATCTTTGCTATTGGAGAGAGTGGAATAGGAACATCCCTGCCAAATAAATGGACACAGTGTCTGAGAGTGTTATTGATTTTCTCTTCATTTGTTTTGTTAAAGAAGGGGTCCGAGCTGTTGTGTTCAGGATGATGGAAATTCTTCGTATGGGCCATTTTTTAAAGTCAGCAGCAGATACAGATGCTCAGTTTTGTGTTTTTGCCACAGCTGTGTTCTGTTTTGTCTTTTGTGCAGGAGAAGGGCTCGTGTCACTTCGGGGCTACCGTTGATAAAAAAATGAATCCACTTCTGGCACCATGAATCACGTTGGATTAAAGCGCGTATCAGACATGCTGGCGATAACATTTTTATGCAGCGATGTTCTTGTGAACTGCTTCCTAACGGGAGCAATCCTTCCAAAGATTTGCCTTAATTACCTGAATCGCATTCTGCTCTAATCTCTAAACATTAAAAAAAACAAATGCACTGCAATTACGAGATGATGAGTCAAAACTAAAGACGGTGATACAAACACTCTTAACTCTTCTCCTTTTCATCTGGTGGTCTTAAGGGTGGACTCACTTTTCAGCTATTATTGTCATTTTAAGATCATCTTATGCCACTTATGATATAATGACAATATAATAGCATGGTAATGCAAGTGCACCCTTTCAAAGAGAAATTAACTTTTAATTCTTTAGAAAATTCACACATTGAATTAGAATATTGAAACTGTATTCAAATATCCGAAATAAATAAAACCACACTTCCAAAACAATAAACAAGTGTTACCAAAAGTGTGCAATGTCGGTGCTGTGGCTTATAATGGAAAACCCTGCTGTTTATTCTGACATTGTGTTTAAAATGACTTTATTCATGTGAACAAACATATGAACATGCATGTAAAGAGAACGGGCAATATTGACGTCAGCAAAAATGACCGAGGTCATGATAATATGTCTTCTGGTAAGTCAATAATGTAATTATGGTGACCGGCATAATTCAGTATGTATGTTTCATGAGAGTTTGTACAACACACACACACACACTCCTCTCATATTCTTCATCCTACCCTTCCAGATTGCACTCATAATGTTGTTTTCCCGCCATCTGGCAGCTGGTGGACGTTAATATTTTTTGCACATGGTTGATCATCTGTAACATGCAATATGTCCAGGTGTGGAATAAAAAAACAGCTGTGTAATAATGCTCACATTAGGAGGGGCTCCCCCTGGTCCTATCTTGGGTAATTAGCAAAGCCCTGTTATGAATCTAAAAGTGTATCAACTGTAGCCAGCGGGGTGTGGCTGGGAGAATGGGTTGGGGGAGTGAGAGGGCGTATGTCATGGCAGCTGCGTTAGTGGTTGCAGTCCCTGCAGTGTAAACATCACGTCCAGGCTTTTTGTTTTTTGGTCATGTAACTCTGTTTTCACCGAAAAATGTGGTTACTGTTTCTGAGGAACTTTATTGGAAACTGTTATCACTCTGTGGCCCAAATGCATTTCCCATACTCTATTTTAGTTGGTGGCAAATTAGAAATTAGAATTTGTTCGTGCCCCTCTTTGTGCTCGCTTTTTGCTCCAAGCTAAATACAAATTCTCAGCATCATTTATGCCAGAGGACAGAGTATTTATTATAGCAACCGTGGCTGATTTTGACAAGCATTACAAACCAAAACTAACACCTTCTTTAAGCGGTTCAATGCTCTGAACAGGCGTGGGAAATGTTACGCAACTCTTACGAGGTATAAGCTTCCCTTGTGCTTATACCACTTAATATCTTTCAGTCTTTAAGCACTACTGGTAGTAGTTTCACATTTTACATTTCCTTAAATTGTGAACTTAAACATCCTGGAGAAAAGTGGAAACGTAGATGTTATTCTTTCATGCATCTGCTCCTCAAGGGCATAGCTGCTCGATTCACCACTGGTTCCCTATTACGTCATTACCGCTCTCTTAAAGGGACAGCTCGGGTCTTTTATGAAGTGGGGCTGTATGAGGCTCTAATCCATAGTCTGTGTTATTACCTAAAGTAGATGGCGGTCTGCACACGCCCAGTTTGGAGAAGCACAGTATAGTCACCGCACAGAAGCAAAGCGCTGTGGACGGGCAGCAGCAAAGGGTATTTTAGACCCCTAAAAGAAAAGCCCGCCTACCAAATGTCAAACTCAGTTATAGTTATATTTATAATATTTTCCGCTGATTTACCTTGCCATGAGACAGCCCTATCCACCGGGGAACTGAAGCCCTTGCTCTTGTATGATCTTGCCAAAGCCACCGTTCATTTTACCTCAACGAGAAACAGAATATGTGAGAGAAGGGGCACACCCCACCTGCATCAGTATTCCTCCTGCAACATCTCCCATCTTGATCTCTGAGCCTGTGAGCACATAGTGCGCATGGAGCAGAGCCACGCTTTCACACCGCCAACACGTTAACTGTTGCTCAGCATGCTGAGCTTTTATCAAGCGATGCAGAAACATGTACTTGTGTGGCTTTTATGATTACAGCTTGATGAAGTGACTCAGACATGCGGATGGTAACAGAGGATAACTTTAACATCTTTTCGTAGCAAAGGTATTTTGTGGGTTTTCCTCCTGGCAGACAGCTGCAGATGTGTCACCTAACTGGCTGGGAATTCCCTCTCTGAAAGGTAAACAAACCATGTTTGGGGAAAAAACCAACATTGGAAGAAGTTAGTTCCTCTTATTGAGAGTAAACAAGCCGGCAGAGACGAACGCAAGAAGCAGAAATACCAAGTTATGCAGATAACATGTTTGCTTTCATACAGAGGCAGAGAGAAGGTGTTAACCAGAACACATCAGCCTGGGTGTCTGAGATTCATAGTGATTGCATTCTGCAGCCATAATGTTACATAGTGTACTCTAGGTCATCTTTCCTTTGTTCCAACACAGCTAGTGCCAATCGGAAGTGTAAGATGATTGTGAAAGAGATCAATCGGGCTTAGCTACACAATAGTGTTAAGCAGCGTAGAAGTGTTTGAGGATTTTGTTGAGACTCCGGTTGCATTTGTTTTATCGGCACTTTGATCTGAACTTACTTCTGTCAGTCGGAGTTGGCCTCTGCTGCCAGTAGTGAGCTGCGTCTTGGGACTGTGAGGAAGGTTGGCCAAGGGCAGCACATGACTGCAGCTCATTGTTGCACAACTTTCTCCCTCTTTCTGTCTTTGGTTAGATCTGCTTTTTTTCTGTATCTCTCTCACACACAAATCCCCACGCATTGTCACACACACACACACACACACACACACACACACACACACACACACACACACACACTCACCTTATGTTCGAACATGGTGTTCGTTGTGGCCAAACCGTGGCAAGCACAGAAGTCCAACAACGAAACACCATTCGGGTTCAGATCGGGCAAGCTGTTCCTCCCAATCACCCCCCGCCAGGTTTCTCCATCATTGCCCACGTGAGCGTTGAAGTCCCCCAGGAGAACTATGGAGTCATTAGGCAGCGCCCTTTCCAGGACCCCTCCCACCGACTCCAAGAAGTAAGAAAATAACTTTAAATAAATTGAACAGCAGCATGTATTTGCAGAGGTTCCTCTGTTACTCCAAATTATATGAATTTAGTTTGCATATTTGTTGATTTTTTTCACGAGAAAGTAGTTCCTGTCAGGTTTGTCAAACATCCAAAGTGACCGGGACATTGTTTCCGGAAAGAAACCTGGATGTTGACTTTTTGAAATCAAATTATTAAAAGCTTTGAGCAGCACAAATGCAATTCCATCCTCCGCTTGCACTGTGCTAAGAGAAGGATACCTCAAACTCTGGGCCAATCCAACTACCAGCATGCTCAATACAAAGGCCAAGCAGAAAATATCTTGACATATGGTTGAAGTGACCGTTCAGGAAAGAAGTAATTCTCAACGTGTTATTTAATTCTGATCTTTTTGGCATGATTTAAGGCACAGAGAAACAGGCCAGTGTTACATATATAACATATTGCATAGATACTTATGTACAGTAAACATACACATTCCCTCTCCTTTGGCTTCTCCCTCTCTACACATGCACGCCTGTCTCTCTCCCCTCCCAAAGTGCCCTTCATGTGCATTGATTTTTTAGTTGAAATAACGAGACTCCATGGCCCTGGAAGGTCAGGTTACTGCTGCCACAGAGCTGTCTGAGGTCGGTCTGCTACTGATGCCACTGCCGCGCATCCCACAATTCCACTGGCAGCTGCTGGAGACCAGAGACTTGAATATACTTTGTGCACACCCGTCATAAAAATCATCAAAAGAAGATTGTAAAAATGAAGGAATCCTACAGAACGTAGACGAAACTGTTGAGCTGAATAGAGTGGTGCAAGTTGTCGCTCATTTAAGCTTGAACAAAACCCCTGACAAGCAAAAGCAAAAGATTTCAAGTGAAATTGGACATTCGAGCTCCTCTTGCACCGACGCATAAGCACAGAGTTACGTGTTTTTCTAATTCTCACAATCTGTCGATGGGTGTTAGCGCTGTTATCAGATACTGATGGCTGGGTGTGTGGTGTGTGTGTGTGTGTGTGTGGTGTGTGTGTGTGTGTGCGTGCACCCAGGGAGACCCACCCCCGAGCACAATCTAATGAATGGAACATCATCTCGTCAATCACGGGCTTTGTTCGGCTCTCTCCCAGCTGTTTGAACTCCGAGATGAGGATAATCTCAACTAAGGGATGAGGTTTTTACTCGTCAGCAGTCTTTTTTTTTTTCTTCTTTTTTTTTTTGCTTTATTGTTCCCTCTTTTGCGTGACGGCTCTCACACTGTTTTGGTTTCCTCCTCTTCACTTTGTCTGTTCCCCTGGCTGTCCCTTGGAGTCAGGATTGTTTTTCAGTTAAACTGTTGCCCTTAAGATGGTGAGAAATGGAAAAAAAAGAATAACTACTAAATCAGCATTTCCAACAGCAGGCTCAGCAGTTTTTGTCAAATGGCTATTGAAAAGAGATTAGATTTATTCAAAGGGGGGGGGGGTTACATTAAACCCCATGTGTTGATGATTTGTGCAGATGTACAAATCATCCATCTCATCTAGTTTCCAAAATAATAAATGTTACTGTTGATTTAGTCGACTCAGAACTTCCCCCGTTTGCTCATTCTTGCATAAGAAAGTCATAGATGTGAAATGTAGACGCACCAACCAGGATTGAAGAGGAACCTTTTTGAAAGATAACAGTAAAGTTTTGTGGTCATTGTTTGCTTTTCTCCTCAACAGTAGCTGTGCCAGAGAAATGTCAGTTAAACTGTGACTGGTGTTGGCAACACATAAACTTCCCCCGACGAGACAGGAATTTCCCAAAATGCGACAAACCAAAAGCATCCAAGTGGTAGTGTAATGTTGTGACATCAAGCTAATCTCATGTCGTCGTTATTGGTACAAGTAGAAACAGAAATAAAACTGCAGCTCACTCTCTGGTTTAGATAACTTTATGCCACAAGCACAGCTGCTCATAAATCAACCTTCATTTCTCTACGTTTTTGGTTTTCCTTAATCCTTAAAATATCTGGTGTCCACTTTCCAGTTGGGTAATAATCTTTGTAGATTTGTGTGTACAGATTCTGGTTGTGTGTGTCGCCATTTTTCATCTTCGCTTTGGCATCGGCTCAATTGTTCAATTGACAGGTTTAGTATTGGTCCTGTGGCAAAACCAATCACTCTAATTGGCCTGAAGTCACATGGAAACTGCAGATGGACTCTTCTGGAATGGGATGTCTTTTTTTTGGCTGACAGTCGATGTTAATACCTGTCCTCATCTTGTAATCAGCAATTTGGAGTCCAATCTGCTTGCTGTTGTGCAGATAGGCCTGCCTCTTCTGTCACACTGTAACCCAGTCAACGCAATTGGTAGACTGGCCGTGTTAGCGCAGATAAAGCCGTAATTACAGAGCTGCTTCCTGTGTTCAGGAGTGCGCAGACATTTCATGTTACTGTTTTAGATGCAAAGACGTTGATGCGGGCAGATTTACAGCATGGCTGCAAAGTCGACAGTATTTGCAAAGTGGAGGACATTCTGCTTTTTATCAAAAAAGAGGTCACTGCTGCTGCTTTTACTCGTACGGTCGGCCTTAAATTGTTTCCTGTCCCGGTGATGCAAGATTTTCGCACCAATCTGCCAAAACAGTATGTTTTTCAGTATTATTTTTATAAGACTACACAAAAATGGAGAGTCCACAATGGAGATATGCATTTTTTTCTTCCCCAAAACGTAACCTGGGTTCTTACTGAGCTGTAGCTTTGCCGACACTGTTAACAGGTGACCAGGCTGCACATAAACACAATCAAAGGGAATTGATTCAGCCCAGAATCGAATGCATTCACCCTTAGAAATGCACTTACGTTTATTGGAGTCATTGTATAAAGCATCCTGACTAAATCACTAAAGTACAGTGTAGTTGAGAGCATACACAAGTATCACATTCTCCATTCATCATGACTTCTGAGTTTCCACACACGAGCGTGTTCCCATTCTGTAATGCACTGCATTGTCAGAGCAAATTATCCTTTTTCCGTTTTTTGGATCAGTTGGCTGCATTCGGCGGCACAGCCCTTTCCAGGTAGTCTTGCATTTTTTTTTTCCAATGAGACGATGAAAACCAACACTCAACCTCCACCACAAATTGTCTCAGCTCTTCATGCGTCTGTTGCAGGTCGACAGTATTTATCCACCCGCCGCCTTACAAAAAAATGAGGTCAGAGGGTTGAAAATGAGCTGCTGGTTGAGACCAAACTCTGTCATGCAGTGGCCCCGACAAGCCCCGAGCCTTTAAGGTGATTGATCAGTCCGGTCTTTAGAGGCGAATTGATGTCGCAGTGTAGTCGATGTAGGCGGTGCTCACGTGATGCTGCTGAGCAGGCAGGCAAAGGGGAGTAATGTGATCAGGGGACGCTACTGTGTGCCTGCTCTGCTTGACACACACAGTGAGCCGTTTTCAAGGGAGAGTGACACAGCCACGTCACTTTGTTCCCTTCACACTAACCCGCAGAGCAAGGACGCCATTTGCCCTCATCCTGTAGTAGAGCATCACGATCCACAGCGCTTAAAGCACTCCGCGGCGTCGACCTAACCCACCTCTGCTGCAGCTAGCTTCTTCTTCATCCAGTTATGTCAGTCTCATGGACCCACCCCCCCCCATCTGCTAACCACACATGCAAATGGACCCCACTATGCGGCCTCCTGGGACACAGTGTTGCTTTAAAGAGCCACTGGTCCGGCAGATCCGTGCAGGACAACAAATAATGTATCTACGTACTTAACACTGCAGTCATTGAGCCGTTGCTCTTTTCCAGGTTGACTTAAACTGAGTGAGCAGGTACATGTAGAGGCCTTTTTTCAAGGGCACGTTTGACAGGACCCCTGGGAGGATCAAACCTACTGCCTGACCTTCATGTCACAAGATGGCGTGCCCCCCCCCACCACCACCAGGCCACCCTGCAGAGCCATATCTGAGAGGCTAAGTGCAATCTCACATAGAACCATTAAGAAAATTACATTTTTCTTTGTGTACTCAATTTAAAGGCAGGTGGACAAGGCGTACTTTAGATGATTATCTTGTGTGGAATATTTAAGGAGTGATTATGAGCCTGATGAAAAGTGTACAACTGCTGTATTGAAACGATTCAAATGCTTCCTTTTCCATCAGACACCATTTTTGATTCAATAGGTCCGTGGTATTCTCTATTTTTATGTCTCATTTCAGATAAGATTATCATATGTCCTCGTCTAAATTTGCCCGGCCTGAGAGGAAATGAGCACCCTACAAAGACGCTCTTGTCCTGAGCGATCTGGCAGGGTTCTAATTTTGGCCCCCTGAGTCCAGCAGCCGGCTCCATTAGATTATGGCCAGAGAGCAGATGAGACATAGGTGATGTATTATACAGCATAATTGAAAAATTGCTCATGAATTTAGGAGCTCTTTGACCCAGAATAGCCAAATCTCGTTCACCGACCAAAAGGCTCCTTTAATGCGTTGCTGTTGATAGTCTGATGTTTGTTTCAAAAGTGAAGGAATGTCACGGGAAGAACTCTTTGTCTCTTTTAACTGCCTTGTTTGATGTTGAGGTTTCAGCGTAGTCGTAGAGAAAACAGCCGCTGGTGATGACGTCAGGCTCGTAACTCAAACAACTATAATTAGCCTTTATTTTTTACTTGTGCCAATCCAGTTTTATTCCTTTTCTTTGTCAAATGCAGCGTAATAAACGACTTCTACCGTTGGTTAATAAACATTTCACCACCTAATATTGACGGTACATTAGTCAGTGGAGGGAAATATTACCAAAAGCACCTAAGGGAGAGTTTTAGTGTTGTATTTTCTGCTCTTTTCTTCATTTCTGTGTTGTGGACTGACTTGATAGAATTTCTTCCCAGTGGTAACATACATCATCAGACCCATTAGTGTCAGTGATGAGCCATGTAGGCATCAGCGGACTGGACCGGCTCGTCTTTCTTCTCCTTCTTATTCTGACAGTCATGTGTGGCAGTTAATCAAAAACCATTTAGGGCACGCACAAAAACATACTCTTGTGCACACGCACTTCGTGAAAATGAACCCGATTACATTTTAGCCTTTGAAGTTGTGTCGTCAGTATTTCAGTCATTAAGCCTGCATGTGTTTTTCCATGCAGCTCTCCACTCTGGCGGGGTTGGGGGGGGGGGGGACTGTCTTTCTACAACAAATCAATATATCTACCCATGTTAGTGGTGCCCTAGTGCTCACCGCACTGGATGAAAGCTTTTACAAAGCTTTTTGTGGGGAAAGGAGATGATGCCTAACCAGCCTATGGAGAGTGGAATCTCTCAGAACAATGGTGTAATTGAGAAGCATTGGGGGGGCGGGGCCTGCCTGTGTGGCGGAGGGCCTGGGCATCTCACTGATGTCCGCTGGCCTGGAGACCCCACAGCAGAGGTCTTTTTTCCCCCTCAGGCCTGGATGTGACCTCATTCAGCTAACTGGGCTTCAGAATACCCCCCGCCCTCCAACCAGCCCACATGCACACACACACATGCTCACACTCCATGTTTTGCTGTGTGTTTTCTGTTGTTTTGCAGTGGCTGTGGTCCCTCTGTATGGTCCGCTCACATTATGACTCACACAGGGCATCAGCCTCTTCTTAAAGGGCAGTCGGACCCATAATATGCTTTGTAAAAGGTCTGACATAGGAGGAGGAGAATGGTGGAGAACAAGCAACATGCATGTGTCTGTTAGAAAGGAGGGACAATTCTGTTACTTTTCAGATATGATTGAAATTAGAGCTGAAGCAGTTTTAAGTAATTTATAAAAACAAAAATACCAAAAGATTCCAGCTTCTAAAATGAGAAGATGGAATGTCTTGTTCTGTTAATATCCTTGTAAACATCTTTGGGTTCCAGACTGTTTGTTGGACAAAACATACAATTTTAAGACATCACCTTAGTCTCGTGGAAATTTTCTTTTTCTCCTTTTTTGACTTTACATAGATGGAAGTATTTATCTTGCATCTACTGTACAGTGAAAAAGAGAGAGATTGGTATCAGCACAAGAGGATTGGTGGAGTTTTTTGTCCTCCCTCCCATCAGCTTGTGTTGCACACAGCACCATGGGTCGATGGATCAGTGGGCCGCCCACTCTCTACTCCTACAGCTCAGTGTGCGCCTCCTCTATTTGGCCTCCTGCCTAGTCTATTTGCAGCATCCCTTTCCCAGATTCATCTTTTCTTTGGAGCCTTTCGATGCAGATATCAGGGATGTCACACATAAACAACAAGACTGTACCACCACGTCGTTCACACAGTCCCGCTGTGCAAAACAATGCAACTCAATAAAATCAAACAAAGCACATAGGCACTGGTCAGAAAGAATAGCGTGGATCATGGGGCTGTTAAATCACTCGTACCCTGCGGCCTAAAAAAGAGCCGCTGGATCCTGTTTTCTCTTGAGACCGATCCCTCATCTCTATTGATCAGAGTGCAGGCGGAAACCTACTGAATACCAGACTCCAGGCAAGGTCATGTTGAGGCTTAAAATCTTCAAATGAATTACACACTGAACCTTTGACTTCAAGAATTGTGACAACAAAATAAAAATAGATGAATGGTTATTTGGCAGATTGTTCATTGCTGTCGCATAAGATTGCAATCTGCTTTTAAATTCCCAAGACAAGCCGTGAGATTGGGTTTCTAAAAAAAATAAAACCAGCACATGTTATGGGTTAAACAATCAATAACTCCAATTTCTCCGGTCTGCAGATGGCAGGTTGCACCATATGCCCCGTTCTGTCGGAGCAGACGTCACCGGCTCAATGGCTCCGCTGACCGGAGAACGCAAGTCCTCTGCCCCCATCCACTCCAGCCAGCCAGTCCTCTTCACCTTTGATGTGCCTGTTCGCCACAGCTCCCTGTCCAACAGCGCACCCCAGGACTACCTCCTCCTCCATCAGTGCATGAGCAGGAAGACAGAGAGTGCACGGTAAAGGTCCCGACCCTCAGGCGTCCTGTGTCAGTTTCCTGTTATCCCTTAATGCAGGTCAACGTACAGGTTTACGACGCTTCCTCAGTTCAGATGCCCCTAAGGGTTGGAACTACTGTTACGGTGGGAAAATTATCCAACTGCTGTGTGTGTGTGTGTGTGTGTGTGTGTGTGTGACAAAGCATTGTGGAAATGTTATAATGTATTTCACATGTGCTCTGACTGAGGAAGTGCCAATTTTTAACAATGATATTGAATTGAAGTGAATATTCTAAAATGAGAAATGGATAATCTGGAAGAAATGCTGCTACGAGCATTGTGTTTTTTTGTTATTTGCTAGAATTCAATTTAAAATGATAAAATACTACAGGGATAGGTGGGGATCGGCAATATTGATACCGTTGACTGACACAGAGTAATGTCATTTTATATTGCAATATTTAAAATGATTTAAAGATAAAATGTCTGTTTTTGGTTAGTCCGCTGTAGAAAATATCAGAAAAATGAAGGTCATTCATCCCAATAATGCAACATAAACAACAAAATATGCAATGCAACAAAAGATGGGCATACTTTTTGAGCAACTGCATGTATAAGGACATGCACGCTTATCCCGGCTATATGCTGAGCGGGAGAACAAATGGAACAAGTGTTTATGTGGAATGAACTCCTGAGTTTTCCCATTAACATTCACCTCACCTCCTGCTGCCGCCATGCCCGCTTCTAAGAATCAAAAGGCAGCTTTAATGATGATGCCATTCAGCAGATAGCCGGCACAGTAGATGATCAATGAGGTTGAGGCTGCAATTCATCACTCCTATAGGTTTAGACTCGCGCGGGGGTAGAACTGCCCTCTCAGCCACACGATTTGCACATAAATCTGCTGTGTTGGACCTCTGTGAAACCAAACCTCACAATCCATCTCATCAGCTTTATGCAGATATTTCTGTCACTCCCTCACCAGCTTCTGCTCGGTGGGTCTGCTAATTAAGACAGGCATCTGGTGTATGATTCATGATTTCATGAAACTCCACTGGTTTGATGACCAATGGTATGAATTCATCGATGTAAAAAGCCCCCATGAAGCCACAATGCTGGAAGGCAGAGTAATGAACAAGATCATTGATTGATGATTGGCATCCTGAGGAGACAGAGGAAGAATTGATGAACCACAACGTGCCATCTGACATGAAAAAAGGGAACAAAGTCAGAGAGAGCAAAATGTTATGTCAATATTAATCGTATTACGTTTGATGCATTATTCATTTGAAATGGTTACATTTATGATGGAGATTGAACGCAAGCATTAGAAACCTGCAGTGAAGCTAACGCATGCAGAACATCCCAAGGAAGATCAGTACAGACATAAAGAAACGAGTCATTGAGGACATCTCATCTTTGCATTGGCCGACTAAATCGGACCATTGCTCAGCTAACTGGCTAGAAATGTCTAAGCTGTAGGTTTGCTCTAGTAGGCACTCAAGGTCAAGGCCTACAAAGGAGCCAGAATACATGAGGCATGTCCCTCGGGTGTCTCACCGAAGCTGAAACACTGGGAAAGTCGTAGCGTGCTACCTCTTAGCGCGGATGTCCTCTCCCTGTCGACATACAGAAAACATGTAAACACATCAGCTTTTCAGGGAAATGTTAAGAATACTCAAATTGAATGTGTATGCTAGAGCTGCACAAATGTGCTCTGACAGTGATGACACGGTGTGTTGTTTTTTTACTAGGCTGAGACCTGAAGTGCTACAGTGCCATCTAGTGGCTATCTGGATCATTTCATTGGAAATTCATTTTATAGGTTGGCGTTGGAGTACGAGACAGATGTCTGTTTTGGAGGGAGCATTTAGGCACTGCGAAAATTGCGGGACCATAAAGACTTAATGTGTGCATTTGTGTAATATTGTGTATGTCTCTGTCCATGTTGCAGGAGTGCCAGTTTCTCCCAGGCCACGCGAAGCAATCTGTTTGTTGGGAGCGACTCTGCGGTGCAGAAACTCTCCCACGGCTTTTCCCACTGTCTCAACGGCATGGGCGGCCAGTTGCACGGCTTCTACAGCCTGCCCAAGCCAGGAAAGCACCAGTTACCGGGCCTCGATGACTCCCCGCAGGAGGCCTGTTATGTGCTGCCGCGAGGTTACAGCTCCGAGGCACCGGCTCACAGCGGTCTAGGTGACCCAGATCTGGAGGACGAGGAGGTTTACACCTTCAAGACGCCCTGCAACGCCCTTGCCACCGTGCACAGCAACGAACGGCCGACTGACAATTACGACCTTCCTACGACGCCTGGCTCCTTCTACCAGATCCCCCGGACGTTTGATAAGAATCACAATGCCTTGACACCCTCCAGCTCTGAGTCTTCTTGTGCTCCTCCTCCCAGGCCCCCCAAACCTAGCCAGGGTTCAGAGGGGCAGTGGGGGAGTCCCCAGTCGGTAGGGAGCCAGAATGGAGAGGTGACGCCTGCAGTGTCGGTTATCCCGCGCAGGAATACTCTCCCTGCTGTCGAGAACATCAGGCTGCACAGAGGTACGCTGAATGCAATTCGTGGTTTTGCTGCTTTCCTAATACGTTCCTTCAAAACGACACTTGTTTCTTTCAACGCAATTTCAGTTGACTCGCACAGACCTTTTGAAATCGCACATTTGACCTGTTTCCTGTTCTCAAATGCACGTCTGACTTCATCAGCCCGATCTCTTGTGGTGTCGCACTGACTCTGTGCTTTCTCTTCCTCCCCCCCTCTCTCTCTCTCACTCTTTCCCTCTTCCTCTATCTCTCATTTTACTGATTTAACGCCAGCAGCTGAGCAGAAACAAACAGGCCAGTCTAGCAGACACTGTTCTGTTGAGACGCTCATGAAATTCAAGCCATACAGCCCGCTCCAGAATGCCTCGTTCCAGGCTGATAAGCAATGAAAAAAGAAAAGAAACCACTCGCAGACACAATGCGCAGCCTCTTCTTATTCTGTGTTCTCTGCTTCGCCAAGCCCATGCTCAGGCCTTGTACAGCCAGAGACTAGAATTGACCTGTGACCCTTGTTAGTGAGGCTACAGGCTGTACACACACCTGTGCTGCAAAGACTAATTACAACCCAGTGAAGCATTTAATGAAATGTCACTTGTGTTCAGTTTGTTTCATTAGAAACGTGCGTTTTCTCCTGGAAATGTCAGGCGTTTTTTTGGTCTATATCGGCCTATTTTTGCATTGTACTACTTTACTTGTGGAGCCCTTTTTTTTTCTTTTTAGAGAGTTCATGTCGGTTGTAAACATCTCTCTCCTCGCTTCTCTCCACAGGCTCCTCGTTTGAAACTAACAGCCATCACCGTCCCATCCATTTCAACAACTCCGGCCAGTCTGTGGAGTCTGTCAATGATGGGTTCAGCTCCTACCTGGTGAGTCACTCTCTCCCTTCAACTGCACTCCCTCCTCAGACAGATGCTGTTAGTGCGACATCACAAACTACATAGATAGAAAAAGCATCTCTCCTGTATTTACTCACATTGAGTGCGACAGTTTTCCTGCCATATTGAGCCCAGAGAGTTTAAGAGAGGAATGCACGCTCTGTCTCTTTTGACAACAGAGAACCAAAGCGCCTCTGACTCGCTCAGACAGCGGCAACTCAGATGACAACTATGTGCCCATGAATCCTGGCTCCTCGCCACTCAGCGCTGCCCAGGCTGACAGCCCTAAAAATATCTACATCCCGATGAGCCCTGGGCCACATCACTTTGATTTCCCAGGATTCTCTGCAACATTACCTGCCCGTAAGGGGAGCAGCGCCTCCCTGTGTCACCGGCCCAGCCGCCTCAGTGATGTCACACCACCACCCATCAACCGAAACCTCAAACCGAACAGGAAGTGTGAGTTTCTGACAGCAAAGCTCATCGCTGATCCCAAAGTTTGGGTTTTCTTGTTTGTTTTGTTGATTGTTTTCATAAGGACAATGATTTTTTTCTTGACAGTCTCTGCTCTTGTTTTCCACAGCGAAGCCAACACCTCTTGATTTGAAGAACAATGGGATCATTGACGAGCTGCCATTTAAGAGCCCAGTCACCATGTCCTGGACACGGCCCATGTGAGTCTCGTATCAGTCATTCAAGCTAGGTTACCAAAGGCCTACTGACAAACACACGCACACACACACACACTGTCCTGCACGGTCAGAAGGTAGAAGCACTCACAGTCCTGTCTGCTTTGCTTCAGGCCTGCTATGAACTCCATGTCCTCCCAGCATTGTCGTCCCATCTCCACACAAAGCATCACCAGCACCGACTCTGCAGACAGTGAGGAGAATTACGTGGCTATGGTGAGTCCCAATAGCCGGAGGGGAGATCAGGAGAGCACATTGTGTTCTTTGTTTTTAATGATCCACTTGTTTCCGTGCTCCGCTTACTCCTGTGTGAGTGAAACCTCCCTCTCTCGTCCCCCATTAGCAGAACCCAGCGTCTACCTCCCCAGCCGTGAGCGGCACCAGTAGCCCGGCCCCTCGGAAGTGCGGCAACGTGGACTACCTAGCGCTGGACTTCCAGCCAGGGTCACCCAGTCCGCACAGAAAAGTAAGCCGATGATTTTGTAGACTTGATTTGTTCTGCGTTTGTTGTACCGCAGTGCAGTTCGCCCCGGGCCAGAATCTCACTCCTGCTCATTTATCATTCCGCAGCCATCTACATCCTCGGTGACCTCGGATGAGAAGGTGGACTACGTGCAAGTTGACAAGGAGAAGACCCAGGCACTGCAAAGCACAATGCAAGAGTGGACCGATGTGCGGCAGTCTACTGAACCTGCCAAGGGGGTCAAGTCCTGACACTGGCCTGTGCAAAACAATGACCTGAAGTCCAACCAACCTTAAGTCAAGCATCTCTAGTATCATGTGTCTATCATCACGATGAATACTGGTTGGGCTTGATTAAAACTGAATTATTTGGACAAAAAGCCATAACCTATCCTATGCCTGTTCTCTGTGATGATTTTGACTGCAATGCACTGCTAACGTGCAGGATATCAGGCCATATACAGGTGAAGCATCCTGCCAAAGCTCTCTCCATGCAGACTGTTATAACAGTCTGTGGACAATTGATAATGTGTATGAAAATATCATCCTTACTTATCAATCCATCCTTTATGAATTAGGTGTTTCCTCAAAGCTGTCTCTCCCCCCCCCCCCCCCCCCCCCCCCTCTGCAACACTCAAACATTTTGCATCTAGCAGGTGATTTACCCAATTGCTGCCATTTCAAGGGGCAGCAGAGGCTAGCTGGTCGATAACATATTAATATACTGTAAGAGTACGCTTACTGGCCTCAGGAATGCCAAGATGCACTCCAATTTTGGCATGCAGGCAGACTCTCTCTCTTCACTTCAATCTATCGTTTGTGCTGAGCCTTGCAGAAGCAGTGAAGAGATTATTTTCACTGCGGGCAATCATTTCAGCTTAGCAGTGCATGTCTGGTAAGAGGAGGGGGGGGGGGGAGAAAAAGAATCACAGACTTACAACTACGTAAAGGCCCGTGTCAGAAGCAGCCCTAATGATGACTGCACATGGCTGTTTCAATAAAGTATGAGCCCAGACCACATTTAGAAGCTGTCGGGCTGGATGGCAGGCCAATTATTCCAATGCAGGTACAAAGTCAGGAACATCTCAATGTACAGAATGAAGAGAGCAAGGCCGACGAGAAGAAGAAGAAGAAGAAGCATCTTGTGTCTTTGTAGGTTTGACTTCAGTGGGCAATTCACTTCAGGTAGTCTTCTTATACATTTCATCAGAAATGTGTACTGACCAAAAAAATGATTGAGTTGGAGGAGGCAGAAACAAAGCAGGAGGCGTACTTTCCAAGGAGTTCAGATATCCCGTCCTCTCTTTCTCTCTCCCTAGAGATAAATAAAACCATCAACACAAGCTAAGTAGAAGGAGAATAGCATATTTATGTTTTCCTGATGTATGTCTTCGGTCTTTGATACACACTACAGCTATCTGTCTGAAGAGCAATTGTTTTCTGTGTGTAAATTATTAACAGAATGACATGTTTGCAGCACATCTTGTTGACTGTTTGATGCACTTGTCTGAGACAAAAAGGTGCACTGCAGTAATGTAACGTGCTTTTCTTGCAAAGGCAGCGTGCCACAATGAAGATTTGCCAGTAATCCTAGTCACTTAAAAATTGTTTAGGAAAGAATGTTTCTCTTAATTTCCTAAACTCTTTCATTTGTTTAATTTGCCTTATATTTGTATTTCAGTTTTGACTGACAGTTTTTGCCTTGGAAAAATTTAATTATTCACAATGTTATTCAAGTGAGAGCCATATTGTATTTCGGACAACTGAATGATCAGTTTCTAGTTCAACTTAAGTCCAGTATTTCATTGTGGGCTGGAACCACTAAAGGGTGACTACCTATTTGACCTTTCTATGAATCGTGTGGCCATGCAGTGCTAGATGGTATTATGGATTATTTCATTAGGATTTACTTCTTAATGTTTTTCTACCATTTTTACTGCTTTTTGTATTCTTTTTATCATTATTTTTTTACTGAAACATGTAAGCAAGTGATATTCATGAGGACGGGGTCAGGCTAAATGAATTAAGTTTGTTACAGCGTGTATTTTATTCTTTTATTTTTTATTTTTTATTTCATTCCCAAATAGAATTTGTATGATCTGTACATGAAATGGGGAGGCTGGCAGCTTGAGTTTGCACTGGCAAAGCCCTTCTGGGGTGAACTGTGATTCACAAAGCGTGAGAGAGGAAAGAAAAGACTGAAGAAAAGCCTGTCAGCCTCTGAAGTGAAATGGATGTGTAATTTATTATCTAGAGATACCCGTTGTAGGCAGAAGCGCTGTGTACGTGTCGTGGTAGATTGTGAGTCGTAGGATGTTAAATGACAGCCTGACTGGGCGAGATCGAAACGACTGCTCAACTCTGCTGTCAGACTGTCACTGGGTTGACGTACTGTACTAGTAGAGATCATTTTTTTTAACCACTGTTATTGCTACTACTGTAAAACATTTGCCGATTGCTTGTGTGTTAATTTATTAATTTATTGTGCATTTTGCAGTTGATAATTGTAAAAAGGAAAGAAAACAACTATCAAACAAGGAAAACCTTCTCTCTACTAACATTGATGTATGCAAACTGTCTTGATTTTGTGAAGCAATATGACAGACGATGCCAGTGTGATGGTAATGTGGTACAGTTCATTTAGGATACACAAGAATACAAGACTGTTGTTATTCCTGTATTATGGTTGACTTAAACTGTGGACAATAGAATAAATCAAGAAGTGAAAGTTTGGCGTTCCGGTTCCTCTTTAAATATAAACCGAAACACTGTGTTCTCATCTCTCTCCCACACGTTCTTAATTGTTGCTGTCATGCACAGAGGTTGAAGTCTGCTGCCCCCTGTTGTGTTGTACAGCAGCCGCATCCATTGGCATTGCTAAAGATAGATAAGAATAGATACGGGTTTTTGAGAGCTGATACACACACACACATGAGGTTCCAGTCAGGATCTATGCCTGTACATTGAGAGGTGTTTTAGTGCCAGACATTTACAAATACATACAAGATATAAAAGAAATAAGGATGCGTTTCTCTGTGATCTGTTTAACTGGTGTGATTGTTGAATGAACGTTGTTGTGCTTCATGAGATTGACCAATGACTAAAATGTCATCCACCCCTTAACAAAACAATAATGACTAATCAGCTAGAAATATCAACCAAGACCCCAATGACAGATTGACTCACTGACTAAGAGGGGCAGCTAAAAAATAAAATGTGCAATGAAAATCATTTCTACTCCTTCCTTTCATAGGAATATCATGGATACTGGCCAGTGTCCGCCTGTGTGTGTATATATATATATATATATATATATATATATATATATATATATATATATATATATATATATATATATATATATATATATATATACATATACATACTGTATCTTGCCTTGCTACAATTTTAACTGACATTTTTACCAGTTATTTACCAGCAGAGTGTTCTGCAAGAGTCCTGTTATAATAGAGAGTATTGAATGTGTTCTTAAGTATTTTCTGCAGCCTGTCAACTTCTATTGTCATCTCAATGAGTTCCTGAAAACGGTAATTGGTAATTTTATGGCTCTACTAAAAGGAAGAAGGGGGTGAGCCCAACGGATAAGATTAAATTAAAACCTGAGCTTTAGTCAGTGCCAGGTTGCTTTAGGAAGCAGGAGGGCCAGTTTGATTGATTGTTACTTAAATGGCAGCCAGGTAAGTCAGTGTTTCACAGGTTTGCTGTCCTCTTTGCTTCTTTCTGTGTGGACCTTGCATGTTCTCCTCACGTTTCTGTGGTTTTCCTCTGGGGCCTTCAGTTTCCTTCTGCTTCACCAACACATGCATCCTGTCTCTGTGAATGTCAGTGTGATTGCCTGGTTGTTGTTGTGAACCTTAGTGTGCTGGCATCCAGTACAAAGTCTTCATCTACACTGTAGATTCTACAGTGTAGATGGTATGTCTGCAGCCACTTATGCCCCTTCACTTAAATCAGCAGTATAATGGATGCAAAACCAATCAAATCCACTTCACATAAATACCCCTATTTTAATTTGAAAGGCACTAAGTAACTTTCTCCAGCTTTTAGGTATTGATGAACACAAACTGTACGAGACAAGTAATGGCTTGCAGTTCACTTCAGGCACAGGAGCCGCCTCCAGTTTCAGAACTCCAGAAAATGAAGGACCCTATTTGTAGAGAAGCATGTCAGGATCCAGTCAGGGGTTAATTGGTACATTGGCTCGTTAAGTGTCTCAGCTTCTTCATTACAGTTCGATCCATGTGTTTGGGTTGAAAGTTGCCTGTAAAGGATGTTACATGTAAGTATGCTTATTGTCCTGGCCCTGAATGACAATTTCCTGGTTGATGCAATTTGCTGGTTTAAAGTCTGCCTTCTCTTTTTTTATTTATTTATATATATATATATACATATTAGTGGCCAACGTTTTATAGGAGGTTTGGTGTAACTACCTGAGTTTGTGTTATGTCTTTTATTCTTGTTCCTTATTATTTGATATATCAGAAAACATGTGAAGTGCCTTCTGCTGTAGCTATAAACCAACACACCACAAACGGTAATATATCCATGAAGAGGATCTCAAACACCATCACAATCAAATATTTGTAACCACAACACTAAATCTGCCTCTGCTTCATCAGCTACTTTTCACCTGCACGCGCGTCGCTGGTGTCACGTTCCCAGTGTGCCTTGCAGGACAGTTCCGCCTTCACTCCACTAGAGTGTGCGTTTGGACCCCGCAACGGCCGCGTGAGCGTGTCAAGTCAAAGGAGGAATGTTCATACAATGAGGGTCTGTGTATTGTAGTTCCGCTATTGCCTCGGTGCACCACACGGACAAACGATTGTCAATGGACGATGTGAGGCGGATCTCAATCGGTGTGTGCAACGGGTCCCCCGCGTTTCGACTGCGTGCTTTTTGACTTGTAATTTGCAAGATCCTTCTTATCCGGGTGGAAAGAGAAAGACGGAGAGAGAGAGAGAGAGAGAGAGAGGACTATAATCCAAACAAAAAATGCCGTGAGTGTTGGAAGTTTCGTGAATATCGTGCGTTGGTCGATTCTCCCATTCTGGCGACCAATCGCTCACTTTGAATTTCACAGTTTTGCGGGCTCGCTCCTTTTTTTCGGACTATTTCACAAGTGTGGCACATTTGAGATAAAGTAGGATGGCGTTGTACCCGGGATCTTCCCACCGATGGAGCTGAAGTTGTGCGTGCTGTGCTTTTGAATCATCCAACGGGATTCATATTGACTATAATTTATCCGCGAGCAGCGGTCGAGTCGTTAAGCAAGAGTGGATCCATTCCAGCTGTGCATCCGCGAGCCTTTCGTGTTTGGAAACCATTTCAGTTTGAATTTAAAGCTGACATAGTCGCACCCCCGAGGAAGCGATCGCCGATACAGTTCTGCAACATTGGGACTTTTGAATGCCTCCGTGGAGCCATTGTGTGAGTTTATACGGACCGTATCTTACTTTATAGGCAAGTGTCTTTTAATCTGCCCCATCGCTGTAACATTCCGATCAGTTTGACGAGATACTTGTGCAATTTGTCTTTCAACAAATATCACAGGCTACATCGTAATTCTCTCCAGTGACTCGGTGCGTGCAGTGTAGTATTTTTCTTTCCACATGGGATCATAGCTGAGTGCATACGTCTTGTTTTCTTCCATGCTGTGGTCCATTATCAGCTCAGTGGACCTCAGTCTCTACTAACTTGTCGGGGACCTGCGGGCATGGGAGAAGCGACCCCTGCTCAGTCTGCTGCAGGGGCATTCGTACCCATGTTGGGTGTCGGTTTAGGAAACATGCCCGCTGGGGTCGGCAACGGGCCGGTGGTGGCCACCTCCAGAGGCTCCGCGGTACCACAGCTGCACAGCGCCATCGTGGAGCGTTTGCGCGCCCGCATAGAGCTGTGCAGGCGGCACCACTCCACCTGCGAGAACCGCTACCAGAGGGGCCAGGCCGAGAGCTCGGACCGGGAGCACGAGAGCACGCTTCACCTGCTCAACATAGTCCACCAAGGGCCTGGGAACCGAAAGACGAAGGGCGGCCGGGGATCGAACCAGCAACCTCCAGAGTACAGCAGGGCCAACGGGGAGCTAAAGGGCGCCGAGGGCGAGCAGAAGATATCAACGCGCATAGCGGTGAGTGTGGGAGAGACCCAGTTGTTGTTGATGGTGATAATGAACGCTCATACTTTGCCACCAACAATGATGAGGAGGAGGAGGAGGAGGAAGCAGCTTGAGGTTGACACCATGGTGAATATGTTTATCATCGTGATTTTAATTTTTTTTGACTATATTGCTGCTGTTACTTGTGATGATAAGCAAACCGGTAAAGCTCTGCCCAAACATACAGGTCAGTAAAACTCAGACCATATGAGATCTTACAAGCATCTTAAAACAAGAGTAATAAACTCTTGGTTCCTGGTCTTGCTGATTTAAGGGGGGGGGGGGGGGGCTCGAAGTGGATGGGATGATGCAGGATCACAAAGGTGGTTTTGCAAAACAATCCAGTCAGAGGAAATTGTTTTGGGGTCATGGGGATGTTTTGCATTTAGGGCAAACCATGTCAGCATCTCTCTACTGTGCAGCTGATCCAAACAGAGGGATGCAGATGCAGATGCTTTCTGCGGCTTCTTTTAACCCATTTAATATGCGCCATTCTCTCATTGTGCAGTACAGACAAGTCAGTTTGCTCTGTGTCGCGTGAATTACCAAATTCTCAAGAGGATGCCACCTGCCATTGAACGTTCTCAAAGTGTTCCTGAACAACAGGGTTTATTTGTTTGTTTCTGAGGGATCCTGTATCAAGTAAGGAGCGTGTGACCTTATTTTGAGAGTCTTCAGAGAAAGGGGGTATTGAGAATAAAGGACATTGTAGTTTGGGTATATTCTCCCTGAACAACAGAGCCGTGTAAAAGACATAGTGTAGGGTAACTTGACTATGAAACACTGCGGGGCGTTCTGTGTGCCTGCTAGTGCTGATAGGACTGACTTCCTGTTAAGGGCCCAGCCAGTGAGACGGGAGATTTATTTTGTTGTTTTCTTTCATTGGACATGTGGGAGTTCAGCATCCAGACTATGAATTATTTCCCAAGCAGCGTTTCAATATGATGTCAAAAGGGTGAAAGCTCGCAGATGTTCCCGCTCTAGATTTGCTGGATGGAAAAATAAACAATGTTAAAAAAAAAAAAATGTTTTTCCAGTGAAGCCATACAAGGGGCAACAATGATTGTTCCGTCAGCTCGTTCATTGTCATCGCAGCCATTGAGCAGGTTATAGACTCTACACGTCATGATTTTTCACATCCAAGAAAAGTGGATTTTCCATGATTTATACAGCGCAGTTTAGCTTCCTAGCTTTCCACATATTTAGTATTAATGCTGGTATAGGTGCAACGCAGCCGTGGAACATGATGCGACATCATGGATTATATTGACTGTCTAAAAGAGGTCAGGGAACATCATTATCATGTGCGGTTTCATTTTTACTGATGTTTGCTCTGGAGGAGCGTGTTCTACATAAAACTGATGAGTGCAGCAAGATGGTGAGGAGGAAATGAGATCCTGGCGTACATGTTTTTGTCAACCCTGAGGTTAATATCTTTTTCACAATTCGTGATGATTGGGCGAAGGAGAACAGCAGCCATTGCAGAAATCCCCCTTAATGCATTTATACGGCATCTTTCCAGGATAAGTCCTGTTATTTCTTGAATTTTTCCAAATCAAACTAAATAACTTGTAGAATAACTTGCAATTTTTTTGAAATATATAATCTCTGGCAATAAAAAGAGTACAACTTGTGCTTTTGATTTTCCATAATGTTCACGTGAACTCGTCCAAAGCCTTTGGATATTTATGGATTCATAGATTATATATATTTGTTTTAGCCCAGGTCCATGGGGGCCACCCACAGTGAAGCCCACAGCTTTACCCAGCCCCGTGGATACTTCCTGGGGTGCAGTTGTTGTTCACCCTGCTGCATTCTTCTGAATTAAAGAGTAAGGTTTCTACAATGGCCACATCTGTGCACGTTATTGACTGTTCACATTGGAATTTGCGCTGGAAATGTACACCGAGCGAGGGGCAAACAACACAATGGATTATGACTGGCTGGGAGTGCAGAGTGAGCAGCACTTAACAACGGTGCTCATTGAGACCAGATTAACAAAGGATATTCTTTTAGATGAAATTGGAGAAGAAGAAAGACGAGCGCTTACTTATCCGACGACTCAGAAAAATGATTTTCCATAATGTTCACGTGAACTCGTCCAAAGCCTTTGGATATTTATGGATTCATAGATTATATATATTGTTTTCCACAAACAGTTTTTCAATCTTTCCCTTCATACCTGTATCAGTAAATACATTCAGCACAGAAAATGGGTCAGGATGGAGCTTACAAAACATTAGCCCCGTATTACAATGTACAGACGTTAAGTTTCATCAGAGTCGGCCATCATCTTCCATCGCCTATCAACGAGTACACAAACTACAATGATGCAGCCTCACTGCATGGTGCATGCCATGCCTTGTCATGCCCTATTATCATGCCTTTAACAAATGGCTCACTGAGCACCTTCTTGAAAGATGTGCCGGCCATGAAACTGTTTGAACCGCAAGGCCCCCATATAAATGTTTAGAGCCACTGAATACATTTCCTGCACGTGTTTACTTTAAGTCAAACAGGCCTTGAAAAAGCAGTAGGCGAGGGATGCCTGGTGATTAACAGTCCTGTGTGCACTGGGAGGATTTTGTTATTACCCAGTCTTGTTCTAGTGACAGATCTGAGAACTATAGGCCTAGAGCAGCACACGCTCGCAGGGAAAGTGCTTTGTATGCTGATGTGTTTGCCTGTTGTGTTTGCCCACTTGCAACTCAGTCTACCGCACGGCGGCAGCTCTTTTTAAAAAGGCATCCTGGTCATCTCGTGGTTGAAAACAGAAATCACTTAACCGCAACGTCCCCGCTTCAAATCTGGCCAAATAACCTTGTCATCCTCTCCTCTCTCCTAATGTTTCCTGTCACCGTCTACTGTGAGCTGCCCCGAAAAGGCACAATGCCCAAATCATCTTCAAACTTTATGTGTTTGGCACAATTGCAGGATCCTGTACAAAAGGTCAGAATTGGCAACTGCGGTCGGTTGTGCTGTTGTTGACAGATCAGATGTTCCTAACTAAAGGTTCAGGACCTCCACAAAAGGTTTGCAAGGTAAATCTGATGGGTTGTAATATTTTTAAGAGGGGAGGAAAGCGGAATAAACGACCCCAATTTAACCCCTTGTTCTTTGCTCTTCCCATCCTCCGGACTTTAGAAATGATTACAATTAAAACAAGGAAAGAAAATAACTGTTTGCATGAGTTGGATGAAATGTTCGACGATGGAACGGTGACGATGGGTCGCAGTCGCATTGCGTCATTTGCAGGGGTCGCAAACCCAAAAGGTTGCAAACCTCTGTACAATGGCCTCGTGCACAATACTGTCCTTCAAGACAAATGTGCAGGATGACAATTATCATTTTAATAGTAATTAATGATTTGAATTTCTTTAATTGCATGACAAAAAAATGCATCACTTCCTGTACGGCACAATTTGTGTGTGAGCCCTCTTTGTATTTGCATTTCAATTACATTTTGTTCAGCCAACGTGACCATGAAACAGAATAGTCGCGCCTCTTAATTCGGGTGGATCAGACCAGTGGATTGACAGCTTGCTCTAATAGCATGGAGGAAAAAAGAAATGCCTTGTTACTCTCTGGTGGTCATGTATGATGGATGAAGAGTGTGTGTGTGTGAGAGCGGGGTGGGCTGGGCACTGTAAGTGCTTCCTGGCATACCCTGTTTGGCTGTTGAACCGCCTGAATCAGAGCTGCCGGTGGTCTGAACTCGGCCTGCCTCGGCTGAGATGTGAAACAATTAGCCCAGGTCCATGGGGGCCACCCACAGTGAAGCCCACAGCTTTACCCAGCCCCGTGGATAAAGTAGGGATCCATGTTCATCCCACAGATCACTCCCATGTTGTCTGGGAAGGCTAAAGTTGTTTTCTTTTCTTTTAGGGGCTAGCTGGCCGTCAGTGGGCCTGGATGCTGAATTACTTGAAGTCTCCTTTAGTGAGGACTGGAATTGCCGTGGGTGCTGTTTTATTGACAGCACGGCTACTCTGTAAGCCCGGTGTGATTAAGCTTGTCCCTTTGTATAGACTGTGGCTGTGAGATGAGTCGTGCAGCTCATAGCGCTCTGATTAAAACACATTAAGATAGGCCTTCATATACTGTAGTAAAGCCATCTGTTAATCTCCTCCTCCTATTTGGGATTAGTGCTCATTCCAAGATGGAGTTTAAACACAGCCGCAATCCAATTCTGCTCATGCACAGTGCATTTTGGAGGTGTGGAATATGTATCTAAAATATCCTATCACATAAATTTGTTCATGAAACACATGAAACTAGAAAGTATTAAATGTCACAATACTCTGTTTACGTGATGTTTTCAGATGTGCGATACGATTATGATAGCACTTTCGTCAAGTGTGTTTATTGACAGTTCACACAGTGTAACAATATAATACTTCTTAATACAAATGCTGCCAACTTGATAGACTTTTCAGTGTTTGTACACAATGGGTAGATATAAATGCATCTCCCTCTGACATGAGAGTAAAGTACACTGTGGCATGTGATTGGAGTTCGGAGTCATTTGCCTACTAAATAGTTATTTTTATATTCATTTGTTCAAGTACTTCCAGATAAATTCCAGGCAGTAACATACGGGTGAATATGATTATGACTTCTCCCTCCACACATCTCTGTGTTGTGTCTTCTGATTGACACCGCATCAACTGCAGGGATCATCATTACATTTTGCTCAGGGAGACATGACGCTTTAACTGATGTGCTTCAGCCAGATTTACTGTAATAAAAGTGAGGGCCATGTTGCGTTCTGCACATTCCACAGTCCTATCCGATGGCAGTTCGTAAACTTTTAGCACCAACTAGATCTGCGCAAGCACAGCTTGTCTTTGAGGAAGGGCGAAGCATAGTCGGTTAATATCACGCACAAAGCGAATGCTGTGGCTTGTCCGTTTCCAGGAAATTGCCGCCTCTGGATGACATTTGTTTCGGCAGTATGTTGATTCTGACTTGGTTAATGGCTACGGGATCATCTTTTTGGCTAAATCGTGCATGAAATGAATGTCCCTATTCCCCAGTAAACATAGTTTTATGATCATCACATCAGCACACATGTGTTCTAAACAACTAACACGTCAATTCTGTGGTCGTGATTGCTACGTGCTCGAGGGAGAGCGGGGCACCAGCCTCAACAAGCTTCTCGTTTGGGAGCCAACCCGGACTGTAAGCGCCGCAAAAACAAAGTTCACTGATGACTGTCATTTCTCAGAGGAGCTTTATTTTCCAATCCCTTTTGAGTTAATGACTGCATTTACTAAAGATATTAGAGACGCTGAATTTACAATCTTACAAACTGCAGCTTTTCATATTATCATGTCATGATGGCACAAGTCAGGCCCTTCAACAAATCATTAGTCTGAGTATGATGGTGTCCGAAAATGAAACTTTAAGTGGATGTCCAATCGTTTTTCATTTTGAGGACATCTTTTGTGCTAAGCAGTCGTACTGGCTCTCTTTTCCTTGTCCGTGCAGCCGACGGTAACCCAGTTCCAAACAGTGTTTAATGCCAGAAAACATGCGTCACTTCCTGTGCACCACTGGATTTTCCCAGAAAAGACCTATGAGACATTATGTACAGTAAAAGCTTTCATGAGCTTAGTGTAAGTTATATCAGTAAATGATGGAGAACGGTGAAATGTCCGAGTAAAGCGGAGTAAGAATTTATTGATTATGCAGTTTCAGTAATTCATTACAACTTGAAAAGCATGACGGTTCCTTCACTCCCTTTTGTATGAACTGCACTACTTTGTATTCTGATGAATGAAAGCAATGTAAGTTGATATTTTTCATGTAAAAATACTGTCATATTCTGATTGGATGACACATTTAATGTTATCTGTGTCGAAAACACGGGGTATATTCGGTATAATTTGTCTTAAACAGACCAGGCTCAGTGAATGTGGTGTCGTGCAGAAGCAGCAGAAACGGCGCTGTGTGAATCTGGGACATCTCTGTACCTGGCAAGATTTGCATCGCCTTCCCCTCCTGAAATGAGCATACTCTCATTCTTTTTCTGGACTAATTTAGATTTTCTGAACAAGTTCCATGCTGCCAAAAAGAACCTGCGTAGAATAAAAAAAAAAAAATACACAATAAGAAAACAAAGAAAAACATATGAATTGGGGGGGGGGGGGGGGGGGAGACGACAGCTTCCAGACACCCAGCAGGGCAGTGAGGATGTGTGTCAAATCAAAGGCGTTCATGGATCATCTGTTCTACAGTATGTCTAGTAGTGGTGTCTTTAAAAAAATATATATATATATATATATTCCCACTCCCCCACTCAACCACCCTTTCTCTCACACACACACACACACACACACACACACAGAACCCACCCTGCCGCACACGCCTTATGTTTTATTCAGCAGCCTATGGGAAGGCTGTATCTGTCTTTGAAGAGGGCTGCCGAAATCATGTAGCAGACCCATCCCATCCTCAGTCTTCAAGGGCTGATAGAATATAAGTGTGTACATGCTCAGAGAGTCCAGGTGGGCCAGGTCTGCTCTGCTGCTGTATGAGGTATATAACAGCCCGGTCTTTAGGGTACATTTAGCCTGTAGTCGTATACTGGAACTGCTGCCCGTCCTGGGTTAAAAGCCTTTCCTCCATAGACGTCTGGTTGAAGTCCTTGGCTTTGGTCCGTTAGCAGAGCTTGCAAGGTAACCACTTTACCTTCAGACACAGCGTTAAACATTGCAGAAAATACATGATCAGCATCAACCTTGCAACATCTCCTCCCCGGTGGTGCAGGTTGTGTTGTTTTTCTGTCCACTCTGCTAATTTACACCCAGGGCAGTAAAGCACAACAGGTCATGAATATGAGTTTGGCATTGTTTATTCTCACATGATTAAAAGAGCATGTATAATGTGATGTGTCTGGTGCTGAAACAATTTATCGATGTATCACACAGTTGATCAATAGAACAATTATCTCCATCAATTCTGATAACTGTTTAAGTCATTTATCAAGCAACAGTTTTAGGACGTGGTCTCTTGGAAACTGATGGACATTTTTAAGGTACTTTTTGACATTTTCTATCACTGACTGTTTAGTTTAATTTTTAATTTTGCAGATTGCAACCAACTGAATCCCCCTCCGCAAGAGGCAACCCGCTCTCTATAGATGTAAATCATCATTCTAAGCAAACAAAAACACAGCAATTCTTAGTTTTAGGTGATTATACACCAATGAAAACGGCTGTGAATATTATATTGCATTTCTGTTAACAGACCCCGAAATGCTACACACTTGAAAACAACGATAGGTCCATGAGAAAAACACAAGTTGGTTGGAGCTTTACTTGTGTCTGTATGGTATTTATTTAATACTTTAACCTGCTATCTAATACACTCACCTAATATGAAAATGAGTTCCAAAGAGGCTGCACAATTGTTTCAATTTCCTTGCCGATCCTCCAACTGCAAATTAGACTGCGCAATAGACTCTTGTGACTGTGCGTGGATACTTGTTTCATGTTCTGAATATGAATTGCCCTGCTATTCAGTGTTTCATCCAAGTGAGCGTTTCACTGGGTTGAAATGCCTCCATTCCCAAGAGGTTTGGATTAGAGAGTCCCCACTGTATCCCTTTGTTGTTGATTTGTGCTTTCAGCATGCTTCCCGTTGTCGCCGAATTTCAAGCATTATGTGGACCTCGAGACGCAAACTCATCTGCGCCACCGAAGTCAACGGGGAATCTTTTTGGAGGACTAATATATTAGTGCTCCGTCGCAGCTATTTAATCCATTTGACTGAGGAAACATGATTTTTTTTAATTTTTTTTTTATGGCTTTTCATCATCTGGAATTTAGACATAAAATATATGTGAAGCTCGGGGGCAACCACTTAAGAAGAAAGGCCCGTGTTTATGTCCATCTATATCTTCAGAGGGGCCTTGTAGAGGTAGCCGTTCATGCCTGATGCGATTTCTTCTGCTGAGAGAGCTCTTTGAGGTTTGTCAGGTTTTTCCTGCTCGACTTAATTGGAGGGAGGGCAGGATTTTCTGTGTGTGAGGGGGAAAAAGAAAAAAAAGGAGGGTGGGTGGGGGGGGGGGGTGTAGGGTAGTGCCTTGGAGTGTCTTTCTGCAAGTGCTTTGCTACCCTGTGCTGAAACTGGAACCCTGTGGGAACAAGCATGTTCAGGTGTATTTTATGTGCAGTGCATGCAAGGTGAATTGAGGGGATAAGTTGCATGCAAAATGAAAGAAAGAAAAGCGGTATTCATATTTTCGACATTCAGTTTGTGCACCAACTTGACGGCGATGATGGTTTTGTTTTAGAGCCGGCTGTTGTGTGATGCCTGGATAAACAAGAGCTTATCTACAACCGTTCTCACACTTATCTCACAATCGGTTACCTGATATGTCGGAGTGTCCTGGACTGGTTGTAAACAGATCTGAATATCAGAGAGCTGGGTGTGGGGATGTGCTGCCACGTTAACATAATGTCTTCACCTTGCTGTAATTCTTTACTCCAGCCTGGCTTTTACGGGTTTCACAACAAGATTTATTTTATCAGACGAAACCATTCCAAGCCAAATGTGAGCAGCCATCTCGACTCCTCTGCTGAGGAACAATTGGGTTCAGAGCAAAGGCGGCTTTCTTTGCGGGACTTCAAACAGCCTCTTCTCCCCAGGGTCATTACCCCGCTCAGGAAATGAGAAAGTGGGCTCCTGATGTCACGGGCAAACCCCTTTGCACAGAATTCCGGGTTAAACTGGAAGTGGGGAGGGGAGGGCCATGCTATATCAGAGTTCAGACATGTTTACATTACAGCTCAGGATATTTCTCAGAGCCGGGCCAAGCTGCTGAAGTTCCCAGGCTCCAGAGTCGCGGAGTGCTGAATAGAGGCACAAGCATTCACTTTTTCTTCTCTCCTCTCCCTCCCGCTCCTGTGCTCTGGGGTCTAAGTCATAGTTCAACCCATTTGCATAGTGGTAATGTTGGGTTCTTTGCTACAGTCCTCAGGGGAATATTATAGATGTGAAGTATATGAGAGGCGAAAGTCACCGCTGTTGACGCACAATGTTTGCATGTCTGGAGCAATGCTGCTGACATTGTTTTAGAAATGAACGTCAGGAACTAATAGAAAAATTCAGCTTGAGTAAACATTGTTCCAGTTTTCTCCGTCTCTAGTCCTTGACGTCTCCTTTTTCTTCATCTTCTTTTTCCTCTGAAGGAGTGTTTAATATGCATGCACCTTTTCTCTGTCTCAGAGTGACAATAACGACGTGGCAACGTTGAACGCTGTCCTATCTTCTAACGTGAGCGTTGGAATCAAACCAACATACTCTGCTTTATGTTGGAGTTTTTTTCAACATTCGATTATTTCAGTATCGCCAGCTTGACAGCGATTCAGGCTTCTTTTTAAGACAGCTGCCTCGTTAAATCATAGCTGTGCAGTGTGGGATTTCCTCCAGGAGTGTCGTGCCTCGCCCTGCCTTGTGGAAAAGGATTTTTTTTTTTTTTTTTTTTTTTACATCTACGATGTTATTTTCATAGTTTTGGTCATTGCTTCTACTGTTGTAGAATATTGTACTCTCCTAGATAATTGCTGATATCTGGGAAGGTTGAACATTGCTTAAAAAAAAAGGAGTCAGACTGGGAAAGAAATGCGAGTGTTCAGACATCAGACTGACTTTATTCAGATGAGAAAACAAAGGAAGACTTTGTTACCCAAACTGTCAGTTGTAAACATCCATCACAATATAACTGTGACCTACCATACTTGCGTTCGGCAGGTTTCCAGTGCAACAAGGGATTTATAACTACAATAGGGGTGCGTTCACTTTTGGCTGCACCTCCAAATGTCTGATCAATTGACCGCTAGATTTTTGGCTCGTCGGGCTTCTTGTAACAAGGTTTCTGTGATCCCAGATCAGTACAACAATACTAAAGCCAATTTGTTATAAGACATATTATTATAACTGTAATAAACTGGAATTTCCTCTTTTATGGTTGCAGTTTCAGAGGCTGCCCCACCCTTCTGAGTGAAAACCTCAGGGAACTTTTACAGCTTTGGCATTTTGGGGCTTTAACATTGTCAGATATGAATTAACAAAATAGCTGCTGCCCAAAAAATACAAGTATTGGTATCAGCCTTCAAAATCCCACAGCTATCAAATCCTAGATCAAATGTTTCAGACTGCTAGACCAGCCTGTCTAGAGCATTAGATCCAGGTCTAGGGGAGGAACATACATGGTCTTGTTGTTTTGGCCTCAGCTTTGCCAATAAGGCTGTGAAGTGGCAGCTGGAATGTTTGTGTTAGTGCTCTGCTGTGGTGAGGTGTCACGGTGCTGAGTTATGCTTCTCTCTCTCTCGCTCGCTCGTGTCCCCCCCCCCCCCCCCCCCCCCACCTTACCTAGAGGTACACAGACACTGCTGTTGAAGCCACAGCAACACGGGAAGTGTCTTCATCTGCCCCGTCGAATCATCTACAGCGTGGTAGGAAGCGGGCCTATATTGTGACAGAAGGGACTGCATGGTTTGCTGGATATTTTAGACCAATTTCAGCCTCTATTTATTCCAGCATATATTGGAGCGCTATCTGCTTACTGATTGGATCATTCTGTTTTGATCCTAATGGTATGGCTGCAGTTAACAGATAACAGCTCTTTGTACATTAGTTAAAGGCAATTTCTGAATAAATTTTTACCTGCAGATGTCACAGTGCAGGATTGGTTGATGGCCATCAACGGCAGTCCCCCCCCCCTTTATTCAAATGAAGCTAACAGCTGATTAACAAATTTGATGAAGCGTGCATAATGTTTAACAATGTCAACGCTATGTTATCTTTGCCTGACAAGTGAGAGAGTTCTGTTCTCCCACCGTGAAGGGGTAATGAGCAGAAACATGGAGTCTCGCACTGAGATCTCTGTAGAGTCATCATCCAGCATCTTGCCTGGATGATGAACGACAGAACATGTTTGCCTTCTGAGTTTTAGTTCAAGGTTTTCCTTAACAGCCAGCCAAATTGTTTAAGTAGTGTAAACATAGCTGCAACCATCATCTTGACTTCATGCTGTGTGATTTGCCTGACATTTGTGGCGGCTCGGGAGACTGTGATCCTGAAGTTTAAGTATCAGGCACTGTGGTGTTTTACTGGATTACATAACGGGGTACTTGTTTTTCTATGGTTATTAAGGGTATTTTAAGCTTCAAGGGAAATAAGCATATTGATAAAGGGAAGTTCGGGGAGGTGATTCCTACTATCTCCGTATAAGGGCTTTCATATTCACCTCCTTCCTCTCCGTAAAAGACCTTTACGCTCTCACTGTGTTATATGAAGTGTTCCTAATTCTCTTTAATTGTAGTTTTTGCCCCTTTTACTTAAAAATAAAAATAAAATCTCCACTCTCAAAAAGTACAATTGTATATTTAATCCATCTGCTAAAGTCAGGTGGTAAGTTTTGCTTCCAGAAGATGAAAATGAGTCTTAAAGCAATTAAAGGAGGTGAATCCTATAACTACACTGGAGCTGCTTTAAGCGGCCTTGTGGACTAAATCCAAACAGGGCATAATATTTTGAATAAGCATTTAGAATACAACACCCAAATGTAGCAAAGTTAGGGCAAGACCAGATCATGTGTGTAGTCTGCTGGTGGGTTTTGATTGAACGTATGCTTGCTAAGTGGACCCTTAAAACAAACTCGCACCGTATCGGACTATATCTGGCACAAGGAGGGCAGCTATGTGCCAGGGGAAATGGTGCCTCCCAATGATTAATACAATCCTAAATCAATGAATTATTGAACTCTTCTCCCATCAATCAATTGCTCACTGTGTCTGCTGAGATACCTAAAAAAAAAAGGTGACTCGCCCACTGTAACTACACAGATAGAGGGAATGTTCCCTGTAATAGGGCCCCTTTACATTTATTTGCGCCGACTTGTTATTTTGAATTGACGGCAAACGATCATTAAGCAAGTAAAAGCTGCACTCTCCTGCGCCTCTGCTCGCAGAGAAAATTGGTGATGCTGCATTCTTCTCATAGCGGTTAGTGAGAAAGTGGGGTTATTATGCGTGCGTATGCATGATAACAAGAGGGAGAAAGCAAGCGAAGAGAACATTCCTTTCTCACTCCCACTCTCCACCACCACACCCCCATTGCTACTCACTGCCACCCCACCCCCAGTTTCCTTCCTGTGCTTTTTTTAGAGTCTATTGGATGTTTTTCCCACATCCGGCAACAAAGCCAGCCTTTTTATGCCATAAGCTACGCTGTTCTGTGGTCCTGGCTACACACAGGCATGGTCAAATGTGATACATTAATCGAAGCCCACTCGGTTTCCTAACGTCAAGTCCTTGTTCACTTCACTTGACAGATTGCTTAGGTAGTTGAGGGGGGAGGGGGGGTGTCCTTGAAGAGCAAAATGAGTTTCTATCATGTGCTGCAGAATATTTTCTGTACACAGTGTCCTGTAACATTGAAAGATATTGAATGAGATATCGTACTGGTTGTCAGAATGTTGCCTTAGCCTTAGCACTAAATAGGAATTTGAATATTTAACATGAAATCTAATTTAATTATTTTGTTTAAAAAAATCAAACATGAACATGCAAGTGCTTATAGGAGGTCTGGACAAAATGTGCTTTTACATTTTAGTTTTTTTTTATTTTAGTCGCTAACCATCTCCTGGAACTGGCTTGTAAACTCACTTTCATTTAGCAGGCTGCAGATTCTCCTCAAGGAGGGAGCGCTTGGGAGTGTAGGAAGGAAAGGAATAGCAGTAGCGGTTTAGACAAAGTTGTGCAAATATACAACCTTCATAATAATTGGCCTTGCTTAGTTAAAGGTGTCCTGTCAACAGTTTAAATGTTTGCACCGCGGGGGACTTTTGTGTTGCAGAGCCAGGGTAAACCACTGGGGACAAATTGGCAGCAAGGCTGTGTTGTTTGTTAAACATGCACGGCTTACAGGCGAGTGTTAGAACTGCACTTTTCTGTCTCGTAGATTGGTGCCACTGGTTTGACTCACACTGCAGTGCTACATGCCATGAGATAATAAGCATGGTGTCGTATGCCTTACATCACTAACACGTTTGTCCTTGTTTCAGTAAAATGGCCGCCGATACAGTATTTGTTCACCAAAGATTTCTTTTGTTTTAGTTATTTATTTGTACTGGAACAAGTGGTCTTTTTAAATGTTTATTTAAATGGAACACTGACCTAGAGAATATACAAAATTTTTATGTATTCAGCCAAATACTCTTTATACCAGAACAATGTTTCAAAGCACCGACTGAAATACTGACACCTAATGTTCATCAGTGTTTGTCCTCGTCATTCCCAGTGAATTCATTCCCTTGGTGAGAGGGAATATTCCCCTCTATTATGCTGCCTTGGCTGAGTTTGAATCACCGAGCTCATCTGTTTTGCCTGAAGTAGTTAAAGCGAGGGGGGGAAAAAAACAGCTGTCTAGTTAGTGAAGAGACGCTTTGCCAGTTGAGCTGTGAAATCCACACAAGCAAGCAGGGTCATCTCTTCCACCTAGACCAAACATCATTTGCTGGAATGGAAATGCATATAGTTTCATATACGCAACCTTGACCTAATGGGGTGTAATTTAATGTGACGGCAGCATTATGTATAAGGCAATAATCCCAAAACCCTCACGTTGACACTAAAGGTAGATATTTCTTGTTGTTAGAAGCATACTGAGGTAACCCATACAATGCTGCATTTCATACTTAAATAATACACAATAACTTGTTAATGTTCAGATCAGCTCAGCCTCTGGTGACGACATTATGTTTGCGGGGCAACTTGTACACCGGAAGTGAGAGATGGATTACCTTGTATTTCCACTTCCCAATCCAATTTCTCCAACTTGTACCATCCATGCAGTCTGCCAGTTTATCTTTCCCGACAGCCTCTGTCCGGTTAGCTTATTGTTGTTCTACAGACCGGGCAGAGGGAGCATGACTGGAATCTGTGCTTCCCTCTTTAGCAGTTGCTCTGACGATAGCCACATGGGTGTGAATGTCTTGTCTTTGCAGTTTTCTTTGCTGTGTTTTAAACGTTTACTATCAATTAAGTTGTCATTCCAAGCATAGCATACAAGTGACTTGACTTAAATATTTATTACGAGTTTACTAAGTTGTTCCTGGTGGAACTCCGTTGAAGTAGTAGCAGCAAATAGTTTTTTTTCAAATTGAATTATGAAGTTTGCCATCAAGACTATTTCCAAGCAACGCACTAGATGTTTACTTGACTAAATGCCGCTGTAGGTACAGAGGACCTGCTTTTCATTGCTAAATAGGATGCTTAGGGGATCATTTATTTCCATAAGTGTCTTTATCAGCACAAATCCTCTTAATCGGGTTGCAATCACAATGGTTGCTTAGTGTTTCCCTCAACTTTGAATGAATGGCGATGAACAACATCATGGGAAAGTTGTTTTTTTCCACTTGGACAGATTACCTGAGAGCTGTGTCTCTCTCTCACCAGCTGCGACATGTAAGAAGTCCTAAAGCGTTGCGTCACAAGGCCCACATAAACAAACACAAGAGCTGGCTGCAGGTAGAGACTTGCTCGGAGACATAGGCTGCTGCAACCTTCAACTCTCCCTGCCACTGTGTGAGCCACCGCTAGCCCAGACAGTGATGAGCTAAGTATCTGCAGGGCTCAATGGGATGGCAACTTAAGGCAACCCTTGCAATTAAATGTCAGGAGAATACACATTTCACATTTTTTAAATGAAAGCTGCCCTTGTCAGCCCGAATTTCTAATTGGGGCAGCAATAGAAAAAACACTTTTGCCTTTAAACAAGTTGCTATGGTATCTGTCTGTGCACAGGAAGTGACAAACCAAAACTTAAAGCTGTACAATATATCTTTGACCACTAGGGGGCAGAACTGACAGTCTTGACATATTCTCACCAAGTGACTAATGTGTTAACCAGCAGTTGTCTTCTTACACATTCACTTGAAATATTAGCCTCCATTTGGAGTCATTCCAGAATTTTAAGTCCAATATTCGCTTTACTTTTAGCTCTGTTTTGGTCTCCACCTCCACGGAAAAGTAGTTTGTCTGCTTGGTGCTGGCAATGAAGCGTGAAGTGGGTTGATCAGAGCTTGTTTGTTAAACGGCGTCCTGCTGCTATTCTTTTGTAGATATGATTGTAAAAATGAACTCAACATATGCAGGTAGCAGACTGTATGATTCAAACCAAAAAACCATTGAAATATGACCAACGCTTGGCCAGTAGTGTGCAAAGTTATCTGGTGCAGCTGTTCATCAACTGCTCTCTGCGATGATTCCTTAAGGTTTTATATTTGTGTGGGAGTCAAACTTGATCCAAAGACTTTTCACCAGTTCCAGCAGTATGTCGACCATGTTGGTTTTTAGGCCACAGCTCTCCACAGTCAAGGCCAACAGTTTTGAATTGAACTGAATTGTTTGTTTTTTCACGGATGATATCTTACTAATATCTAACATATCATGTGATGTGTTGTTCTTCTCCTTCTGGGAAATGTCAGGCTGATGATACATTTTTCGAGGTCACATATTTTCTGCACCATGATCCCCAATGCCCCCCTCCCCCCCCCCCCCCCCGACCACCACACACACTTTTTCCTGGGTTGGAGTCTGTGAGAGCTCTGCAGTGTTTTCTGTGTCTGTCTCTGCCAGCACCGGTCTTCACAGACCTTATTTGGAATGTCAGCACTGATAGGAGTGGGAGTCAAACAAAGCTTCCCACTCATTTATTTTTTCTTCTTACTTTCTAGCTGCAGCAGTCCCTTTCCAAACCCAACTAGCGGAGGATTCTTTCAGCGCATGAGTGCAGATTACTGTGTGTGTGTGTGTGTGTGTGTGTGTGTGTAATTTAAGTGAAAGCTGAGAGAGATGACAAAACTCAACAAGTATCTCCTTTTCAATGAGTGGATTTTTCCAAGCTTTCTCCATTGAAGCGGTTTAAAACACTAAATGTGTTTCTCCCCCCCCCCCCCCCCCCCCCCCTCTCTATAAAAGCATGAGGCTTATCAAGACCTGGCTGAGTGAAGCAGCATTAGCACAGCATTAACCACTCAGCCCAGGTTTCCCACGGGATATAAAATGGATCCTTGTTTCACTGGGAAATCGCCACAGCAATGCTGCTGGAGAGCACTTTGCTGCAATCACATCACACATTGACGCGTTTCCTGATTTGGAACTGCAGGCGCTGTGCTTGAAAGGGGGCATCAAGGAATTCTTCATTCAAATAACCGAGTGATAAAACAGCGCATAAATAGGGAGCGGTCAAAGATAATCTCCTCAATAGTTGCTGCAGATGCTAAATAAAGCACGCTATAGTTGGACGCTTCGCATTAGCTAGTACAGCTAGTTGATGTTTTTTTTCTTTCTAGTGGCCAGAGTTATGACTGGAATGGCTCAGGACTGTGTTGCTCAACTCGGTAGTGGCACTGTTGGCTCTCACCGCGCTGCAGCTGCATGCTGAAGAGCAGCCAGATGTTTGAGATGGTGAAATGAGCCCAGCGAGCAGGAAACGGCTCTGCATGCCATAGGAATCGTCTTTGAAAACAGGAAGGGAACTTGTTCCCTGCTTATGGGCCTTTTCCTGTGGCATGACCGGAGGCAGGCCTTGTGTTTGACGGTTGCTGGGAAAAAAGGTACTTGTGGTTGGACGGCAATGACTTTTTTTAAGGGTACAAACATTTCCGGAGAGCTTCAGACCTGTTTATTAACAAGGGATTTGTTTCCAGAGAAGCCAAAATCAGATTTTTCTGCTGTCTTATGTAGCCTATTAGTTTCACCTCTGTACTTGTTACATGTTTGTGTAATGTGATGAAGACAAAAACAAAAAAAAACTGGAACCTAATGCGTTAATCAATGTCCTATAGCTCCAGGCTGCCAAAAGGCCCATGATTCAGTGCTGGCATTATCCTAGTGTACCTTCTCTAATGTAATGAATAACTATTCCCAACATCGAGGATTGGTAACTTGAGGATTTAGTTTCATTTCGTCATACCCACAGTGACCTCTGGTGTCTGCAGGGATTGCCAATTTCTTATCCTTAAGCCTTTGCTGTTTAGCATCTTCTCAATGTTCGGATTTGTTAAGCTTCCCACACCCTCAAGTTTCCCATGCCTGAAAATAGTTTAGCTCATGGCATTTTAGTGGACACGGCGCACATACAGTATACCAAATTTTCAAGAAGCATGTCATCATGCCAGATGCATCGTGTCCTTTCATTTTTGGTGCGCAGCATTCAGCACTTCAGATGTGGATGGGAATAGTTAAGAGCTGATCGAGGGTGTTTCCAGCCCACATGGTGTTTAAGCATGTGTTACCACTAAATTAGACTCCACAAGAGCAGCTTAGCCTATATATGCAGTTGGAAGGCATGAGATGTATCCGTGACTAGCTCTGCGCTTGTTAAATGGCGGGACATCTTCCTGTCCATCGCCTTTCTCTCTCTTACAATGACGAGGTGAAGACGGACGCGGCCCTTTTTAACAGGAAACAATACGCTGCGGCTCGAGATCAGGATGTGGCAGTTGTATGAAATTTGCTCAGTGGCCAGTGAATTTGAACACATCCTGTCGTTTCCCACATTAAATCATTTATCGAAAGGATCCCTTTTACTCTGGAAGCTACAGTGAATGCGTGCTGCATGGGATTGCTCCTGAGTGTGGGAGCCCTCAGTCCTCCTCAGTAAGGATGTCTCTGTGGTTAACAATGACATGTAGGTGAGAGGCGACGGCAGCGTCAGGAGCTCTGTGAGCCACATGGCCATGGGTGATGCGATGTGACGGCTTGTCACTGCGATGTTGGTGACCTGTGGTACGTCTTGCAGTGGCGTAGCCTCACTGGTGCTGCGGCGATGCCTTGGCAGTCTGCCTGCCTGCCTCCCCTCTCCCACACACACACACACACACACACACACACACACCATATTTGTTCCCAGGATCACTTCACTGCTTCACTGCCATCCGGGGAATCTGACTGCCAGGAACCACAGCTCTTGAACTCTCCCTGACACGAGAATATACTCAATACATATTATGCGCAATTAATTGGCCATTCAACCTACCTGAGCAGGTCAAGAATAATTGGATGGAATACATTTGTGTTAAAAACCCGCTTGACTAATGACTCAGCTTTACATACCTTGTCCACGCGCTCTCACTTCAGGATCTTATCTTTGTAACGGGTGTGCGGTGACTGTGTGTGGCCCCCACATATTTTTCGAGGAGCCTCCTTTAGCCCCGGAGATATCATATTAAACTCGTCTGCTTGATTTTGAACAAAAGACGAGGCAAAGCCAGAAGTGATTGGAATGCTGGCTTTTAATCTCTGCGTTTGGATTAATGGAGAGCCGATATTTGAATGGGAAGTGTCTCCAACAGGATTTTTTTGCGTGCAAGCTGCCTCCTTATTAAAATAGCAAGTTCCTCCATGGAATGTTGGAGCTGAGCTACATTTACTGTTCAAAAAAAAAAATGGCCTTCAGTAAACATAATGGATGAATTCTCTTCAAAGGAGCTCTTATCATCTCTTCCCATTTCCCAGAGGCTGCCACAAAGCGCGCTCTCTCTCTCTCTCTCTCTCTCTCTCGCTCTCTCTCCCCTTCCTTTTTCTTCTGCTGCCGCTGCTGCTCGTCCTTCTCTCCTGCCTGCTCTCTGGAGGGCAGCCTCAATCTAATACAACTGTGTCAGGAAGTGTGGGGATGCAAAGTGCTGATGAGCCAAAAGTAGCCCACCTCTGCAGTGTGCTGCTTCGTCCCAACACGCGCCAGCCTGATTAAGGAAGCACACCATGAACCTATATGCACATCCCTGTGCAACCGTATGGCACATGCCCTATAGAAACAGATGAAATGTGTTTCTTTTGTTATTGGAATATGTTCTGTTTGGGGAAAAATAATAAATCTCTATAACTTACTATGTGTAAAAAAAAAACCCGATTAAGTCCACCAATTTCGTCAGCAATTAAATTATCCACCAAAACACACTGAAAAGTGTTTTAATTGAATGATAAAAGTAGCTGCCAAGCTTTCAAAGCGGCAGCTCGTGTCTAGTACAGTGTAAACCTTGCTTCAATAGATCTCAGGATTACGAAATAACCAGCCCATTTTAATTCAACTTGGTGGAAGGGTGTGGCATGGGCCAAGAAGGAACCAATTCAATTTGGGAGAGGACTCGAATTACGGGGCGCAAATACAAATGATTCATTCATCACTTTAGTGAACATCGAGAGATAGACCATGGCCTTGGCAGAGCGCTGCAATCTGAGTGTACTTCTATTGCAAACATTTTCTTTAAATTAAGTCTCTGTGAGGCTTAATTAAAGCCCAAAAGCTTAATTGTCAGTATTGTGTCAACATTGTTCTCCTGTCGGCATCAACGAGTCATGGTAATTCTGTAACTTTTTTTCTTGTATCATCGTGTCAAATACTTTATGCACACCTTGCGGTTACCCGAAATGTGCTGAATAAAAAAAACGAGCCATGACTCGGTAACAAACAAAAGGGAAAAAAAGAAAAGAACCGGTTACAGGAAAGACAAAGCAGCCCGCCATGACCTCGTTTCACTGAAACTATAAATTGCCTTGTGAACATACATACTACCTCACAGCAGGATCAGCTTCCTTATCTTCGTTTTAAATAATTAAATTTTTCAAGCTATCCAGGATGATTTATTTCATTTCTCTGGATATAATATAATAGCTTACAGCTTTAGGCCGCGAGTAAACCCTATAATTAAAAAGAGCCCTCCACACTTTCTCACCATTCTGCAAGCAGATAGCTGGATTTTGTATGACATTGGCACAGGTCTGAGGGCTCTTGTTTCTTATCTGGCAATAACCAAGCTGAAATCCCCTCTTGAAACAGTATGCAACCTGCAGAACCGCATAAATATTATGTCTCCCTAGGAACACAATAGTCGTATTTATTCCTTTTTATTTTGGGACTGTTTTTTCCATGTTAAATGCCGAGAGGGCGGTTTCTGACTCTCACGGGAGCGGATTGCAACATGTTTCAGGGCTCTGGTGAATAGATTAAAGGCTGGCGAGCTCTATCTTTTGTAGAGCCACGCTCTGATGCTCAAACACAAAACCTTCGAACACTCCTAAACCGTATACCCTTCAAGCATGCGGGGCTCTGGGCTGGTGCCACTGGACTGACAGATGGTACCAGGAGGCCTGGTGTTGCGTCCCTGCGACGGCTCACCCGGAGCCCCATCCACAGCGCTCAGCATCACCACACTGCTCCGCTTGACGCACACGGGCTACCAGCCCTCCAGCTCGCAGGAATAGATAGCCTCCTCTGACATGGCCACGGTCGGGTTCCTCACTGCTCCAGTCAAAGGGCATCGATAAGCAGCATCGACAATGTAATGCTCAAAACTGAAATCCATTTGTGATTCGCTAAAATCATGTTCTGGGAAATAGTTCAATGAAAGCACGTAGTTTGGATTGGTTCCACAACAAGTTCCACCAGGTACCACTGTGGATACTGTGTTTTATTCTATTTACTGGAGCTGTGAGAAGTTGTTATGAGACATTTTCTAACTAGAAAGCACATTCAGTTGTTGGCCTTAACTTTTGCAATAATAAAAATCCTCAAATGAACACTCTGCTTGCTGCTAATCCAGATGTTGACAGCAGGTGAATTACATTTTGCAAACACAGAAAATGGATGTAAGCCGTTATTCTTTCATCTCTACGATGATCAGTATATAATACATATGTTTGAGCCTCTCGTGCAGCAGGAGTCACTTTCAAAGAAGTGCTTCAGAGCTACTAAGCTCATTAAATGTTAATCAAAAAAAATCTATTTTCAGATCACATGGAGATCTGTCATGAGGATTTCAGGCCAGCTAGGAGGCCACTGCTTCCGAGTGCTGAGTGAACAGGATGGTCCTTTCTTTTGTTGGAAAAGTGTGTTTGAGCTTCTTTTACATAAATGAAGGACACTCTCACGAGTGAAACTCGACTGCAGTTCTTGAGAAGCTTCGGTTTTGAATTTGATCTAAGAAACCGCTCTTGACTGGAGTCCATTTTTAAACGGCACAGATGCAGTAGTGAGGCAACCCGGGCTGTCTCACAATGGCTTTTTGCAACGCATCCACCGTCCTTTCCATTATTCATGATGTCTTTTCTCAGACAGTGCCTTGAACCACGAGGAGTACTGCTTGTCTGTCTTCTCCAGAAAGAGCCCTCTGGAACGAGAGAAAGTGTGCCTGAGCTGCACACACTAGAGGGCCTGTTTTCATCTGCATTTGGTGAAAAACAGATGTCCTCTAGTCTGTACAGACACAATGTTTAATAGTCTGGATTTTCGGTGAAGATGGCAGAAGGGTGCTTGTGAATGAGACCTACTGTGGCTGAACTTGTGGAACGGCTCCAAGTTAAAATGGTCTCTGTATTAACTTTTGCATCATACAGCCAGTCATTACATCATCTGACAAGATTTCTCTCTCTCGCGTCTCTGCTAAGAACTTTTCTACTGAGGTTTACTTTTGTGAAGAAGTATATGTAACTTCAAAATCGTAGTTGCTTTTCTTTTGCCAGCATTGCATTTTCCACTTAAATTTTGATACACTAAAGCCTAATGTTATTTAAATACATACATAAATATGTGCTATAGGCAAAGACTGAATTACACTGCACTCACAGGACCATACAACGTTTATTTGGAACATTAAGAGCAAATATTGAGTTTTGACATTAGTTAATTAATTACGTCCATTGTTTCGATTCATTGCAGCATTTCAGAACTCTAGACCTTGAGTTAGGTAATACATAACATTGAACTATTCGTCACCAGTAGTTAGTTAAAATTCAGTTGCAAATTTTGAAAGCCACATGTCAAACAAGAACATTTTAATGCAAGAAATGACGAAATTAAATGACTAAATGAATGGGAATCTTCTCACAACCTGCGTCTTTGATTGTTGTTTGGCTGAGTTTGTAGATATTTTCTACATTTTTAGATGGCAGGGGGTCAGTAACTACACCAGCAAAAAGAGCTTTGAAACTGTTGCACCATAAAGTTGTCTAAAAATAAAGGAAACAAACAGGTAACATGCACCCTCGCTCTCTCTCTTAAGCTGAACAAGATGGGCTTTTCTTCTGCGTAGTCCACTAAAGAAATAAATTCTCCAGCGTGTGCTGTATTGACAGAAAAAGCAGATTCCCTCCCGCTGTGGAGCCGTGCCGGCTGTGCCTTCATGTACCAGGATGCATTGCGCGCCACAGCATCCAACAAAAACTGAACACGCTGACATTCATTACAGCTGAAAGATTCCGTTTCTGTTGGCATCTGAGGGGAATTCGATGTTTGCTCACGGCAGTTCAGATTCTGGAGGGGCCCTGCTGGCCATATCCTCCCCGCTGCTACTGCAGCCTAAAGCCGCCTCTCTCCGGCTGAATACGGCTGAATATCAGTCAGCCAAAACAATGTCAAATCTAAACTCAAGTCTATAACATCCACTGCAATCATATTTAACATCATATATAATCATAACTCTGATAGGTAGCGATAAAGTTGCAAATCTGCTAATTTTCCCATTAAGTCTTTGCAAGTTGATTTTCCTACTGTACTAAATAACAACTCAATGGTAACTTTCACCAATCTATTTTCAATCATACTTAATGTTGGTGCAGAACACTTTCCAAAGCATAACAGTGTCTACTTCCTGAGCTCAATCCAAAAAGCCACTGGCATGATCCTCTGAATAGAATTGATCATTTCAATGTCCCCCTTTGAGTATACGCACCACAGCCATCAACATAGTCACCATCATCATCCATCAACATCTATTCAATATGTTTTCAACCATAATTAGCTTTAAGAAAGGAGGCTTGGCGAGTCACAGACTTATTCGTGCCTTGATTTAACTGCGAAGATGCATCTCTGAACAATTTGAAGCACTAGCAGAGGCAATGCCGACACGGAGTAGAAATCTAGTGAAACTGCAGGACTCACTCGCAATCCTCAGGCTATGAATCATCTTAATGTAATGTGTGCCAGCAGGTGGAGATGACTCAAATTTGTTCCCACAGTGAAATATTCAACACAATCCTCTCCTGTGTTCAGGTCGGTGAACAACCCAAGCAGTTTTGTTTCCATGCAGGCACCACATGAAAAGCTGGTCAGATAATCAGTCATTTTTATGTGTACAACAGATACAGCGCCACTGATAGACAATTCCTTACTCAGTGAATTAGTGTCAATGACTCATAGACTCGTGAAGGGAAAAAATCCACTAGTTTTTTTTTTTGGACACGACAATGATGATTTGCTCCTGAAAATGTATATACATTCTATTTTGCTATGTGTTCTATGATAACATGCACATGGTGTTAGGGTTTTATGGAGATGTTACTGAGTGGTTTGAGTTGTGAGTCATGGCTATACAGTATGTGCTTATTACCTAAAATAAAGGCATGGGGATAGGACAAAAGGAAGTCAGATATCTGCACCAGCATGTTGAGCAGAATCTCAGCCACAAAGGAAAAACTCTATCTAAGGAAGCACAATGGAAGAAAATATAATGTATGCAAATGAGGGAAACAAAGACCCTATTCTTCTCTCTGCAGTCTGTCGACTGTATCAGATTCCTAGCTATCTTCTCAGCCCCATCCACTGCGCTGCAACTACATTATATCAAACCATTTTGCCTCATTGATGCATTGCAAGTGTTTGAATATGGCTGTATATGAAATGTATTTGCTATCTGAATGTATCAGTTTTATTTCACAAAGTGATTTATGTCAGAATAAATCATTTCAGATATCATCACTGTTGTAAAAATCAAAGGTTATTCTACTGACTTGAAAACATTGTCTATGAATAAAAGTAATCTTCTTAAATGTCCCAAGCTGGTCGTGTGTGCAGCAACTATAGGCCTTGGAGCACATTTTGTAATTACAGTAATTGACATGGTGATACTTTGAACAGCTGGATGTAAAAAATGTGCGTGCACCCGTACTCTGAACTATCGCCATCATTGGCCCACAAGACAGCTTTTGAATCAAGTGAAATAATTAAAGTCTTGTTATGATTATTTTTTTTGGGTTCCTCTTCAGACTCCATTACCATGGAGGCCTTAAAAATAACACTTACCCAGTTAGTAATGAGTGCATGAAATGAAGCTGAGGTGAAGGGAGCAAGTATTTTCGCAAGTGTTTTTAAAACTCAATTCTGTTGTGTGTTGCAGCTTCAAGGATCTTTGCGAAGGAAGATTGAGGGACATGCACCAGGACACCCACCAAAGCAGAATGGGCTCTCCTGTGGTTTTTCTGGATCAGACTTGAAGCGGGTCCGTGTGGATACCGGTGGTCTAGGACACGGGGCCTGCAACCACAACTTAACCCAGTCTCATTCTCTGCAAGGGTCCTCGTCCATGGGCATGCAGAGGAAGAACTACATGATGCCCCATGGTGTGGGCTCGGACATATTCAACATGACCCTGAAAGAAATGAAAAAAGAGCCCATTGAGGTCCAGTCTTGTGGTCAGTCTAATGCAGAGATGATTTTTGACTTCAAAGATGAAGGTGGTGGTCAGATTGACCCAGACCTCCAGGATCTCTTTGATGAGCTGACAAAGAGTGTGCCAACGCTGAATGACCTGGAGTTCGAGAAGATGCTGAAGCAGGATGATACGTTCGGTTTGGATCTAGGTCGGCCAAGCTCAGCGGGAACAGCTGCCAGTCTGTGTTCCCCCATGGATAAGCCGATAAAGATGGAGCACTCCCCAGATTTTGGCCATGTTCACGGTGGCTCGCCACAGCTTCGACCAGCCTCGGCAGGACCTTCTTTCACGTTGACCAACACCTCTTCTACCACCACGTCGCAGAAAGCCGTCACTCAGGCGGGCCACCCCAGGGCCCTGCCCTGCTGGCCAGAAATATCCCACGCGGAGCAGCTGAAGCAGATGGCAGCAAACCAGCAGCAGCCGAGCTCTCTGCTCCATCACCACCACCAGACACCACCTGCAGGATTGAACAACTGGGCTCCTGCCATGAGCAGCCACTCCTCCAACAACGCCTTCCCCCAGGACAAGGTCTCCAGCTCGGCAGCGCTTAGCCAGCAGAGGATCGTCTCTCAGAGTAAAGGGATCAACAACTGCCTCTTCAAGTCAAATGGCCACACCGGCTCCCATCATTTGGACATGAAGGGTCTCAGCACAAAGCCCACGTTGCATTTCAGCCCCAAAGCACCCCATTCCGCCAGCCAGCCGATGCCCGTCATGGCAAGCTCGGTGAACAAGACTTCAGCCCAGCAGCAACAGTCGCCATCGACTGGCCAGAATCAGCCACATCCAGCTCTCCACTTCCAGAACCAACAGATCTCCACATCAGGGGCTCTTTGCCTGCAACCCAAGCCGGTTCCCGCAGGGCTGCCGTTCAAACTGTCACAACAGCGACAGGTAAGGACTCTGTCATATTACTTCACACAAGATTGCTCTTCGGTGAACACGTTGTATCTCTAAATGTTTTGGGAACAAATGGTCTTGGGCTTAGGTTGATGACTGGGCAGTTTTGATCATACTGTAAAGGAGCATGGGAACCAACTGTACGGTAAACATTCACCAAAACTGTAGTAGCAAGGTCTTCAAGTGACATATACAGTATCTACTTTCATGTTCAACCCTGTCGCCTACAAAAATATGGTCCAATACAACTTAACAGCATTCCCAATGACGTAAGGGAAATGTATTTTTAAATCATTTTAAACGAGTGGTGAAATGAAACAAAACTACTTGGGTTATGTTTAGGCAGCAAAAATACTTTGTTATGATTAAAAATAATTATGGTTTGATGTAAAATAAGTTTGTTATTTAAGTTACGGATTATGGATAAATTAGAATAAGTAAATGTTGACTTGTGGTTTAACACGGAACACGAACATCGGTCTCCTGGGTAAAGATCCTGTGCATGTTTGACCCACCTATCCACCTCCCTACAGAGGTTAGGAGTAGAGATGTATTTGTAATGAATTTAAAAAACAAACGTAATCCGGGAGAAAATATGTTTCCCTCAAAATGTAATTGACAAAGCAGTTTTGTTGTATGGAAAGGTATATTCTCTATTAAAGATGAGATTAGGCATTAGTTTAGCTAAGTGGCAATCACCATAATCTATATACAGTGCCCCAAAGGGCCTTTACCTAAATGTACAAATTGTATTCAGCAGATGTTGAATGACTGGCTTGTGTATTTTCCAACAGTCTATTTACAAAGTAAATAATCTCACTTTCTAGAATAAAGTCTAGTAACAGTCAAGCTGTTGTCCTCCTGATCAGCTGCTTTTCTCAGTTTGCTGACATCAGCCAAGTTGCTGTCTGCAACAGCAATACTGCAGTGCTGTTTGTTTTGTGACTTATCTCCATTGTTCTCGCTGCTCGACTGCCTTTTGCTGTTGTGACTCCCTTGAATATGTATTTCCCCTGAAAGTGTTTTGACGATGACACAGATTGCCAGAGCATGGTAGATTAACATGCAGGACTTCTAATTTCACTGCTTGTCATGGTGGCTCCCCGGCAGGCCACAGATACGCACAGTGGGATTTGCTAATTGGAGGTTGTTGGCTCCAAGGGACAAGTGGTGGAAAATGACAGTAATCTGCTTAGCCCGGTGCCGGAGGTTGAATCACTGATTTGTTATGATTGGGGAGATTTAGACCGTCCCCTCTTTCATTTTTTTGCTCGAACAGTATCTGTAGCTGTCTTTGTGTGAAATGATAATGCGAGCCACACAAGAGAGCTCTCATAACCTCTACAGATGAAGGGAAACGCTTGAGTGACTTGGAGAGGGTGGGAGGAGGGAGAGAGGGAGGGAGGGAGTTACTCATGACATGAAAGTAAACAGGATAGGGTGACAAATTCATCATCGCATATGGGTGAAACGGAACCCGTTTTACCACTTTACTGTACCAGGGAGACATCTCCACTTTAAACAGAACATAATGCTGCGCATGTTCATGGGCTGTCTTAAAACTTCCTTTAAAATATTCACGTTATCAGAAGCTTTATATGAACTAGGTTGAAGTATATGGAATCTTTCAAATTTGTGAATGATGTTAAAAAGTAAACAATTTTCTGTAAACATACAGCACATTTACTGTGTTAAATGTGTCCATTGTAGTAAAAGTGCATTATTATTAGTTTCTTATTGGTGTCGGCATTGGTGATGATCAGTAATAATATTGTTGTGGTTCTAAACATTAATTTAGCACATTTGAAACATAAATTCTAAGCAGTAAAAACCATTAATAATCAGAAATGACAGTTGTGAGAAAGGAGGAGACGAGGCCGAAAGTCAAATAATGAAAAGGCCTTAAATGGATTTTGATAAATTATTTTAAAAAGCAAACTCTTTTTTTTTTTTGCTAAAGCCCAGAGCTACTGAAAGTAAAAGCCCAGTCACCTTTGGTCTTTAAAATGCTGAGGACATGCAACTGTGCTCAAGTTCATAGCGGGTAAGGCTTGTGGTGAGACAACTTTCCCAAGGATGCTGTGTATTAATGTGCCGTTTGTTTGAACACATACCTGCAAACATGATGCTAGGGTTAGGATTGCGGACATATTGTGAAGAAAGAAACAAGAGCCACCGTATAGTTTTAGAAACCGATAATGGTGTTTGTCTTTTGCAGTCCGCATGGAAAGGGTTAAACGTCTAGCTAATGAGGAGGGGACTACTCACAGAGGAGAAGAGTCTCTTCCCACAGTGAATTGAATTAGTAATGCCAGAGAAATAAAGGTCCTGAAAGAGTGCCTTGATCCCCTGCGTAACACTAGCAACTAGCAGTGGGCTTCCTCCCACTGAGTGGAGCTGAGGACCTGTTTTTAAAACAGTCAGAGATGCGATAGCTTTGGTGCTTGCTTCTTACCGTTTTAATAATCGGTTTGCTGAGTCAAACATGACAGAATTCAAATCCACCAGCACTCTGCAGCTCCCCAGCTATGAGGTTACACACAAGAACAAGGATGAATACGTTCTGTGGCAGCTTACGGTAGAGGACACTAATGCATCATGAAGCTTGAGTTACTGTGGTCGGCTGTCGATGCCGTTCCAAGGACAACATGTAGCTTGTCACGTTAGTGTTGTAGCCGTGTTGTGTGTTTAAGCTACAGATGTGTTCATGACAGTGTAAACAGTGACAGACAGTCCTGGTGTAGTGACACTTACTACATGTCTTTGTTATTAATTATGTCTGAAATAAAATAGATTTTGAATTGCAGAACGCTTATTGGTTTCCGCCCCATTTTCAAAAGAAATCTTTATGGAATTTTCTGCAAACTAAATGCAACACTAGCGGTCCATACAGGTGAAGAAAGTGCTTTTTTAGGGAAGTAGTTGAACATAAAGCGTTTACTGATGGGTGTTTAATATTTATGCATTTCATTTGAGCTATTTAGTTCTATAATTGTAAGCACCTGAGCCATAAGTTGAGTTATAAAACGAGTTGAAACTTTTTGTATATTTGACTTCCAATCCTTTTATAGTATTACCCTAATGTATGTTTGATTACATAAATATTCATGTACATAAAAGAGTGACTTGTACTTCTGCTGAGCATAACACGGCACTGTTAGATCAGGTGAGGACAGACACTTGGCAGCAATTTCATGATATTAGCGATTAGCTTCAGCTAATACAGATTTCCATTCAAATATCACACAGGAGCTTGCACTTTGCTTTCTTCTTTACTTGGAATGTAGAACCCCAAATTACAACTTCAACTTTAAGGAATACTTCACTTTGTATATCAACTACTCACCCCGTGTTAAATTCTTGAAGAAAACTGTTTTTCTCACATGCCTCAACCGGTGAATGGAGAATGACCAAAAAAAAACAGAAACGTCTTGATGAATTGAAGTAAGTGGGGCCCGCTTTTAACAACGGCAAAACTATGTAAAAACATCCGTTTACAAACTCTCGCATAACTTGTGCAGTATAATCCGAGTCGTGTGCTCACTACGTCCCAAACTAATTGCCTTTTCATTCAAACCTTCCTATTTAAAACACTTCGGACTCGTCCGGACGAGCGCCGCGCCTGCGCAAGCGTGAGACTGTTTATGCAGTGTGTTTTTAAATAGCAAGGTTTCAGCAAAAAAAGCTTGGGAATTAGTGAGCGTAAGACTGGATGAACGAGACTTGGATTATACTGCACGAGTTGTGTGAGAATATTGCATTTGTTATTTCATCAAGACTTTGGGTGAGTAATTCCTCGACAAATGGTCATTCTGTAGATGAAGCGTTCCTTTTAAGACTTTGCCCGAAGTAAATAATGACTCCTGAGCTTTTGTTGGTGATCTTGTGGCACCGCACATCCCTCAGTAAGGATAAGAGTGGGGCCACTGGGGTTGAGCCTACCAGGTCACTCTGGCAGTGCTGTGAAGGGAGTACTTGTTTCCTAGGAAAGGGAGCAGCGGCCAAGTCCAGATGCCGAGGTGCTCCCCGGGGACAGCGTCCTGAGTCCAGACTGGCGGAAGTGCACTGTGAGAGCCGGCAAGGCTGGGCCTGGATCACTGTCGGCTGCCTGCACTGCCGCAGGATGGGAGACTAAATCACTCCGCTCCTTCTCTGAGGCCTGAGCCACATGTGGTGTTCATTAACAACAAGCTTGTGAAGAATGAGAGGGGGGAAAAAAACATGGAAAACAGCTTCATGACACATCGGGATGACGGAGAGGATTACTCAATTGTACATGCTCAAACACCCCTCGTTGGGGTTTTTCTTACAACAAAGATGGAATAAGCCCTCTCCAGTACATCTCTGCAGGGAAAATGTATGTGATGGTCACAATTTCCCACAGTCTCGATAACTGGATACAGTGAATCAAAGCCAGTGACCGCTTTCTAGCGTAACAGGAGAAACCACTATTGTGATGTTTTAGACCCTGTGTAACCTCATTGCCATGCTTGGTTTGCTGTCTGGGTTGAACCTGGCAAGAAAGTGAGTATTCGCTCATGTGGCAATGGCTTGTGACTCCTGATGAGTTTCAACTTCCCTCGTTCTCGAACCCTGTCTTGTTAGTTCTCCAAATTTCAGCCCCATTCATTATTATTCTCACACATACACAAACTTCCCTCTATTTCGTTTCTGTTTTTCTCTCTGCGACCACAAAGTCACCACCCTGTCGGGATTCATCCTCTGCATCTGTCTAAGTAATAGCTTCTGCTAAATGCACCGTTGGATTTCTAATCCATTTCACCCTGGGAAACATTTTAAGTCAACACAATGACTGACATTGTATACACACAGCGTGTGTTGACTCGCGTTTGGTGCACATTAACCTCCTTCATGACAACACACTTGGTTGAAGCTTGAGCGTAGTGAGAGTGTCCTTGTGTCCACAAGAAAGGTTTTACTTGGAGCTCTTGAATGGTCTGACCAGCTGCCTGAAAAAAGCTAAGAAAAATATGCACTACAGGGACGTATAACATCTCAAACACCGTGATCGGGAAAGTGTATCTGCAAAAGCGTAGGCTCAGACTTAAAAGAAAAAGCTAGTAGAACTTAATTTCGTTTTGAGTGCTGCCAACTACAACATTTTAATCTGTGATAGTGTCAGGAGCCAAATGGGTTTCTAGTGGATGGAATGCCTCGTTGCCAAACGCAACACAGTGATCAGTAAAGGAGAGCTTATTAAATGGAGGTAGTCATGGTGCTGACGCTTAACTCGCCATTGGCACACATTTCCTGCTGTCTCAGGGATTCTTTCCACTCTCTTTAGACACAATTATCAAGGGAGAAGCAGGCCCTGAGGAGAGCTTGTGTGCCCCCCTTCCCGAAAAATGCCTCTTTCAAAGTCTCCCTTTTTCATCTGCAGAGGGAGTAGCCTTGACCACATTCTGGAGGTTGAATAGCATCTTTGACCCAGATCTATGATGCCTTGTAGAGTTCTGCCCTCTAGTGGTCAAGACACATTGTTGCGTTCTTTTGGTTTTGTGTTTTTCGAAAACAGCTTTCATAGCACTTGACTCCAAACTGCAAGTATTCAGCAGAGAAGATGAATTCCTAAATAAAAAGGTCTACTGATACGAGTATTAAACCATCATTTGTCTCTTCTTCTCAGGGTGTTCCTCCTGTTCCGAGGCTGCCCACCAATGGAAACTTAGGAGTCATGTCAACCCAGTCGCAGCCCCGGGTCCCGGCCCCCAACAACCAGCAAAAGGGCCCAGCCAAAACTCAGGCCATGCAGAGGCAGCTTAATCAACAACAGCACACCATCAGCAATTCAGTAAGCTACTTCTTAAAATCATACAGCTTTCACCAATTAGTAAGCAGCTCAGCCTTTGTGAGAATTTGGTACAGTTGATTAATCACGCAATCTGTATTCACAACTTTGTGTTTCCTGTTAAGGACAAAGACAATGCGCACGATCAGTTCAATCGTCATCTCACAAGACCGCCGCCTGATTACAAGCAGTCAAGAGGGATGGGAGTTCAGCAGGGAAACATCTTCACAGGTACTGCACAGTTCTGATGAGTCAAAAATGCTTGAAATGCTGACGAGGGGGCCACTGTAATCATTTCTTTCTTGATATCTCTCTAGGTCAAAATTCCTCCCAGTCTTCCAGCAATGGCCCTGAGAATGACATACAGTCCATGTCTTGTCACCTCCCAAGTGGGCCTGGTTCAAAGATGAGTCTGTCGGACCGCAGATTCGGTATTGCGACCGACTGTCGTCCGACTTCTTGTATCGGCCAATTCCAGCAGCATAACAATCAGAATCAAATTGGACTAAATCTAAATAAATCTAGGTTCCTGGGTCCGAACACTCATGGAAATTCTTTTGGGATGAACAATGTAGCAGGTGTACAACACCCAAGAACCACAGCTGACCTGCATTCCTCGGGGGTACCAGGACAGGGTCTTGGAGGCTTGATGAAAAATGTCAACATGGGCTGGGGCTCGGCCAACAAGCAAGTGACAACTGGACTTGGTGTTAGGCGGCTACCCAATCCACTTCAGTCTCAGGGTGCGCAGCTGGACATGCCAAACCTCCCATACCAACAGAGGATCATAGGCCCTCCCAACCAGGTAGCACCAGACATTGGGATGCTCCCTCTTAACCCTTCGATAAGAGACACAGGCCCAATGATGGGATCTCCATCAGCAGTGGGGAACCTGAACCAGGCCTCTCCTGAACAGAGGGTACCAGCAGGCCACTTTGCAGAGCCCAGTCCCAGCAGCTACCAGAATAACCGAGCCAGCAGACTGACCTTTGACTTCCTCCCCGAGGGCGATAACACAGTTCCAGGGATCAACACAGACTCAGACTTCATAGACTCTCTGCTCAAGTCTGGCTCTGGGAATGACGATTGGATGAAAGATATAAATTTGGATGAGATTCTGGGCAGTCACTCTTGAATTTGCGTCACATATTGCTAAAGATCAAGCCGCTGCTCACCGTATAGAGGTTATGGATGAAAAGGTGTAAGCAGAAACATTTGTAAATAATGTTAAAATGGAATTTTATAAACTCATATTTGTTATCCAACTATAGTGTTTTGTATTGTATTTACTGTGAAATGAATTTGTCTTCTGTCCGTAGTACTCTGCATATTTTATTCCTGGTATATTGGCCAAGAAACTACCTTTCTTTGCGGTCACTGTTTCTGTGGTGTGTTTGTCATACTCATGCTGTACTGCTGTATAGGATCAAATACCAAATTCACACTGTGGAAAGAAAACATCGCTGTGTTGCTTTTCAAGTTCTTGTTGATAATCCAAGTTAAGTTTCTAAATCTGCATCCACTATATAGCATGATATGGTATTTACCTTCAGACGTTTTGCTACCATACAATACAGAGAATCTTGCCACAACAAATGTTTTCTTACTTATTTGGTCAAGCTTTTTCATCTGTGGTAGTTTTTGATGCAACTTAAGTAGTGTAACTATTCTTTTTTTCTTCATGTGATATTTAATAATTATTGGGATAGTAATGTGACATTATGATCATGAACATACATGTAATTAATAAAATTGATTTCAATAAATGAATAAATAAAAAGTGCTGTTTTGGAGCCCTATTTAAATGATATGAAGTGCATGGTGCAAGAGCATTTTTGGCGTTTCCAACTCTCCTTTTTCTAGTTAAACGCCACAATCTGGGCCAAACATATATATTTTTAGTCTCTTAATTAGTCATATGTGTGTTTTGGGTACAACACAAAGTAAACCAATTTCAGTGTCATCTTCCCGTTAGAAGCACATTGATCTTTTACTTGCGGGTTCGGTCAAATTGGAGAAGCGAGCAGTTTTATGCAGGCAAACTGTTGTTTTTAAAAGATGAAACTAAACAAATATGAATTGAAGTAGAACATTTTGTCAAAAACATGAAGAGAATTTTGGAAATGATTACATCCATCTTTTTATCAATACATTTTGACTTTCCATTTCTGTTAAAGCTCTGGAGTTAATAGATCATATTAGACCACATGAGTGGAAACAATCCTGCACTTCCACCACAGCAATGTAATTCTGCAAATAATATTATACTAATGATATTGGTGTAGCCTTATCTTTATCTGCAACTGTGCAGAAATACCGCTTTTACAGTTTTTTTCAACTTCCGACACTAAAAGATGCACGTTTTCTGCTTGGAGACCTATTTGCAACTTAACATGCCACTTTTTTTAAACAGACTGAACACAATTCTAAACATAAGACACAGGAATCTGACATTACTCTTTCAAAACACTGCCATTCAAAATGCCACACCCATAGACCAATTGGCTAATAACGTGCCATCTGACCAAGCAATGTATTGCTCGTCAATCAGGGTGTAAGCACTTCAAAACGATACCACAGGTGGATACCGGTTCACACCAACGATGGAAACCTACAACTGCAGCAGGAAGCAGTTAGCAATTGAATGTACGTAACTAATTCATGATTTCTGTTTTTGCTGTGTTTATGCACTATTCTATTTAGAGGATGTTTTGTTCTGCTTTTCGGAGCAAAATGCACTTCACTCAATATCTGTAAAATGTCAATTACAGACTATCATTAGAAAAGTAATTAGTAAAAGTGTTTTAGATTGAGCATGGCAGTGTGAAACTGGTTCAAACTGAATCAGAGTGCGAACCATATGTGTGCCATATGGGGACACAATTGGGTTTACTTTTTATATATTTTTATATAGTTTTGAGTGACGTTTTTAATGTTTTCAAAAGATCATACGTGTTCTGCTACTTATGTGTGTGGATTGTGTGAAGCGATGAGCCCAGCTTTCAAAATCGTGCTTAAACAATCGTAAAAAAAACTATGAAGAATGAATAGACCTGCAAGAAAGATGTGCTGCATTCAAATGTTGATTCAGAATGACCCAATCAAAGAGTCTATCACTACCCTAGACTTGTTTTTAATGATTAGTTCCATATGCTGTTTACTGATTGGAATGACAGTTGCTTTGCAACGGTATGCGGTGCAAAGACCTACTGTTCTTTAATGGAGAATAACACAAAGATCTTCGACTAGAGAAACTCCTCTCCTCGCTATTTGTTTTACTGGCTTCATGGTTCACGGCTTGTTACCAGACTCAATGCTGTCTGTTCTCTTAGTGCCAGTCATTAAAAACAAAGCTGGTAAAATATGTAGCCTAGAGAATTACAGGCCCATTGCTTTGGCCAGCGTACTGTCAAAAGTCCTGGAGAGAATCCTGCTGTACAGAATACAGGACTTCATCACCTCCACAGAACCAGTTCGGCTTCAAAGCCAAACATGGCACTGACTTGTGTATATATGCCTTAAAGGAAACTGTAAACAAATACAGGTCAAAACTCATCACTTCTTATGTGTTTTATTGATGCCTCCAAAGCTTTTGATCGTGTTAATTATAGTAAATTCTTTTTTAAACTGAGCCAAAGAGGTGTCCCCACATACATTGTGAGAATTCTGGCTTACTGGTATGCGCACCAGAGTATGCAAGTAAAATGGGGTAAAAGTGTGTCAGCCCCATTTGGGGTTAGCAATGGTGTCAGACAAGTTCTGTTTAATCTGTATATTGATGATCTCTCCAAGCAACTGAAAGCCTGTAATACTGGTGCATGATTGGAAATACTCTGGTTAATCACATCATGTATGCAGATGATCTGGTGATCTTTAGTCCTTCTAGCGCTGGTCTTCAGCAGCTCCTCACTATATGTACTGTGTGAACATGACATCAAATACAGCGCCAGTAAGAGTGCTATCCTGATCTGTAGAACTAAAGAGGACAAATGTCTAAACTTCCCTGACTTCAAATTGTCTGACAATAATCTTGGTGTCTGTAGTGAAGTCAAATATCTTGGTCATTTTTTAACAGAACACATGACTGATGATAACGACATTTACAGGCAATGTCGTATGATGTCTGCACAAGCAAACAGTCTCTCACGCAAGTTTGGTCTGTGTACAGATGGAGTGAAGAAGTCTCTGTTCAGAGCATATTGTACTCCACTCTACACTGCACACTTGTGGTCAAACTACAAAAAGAGTCTACAGAGACTTCAAGTAGCGTACAATGACGCCATGAGAATACTTTTAAAGAGACAAAGATGGAGTAGTGCCAGTGAAATGTTTGTGGCTGCACGAGTCAACACTTTCCAAACAGTTTTAAGAAATCTCATGTACAAATTCATCTGTAGACTGAATGACTCTGTAAATGGGATCATACTTGTTTTAACCAACATAAGGTTTAGCACCACACGCTACCAGTCCCAGCTGTGGCGACATTGGTACAGCTGTCTCTTTGTAAGGCATTGCTAGGCCGATGTACTTTTATTGTTTGCGTCTGTCTTTTTATGTATCTGTCTGTATGGACCCCGAGTCTGAAATAAAGTCTATCTATCTATCTAAACACTTAGGTAAGAGATGAATGTTATGGAGGCTCGTCCAGCTTTGTTGGAGTTAAAGGAAAACAATTTTCCGCAGCATCATTGTTAAGGGCATATCTCACTTGTTTGGATTTTTTTATATAGTTTTTTTTCTCTCTCATTCGTTGTATCCTTGCCCTCCATTTTAGTAGGTCAAGCCTGCTAAGAGACTACAATACCCTTGAGTGTGATCTTTTGTCAGGGAAACACAGATGTTTTGCATCGGGGCTAATTGGAAACGCTGCACCTAAAGTGAGCCTTTGTTCTGTTTGTCTTGAGTGCATGAAGAAGGTCGATGACCACAAACTTGTTTGTTATGAAAGAGAGCACAAGAAAAAAAGAAGTATGTTTTTGTATCCACTTGTGATTGTCCTTCCAGCACCTATACGCCTCTCAGCCAGGTGAGCATGCAGTTGACACAACATGACAAAGACATTGATTGCGTTACATTGCCAAAATCACATGCCCCACCAAACGGCACATTCTAGTAAAAATGCCAATCTTTACATTTCAGTGACGACTTGAAAATTGATTTAGTGAGCCTAAATTCGTAAGCTATTTCATCTGCCAATGATGCGTTTTATTTAGTGGGTTTTTTTTTTGTATAAAGTTTTCTATGACTTTTTTCGACCTGCTGTACTATGACTTTTTTTCTGCCTTTTTTTTCAACGTACTATACATGAATTTTTTCAAAATACTATAACTTTTTCCTACATACTTTGTTTTTATGGCTATTTTTAACATACTAACTTTTTCCGACAAACTATACTATGACCCTTTTTTTACAATACACTATACCATGACTCTTTTTGACAGACTTATGTTTTTTTAACATATTATACTATGACTTTTTAATGATTTTTTTTGCAGAAACTCATTCGATATTATTTTTGGCAGAATATACTATGACTTTTTTACAGTGGTGTATAGTAACGAAGTAGAAATACTTCGTTACTACTTAAGTCGTTTTTTTGGATATCTGTACTTTACTACTTATATTTCTGTTTACTTTTACTTTTACTTCACTACATTTTGCAAAGAAAACTGATACTTTTACTCGCTACAAAATCAAATCTATCTTTAGAAACAAAATGAATCATGAGAGCAGCGTCGGGGACTGTGGTGGAACACAGACTGCAAGCAAGCAGGTTTGGTGAATCAGTGGTCCGAGCTTGCAAGTTAAATCAATGGTTAAATCACGTTAATGCGCAAACAAGTGCTCTCAAAGCCGCGGTGTTTTGATTCCAGTGATGCCCAGGATGCTACATGCTATAAGCTAGCGGGCGACTACCTGAGTAGAATTCCACACAGGACGGGTGGGATGAGGAGAGGTGGATGGGTCAAACAAACACTGGTGTTTCCTCCAGGAGGCCGCAGTTTGTGCCGTGTGTGAAACGAGAAGCCAATGTTGATTTATTTGTGACGTAACTTCCGTACTTAAGCAACGCCACTTCCGTAGATATTTTAACACAAACCACCACCATTCTAATACAATGTAACTTCTTGACATTCTAATACAATGTAGCTTCTTGACATTCCAATACAATGTAGCTTCTTGACATTCTAGAATTGTCTTCTGAAGATGAACAGGACATTTTTCAGTTTCAAGTAATGACTGGGTTACTTTCGCTGCTGCTTTAGTATTGATCATGTTTTGATATTTGAGTCATGTTGTGGATGATCAGATGGCGTTATGATGGTAGCAGTCGCCCAATTGCAGATTCAGCTTGAGCAAAACCTTTATTGTGTTCAAATCAGGCCCATAGGAGTTTACAAGGCAGGTGTCCTTTCTCAAAACACCGACCTGATCATCAAGTGGATATTTTTTGCTGAACATAATATCATGCATTGGTCCTCTATATCCTCTCTAGTCTAATGAGCAGACTTATAAACGCACTGTTACAACTCCTTCATAGTGTCATATTGCTTTTCGGAGAATTATGATGATAAGTTCATCGTAGATGCAAAAGTATACTTATGTACAATATATTATGTTGAACATTGTTGCTCCTGGATGGATCACAGCTGACCCAATTATGTTCAACACAGCTCCATGTCCTTGGTCATGGTGGCCACAGCACTTAAAAGAATAAACTTCATCATTCTCAAAATTCTGACCCTTTGCTTTTTTATTAACAGCATTTACTTGTACTTTTACTTTCAATACTTAAGTACATTTAATATCAGAAAATTACTTTTGTACTTAAGTACAATAAATATCAGATACTTTAAGACTTTTACTCAAGTAGTATTCTAATAGCTGACTTTTACGAGAGTCATTTTCCAGTAAGGTATCTTTACTTTTACTCAAGTATGGCTTTTGGGTACTTTATACACCACTGCTTTTTTATGACTTTTTTCGACAAACTATACTACGACTTTTTTTGACACACTATACTTTGACTTTTTTTGACATGCTATACTATGACTTTTTTCGACATGCTATACTACGACTTTTTTTGACACACTATACTTTGACTTTTTTTGACATGCTATACTATGACTTTTTTCGACATGCTATACTATGACTTTTTTCGACATGCTATACTATGACTTTTTTCGACATGCTATACTATGACTTTTTTCGACATGCTATACTATGACTTTTTCAACATACTGACTTTTGCCGACAAACTATACTTTGAAGTTTCTGACGTACCATGCTATGACTTCATTATTTTTTTTGATACACTGACTTTCTTAGACATACTTTACTATCACTTTTTTGAAAATACTACATGACCTTTTCATGACGGTCTTCAAAACATTACGTTTTTTCGACATACAATATTATGACTTTTTCAACAAATTTATAGTATGACTTTTTTATGAATTTTAGGACATAAAATACAGTGACTTTTTTATTTTTCCAAATCCTGTTGAGACATAAATCCTCTAATCCTTGATATATTCTTCAGGTGATAGTCGGCTGATTATGTAGGTGGCGGTATGCAGTTGTGGTTGGTTTGTGATCCAATAAAGACACAGCTGAAGAAGAAGACTAATCAACACATCAATTGGATACATCCTGAGTTCAATAGGCTTCGGCTAGCGACAACAACTACTCCTTTGAATGCGGATAAGTAATCAATCACTTAGGACATTTCTTTATTAATATTATGAACTCACTACAGAAGCCCCCGTTGTTCCAGGCTGGATTATAGAGCTTCTAAGAGGGTATAGTATGTATAGTACGTATAGTATGACAAAAAAAGTATAAAAATGGCACAGTATAGTAAGTCGAATAAATTCATAAAAAGTCAAAGTATAGTATGATGAAAAAAGGCATGGTATGTAATGCTGAAAAAAAGTCTTTATATAATGGTAAAGTAAGTAAAACAAGTCTTAGTATGGAGAATAGTCATAAACACGTAAAAGTATAGGTTGTCTAAAGTATAGTACTATAGTGTGTTGAATAAGATCATAACATAGTATGTCGAAAAGATGTCATAAAAACGCATAGTAAGTTGAATAGTCATAAATTCATAGTATAGGATGTCGAAAATATTCAATAAAGCCATATAGTATGACGAAAAATGTATAAAAATGGCATAGTATAGCAATTTGAATACATGCATAAGAAGTCATAGTAGGTCTATAGTATGTCTACAAAAGTCATAAAAAGTCAACATAGTATGCCAAAAAAAGTCATAGAGTAATAGCATCGTAAAAGTGATGGTATAGTATGATGAACAGAGTAATGAAAAAGCATTAGTATAGTATGTCGAAAAAAACTCATAGTATAGTTTGACCAAAAAACTCATGAAACTCATAGTTCAGTATGAAAAAAGGTGTAGTCTAGTAAGTCGAAAAAAGTCCAAAATAAATCATACCTCTGTGCATGTTGGGGGTACTGGCAGGAGGCCAGCTTACACGGCCATCGGACAACGCGCCCAAATTATGTATTGCAAATACCAAACCGCATCATGTAAATCGGATGCTGTTTGTCACATAACGCTGACTTCCTGTTGCGCTATGACTGAGGGAAAATTGGCTTGTAGACATCCTCAGGTATGACTGTTATCAGGCATGGCAAGTTTGGGGCAGATTTGAGCAAGTCCAGTTGAAATATATGAGCTTTTTGTTTAATGGTGAATCATGTACGCTACTGCTTCACCATTCCATCAAATGTACATTTTTTGATAACTTTTAATCACAAAGGTCTATTAGGTCTATATGTACTTACAAACCTTCATACATTTAGGTGAAATGAGCATGATAAAGCCCCCAAAAAGCCAATTCCTTTGGCAGAAGATGATGAAACGTTTCAGTTTCAATAGGGCCTTCGCAGAGATATAGATATACAGCTATATATATATATCAAAAGACAACATACTGCATGAGCCAAGACTAATGTTAATTTGCTTAAAATAGATGTGATTTACTCACATGCACCATATAAGGGCGTGTTTGCATTAACTGAGAAGATGCAGGTTTTTATTCTATTGCAAGTAGGTCATACATTTAATGTACAATACTTCAAAATGACGAGTTCCTGTATCTCCATGAGCACAATACAAGCTTAAAGGGTAGGTACAGATATTTAGAATTCATTTTTGAAATACGATCAAATACAATGCCACACAAGAAAAATATTACCACAAAAGTATATACTTTATTTCAGGCCAATTTCAAAGTATCATATGAAGCGAGATATAATGTAACAGAATTTATTGTTCTAAAACACATGCACATATCTATCGAAAAAAAGAAAAGAACAGATCATGACTGAATATAAATTCATTTCATGTGCATTTAGAAAACTCTAAATACAAAATCCTTTAACTTGTGTGATTAGTTCTACTGCTACAATGACAGTCAACAGCTAATACGCTCAGACAATTACACACTAAGTAAGCATAAAATCAGGTTTGTGTGACAAAATGCGGCATTGCATCAAAATGAAAACCGTAGCCGTGCAATACAAGCACTGTAGTGTACCACTCGTTTTAGTTGCATTGTTCTCACCAACACTGTTTATCCATCTTAAATTCATCAACACATGATTTAATGATCAATAAAATCCAAACTAAAAAGAGGTTTCTCACACAGAATAAAAAAAAATTTCGTGATCTCTGATCTAAAAACAAAAACAATATTGTTCCATCAAGTTAATGCCGCCAACTATTTATTGGCAACAGAATCAGTGTGACACCCTCCAAGGACTCAAACCAAGGGCATGCACAGCAAGCTGACTATTCAAAGGTTACTGCTGCAGTCATGCAAAGATGTAGTCGTGGTGTAAACATCAAAATAACGTGATCATGAGAGAATTGCCAGTGTGTTTGTCTCCACTGCAGCTGTGAGCAGTTTCCTACTCAGAGATAATGTAAACATGTGAGCGCTTATAGAAGAATCACTTACTGCTCTGTTCTGAAACCTCGTCCTTAAATCTCAGGGTTAGTCACTCAAAACAACCATCTTGCCAAAAAAAAAAAAAAGAAAATCATAAGAATCTCTCAGCTAGACCTATTCATAGACATTTCCATTAACACTTTAAACCTACATCATTTTCTCATTAGCTTATACAGTGTGTTCAGAGGCTGATTTACAAATCATACTGGTTCTGGACTCTGTGAAAATGGAAGCAAAATTAAGTGTTAGCGTCATTACAAAAAAAAACATCTTTGGAATCTGCCACAACAATTCCTGACTGAGATATCAACTGATTGTTTCTTAATTATTTCACACACACAAAAAAAAATAAAAAATCAACAATCCGCGTAACTCACCACCGTCAGTCAAACCCTGGCCTTCTACACTACCCCTCAACATGGCTCTCAAACCTGCTTCAACTTGTCCTAGCTGTAGTCTATATAAACCCCTCATTTCAACACACGTAGCGTCGCGCAGAGTTGTTCCGCTCCGCCTTTAGGAAGACTGTTGTAACTTTTGTATACTGTACATATGTCAAAAGGTTCAATTGATCAAAGAGCTGTAGTTTCTGTTTTTGCCAAAGAGATCTACCTTTTTGGTTACGGTTTAGGAAAGATAGTAAAAGCTGCATGTCATCATCAAAAAAACAAAAACATTAACACTAATATGTATAACGTAAAGCAGTGAATCAGCTAAATGGTTAAAAGAAAAAGCCCAAACTGAATCATTCTGAGTCTTGGCAGACTTCATCCTGGTGAAGTGGTGTGCTGTGAAAACAGTTGACCCCATTAAAAAAAAAATAAAAAGTATTAATTAATCTATGAAAGACATTAAAAACAAGCAAAATGCCATTTGATCAAAGCTATCATACATATATGTAGTAACCTAAAAACAAAAGGATACTAAAAAAGATAAAACAAAGAATGACTCATGATTTAGGCTTGGATAAGACTGATACTTAGAAGCTTGGGTTTAAAAAATAAAATAAAAGCAGAAATCCCTAAATCCCCTTTGTGTTTATAAAACAAAAATACAATTGTGATTATTGAACATTAGATAGAGGAAAGTGTGGCTGATGTGAGCGAACACAGCCCAATGCTTATTGCTGCATTACAGAAACTTAGTAATTGTTCATGTTGCTCGCGTCTCAAAAAAATACTACTGAAGGCACTTGATCTATCAAAGGTTTAACTTAGACTTGCTGGCACAGCCAAGCAGCAATGTAGTCGGTCCCCAGGCTTCACATTACCTTTACTCCAAATCAGTATTGTTCTTTATGCTTCAAATACATCATTTTTGGTTTCTCAGGTTCGTTGAAAACAAACTATAAAAAAAAAAAAGGATAAAAACGTACAAGGCCAAATATAAAGCTATATAAGCTAGATGCAATAGTCCCAAACGCAGTTAAGTAGTGCTGCTTCATGCTATATTGCAAGAATAAAAGAGGCACCAGCGACTTCAGACGACAACTGATGATGGCAGTCCTTGCAGAAGAGTTCATGCAGCCCACCCAGCTCAGCTTTGAGGAGAGACCAGGGGAAGGAACGACCCCTAGATTCACTGACAGATCTGTGAAAGATTTGGGGACCCTTGCGTTATTGTCTGTTCATGGGCCAGCCTTGAAGACGCAGACAAAATAAAGAGATAACACACCAGTGAAAAGAAAAGAACAATACTGCCTCAAAAGAGGTTGGCCTTACATGCCGAGACAGAAACCGAAGTCCGGAGAGGCTCGCTGAAACGTCTTGTCAAAGCATCTATGGCTCCTTCACAGATAAGAGCAGGCAGCAGTTTAAAGTGTGGGGCGAGGAGTGAGCAGCGTCCTGCTCGGATCTTCTATAACCACGTGAGGAAGCTCTCCTTGTCGATCTTGGTAGCCGCCAGCACCGTTTCCATGTCATTGAGGATGTCGGAGCTCAAAGCCTCCTGGAGACTGGGCATCAGCTCTTCGCCCTCCACCGCCATGCTCTCACTCTCGAGGGTGCCCAGGTCTACGTCTGTACCCGGGATGGCGTCCAGGTAGTCGGGGAAGCGGCTGGGCTGTGTTGCCATGGAGGGTGGAAGAGGGTCCCCTAATGAACAGTAAAAAAACATTTTTTAAAAGGGGGTACATCATGAAATTCTAGAGATGCCCCGATCTGGTTGTTGCAGCCTATACCATTGCTGATCCTTGAACAACCACATAGGACAATACAGAGCAGACTGGAATTTCTTTGGGAGGGAGTGGGGGGGCTGAAAAGTGTTTTTTTTAACATGTAATTATGTAAGCGTGTTCTGGTAGAAAACCCAAAATACAAGTATGAACCTGCAAATGAGTATAATATATCCCCATGATATGATTTTACTAAGCAAACTAGAGTGTTTGGAAGATCTTGTCAGCTTGGTCCATTAGTTTAGGTAATTGAAACACGTTCCTATCTTTTTGTACAGGCTGTAAATATGAGCAGCCAACTGAGGAAAAAAACAAAACAGTCACATCAGACTCCTAGTAGTAATTACGAGCAGGAGATGAGGGTGAAGACAGCTATGACGTCTGCCTCATGGTGGAAAGAAATGTGAAATATAAACGAGCCAAGACAGCCGTGTCGTTAATTTTTCAACATGGGATCAATCTGTTCTATTCAGCCGGTGTGAATGCAATGTGGCGTTACACTAAACTACGCTGGGAGAAAGAGGTGAGCACCAACTACAGGAGGTTCATCGACAGCCGTGCAAAGAGATGCTCAGAAAAGACGTTGATGTTGCTTCCAGCCTCACCTGTGTCCATCTCATCCACGCTGTTGAGGAAGTCGTCTGGAGTGCGAGGGACGCTGTAGCTGCTCATACTCAAGCCGCTGTCTGTGCTCTCGTCCCTGGAGTGGTAGGTCCCGCTGAAAATAAAGACGTCTCTGTTGTGAACTCTGCACCATCGCTCATAACATCATGATTTCCATCAAACTGAAGGGAATAAAAAAAGCTTTTTGTCTCGGGCAGAGTTTGCGGATGGCCTTGATGACTTTTACTTAACTGCTTTGAAACTGAACTACGTGAATCTAATTAACTGATCCAACAAAGCAAAAACACACTCTGTTATTAAAAGCACACAGGCTGAAAAGTAACAGTGTGGCCTCAATTCCCTCGGGGACCTTCTGCATACATCCACGCTTCAACAGTTATGTGTATTTGAACGACTGCGGTGACTAATCCCCAGCGACGCCGAGCTTCAGTATCTCGCGCTCTACGGCAGAATATAGGAAAAAGAGCAACAATGAACGGGACAGCAGAGAGACAAAGAGGCTGAGAGAGGACATTTGACAAGCCTATACTAATTAGCAGAGGAAAAATATGTAGGCAGAGTATGGCAGAGGCGGGATGAATGAGGCCATTGTGAGAGTCGGGGAGTGGAGGCGACGGGGGGAGGAGGGGAGATTAGGTCGGCCCGTCTACTGACTGAACCACATGTTCTCATGGCCTGCTTGCTATTCAGCTCTTTTCTCACTTCCTCCGCTCACAGAAGAACTGGAGCTTGAACTGCTAGGAGTGATTTCCCAGAATGCCATGGAGCAGCACTTACAGATGGGAAGAGACAGTTTTTTGTTTTCTACGTGCAGCCGTTTTCAGATCCAGTGTCGGTCCATCGGGTTTTGTGTTGTTACTAATAAAATTGTAAAATGCGTTCATCTCCACTTTGAATAAAGTGTTTTATCATATTTTTCCACACCACCGCTTAGGCTCTGCCGGCCTGTATTGCAGCAGTTGTGCACCAGGGGTCACCAGAGTGCAATGAACGCTGTCACAAAGCTGCTGGTCTGTGTGAGACATTACCATGTGAGGAGGGTTCAGCCCAGAGACTGGCCTTCTGTTTGTGCTGCTTGTGTAACTCTAGGAGCTCTCACCGGAGCTCAAACATACGTCAAGTCTGACGAGCTGAACCAGAATTGGAAGCCCTCGCCAACTGCAGCTCGGCTGTGATTGTACTGGACTCGGGGAAATGACGCTCTGCGGAGGCTACTCCTGGGTTTTGTATCAAACCAACCTGTTGAGGAATGGGTCAGAGCTGTTGGCGGTCATGGTCCGGGCATCCTGGGCCATAGGGGAGGACACGGGGTTCGTGCCGCCATCTTGATCCATACTAGTAGGCAGCTGATTCCTTATAGCGAGCTCCTGCGGACGATAAAGCACAAAAACCCCATGAGCAACACAATCGACCCCAAACCTAACCGCAGAGGCTTAATTGCACACAGCTTCATGAAAACATGTCACAACTCCCATGTGCTCCTGCTGCACTGCTATCACTGCATCAAATGTTAAATGAAGGAATTACAAACAGACTGCTGCTCTCCATTCCTCCTCCATACAGGGTGTCAAATGTTTTCTGCACATGCTCGGATCAGATAAACGGATATGAAGTCATGTTCTTTTTCACCTCCTTCCTCTGGAGGTCCTTGAACGGGAAGGTGCAGTGACTTCACCAATGTCCCCGTTTGAGATCTCATTAAACTTTTACGGGGTCGGAGACAACAACAGAGAGCCAATGGAAGGTTGTTGGTGTGGATGTAGAAACTGCTGCAGGACGCCTTAAAGGGCTTATTGGAAGCTTCTATTTTGTTGTGGTTGAGGAGAACTGGACACGACATTCTCCGAGACAAAAAAAGATGAATAAAAAGCCGTAGTTAGCCTTTTGTAAAATAAGATGTTTTTCCAGCTGTACTCGCAGCAGCGCTGGAAGGTGTTTCCTTCTCAAAACGACTACTTTTGCACAGATGTAAACAATCTGCTGTGGATTAGCAGGGGCTATGAGAGTTGTGTACTGTGGCTTCCTTTTTGAGCATGACTGAGCAGCGTCAGCACTGGACTGCCACCAGCAAGTTGCATACATCGCCGCCGGTTCTTCATCATACTTCATACCATGTGGAATCCATTTGGGTGTGGCAAGCATTGCCCCAAAGTTGAACTCCCCACACAAGCATAGCGCCTGCACACTCATGGCTCTCCTATATTTGCAAACACAGAATGGTCTTCCAAATTCAAAACTTCCCGAAAAGTTACAGAAATTTGGGGTTTACCAGAATCTAGTCAATCGCCTGATAGAGGAGCTCTTGAAATGTATACGGTCTGCTCTGCAATCCCATCATCTGTTATTTTCCATTAAGCTTTGTTTTACTGGAAAGTGAGGCTGTTGGAGGTCCGGGTAACTGTGCTGCTCATGCGTCATGATGTTTTCTTAAAGAGGTCAAAACTCCAGCAACACTTGTAGTACACAGAACAACTGGTCAAAGATTAAAGTTGTTGTGTATACTTCCAAGTGTTGCTGGAGTTTGGACCACTTCAGATGTTTTCCCTTCTCCGTGCCACCCTGGTAAGTTGCCAGAAGTTGTGCCAGAAACCCAGACTCTGCATCATAATGTTTTCCTTGCATGCACACAAACCAAGAGAAATCAGGTAGGAAGGCAGGAAATAGAAAATGCATGCACTGAAATAACCTGGTTATTATGAAACCTTTGTTTACATACACAAAGATGCAAAAAAAGAAACAAAAAAGTTAGACACCAGTTTAGGGCTTTGACACGGCTAATGAATAGAAACCAGGTTGCGTTAATTACATTTCTCTTCATCTCGTACCTCATGATGCAAACTAGATTTCTCCTTTGCGTGACATTCCAGAAAGCTGACAGTAACCAGGCTACTTAAGCTAAACCATTGCATGTGCTCTGAGGACCTTCAGTAAGGACAGTCCAAATCATCTTCTGCCAGCTTCAGCCTGGAGCACGAACACACGCAGGACACTTCCTACACGGGTGAACTTCATGGGAATGGCTTGGTAAACAAGTCACCAGCAGCACCCTCATTCATAATAACAAAGCTCTCTTCCTGGTGGTAATGACACGGCCTTGAGTAAACGACTCGGCTCCACCACCCTGTGTGGGCGGCGCAGTGACTCATCACAGTTAGGAAGTGATAAAATGAACGCGCATGACTCACGGGGGACTTCATTGCAGGGTGCTGCAACAATAAAGAGCGATCAAAGAAGCGTACACCGCCACTACCTCGGAATTTCATATTTAAAAAAGGCATACTCGGGATAAGTGCCATCACATCGATGATCTCATTTCACTCGTGAGCAGTTAGGGATCCAGTGTCCTGCTGCTACGCTGACGGACTTCCACATCCTGAAAGTATTGACCTCGAGACCCTTTGATACAAGCGAGTTGTTCCTCCATGGAGGCCGCAGCGCTTCCCAAAAGGCCTTTGAACATTTTTTTTTTTGGAAACGCTTTAACTCTCGATTCCTGACCTGTGGTCTCTGCCGAAGTAGCTCCTGTTGCTTCAGTCTCAGCCGCTCCTTCTCGATCTGCTGCAGTCTCATCTGGTTGTTGCCTCCCATGATTCCGGGAGGGAGCTGCCCTCCCTGCTTCACTGGAGCACTCTGGGAGATCCTCTGCTGGTTCAGGGCTGCAAAAGAGACAAACGGAGAGGAGTTCAAGTCTGTTGCCGCTGTAGCGTGGTGTTCATTTGAAACATTGCATTCTGTTACTACTGTATAATATGTACAGTGTTCATTTTAAACCTGGCATACAGACACTCTAAATGTATCTAAACTTTTAAAAAATAGTCAGGGGCTGCTTGATATCAAAGGAACTAGAGAGGACAAAGAGAAACTGGTGAATCCAGTATATCCGTGTCCAGATTGAGCATAGTCGATATTCTATAGAGAAACGTACAAACCGAACAGAAAAAAAATGTCTTTAGAGGCAAACAGGGGAACTCTTCTGGGTCTCAATTAAGCAGGATGGGATGTCTTTGTTTTTTTTCCATCCCCTTTCTGAGGTTCGGCCACAACGATACGAGTAGTTTTAACGATGACACGATTCAATATCGGATGTAGGTTCCCCGGTACACTTAAAAATGCACCACCGTATCCGGAACACACGCCTTTTAATGCCTGGCTGCGTAACAAGACTGACAACTTGAGCGTTTTTTGTTGACACGGTGGACTTGTAAAGGGGTGAAGCCAGTGCAGCAGGTTATGTAGGACAAGGGAAGTCTTCTACCTAGTGTGTGAAACAATCACTATTCCTGTAAGACCTGATCCCCTCCCACTCACTGACTAAGACAGGCTCTGTTACTTTCGTGCATTGCATCAGTTATGACTTATCCTTTCATTGTGCGTTTTGTTTCCTTCTTAACAGATTATACTTCAGGACTGATTGTCTCTTAACCCTGGCCTGACGGGCCTGTGTGCCAATCAGATAAATGCATTTTATAATCGATTAGGTTCTTTAAACGCTGCACCACTATCAACTTTCATTTGAACGTTCTTTCACCCGAGAAATATAATTGCGCTGTGCACTGACAAAGCTACCAGCAAGTTTACTTTATCAGAACAAATGCGTGCGTGTTGAGAAACACAGCTGCTCCCCCAGTGAAATCTTTGTTATTCTTTACTCCAGCGAGGGTGGGTCCAATAAACATGTTTTATGAAAGCAGCACAGCAATCTATGCATGCAAAGTAGGTCACACACTTTGTCACTACAGTGGGGAAAGAGAAGCAAATGCGCTTGACCACGAGGGGTGTAACAGTAATGGAACCAATGGTGAGAGCTGTTTGCTTATGCGCTTCAAGTACCAACCAAAACAAAGCCTTTGGCGGGGGGGGGGGCAATTTTCATGCGGGGCTGCCTCTCTGTGCTGTCCTGCCCGCCCCGGCACCTTTCTCATCACCATTCAATCACTGTCTGTTTACACTATCTCAGGAGCTGAATGAACCGCGGCTCAGGGCTCTCCCTGGGAAGCTCTGCAGGCCCCGCCCTGCCTGCAGTCATCCCCCTCTCCCCCTCTCCGTCCACGCTGCCTCCCCCCAACAACCCCACCCCTGCACACACACACACAGAGAGCCCTGGAGCCGCCTCAACTCTCCCACACACATATCAACTGAAGCCATGGGAGAGTGTGTTACTTCTCCCCGCTTCTTATCTCTTGCAGATACTGAGGGCGTTTGAGGCTGGAGCGCTCCACCGTCGGGGCACCATTAGCAGTTCTCAAGCTACAGCTGCTGCAACATAGGCCATGTCAGCAGCTGCAGCTCTGCAGTGGCCTGAGCTTTGAAGCAGAGGCACGAGGAGAAAGACTCACCGACACAGAAGGCCAAACATTAAAAAGGAACCGTATGGTTTCAAACAACCCGGGTCTATATTCTCACAGTGTGACCAATCGCTTGTAACAATAACGACATTGCACTCGATGTGTAGCATCGCTAATAGGAAGTCTGACAGGGCAAGAAACCACGACCAGACAGCTACACTTATTTGGAGTGTATTACCATAACGGTCTATTGTAAACTTACATCAGTTTGCATACTACCAGTTTCAACTTTGACCTACTAAACTTGACATCGCCATGGGTAAAATGTTGGCTTGTTCATCGTTAGCCTGCTGATTTTCTGCCCCAACTGACTGTAACGTATTGACACCGACATGTTCCAAGATGGAAGCCATCACAATGGAGAGTGCAGTGTTATCATAAGCTAATGCTACAATGTTAGCGTAGCCACAACTACGTAAATAACGGCAAGTTGAAATCAACTGTAATTGTTCTTGAAGGTGCGAGTCTTGAGGAAGAGTATGCATTGAACAGTGAACGGGGCATTTGACACACACAACCATATGTTGGCGAACGCAGTCTTACAGCGGACTTTCTACTGAAACCCCCCAAGTCAAGGACTCTGTCACAGCCCAAACAGCTAACAGTAACCACTGTTACTGGAGGAACTATGCCCAAACAATGAGCATATCGCAGCAGGGAATTACATCTGTGGGTGAGATAGCAGCGAAGGACAGGTTCAGTTCAGGGCCAGAGTGATAGCATAAGAAACGGAGGCCAGACTCGGCTGTGGAGACGCGTGTGTGTGTATGCGTGTGATTTTGGAAGGGGAGATTGAAGGCAGCAGCCCATATGGGCGGTGATAGCTGGTGGTCCCGGTCAGATAAGAGACAAGTTAATGCCGTCTGCCTTTTGTCCTCTTCACGCGCCCCTGCAACACAACGCGGCCAGCAACACAGGCCCTTATCAGCCGATCACACTGTCAGGCACATTGCACCACGAGATCACCTGGGGCTGGTGGGGTTGAGGGTGTGCCAGCTGCAGGAAGTTCTCTGTGTGAACAGGGCTCAGCACCTTTTGAAGGCATGGTAAATATTAGTCTGCTGTCAAATTAAAAAGTCTGAAAACGGATTGCATTTTTCAAATTCATTTGTTTAAAAAGGCCACTTGAGAAGGTGTTGTCTTTCTAGCGTTGAGATAAGAAGAGTGGGGAAACAGTCTGGATGTGATAAAAACACTGTTTTATCAGAGTTTGTCAGGAAAAATCAACAGCGTAGGCCTGCCTTTACGGGAAGTATTTTACAGCTTCAAATTTGAAGTTGTGTTGCATTTAACTGTTCAATTAAAGTACTTTATTTCAGTCAAATAAAAACCAGAATGCAAATATTATCTCCGTGAAAATCAACTGGAAGGTATCCCTCTTAAATGGTCATTTCACCCCAAATAGTTGATAGGGACTTCATCATAAGTAGTAAGCAGCTTGAATAAAGCTGCTCACAACAAGCTCAGTGGGTTATCCAAAATAGGTGTGACGGTCGTTTTAAAGAACGTGACTGTTGAGCTTTTCTAAAAACGTATTTTTAAAAGCTTTTTGTACCTCAAACTAAATGCAGTTCACCTGCATGGTATTGGAGTTGGTGCAAAAAGCTAAGATGTAAAAAAATTAATAATAATAACAACAACAAAAACAACATGTGAGAACGTCAGAATGAACCGACCCTTTAAACTGACTCACTGCTGCCTCATCACACTACGCCAACTTTTCTGGTGAAGTCCTCTCGACAAACAAACGATGAAGGCTTCAAAGCAGACTGATCCTCTCCCGGGGGAAATCTGTCTGTTTGTGCTCTCCAGTATCCTCCTAGTATGTTTTTGCCATGCTGTTCCTCATATCTACACAGAGCCACCCCCCCTCGAACTCGGCCACAGTGCACTCATGGCTTGTTCGCTGCTCACCACCTCCTTGGATGTTAAAGAGGATGCATGCTTATCCCGTCGGCATATTCCCTCTGTTCCTCTGTTTTTCTTTCTTCCCCTTTCGCCTTGCCTCTCTCTCCCTGCCCCCCACCTCCCCTCTCACATTGGAGTTCTTTGACTGAAAAGGTCTGGAACAGATTAAGAGTTGGACCACAGAATAAAGAGGCCTGGCAGAGATTCAAGTCTGTCTGGAGCTGGAGCAGAATGGGGCTGTGCCTGCACTGGGCCTCACGCAGGGGAAAGCCAGCCGGCAACAGCCCTCAGTTAAAGGCGCTCCGCTGCTTTTCTTCTCAGAGCTCAAATTAGCCTCCATTATCAAAGCAGCTGGCTTACCATCGGAGACCTACATAGCAGAAGTATACACGTTTCTGAAGCCGAGGAGCGCATTACTGTGCTCGCATGTAAAAAAAGAAAAAAGAAAAATGTGATTGAAGAATAACGACAAAGAATATCATTCGGTTCCCCTTCAACCACACTGTGAAATACCAAGTAGTTTGAAGTGCATGTCACTTAGAAATCTTTCATAAAATCTAAAGGATTAAAAAAACGACAGCATGTGAGCAACATAAGGGGGTGTAAATGTCAGCTATTAAAAGTATTAAGCACAGAAGGATTTTATCTCACGTGGAACAAAATTATGTTTGATGGCACACAATGAGTTAACGTCATCTCTTTCTCCCTCTCGCTCGCTTTCAGGGGCCCAGCAGCCTTGTGTGTGTTCAAGACTTATAAATCTTCAAAGAGCTCCGCCGATCCGAGCCGCCATCTCTCCCCAGCTGCCCCACTCCCCTTACAACTCTGTTTTCAACTTTCCTGCCTGCCTTTAGAGTGGGACTCGCAATTGCTGACAGAAAAAAAAAAAAAAAACCTGCCCTTGAAGTGGCCAGGCTCGATAATAATAAAAAAATAAAAATAAAGTACAGCTAAAATTAAAACAGGAAAACAGGCTGCGTGCTGATTCACACATGTTGCCTTTGTGAACCAGGGTTAGCCTCCCTGGGGAACGCTGCTGCAAAGGAGGGACGGCACCTGAAGCGTAAATGAGTCAGAGTGACATCAGCAGGAACCTTCATCTCTGGGAGTCTTCCTTGCACAGGAGGATTAGCTCATTCCCATGGCCGCAGAGAAATCTCTACACATGTAGCAGGTCCTGTCGCTAATTCACCAAACCCTGGCCACCGCACACTGAAAGCTGACTGTCAAACTTAAGCTCGGCCCGGGGGATTAATGGCTAACTCAGCTGTTGCTCGAACACTAAAATGGCTGACAAAAGGTTCGGTGCAGATTTTGAGTGTGTGTTGGGGGGGGGGGGTTCTGTGAAATCTGGTTTCAACAACCGATGGTATGGCTAGTCACTCCGGAACAATGTAGTGCGGTGCAAGAAGCAATGAATCATACAGAACTGAACCCACTATTACATTGTGGTGATGCATCTTTTATGGATTAGCCAGAACTTTATACTGGGGGAACGTAAACTGCTGTCACAAAAACATGTTTAAGAAACTTTTTACCCTATAAAAAGACTTCCTTCAACTTAATATATCATAAATACACTGTTAAAACTTTTAGGTAGCAACAATGATTTTTTTGGGTGCCTCATAATAAAGTTTCTTGATTTAATAAGAAGAGCAAACATGGTATTTTGAATTAAATCAAGAAGTAAACTAAGGAAATCCTCTCTATAGCAAACTCACCAAAGCGCGGGTCAAGTCGTGGGTCAAGCCAGGATGTGGTCTTGTTCTTGTGGTTGATGTAGTAAATTTCTCCCTCTGATGTAATAGCTTGTTCCCAGGCCTCAGGGAGAGGACCTGAGGGATGACAGGCAACAATAATGTTGGAGAGATGCTTGTGGTTCAGTCACGCCTCCGATTGTTCTTTAAATGACATAATTGTGCAACATATAGCAACGGTAACAGCTTAGCTATTGTACATAATTGTGCATAATTACAGCATACTTTATTTGAAGAAGCAGTATATATATATATATATATATATATATATATATATATATATATATATATATATATATATAGAGAGAGAGAGAGAGGTCATGGATTTGGTAGCATTTAAGACTACACAAATTCTGTACAAAGCAACAAACTATTTACTTTCCGGCAACACACAAAAGATGTTGGCGGATTGTATCTTAAGAGGAAAGCTGCTATCACACCAGGAAACTAAAAAGGTGCCATCAAGCCTAACCTGTTCGCTTTGCTTAAAATGAACTCGGGTCCGTAGGACGGTCCATGCGGGCTGGTGTGAAAGCTGTCAATCAAACTCTGGTGCGGACCAAAAAACAAAAAAAACAGACCAAGACCACCTGAAAAGTGGGGTCTCGGTCCGCCATGTCTCTCTCAGGACCATTGTTGTTGTTCTTCTTCTTACTGTTTTTTTGTTTCGTTTTTATATTGACATGATTTTTTATGCGTATGTGATAAACAATGATTTCATTATTCAAGCTTAAGTTAAAGGGGCAGGACATTATACGCATCTACCTCTGCCTATTCCCTTTCAAACATGTAATATTTATTCATTTATAATTTGCTGCATCTGTTTCCCGTTTATGTTATTGATGATTCTTCTTTGTGTTCTTATCATTTGTTACAAGTTCAAAATAAAATCTATCCATCCATCCGCTCATCCATCTATCTCTTCCACTAACTGGGTCAAAAATAAACGGGCTATATGGGAAAGTGACGGCAAAGACAAATCGTAGCACATTACTTTTCACCACATTCAAGGTTATTGTATCTTCTGTTTAAGATTCGCTTTAAGGTTGCCAGCAACGATTTGAGAATACAGAAAGACTTCATCAGTAAACTCTGTATTCTGTGAGTCACGGAGCTCCCAAACATGTCAGACAGGACCCGTCACGTTCTACCTCGGCCTTAACTCACCTCGGGCAAATTCCAACCGCATTGGCCAGAAGTGAGGTGCACAGAGTCTTAGTGACGTGTAAAAACTAGACCAGACTGCTCCCGACTTCTACTGTACGTGGTATGAAAGTAAGAAGACGGCCAGAAATAACATCACGTTTAGTTTAATGCTGAACGTCCCACGTTGAAGAACTTGATCTGTAAATACATGTCATGTGCTGCTTCTCTGGTAAAACTAAACGTAATGAAGTCACGGCATACATACCACTGGCTGGGTTCATAATGTTCTGTTGCTGCACTGGCACAGAACTGGGAGGGGGAGCCTGGTTCATCTGGAGCAGGGCCTTGCGAGGATCCTGCCAGGTCGTGGTCTGATCAATGTGGCTGTAGGGAGACAAGATGGCCAAAATAAATAAGTCCTAAAAAATGGCCCGTCAAGGTGTTTTCCAGTAGTAATCAGTAGTGAGTTCAAACCAGGGGCCGTATCAACGTGAAACATCAGGTCACATGCAGGAACTAGTGACTCAGAGCAGTTTCAACAAGCTCTTTGATGAAAACACTGAATCCAACGCCTGCTTTCTGTAAACTATGACTGTTACAGGAAACCAAACTCAGCTGTTTGGACCCAGTCTGAACCCACTGTTCAATATAGGACTGGGATCGCTTTTTTTTCACTTTTTCCTCACTTAAAAGTTGTACGCCATGAATCAGAATGGGTAAACTGCACCTTGTTTTGAATTAAAATAAAGTTATAAATGATAAAAGACAACAAAAAAAAACAAGCAGCAAACGACAACACTAGACGACTAGAAATGAATCGCCATCACGTGGGACTGCATGGAAGCCCAACACTTGCTATGATTGGTTTCAAAACAACTATTGTGACGCCAAACAATGTTGCTCCATCTATTTTACGGCTCGTCTTTGCCGGGGACAGGAGTGGGGAGCGGGGGGGAGCGGGGGAGGGGGGGGCATTGTGTTGCATTCTGTGAAGGCATTGATAATTAGTGCTTTGTTGGTACTTGTTGCTTGATTAAGATGGAAAGCTAATACAGGAAGCCCTCCTCTTCCGAGCAGGACCCTCTCTTTTGAGGGAGGGTCAGTCCCAGGGCTCAACGCAGGGGGTCCTTTTTTCCTGGAAGTGGCTCGGACACTGTGGAGTGTCAGGGGCTTTAACAATCTGGCGCCACATTTACAAAGCTTTCACCTGCTTGACAAAGGCACAGACTGAGCTACGACCTAAAACCCCACTATTCACTTGTGCTTTTTGTTTTGTTTTTCCAAGCGTCCCATTTAAAAAAGGCCTTGCCTCAAACAGAGCCTCAGACTCCAGTAGCGTGGTTTTGCAACACCACAACCCTATTTAGTGGCCGAATTATTTTATACAAGTGAGAAAAATAGAGTTTGTTCACAACGCAATGAAATATTACCCTCGGCAATCTATATACTGCACCCTGCAAAAAATCACGCTCCTCAACCCGGTGAGACTCTTTACGACTCGCTGTGAATTTGATCCCAGAGCGCCATTAGCCCAGATTTTAGAACAGCTGGGTGAAGTGAGAGATTCAGAGGGTCTTTTGGCCTCTGCGGTAATCCCAGCCTGGCTGTCTGCTCTCTATCCCAGGCCAGAGAGCGAGAGGGCCTGACTCAGCACCCCCCCCCCCCCTACACAATGCAACCCATTTTGAAGCCCCCTCTTGTTTATGCTTTACTGATCAAAGGAGCTGCCAAATCCCCTACCAAACCCTCCCCCAGCCCTCACACACACACACACACACACACACACACCACAAACCAAGCAAAATAGCTGGAAGTGCTCAGATTGGAGGGGGCCCTTTGAGAAAGAAGGGTCACAGGGAGCGGGGTGAGACAACTACAGAAAAGAAGGGGGGACAAAAAAGTGAAAGAGGGGGGGGGGGGCATCTACGGAAGCAATCCCTCTGAATTCCATTGGCTGCGTGAGTTGCTGTGGTCCTGTTACACTCCGAGCGCCCGCCCTGCCCCCTTCACTGCCTCCTTCCCACTCTGGAAACTATGACATTTATTATCGAGGAGAGGGGAGGAGACTCCGAGAGCAGCACGGGGATAAGGGAAGGGAGGACTTATCATAAATGAGAGGCCTGCACATCCTGGTACACAAACGCCAAACAGAAATGCTACAAGTGGAAAGAAAACGCGGCTGAAAATGTATAACCTCAAAGCCTATAAGAGCTCTGATGAATCCGTATCCGCACCTCCTTAACTTGGGCTTCTCCTAGCACAGATGAAAGTACAAATATTGGATTTTCTGTCAAACCCCAGCGTGGGAGGCCGAAGTTTGTGGCTCAAATCAATCAAAACACATGTAAACACAGCTTCAGCAAAGCGCCTGTGATATAAATATACACGCTGCGAAGGTTTCCGAGCACTGCGCTGTATGAGGGAACTGGTGAATAAGTTACAGAGAGCCCAGTAATTCATCACCAGATTCTTCAAGCTAAAAGATAATCCATTCACTCGACCTGCCCCGAACCCGATATGGTCCGGGGCCATACGCCGCTTCCTGTCGCCCGAGACATAAAACAAAACAATGTCATGGCAACTGCTGGGACGGCTGGAGGCCACCAGTTGCTGTTCGGAATTGCTGATGATCTGCAACCTCACAACTGCTCGGTGTTGTCTTTACATGTCATGACACCACGGCGAGCTCAGCAGGACGACCACCACACCCTGCTCCCCCCCCCGGGGCAGGGCAGTGGACACAGAGCGAACGGGCTGTGGGTTAGGCCTCGTTCGACACAGTTGAAAACAACAATCGCATGTTTTTACTGTTTTTTTGGGTTGTTGTCCAACCCGACATGCTAAAACAATAAGATGATGCTTAGATAAAATGCATGTGTGGTTTTGGTCACATGGATCAAGAGCGGAGGAGCGCATTGTACTCCAGGAGTGGTTACGCTACTCCTGCCATTAAAACGTAGAATCTTATTTGAATTCAAACTAGCCAGTGCTGCTCATCTTCATGTAGGAGCAAACTACGCAGCGCGCCCGCTCCTTTTTGCTCAAGCTATCATCATGGTCGACTGTGGCTTAGCACGGAGGAGGACTCTTGATCCACCCAGGCACTTGACATCTCCTTGACTGATGGCCCAATTATCAAGGTGGCGTTTATTGTGTCAGCGTTATTTATAATGTGTCTTGCTGAGGAGGAGGGAGTGGGACCTTTTGCATAAAGGCTAAACTAGACTCTTTTTTCTATGCTAAGGACATTCAAGATAGACTTTTTCTCTATCAGTCGTTTAAATGTATGTTCAAACGCCTGTGAATGAATCAAAAGATTTGACTGGAGTCAGCTTCACAGAGTAGCTCCAGCAGAGGTTCGACATCCTCAAAGAGATCCAAGTGAAGACGTCTGAATGTTGCACTTGTTTCACAGGCCTCGTCTGATTACAGCAGTACAACAAACCGAACACGGCGCTCGCCTGTTTACATCCGTGAAAACTGCGGCGTTTACATCTGGCTTTGAGGAGAATGTTCCATCCAAAAATAAGTCTGCCCTGCGGTTTAACATGTCTCTGAATCAGCTCTGCTACCTGCCAAAAACAGCAGATCAAAGCTAGACGCGAGGCCAGATAGAGCGTTTTATTCCGCTGAAACCGTCTCTCCTCAAAGCCAGATGTCAAAATCTGCGTTTTCGCTGGCGTGAAACAAGGGAGTGAAGCTATGAGGAGTGCAGCAGCGACGAAGCACACCCCCTACAGCCGAGTTGTCAAATGTTAAAAATGGGATCCTCAGGCCACAGTGGTTCCACCCAGGGAGTATGTGCTTGCAAGGTGGTTGAAGCCGATGACTAAAGGGTGCACTATGGGAGGCAAGATGTAATCAGGCCTCTAAGATGAGGATGACCACCTCCACTCTGGTTGAATGGGGATGCCTGGCTGCCTCTCTATCAGCAGGACATCATCAAGAGAGATTATTGGGGCAACCTCTGTGACCCTATTGTGGCAACCTCTGTGACCCTATTGTGGCTTTAAGTTTCCCTTTGAAGGAGGGTTTGTCTCATCATACTTCCTAACGAAGCAACTAATTCACAAAGTACCAGGACGGCGCTCAGAAGGTTCAGTTTGACTGCTGCTTGTTTTCAAAGAACAATTCAAAAGACGAATGTATTTAAGAAGTGTCCTTACAGAAGGAGGGCCAGTCAAACACTGACTGCACTACATCGGCACAATTATGCGTTTTAATGGTAAAGAATAGTTTAAATGTATGAATGCTGCAACCGACAATATTAATGCAAATGTTTCTCTATTTCGTTGTCCAAGCACTATCCCGTTGCCACCAGGTGCTATGGTTAGAGTCGTTTTTGGGAACTCTCAACCCCACCTGAGACGGCCCATGAGCCCGATACTACATCTCTGTGGAGATGCACTCAGTGACAGTGGAGGCATTGATGTCTGGGACAGAGGTGTTACATCAAGACTTTGGTAAACACGAGCCGGACTTTCTCACAGTCCCATTTGTGTACTGAGCTGACAGGCCCCAGTTGAACAGGAAGGGCCTTGTCTGTGTGTGTGGTCAATAAACCAAAAGTTTGTCAAACACAAAGTTTGCTCCGAATGAGGGCTCCCGCGCAGGCTTACAGCCCAGTCTTCCCAGCACCATCCGTGACTGACCGAGCGGTCTCAACTGCTTCATTTCAAATCCAATTTGCGTACTTATCGCGTCAAGCTTTAAGTAAATTACGTAACAGTCGACACTGAAAATATCTCGGCATTACGCGTAATGCTTACATAAGATGGCGAGTATGAGATCAGTGTGAGCCAGGCGATTAGATCAGCTCTGCTGTGATATATAAGGTGTCGACAAACAAATGTGCAAATTAAAAAACAAAAAAAAGCAGCCAGGCAACTGACTTTTACACAACCACGCCATTTGTGTGCAGCTCTCAATGGACTGTCGGTATTTTTTTTATTTCATATCAAAAGGGAAAAGGGGACAGAAATACAAGAATGAAATGGTAGCTTTTTGTCGCTCAATAGGAAAAATGTTGGAGATTTTACAACAAGAACCAGACATTTTTTGTTAATATCACAGTCCAAATAGATATCGACTGCATACAATGAGAGCATAAGGTCCAAATAAACACTCTGATCTCTCCTGCTCTAATAGGGGGCCTCTCGGACTTGTTTTTAGCGCAACAGATGTCCAGGAAACCCCATATAGGGTCCACTGAAGACCGACTTGTTCTCAGCCTGCCTAGTTTTCCTTGTTAACCAGGATTGTGCCCAACAATTTACAGTGTAAAAAAAACACATAGTTAAATAATTAGTAGTAGCCTATAATACATAATAATTTGACCCTTTACGATCGCTGTTAAGAGGAGAGTCAGCCGTTCTGGTTGTGGGAAACCAGGCTCATCAAAACGGTTTAAAATCCAATTGAGAAAAGACAAAAGTGTCCGTCGGCACTCAGCTCTACCTGCCCCTGAGGGCAGACAATAGCTACCCCCCCCCCCCCCCCAAAGCTTCCCTCCGCTTAGGGCTGACTTCCCACGGACTAAAAGCTCATTCAAAGCTGCATTTAATAAGCGCCCGGAAACAGTGATTACCCCTCCTAGTTTACCGGTGTGTCTAAATTAGAAACCTTCATTAGTTTATGACCCAGCCCTGGAGACCCCCCCCCCCCCCCCATCCCCGCACCAAGCAAGGTGACCCAACCTCCCTGCCCCTGCTGTCGTAAATCAAAGGCCACAGCAAACTGCTGGAAGAAAGAGGAGGAAAGGTCAACAGACTTTGTTGACATTCTCCCAGTGTTCTCAGACTTCTCCTCAGCTTAAGGTTTTCGTTATTTATGTTATAGTCAAAACAAAATTGAGATTCTTTTTGCAGGAGATTTGCTCATATTTTCATCGGGGCGACAACAACCAATAATTCAAATGGTTAAACTTTTGTTAACCTTTTTTTTTTTAAGCGTTTTTTATTATTAATATTCCCAAGAGCCTAAAGTGACATCAATAACAGTTTGGAATCCAAATTTACAATAATAGAAAAAAAAGAGAGAACAGCAGAAAATCCTGAAAAAAATGAGAAGCTGGAAACAAATATAGTTCAGCATTTTTTTGTCAATAAATGACCAATATGTTGCAAATAGATTTTGACTGAATAAGCAAATGATCTACTACTTGTTTCAGCACTGATCACTAAAACACACCGGGCCAAACTGAGGCTGTCAGCACTGTTTCTCTTGCACAAGCTCAATTACTTACTAGCAACTGTGAGCAGCATAGTCTGAAGAAGGCCGCTGCCCTCTCCCTCCGCCATCTTTAAAACTTCATGTCAAACCATTTGTCTATTTTGGGAAGGCTCACATGAGTCTCAACAGGCCTGTGGTCTGAATAAAGATCACTGTTTCACTGCCGGGACAAAGGGAGGGCCGGGGTTTCTCTTGGCCTCTCTTCTAGTCATCTCCACATGGCTGTTATTTAACTCCATTGACACAAAAGAGGCGCCATCACAGCGCCACGGCTCCATTCATACCAAAGCAGAGCCTGGCTTTAAAAAAGGGGAGTGGGACATCGGTGTCCAATGTGACCCACAGAGGCCACTCCCCCCCCCCCCCCTGCATGATCCTGTAGTGTACTAGTAAACAACAGAGGTGGAGAAACACATTATTTAAAAAATGTTTTAAAAACTTTCACCCTGAATTGATTCATCTCTAAGGACAACAGCGGTCACCTGAGTGAAATGTGAGCCCCCGCTCGGCTCTGCTCGCTGGTGACAGACTCCCCACCCCCAAACTCTCTCTCTCTCTCTCTCTCTCGCTCTTCTCAACTTCACTCCTTCTGCAACGCGTCTCGGTCGGACAACCCCTGTTTATAAATAGGGGAGTGTCTTTTCCAGCAGCTCTGCCGAGGCCGCCCGTATTCCAGATCAAATATCTCCACTTTGATGTGTGCGGCGTATGGAAGATGTCTGCCAGAGTTTTCCCTGACCTGAACACAAACACTGTGTACTACACTTACTCCAGCTGTACAGCATGCCACTCAAAACACAGTTCTCAACTGTGACACGACTATTCCCCCAAAGCCATAGGATGCGCGATGCTCCAGTTTTGGAATTGACTTGTAAACACATACGAGCAGAGACTAAAATGAATTGTAGAACAATTACATGTTTAATATTCAGGATTTAGATTAAATTGTTCTTTTTACTATCGAGAATGCAGCTCTGCAGCCACATGGTACAAACCTAAACTGTGCCTTTATCAATGATCAATCAATCAATCGGAGACAGTTCTGTATCCGCTTTGTTTTCAATATAAAAGCAGCAGAAAAAACAGAACTCTTTGACAATTACACAATTTGTTAAACAACAGAACAAATTACACGTTGTTTGAATTTATAAAAAATGAAAAAAGACAAACAACAAAACGTAATGGTGCAACAAACGTTTGAACTGAAGCTGTACACGATTGGCTTTTTCCAAACTTCAATTTTGTTTACAAAGTTGCTTCATTGTCTGGAGGCGCATTAGATCACTCAGTCGCTAAACAACTGCAGTGATCCTGGGCGAGTCGAGGGAATCGTGTTTTTTCTCCCTCTTATACCCCCCCCCCCTCCCGCAGTGCTTTTGTACAATTTTAGAAGAGCCTCCTAAAAAAGGGCCCAGATGTTCTCCAGATGTGAAACCTTAAAACATCTGGTACTGAAAGCTGCTTTTGGATCCAAGTACATTTGAGGCTATGGTGTTGGTTCAGACCCCGTGTCAGAAATTTATATTTCCTAGAACAGTAAACGTCTTTGAGGGGAGTAAGAAGGACGACTTTTGATGTCAAATCATCTCGAAATCACGAGCTGCTGAGCGTCTTACTACACTTTGGAACATTTCACAACGAGCAGATGCTCTTCAGGACGCCGCTTTAAGACAAATACAGAAGAAAAGTGAGAAAGAACACAAAGAAAAACCCTCACAGCCCTAAACTGACAGTCCTAAAGAGCTCTGCTATAACCACGAACTACTATTTTTTTCAAAAGTATACTTTGGATCATCAATGTGGAGATGTGCTGGTTCGCGGATGACTTTTGTAAAGATGTCTGTCCTCTGCTGTCTGGGGCAGCTACAATGATCCATTGTCTCTACTGAAACCTGAGCCCAAGACAAGGAGCACCACACACAGCAGCAGCCCCTCAAAAGACGTCTCCCTTCTTTGCAGAGGCCACCAAATTTAATAACCCACAATTCAACGATTGCAATTGTCTCTTTTCGAAGCACACTGGCCACCATTGTGCGCCGCGGCAGATTTGCAAATTATTGTCAGCATAATGTACACCGTGCAGAGTCCGATCCCGAGACCGCTTCTCTGGGAGGTTGGGACTTGTATCGACCATTGGTGCAGGCGGAAGTGTTCCTTGGACATACTGGAGTGACTCTTCTCAACTTTAAGAGGTCACGCAAGAGTCACCGGGTTCCTACACTTGCATGAAGGTCTATTAATGTCTTATTATGGTCTTGTTTGACTTATTTTCCATGATATGGATGAGATAGTTGGGTGGTTAACGGTAAAGACCACAGATGCATCTTTATCAGAGTGCAAAGTGGTGTCAGTAGAACAGAGCTGTTGGCTCTATGTGCTAAATATCAATGAAGCACTTCATCTCCTTTCAAAGCCACCCATTCATTTTCAAAAACACAGATCAAGTTGCAAACTTTGAAGCTTTTTTCAAAGACTGTATAACGCAAGAAACAGTGTTGACACTTGTTTCCAGCATACTTACTTGAGGAAGTATCTCTGGCCCGAGGGGGTCTTGGCCATCTCCCACCCCGGGGGCAGGGGCACGTCATCGGGAATCTCGTACGAAGACTGACGGAGATGTTGAGGGGAGGGCGGGGGCATGCCAGACAGGGAGCCGACGGTAACGACCCCCAGCTGAAGGGAGGCCGGGGACGAGTGTGCTCGGACGTGGTGGGGTGGGAGGACTCCGCCGGTCCCAGCGTCGGTGCTGACCTGTGTTGGGGTTGGAGGAGAGGCAGTGTGAATGCAGTCCCATAGGCTTTCCCTTAGGGACCCTTTTCACCAAGTTTCATCTGATATTGTTATGAAGAAAAACAAGCATGTCCAAAAGTAGAAGTATATACAGTTCAAAAAGGTTATTACATTTGATCCTATCGTGAATAACTGTCTCATTGAGTATTTATAAAACAAACGTGTACAATACTGTATTTGAGGCCAGCTCACAGATACTAGTAAGGATTTAAAGAACTACAGGACACACACCATAAGAGATAAGTTGGGTTTTTTTGTGTGCACATTAAGTTTGCATGAATTATTCTGATTTCACATTTCACTCACGTCTCATACAATATAATCACTTCACGCCGTATGTTAGTTATTTCCATATGCATGTGTAGGCAAGTTTGAGAGTTGTTTAATAAGGATGAGGCCTGTGTGGGACAGAGGAGAGCGCAGACTGGCTGCACAGCAACGCATGCGCACTGACGAGAAGAAACTCTCCACAGAGACCACAAGCAACAGTTGTGTGTGTGTGGTAGCAATTCATCTTGAACACAAAAACGGAATGATTTCATTATGTCCACATCATTGTTACCTTTCTATGCATGGACGTAACTAAAACATGTACACACACTGTGTGTGCACGTTCCACTAAAGGCCGTGTGGGTTCAGCCAACCTGACAACTCGCGTAAAGTAATAATGTTATTTTTTCCACCAATGGGCCCATCGCTGAGGACAAACAAATGGCTTTTCAGGATATTTTGGTGACTCTCTAACACACAGCCACTCGGGCTTTTTCTCTGCAGTGATTACCAACCTAATGACAACTTGTTGAAAAAGTTTAAGCTCATTTACTATTACGGTATATGTAAAGGAGGGTGGGAGACATTTAAGTACAAATAAGTCTTAATAAACAAGGGCTATAATATGCTATAATTTACAGCCGCTTTAAGCCCAGTGGTGATATCCTAACTGCTCATATGAAGTGACTGCAGGCTCCCACTCGTGAACCGTGGGCCCCGAGTCCCCACAGGACGGGCCTCTGTGCTCTCGTCGTGATTTCTGGGAAAGGGGGCAGAGGAGAGACGGGGCGGGCTTACTTGTCTGGAATGGGACTTTGGTTCAGGGGGTTTGAAGAAGGAGTCTGGCAGTTTCCTCATCCTCATGGGTACGCAAGGGGGCACGATCGTGTTTTTCGGGTTCATCACGGCGTTAAAAAGAGCCTCCAGGTCGGTCTCGGAGTCGCCCCGTACATGGACGATCTGGTGTCCGGCAGGAGGGTTATGCTGGCTCGGATCCATTGCTCCCAAAACTGTCTGCCAACTTTGTGCGTGTCCGAAAATGTTGCGTTGAGGAATTCACCAACAAAAAAAAAGAAGTTTGAGACAATCCCAAACTTTTTTTTTTTCCTCTTTTTTTTCACACAGCAGGAAATATCGACGACACTCAGAAAAAGTGACCCCGAGTCATTCTAAAGTCGAACAGTCGAGGACTTTGTTTTCTTCCGAAGTGTGTTAGCTGTGAAAGACAGCGCTTTCCTGTTGTTTCTCGCTGGCATTCTTGAGAATGTAACAAAGCGCATATCTACTCCACACTGGAAATCGGTGTTGTCGTCCCCGGCCCCAAAACTTTTCCACAAAAAAGAAAAAAGAAAAAAAAAAAAGAGCACACGAAGCCACAAAAGACGAAAAAACAACAACAGCACAAAACGCACTTCTTCTGTGTTTCGGCCAAAGTTGAGGCTGTTAGTGAATTTTCTTACACGAGAGATTCATAGTGCGAAGAACAAATCTCTGCAGCTCACTTTCCAGAAAAAAAAAAACTTTTGCTCCAGTCTAAACTTTGGGCAGGACATCAAACTTCATGACTCTTGGGATGTCTGCTCCGGAGGCGGGGCTTCGGATTAATTGGGACAAGAGTCTTTAAAGGTACAGTCAGTGAAGCCCAGGGGCCAGAAACAAGCTTTTTATGCCAAAGGTTTACCCTTTTACGTCATAAACAATAACTTTCATTAATTCGAACCCAAAACACACATTTTATGATATATATGTCACAACGTTTTCATGCTCATCAACTCAAACCAGGATTTTGACAGATTTTTCCCCAAATGACATGGTGACTTTCGGTCATGTTTCTTCTATAATCGATGGGGCAACCGAACGGTAATTATTACACATTAATTAGATAATCTGGACAACAATTGCCAAATTAAAGTGCTCCCTATTTAGTTGGCAACCCTTTGAATACAATAAGGACCCCTGCTGATGCCAACCGGAGCCCACTTGTGAAAACATTAAATGATGACTCTGCCAAAATGTTAAGTAAGTAAAAAAGTAAAAAATTAAAATACAATAAGCATGCGAGTTTCACAATTAGTTCAGCTGTATAACCTCCAAAAAATGCACATGTAGATGAGCAATAGGTTTGTGGAAGCAATGTCAAAATCTCAACTCAACAATTTTTTTGCCAATTTGCAATTATTATTTTATTTTTAAAGTGTTTTTAGGGTGTTTGAGTGTTAGAAGGTCTTTATCGTTTGTGTTTATGTATAACATGTTCTATATTTTGGCTATTCATGATTATGCATAATTATCACAACTCAGTGATTTTAAGAATAACTCAAAGCCACACTTTCTCTCATCAGTATATATAATGGTACTCCTTTTTTTTTTTTTTACAGTGCTCATGAAAAGTAGATCCATGCAGTTTCCCACAATTGTTATGCTAATGAGGCCCCTCTTCCATTGAGAAATCATTTTGTCAAGATCCACTCTCTTTGGATACAGAGGCTCTGTTTCAACTCTTTTTCCCATACATCCACTGAATGAATGATTATGAAGCCCTATTAAATACCCGCAGACACTGTAAAGCAGATTAACAGGGCTTTGCTCTGCCAGTCACGTGCTCATGTTTCTTTAACAGATGCACGTCTCAATTTGAATTTGTCCGTATACAATTGTTTATGGAAGTTATTCGTTTTTATTCGATTACGAACGTTTGGAAACTTCGAATTGAAGATGAGTAAAATTGAATTGTTATGTTATTCCATATGATGACTTCCTTGTATTACGGCCTCTTTATTGTAATTATTCTAGCAGTGTATCAGTATATATTAATACAAACGTCCTATGAATTCATATTTCTCCTATCATTTCCCAATGTATCCATTCAAGGCGCATCAAATGATTGTATAACTCACACCACACTTTCTTTTTATTTATTTATCTTTTTAAATCTGTGCGATACCTCGTGATTGTGCCTCCACATATTTGGATGCATGAATGATACATTCCGTGCACACATGCTGCCAGTCAAGAGATGCCCATTGTTTGGGTGAAAGTGGTCATTTTCACATCATTGTAACGCACTCAGACACATTAAAGAGATGAACTGCAGCGTCCCGGACAGGCCCCGAGGGGACCACCCACTGAGCAGAGTTTGTTCACTTTTGGTCAACATCTCTTCATCGCTCCGAGGCGACTCAGTGGCTCCGATGGGTTGGTTTTGATCCTGCGGGATATCAGCAGAACCTATATTTGCCTGGGTTTCATTTCTCTGAATGAATCCGAGGTCCTAAAAGACAGGCGGCTGTAACAGTCCTTTCGGTTTAAAACGTGTTGGTCTGGTGTTATTATCGGATATAGTGACGCACGGTGTTGCTGCAGAAAGCCGGGCAGATGTGAGCTTGAGTGCCCCCTACAGGCCGTAATGGGTACACACAGCGTGTGGGTGTGTAGTTCATAACAAACACAGGCACACTGTTTCTCTCTATCACACACACCGTTCAAGTACAATATATAGTGCAGACCACTGTGGAAATAGGTTACTGTATGTTAGCTTTTACAAGTGTTATTTTTAACATTGTTCATGCACAAAACCGAATTTTCTTTCCTTCATTACGCAGTTGTAAAGCGCATATAGTTTTATGACAGACTAAAAAACAAAGCAACCACATTCGACCACATCCATTTCAGTATTTGTCTGCCTATGCAATGTTGTTGACAAACAGCTGTAACCTACAAGTCAGTTTCACATGCAACGAATTACTCAGTTTTACAGACACTGAGCCAGACCAGACACTCATCCATTGCATGTCAAATGGACTGTGACAAAACATGAGATTACGCTTCACAACGGGCCGAAGCGCAAGCTTCAACATGCGTCTGTGGAAAGGTCTTCCCTTACTTTCAGCACTCTTGCCCTTTCTTGTTGAGTTTCTGGGTGTTGTGCTGTTAGGGCTTAAATGTCATTAAGCTCACCATTGTATGCTATGATGACTCTGAACCTGCTCGCAGGCCAAAGGCTACAGATTTCAGAGAAAACCTGCAGCGGCGTATTCTGAGTCAGAGTTTGGTCAGTGCTGTGGAGATGAACTCTTACTGTACATGATGTGCTTTCAGATGCATCCACTCACTGATGCAAGTGAAGAGGACGTAATTCATTTACAGGATTTTACATTCATTTTGTTCCTTGTATAAATACAATACAGTGAGTTGATGAAAAGGAAGGTGGAGGTAAGGCCTGGTTGTTTCCACCAGACACATTTTGGATTCTGTGACACTTAAATAAGTTAAGAACCATGCATTGAACTATCCAGATAGAGTGTCAGTGTTTTCCTCTCCCACCTTATGCCCATTGGCTGAGACGTGACATTGACGTCCCTCCTCAAATAACTTCAGTGGACATTTGTTCTCCTTTTTACTCGAGAATCTTTGAAGCAGACAACTCCTCAAAGGGCCTCTGCTGCTGCTGCTGCAGGCGTCATCATACACCAAAGCTGGGCACATTTTCTCTCTTTGTGTCCCCTCTCAGCTTTCGTGTAAGATAACAAGGAGACGATGGATGACTGTACACGGCAGCGAGACACCGCATTCACATCACCGTTTACAGCACCTTGTCGAAAAAACGCTCAAGAATGCATGCGTGGAACCAGAAACCTGCATTTAAACCAAAAAAAATGTCATCACCCATGAGAGGCTGACTCTTCAAATGAGCTTGGGCTTCCTCCACCTCTCGGAGCAAGTCCTTGCAGGTTGACTGAGGGGCAAATCCAGACACGCTATAGTGAAGGAGGGGCAACTGAACTCACATCAATAATTCCTGCAGCCTTTTTTTGTTTTTTACCCTGATGCACTTATTTTTGGAAGGGGAGATAGACAAATATTTAATTAATAACATTCATTTCGCACAAGAAAATAGTCGACGACAGCTAAGATGTTGCTCTAATTAAAGGGCTGATTAAATGACAGAGGAACTAAAGCAAAAGTAAAGTTCAGGGTAGATGCAATTGCAACAGAAAGCAAGAAGGCCTCTGGCAATGGCTCACCTCGTTGAGCCAGTAGGTTGAGTCGACTGCACAATATATAATTGTCCTTTCTACAGCCATCAAAGAAAGACAAACACACCTCCAGCGTTGCGACACGTCTCTTCTATAAACCATTTCCTGTCCCCAGTCGATCTATCGACTGATATGCATCACCGAGGAACTGCAAACACTCCTCAACACACTGCACCCAGTCACTTAATCAGTACGGTGACAACAAGCTTTATTGGCTTCACTGCCGATTTTGGTACCAAAGTAGCTTCCATCAAATTACGATTTTACGATATAAAATAAATACAGAATGAGAATACATTTGAAAAGAAAAAACATATACAGTGTATATTTTGTGACAATTATAAGGGCTTTCTTTTAGTGAATAAAAAAACAAATTGAAGCCAGTATTATTTTCAAAGGCACTTAGAATTAGTTTGCTCAGATATTTCTTTCATAACAAAGGGCTCTTGTCCAAAAAAATACAAAACTACTTTCAAATCATCAACTTAAAAACTCAGTTTAGTCCAATTCTGCTGAGAGGATCTACTGCCTCTACAGTCCACTGCTGATCTGTTAGCTCTTGGAGATAGTCGAGGGGGCATGTATGGTTCTAAAGGGGACTAACCTCATTGTACTGATAAAGTGGTGGGTATTACAGTATGACAGCACAGGTATAATGCACTGGTGGGAGAAGAAGACCAATGTGGACCAAGCCGGAAGTCAGGATTTCTTCTGGTACCGGCTGTTTGCTGAGGATGCGTGATGCTTGTGATGGTTTGTGTTTTTCACTTCCCTTGTCTGAAAACAGTGGAAGAAGGCAAGTAATAAAACATGTTCAGGAGAGTCCTCTTATGTGTTGAAGCATGCAACGAATCCATTAGAAATTCATACTTACAGAGGGTTCATCAATAAGCATGCGACCACACGAGCCGGTATTACCCCCCACGTGTTCCCGCACACCTACAAAGAGGAACAGGTGGTTGCTCTGTGTTGAAATGGCGACACATTTAATGGCCGAACAGCCTTTGCAAAGTGCTCACCGTACAGCTGGTGGTTGAGTCTGTCTAGAGAGAGGAGGATGTTCTGCTCTTCCAATGAAATGGCCGTGAGTCCCTGCTGTTGGCGCCGCTGCGCTGTGCCAGGCCTCTGTGTTTGGGCTGTTTCCACGGCAGCCACAATGTCCGTTTCCTCCGGCAAGCCTCCGGCACGTCCTTCGGCCAGGTGTAACCGGGCCGCACTCACCACACCTGAGAGCACAGATCAAAGTCACCTCAAAGGCTTTCGTTTGTTGTGGCTTTTTATGCATTTATGTGTAGAATAAAGATGCGCCGTTATCTTTCTCAAAGTCTGGTGTATTGCAAAGTCTGGTGTATTGCACTGTAGGCCTGCCATAGGCAGGCCTACAGTGCAATACAATAGTGCAATAGTGTTGCAATAGTGTTGGCTCAGACTATTCATTTGACTTGTATGAACATTTGGGTACTTTGGGTTATTTTTGGTGAAAAAGCATGAACACAAAGACACAGTGAACACTGTACCTTCATATGGAAAGGCCATGTTGTAAGTACTGGAAAACGGTCTGACTGGCTCCGTAGTCTGTCTTGTTGGCTACACAAAACAAATGAAACACTGATAAGTCTGAGATGAACCTTAAATAACAGCCATGTAGCCAATAGTACACTGCAAAAACAAAAATAAATCTCGTTGATGGACATGAAGCACAAAGAACAGGCAAAGCGAGTTGTAAACAAAAACATTACGCATCCATGTATGTTTTGTAAAACCCTGACGACTCAAGTCCATCCGGAAAGTCTCGTCTTGGGAAGCATAAGTCGTGACGTGGAGTCAGTTTCAGAAACACTAAGGACGGCATGAAAGGGACTGCAAAAAAAAAACTGATTCAACAAGTTCAAACACACCCATTGACTGATCTTCAGCGATGATTCTCACTCTTCTTCCCCAACGGGGCGCCGGCATGCACGTACCTGAGAGGGCGGAGGAAGCCTCCTGTTCCCTGAGCCGGGACGCTGTCTGCTCTGATCCGCGCAGGGTTTCCTCACAACCCGCCCGTCGTCCAGGGCCTGTTGTCGAAGCATGTTTTTTGCTGAAAGAAGATGTATTAGCTGGAATCATTAAAACACACACACACACACACACACACAATTACATCCACATAAATGATAATTATGTGGTGAGCTCAGGCTCTGTGGTCCTCTAAAGAGGATGCACAACAAAATAGTTTCCATCTTCTTCATAATATTGCACTGTAATTGTTCTGTTTTGTTTCTCGTTCTGTTTGTCCTGACAAAAGTGATGTGTATGATGGAGTGTGTATGTATTAAGAAGCTCAGATTAAGAATCTTTTTAAGTGATTAAAAGTACATTTTTAGGATTCTTTGATGCATTGGATGTGGCTTTAGATCCAACGTTCCATCAGTAGAAAAGGTCAGACCATCACCGCTGACGGTAACATGGGATGGATTGGCACTGGTTTGAGGTAAGGCAGACAATAAGACAGTTTTAGGGTCAAATAAATCCACTTTCCCAAATATTGCTGGCTTCCTTTTTCACAAGATAAGCAATCGAGACTTCAACTTCAGGGACATTTCAACATCAAAACGTGAGGTGACGCGAAAAGAACAGTGTGTCAGTTATTATATGGGTCGCTTTCAATAAATTGGGAAAAAAAGAGGTAAACACTGAGCGCCAAAGAAGACGGGGCATAATGATGCAAATGATGGATTAAAAATGGCTTTCCAGTGAAAAGGGATCTCTTGGGAATCTTAAACAACTCACACAAACATCATGCGGCTCATTCGGTGTGTTTTTCTTTCAACGTGAGAGATAAAAAGATGGATTCAAAGGATCACTGTGAATGTTACTGTGTGCTAAGGATGAAGCATGAAAGGGAGCAGGGAGGTTTGATAGCTAACTGCATGTCAACCCAAATGGCGCATCTCTTCAGACTTATTAGCCTGAGCTGTGTGCGGTGCTGCCAGCCGAAATATGCTTTACCCTCCTTGGTGGCTAAGGCACTGCGGACCCCGTGCCAGAGCCGTGAGATCTCCTCATCCGTGGGAGTGCAGTCTAAACAGAGGCCTTTGTCGTTGCACACCATCCCTCTTCTTCTGCCGCTGCAGCCCTGAGTTCCCTGATGGCCTGAGCCGGGCGCGCCCTTCGCGTTGCCCTTTGAGGCGGAGTGGGCGCACGGGAGTGGCATTGGTGTGTACATAACAGTGCTATCTGTTCTCACTACGTCAGGCGCGTGAGGTGAGAAAAAGCCGTCCGAGTCGTCCTCGTGCGGGGCCTGCTCAGCGAGAGCTTGTTTACAGTTGACAGTGGCACGGTCCACGCCATCTGGAGCCTTAGCCACGCTCGCCGTCTTTTCCCATTCCATCCTCGGGGGTGGGCGGGGCACCATGATCCTCCCTTGGGTTTTGGCAATCTGACTGACCTCGGTGGCAGATTGAGGTCGTATGACAGTGCCCTTTCTAGTCCGCGAGGAAACAGGACCCCCTCCAGCTCGGCCGGAGCGCTCTCTCCGGGGGACCCTGGGGCCACCGGACCTGGTGCTGCTCCGCGGCACCTTGACCTCGTCTGCACGTTCTTGGGGCAAGCTGACTTGAACCCCAACATCTGCCCACGCTTGCTTTGTAAAGTGATAACCGGCGGAGGCTGGAGGGGTCATGCCGGGTCCGGGCTTGGAGGCCCCTGAGACTGTAGTGAGACTTAGTTGGTGGTCCTCGGAGTTGTTATTTGAGTGAGAGCGATTGGAAGACTTGCCCTTCATCTGTTTCTTTGTGTTCTTCTCTTGGTCCTCTTTCTCCACATGTACCTCGTCAAACCAGCGCAGCTTCTTTTTCGCGGCGACGTTGCCCTCCACACCCTTAGTTTTGGCCCGGGTCAATTCAACACTATCTCTGATGGCTAAGGCTACTTGTTTTGCAAAAGTCAATTGTCCCGAGCTAAACACGCACGTGGTATCTCCTGACACATATCTGGACGGCTTTTTGAGGATTCCTTTAATGAAGCGGACTTCACACACCGAATGAGACGCCCTCACAGGAACAGGCACGTTTTGAGCTTCCTCCTCAGGACACTTCAGGCACTTCAGAGCGGCTGACCGAATGTTCGACAAGCCTGCGCGCTGCAGCGATGCTGCATTCGTGGTCTTTTCAGTTTCGGGCTCTGAGTTTGACACCTTATTGAGGTTGTTTATGGAAGCACTAGGCTCTTTCTGCGATGAAAGATTGTGGTTTTCTTTTCCCGTTTGCTGAAGAGTTCCCTCTGGTGATGCATTATCTGTCGCGCTATCGTTCAAGAAAGTATTGGGCTTTGGGGGAGGCCCGAACGAAATGTCTTCGCTGTTGCCATTTTGAGCAGACAAAAGGATTTCTGTAGCTGACTGATGTTTTAGTCGTCTGTCATCATGGACCCCGTTCTGCCTGAGTCCTAACAGAGCCTCCTGTTTAGGACACGAAGAGTCAAGTGCTGCGTTGCCGGGGACCGCTCTGTTTGTAGCGGTGACGTTGTCACGGGGACTGTTTTGTGAGTTTACCTCAAAGTGCTCCGGGCCTTTACTAACAGGTTCACAAAGAGTGAAAAAGTTGCAGTTGTGCGGAGTGGGCTGGGTTTGCGTTTTAGGTGCGAATCCCCACGAAGCTTTGGAAACGTGCATCTTATAGTCGGGCCCTTCAGAGTCCGCTTGTTTCTTCTGCTCAGCTTCATGCCGTTTTCTTGACTGGGCTGAGTCGTCACCAACAAGCATCATGGCTGAGAAAGAAGTTAGGTCTGACGTCGGACACAAATCATTTTGCTTTCTCAGGTCTGGATGGGGCTTCTCGGAGTCCAGCAGGAATGGCAAATAGGAATACTGCAGATTTTTTGTGCTGTGGTCCTCGTTCTCCAAACTGTCCTTACTCGAAAGGCTTTCAGAATTGCAGCAATCGGACAGTTGGCCGTCCTGAAATATAGAAACAAGAGAGACGAGGTGATGAATAGAACATAATAATGTGATTTACATCTTCCATGTACGGTTAAATACAGGGGTGTGGAACACAGATCTAAAATATAAGTTGAGGAGAGAGTGGAAAAGAGACATGAAAGGATACTGGGTGGATATGAGATCCCATTTCACTTTCTTGGGTCTTCTTAAATCAGAAAGGCCAGATGCCAGAATCAACAAAGCTGAGACAGTACAGCAGTGGGAACACGGCATGAAAACATTTCTGCTTTTGCTAGCATAACCAAACAGCACACAGTGAATGATGAATGAGGAAGTACAAATCTATAAACTGGACATGTCTTTTGAACAAGTGTTGGTGGGATTGTCTCCTCTTTGGAGTGGTACTGGATCAGTACATTCAAACTAATTTGATATTGCAGATATCTGTACTTTTTTTTTTCAAGCATATCAATTCAAGTCCCACTGAAAAAAAAAAATCTGTGTTACAAAAAAACAACCCTTTTTACACGGCTGTTTACACACACATTTCAATAGAGCCAGCTGAAGCCAGTGGCAGCCAAAACGGGTGTTTCCGGTGCAGGAAAGGGATTGCGTCACACTGCTGCCCCCTAGGGGTCTTCTTGTGTAAGGTCACATGCAACAAAAACCGGCTTTTGAGTTGCCCAAGATGGAAGCCGAGTGAGTACTTCAACATCATCAAGAAGAAAGACGCCTTGCTGAATTGTAGTCTGATTACAGCACAGAGACTCTTCTAAGAGGTCTGTTAGCAGCAGACAACGGTCGCTCCGTACAGTATTTGTTCAATTTAAACTTTATTAAATCAGGTAAAATGAAAAATCTTTTTTGTTATGAGCTGCCAAGAGGGTTAAGTGCACTCTGAGTGCATGTCCATTTCATACATACAATATGAAAAGAGTGAGGTATGTGTGTTCGACACAAAACAGGGGAGGGAAGGAATGACATCAATAACTTTTTTTAATATAAATTCCAATACCGTAAAAAAAACCACCCACCAGGGGTGAAATAACACTTTGTTTCCTGCACATTGAAATGAAACATACCTGAGGACTGTTGTGTTGCTGATCTTGTGTCTTTTCGCTTCGTGGACTGCTCTTGAAGCAGGTCATGCTCTGGTCCTGGAGCAGTTTGGTGTCGGCCTCCACAGCAGAGAGCGCGCGGCGGTGAGAGGGTTTAGAAGCTGTGGGCGGCTTAGGAGAGGGAGTGCAGCTTCTTTAACAGAGAACAGAACAATATCAACACAGCGTGGGACTACTATTACACAAATCAAAACAAAGGTATGAAGATGTAGGACACATGGATCAGACTTTATTTGTTGTACCTGCTCATGTTAAAGAAAGAGGACTGCTGGGTGAGTGAACTCGAGGAGCCTCGGATTTGATTGAGCGCATCTTCAATATTTGGGACGTTTCTCCTAAAAGCTAGAACACCACAAAGGACAGCATGGAAAGAAAGGGGAAAGTGTTACGACTGTCAGTGTGTGTAAGGTCTCGGTTCTAGGAGGCACATGTCAGATAGGTGACGAACATTGCCTGCGTCTCTGAGGAGGGGGCAAATGGGCTCTTTGGAAGCGCTCGGTTGCATCCTGTACTCGCTGTCTGCGTTGCTTCAGGATGTTCTCTGCCAGCTGCTGCTCCTGCACGTCCCGCTGCTTCTGTCTTTCCTCCAGAGCCCTGAGCCACGAGAAAGACATCGCGACGGATTACATGCAGACCGGCCACGTTTTAGACACAGAAACCCGAGTCCGCTCATCGAGCTATATTTCAACACAGTCATCAATAAATTAAAGCTTCCACTCAAGACGGGGCTCACAGATATATCGGGTCAATCAAGTTCAGCATGAATGTTTTAGTTTTTTTAAATGAGCAAAAATGCCAATCACTGTCAACAAGAGCAGTGCACATTTATATACAGCGTCGAGAACCAGAATAAAAAATTTGAAAATTGAAATGACGCATTCCTTTTCTATTAAAACAAACGGATTCTTTATTATCTTATATTTCCTTTATTTATGAATGCATTAAAGTTTGGGCTCCAACATTTTATATCAAGGCATTCCATTTGAGACTGATAAGGTAAACACAATCATGCACATTGAAGAGGTGTTACTTTATTCCTTATAATTTAAATATGAGTAATATACCAAAGTACTCCTTGTTTACATTGGCATGAAAGGAAGCAATGACATGTCGCCTTTACTTCACAACAGAAACAGTTTCGTCGGTGTGGTGCAAGAATGAATCTTCAATTTATGGTTATGGTTTTTGTTTCTGCTTATGTGATGCTACTGAAAAATACATACAATTGTACAAAAGCGTGAATGTACTCAGGCAGTATTTTGGTTACCAGCATCAGTGTGCTGAATGTTATCTTGCATTTCATATCGATGAATAAACTCTGAAGGTTTGATCAGTGCATGATGACAGATTGTTCTCTAGTGAGAACGAATACATAACAAAAAGGTTTTTGTTTCTTTTACAGACATGTTTTATGTTCCTTGATGGTTTATGCACATTCTATTTAAGGAATAATGATCACCTGCCTCTGTAAAACCAAAATCTGTCTCAGTTAATACACAATACATCTGACCTCCACCCACGTCTATCCTTGCATAAAGCTACTCTTTCTACAGCTCTTAGCTTAAACACAGCAACAGTCACTTGTAGCTCCTGCTGATACACCCACATGTAGACGGTATTTATACCTGTAAGGGACTTGAGCAGCTTTAGTTGTCAGAGAGGTGATGCATCAGTCACAGTCACCCTCTGGGCCAACAGATCTATTCACAGGTCTAGACTGCAAAATCCTGTCAACACCACCCGTCCCTGAAAGGAGCTAAGCCCAGGACAGAAGCATACGCTGCTGTCCAGGAGGTGCAGAACAGCAGCAGAGCAGCATCTGCTTCCAGCAAGTGATGGAAGACTTTTGATTTACAAAGAGCTGGCGCTCTGGGCAGGTTCGGGCTGCAGACTGAGATGACTCAAACAATAAAAACAACAATGCACGATGAACACTTGAACTGACCTCCTGCGTCGGGTGGTTTCCAGGGAGAACCTGCGGGCTCGGGATCTGCACAACTTTTGCTCTTCAACCAAAAGTTGTCTCTCATCTTGGAGGCCTCCATCGGCTCCCTGCCGGGAATTTCTGGAAGTGAGCAGCTAAGGAGAGCGTTTTTTAAACAGCAGAGAGTTGTGTGTCACCTCCATGTAACGATAACCTACGACCTGAGAGCATGAACACGGGTTCATGAATCATACAGGCTGGTCCACAGCACACTTACATGTCTTAGTATTTCCATCTTCTATACTTCTACTCCACTACATTTCAAAGGGAAATATTGTTGCCTACTTTTTAATCTCCTGCATTGATTTGATTTACAAGTTACTTTCCAGATTCAGATAACTAATATCAAAACATATAATCAACAAATAAATGATGATGTATTAGATAAAGACATCCCATCCCATAGTGAAATTCACAAGCTCCCAGGCAGTAAATAAGCCCCACCTTCACTGCAACATTACTGTAACGTATACATTAATGCATCAACAGTTATACTCTAATAGCCTAATATTATATACGTTATGATGAAAAAGACCATTCTGCATACTCAGCATTTTACTCTTGGTACTTTGAGCAGGCTAGTTATCGATGGTAAATACTTTTACCGTCACTTGTAACATAGTAGTTCTACACTACGTTACTGTGGTATTGATACTGTCACTTAGTTTCTCTACATTAACACAGGCGTAACTACAATACACGTTTCTATAACAACGTGACGTGAGGAGGATACGAGTGGTAGTAAGGTGCCCTGAACATCTTGCATCCTCCGAGGCTGCAGATCCTGGTTGACACCGGACAGACATGCAGGTCCAGCTTCCTGCAGAGCTGCTAACCCGAGTCCTTCCTGCAGAGCTCACGTCAGCGGTCCGATCCGTTCAAACTCCTTCAACCCTTTTCGGGGCGAAGATAAACATGCGAAGGGAATGTTTGAATCCACATCGCAGCAACTTGTCCTCAGGAATGACAGCCTCTTCTGTCGTTTGAAAGAAGTCAGACATAACACGGCTACGTTGAGACTTTTCGAGCTGCTTCAGCTGAGTCTGTCTGTGTACTGTCGCCCTCCATGATAGCAACCGCAGACGCAGCTCCTTGACAACGGGGACGGTGGTGGTACCCGCCATGTCCAGCAGAGGGCACGGGTGCAAGACGTGCACTGTTGCCTTCAGGGACACCTGGAAGTGTCGTAAAAACAACATCCACAGCACAATAAATGTACAAAAAACAAAAATAAAGAGGTTAAGAAAAATAGCAAAAAGGACAGATAGAAAGAGTGTTGATTTTAGGTTCAGACAGTGTACGATATCGAGGGCAAGACCAGGAAAAGGCTGTGCGTGTAAAAGGAGGCTATATTTGAATATTTTATGTCCACAAATAATTGTTTTATTAAAACAGTTATCTGCCCTTTTACGTGTAAATCGGCAAATCAAAGGTACCGTAAAAAAATAAAGTAGCCTAATGTATGACATTAACCTAAGTCAAATAATAGATGAAAGATTTACAGTTTAAAAATGTTTCCAGCCATGACCTCTAGCTGTATGCATATTCAAATATATATTTGATGAAATATGTCCGATCTACACTTTCATTATCATTTTATCTGCATATAGTCATCATTATTTCTGCATCTGCTCGGGGATGGTGCCCCTCATTAAATACAAAGGTGCGTTGTTATGACCTGTTACATTTGATGGCACCATGAGTTAAGAGGATTTGGGAAAACCTTTCCTGCAGATTGTTTATGCTGTTAAATAGACGGGGTTACTCCACTATTTAATCTATTTTCAGTGTGGCAAATGCCACAAAGAGTATGAATGGTGCACTTTCCTGCGGTGTGCACACGTTACATATAATTAAACCAAATCCTAATCCTCTGCCTCAAATTATAACACTAAGGTCAGAACATTAAATCCTCTATTAGTTTGACAAAGTGCTTTAATATCTTGTTATTTAGGCAAACTGGACAGGTTTGGGGAAAATTACGTACATTAAACTGACATATAACCAAGTTATATAATCCCCAAAACAGGGACCTAATGTATCCGACAAATGCTAATATTCTACATTATAAAACACAACTAAAAAGCTGCTAGGAAACCGCCCACTGGGCGCGCAGAGGCAGCGCCGTCAGCATCAACACCCAAGGTGGGATGGAGGGTAGCGTCGGTCAGACAGGTGGTCAAGAGGCGGAGATGAGTCGGGTATAAAGGGGCTGCAGCTGGACGCCTTGGGACGGATAGTTACGGATTTCTACTGCGACCGAATGAAGTGAAAGTGAAGTTATTTTGGCGCATCAGTCTTCTGTGAGGTAAGTGGAGCATCCTGTCAGACTTTTTGATTTACATTTGACATGTGGATAATGAAATCGGTGGCCCCATTTCCAACAATCAGTGTTTGGTGAGGCTTTTACAGCAATGCTTCAGGCCCCTGATATTCCTAAAAGAAAAGCAGCATGTACTCAGTGATCTCATCCTGCAGTGTCCCATTTGCCAAATGTCATAGTGTGCCTCTCCTTGTCATGTACACACTGGCGTCTTCTGCTCTGCACGAGGGAGCAGACGTGACAAATAACACATCTTTTTATTTCAGTTACTGAAAATGTTTAGTGTTAATATGCAAAAGCACAGCTCACCTAACGACGTTAATTACAGAATATATATATCTTTTTTTAATCATTAAAATAAGATTGTTGTGTCACAGCAATTTCTATTTTGTTTTGCTTTTTCATTTGTCATGAGAAAGAAGAGCAGCAGAACAAAAACAAGGCATTCTCATAAATCCAGGGAGATAAATCCACATGGAGCAGCTACATGTGCCATTTTAAAAGGCAAACAACAAAAAACTACATGATTGATCCATCTTATTTTGGGATTTCCACACACATTTTGTCTGTATTAGAACTGTCTGTATATACTGCGTGCACTCATCAGGTCACTCAGTTATGTGAAATCGTATTAACACTAATTAGGATTGAATGAAGGAACGTTGTCCTCATCGATCATCGTCTGTGCTGAATTAGCTCCTGAGATAACCAAGTTATTCAAATGTATTTACTGAGCAGAAACTAGATCTACTTGTTTCACAATGACGCGAAACATATCACCATTAGAGATGCTCACTGTTGTAATGGTCGTATCAGTAAATGAAGTTTACCACTGAACACTTGATGACATATGACAATATAAACGTATCTGGTGAACTATCAGGCAGAGGCTGGACAGTTCCAGGCCATGAAATGAAGGAGAGCAGACGATGAGTCTGTGGGTGGTGTCACACATGTAATTCAGCTGAGACCAGCTGTCCATCCCACACTGTTGCCCATTCGCTACTTAGGTGCTGTCTCATTCCCAAGGCCTTTTTTTTGGAACAATAGATTGAGCCGATGTTATTTAACTAAACCAGTAGACTTATTAAAGGGGACATATCATGAAAAAGTCACTTTTTTCAGTGCTTGTGCACATAGAACTGGGTATCTTGAGTGCCAACCAACTCACAAACTGAACGAAGACAATCCAGTCTGTTTTTTTATGGGCTGCAGAAAACATGCGATAACCTCCTGTGTCATATGCAAGCTCATTCGAACATACCGCCTCCATCTGAGTATCTCCACCCACGGTTTGAGTCCTACCTTTACAAAGGAGACGGCACGCGTCATATGATTGGGGTGAAACACATGCGCAGTAAAAATCTGCACAAATGTGGATGTGTAAAGCGGTGATTACCAACCGGAGGACAAGATAATTTAAGAATCCAGCATAAATAAACATACATGTCTGTTAGACTAAACTTTATATTTTTCAGGTTTTATTTCCTTTTTTTAATGAAATATTGAATATTGTCTTCTAAAAGCTCTTTAAATTAAACAATCTCAGAGGGATTTATTTTTATTATTTCACTGCTCAAGTTCATTTCCACACTACGGCTATTTCCTGTGATGAGGTGTCACACGTAAGCAACTACATGCTAAACAGGTTGGGAACGACACATACAAAGCCTATAGTTTTCAATGTCTGTACTCCCCCACATTTAAAATCTACACTTGGACCTATGCCACTTACTTTAAACCTTTGAATAAGATAATGGTTTGAGTTATGTCACTTAGATATAACACAAAAGATCACTTTCTGAATGATCTTCGATTAAAGACCAGGGCGAGTTGAACTGAAATGTTAGACAGCTTCTCACTACCCTGACTAAGTCATATTTAGGATTGTCTTGAGGGGAAAATATTGATCCGTTTCTAGGTAAGTAGCTTTTAGATGGCTTGTTCTTGATGTCATCTGACTTTCAAGATGTGAAAGAAAGGCAGAATAGTTGTTGGGATTTGTTCACACCTGAATGCTTACATTTGGTTACATTGCTATTTGCTGTGTCATTGAAAATACAATCATTAAATAACAGTGTATTTATAAGCAACTTATATCGTTTCAAATAATGTCAGCAGGGTCTGTTGGCCCTTGGGCATTTTCACATGATCAAATCTGGCCCTCTTTGAAAAAAAGGGGGGGAGGGCTTAAAGAGACAGGGGCTGAAACGGAGCATTTCAGACAGCTGGTGTATACAGGTATATTCAGATAGACAGTATGAGAAAAATATATATATATTTTCAACATAAAAGCATGCAAACATGTTCTCGCAGAAAACCGAAAGACAATATTGAACCAGAAAATAAGCATGATGTCCCCTTTAAAGTTATGTCTGCTTCGTAAAAACATAACAGTAAATCTTACCGATCCAGAAATTTGTGTGATTAGGATTTGAGAGTGACATTTGAGTATTTTGGCATACATGAATACATTTACAAAGATAAGGTGTTCAGCCGTATGTTAACCTGTGTTTAGGTGGAGGAATGAAGGGAGAGCCATGATGCTGCGGCAACTTGGGGCCAAACCCCGGCGACAAGTCTTTCGGGGAGCCGGTTACCTGTATCACGCTCAATCCTCCTCCTGCCTTTCCACGACGGAGGAACTTTTCTTAGACGCCGCCGAATACGGCAACGCTCCTGAAGTGAGGCGGATGCTCGAGGAGCTGCCGGAGCTCGATGTCAACTGCGTGAACTACATGGGCCAGAATGCACTGCAGCTGGCGGTTGCCAATGAGCATTTAGATGTGACTAAGCTCCTACTTTGGAAGAAGGACCTCTCTAGAATAGGAGATGCCTTGCTGTTAGCCATCAGTAAAGGCTACATCCGTATAGTGGACGCCATACTGAGCCACCAGGCCTTTGCAGACGGAGAGAGGCTGACCAACAGACCCAGCCAGGCGGACACACACGATGACTTCTTTGCCTATGACGAGGATGGCACGCGTTTCTCCCAAGACATCACTCCAATCATCCTGGCCTCCCAGTGCCATGAGTATGAAATGGTGCATATACTTCTCATGAAGGGGGCCCACGTGGAGCGGCCCCATGACTACTTCTGCCAGTGCAGGACCTGCAGCGAGCAGCAGAGGCGTGACTCGTTCAGCCATTCGCAATCCCGCATCAACGCGTATAAATGTCTGGCCAGCCCGGCATATCTGTCCCTCTCCAATGAAGACCCAGTGATGGCGGCTCTGGAGCTGAGCAACGAGCTCGCAGCACTGGCCAACATTGAGAAGGAGTTCAAGGTACTTAGTTCAATGCACCTTGTTTAATATTCAAATTACAGTGACAATAGCTGTACATCATGTCGATTAAAAGATTGCTGTGAGAGGATTTGAGGTTTGTTTTTGTGCTGTTGGTGATTCATAAAAGTATATGAATAAGGAGATGTTGCCTTTGTCTGTTCTAGAATGATTACAAGAAGCTATCCATGCAGTGCAAAGACTTTGTGGTGGGAGTCCTGGATTTGTGTCGCAACACAGAGGAAGTGAATGCCGTCTTAAATGGGGACAGTGAATCATGTCAAAGCTCTGAGACCTTGGGCAGACAAAACCTTATCAGGTTAAAACTTGCAATAAAATATGAAGTTAAAAAGGTAAGCGTGTGAGAAAAGCACTTTCATTTCTTTGTAAGGGTTAGAATTGATGCACTTGTTTTCATATTTAACCTTGTGTTTTCTTTTGTGTCCTTAAATAATCCTTCTCCCTTGCTCTCCATCTCTCTCTCTCACACACACACACACACACACACACACACACACCAAACACACACACACACACACACACCAAACACACATACTGTCAACGGGGAAGTTCGTGGCACATCCAAACTGCCAACAGCAACTCCTCTCCATCTGGTACGAAAACCTATCGGGACTACGTCAGCAAACCACAGCAGTTAAAAACCTTCTCGTCCTCGGTGTAGCTGCTGCGCTGCCTGTTCTGTCCTTTATATATTGGATAGCCCCATCGAGTAAGGTAAGTTCCTTAAAAAAGCCGGACATTGTTTCAACTTAAAGGGGAAAATTCTGCGCCTTTAATGTGGTTGCCTAATCAGTGTAGATGTTAAATGATGAGCCAGAGGGAGACAGACATCAATTATTTTTTTTGCTGACTGTTTTTGATCGTTAAATCTTATTCGATAGTTCAGTGTTATTTGATAGTTAAATGTTATTTTGACAGTTAAATGTTATTGTTTATTGTTGAATGTTATGCACCTTCCACCACGACAAATTCCTTGCAGGTGAAAACTTGCTTGGCAATAAACGGTTCTGATTCTGATTCTGATTCTGATGTGAAGCAGTAAATTCCTTACTGCGTGCGATACAGTATGAAGTCAGAAATTGAAGTTTGCAGCTGCAAACTCTTTTGTACTTCCTGCACCCAGCGCCATTATTTGACGTGACAGGGACTTAGTTGGTGGTAGGAAGAGCTGCAGGCTGCCATCTCAGCTCGGATTTCTTTTGGCAGCTAGGGGGCGCACAAAAACAGAACAACTTTGTTTGAAGTACAGAAAACTGGTCACAAACACTTTGGGACATGAACACCGGCCTACTGATTAAAAGTCCTGTGTTTGTGTGACACTCCCTTGAACCACAGGATTGTCGATCTATCCGATCCCCGGCTCCTGCTGTGCACATTTCAAAGTGTCCTTGAGCAAGACACTCAACCCCAAGCTGCTCCCCGGGCGCTTCACAGCAGCCCACTGCGCCTAAATGCTCAGGATGGCTTCAATGCAGAGGTCAATATTCATGTATATGCATGTGACGTTGATATTTTTTTTAAAGTTTCGGTCAATACAGCACTCACTGAGGAATATATTGCTTCAATTGACGACATCCACCATCAACACGAATTGGACGTCCACATAAAAGGGGTCATATTTTCCCTTTAATAGTTTGGTTCTGCATTCATTCAACACTTTCAACACGTTTAACAGAGCTGAAATTAAAAAGGTTGCTCCATGTCTGCTGGACGTTTAAATAGGCACATTAGCCACAAAAACGTGATAAGGCAATACTATGTCGAGGCTGTTTTCGGGGTCTGTCAGCTTGTTGTGGAGCTGCACGACAGATTACGTTTTAACAATCTTCATTAGCCGGGAACGTGATGTCTGAAAGCTCTCTCAGAGCCAAGCTTTGGATGACTGGTTTAGATACTGTTGGTTATGCAGCTGCCGTCTGCTTTATAGAAGACTGTTTCATGTTTCGGTCTGAAGTTTTGAATGAATCTCTTACTGTGCGCAAAGCTGATATGCTGTCAGAGGCTGTAAAATAATTTAGTGCAGCTCAAAATCACGTTCCTTCTGTTTGCCATTCTCCGACTTCTCCGTCAGTTGGGGAAACTCATGTGTGGACCTTTCGTGAAGTTCGTGGCCCATGCAGCCTCCTTCATGATGTTTCTGTGTCTGCTGGTCCTGAACGCAGCAGATCGCTTCGGGGGAACATCGCTGCTGCCCAACATGACCACCCACGACCACCCCTCACAACTGTTTCGTATGAAGACCACCTCTTTCACCTGGATGGAGATTCTCATCATATCCTGGGTCATAGGTCATGAGCATAAAAACCCCTTTCCCACACACACACAAACACCATATCCCATGCCCACTCTTTCACAACTACTGGCTGTTGAAACCTTTCCTATGACGTTCGTATGTCTTTTTCGTAGTGGTAATTTATTCCTCTCCCGTCCTTCTGACACTCCCACACTTTTACAATTACACCACTCAGCTGCACGCGCAGGGTCAAGGATATGACATGTCATTGATGCGTTCTAAATCTCCAAACATCTATCATGCACGGAAATTGGCCCTCCATAGATAATAATGTATTCCTCCCACGTGTGCCACAATAAATCAGACCGGTAAAGACTTTCCAAAGACGAGAAAAATGGCAAGGTGACACTTTAACTTATCTCTGCAGGCGAGGCTTTGGAGCCATTTATCACACTGGCTTTGCCAGTGCACAGCGTCAGCAAATTCGATTGTGATTTGACTAGCAATTCATGTAATCATGTTTATATGTGTTCACATCACAGTGTGTTTTCTTTGTTTAATCCTACAGGGAAGATCTGGGAAGAATGTAAAGATATTTGGACGCAGGACATCCGGGAATACATCTCAGAACCCTGGAACCTTCTCGACTTCAGTATTTTGGCCATTTTTATGACCTCTTTCATCGCGAGATTAATGGCTTTCTGGCATGCATATTCTGCCCAGTGTTATGTCGACAAGCACTACACTGACCTGTTCAACATGACCTTGCCCTTTGAGATACAGTACTTCCAGCTGGGTAAGTGTTTACCAAAGAATACACTGTTATTATAAGTAGTGGTGTTTAAGGAGATTGGTTTTTTTATACATATAAAACATTTTATTAAAGAGGATCTCTTGATTCAGACTTTCATTGTTGATTTTTATTTCTACCCCATGTTAGGCAGTGAACAAACAAATCATAGTATAAATGTGTCCAACAAGTTGTGTGTGTTATCATCACAGCCTTTTCCGACGACTTGATTTTCCTGCTACTTCATCATCAAAGTACCCAGACTCAGTGTTACTCCCTGTATGAGTTCTATAGGCAGGTAGTGATCGAAATGGAGTGAAAGTTCACAGCACGAAAACTGTCACATTCAGCGTCTGTCTATTTTCAGCCCGAATCAACTGGATGCCCTCAGACCCGCAGCTTATTTCCGAGGGCCTCTACGCAATCGCAGTTGTGCTCAGTTTCTCCCGCATTGCATACATCCTGCCCGCCAATGAGAGCTTCGGGCCATTGCAGATCTCTCTGGGAAGAACAGTAAAAGACATCTTTAAGTTCATGGTGATTTTCGTCACGGTTTTCGTGGCTTTCATGGTGGGAATGTTCAATCTGTACTCGTACTACCTCGGCGCCAAGCACAACGACGCCTTCACAACGTGAGTGTTGCCTGAAAGAAAGCTTTGAAAATGTTCCTAAATGTTGTCCAATCGTGCCTTTGGATACAATCTGTGTCGAATTATAATGTTGCATAATATTGAATTCCGGTTTCTCTATTCCTCCAGGCTTGAAGAGAGTTTTAAAACGTTGTTTTGGGCCATCTTCGGCTTGTCGGAAGTGAAATCTGTGGTCATTAACATCGACCATAAGTTCATTGAGAATGTAGGCTATGTTCTGTATGGGGTGTACAACATCATCATGGTGATCGTCTTGCTCAATATGCTCATTGCCATGTTCAACAGCTCCTTCCAGGAAATAGAGGTACGTCTTAACAATCCATGAATAAGTATTCATTTTCGTGACTCAAACACTAGTCGTGATGATAATGACCATTTTGTTGTAGGACCATAATAATTAGAATTTAATTTGACAGAAAATGTCAAAAGATGTTATGAATTACTGCTGATTTATGCCAAAGTTTCACGTTTCAGTTCAGTTTTGTGCGCGTGCCGTATTTGGCATACACAGTATATTGCATATTCATGAATGACTGAGTGTAAATTAGATGATGGATGTTGCGCAATAGAAATGCAATCTGCAAAACGTCCTGTTGCCCGACAAATCTTTCCCCCGGCTCTTACCCCGTTCTTGCCGTTTCCTCTCTGCGGGTGCAGGATGACTCTGATGTTGAGTGGAAGTTTGCCAGAGCAAAGCTCTGGTTCTCGTACTTCGAGCACGGCGGGACACTGCCGGTCCCCTTCAACCTGGTACCCAGTCCCACGTCTGTCCTTTCCCTCTTGCTGGGGATAAAGGAATGTCTCTGGGATGTACCTGAAGGCAAAAGCCAAGATAATTCAAACGATGAGATGGGGCTTAACAAGGTGAGGCATCCGCTCCTGACACAGATGATAATTCAAGCAATGAAAAGACCAAAATCCTTTTTGGTGGATGGAAATGAACGGCTGTAATATGTAATTTGTCTGGTAAAAGATCTACAAGGCCCTCTTGTGTCACATTTAGAAGTTGCAGGTGTGAGAGTGTTCCTTGAAAACATGATTTAAAGGTGCTTCTTCTTTTTGTTGTTGTTTCTAATGTCAGCTGAGGCAACAGGAAGATCTGAGTGTGGAAGCATCACTTTGTCCAACCCGTCACCAAGTAAAGCAATGTTTCCTTCATGATGAGTAACCTGTTAATAAGAGAGCTGTTGAGTCGTAGACAGAGTATAGAGGACACTTTTAGGTACTGAAAAAAGAGTTGCTGCATAGAATAAGTCCAAAACAATAGTCAAACATGCTCATTAAACAATGTTCTTTACATTTAAGGAACGATTACCTCATCGCGTTAAGACTGAAATCCTCTGTTTCTAATCACAGACTATCATGAATCGCCTCATCAAAAGATACATCTTAAAAGCACAGAGAGATCGAGACAATGATGAAACAAATGAAGGTGAGTTCAACAGATTTTCTGGCTAAAGTGCTTCATCTTGGCCGGATCAAAGAATTACAAAACATGTTTTTTTTGTTTACACTTACTGTCAAACAGGTGAACTGAAGGAGATCAAACAGGACATCTCCAGTCTCCGCTACGAGCTGCTGGAAAGGGCGAACCACGACACGGAGATGCTGGCCAAGCTCATCAGCCAACTGGGAGAAGTCATGTATGTTCGGCAGAGAGAAGAGAAGAAGAATGAGCTGTCTTAAAAACGTTTAAAAAAGATTGGAGATGTATTTACACGACACGCTGCACATTAATGAAGCATTTCACTCAAAGGGACATTAGCAGACATATTTTTGATGAAAACTGATGAACTGATGAAAATGGATATTTTTTATTTCAAAGAAGAAAATGGTTGAAATCTTTGATTTTTTTTTCACCCCGAGTGTAAATGTATCTACCTTTGAGAAGGGAACTCATCGAATTCTCTTAGTCCCTGTGTCTGTTCAGTTAATCACATAGTGGCTGGATTTGTTTTTTTCCTCTTGCTACACAAATATGACTGCTAACATATGTTAGGGCTGTCGGCTACCGGCTGCGTATGTGTTTGATATTGAGGCGATCCTTTTCCATCTGGAGTAGAAATGCAATTCAAATAAATCCACATAAAAAAAAGAAACGTGTTTGGATGTGTCAGGTTCATAAGTCAGACGTAACATACAAATAAATGAAGGTTTATTGATAATTACTGCCCTCATGTTATAAGCGGTACCTTAAACTCAATCAACAGGACTGTGGTTTACATTTTGTCAAACAGGACATTAACTTTTAGACTTTTTTAATGTGCGTTTTATTAGAATATTGATCACTTAACCATAATATAATCAAAATGTGTTGATTATCTTCACGTCATGGAATACAGAGCTTTATGGGTTTTTAAAAAACATTGCAGCAGACGGTGCCGGGCTCTCATGCACTCTCTCTCTCTCTCTCTCTCTCTCTCTCTCTCTCGCGCTCTCTCTCGCTCTCTCTCTCGCTCTCTCTCGCTCCCTCCCTCCCTCCCTCCCTTCCTGTGAAGCAAGACAAATGTCTGAGAACAGTCTGACCGGTCAGGTAGACAAACAGCTCACCTCCATTTACGTTCAGGAGTGTAAATGCTAAAACCGCATTCAAGTCCCTGAACAGATACTGTGAAGCATTTATACCGAGGACAGCTAAGCCACAACAGCAACACTGATAAAAACAAAAAAACCCACACTGCTGCCTATGAGATGAACATTGTGGGGCCACACAAATGCATTTATTACGTAAGTGTCTGCAATAATAGAAATGTGATTAAAAACGTACCAGATGGTGGTTGCAGAAGAATGCAAGTGTGGTGGTCACCATGAGCGTCACATTAACAGATTAGAAGCCATTACAGCATTTAAAGAACACATCTTGTAGATTTGAATGTGAAACAGCTATCCCAGAGTTATGTCAGGCCTCTGCATGAGAATCGCCTCTGATACTGTCGGGACGAGTGACGTGGGTCGGAATCAGGGCCAAGGCCTGTGTGTGCATCATAGGTGCATGAATCAGCAACAGCCACACTCAGCTGATTAAATCCAATGGTAAAAGCCGTCTCTGTTATCCAGCCGAGATAACAGAAATATGAATGAGATGAGTACAAAGGCGGTTCGAGGGCCAATGTGCTTAAGAGATGTAGAGGATCACAACACAGAAGATGTATCGTCTTCACTTTATCAAAGTCTGTTCACGTGCACCAAAAAACAAAACAAACAAAAAACTCTTGAACTGAGAACTTTAGAAGCAACTTTAAAAAGGTGCAAATGTGCCAAATGGAAAATATCTGAAGTGGAAACATTAAGAATGATCTTTCTTAACATTAAATTCCTATTGTCATTGACTTTATTACTCTCCATTGACTTAACTGATGCCCAATTGAACAGCTCGCTGTCACTTAGATTAGAAGATGGAATGGAAAGGATTTTGTCCTCTGTTGATATTACTCATCCATAAGAATTATATATACTAATAATGACGACAACATATTGACCCTCAGCAGGGCTGGTAAGCATGACTAAGGAGTTTTTGGAATAAGTATTAACTTAGTGAAAGCATGGTGTCATCGTTCAAAAGCAAACTAGTCTCCAATATTTGGTCATTTGGCCAAAAATGTCGTCATGTTGTAACTCAGTCATGAACAGTATGGGTGGAGACTAAAGGCCCGTGGCATTGAAGTGATCTCCTCTCCTCATTGGCTGGCTATTTTACTGTAGGACTGATGTGACTCCATACATCTGTGGAGGGCTCTGCATTTATTGATTCTTCACCTGACATCTTTCAGAGGATTGGCTGAGGAGTCTGAATAAGGAAAGCTGTTGGAAATCTGTGAAAAGGGAAAAGAACACCCATTCCGATTTGAAACATGACACCCACAATCAGAACAACTTGTAATTTACTTAAACATGCCAAGTTTACTTTTTGAAAGTGTTCATAATTGCGCACTTTTAAACGCTTACCATAAACACGCAGGCTAAAAAAAACGTGGCTTTCCTGGACGGTACAGGCTCCCATGTGAAAGAGAGACGTGGTCACAGCCTTTTGTCCACGGGGAGGAGGATTACAGGAAAGACTCTGAGCAACAGTTTATCACACAGCGGCCAACCATCAGGCGCACTCCAATCTCTACTGCGCACTTGGCGGTTCAGAAAATGGAAAATAAAATAAACGGAAGGATGAGCACCATCAGCACCTCGAGCTCCACCGACGCGAGAGTAAGTGGCTTGATTGGATCCGGCTTCATTAATGCTAAAGTATCTGACGAGCCACAGTCTCTGACTTGCATGTCTTCCACCGCGCGTCATTTTGGAAACGTCGGCGCGCCGTTCCACGGTTTGAATTCGAGCAGCGACGGCACAGTTTTCAAAGACTGCCCCATGCTCGATGCTTCACCCGCTGTAAAACAGTTTTACGACCGCGGTGGCGGTGAATATATGAAGTGTGACGGCGTGCTGTGGGAGGATTTTGCAAAAGTCCAGAGGACGAACGTGGCCGCATCGGAAAGTTTGCCAGGCAGGAGTTTAAGCCTCTCCTCGACCACCGGAGCGTTTAAATTCATCAAGGATGAGAATGAGCCCTCTGTGATCATGGACACCACCTGTCCCAACTTCGACCCATCATCGGAGATACCGGTCCTCGACACCTGTTGCGACACCGACAGGAAGCTGGTGCTGACTGACGGGGAGTCCGCGGCCTTCACGCCGGCTGCGGCGGGTCCTCGACCGGTGCTGGAGGGATCTCCGAACTTCCTGCTCGACCTGAGCCAGTCGGAGCAGCTACCGGCGCTCGGCCAGGTGAGGACCGACTCCAGGTCCGGGAAGGCCGTCATCAACTTTGACGCCGACACGATCATGGGCCAGCAGATGACGGTGTACAAGAGCGAAGTCCCCCGTTGGCAGACGCAGACGTCTCCGGCTGAGCCCCAGTTCTGGTGTCCGTCCGCGGGGGTGACCGAGGACTTGTTCGCGCACGGCGGCTACGATGTGATGCAGACCCAGACCCAGACCCAGACCCACAGGAACATGCCACCTTTCCCCGCATTCCCCGGGTAATGACTTCATTAATGAACGTTCCCCGTGATGTCACATCTCAACTGTTTCATCAACAACGAGTCACCCATAACGTTCGAATAGAAGTGTGCAATGCGAGTGAACCTTTAATAGATGAGACTGATCATAGGCATTAACACATTCATGATCAGACAGTCATTAAGGTGTTGATTTGCTTTAATTGCCCGCTCATAAGTCAGTCCACTTCTGAGTCAGTTAAAGTGGAACGAAACAAACTTCAGTCCACGAGTCACCTTCATCTTATTTCTCTTTATCTAAACTCATATTCATCAAGGGTTGAACAAGCCAATCATTAATGTCACTGTAGCTTCATATAAGTTCTTGCCTTACATCTAATGAGGATCAAACTCAGATGATTCACCCCTTAATGTGACATATTCAATGTACAGCACTGTACAGTTCATCTACATGTAAAGCAGGTTTAGATCGAGTTCATATTAAGGTTTAAGATCAAGGCGTTCTGCTATAAGTCAGAATGGACCTATCTGCAGTTTCATCAACGTATGTTTCTTCTGTTCTTTCAGTATGCCACCTCAGAGACTGTGTGTGATCTGTAGTGATGAGGCTTCTGGTTGCCACTACGGAGTCTTAACCTGCGGGAGCTGCAAAGTCTTTTTTAAGAGAGCAGTTGAAGGTGAGCGAAGTAAGGCAGCTTTTGGAAATGTTATGTTCTGTCGACCAAATCATTTTAATGCATGTTATGTTCTATCTACCAAATCATTTTAAATAAATGTTATGTTCTATCTACCAAATAATTTTAATAAATGTTATGTTCTATCTAATCATTTTAATACATGTTGTGTTCAATCGACCAAATCATTAGAATAAATGTTGTGTTCTATCTAATCATTTTAATACATGTTGTGTTCAATCGACCAAATAATTTTAATAAATGTTATGTTCTATATAATCATTTTAATACATGTTGTGTTCAATCGACCAAATCATTAGAATAAATGTTGTGTTCTATCTAATCATTTTAATACATGTTGTGTTCAATCGACCAAATCATTAGAATAAATGTTGTGTTCTATCTACCAAATCATTTTAATACATGTTGTGTTCTATCTATCTAATCATTTAAATAAATGGTATGTTCTATCTACCAAATCATTTGAAGCACACATTCTAAGACTACAATTTTCCAAGCCACATATTTATCGTATTGGGACTGTTATGAAAGGGAATAAACGCATTAGCTACAGCAGACAGTTTAACTGCTTTTTTCCCCAGAAAGTGTTCTATTCCAAGAAGCCTTTCAACATCTGGCCGGTGACAGCTGATCAAACACTGTTGTAATAGCCCTGCCCCCTTTTCTTCATTTCCCTACTCCAACCTAAACTGAGACAGTTGACTTATTTGTTCTGTTGGTGCATGTGTAGTTTCATTGCCACTCTTATATGTTAACATATTACATTATACATGCTCTATCATGTATACGACTTGAATATTAGGGTGGCTGCAAATGAAAATGTGTCTCCTGTGATAAACCCCCCATGGATCAGTGGGCATTGTTCCCAATACATTACAATAAAAGATAAACAGGAATAAATAAAATACACTATTATACACTAAAAGGGAGTTGCCACATTAAATGTGACTGGCCTTCTATGGTCGTGAAAAGGTCATTAGCAACAGTATCATTGACCAGCGTTCACTGTGTTCTTCGTCTTGGACTTGTTCTTCTCGTTATCTCGTAACGCGAGATAACGAGAAGAGTCACTCTGTCTCATCACGGCCGTGTCACTCTGTCCTCGCAGCCTCACTTTTATCTAATTTCCTTCTTCGGATGTCTCCTCAGAGCGCTGCCTCAGCGGGGATGGAGAGGCCATAGTCAAGAGCCCCTCGGCACTTCTCCCGCCCCTCCCGTTATGTGCCTCTCCTCTACGATACACATTTGAAAATGAAATGCTTTTTAAAACTGTGTGCATTGTCTGTTGTCTGTACCCTTTTCCCGCTCAACAGGCCATCACAGCTATCTCTGCGCTGGGCGAAATGACTGCATTGTGGACAAAATTCGGCGGAAAAATTGCCCCGCGTGCCGCCTCCGAAAGTGCTACCAAGCGGGAATGATGCTCGGAGGTAACCATTCGGTTGGGCTGCTTTTCTGGATTTCACTTGGCATTGATGGAGAAAGCTTTGCGATTAGTTATCATCCAATCTAACCGAGCCTTGCACTCATGTCACAGGCAGGAAGCTGAAGCGTTTCGGGGCCTTGAAAGCCTTGAGTTTCGCCCCGTCCCTGATGTTCCAGTCCCACTTGGCCATGTCCAGCGACAACCAGTCCTTGACCTCCATGTCCTGCATACCGGCCATCCGTGAGGTGCAACTCTCCCAACAGATCCTCAATATCCTGGAAAACATCGAACCGGAGACCGTGTACTCCGGCTATGACAGCAGCCAGTCCGAGGGTCCGCATATTCTGCTCAACAGCCTCAACAGGCTGTGCGAGAAGCAGCTGCTGTGGATCGTCAAGTGGTCCAAGGCCCTGCCAGGTAACGGCTCTCTGCAGCTCAGGGTCAGCACAGTGGTCGCCAGTGGGGAACCACCGGCAGTACTCGCCGAAGGTCTCAGCCTTAAACGCTGGCTGAGATAGAAGGCGATACTCATTGGCTAAGAGAGACGTGATTCCAAGTGATATCAAAAAAAAGCATTTCTTTGTAACAGGAAATTGTAAAATTAAAGATTTTTGGAAAGCTAAAAACAAATAACACTACTGGTAAACCAATGTGATGCACCAATGGTGCACCGATGTTATTACAGGTTACATCTACCATGAAAGAATATATGTAAATGAACTCTTCTTTTCTTTCTTAGGGTTTCGTAATCTTCACATCAGTGACCAGATGACCCTCATCCAGTACTCGTGGATGAACCTGATGGTGTTCTCTCTCGGATGGCGCTCCTTTCAGAACGTCACCAGTGAATATTTATACTTTGCACCTGATCTGGTTCTCAGTCAGTAAGTCACCGTCATCACACGGGGCGATTTCAGTTGGCTTTTCCTTCCTGATGATTCAGAGTTACAGTTGTTTATTCACAAAGCAGTGATTTTGGATTTTAAAAAAAAGAAAAAGGAGGCTCTAGGTTTTTCAGAAACATGAACCATTTCGTGTTTGTTTTTTTCCATCAGGGAGCAAATGAGGAGATCTCCGATTTACGACCTCTGCCTGGCAATACAGTTCATCCCCCAAGAGTTTGCTAATCTCCAAGTGACCCGCGAGGAATTTCTCTGCATGAAAGCCATAATATTACTCAACACAGGTAAAAAGCCTTCCTTCAAGATGGCTTCACTTTTCACTTTGTGTTAAACTGTCTTGTTTGAATCAACAGCACGCCGCCGTAATGTTGCAAACAGAGACGCGAACGCTTTGATGATCATCTCCTGGAGAGCTGCACAATGAAGGGAGTGATTCACAGGGCGACTGCACCGTGACAAGATTTATGTAGCAGCTGCCATCAAGTCATAGTTTAAACCGACTGAAAAACATTGTTTTTAACAGCAGCACCTCTAATACGGCCATTGTTGACTGTTGCATTTCCATAGTGTTTGTTGAGCTTCTTTTTTTTTCCACATTTATAAGTGTCCTCTCTGTTTACAGTGCCTCTTGAGGGACTCAAAAGTCAGGCGGCTTTTGAAGACATGAGACAAAACTACATCCGGGAGCTGACCAAGGCCATCCACATGAGGGAGAAGGGCTTGGTGGCGAGCTCACAGCGATTCTACCACCTCACCAAGCTGATGGACGCCATGCATGATGTACGCTCCCCCCCCGTAGATCTGAGTACAGCAGCATTGAGCCACGTCTTAATCTAACCGCTACTTTAACGAGTACCAAGACAAACATGAATGTCTCCTTTTTTCCCCCCCCCCACCTGACAGATCGTGAAAAAGGTCAACCTGTTCTGTCTGAGCACCTTCATCCAGGCAGACGCCATGAGAGTGGAGTTTCCAGAGATGATGTCAGAGGTTATTGCCTCCCAGCTTCCCAAAGTCCTGGCGGGCATGGTGAGGCCCCTGGTGTTCCACACCAAGTGATGAAGCCAACGCACGTCACTTATCTGCGGAGACATCTTGTGCCTGGGTTATCCACCCCACAATTACTGGATTCTTTATAGCCTTCACATATTGTAGTCAGTCATCTGTACCTTTCCAAACGGCCTCTAATGGTCTGTATCGGTGTACACGTTCCTTAAAAATATCGTTTTCAGTACAGATTATTATAAATTTGGAAGCGCTAGTCAATGAAGCTCCTCTGTTTAATTAATTCTGGTGTATCCAACCGTTTCCATGCTACCGCTCGTGTGTAGATGGTACAAACTAGCTGATAAAAGTAGGTTTTGAGAACCACTCGATATTTTTGTGCAGAAATACAAACAAAAAGGTCAAATATTCATCGTTCTCAGCAACATTGTTATGCAGGAGACAGTGAAATCTGCCACTAATGAAATTATTTTAGGGTGACTCACTGCAGCAACTTCCGGGAGGAAGTATTTGTAAAAATATTTGATTAAAAACCCCCCCAAAAATGTGTTATTTTCATTTTAGAAGGAGAGATTTGAAGTGAGTGCAAAACAAAAATCCCCATTTCACAATGAAAACCGTTCAAATGTCTGGATCAGCATGTAAAAACAAGTGATGTCCTTCTCCTTGACACATGGTATTACTCAGAGTTAACTGAACTAAAACCAGTTCATGTCTTTGAGCTGTACAGACAGCACAGATACATGTGACCATATATATAAAGCTTCCCTGGTGGAAGTAATAGAAACCTGTCATTAAATACATTTTCATGTCATACGAGAGAACTGCATCATATCACAGTATAATCTCAGATTAAAAAACAAACAACCAAAGTAGGGGCACCAAGAGACAACTGTATTTTACATTGCAAATGTTAACTCATGATATATTCCCACTATTCATCCTCTTACATGTTGAATTTAGAGCGTCTCACTGCAGCGAGCACAAGTGAAACTCACCAAGTGTGACAAAGAATTTGGACCACAGGTCTAATAAATCACGCTGTTTATTTATAGACATGTTTATGCACCGTTAAGATACAGTAGATGATTAGCAAGGAAACAAGCTTACCATATATATATATATATATATATATATATATATATATATATATATATATATATGAAAAGGATGGCAAATGTTACATATTTAGGATAGGAAAACCACTTGCCCTATAAACTCAGACTGTAGGGGAGTATTACTCCAGCATGAATGCTTAAGGTCGCCTCGCACTCTTAAATATGTGAACAGAAAAGAACATCATGATCCTGGCACGTGCCAGCTTTCAAAAGCTTTCCCCCAAAAAACATGTTCAGCCACCGGAGAAAGTAAAAGTGTTGCTGATTCTTTCTTTTCAGCTTTTGTTCTGAAATAGAATCACTGACGTTAACCTTTTTTCTTTCAATAATCATGGACTTTATACTTCGGAAATGTTGTGACAGTAATATAAAAATGTAATATGAAATGGTATCTTTAACATAATATAATCTGATACTAGTTATCATCACTGGTACACCAGCGTACCAGGGAGTACAGTACCACAAGAGGCATTAAACCTCATGCAAATAGCATTCATGGCATTATTATAAAAAACAAACACACATTTTTTACATGGGGCATATATTTGATGTGATCATTTATAGGAATAAACAGTTAAACAAAGTAGATATTTTTGATGAGCAACTACAGAAGAACTCATGAGCATGAATGTACAGTACAGTACCGTGGAGCTAACCAGAAAGTGCTCTGCAGCAGTGAGCAGCTTCAGTGGATGAACAACGATCTCAGGCCACCAACAGGAACGTTAAGGTGCAAACCCATTCTGCTTCTTCTGTCACATTCTAATATATTAGATTAGCGTCACTATCTCAAATCACAGTTTGCTTCAATTACAGCTAGTAGAGAATGTTTATAAAACGTGCAGACTTCCATTGATGAGAAGGAAAGTGTTCTGTCGATACAATGGGAAAGTTAAAAAGATAATATATTTCTGGGAATAAAACGTGTGAAATTGATTGTTTGTTGTGATTCTGTAGGCTAAAAACATCAGTGCAGTCGACGGGTAATATATCTTCATCCAACAATAATCTCGTACCTATTTCTTCTGAAACCTGGTGAATCTCTGCAGATTCCCCACACATGTCATAATATAGTCATAACAGAAAGGGAGGTACATTTTTGGGGATTTCTAGCTCTGTTCAAGCTAAAGCAACTCCTGCCCTGCTTGGTGTCTGCTAGGACTATGCAGAAACGTCAGCTACCAGCAATAATAGGAACATTACAACAATCAGCCACATCGTGTATCGTCTCTTTCTTTCTGTTCTTCATGGATGCCATGAAAAACATGCAACGTCTACCAGCTTGTTAGAGGAAGACGACATAGTTCTCAGGGATCAAACCGGTTCTCCCCTCGTATGTTGCTTGGAGCCAGCCGGGTTCAACAGAGGCGTAGACTACGGGACAAAAAGAGAGACAATGCTGAAAATGAAGAGAAGCCACGAGTAGACTCTTGATCGGATTAGAATCACTATTTCCCAGACTTAGTGAATGGTGGGAAAAAAGAAGGAAAAAGATGCTGTTAGGCAGAAAAAACAAACATGTAAGGCAGATTGAAAAGACTCTGGGTCAGCCTGCTCTTTGAATTCAGTCCCTACGGGGTATTTTAGCAAGCATGAAGGCAGCATCGCCCTCGCTTAATCACCCACATTCAGTGTAAGCCGTAAAAAACAACAAGCTTAATTGTTGCTCAGATCCACCGCGACGAAGAGGAAGAGCTTTAAAAATCATCTGCTAAAGCAATCTGGCAGAGATCTGCTGAGTAAGGATGTGGAGAAAACCGGCGCGTTAATGCAGAGAGGAATAAAAGTACTCGGCCTGCTGCTAAGTGGTGGGGAGCGTTTGTTGACGTCTTTGCGTCTGGCTGCTGGCTCTGTTGCCTATGTTAACAAGGAAACAGGCACTGGAGCCTTCCATCACTAGGTTACAGTGACCTGTCTGCATCGGTTGTGGGCCGAGTCATCTCCTCTTGGACACGGAAAGAAGCAATAAAAAAAAAAAAGTGTTTATACTTCAGCAGTGCATATGGGGGTGTCGTGCTAAGAGCAAAACAATGATTTGATGCCTCCACAAAACACTGGGGATTAGCCAAGTCCTTGCTGTGTGCTGCTGCCAGGACACAGCAGACTGTCTGTTGTGTACTCTGTCCAAGTGTCCAATCGGCCTACAGATGGAGGCTTGTGTGCTGTTGTGGGCACTTCTTGCACCAAAGGTTAGCCGTCATCCCGAGCACATAATGTTTGCCTTGCTGTTGGCGCCGCTTACCGTTTGTGAAGTGCGCCCCCTGGGGGAAGCTGAGCTCGTGGCTGTGCTCGGCCTCGCAGGAATACATCGCCTTGGCGTCTCTGTAACGACAAAACAAAAAAAACGGGGGGAGAGTTGAAGAGACGACGGCGGCATCGATTAGGTGACAACTGTTGATGTAGATGACGTGATGTACAGTACCGGCCCACTGGAACAGACTGCGCTGATGAGGCCGTTTCAAATAGCAGTGCTCTGGCAGCGACCCTGAAACAAAAAAGGGGAAAGTTCAGTCCACTTAATTGTATTAAGGGTAAAATAAACAGCTGGTTTGGAAAATAATCCCCGTGATCACATGATCAGGGTAAGTACAATACTAAAAGTGTTATCTATTTTGATGTATCATTGTCTATAAAATGCAATGCTGCCATGGAGAGGAATCCAAACCAAACAAAAACGGTGCACTCTCTCTTGGCCCTGCTAATTCTTCATTGTTTTAAATTGAGGTGAAATGCGCAACGACACCATACGGGAGGTTTCCTTCCTCCGGCGCTGTGCTGAATGGAGTTTAAACCATAGAACAAGGCTGCGGTTGACCCCGCGCTCTGCAGCCTCGGACTCAAGGGGACAAAAGGAGCCCAGGGCGAGCCGGGCCGGTGCTTTGCAAGGAAACTACTTGAGAGACGTGTGTGACGAGTCAAACAATCTATTTGTCCCGGTAGTGCAGACCGCTGCTGGGTCACATCAACCCCGGAGCTGGCATAGTGTAATTAAAGCCAGCTCTCCCACCAGAGAGGGAAAGACATAAATCTCCTAACACACACTCATCCGATCTCAGAGCCCTCTCAATGCTCAACGCTCGTAAAGCGACGACGGAGGAGGCTGATGACTCAGAGGGGAGAGACAGGGAGAGGGTGGGAGACAGAGAGACATGTTGCAGAACTGTTGTCCTCGAGCCTTGGCGTTTATGTTCATGGAGGGACATGAAACTGCACATGAACACATTGCCATTATATAAATAAACTGTATATCCACGACACTACCAGCGGCATCGGAGGACAGCAACCAGCAACTACTTTCATTATCAATTGATCGGTCTGTTGTTGTTAGTCTATAAAATGACAGGAAAGACTGAAAAATGACCATTACATTTTCCCAGAGCCGGTTTTCTCAGACAAACAGTACAAAAACCTAATATTACATTGATAATGATTTTAAAAAAGCAGAAAATCCAGTTTGAACCCATTGAATGTTTGGCGTCTTTGCTCAACAGATAACTCAACAATCACAACTGTTGTTGATATTCTGACAATTGACAGAATGATTACACTGATGCATTCAGCACTGGTGAGTAACAATGAATCAAATGTCCACGAGAGAAGACTTCATGGATGGCAGTACGAGTTCTAATGAATGATTAAAAGCCGTTACACTGAGCCCGGCCTTTGGTAGCCGTTGCTGACCGAGGCGTCCGTCCTGCAGCGGATCCCTCGTTTTGGGGGAAGGTCTGGGTGCTCCGAGGGCTTCAAACCCTCGCTGGGCTCCAGTGTTGACAGACTTTGGACGGATCCAATGCAGCTTCTGTGGCCTTGAGGGAGACAAACAAGTAACATGTCTCCTGGTAAATGACAGAAAGACATTAAAGCTTGATGCTGAAACAGCCCACACACTGCACCAAGTGACTGAAATAAGTCATGCAAATAATATTTTACCACTGCTGTTCGAAATGTGCTGTAGACAAGGGAGTGCGGTCAGTCTGCAGTCCTGCAGGAATAACTAATGACAATATAACTATCTAGTTTATGAATTCTGTCCTGAAAGTGACAGTTTGATGATGTTTCTCTCCGCTTCATCACGGCACAGGAAACGGAACTAACGACCGGCACAACTTGGCGGTTCTCCTACCTTCGGATATATGCAGTGATTTCAGAGAGGGGCCGGCGGAGCGGTTCAGCAGTGCTGGCCTGAGGTCAATGCGGCAGTGCGGGGCTTTTTTGGGGGCGGGGGACAGCCTGGGCGCCGTGCTCACAGAGGACAGGCTGAGAGCGTCCTCCGACTCTCCATCTGTTCGCCCCGCGTCCTCCCTGGAGCTGGACTCTGGGCTGCTGACCCACGCGGCGCTGGCCCTGGGGCCGATCGAGAGCTGCGACGGCGTTCGCCGGAGGTCCAGGAGCGACTTGTCCCTGGCCGGAGCGGAGCAGGCTGTTTTGGAGGAGCTGTTCTGCTCAGAGGAGTGGGAGGACAAAGACTCCATGCTGCCCATGGGGGTGCTGCTTGGACTGCTGCTGAAAGTGTCACCTATGCAGGGACCAGAGAGGAGGCATGAAAGGCCCTCATTAAAACCTGCTGAGGCTTTAACCTTCGTGGCTTAAAGAGATTATATTAATCTGGAAGCTATACCGACTTTCCACCTCGACATACTTTAAAAAAACATGAGCTAATATGAGGTCAAGCTTTCAGAAATGTGGTGCAGACGTCTGGGAGTTAATTAAAGGCCGCCGGCGGGGTTTTTCGGAAATTGTGGTGTGATGACCTGCGTTGTTACTCACTTTCTGCATCTGCCAGGCACAGAGTCGGGGTGTAGAGGCTGCGGGGCTTCCTGGGCCCCGTGGACAGACAGATGGCCCTGCTCCTGCGAGAGCCGGGCCGGCTCTGGGGTTGGGGCAGGGGCACGTTGGGGTCCGGAGGCTGGTGAAAGATCTGGAGGTCCAGAGAGGAGCACTGATCACGACACAATCGGTGCATTCCTCACCAGTTCAGACTGGTATTCACATTGTTTTTGAGTATTTTAAGACTCTCACTGTCCGATGAAATGTAACATATCAACGGTTTAACAATAATGCAATTTGCATATGCTGCACCGTGATAGAAGATGCTATCCATCCTGCCCTCCTGCATGCAGTGTCATGCTCAGGGTCTTTTAGCCAAGCATCCAGTGTTCTTGTAAATATGGAAACAGCAGCTCACCTTGCTGCAGTTCTCGATAAGTATTTCCATCACAATGTTCTGAAACTTGATGTTCATCATGGCGGCCACGGTTTCCTCTTGTGAGCGCATCAGGGTGGGCCCAAAGATGACGCCCAGGTTGGACACCGTCATCAGGTTGGACTGGCTTTGTGTGGAAACTCTGCAGGTAGAGGACATGGGTGCAAGATGCTGTTCTGTCCTGATCACGAAAACTCTGAACACTGACAGTATTAGAAACACCTACAAATGCATCAGGGTGTACCTGAACTGTGAAGACAATTGAATCCGTCTCAGCAATTTTTATCTTCTCTCATAGGGCTGTTCATTTTAATTTTTTTGCTAAATGGCTGCAGTGTAACGGATTCATTACAGGGATACGTACGTGACGAGGTGCTTCATAAGCAGCTCCAGCATTTCCTTGTTCCTGTCGGGCAGCTTATGAACCAAAGCATGGACAGCACACACCCTGTAGTTCTGGTCATCTGACTCTGAGGAGAGGCAAATGGATATCAAATGATCAAGTGGCTCATGTACTAAATGACAACTACCTGACAATTATTGGTCATATTTTGTATTACAGGGACTGTGATCAGAGCGTTAGAATATTGTATTGTAATTACCATGTTGTCACATTCATGTGCGGCCAATATGAATGAAGCTGGAAATCAACTTTTAACATTAGATTTGATCAACTTGAATTACTCTTAAACAAAAACAACTTAAAATTGCGGTGAAAAAAAAACAGTCAAATTTAGCTCTTCATATTCACATTCAACTTGAGACACTATATCCAGAGGTGTAGAAAAAACAAATCCCAAATGAGTGGAGATTAAACCAGCTGAAGGGAGCTATGGGATGCATATGGCACGGAGCCATTTCCAGAGACGGACACTTTTTAAATCGGTTCATTCTTTGCTCCTTTCACTTCCCCGCTGTCAGGGCCCACAAAGACATCTCATTCCAAATGAATACATTTGACACGCAGCTCAGTTTGAGATACAAATTCACCACATGCGAGACAATTTCAAATCTGATCAAAATAAATGCAAAAATATGGGATTTTCTAATCCGAATGCACAAATACAATGAAGCCATAGTTGATCAAACACCCCACATTGAACAGAGGAAATGTCTTATATTTGACCAAGAATCTCTTTTATGTGTAATAATAAAATAGCAAATGGCGAAATATATATCTAGTCATAACTACCTCGTAGTAACTTATAGTAGTAACATTGCATGACTTACTGACAGCCAGGATGAACTCTTTGTGGAGCTTGAAGGTCATCAGAGGCTCAGAGAGACACCTGGTGAAGGGAGAGAACAGTTGGCATTAATTCCCTGAGGGTCTTCTGAATGCAGAGACCTCTCTCTGTGAGTCACTGGCAGCGCAGAATGCATGACCGACACCGGGGAGGTTTCAAGGAGGTATTATGGAGACAATGGTGATTCCTGAACGCTAAGGACGAGCAGCTAACCTCAGGTAATTCTTCAGGCCGCTGGTGATCGTCTTGTTGTCCCACGTCTCTGGATCCAGGTCCATATCCACCGGTGCCCTGGATGCTATAAGAAAGCACATTTTTATTTTTACCACAGTGCGCAAGCTGTACATTTCGTGGAGAACACCAATAGAAACAGACACGGCCTGACAGGCAGCCTCAATGGGCATTAAAAACACTGTGTTTTCTTGTGGGGGGGGGGGGGGGACTGGAGAGGAGAATCTGAAATGAATGCACGCGTACAAGCGTGGTGTCTCACGGAGATTTGAATAAATCACTCAGGCATTTCCTGTTCAAACAGGATTACCTTTGGAACATCTAATAAGGTGATGACAGAGTAATATGGGACCAGCTGCTACACGCTGTCACACCACGAGGAGGAGCTCTTCCCTCACTCTGCAGGCTCACTTTGTGTTTTGCTCAAAGCTCCAGATTCAACTTGAGATGGTGGACAAAATGAATGAGCTGTTCATACACGGAAGCTTTAAAAGCCACAGAAAGACATAATGGTCCATCAGGCATTTGGAAAGGACAGAATTATCTCGTTATGTTAGTTTTGCTACATGACATGTGAGGATGTCATTTACTGCTGTATCTACAGCACAAAGAAATACTGTAATAAGAAAAGCCTGACCATTGACATGATTTTACATTTTGGCTCAAGTTCCTTTGAACTTTTATTCTGCTGAGCTGTGCTAAACATAATTATGTTATTTGCTACTTACAAAAGACAGTGGTCATCAGCTTCTGTACTTTGGAGTTGACTCCTCCAATTCTGTACAGTCCCATCGTGTTCAAGCCTGCGTGGCAATGAGAGGGAAAATGAAAGGATTGGAACAAACAGCTTCTGTTTAGTTAAGACTTATGCAAATGAAATGTGTCGTCATGGCCACTAATGAACGAAGCGCATTGTTATTCACACTCAGGTGACAGTTGGAAGCGCGGAGATTTAAAATGCCTCACCGCTAATCTCCACCAGGTTGATGCACTTCCTCACGAAGTTGAAGCCCGCCTCATTAAGAAACGCTGGAACACAACATCAGAATAAGGTTGGTCGCGTGACGGAACAACAAGATGTTTGTGCTCTGACTAATAGCGCACAGCCATTATGCTGAAAGGCGCCGCCGTGTCAGCTGAGTGGGTGTACGTCAAGTTATTGTGTGAATGAGTGGAGAGGGCTGGATGTGACAACGTGTGTGTTTGATATGTGCGTGCTGGGCATTTCTATTCAAAGTCTTAGAAAGCTACATTTATGCATTTCAATGATGAAAAGGGATTGGAAAGATGTATTTAAAATATATATATATATAAAAAAACACACTTACTTTCTTCTTTTTTGCTTAGTATGGCGGGCAGGTTGTAAATCTAGAGAAAGTTCACAAAATCATGATTATGTTAAGGAACTCTGGTTCAAATTGAAAAAGAAAAACTCCCAGAAAGAAGAGAATTCTGTTTTTCCCAGAGGGCCAGTGAAGCGGCCTGTCCTATTATTAGCACAAGTAGACGGTGAGGTCATGGTTTCTCAAAAACAAAAAGAGGACCTGAACCCTCCAGACGAGGGTGCCAGCCGGCCTCACAATGAATATTTCAAAGACAAACAGGCAGAGTTTCTCACCGGCTCCTTGCCATCCATGGCCTCCAGCCACAGTCTTCTGTTGGGCTCGGAGAGAGCCTGCAGTGTCATAACGCCATGCCTGGAAAGATTTCAGAGAAAAGCTGCTCTCAGTCTGATCTCATTGCCTCGGGGGCCTCTGGACAGACCTTGTTTACATTGGCTGAGACCGCCATAAAAGGACTAGTGCGACTAAAATAGCTCATGTGCTCGGTGCTTCGCATTCCACTCCCAGTTAAACGCTACATGTGCTTGAGATTAAAGTGATTTGTTTTGATTTGTTTTTTGGAGGGGCACCCAACATGCAGAGACACCTTAACATTTGTTCCTCACCTCACTCGCGTGACACATAGCTTGAAACTGTGCATTACACCTGCAGTAGATACACGGCACAGCTAACATTATCTGATGACACTGGCAAACAAAAACAAACCCCCACCCGCTGGTGATAGTTAGTACTAGCATGGAGCCATGTCACGTGGCATGTTTGTTGCGATACATTAACCAAATTTGTAGCGTTAACCTCTAGTGGCATCTCGCCATGCAGATAGTTTTGCTTTAATTTAACCAAGTTTTGAGATATCTTTCTCTGACATTAATGCGTCCACCCTTCAATACAGAGGAGGGAATTCGATTTCTGATGCTCACAAGAGTGAAAACATTTCCAAGATTCAACAGCGACACCTTGACCCCCGTGTTACCAGTACATTGTGTGGAGTACTTGGGATACTCTATTTAGAAAGACACGTTGCTGGTGAATTTATTTAACGACATTTTTTTTCATTGCCATGAGCACCACAAATTGAATTCTATTCACTCTGAAATCTTTCCTCTGTGCAAATAAAATAAAACCATTTGCATGGCTGAATACCCCCTTTTAGTCATTTGTGTGAACCAACCCTTTAAAGATGAGTTTGTGAGAAGGCTTGCCAGAATGCGGCGGGGCTATATAGGTGTAACAGCATGTTTATTATAATGAGGATGAATGGATGAGCTTGAAGCCGACTGGAGCTTGGCCCACATCGTCCTTGCGGTTGGAACAAGCACCCTGGGGCCATCGCCCGTTTATGATAAATGAGTTGTCCTGCAAATAAACCGCAGTTATTGTCCATGCTCAGCAACACCACGCCAAGGGTGAGCAGTGCTGGCGCTGCCGGCGCTGTGCAACAATAACGCACGGGGGATGAGCTCGCTCTATATTCTGGAGCACTCGTCCCGATAATGAGCTCATGCCAAGCTCTCATAACTCGGATCAATCCGGCCACTGTTCATCAGCGGGCGGATTCTCTCCAAGGTGTTTGATCTTTGGCCAATCAGGTATGAATGTTCCCACGCGGCTAAGAGATTTCAAACTAATTAAGAGAGGCAAAATGATCGATTGATTCTTGGGATGATGTAAATCAATGTGTTATTTGAGTAATTGCAGGCACCTGGAAATCATTTAAGAATATGTCTGTGTCCTCAAGCCCATGTTGACCAAGTGATTTTGTGACGTCGGCAGTATTTCATCAGAGGGTTTGGATTAGAGATCGAGCGGGTGACACGGTTAGCAGCGCACACATGCAGCACATGCAACTGCTCTGAGAGGGCAGCACTGGTCAGTTCACATACCGGACTTTACAGAAAAACTGAAGCGGCCTGAAAAGAGTTCCACGATAGATGTCATTTCTACATTGACATGAACACAGAGAAAAGACGGACTGGGTAAATATGGATGTCGTGGACACACAACAAACAAGAGCCTGGGAAGGAGGAGGGGACTTGAGGGACGTGCAGGAGACAAACAGAGCTGAAAACATCTGGTAAACAGGGTCTCTTTGAAGATGTTCATCAAACCTGAACGGCTCTTGCAATGCTGAGTACTCCCGTGATAGTCTAGGTTAATTGCCTGTAATTGCAAGAAATTCCCACGTGCACTTCCTCGATCTTCAAATTGGTTAGTTGTAAAAAGAAGGCATTCTGTTTCCATGGGGTGACTTTTGCTTTGATAGAGAGTTATATGCAAACACATTGGTATGTTTCAACCATATTTTCTCAAGTTTTGTGTCTAAGTGACTAATGGGAACAAACTTTTTTTTTTGCGTGAGGGCAATTGCAGCGTCCATGTGAGGTTAACCACTAAAAGGGCTCGTTTATGCCACTGAGAGGCTCAGATTGTAATACAAGGGTAGAATTACAAGATTGACACTTGTGTAGACAATAGGGAAGCCTCAAAAGCTACATTTTGGCAGGGGGGGGGGGGGGGGGGGGGTTACTAAAATGTCTTTTAAAAGCGCACTAATACCCGGCAGTTTTAAATTATTCAAACTGAAAATAATTTATTCACAAATATGAATAATGAGTGTGAGAGGTTTGTACGAAGCGAGTCCGTCTGCACATCTGTGAGTGTGTGTGTGTGTGTGTGTGTGTGTGTGTGTGTGTGTGTGTGGAGGGGGGGGGGGATGTAATGGATGTAAATGACGGTGTCATCTACAGCGCTCTCGCCCTCAACACTGGACCACTATCAGAATTGTTGTCCCTATTAATCAAGTTAGACACAAAAACATGGAGAAATAGGGTCCAGGTTGAAACACACCAAAGTCAAAGTGTATACTTGGTAACTGTCATTATTTATACCACCAGCATGCTGATCTGTTACGTTTTCTCCAATACCCTGATCCAACTAGTGATGGAAAACAAATGTCGACATGCTGGAGGCGGTGGTAATGAATATGTTTTCAGTCCATGTAAGTAGCAAGACATCTTTTGGGAACACGTGTACGATCCGAACAATCACAGACCTCTCCACCACTTCGATATCAAAGCAGAAACGCTTGTCGATGGAGTCCGTTTTCCTCCGAATGCAGGACTTGAGCTTGAACAACTCCGGCTGGTTAAGGACAAGACCGTTCTGAAAAAAACAAACAAATTGGAATGCACTCGTGAAGCCTTCCCATTATGCACGTCTAAAAACAGGAATGCAATCAGACTCTTGGTGGATCTAATACACGATGACATAACTAGAACTTGATTATTTGATATATATTAAGTCTCGGGAAGTTTTCACTCACATTTAAGTGCAAATGCTTGTAAATGAAGCGAATCCGTTCAGTCGCTCGTGCACAAAACAAGACACCAACTCTCTCTCTCTGTAATTTTCATTCCTTAAGTCCCCTTTCTTGTTATTTGTGTGTTTTGTTATCTTTGAACCATTTGTGTCCACCTTGAGCTAACACGTCTTTTGTTTTCTCTTCCCAATTCGCAGTCCTGTCATCTTGATTTATTTTTCGTCCCCCTCTGGGGTGAGGCATCCATATAAGCCCCAAATGAGCTCTTTGCATCGCCCACACAGGTAGCTCTTGCTCAGTGATTTGTACGTGCAACTAAACTGAACTAAAACTAAAACTAAACTACCTGCTTCGCGGCCGATTTACTTTCAGCGTTGCTCATGCTGAAGGTTTTGCTGGCTTTCTCGTACGTGCAGTAGTGACGCGTCCAAGTGCATCCCAGGGGACCTGGGACAGAGACACGAAGACACAAGGGCTTGAGACAAAATACTTCTCTCTGAATCACAGGCTTCTGGGCAGACTTCTGAAAATCAGTTTGCAATTAAAGTGTGATGAATGAAATGTTGTTTAGCGCTGCTGATAAAAATGCCCCCCACCTCGTGTTTGATAGCACATCAAAGTGAATCGGTAAACAGGGTGAATTATGAGCTGTGTGTGAGAGGATCTCCTGCAGAGGCCTGGGAAAGCTCCAGCCATGTTTATGGTGATAGATGTAGAACCTTTACTTATAAGTGAGGTCTGAAGGGGGGGGGGGGCTGACTGGCTGGAAACCCGACTAGAACGAACTCACGTTTCTCCTGGACGTACAGGAAGCCCTCCATCGTCCACTGGCCCGGGGGTTTGTAGTCCTGATCTGCAGACCTTATCCTCTTCATCAGCTTCTCCACTTCCTGCTTAGTGCTCACAAAGTTGTTTCGGGTCTGCGCAGGATTGGATTGTAATTGCATTAGCGGAGGAAGTCTTGTGCGACTTTTTTAAATTTATTTTTCCCCCCTGCAGTTTCTCATCTCAAGTGCCCTTACTTTGCCTGCATCAAGGCGCAGACTGAAACTCAACAAAGCAAAAACACGTCAACCGCTGATAAATGCTTCACATTTGTGCTCCGGCGTGAGGACACCTGGGGAACAGTAAGCAATGGCAAACAGTTTGGAACTACAAGATGCAGCATCTAATTCAAATACACTGTTTATATTGCAGGACTCTTTTCTATCTTTATTTAAAAAGGTCAGTGTGAGGCTGTCTCATATCCCCTTACTAGATAGACAGCCTCACCTTGTCCACCTCCTATTAGAGCCCTCTGCATCTGAGGACCTGGAGAGAGGGTCACGGGAGTCGAAATTGTCGGGGCAACGGCGCTGACATTTCGGGTCAGAGAGAAATTTGAGCCCTCGGGCTGCGAGCGGTGAGGTCATGGTGATGGAAAGGAGAGGGCACGGCAGCAGCTGTAGTTTTACACCCAGTTCTACCTCTTTGTTTTTCTTCTTCTTCTTCTTTCTTGACACAGTACCATTAAATGGCCGACAGTAACTGCCTGCAATACAACACTCTGCAAATATCGATCCTCAGTGCAAGCGTAGAATCTCATTTAATCGCACGTCTATCCATTTGTGAAAACTCCTGCTTGTTATATCGGGGGTATGATGAGCTGCAGCATCTGATTACGTGGCCGGTTGCCTTTGTGTACAACCCCCCCCCCCGAGGTGTTGAGACTTACGTTCTGTAGGTTGAACTGGAGCTGCTGTTTGTACGGCTCAAATTCGTGAGCCAGCTCGTATCCTTCGTGGTAGAACGTGAACAAGCCCTGAAGAAAGGCCAGGAGCTGGAGAGGAACGATGAGTGGAGGTGATTTCAAGAGTTAATATAGAGCTTGATTAACAATTCCCAGCAGAGAGCACATTTTTAAAAAAAAGGTACAATGTGACATAAAATGTTCCATTCTGAACACCCAAAATGATGATCACCACTATAATCACACAATTATCTCTCTAAAACGTGGGGAGTCCAGTCTGTGCTGATTGCTATTTTTAAACTCTGGATTTAATTACAATATGATTATAATAATGTTGCCTAAAACGTGCACAATTTGCTTGAATTCTGTGCTGTCAATCAATTTGTCAGAGTAAATGTCACACTGTGCAGAGCCACTTTTGAAGAAAAACTAACTATAATGCACATGTTGCATTGTACAGTTGAAAAGCAATTCATTTCTTATGAAACTTATTGTACTTTGAAGAAAAATTTATTTGCAGATCTGCCGAAAACTTTATGTTTTCATCTCGATGCACTGGATATTGTACATAAAATGCCAATGTCTGACAGATATTGTATAACGCAAACCATTGTGTGTGTGTGTGTTCGGGGGAGCACTGGTAGTATTGTTGGGGGAAAAAGCTGATCCCAACTCTAGTGTGGAGGATCCCACAAACACGCAGATGGTGCAAGGATGCACCATCTTATCAGCGCCCAGATTCATCACTGGCAAGGTTGAGCCTTGTCATTTCTTCCCCACCACTACCTGGGGCCTGGAGATTTACATTTCTGGCCCGGGTTCTGGGTGAGCTGCCAGCGGGTGCAAACAAATACCAAGGTTGTTTTTTTTAAACATTCACTTTGCTCCCATCTCACATTTCCAGACATTTAACACCGAGATAACTTAACGTTTCCTGGTAACTCCTCTGCTAAAGATGTTAGAATTGACTCCACATATCTGGACCAGCACTCAGTCTTGTTTTTCTTGACAATAACCACTTGATCTAATTATACCCACCTTCCCCGGATGGATTCGACTTTATTACAGAGCATTTATAATGAAGATGACAAATGTGTGGAATATACAAGTGTATATATATATATCTACCTGAGATATGTATCACTGTGCCAGACACTTAAAACGCCACTTCCATCACTAATCTTTTAACTACATTTAGTAGTTTTTTTTAAACAGGCAAAGCAATTAGTGCATCTCCAATATGCATTCAGCACTAACTGAGCACAGAAATATGCAAAAATGATACTTTTCTTACCGGCTCAACAAACTCAAATTTCTTCTTTTCTTGCACTTCTTGTATTTTGAAAACATACTCGAGGGACGCGTCGTAGAAGAGT